>NC_059162.1:102118298-103318298 GCF_019923935.1 Bubalus bubalis | reverse complement strand
AGTATGTGTTTATTTAACCTTTCATACATTAAAATATCAGGAAGCCAATTTTGATAGTACTTAAGAATATAGACTTTAGGTTTGAATGGACCTGCTCTGCCCCTTGTGAGCAGTATTTCCTTGAATAAATTACTTAATTTTTGTGAGCCTCCATGTCATAGTCTGTAAAATCTGGAAGCAACTCACCTACTCCACAAGATGATCATGAAAATGAAATGAAATTGCTTAATATATGTATAGCTCTAGAATGAAACCCGACATGTTAATTAGCATTATTATTGTTGAGAACCAACTGTGTGCCAGGCTTTATGTTAGTAAATGTAGGAACAAAGTCAAATTAAACATCATCTGGACTTGCAAGGAAAGAAA
Organism: Bubalus bubalis; assembly: GCF_019923935.1. Lineage (NCBI taxonomy): Eukaryota > Metazoa > Chordata > Mammalia > Artiodactyla > Bovidae > Bubalus > Bubalus bubalis. The sequence continues at coordinate 103,317,929 of NC_059162.1, read as the reverse complement.
AATGAAATAAATAAATGAAGCTAATGAAGGAAAGAAATAAACTAGTGGTTATAATTCAGTGTGGAAAGTTCTTTAGTAAAGTGAGGCACAGAAGGCTAGGAGAACCTTCAGGAGAGGCTCAGTCAGGATGGATAGAAAAGGCTTCCAAAAGAGGTGGTATTGAGTAGCATTTTGAAAGCTGAGTAGGTGTGAGCTGGATAAAGAAGAAGGGAAAGGCATTTCTGGCAGAGGAGACAGTGTATAACACATACTGGTTCATGTGAGGCAATGCTGAGAAACGCACCCGGAGATATTTTCAGAAACCACTTCATGGTGAGACTCATATAGAGAGTTTGGACTCAGCACCCAGCAGTGTTCCTGGAGCATACTAGAGGCATAAAAATATTTCAAATTGACTAATAACTGACTGCTGTAAAAGGTCTGGAGAGTCACTAAATGATTTTAAGAGAAGAGTAACATGCCCGCACGCACAGCATGATCTGATTTGTGTTTTAGAAAAATCACTCTGGCCATCGTGGAGAGATGGATTGGAAAGGGGCCAGATTGGAAGCTGGGGTTTCAGGGGACGTTAAATAATAATTAATTAAAGAATGAGAACCAAAAACAAGACTCAAAGTGTAAATGGAGAAGGGAAGATGAACTAAGGAGTTATGAAGGAGATGGAATCTCTAAAACAAATTGGTGTTTTGAGGGTGAAGTCTTAGATTTTAAGGCTAAGATCATAGTTTACTTAGATCACTACTAAGTCATAGTTTTACAACTCATGGACAGGAAGAATTAAAACAGATACTATAAAGGATTTTGTTATTATAAAATGTAATTCGTAACATTTCTGTCACATTCCCATTTATATTTTGTTTAAGCTAATGTTGTCATTTGCCTGAGCATAAAGTAATCAGTAGAGTCACTTTTTTGTAGAAATTGACAAGCTGATTCTAAAATGGATAAGGAAGGCAAAGGAACTAGGATAGCCCAAACAACTTTGAAAAAGAAGAACAAGTTGGAAGATACACTCTTCCTGCTTTCAAGCTACCATAAAGCTGCAGTAATCAAGAATGTGTGGTATTGGTGTAAAGGTAGATATATAGATCAATGGAACAAAATAAAGACCCTCACCTGTATGGTAAATTGATTTTCAAAACAAATGGGAAGGTAATTTAATGGGGAAAAGATGTGCTTTTCCACAAATAGTGCTGGAACAGTTGGATAGGCATATGCAAAAAACAAACAGAAAAAACTCCCTCAACTCTATTGAGTTCCCTTCCCCACTGGTAAAGGAGGGAGTCCCTACCCTAAATACTATGAGATAGTCAAACACATGATACCCCGCTTTGGACAGAGATGTGGTTCATAGTTAATCACAAAGACTTACAGCCCAGGGGAGGACACTGCCTGTCAGGTCAGGCAGGGCCACAGGGGGTTGTATTCAGGAACGGAGTGAACTCACAGGACCCATGGGAGACAGACTTTGTGGTAACAATAGGAGAGGTGCCCCTTTGTTCCTGTGGGAGGATATGACTGGCTTGTTTAAAAAATTTCATGGGTTGGCAGTGAAATGACAGTCGTTAAATGGCTGAGGACCAGGTAGACTATAGCTGTTCGGGCTGATGGGGGAACTAACTGGGTAGGGAATCTTTCCTGTCAGATGGGGGTATATCTGGCAAAAGCAGGGGAGTTCATGGATAGGCTTTTTGTGCACTGTGAGGTACAAGGGTGTGAAGGTAACACATGACATTTAAGGCTTTATAATACCTTTATCCTATCCATATACAAAAATTAAAACGGTTCATAGATCACATAGGAGATAAAATCTACAGAAGAAAATTTTAGTGACCTTGGGTTTGGAAAGATTTTTATCAGACAGGAAGAGCACAGAGTATGAAATTGGATTTTATCAAAATTCAGAATGTCGCTCTTCAAAAGACAGAAATAAAAGAGGAAGGCACAGACTGGGAGATAATATTTTTTTTTTAATGTGTCCAACAAAATCTTTCTATCTAAATATATAAATAACTCTTATAACTCAATAATAATAACACATACAACCCAACTAAAAAATGGGCAAAAAATTTAAAAGCAACTGCACCAGAGAAGATATACAAATAGTAAATAAGCACATGAAATAATGCTTAAATTCATTTACTATTAGGAAAACACAAAAATCACAGTGACTCACCACTATCAATTTATCAATATCAACGAATGCCCAGAATTAAAGACTAACCATATCAAGTATTGTTGACAATGTGAAGCAACTGTAATCCTCATATTCTACTGATGGGAATATAAAATGATACTACCACTTTGAAAATTAACATTGCCTTAAAAAATTAAACATGCAACTGTTACATTCCACTTCCAGGAATACACCAAGAGAAATGAAAGCGTGTGGCCGTGTAAAGGCTACACATGTCACAGCAACCTTCATTGTATAACCAACTCAAATGCTCATCAGCAGGTAAATGTGTAGACCTATAGAATGGAATATTACTTTATAATAAAAAAGAAAAAATACAAAACAGATATATCTCAATTATCTGAGTGAACTAAGCCAGACCAAAAAGAGTACATAGTCTATGGTTCCATTTGTTTAAAGCAGTAGGAAATGCAAACTGGTATATAATAACAGAAACAGATCAGTGGTTGTCTGAGGACAGTGTTGGGAAAGAATAAAGTTAAGGAAGCATATGAAACTTTTGCCTGTGGTGGATATTTTCATTATCTTGATTGTGGTGTTGGTTTCATGAAATGTATACATGTAACAAAAAGTTGTACACTGTAAATATGTTCAGTTTGTTGTATATTGATTATACCTTTAAAAAACTTACAAAATTTTTTTTGCAAAGATCTTATTATGAACTGTAGCCTGTAAAAATGTCATTGCCTCCCTAGTTATATTTTACATACACTAATGTTGGAGAAGGAACTGGCAACCCACTCCAGTACTCTTGCGGGGAAAATCCCATGGATGGAGGAGCCTGGTAGGCTACAGTTCATGGGGTCACAAAGAGTTGGACACGACTGAGCAACTTCACTTTCAATGTTGAACTAACCTGTGCATAAAGTAGATGAGAGAATCATACCTACCAAAATGGGACCACATATGATGACTTGAAACCCCAAGAAGTTTTGCAAGGCCTGATCTACATATGAACTACATTTTATTTAACACTAGTTTTTATTTTTTTATTGGCTTTTTAACTTAATATAGGCACATAGTAAAAAACGATTCAAGCAGTATAAAATAGAATGAAAAATGAGTTATCTTCTCACCTCAAATCCTCAGTTCTATACTGCTAAGCAACCATTGCCAACAATTTTTTAATCTATCTTTCCAAAAAAATTTCCATTCTCTTAAAATTCAAATTATATTCCATTATGCCTATTGTTTTCAGTTTCTGTAATAGCATGTAGAGATTTTCCTTTGTCTTTTTGATAACGTATATCCTTTAAATGGCTTAAAGCTCAACATTCAGAAAACTAAGATCATGGCATCTGGTCCCATCACTTCATGGCAAATAGATGGGGAAACAGTGGAAACAGTGTCAGACTTTTTTTTTGGGGCTCCAAAATCACTGCAGATGGTGATTGCAGCCATGAAATTAAAAGTTGCTTACTCCTTGAAAGGAAAGTCATCACCAACCTAGATGGCATATTCAAAAGCAGAGACATTACTTTGCCAACAAAGGTCTGTCTAGTCAAGGCTATGGTTTTTCCAGTGGTCATGTATGGATGGGAGAGTTGGACTGTGAAGAAAGCTGAGCACCAAAGAATTGATGCTTTTGAACTGTGGTATTGGAGAAGACTCTTGAGAGTCCCATGGACTGCAAGGAGATCCAACCAGTCCATTCTGAAGGAGATCAGTCCTGGGTGTTCTTTGAAGGACTGATGCTGAAAATGAAACTCCAGTACTTTGGCCACCTCATGCGAAGAGTTGACTCATTGGAAAAGACCCTGATGCTGGAAGGGATTGGGGACAGGAGGAGAAGGGGACAACAAAGGATGAGATGGCTGGATGGGATCACTGACTTGCTGGACATGAGTTTGAGTGAACTCCGTGAGTTGGTGATGGATAGGGAGGCCTGGTACGCTGCAATTCATGGGGTCACAGAGTCGGACACGACTGAGTGACTGAACTGATCCTTTAAATGGATGTATCAGAATTTATTTAATCACTTTATTGTTGCATGGGGCAGAGGACAAAGAGATGACTTTTAATGCCAGGAATAATCAGAGTTTTTTTTTTAATATTTTACTGTGGAGTATGACAGAATATGTGCAGAAAAATGATAACACTTTAAAAATACAGTTTGACAAATAGTTACTGGATTAACACCTATGTAACCACTGGTCCTGTTAGGAATACAACATTGCCAACTGCCTCAGTTCAGTTCAGTTCAGTCGCTCAGTCGTGTCCGACTCTTGGCGACCCCATGAATCGCAGCATGCCAGGCCTCCCTGTCCATCACCAACTCCCGCAGTTCACCCAAACTCATGTCCATTGAGTCGGTGATGCCGTCCAACCACCTCATCCTCAATCGTCCCCTTCTCCTCCTGCCCCCAATCCCTCCCAGCATCAGGGTCTTTTCCAATGAGTCAGCTCTTTGCATCAGGTGGCCAAAGTATTGGAGTTTCATCTTTAGCATCAGTCCTTCCAAAGAACACCCAGGACTGATCTCCTTTAGGATGGACTGATTGGATCTCCTTGAAGTCCAAGGGACTCTCAAGAGTCTTCTCCAACACCACAGTTCAAAAGCATCAATTCTTCGGCGCTCGGCTTTCTTCACAGTCCAACTCTCCCATCCATACATGACCACTGGAAAAACCATAGCCTTGACTAGACGGACCTTTGTTAGCAAAGTAATATCTGCTTTTGAATATGCTATCTAGGTTGGTCATAACTTTCCTTCCAAGGAGTAAGTGTCTTTTAATTTCATGGCTGCAATCACCATCTGCAGTGATCTTGGAGCCCAAAAAAAGAAAGTCTGACACTGTTTCCACTGTTTCCCCATCTATTTGCCATGAAGTGATGGGACCAGATGCCATGATCTTTGTTTTCTGAATGTTGAGCTTTAAGCCAACTTTTTCACTCTCCTCTTTCACTTTCTTCAAGAGGCTTTTTAGTTCCTCTTCACTTTCTGCCATTGGAGAAGGTGATGGCACCCCACTCCAGTACTCTTGCCTGGAAAATCCCATGGACAGAGGAGCCTTGTAGGCTGCAGTCCATGGGGTCACACTGAGCGACTTCCCTTTCACTTTTCACTTTCATGCATTGGAGAAGGAAATGGCAACCCACTCCAGTGTTCTTGCCTGGAGAATCCCAGGGACGGGGGAGCCTGGTGGGCTGCTGTCTATGGGGTCACACAGAGTCGGACATGACTGATGTGACTTAGCAGCAGCAGCACTTTCTGCCATAAGGGTGGTGTCATCTGCATATCTGAACATCTGGAAGTTCACGGTTCACGTATTGCTGGCCAACTGCCTAGAACCTTTCTTATCTGATCACAACCTCTTTCTCTCCACAAAGATGTGCATCCCTAAATAATATATATAGTAGTATAGTTTTGTCTATTTTTGAACATGACATACAGGGAATCAACTTCGGGAAGTGCTTTTTTGTAAAACGTTATATTTGTATTATTTATTTTTAGTCAGCTTGTCACTACTATATATTATTCCATCATGTGAATATACAGCATGAGACTATCCATTCTATGCTAATTTGGGTTATTTCCAATTTATTATCTATTTTGAATGTATTTTAATTTTATCAGTTATGCTGCTGTAAATATTCTTCTGTGTGTGCATTCATTTGTATAGGGTATATAGCTAAGAGTAGATTTAGGAAATTATAGAGTATGTGGATCTTCTGCTTTACTGCTGCTACTGCTGCTAAGTCGCTTCAGTCATGTCCGACTCTGTGCGACCCCATAGACGGCAGCCCACCAGGCTCCGCCGTCCCTGGGATTCTCCAGGCAAAAACACTGGAGTGGGTTGCCATTGTCAAACTTTCTTCTTAAAGTAATGGTACCAGTTTATTCTGGCACTAGTATTGTATGAGAATGCCTTTGCTTCTCATCAACCCCTAATGTCTTCAGACTTTTAAATTTTTGCTAAACTACTGGGTGCATAATGGTATCCCATATTGGTTTTAATTAGCATTTCCCTGATTACAAATGAATTTAGTGTAATTATTTGTCACTTGAATTTCCTATTTTGTTAGTGTTTATTCAGGTCTCTTGTCCATTAAAAAATTGAGTTGTCTGTCTTGTTATTTACATGTATTATCTATGTTCTGGTTTCAAGTCTTTTTATTGATTGTGTATGTCACAAATACTTTTTCCCTACTCTGTGACTTGTCCTTTTAATATTCTTAAAAGTGTCTTTTAATGAACAGAAGTTCTTAAATTTAAGATTGTTCAATTTATCAATCATCTGTTTTATAGTTAGTGTTTTTCTGTCCTGTTTAAGAAATTCTTTCCTTCTGGGGTTTTGATTTTTGGTTGTATTGACTCTGTAAGTCTATTGGAGAGGAATTGGCTATCGTAAAATACTGATGTTATCTGTGATCATAGACTATCTCTCCATTTACTTTTTAATGTATATAAGTAAAGTTTTATCACTTTTTTCACAAAATCTTGCACATTTTTTGTTACATTTATTGCTAGTTACTTCATATTTTTGGATGCTGTTAGTAGTGAATGCTGTATGTTTTTTGAGAATTTAATTTTCTAATTATCTATTGCTAGTATTAAAAGTATAATTATTTTTATATATTGACTATATTTAGGCAATATTGCTGAAATTTCCCATTCGTTTTAATAATTTATTTGAAGATTTTGTACTTTTTCCCCCTTAAAGTCATATCTGAGAATAATGATGATACTTTTGTTTCTTCCTTTCCCATCTTTATTCCTTTAAATTTCTTTACTTACCTTACTATACTGACTTGGATCTTTAGTATTATCTTGAATAGCAGAGATACTTGTCTTGTTAATAATATCAGAGAGAAAGTATTCAGCTATTCACTAGTATGATGTTTGATTAAGAGTTGCTGTTTTTTCAAAAAGTTGTCTGATTTTTGCAAAAGAGAGAGGTTAGATTTGTATTATTCATATTTTCTTTTACAGTTCTACAATTCCATCACAGTATTTTTTTAAAATAAGTCAGGAATTTGAGGTATATTAGAAAAGAAAATAAGTTATGTGGACTGTAAATGTTTTAAATTTGTAAGATTCTATAAATAAACCTATATTCTGTAAAAAAAAAAAAAAAAGAGAGTTGCTGTTTTTTAAAGATAGACTTTATTGAGTTAAGAAAGTTCTCTTTTATTCCTGATTTGTTCAGAGCTTATATTAGGAATTAATGTTGAGTTTAGAAAATGTTGAGTTTTTTCTATAGCTATTGAAATGATGAAGTCATTTAGAACTTTTACCTGTTAATGTGAGAATTTCATTGATTAAATTTTATAATGTTAAACCTATCTTGTATTCCTGGGATAAATCCAACTCCTTCATGATATGTTATCCTTTCTAAATGGTATAGATTCAGTTTGATAAACTTTTCTTTAAATTTTTGCATCTATGTTTATGAGTGAGGTGGCCCTGTGATTTTTCTTTTTCTGTTACCTTTGTCAGGTTTTAATATCAAGATCCATCTAGGCAGTGTTAGCCAGCCTATTTTTTCATTATTGCTTCTATAATGAGACTTTTTAAATAATTTTTTCTATCACTCTCCCATGAAATCTTGATGGTACTGATATAAAGTAATTCTATATATGTACCATAGACGTCTGTACTTTGTACTTAAAAGGGTAAGATTTCCCCGCTTAGGAATCAGTTTGAACTCCCCTGGGGGCAGTATCTCATTGAGAATGCATGGTCTAGCCTCATAAAATTGACTGGATTGTGCTCCCTCTTTCTCTACTTGATTATATTTTTTTAAATTTAAATGACATTTTAAGACTTCCCTGGTGGTTCAGATGGTAAAGCATCTGCCTACAATGCAGGAGACCTGGGTTTGATCCCTGGGTCGGGAAGATCCTCTGGAGAAGGAAATGGCAACCCACTCCCGTACTCTTGCCTGGAAAATCCCATGGATGGAAGAGCCTGGTAGGCTACAGTCCGTGGGTCGCAAAGAGCTGGACATGACTGAGCAACTTCACCTTACCTCACCTTTTGTTCATGAAGCCAATTGATATAATATTCATTTACCTCACTTAGGAGAAACTTGAACAAACCCACCAGCCTCTGCAAAAGGAACATCAGAAACATCAAGAACCTGTGCATCAGTCTAAAAAAAGTCTGAATGAGGTAAGAAAAAATTTACAATCTTTTGCTTAATAATAATAGGTAATTACAAGTTAGCTTTTACCTTGGAAGTATTTTGTTTGAATACATTAAAATGTATAAATCCATGCTGTAAAAGATATCAGTTGTGCATAGGAGTATTATGAACACATCATAGAAATTTGGGAAGAAAAAATAAATTATTTAACACAATAGCTGATTTTTATTGAATGTATCAAAATTTAAGCAATCAATATGTGTTATGTCCTTTGAAAAATCCCCTTGGGACAGTACACACTTCTTTCCAAATATATTTGAAGCTTCTTTTTGTGGGGAGGTCCTTTAAAATGTGTTGCACATTATTTTAAATATAAGTAATTCTCTTTGTGGAAATTATTTTTGATCTAGGGAAATGTTATTAAGAGTTAAATCCAGTGAATAAAGTATATAGAGAGAATTTAACAATGGGAAGCAACCCAAGATAAATAAATGTGGATGAAACCATGGTATTATTTTCAATAGCAAAAATGGAAAACTACCAAAGTGTTGAAATGATTACATAAATTATGCTGCACTCACGGGAACATTATATAGCCTCTAAAAATTATCATTACAAAATCTATACAGCAATATAAAAAAATATTCCTTGTATAATGTTAAATGAAAAAGCCAGACAGAAATGTGTGCATAGATTGAGATTATGACTATGTAAAAAATATATGTAAATGAAAAATACTGCAAGGAACTATACCAGTAAGCTGAAAGTAGTTTTATTATGTAGATGGTATTAATATTTGGTTGTTTTATTACTTTTTAGGAAAATTTGTATAATGAAATTATATTCTTATATGAAATACATATCTTGGGGATCAAAAGCAAAATATAATTAAGATTGAATTTCTTACTTAGCTTTTACAATGCTTTAAAAATAGTTGTAGGAAAGGAGCTCTAAACATGAATTGAGCCCTAATTGTTCCAACTTTGAAATTAAATAAAATTTAATGTAAAGGCATTTTACAGGCTGTATTTAATTACCATATAAATGAGGAATATTTTCCCTCTTTTTTGCCAAAGATTATTTTTATGATTAAATTTCTAGTTTTTGAAATAATTATATAACCATAATCTCTTAAGTATTTTAGGTTTGAAGGTGAAATTGTATAAAAACAATAAAATATCACCAATTTTATATGGTTCAACCTAATTTAAAAAATGCACATAAATAATCTACTCTTCTTTATTGGCTCTCAAACACTTATAGGGCAATATCCTGAGTATATTTACTTTTCAGTGTACTACTAACAGCAGTTTTATTTCAGTCCCATAATGAAGATCCAGAAAAAGATAAAACACCACAAACCTGCAGAGAGAGAGATCTGGAGGAAGTAGCAAGGCAGTTAGAGATGGCCCACGAAGAGATCCGAAGGCTCGCTGATGAACTGCAAGGGAAGGAGAAGGTACAGCGCAAACTCGGTAAGCTGTGCTGACGGTGAACGTCTCTGACCATGTTTTAAATGTAAAGGTCCTGCTAAGGTAAAACACAAGTACAACTGAGAAAAAAATCTTCTAAGATAAACTCATAAAAGTCTGATATATAGTCTCATTTTCTACAGTGTCCAGAAGTTTTTGTCAAAGCATATCATAACTACCAAAAGGTGTACAACTCCAATACACCACCCAGTGCAAGAAATTTCCAGTGCTCCAGAAGCCCTGTCTCTTCTCCCTATGTCTACATACTCTCTCCTCCCGCAAAGTCATGACTAGTCCTAACTTTTAAGGCTATTTCTGAGTTTTAACTGCAGGGAGTATACATTCTTTAGCTTGTTTCTTTTGTTCAATATTATATTTGTGAGATTCATCCATATTGTTCCATGTAACAGTACTTTGTTCACTTTTGCTGTTTGTACTCTAGTGTTTCATTGAGTAAACATACTCCACTTATTTTATTTATCCCTTCTACTGTTGATAGACATTTATGTTGTTTCCAGTTGGTCTCTTATGAACAGTGCTGCTCTGAGTATTTTTGTCTTTATCTATACATTTCTGATTATGATATACCTCAGTAGAATTATTAGATCAGACGGTTAAGGATTTGTTCTGTGTTGGTAAATTACTGCCATGTTGTCTTCCAAATAGTTGTACTAATTTAAGCTCTGCTCAGTTGTGTATGAGTTGTTAGTTACTTCACATTCTTTGTCAGTGCTTGGTATTGTCAGTCTTATTAATTTTACCTTTTCTGGTGAGTTATGTAGTAGTATTTAACTGTGGCTTTACTTAACATTTCCCTGAGAGTTAACAATGTTGAAAATCCTTTCATATGATTGTTGTTGTTGCTTACTTAGGTATCAGTTCAGTTTGGTTCAATTGCTCAGTCATGTCCAATTCTTTGTGACCCCATGGACTGCAGCACGCCAGGCCTCCCTGTCCATCACCAACTCCCGGAGCCTACTCAAACTCATGTCCATTGTGTCGGTGATGCCATCCAACCGTCTCATCCTCTGTCATCCCCTTCTCCTCCCACCTTCAATCTTTCCCAGCATTACAGTCTTTTCCAATGAGTCAGATCTTTGCATCAGAGTATTGGAGTTTCAACCTCAGCATCAGTCCTTCCTATGAGTATTCAGGACTGATTTCCTTTAGGATTGACTGGTTGTATCTCCTTGCAGTCCAAGGAACTCTCAAGAGTCTTCTCCAATGCCACAGTTCAAAAACATCAGTTCTTTGGTGTTCAGCTTTCTTTATAGTCCAGCTCTCACATCCATACATGACTACTGGAAAAACCATAGCTTTGATTAGATGGACCTTTGTCGTCAAAGTAGTGTCTCTGCTTTTTAATACACTGTCTAGGTTTGTCACAGGTTTTCTTCCAAGGAGCAAGCGTCTTTTAATTTCATGGCTGCAGTCACCATCTGCAGTGATTTTGGAGCCCAAAAAAATAATGTCTGTTACTGTTTCTGTTGTTGCCCCAACTTCTTGCCATGAAGTGATGGGGCCACATACCATAATCTTTGTTTTTTGAATGTTGAGTTTTAAGCCAACTTTTTCACTCTCCTCTTTCATCTCCATCAAGAGGCTCTTTAGTTCCTCTTCACTTCCTTCCATGAGGGTGGTGTCATCTGCATATCTGAGGTTATTGATATTTCTCCCGGCAATATTAATTCCAGCTTGTGCTTCATCCAGCCAGGCATTTTACATTATGTCCTCTGCATATAAGTTAAATAAGCAGGGTGCCAATATACATCTTTGATGTACTCCTTTCCCATTTTGGAACCAGTCCATTGTTCCATATTCAGTTCTAACTGTTGCTTCTTGACCTGCATACAGGTTTCTCAGGGCAGGTAAGGTGGTTTGGTGTTCCCAGCTGTTTAAGAATTTTTCGCATTTTAATGTGATCCACACAGTCAAAGGTTTTAGCAGAGTCAATGAAGCAGAAGTAGATGTTTTCAGAAATTACCTTGCTTTTTCTGTGATCCAGCAGATGTTGGCAATTTGATCTCTGCTTTCTCTGCCTTTCCTCAATCCAGCTTGAACATCTGGAAGTTCTCAGTTCATGTACTATTTAAGCCTAGCTTGGAGAATTTTGAGCATTACTTTGCTAGGATGTGATATGAGTGCAATTGTGTGGTAGTTTGAACATTCTTTGGCATTGCCTTTCTTTGGGATTGGAATGAAAACTGACCTTTTCCAGTCCTGTGGCCACTGCTGTGTTTTCCAAATTTGCTGACATATTGAGTGCAGCACTTTCATAGCATCATCTTTCAGGATTTGAAATAGCTCTGCTGGAATTCCAACGCCTCCACTAGCTTTGTTTATAGTCATGCTTCCTAAGGCCCACTTGACTTGGCACTCCAGGATGTCTGGCTCTAGGTGAGTGATTACACCATAGTGGTTATCTGGGTCGTGAGGATCTTTTTTGTATAGTTCTCCTGTGTATTCTTGCCACCTCTTCTTAATATCTTCTGCTCTTGTTAGGTCCATAGCATTCTGTCCTTCATCGTGCCCATCTCTGCATGAAATGTTCCCTTGGTATCTCTAATTTCCTTGAAGAGGTCTGTAGTCTTTCCCATTCTATTGTTTTCCTGTATATCTTTGCATTGATCACTTAGGAAGGCTTTCTTATCTCTCCTTGCTATTGTTTGGAACTCTGCATTCAGATGGGTATATCTTTCCTTTTCTCTTTTGCCTTTCACTTCTCTTTTCTCAGCTATTTGTAAAGCATCCTCAGACAACCATCTTGCCTTTTGGCTTTGCTTTTTCCTGGGGATAGTTTTGATCACCACCTCCTATACAATGTTACAAACCTCTGTCCATAGTTCTTCCAGCCCTCTATCTATCAGATCTAATCCCTTGAATCTATTTATCTCTTCCACTGTTTAATCATAAGGGATTTGATTTATGTCATACCTGAATGGTCCAGTGGTTTTCCCTACTTTCTTCAATTTAAGTCTGAAATTTGCAATAAGGAGTTCATGATCTGAGCCACAGTCCCTGGCCTTGTTTTTGCTGACTGTATAGAGTTTCTCCATCTTTGGCTGCAGTGAATAGAATCAATCTGATTTCGGTATTGACCATCTGGTGATGTCCATGTGTAGTCTCTCTTATATTGTTGGAAGAGGGTGTTTGGTTTGCTATGACCAGTGCGTTCTCTTGACAAAACTGTTAGCCTTTGCCCTGCTTCATTCTGTACTCCAAGGCCAAACTTGCCTGTTTTACTCCAGGTATCTCTTGACTTCCTACTTTTGCATTCCAGTCCCCTATGATGAAAAGGACATCTTTTTTGGTGTTAATTCTAGAAGGTCTTGTAGGTATTCATAGAACCATTCAGCTTCTTTGGCATTTGTGGTTGGGGCATAGACTTGGATTACTGTGATACTGAGTGGTTTGCCTTGGAAATGAACAGAGATCATTCTGTCATTTTTGAGGTTGCACCCAAGTACTGCATTTTGGACTCTTTGGTTGACTATGAGGGCTACTCCATTTCTTCTAAGAGATTCTTGCCCGAAGTAGTAGATACTATGGTCATCTGAATTAAATTCACCCATTCCAGTCCATTTTAGTTCACTGATTCCTAAAATGTCGATGTTCACTCTTGCCATTTCCTGTTTGACCACTTCCAATTTACCTTGATTCATGGACCTAACATTCCAGGTTCCTATGCAATATTGCTCTTTACAGCATCAGACTTTTCTTCCATCACCAGTCACATCCACAGCTGGGTGTTGTTTTCGCTTTGGCTCTGTCTCTTCATTCTTTCTAGAGTTATTTCTCCACTCTTCTCCAGTAGCATATTGGTCACCTACTGACCTGGGGAGTTCATCTTTCAGTATTGTATCATTTTGCCTTTTCATACTGTTCATGGGGTTCTCAAGGCAAGAATACTGAAGTGGTTTGCCATTCCCTTCTCCAATGGACCACATTTTGTCAAAACTCTCCACCATGACCCGTCTGTCTTGGGTGGCCCTACATATAGCATGGCTCATAGTTTCATTGAATTAGACAAGGCTGTGATCCAAGTGATCAGTTTGGTTAGTTTTCTGTAACTGTGGCTTCCATTCTGTCCGCCCTCTGGTGGATAAGGATAAGAGGCTTGTGGAAGCTTCCTGAATGGAGTGACTGGCTGGAGGGGAATCTGGGTCTTGCTCTGATGGGCAGGGCTTTGCCTACACAAATATTAACTCAAAATGGACCACAGAGCTAAATGCAGGAGTTAAAACTATAAATGTTTAGAAGAAAACATAAGAGTGAATTTTTATGATCTGGGCATAGGCAATTATATGTTAGATATAACACCAAAAGCAAAAGTGATAAAATAAAGCCTAATAAATTGTACGTAATTGAAATTAAAATTTCTGTACTTCAAAAGATACCAACAGGAAAGTAAAAAGACAAACCGTGGACTGAGAGAAATGTTGCAAATCATGTGTTTGATGCAGAACTCATATCCAGACTATAGGAAGAATTCTTACTTATATATTCTTTTATGTTGGAGAAGGCAATGGCAACCCACTCCAATGTTCTTGCCTGGAGAATCCCAGGGACGGTAGAGCCTGGTGGGCTGCTGTCTGTAGGGTCGCACAGAGTCAGACACGACTGAAGCTACTTAGCAGCAGCAGCAGCAGCATTCTTTTATGTTATTATAAAAAGACAGTCCAACTTTAAAATGAACAGCTTGAGTAGACATATCTTTAGAGAAGGCATGTGAATGGCCAAAAGGCATATGAAGAGATGCTCAAAATCATTGATCACTAGGGAAGTGCAAATTAAATCTACAATGAGATCCCATTCCACACCCACTAGAATGGCTATAATAAAAAAGATAATGTCAAGTGTTGGCAAAGATGTGAAGAAGTTGGAACATTGTTGATGGGAATATAAAATGGTACAGACACTTTGGAAAACAATTTGGCATTTTCTCAAGGTGTTAAGTGTAAAAGTATCATGTGACCCAGGGGAAAGAAGATATGTATGTCCACTAAAAAGCTTGTATGAGAAATTAACACAACATTATAAGTCAACTATACTTCAATAAAATACATTTTAAAAAAAGTTGTATGTGAATGTTCGAAGCACGATTATTTACAGTACTAGCCAAAACATAGAAACAACTTAAATATCTATCATTGGTGAGTGGATAAACAAAATGTATATCCATCCTGTGCAGAAAATAGTTAAAATAGAAGACCTGACCCTGCTTTCCTTAGAAAGTCCTGTTTGTCAGGTTAGCCCTTGGCTAGCATCTGAGACGGAGAAGGCAATGGCACCCCACTCCAGGACTCTTGCCTAGAAAATCCCATGGACGGAGGAGCCTGGCTGTAGTCCATGGGGTCGCGAAGAGTTGGACATGACTGAGCGACTTCACTTTCACTTTTCACATTCATGCATTGGAGAAGGAAATGGCAACCCACTCCAGTGTTCTTGCTTGGAGAATCCCAGGGACGGGGGAGCCTGGTGGGCTGCCATCTGTGGGGTCGCATAGAGTCAGACACGACTGAAGCGACTTAGCAGCAGCAGCAGCAGCAGCAGCAGCAGCATCTGAGAACTTGGATTTGGAGAAGGTTCCCTCCCCCCCCAGTTTATAACAGTGGCTGACTGTGCCTGACCTGTTTGTACAATGTGGTTTATGCTAAAACCTGCTTTCCTTCTGAGAGTCTGGAATTCTGGTATGTTCTAGGCAGAAGGTGGTGTCTGTGTGAGTAGCCCCCAATAAAAACTTTGGCTGCTGAGTCTGTAATGAATTTTCTTGGCAGACTTTTCATGTGAATTGTCAAATTCATTGCTGGAGAAATTAAGCCCATCCTGTATAACTGCTGAGAGACGACTCTTGGAAGCTCGTGCCTGGTTTCCTCTGGCCTTTGCTTGATGTACCTTTTCTGTGTGATTGGGAATGATCTTTTGTAAGATTCATGTTGGTCTCTTACTTCTGGAAGATTCCTCAACTTGCCATTATAGGAGGCCTATCAGCTGTATCATTGGTGATGAGTAGGCCACAGGCGGCAAAGTGATAAAACCTAGGTTAGAGAATGCACATTCAGTAGACTCCAGTGCCCCATATACTTTCTCTATGCCATTCTGCAATCCTCATACAATTCTTGAATAGTACCAAAAGTTATTTCTTAAATTTTTCTATTTTGCTATTTCTAGGAACAGCTGGTGAAATTCTAAGTATTATTAATTTCAGGCATTAATTTTAAGAATTTATGTGTGTAATTCCTTTTTACTAAATTTGTAATACCATGCTTAAAAACTTTTAGCTATTCCTTTTCTTTACAGTGGTCCAAACTCTTTAGCATAGTATCTGGTTAGGGAAACAGGGAAAGATTACATGATCAGACAATATCAGGGATAGGAAGAAACCTAAGATGTAGTAGGAACGTTAAGAGGGGACTCTGGGAGAGCTTCCTGGAGGAGGTGAAATTTATGCAGAAACTCAGAGGACAGCCATCAGAAAGAAAGTATCCCAGAGGGTCACTTGAAATTTGATTATTATGCTAATCATTTGCTCCTTACGCAAATATATTGCTCTTTTTTTCTTTTAGCTTCTGCACTTGAGAAGGCTCAACTAGAAATTGAGAAATTGAAAGAAAATTTGATAAAGCTGAAAGAAAATGGTGAGTAATTTTAACAGATATTATAATATTTAATAATAAAACATTAACAGTAATATAATTTATGTTAAGTAATATTATTAAACAATATTTAATAAATAATTATATTACTGCTAATTCTATTATTACTATCTCTACCATCTTATTACACTTACTACCACTTGTTGCTTACTAACATATACTCTATGAGGCATTTTGCATGCATTATCTCTAATCCTAACATCAATGCCAAGTTGTAGTATTATTCTAACCATTTCATAGATAAAGAAACTGAGTCATGGCAAGGTTAAATGAATTATCCAGTAGCTACATTAAGTATTAGAGCTAAATGTCTGACTGCAAAACCTTTGGTTAACACAAACAATACGTGTTATACTGGGACCACTGAGGTTGCTGCTACTAAGTCGCTTCAGTCGGGTCCGACTCTGTGTGACCCCACAGACAGCAGCCCACCAGGATTCCCCGTCCCTGGGATTCTCCAGGCAAGAACACTGGAGTGGGTTGCCATTTCCTTCTCCAGTGCATGAATGTGAAAAGTGAAAGTGAAGTCGCTCAGTCGTGTCCGACTCTTAGTGACCCCATGGACTGCAGCCCACCAGGCTCCTCTGTCCATGGGATTTTCCAGGCAAGAGTACTGGAGTGGGGTGCCATTGCCTTCTCTGACCACTGAGGTTAAGACACTGTATAATGCATTTAACAACACCTCTATGGGGTCGCACAGAGTCGGACATGACTGAAGCAACTTAGCAGCAGCAGCACCCTAATTTGGCTATGTATAAATGACACTAGCTATAGTGAAATAGAATGAAATTTGAGTGTTATAATGATAGTAGCTACAAATATAATTTAAAATATGTCTACTGGTTTTAAAGTTATAAAACTAGGTTTATTTACCCTGTGATGTTATAATTTATAGTAAGTAACATGTATTTCGGAGAAGGCAATGGCACCCCACTCCAGTACTCTTGCCTGGAAAATCCCATGGATGGAGGAGCCTGGTGGGCTGCAGTCCATGGGGTCTCTAAGAGTCGGACACGACCGAGCGACTTCACTTTCACTTCTCACTTTCATGTATTGAAGGAAAAGGCAACGCACTCCAGTGTTCTTGCCTGGAAAATCCCAGGGACAGGGGAGCCTGGTGGGCTACCGTCTATGGGATCGCACAGAGTCGGACACGACTGAAGCGACTTAGAAGCAGCAGCAGCAGCAACATGTATTTGGTCTTCACCCTAATAAAGTTGTCTTTTGTCATGACATGAAGACTTTTGGAAAGTCCCTAGGTAACCAAAGGATAGGCTTCCCTGGTGGCTCAGTGGTAAAGAATCCACCTGCAGAAGATGTGGGTTCAGTCCCTAGGTCGGGAAGATCCCTTGGAGGAGGAAATGGCAACCCACTCCAGTATTCTTGCCTGGGAAACCCCACAGACAGAGGAGCCTGGTGGGCTACAGTCCATGTGGTCACAAAGAGTCAGACACAACTGAGTGACTGAACACACACACGCACACGCACATTAACAACGTTATTTCAGGTCAGGGTAGATAAGGGTTGGATGAGAATATCCGCTCTGAACCTAACTGTATAGGTTGATTTTTAAAATATAATTTTATTTATTTATTTATTATTGACTGTGCTGAGTCTGTGTTACCTCACGAGCTTTTCTGTAGTTATGGAGAGCAGGGGCTACTCTCTATTTGCAGTGTGTGGGCTTCTGATTGTAGTAGCTTCTCCTTGCAGAGCATGGGCTTCAGGGCACCTGGGCTTCAGTAGTTGCAGCTCCCAGGCACTAGAGCAGTGGCTCAGCAGTCGTGGTGCTCGGGCCTAGTTGCTCTGCGGCATGAGGGATTTTCCTGGATCAGAGATGGAATTCATATCTCTTGCATTGGCAGGCGTATTCTTTACCAGTGAGCCACCAGGGAAGCCCTAGCTTGATGTTTTGAAAAACAGAAAGCCTATATTCCATTTGTGATAAGCAGAACAGTACTAATTTTAGTGACTTATGTAAAACTGTATTTTTAAGATTTGTGAAAATTAAAAATACTGGTAATATATAGTATAGAGAAATAGACAATGCCATTGTGAAAATATAGCTTTGTACAATCTTTCTGAAGAATAATTTGGCAGGCTCTGTCAAATTTTTTAAATGTGCATGTCTTCTGATCCAGCTATGTCATTTCTTTCTAGGGATTTATTTTTGGGGAAATAATGTCATAAGGACTTAGAGATTGATGAACAAGGAAAATCCTTGTATAATTGTTTACAAGAATAAGCATTGGCAGCAAAGCTAAATCTTCATCAGTAGGGGGAAAGTGACATTGAAATGGCAATTTGGACAGTGGCTTACTATGCAGAACAAGATGAGGTACTGCATTAACAAATCATGGTATATTAATAAGATGGACTCAAAAGGAACAAATTATCAATAAAATACAGGTGAATCCCCCAAATACTGTATATATTGAGTGAAAGTAGCCTGAAACAAACATGTGTATTGTAAGATTTAATTTATATGAAAACCAAGAATGAGCAAAACTATTAATAGTCTCTGTGATAGAAAGTGACTATAGGGGTGGGTGGGAGTGGAGAACCGACTGAAAAGGATTTGAGGATATATTATGGTTTGATGAAAATGTTCTGTATCTTTTTGAAGGCAAGTTCACAAGTATATAAAATTTTCAAAATTCATTAAACTGAACACTTACGATATGTTTGCTATATTATATATAAATTATACCTCAATTAAAAAATAGTTCCAAATAAAAAATGGAAAATGACATTAGGTATACTATCCTGTAAAGATGTCCGTGATATATTCACAGGCAGTAAATTTGCAGACAGTGTTGTGTAGCACTGTTCAAAATTTTTTTAAACTGCATATGCAAAAGTTAGAACAAATCTTGCCTTCCGTATATGTATATGGATTGTGAATTTTTTTTTCCTTTTTGGTGTGTTTTCAGCATTTTTAAAGTTAAAAATTCACATGCTAAGGAGAAAAGGGGGATAGCAAGGGAAACAAAAAAATTAAGAAAAAAAAAATTAATACAAGTTAAAAACCAACAGGCAATGAAGAAGGAAGACAAAGGAAACTTTACAGCAGCAAAAGAAAAATAGGAGAAACATAAGTGAAAAAAAGAAACAGCTGCTGATCCAAGAAAATTACCAGCAACAAGTTTATACTGTTGAAACTGATGAGTGCTAGAAAGAGCAGATCTCAACATGAGGTGCTGAGGTGAGAGTGGCCTACAGGCAGAGGTGCTACAGGAGAAAGATGATTTGGGTGAATTAACCTGATTTCACTTGGCCAGTCTGTTCACTGCTCCTAGCTCAGTGCATCAGCTGTCTGTGCGGGTCCTACCGTTAACAAGTGCAAGAGAAGTACCAAGGAACACATGAGGGGTGTAAGAGAGACTTCCCAGGTGGTGCTTGTGGTAAAGAACCCACCTGCCAATGCAGGAGACGTGAAAGCTGCAGGTTCAATCCCTGGGCTGGGAAGATCCCCTGGAGGAGGGCATGGCAACCCACTTCAGTACTCTTGTCTGGAGAATCCCATGGACAGAGGAGCCTAGCGGGCTACAGTCCATAGGGTCACAAAGAGTTGGACATGACTGAAGCGACTGAGCATACACGCATGTAAGAGAGATGGGACCACAGGAGCCTAGGAAGATGATTTTCTTGGTCATTTGGGTTTTAGAAGGCAGGTTCAATTGTTTTAAAATTCCGGGTCCTAGAAGAACCTCTATTGCTGGAAACACTGCTCTGAAAAAGTCCAACTCACTAGACTGGCATGAGAATTGACAAAACATTCTGTTCTGTTTCATGAGTTGGTACAACATTCTAGGGCTGGACTTGAGAGTCTAGCAGCTCTTCTTTGCAGAGAATCACATGTGCAGAGACATGGTAGAACTGACAAGAACAGCAGGAAATAGCACTTCCTCAGTTTTTAGACTTAATGCCCCCAAATTAAAGTCAATCCATGGACTTCTTTGGTTGTCCAGTAGTCAAGAATCTACCTGCCCATACAGGGAACACAGGCTGGATCCCTGTCCAGGAGGATCGCACATGCCGTGGGGCATCTAAGCCCATGTGCCACAACTTCTGAGGCTGTGCTTCACAAGAGAAGCCACTGAGCTGAGAAGCCTGCGCACATCAGCAAAGAGTAGCACCCGCTCTCAGCAGCTAGAGAAATACCACGCACAGCATCGAAGACTAGTGCAGCCGAAAATAAATTAATTAATTGGAAAAAACTTCAGTCCAATTGAATCAATTGCATTTTCTTTGTTTTAGACTCAGTTGACCTACGGAAAGCAAAGGAACATAATCAGAGACTGGATGAGGAAATTCTGGCTCTAAGAAATCGGGTTCGATCACTTGACTCAGAAAAAAAAGTACTTGGAGAAGAGGTAAGTTGTTTAATTAAATTTGTTCCTAGAGTTAATTTAAATGTGTATAGACTAACAGCAGTTAGAGCAGCCTAAATGGATAATACATCATCCATTGGTCATTAGTGAAGTCTGATTCTGGTGGCTATAACATGGCAGGTAGATGCTATACCCTGACCTGGACATTTTGTATCAGTATTTCTGCTTCATACATTTTAACCACATATGCTGAACAGTAATGTTATTGCTATTTTGCTTCAATGGCATCTTTTCTTTTTAATAAGGATTTAGATAATAGTTTATACTTTTCACATTTACCAAAGTTTGAGTTTGTTAATACTAAACACTTAGTTGCATTATGTTTTTGAATCATTTTTAATATGCACTTCCAGGTTCTAGATACACTATGCTGCTGCTGCTGCTGCTAAGTCGCTTCAGTCGTGTCTGACTCTGTGCGACCCCATAGACGGCAGCCCACCAGGCTCCCCTGTCCCTGGGATTTTCCAGGCAAGAATACTGGAGTGGGTTGCCATTTCCCTCTCCAGTGCGTGAAAGTGAAAGGTGAAAGTGAAGTCGCTCAGTCGTGTCTGACTCCTAACAACCCCATGGACTGTAGCCTACCAGGCCCCTCCATCCATGGGATTTTCCGGGCAAGAGTACTGGAGTGTTATGTCACTTCAATTTCAGTTCTGTTCATTTCACAATCATCTCTCTGGTATCTAATACAATGCCTGGCACACACTCTAAGTGCTCAAGAAATTTTGTTGCAAGAATGAGTAGTTATTCATTAGGATGGCTATTATCAAAACAATAACAAATAACAAATGTTGTTGAGGATGTTGAGAAATTAGAACCCTTTGTATATTGTTGTTAAGAATGTAAAATGGTACAGACACACTCGAAAACGGTATGTACTCCCTTTAAAAAGTAAACATAGAGTTACCAACAGTTCTGCTTCTGGTTATATACCCAAAAGAATTGAAAGCAGGCACTTGAACAGAGATTTATTCACTCATATTCATAGCCAAAAAGTTAAAGCAACTCAAGTATCCATTGACAGATGAATGGATAAACAAAGTATGGTGTGTGTGTGTGTGTGTGTGTGTGTGTAATAGGGCCTTAAAAAGAAAAGATATTTTAACATATGTTACAGCATAGGTGAAACTTGAAGCCATTATACTGCTTAAACAAGTCACACAAAGACAAATAGTGCATAATTCCATTTATATGAGGTACCTAAAGTGGTCAAAAATCACAGAGATAGAAAGTAGAATAGTGGTTTCTAGGGGCTGTGGGAAAGGGCAGGATGAGGAGTTCTTGCTTAATGATTAGAGTTTCAGTTTTGCAAGATGAGAAGAATTCTGGAGATGGATGGTGGTGATGGTTACATAATAATGTGAATATGCTTAGTGGTTCTCAACTACATACTTAAAAATGGTTACAATGGTAAATTTTGTGTTATGTATATTTTATCATAATTTTAAAATGCAATCATAAGAATAAATAAACACTGTTCAAGTTGTCTAAATCTCTATAAATTTGTACATGTAATACTGATAAAATATATTCAATGTATTTTAAACATGTTTGTGTATGTTTTACATATGTATACATATATATTTGAATTTCCCTGGTGGCTCAGATGGTAAAGCATCTGCCTACAGTGCGGGAGACCTGGGTTCGATCCCTGGGTCAGGAAGATCCTCTGGAGAAGGAAATGGCAACCCACTCCAGTACTCTTGCCTGGAAAATCCCATGGACGGAGGAGCGTAGTAGACTACAGTCCATGGGGTCACAAAGAGTCGGACACGACTGAGCGACTTCACTTCACATATATATTTATATATGTTTGCTCAGTCATGTCCATCTCTTTCTCAACCCCATGGACTGTAGCCTATCAGGCTCCTCTGTCCATAGAATTCTCCAGGCAAGAATACTAGAGTGGGTAGCCATTCCCTTCTCCAGGGAATCTTCCCAACCCAGGGATTGAACCTGGGTCTCCTACATTACAGGCAGATTCTTTACCATCTGAGCTACCAGGGAAACCACCCCCCCCCAAAAAAAAAAATATATATATATATACACACACGCAAAGAGTTGGACATGACTGGGCGACTGAACAACAACACACATACATACATGTGAGATAAAGTTCAGGAAGGGTATATCCGAAACATTGTTACTTCTGGAAAGGGAAATGAAATTGTGGCACAAAGTTATGTGAAGGAAAAGATCACTTTTTAGTCTATATACCTATATGTTTAAATTTTTCGCACAAAGAATGTATTCATGTATAACCTATATATTTTGTAAATAAAGCAACCCCCTCCCACTTTGTATTTAAAATGCGTTTGTATTTCAGGTTGAACGACTTAAAAGACGAACATGTGAAGCTCAAGAGAATAAGCATCTTGGAAACCACTCTCCTGGAAAAACTGTGGGTACTGAACAGAAAGTAGAGGTAGTAAAGTTCTGTTATTTCTGACTTCTCATTTTGAAGTGAGCTGCATTTTACAGCTGGGCGCTGAGCACGTGCTACTCTTTTCTTGCCTGCCTTTTCCTATTGCCTTGCCAGAGTGTGGAGAAAGAAATTTGAGTATAGAGGATAGGATATGTTTCTATTCACTTCCTCCCCACAGGGAATGATTAATATGAAAAATATAATGGGTTTTGTTAAGGAAAAAAGAATCTTACAAAAATACAACCAATATGGGCATTTTTAATCGTCAAAATGAAGTTGCTTTATAGCATCAACCAGTGGTAGGGGAGTGGGTAGTGGGAACCACATGTCAGAGAGAACTAAAATATGGTTTAGGCTCTAGTGTGTACAGCTTCCAGTCTTTTCAGCACAGTCAGCCTCTGAAGTGGTGGGCAAAATGATCAAACACAAGGCAGATTGTAGCAAGAGCCGGTGTGTCATACAGAGGGTGGTTTCAGACTTTCAGCTCAAAGAGAGGTGGTTTTGCTGCAGCCTTTTCTCTTGTACACCTAAGATGAGTAATGTTGCTTGTTGCTGAGCGATCTCCTTCACTGGAACTTGTCTTTTTTACTGTAACTCCCTGGGCCCTACACCCCCCACCTCCTGGGTATCAAGGAAATTATAGCCACTGGATTTCTTGATGCCCTACCCAAGGAGCCAATGTTCTTCTTGTCTTCCAAAACTCTTTCCTAGGTAATAATGCATTTTGTAGGAAGGAAGGAAAGGAGAAAAGGTAGGAAGGAAAGAAGGTGGAGGAAGAAAAGAATAAAGGAAGGAGGGTGCTGGAGGGAGGAAAGAAAATGAGGAAGGTAGGGAAGAAGGAATTTCCAGGCAAGATTTCAGGATTCTTTACCAGAATTTCTCCCAGGCAACCCAGAATGGTGGCACTCTGATTTAAAGTTGACTTAATTAACTTCTTATTTATCCTTCTGTATGAATAAAGGTATACATATCTTCATTCATATAGAAGCATTTTGAATATTTATTCAGATTTCCTCCTTTCCTTCCTTTTCTTTTTTTCTTTCTGTTTTTACTAAAATGCCTCTGGAGATCCTTCCATATCATACAAAGAGATCTCCCTCATTGTTTAGAGCAGCTAGCATTCTGTTGTGTGGATGTACTATAATGTATTTAACCAGTCTCCTGTTGATGGGCACTCAAGTTATTTCTAG
Source organism: Bubalus bubalis (assembly GCF_019923935.1). Lineage (NCBI taxonomy): Eukaryota > Metazoa > Chordata > Mammalia > Artiodactyla > Bovidae > Bubalus > Bubalus bubalis. Next base: position 103,293,509 of record NC_059162.1, on the reverse strand, counting down.
TCCTTTGCATATTTATACAGGTGTTTCTGTAGGATAGAGTCACAAAAATGGGATTATAATGTTGGAGAGTAGATGCATCAGTCATTTTGGTCAGTGTTGCCAGATACTGCTCAGTGGAAATTGCATCATTTTCCTTTTCCCTCAGCAGTGTATGAGAAAGATAGTTTCCCAGAGACTCACTAACTGAATATATTGTCATATATTTGCATTTAGTAAACATGCAAATGTTTATGAAATCTTTACCAAATGCAAATGAGAATGGGTATCTCAGTGTAGTTTTCGTTTCAGTCATCTAATGGTAGTGAGATTGAGCATTTTTCAAATGTTTAAAAGTTATTTGTTTCTTCTATAAAGTTAATTTCACTAAATATTTAATACAGTATAAAATACATATTTTAAGAGTTAAGTTCAATGAGCTTTGACAAAGGTATACATCTCTATAACCACAACCATTGCAATCAAGAAAATAACATATTCGTTAACCTAAAACCTTCCCTCACCTTTTGCTATCAGTTCCTCCCACTCCACCACTTTCTATGACCATACCATTTCTAGAATTTTAAATAAATAGAATCATCTAGTATATGCTCTTGTGTTTGGCTTCTTTCACTTATTAATATAATAATGCTTTTGAGATTTATCCATGTTGTTTCCTGTATCGGTAGTTCATTTTTAAACTGCTAAGTAATATTCCTGTATATATAGATATACTATGCATTGTTTATCTAGCCACTGGTTGTTTTCAGCTACTATGAAAAAGCTGCCACTAGTATTCACAAACCAGTCTGTTTTTTTTCCCTCTTAGATACCTAGCAGTGGAATTACTGAATCACAGAGCAAGTGCATGTTTAATTTTATAAGAAACTGTTAGATTGTCTTCCACTTTGTGATGAATAATGCTGGTATGAACATTCATGTACACATTTTTGTGTGAACAAGTTTTCATTTTTCTTCAGTATGTGCATAGGAATGGAAATGCTGCATCATATATTAATTCTATATTTAACTTTTTGTAGAACTCCCAGACTATTTTCCAAAGCAGTTGTACCATCTACCATTCCCATCAGCAGTGTATAAGTGCTCCAGTTTCTCCATGTCTTACCAACACTCGTTACATTTTGTCTCTTTTATTATAGCCATCTTAATGGGTATGAAGTGATGTCTCAGTATAGTTTTGATTTGCATTTCCTGATTGACTAATGATACTTAGTGTATTTTCTTATGCTTATTGGCCATTTCTTGAGCTCATCATTACCTTGCACAGGTCCACATTTCCATCTGGTACCATACTTCTTCAGCCCAAAGAACATTGTTTAACATTTCTTCTAGTGCAGATATAGTGATAAACTTTTCTGATTTTTTGTCTCCAAAAGTCTTTGTTTTACTTGTTTTTTTTCTATTTTTTTCTTTACTGTAGTAAAGTACATATAACAGAAAATTTACCTTGTTAATGATTTTTAAGTGTACAGTTCAGTGATATTAAGCACCTTCATATTGTTTTTCACCCTTCACCACCATCCACCTCTAGAACTTTCTTCATCTTGCAAAACTGAAACTCTATACCCATTAAACAATAACTCCTTTTTTGCTACAAGTTTGCACTTTCATCTCAGAGGATTTGTTAACAAAGGATTTGTTAACAAAGTAAGCCACTCGTCATATACAAATAAATAATACAGATATATGTTAGAGAATTATCTAGCTTACTTTCAACATACTAACATTAACAGAAAAGAGAAATAGAAAGAGCAGAGAATACATCAACAAAGTGGGTTTTGACCAACATCTAGACTTAAACAGCGCTGGGAAGTCCCCTGTCACAGCACATCTGGAGTCCCAGTTGGGAAAGGGTCCCAGGCAGCATGTTGGCTCCGTGGGTGAGACTTCAGAGATTGCAGTTCAGGGTTCCCACTTATAATCCCAGGACAGATGCAAACTGGTATCATCATCAATCTGTGACCAAATTGCAAGCCTGGTTTCCTGTTAATGCTGTTTGTTTTGTTTTGTAAAACTTGAAATGTTGCTAAGCCTGGGATGAGATGGTTGGATGGCTTCATTGACTCGATGGACATGAGTTTGAGTAGTCTCCAAGAGTTAGTGATGGACAGGGAAGCCTGGCGTGCTGCAGTCCATGGGGTCTCAAAGAGTTGGACATGACTGAGCGACTGAACTGAACTGAACTGAAGCCTGGGGCTTGGTTAGCCAGGCCCCCCTTCAGGGGTTCAACAATCTCAAGATTCTCCCCCATCTTACCTATGGTGCTGCAAGTCTTGCACTCACAGCGGGCAGTCATTCCCAGTCAGGGCAGTGTCCAGGCAGGTTAGAAGCAAGGTCAGAGGCCTTCTCTGCTTTGTCTCTGAAGCCTAAACAGGACTATTTATTTAATTTCCCTAACACTCCTCATTCTGCCCTTCCCTCCCAGCCTTGGCAACCACCATTCTACTTTCTTTCTCTATGGTTTTGACTACTCTGAGTACCTCATTTAAGTGGAATCATACAGTGTTTGTTTTTTTGTGACTTTCTTATTTCAGTTAGCATGAGGTCTTCACAGTTCATCAGTGTCACAGCATATATAATTTTAATATGATGTATTAATCTTTTAAATCATGTAAAAAACAAAAAGTGGCGTTTCAAGCCATTGTTACAATAATACTAGCTTTTATAATTGCGCATATATTTACCTCTACTGAGATCTTTATTTTTTCATATGGCTTTGAGTGACTGTCTAGTATCCTTTGATTTCACTCTATACGAGTCCTTGTAGGATTTCTCATAGGGTAGTGGTAGCAAAGTCTCTCAGCTTTTGTTGATCTGGGAATGTCTTCATTTCTTCCTCACTCTTGAAAAGACAGTTTTGCTGGATATGGGATTCTTAGTTGACAGGTTTTTTTCTTCCAACATTTTTAATGTATCAGCCCACTGCCTTCTGGTCACTAAAGCTTCTAATGAGAAATCTGCTGATAATCTCATTGAGGATCCATTGTATATGACGAGTCACTTCTGTCTTGCTGTGCTTTCACGATTATTTCTGTCTTTGTCTTTTGGTAGTTTGATTCTACTGTGTCTCAGTGTGGGTCTCTTTGAGTTTATCCTCTTGCAGCTCACTGAGCTTGTTGGATATCTATATTTAAGTCTTTAATCAAATCATCATTTTCTTTTGTTTTTAATGGTGACCCTGTTTGTGGCCCATTCCTTGTTCTGTCATTCATAAAGCAACCTGAAGGAGGCTGCTCTAGGAAGCAACACCAAGGTGAACTTAGAATTACAAGACTTGTCCTTCACAGGGGTGATACCTGTGAAGGATAAAAGGAAGGAGTAGACATGGGCAGGCAAAACCTTCAGGTCATAATATAGTTCTCACATCTGTTCAAGAAAAGAGAAAAAGAAGGAAAATCGGTTAAGAAGAACCTCAGACTATATTGCAGCCCTGAGAAGTCTAACCCAGGCCAACAGGGAGCTTTGGCACAGTAATAACCTGTAGAGGTTCCACACTGGCCAGAAATGGCCAGGCTTTATTATTCTCACTATGCTCAGTCATTCACTGGAGGCTGCCTGGAAAGAACATGGCATGTTCTTTCTTGAAGTGAGATATGATACCTTGTGGCCCTCTGTATCGTAGAATTCTTGACAATAGAGAAGACCCTTGTAGAATAATTGGTTAATCTACCTTCCTCTATGATAGATGTTGTCTATGACATTCTGGATAAATGAGAATCTATCCTATTTTTAAAGATGTTCCAAAAAGAAGATCATGCAGTTTTTCTCCCTAAAGTATTAGAAAATTTTTTCTGTCTAATCTCAATTGTCTAGGCTGTGATAGAAACCAGTTTTCTTTTCCTTGTCATTAAGGCTTGAAATATGTGTGGGTTCCTAAAATAATAAAGCTTTATATTGACTCTCAGTGATCCTCTCACCTACTTCATCCCATATAGAGCCAGCTGGAAAGGGGCACTGAGGAACACTGTAAGTAAATGCTTCTTCTCTATAAAGTAGAAGGTCTCTAAAATTAGAGAAGTTACTTAAGAAATTAAGTAGTCAATTATACTTAAATGATTTTTAAAGTCATTTCCTGAGGAAAGAGGATGTAACTATAAATAGGTTTTTGCTTTCAAAGTTCTCTCTTAATCTTTTATGAAGGAAAAAACCTCAAGCTTCCTTGATTATGTTTAGTAGCTGGATGGTGGTGATATCAATAAGTATTAAGTCAAGGGTCTTAGCAGGGGAAAGAAGTGAACTGAGTACTGTAATCAGTAGGTAGAGAATAGCGGCACTTTTCCTTGAGCTCATTTCCAGATTTTGACCTAGTGCCATGCTTTCCTTGTCATGGATCTTCAGCTTTCAGACAGGTCTTGGGAAAGTGAAAGTTACTCAGTCGTGTCTGACTCTTTGCAGCCCCATGAACTGTAGCCTGCCAGGCTCCTCTGTCTATGGAATTCTCCAGGCAAGAGTACTGGAGTGGCTAGCCTTTCCCTTCTCCAGGGGATCTTCTCAGCCTAGGGACTGAACTCAGGTCTCCCGCATGACAGGTGGATTCTTTACTGCCTGAGCCAGCAGGGAAGCCCAAGAATACTGGAGTGGGTAGCCTATCACTTCTCCAGGGGATCTTCCCAACCCAGGAATCAAACTGGGTTCTCTTGCATTGCAGGCAGATTCTTTACCAGCTGAGCTGCCAGGGAAGATGCCAGGTACTCAGTGTCTCATGCAATTATCCTGACCTATAGTTACTTTATTTTCTGTGTCCTACAAAAAAGTAAGTAAAAGGATAGAAACTAATATTTGAGTACCTATAATGTTTCAGTGACTTTACTGAGAGTTGGGGCAGGGGGGTTGACATAATTCGCTTAAGGTTAGCAGGCCTTTGGAGAGCTTAGGTATTGTTCACCTTGCTTTACAGATGAGGAAACCAAGATCACAGATGCACAAATGTAGAAGTCAGGATTTCAGATTTCAACTAACTACAAAGCTCTTTTTTTTGCCAGTATAATTTCCAAACTGTGTTTCAGAGATTCTTGCTGTTCATAGGTCCAAATCTCTAGATCTTCTACCTCTGCATCAGCCAGAGACGCCTCCATTTGTGGGCACTGTGCAGTTTCTCCATAAGAATTCTTCTGAAGATAAAAGGAAGAGAGAAGCCCTGTAACTTCAAAAGGACAAGTAATTTAGAAAACCACTCCCTTAAGTCAAACAGACTCCTCCATATATGACTGTGTTCTTTATCCATTTTTACATGCAGACAGATTTACCATTAAATAGGCTGTCTTAGTGCTACCAGTATGCATGTTCTAAAAGAAAATGCTTAGTTGCAGCATGTGAACTCTTACTTGTAGTATGTGGGATCTAGTTCCCTGACCAGGGACTAAACCTGGCCCCCTGCATTGGAAGCGTGAAGTCTTAGCCACTGGACCACCAGGGAAGTCCCAGAAGATGCTTAAAATGGAAGATATGCTAAGTATCTGGCAGGAATAAAAAGTAGTCATGATGTATTTATCATCGGTCACATGCGTGATCTTGTTTTACTAACATAACCTTATATAATCCTTATAACAGCCCTCCCCAACGTGAGTAGGTATGTTCTGTTTCATACTTGAGTAGAGGAACTTGATAACTTAAGAGGCACAACCAGGAATTGATCCATGTCTGTCTGGCCTTAGAGACCATTTTCTACATCATACCAACTCTCTTGAGTATTCATAGAGGGAGCGTATTATAATGCACGGAGTCTACAGCACACCCAGCGCTGAGCACGTCCCTGTCTGGAGGTGATGACCCGGCAGCATTTTATTCTCTGCAGCGCCTGCATCTGCTATTTCCTTTGACTGTGCCCATGAGAGAGGAGAGCGTGGCACAAGCACGTGCTGGGGGTGGAGGTGGGGGATAGCAGTCACTCTTGTCCATACGGTGCCTGGGAGGCACAATTTGGCTCAGAGTGTTAGATAGCCCCCACCCTTCAGATAGTAGAACACTGCAAGTGGAAGATTCTGAGCTGTTACGTGTTCTCCAGAGTTGTTGGCAGTTACCCCGTGCCAGTGAGGCGATCCCCTAGAAGTCTGTTCATTCACCTCTTTGCTTACTGTTGGCTGACAGGTGAGGTAGGCTCCCTTCAGTGGCCTAGAGATCACTATGTCCATTGCTTATTTCCCACAGTATTGTGACCCCTTTCCTGTGTTTTTCTGCTTTAAACTTTGATCATCAGTCTCATGAAATACATAAATCACCTAAATAAATGTATGGCTGTCTTTAGTATGCCACAAATTATGGTAAATTTCAAGTATATATCCTTTTGAAAATCTCTCTCTTGGAAATTATAGCATTTAAGTACATGGCATTCTTGTATAGAGAAAACACAAAAGAAATGGGCGGAGCGTTCATTTTTAAGAGTTGAAAACATTTTCTGCACTTGGCACTCGGTCGTCTCAGGTGGTATATGGGCAGGGCTAAGTAGACTCTTGAGTGTTGAATGCATCAGTATGTCATGTGTGGATGTGCAGAAATGTTAATCAGTGCATATGGCAGCTGATGAACAGGGAGAAACTGACCTGGGGATAAAATATTTTCTTCCCTGTATCCTTGTGCATTTCTGCTAGGAAGTCAACATGATTCTTTAGTAGGTCTTTTGTCCATACCGCTAGGTAGGAGGATACATAAAAGCTACACTTAGGTTTCAGAATCGTTTTTCCAGTAGCATTCCCCATTTTTCCCAACTCATCAATGTGAAATTTGTATTAATATTTCTATTTTATTGATATTTAACATGAGGAAGATAAATTATTGATAACCAACTTTACTGAATTAATGGATTTATTTTTTTTAATCTGTAGATTAAGTTAATACAGTCTTTGCAGTAAGTTATGAACCTGGGAATATAAGCAAACTCCAGAATATTTTCCCCCAAATTTGATTAGATAAAAATCAATTATTTCCTTTCTTCAGCCTAGCAAAGGAATATTTTTATCTCTGAATTAAAAAGTTCAAGTTGAAGTTTCTGTTGAAACCTAATTCTGAATAGCAGTAATAAGTAATATCAATGTTGGTGTCTCCTGTTTCTAAATTACATCTGCTGCTGCTGCTAAGTCGCTTCAGTCGTGTCTGACTCTGTGCCAACCCACCAGGCTCCCCCGTCCCTGGGATTCTCCAGGCAAGAACACTGGAGTGGGTTGCCATTTCCTTCTCCAATGCATGAGAGTGAAAAATAAAAGTGAAGTTGCTCAGTCATGTCCAACTCTTAGCGACCCCATGGACTGCAGCCCACCAGGCCCTTCCGTCCATGGGATTTTCCAGGCAAGAGTACTGGAGTGGGGTGCCATTGCCTTCTCCAGAAATTACATCTAAATACTCATAAACCTCCTTTGCATTTAATTTTATTACTAGGCCAATCAGCACTAACAAAGAATAATTAGGGAGTTTGAGAAGGTCACGTACACACTGCTAAACTCAAAATGGATGACCAGCAAGGACCTGTTGTATAGCACATGGAACTCTGCTCAATGTTATGTGACATCCTGGATGGGAGAAGGGTTAGGGAGAAAATGGATACACATATATGTATGGCTGAGTCCCTTCACTGTTCACTTGAAACTACCACAACATTGTTAATTGGCTATACCCCAATACAAAATAAGACATTTAAAGTTTGATGAAAAATAAAAGTTAAAAAAAATAAGGTAAATTATCAACTTGATTAATTCAGAATCATCAGGATTCTGTAGTATGTTTTTCTAATAGTGCTTGTTCCCTTTGGTTAAGTTGCCAAACAGAGCAAGGACTGAAATATATCTTAAAGCAACTCTCCAAAGGATCCAAGACCAGATAAAAGATGGAATTGCTGGTAGGGGAGGTTTCAAGGCTGTAGCTTCCAGAAGAGATTCTTAAGAAATGTAGCTTATCTTTTCAGCATTTTTTAAAAATAGCAAATATATGTTTGTATTTTAGCTGATGGTTTATTTGGATTAAGATTTCCCTCTTGGAGCCTGAATTATCAGATAGAAAGATGAGAAACCAGTATGAAAGGTCAAGAGACAGTGAAAGTACAAGATTTGAATGATATAAGAAATTAAAAGATCATTTTCAGTTACATTTTGTATTACAGATGAGGCAGACTGTATAAGGATGCTTAAGAATTACTGAAAATAGACAAAGTGTTAGTTGCTCAGTTGTGCCTGACTCTGCAATGCCATGGACTGCAGCCCTGGTGGACTCATCTGTCCATGGGATTTTCCAGGCAAGGATACTGGAGTGGTTTGCCATTTCCTTCTCCAGGAGATCTTCCCCACCCAGGGATCAAACCCTGGTCTCCTTCACTGCAGACAGATTCTTTACCAACTGAACTACGAGAGAAGTCCCCAAAATAGGCAAAAAGAATGGTAAATTTACATCCTATGATTGTGATCAGTGGTTATAGAAAACCTTCCAGGATTAGTCATTCAGGAAGGAGCCCTTTAAAACTGTATTTAGAATAAACTAGTATATTGAAATTGTAAGGATGACTCCTGCTCTTATGGCTATAATGTACGTAGGACAAGTATTAGTTCCATTTACAGCTGAGAAAAAGAGGCTTAGAGAGAAAAACCCATCTTATGAGCTATGGTACCATGATCTAGTTTTGCCAGGTTCGTCTCTCCCCATATGACTTTATAATTGAGTTAGGCAGAAAAGTATTATCAAAATTTATAAGATACATGACTATTGTATTGAATACATAGAATTAATTATCTAAAATACTTTTTGCAGATATTGAAAATGAGCCAAGAAAAAATTGAAATATTTGAAAGTGAGTTGTCAGAAGAGAGAGAAACAAAAAATCAGTTGACATCTAATCTTAATACAGAGCAGAGAGCTTTGGAAGTTGAAAGTGAGGTATTTTGCCATTTAGGATGTTATTTTCCTCTTTTTGCATTTGCAATTTAGGGATTTCATATTATTTATTTTTATTTTAAAATAAATTATAGCTATAGAATATTATTTATATTAGGAATAATAGGGTGACTGTTTCTCCAGGCTGAGTTCCAGCACTAGCCAAAGAGTCGTTTAAGTAGAAGGGATTTGATTATTATAATGATTGTAGAGTCCTAGACTTGTCTCTCCTTTTCACTGCTGGTAATACCATCTTGGAAAGGTCTATCAGGAGACATACCAGCCTATATTTGGAAGAGAGACCTGGAAGTGAGTTCATCAAGTCTAGATCATTAGTTCAGAGGATGGTGACAATCAGTTTGCAGGGTGGGTGAGAGCTAGCACAGGGCCCTAAATCTCATGCTGACGACCGATAGGAATTTTCCGTGGAATGAGGTGTGACACTGATAGCACCTGCCCTCTCGCTGTGATTTTGGGTGGCCACTCCCTACCTCTCTCCTCATCAACACTTTCCTCCCTTTCTGATCTCAAGCCTTTGGGAACAGTAACAAGTATTGCATGCTTTGTGCTAGGTTGCTTCAGTCGTGTCTGATTCTTTGCGACCCTGTGGACTGTAGCTTGCCAGGCTCCTCTGTCCATGGGATTTTCCAGCAAGAATACTGGAATGGATTGCCATGCCCTTCTCCAGGGGATCTTTCCAACCCAGGGATCGAACCTGTTTCTCTTATGTCTCCTGCATTGGCAGGCAGGTTCTTTACCACTAGCACCACCTGGGAAGCACCACAAAGTAAATTTTCTGTTATCTGCTCCCTTTATAGGGAGCTATACCACAGCCTGGCTCTCAGGCCCTGTCATCCACCAATCAAATGCTACATATTCTATGTCATCAATATAGAAACTTAATAAAAATCTAAATCTAACTAAAGTGTTTTCTCTCATGAATATGGAAAAAAATCAGAGGATTAGAGGAATCCCTAGTTAAGTCACTGAATACGCATTAAGTAAGACAGCATAATTTGTCGTGACGAGCGGTGTTTGAAATCAGTCAGTTTGAATCCCAGCTTTATCACTTCCTGGCTATGTGAATAACAAGATCATTTACATTCTCTGAGCCTCAGTTTCAATAACCCTACCTCATGGGGTTGTCATAAGGTTAAGGGTAAACAACATAGCACCTGACCTATAAAAAAGTAACTGTAAAAGAATACAGTTTAAAGCAGGTAATATAACTAATGCAGGAATTGCTGAAGAATTTATCTCTACACACCTTAAAGTGTATAAAGTGGGGATAAATAGAAGCCCAGTCTTTGAACCTATCAATGATAGATATTAAGAATGCTAATGGCATGTGACCCTTCATAGCCATGACTGGTCCAGGACTGCTTTCCGCTGCCTGGGCACCTAGTGCAGAGCTGGGGCCTTAGACTTGGCCTCCTAGAGGCCCTGTGGAGCCCAGTTCCCTGATGCCTGTGGAGAAGAGCTCTTTAACAAGACCAACAAACACCACTTCTTACATAGTCTGGCCCTGTTAGGGTTGTCCCCGTATAGAAACCCCTTCTGGGCTGGTTGCTGCTAGCTTCTATAACTACCTAATTCTGTACCAGCTTATACTGCCAAGCTCTGAGTAGAGACCCCAGTACCCAGACATAGGCCCCCAGTGAGAAGGAGCCTTGGGCTCTCTCTTGAGCTCGCTCGCCTTGGCTCTTGGAGCTTCCTCGTGTTAAATTTCTGGGTGGTTTTTGTTTTTGTTTTTTTAGCAGGAAGATTAAAAGAGAAAGACAAATTTAGAAAAAGGATGCTTAATTTTTGACTTAAGGGATCTTTTCTTTAACTATAATAGAGAAAGGAATTTCTCTGCCCAGGATAAATTAATATATTTAAAGCAAAAAAGTTGTCAGAATCATTTCAAAGATTCCTTTTTAGCAGTAGTATACATTTTCTATGGAAAGCTGTGTTTTCTTCTACTAAATATTGTCATTTCTTAAATCAGGAATTGCAAAAATCAAAGTCAGAACTTACATGCCTTTATCGTGAAATTCAAAGTCTTCCTTGTGCAGCAGAAGTCAGAGACCATTTTTTAATAGCATATGACCTGCTACAAAGAGAGAATTCTGAATTAGAAACAAAGGTGAGATTGAATTATTAAGTATTTAAATGTTCTATGTATGACATGTCTTTTATGAAGATGACATAAAAGGAAACTAATTTCAGTAAGAGATGACTTGGAAATCAGAGTTTCTTTTATTATTATAGAACAAATTGCCACATAGTGTGAATTATAAGTCAAGCTGTATTTCAGGGTAAATATTCAGACTTCAGCCAGGACTTTACTCTTTATTCAAAGGATTAACCTATGAATTTGTTAGTTTAAAGAAGCTTCCCAATGGCTTAGTTTTTAGAGCACATACTATACTAAGTAGTTGCTCAGTCGTGTCTGACTGTGATCCCATGGACTGTAGTCCACCAGGCTTCTCTGTCCGTGGAATTCTCCAGGCAAGAATACTAGAGTGGGTTGCCATGCCCTCCTCCAGGGGATCTTCTAAACCAGGGATTAAACCCAGGTCTCCTGCATTGCAGGCGAATTCTTTACTGTCTGAGTCACCAGGGAAGCCATAACATAATGTAAAAGGTGAACTTAAAAACAGAACTGTCGACTTTTGGATTGCAGCCATTCTGACTGGCATGAACTGGTACCTCATAGTGGTTTTGATTTGCATTTCTCTGATAATGAGTGATGTTGAGCATCTTTTCATGTGTTTGTTAGCCATCTGTATGTCTTCTTTGGAGAAATGTCTATTTAGTTCTTTGGCCCATTTTTTGATTGGGTCATTTATTTTTCTGGAGTTGAGCTGTAGGAGTTGCTTGTATGTTCTTGAGATTAGTTGTTTGTCAGTTGCTTCATTTGCTATTATTTTCTCCCATTCTGAAGGCTGTCTTTTCACCTTGCTTAGAGTTTCCTTTGTTGTGCAGAAGCTTTTAAGTTTAATTAGGTCCCATTTGTTTATTTTTGCTTTTATTTCCAATATTCTGGGAGGTGGGTCATAGAGGATCCTGCTGTGATGTATGTCGGAGAGTGTTTTGCCTATGTTCTCCTCTAGGAGTTTTATAGTTTCTGGTCTTACGTTTAGATCTTTAATCCACTTTGAGTTTATTTTTGTGTATGGTGTTAGAAAGTGTTCTAGTTTCATTCTTTTACAAGTGGTTGTCCAGTTTTCCCAGCACCACTTGTTAAAGAGATTGTCTTTAATCCTGTATATTCTTGCCTCCTTTGTCAAAGATAAGGTGTCCATATGTGCGTGGATTTATCTCTGGGCTTTCTATTTTGTTCCATTGATCTATATTTCTGTCTTTGTGCCAGTACCATACTGTCTTGATAACTGTGGCTTTGTAGTAGAGCCTGAAGTCAGGTAGGTTGATTCCTCCAGTTCCATTCTTCTTTCTCAAGATTGCTTTGGCTATTCGAGGTTTTTTTGTATTTCCATACAAATTGTGAAATTATTTGTTCTAGCTCTGTGAAGAATACCATTGGTAGCTTGATAGGGATTGCACTGAATCTATAGATTGCTTTGGGTAGTATACTCATTTTCACTATATTGATTCTTCCAATCCATGAACATAGTATATTTCTCCATCTATTAGTGTCCTCTTTGATTTCTTTTGCCAGTGTTTTATAGTTTTCTATATATAGGTCTTTAGTTTCTTTAGGTAGATATATTCCTAAGTATTTTATTCTTTCCATTGCAATGGTGAATGGAATTGTTTCCTTAATTTCTCTTTCTGTTTTCTCATTATTAGTGTATAGGAATGCAAGGGATTTCTGTGTGTTGATTTTATATCCTGCAACTTTACTATAATCATTGATTAGTTCTAGTAATTTTCTGGTGGAGTCTTTAGGATTTTCTATGTAGAGGATCATGTCATCTGCAAATAGTGAGAGTTTTACTTCTTCTTTTCCAATTTTTATTCCTTTTATTTCTTTTTCTGCTCTGATTGCTGTGACCAAAACTTCCAAAAGTCTACAAGCAATAAATGCTGGAGAGGGTGTGGAGTAAAGGGAACCTCTTACACTGTTGGTGGGAATGCAAACTAGTACAGCCACTATGGAGAACAGTGTGGAGATTCCTTAAAAAACTGGAAATAGAACTGCCTTATGATCCAGCAATCCCACTGCTGGGCATACACACTGAGGAAACCAGAAGGGAAAGAGACACGTGTGCCCCAATGTTCATCGCAGCACTGTTTATAATAGCCAGGACATGGAAGCAACCTAGATGTCCATCAGCAGACGAATGGATAAGAAAGCAGTGGTACATATACACAATGGAGTATTACTCAGCCATTAAAAAGAATACATTTGAATCAGTTCTAATGAGGTGGATGAAACTGGAGCCTATTATACAGAGTGAAATAAGCCAGAAAGAAAAACACCAATACAGTATACTAACACATATATGGAATTTAGAAAGATGGTAACAATAACCCTGTATACAAGACAGCAAAAGAGACACAGATGTATAGAACAGTCTTTTGGATTCTATGGAAGAGGGCAAGGGTGGGATGATTTGGGAGAATGGCAGTGAAACATGTATAATATCATATGTGAAATGAAAAAAAAAAAAACCACCAGCAGTTAAAAAAATAAATAAATTTAGATAATCTAAAAAAAAAAAAAAACTTAAAGCATCTTTTCCAATTATACTGAACTTAGAATTAGGAAAATGGTGTAATGTCCCAACTCTAGTAAATTCCCCACATATAAAAATGGCACTGCCAGATTAGGGTCAGTGCAACACTAAATGGAGAGGTTGCCAGCTGTGTAATTTCCAGAGTCCTACCTATTAGGTTGTCACCAACTCCTGGCTAAAAATTCCCACCCTCAGTTACTCTCTTATGTTGATTAAAATAGTAGGAAGGACTAAAGGCTTGAACACAATGGTTAAAATATGTTGACTTATATTTTAATGCAACATGTGAGGTAGATGACTAAATCAAGGGCTACTTTATCCTATCTGAAGTTGTTACTCTGAAGTCACAGAATAAGTTGCTGAGGAACTGGGACACAGATCAAATAATATGTGACCTAGGGAGAGAAAGGTCCAGCCAATAGGGTAATATGTTGGCACAGCCTACATCTCAGCTTTGTTTGTGGGACATTGTCAGCAAGATGCATTTTCATCACAGTATACAACTGAAGGATCTTGTTTCTCAAAATATCATCAGAAAACTTAACATAAAGAATGAAAGGAAGTGAGAAGAATATAATATAAAGCCAGAAATCCAGATCGCTATCCTGATAATGGGACTCTCTCTCCCTCTCTTTTAAAAAAAACTTTTTATTTTGAAATAATTTCAGATTTACAGAAAAGTTGCAAAATAGTATAAGGATGCTCCATAGTCTTTTACCTGTCCAAATTTTAACATGGTACCTATTTGGTTTTATCAATCTCTCTTGCTCTTGCTCTACACACATACATACACACTTTTTTCCTGAACCCTGGGAGTGAGTTGGATACCTAATACTCCTTTAACCCCAAATGTTTCCATGTGTTTGCTAAAAATAGTGACATCTTTTTGTCACAGTACAAGTCTCAAAATCAGGAAATTAATATAGTACTATAATCTACAGCTCTTATTAAAATTTCACCAATTGTCCCACTCTATAGCAAAAGACATTTTTTTCCCTAGTCCAAGGTCCAATCCAGGACCACACATTGTATTCAACTGTCATATCTCTAAAGCTCCTTGAATCTGCAACAATTCCTCATTCTTTGTTGTTCATAGTTTTGCTCTCTTTGAAGAGTACAAATCATTTGTTTTCAAGAATGTCTCTCAATTTGGGCTTTTCTCATGTTTCCTCACAATATAATTTAGATTACATAATTTTGGCAAGAATGCTGCAGAAGTGATGCTGTATCCTTCTCAGTGCATTGTATCAGAACAAAAAAGGGTATCCTTTTGTTCTATTTACTTTGGGTAAGGTACTATCTGTCGGATTTCTCCACTATAAATTTATTACAGCTCCCTTTGCAATTAATAACCACCTGTGGGGAGGCACTTTGAGACTATGGGTATTCTATTTCCCATCAAACTTATACTTATTAAAAGTTTCAGTTTTGAACCTTTGATTCTTTAATTATTTTCTAGTTTCTCTTTAGAACGTACAGTGCTTTAGACTTAAAGATAGTGTTGCTGCTGCTGCTGCTGCTAAGTTGCTTCAGTCATGTCCAACTCTGTGCGACCCCATAGATGGCAGCCCACCAGGCTCACCCGTCCCTGGGATTCTCTAGGCAAGAACACTGGAGTGGGTTGCCATTTCCTTCTCCGATGCATGAAAGTGAAAAGTGAAAGTGAAGTTGCTCAGTCGTGTCCAATTCTTAGGGACCCCATAGACGGCAGCCCACCAGGCTCCCCCATCCATGGGATTTTTCAGGCAAGAATACTGGAGTGGGTTGCCATTGCCTTCTCCGAGTCTTGCTAAGAGTGACTAAAAATTGTATTTTATGTATTTATTGAAGCCCTTGTTTTATAGGCTGTTGTTTTATTTGGGCCACAGCATTTTAGAGCCAGAAGAGGGTGTATTCATGTAGGCCAGCTTCCTCAGTTTACAGATAGGGACACCAGACTCGGAATAATGAACAAGTACCAAGTTGCCTGGTGTTTTTCAGCCTGATCTCTGTCCTCACTCCTCTAGAGCCTTAAGCAGAAAGTGGAACAATCAACTGAATGCTTTATGGTACTTCGACATGGCTGGTTATGAGATTGAGCTATGTCACCAGGATAAAGTTTCGGTAAGGAGGAGCCTGTGGAACAGAGTTACTCCTGTTCCACAGCATCTGTGCCATGAAGGGTCCTGTGGACTTAACTGTCTTCATGATAAAGAGCAAAGCTGACCACTTATAATATCCAATGACTTGGTCATTTGAGAATCCAGAATACCTAGAAAGTGCTTAGTGTCAAGGTCGCCTTCCACTTTAGAAACCATCAGCAATTCTTACTTTGCTAGAATGACAAGTCTAAATTCTGTTTGACTTTCTTTACTTCTTTTTTTTAATTTAAATTTATTTATTTTAGTTGGAGGCTAATTACTTTACAGTATTGTATTGGTTTTGCCATACATCAACATGAATCCACCACGGGCGTACACGTGCTCCCCATCCTGAACCACCCTCCCACCTCCCTCCCCGTACCATCCCTCTGGGTCATCCCAGTGCACCAGCCCCAAGCATCCTGTATCCTGCACCGAACCTGGACTGGTGATTCATTTCTTATATGATATTATACATGTTTCAATGCCATTTTCCCAAATCATCCCACCCTCTCCCTCTCCCACAGAGTCCAAAAGACTGTTCTATACATCTGTGTCTCTTTTGCTCTCTCACATACAGGGTTATTGTTACCGTCTTTCTAAGTTCCATATATATGCATTAGTATACTGTGTTGGTGTTTTTCTTTCTGGCTTACTTCACTCTGTATAATAGGCTCCAGTTTCATCCACCTCATTAGAACTGATTCAAATGTATTCTTTTTAATGGCTGAGTAATACTCCATTGTGTATATGTACCACTGCTTTCTTATCCATTCGTCTGCTGATGGACATCTAGGTTGCTTCCATGTCCTGTCTATTATAAACAGTGCTGCGATGAACATTGGGGTACACGTATCTCTTTCCCTTCTGGTTTCCTTGGTGGGTATGCCCAGCAGTGGGATTGCTGGATCATAAGGCAGTTCTATTTCTGGTTTTTTAAGGAATCTCCACACTGTTCTCCATAGTGGCTGTACTAGTTTGCATTCCCACCAACAGTGTAAGAGGGTTCCCTTTTCTCCACACCCTGTCCAGCATTTATTGCTTATAGACTTCTGGATCACAGCCACTCTGACTGGCGTGAAATGGTACCTCATTGTGGTTTTAATTTGCATTTCTCTGATAATGAGTGATGTTGAGCATCTTGTCATGCGTTTGTTAGCCATCTGTGTGTCTTCTTTGGAGAAATCTCTAATTAGTTCTTTTGATTGGGTGGTTTATTTTTCTGGAATTGAGCTGTAGGAGTTGCTTGTGTATTTTTGAGATTAGTTGTTTGTCAGTTGCTTCATTTGCTATTATTTTCTCCCATTCTGAAGGCTGTCTTTTCACCTTGCTTAGAGTTTCCTTTGTTGTGCAGAAGCTTTTCATTTTAACTAGGTCCCGTTTGTTTATTTTTGCTTTTATTTCCAATATTCTGGGAGGTGGGTTATAGAGGATCCTGCTGTGATTTATGTCGGAGAGTGTTTTGCCTATGTTCTCCTCCAGCAGTTTTATAGTTTCTGGTCTTACGTTTAGATCTTTAATGCATTTTGAGTTTATTTTTGTGTATGGTGTTAGAAAGTGTTCTAGTTTCATTCTTTTGCAAGTGGTTGACCAGTTTTCCCAGCACCACTTGTTAAAGAGATTGTCTTTTCTCCATTGTATATTCTTGCCTCCTTTGTCAAAGATAAGGTGTCCATAGGTGTGTGGACTTATCTGTGGGCTTTCTATTTTGTTCCATTGATCTATATTTCTGTCTTAGTGCCAGTACCATACTGTCTTGATGACTGTGGCTTTGTAGTAGAGCCTGAAGTCAGGCAGGTTGATTCCTCCAGTTCCATTCTTCTTTCTCAAGATTGCTTTGGCTATTCGAGGTTTTTTTGTATTTCCATACAAATTGTGAAATTATTTGTTCTAGCTCTGTGAAAAATACTATTGGTAGCTTGATAGGGATTGCATTGAATCTATAGATTGCTTTGGGTAGTATACTCATTTTCACTATATTGATTCTTCTGATCCATCAACATGGTATATTTCTCCATCTATTAGTGTCCTCTTTGATTTCTTTCACCAGTGTTTTATAGTTTTATATATATATTTACTTCTTAAGAAACTAACATTGATGATTTGTAATGTTTAAATTTTTACAATGACTATAAAAATCAGTGATTTAAATAGCATCTTGGAATTTGTCTTCCTGTTCACAAAAGTTACACAAGTTTGTTAAGAAAATTACTGTCTTTCAGGTCTCTTCATCATCTGATCCCTCCCATCAGTCTTGTCTTACTTCCTCAGCTCCTCATCTTGTAGCCTCTACTCCAGGAAGACCATCCTCCTCACTTGAGCAAAAATACTCCCTGCTCAGTTACACACTATGCCTTTGACCGTATTGATCATGCTTGAAATGGTCTCCTCTATTGCTGTCTTCTAAATGCTTGGTATAGTCTCTTCTTCACCTGTCTGTATCTTCCCACCTCCTAATTCCCAGTGTAAGACCAAATTTCTCCCCTGGAGAGGTTATAATCCGTATGAGATTATATATATAGCTTTATGGGATTATAACCCATATCACACACTGTGGTCTTTCTTCAGAAAATTGAAAAGGCCAAGAAGAGTAAAAAGATTCATTAAAGTAACTTAAATTGATCTTTAGATTGTGTTCTTAGAATCAAACATATTAATAATAACTATAAAAAACTTTGCATTTTCAGAGAGGCTCATAATGAGAGTCAGACAGGTTGTTGTCTCTCTTCATGCAATACTTGAATGGAGATTCATCTTCCATTCTTGGAACTATCCTCCATCCACCCTTTTTGCTGCCTTCTGGAGGCATTTTTTCATTTTATGTGAAATTATGCATTTGAGGAAAGGAATCTGTTTGTCAAAAAACAAAACAAAGCAACAAAACCTGACCAAATATTTTGCCAAACTACACAGCAGAGCAATGGCTCTCAAAGCATCCACTGGAATCAGAATTGTCTGGGAGACTTATTTGAAGTGCACGTTCCCATTTCCCAGCCCATACCACTAACCTGAATCTCAGGAGTGGGGTGTCGACTGTGAGACCGCATTTTTTTAACTCCTTAGGTGATGCCCTTATTAGCTAAAATCTGAGAATCACTACAATGGTCTGGGAATCCTTACATGTTCAAGTGTTTCCAAACAAGTAAAATCTGATTGGAAGACTTCTGTTCTCTGTCATATATAGCTAATATTATTTCTAATGTTTTCTTGCAACAGTATATTATTGCTTTTCAATAAACGAAGTACACTGTAAACTTGAGAACAGAAATATGTGATAATAATGCAAAAGCTCTAATAGGGTAACACATCTTTTTGCTTGTTAAAATAGCACAACCCTAAACAGCACTCTAGGAAGCTAATCCCAGAGACCCAAAATACCCTCTTTTCTAAAAACCGTGGACTTAATGCACTCCTATGCCTATGGTAAAAATGAGTTAGATTAGGTAACAACTGCAAAGTGTTAGATTGGAATAAGACTTCAATTTGGGTGCAGTTTATGTTATTTAAGCTAATAATCATTTAAGCATGTAATGAAATCAACATACTTTTTTACAGTCACATATAATAGTATACAAAATAGAATATTTGTCTTTTTACTTAACAGGTCTTGATGCTTTTACAAGAATTTGAGCAATTAAATCATTTTACTGTAGGGGAAAAAACTGCAGCTGCTAATTTAATTTCAAGTGAAAATACATGTAAAGATCTTGTGCCTAAACTACCAATTTTGGGAATAGAAATTCAAAGCCTGAAGGAAGAGAAAGAGGAACTCTGGTAAATGGAGAAAAATCTCATGTCACCTTAATTATTTGGGGGGTATAATTATATAATTTTTATATTCATTTTCAAATGATGTGCATGGAAAAATCAGTTCAAAAAAATTCCCAAAGCTTGGCTTTTGATATGTTATTACAATCTCAAACTTTTGTTCCTTCTTTTAAAAATAAATATATGCTTTTTTGGAAAATCTGGAAAGCATGGAAAAGTATAAGGAAATTATAGTAACCTATAATTTCCACTATGGAAAAATGTTAATGTCCTAATTTTTTCTTTCTTGTCTTTTTTCCCATACATATACATGTATATGGGGCTTCCCTGGTGGCTCAGACTATAAAGAATCTGCCTGCAATGCAGGAGACCCAGATTCAATCCCTGGGTTGGGAAGATCCCCAAGAGAAGGGAATGGCAACCCACCTGAGTATTCTTGCCTGGAGAATTCCATGGATAGAGGAGCCTGGTGGGCTACAGTCCATGGGATCGCTAAAAATCAGACATGACTGAGCAACTAACACTAAGACAAATATGTATGTATTTTTTACATATTAAGACCATACTTTTCAGAGAGGTTTGTTTTTTGCTATTTTTATTTAACATTATATCTGATAATTGTTTTGAGAATTTTTTTCTTTTTTTTTTCACTGTTGTTAATCTTGCCCTGTAACTCTTGTGTTTCTACTTTTCCAGCCAATATATCTTTTATTTTTGGTTGCGCAGTTCAGTTCAGTCACTCAGTCGTGTCCGACTCTTTGCGACCCCATGGACTGCAGCATGCCAGGCTTCCCTGTCCATCACCAGCTCCCAGAGCCTACTCAAACTCATTTCCATCGTGTTGGTGATGCCATCCAACCATCTCGTCCTCTGTCGTCCCCTTCTCCTCCTGCCTTCAATCTTTCCCAGCATCACATCTTTTCCAGTGAGTCAGTTCTTTGCATCAGGTGGCCAGAGTATCGGAGTTTCAGTTTCAGCATCAATTCTTCGAATGAGTATTCAGGACTGATTTCCTTTAGGATTGACTGATTTGAATCTCCTTGCAGTCCAAGGGACTCTCAAGAGTCTTCTCCAATGCCACAGTTCAAAAGCATCAATTCTTCGGTACTCAGCTTTCTTTATAGTTCAATTCTCACATCCATACATGACTATTGGAAAAGCCATAGCTTTGACTAGACCAGACCTTTATTGGTAAAATAACGTCTCTGCTTTTTTAATATACTGTCTAGGTTTGTCATAGCTTTTTTTCCAAGGAGCAAACGTCTTTTAATTTCATGTATGCAGTCACCATCTGCAGTGATTTTGGAGCCCAAAAATATAAAGTGTCTCACTGTTTCCATGTTTCCCCATGTATTTGCCATGAAGTGATGGGACCAGATGCCATGATCTTAGTCATCTGAATGTTGAGTTTTAAGCCAACTTTTTTACTCTCTTCTTTCACTTTCATCAAGAAGCTCTTTAGTTCTTCTTCACTTTCTGCCACATTAATCTGTTTCCCAACCAGGGATGGAACCCAGGTACCCTGCAGTGGAAGTACAGAGTCTTAACCACTGGACTGCTAGGGAAGTCCCATCAGAAGTATCTTGCACAGAAACTTTTGAGATTTAGACAAATGCATTACTATGTTTTGGCACAAATGCTATAGCTGAAATCAAATTTTGTCTAGACAAAAGCCTAGAATTAGATCATCAAAAGGAAAAATGGATGACATTTTAACTTATATATCATACTAAAGGATACTTTATCCGTGAGTTGAGAAAATATGGCCTATATATAGCCAAATATGTCTTTATTCTAAAATAGAAGGGACTGTTTTGCCAGTTTCAGGCCCCTGAATTTTATGTCCTCTTAAAAACTGGTTTTAAGTCTATAGTGAGCTCTAAGATTCAAAATCATGAGCCTTAGTTGCAGAAGCAGAATGAGATACTAGGGAGGTGTTGGAGAGCAGGTATCATAGTGGTCACAGGAGCAAAGAGCCAAGAAGCAAGATCACAATGTGTAGGTCTGTTGTAGGAGTAAGAAAAAGAAAGTCTAGTTTTGAGCACTAAAATAGTGTATTACAAGACTTTTGGGGGATATAGGCCTAGTAATTCTATTAGATGAATTGAGAGGAAAGACCAGTTAATCTAGATATTAGCCACAGATGCTGCTGCTGCTGCTAAGTCACTTCAGTCATGTCCAACTCTGTGCGACCCCATAAACAGCAACCCACCAGGCTCCTCTGTCCCTGGGATTCTCCAGGCAAGAACACTGGAGTGGGTTGCCATTTCCTTCTCCAGCCACAGATTAAGAGATAATTTAGAATAAATAAGTAACAATGGAGATGAAATGACCAATCTGAATGCTTTTCAGAGAATAATTTGATATCAGTAATCAAAGCTGACGAAAATCCACCCAGCTGATTTGGGATAATCGGCAGAGATACTTGCCATAGGGAACAAGGCTGTGGCCTTAATTCATTTGGAGGTGGAGAACCTTGCCATGGAAAAGACACTGGACTTCTCTTTAAACAACTTCTTACAGCCACTTGTTTACACAGCTAGGTCGAAACTGCTCGCCATTGCTGGGATGGTAAGAAGTCCACTTACCTGCCGTATGTTTTCTTCTCTCCTCTTCTCATAATGTTTCCCTGTTTTCTTGTCTTTTGTGCCTCACTTCACAGCCCCCATTTATCTCAGATCCTTACACAATCACATTCAACAATAAATTGCTTATCTATCATGTGCCAGGTACTGTAGGTAGATGCTGAGGCTACAAAGTAAGACAGACACGGATCCTATCGTTAGAGGAGTTATGGTGCATATTGCCTGATGGGGGAATATAAATCATTAAACAAGGAGGTCTTGGATGGGAGCACAAAGGAGGGGCTCTGGCCTAGTTAATGAAACAGAAAATATTCTTAAAGGGAACTGATAAATTGAGTCCTGAAGTACGAGTAATCAAGGGCAAAGCAAAAAGTTGGGGAAATAATTTCAGGGAAGATATGACATCTGCAAGAAAAAGCTTGGTTTGTTTGAGGAACTAAAAGTGACATCAGTGGTGCTGTAGCATGGAGTGTGTAGAAAGGAAATGAGGAAGGAGATGCTGAGAATGAAGAGAAAGCCAGGGGTCTCATCTTGAGGGAATATGAATGCCTACCCTAGGGAATTTGGACAATGGGAAACTCCTGCAGGATTAGTAACATAGCAGAGACATAGATAGATTTGTGCTTTAGAAAAATCACTCTCCCTGCTGTGTGGAAAGTAGATGGTTGGTACCAGAATGAAAGTAGCAAGACCAATTAGGAGGCTGTTACTGAAATGATGTTTGTGAGGATAGAGAAAAGTGGATGAAATTGAGAGAAGGCAGAATCAATGAAACTCGGGGATTAATGAGTATAGGAAGTAAGGAAGAAGGTATTCTAGGCAGAAGTTTGAGTATGAGAACAAGTTAAGGACAATTTCATTTTCTGGTTTGATGGAATCATTCACATAATTTTGAGAGAGAAGACAGAAGTTCAGCTTTTGAGACAATGACTTTCGAGTGTCTTTGGAACAACCATGTGTGGATTTGCAACAAATAGTTTGACTTATGGGTTTGGAGGCCTGGGCTGGAGATAAATGTGAGGATCATCAATAGGTAGATGGTAATACAAGTTATATGATGGCTATATTCCCATATGCTGCTTGATGAAAACACTCAAAGGCAGAAACCTAAGGAAAACCTCTCTATATGGACAAAAGGAGTACTTCCAACAGCTGAGACAAAACAGCTAGAGAAGTAGAAGAAAAGTCAAAAGCGTGTGTGTTACAGAAGCTAGATTAAAGAGTGTTTCAAGAAAGAAGTAGTCAGGAGTATCATATGCTACCAATGAGTCAAACAAAATAAGGGATAAAAAGTGACTGCTAAATTTAGCAACCTGAAGGTGACTGGAGACTTTAATAAGAGCAGTTCTGATGAAGGGCAGAAAACACATTGCTTCCTAGATAACATGCCATGGGATGGTGAATGGGAGTGAGTTGAGGAGGGCATATGAGATGAGCAAATGGTGACTGTAGATAACACTTTCCAAAAAGTCTGGTTTCAAAAAGAAGAGAATGTGGAACCGAGTTAAAAGGAAATTCATGTATGTTTGAATACTGGTGGGGAAAAGGGCAGGTTTAGGACTCAGAAAATGGCTGGCATCAGTCAGGAGATCAGCCTTGTCCACTGTAACAGGAGGAAGAAAGGGAGGATGAACAGAGATCCAAATGGTTTTTTTTTTGGCTGCTTTGGGTTTTGGTGCTGTGCGCAGCTTTGCCAGGCTTCTCTTGTTGCAGAGCACCGGCTCTTTAGTAGTTATGGCCCATGGGCTTAGTTGCCCCATGGCATCCCAGACCAGGGATCGAACCTGTGTCCCCTGCATTAGCAGACAGATACTTAACCACTGGACCATCAGGGAAGTCCCAAATGGGTTTATAACTTGAGAGGAAATCAAAGGACTTGTTCAGTGGTTTCTATGTGCTCTGAAGCAAGAAGCAAAGTTATCTGCTAAAAGTGAGAGATAAAGAGAAAGAGCAGCGTTTGCAAGAGAGTGAAAAAAGTTTGAAATAATCACTGTGGAAAATGGAAAAGAAAACTGACTGGGGAGAGCAGCTGGTATGGAGAGCCCAATCAAGGCCGGAGAGCCCACCTTTATGCTTATTAACATTTAATATAGACATGAGAAGATGGTTGAGTTTATCCAGGGTTGAGGTTTTGCCACATGAGTGGAGTGGAAGGACAATGGGGCAAGAGAATTGAATATTTTATTTAGACAGTGATTAAAATAAGGAACTCTGTAGACTCTGCGTTGAATAAAGAAGCAAAGTAAAGGGAGCTGGGCAAGTAATTTAAGGTGCTTATGATTGCATTGAGTACAAATTATGTAAAAAGGAGAAACTGGAATCCAGATGTCTAATTTTAGTATTTCAGAAGTAGAGCAGTTATTGATGACACAACCCATGGTGTCCTTATACAAGTAGTTGGCAAAGTGGGAGAGAGGAGACAGTCATTAGAGATAAGGAGACTGAGGAAGTGAGATGTCAAGACATTGGTGGGTGATCTCTATGGACCTTGGAATCTTCCAGGATGATGGCAGGACTTGGGGTGAAGAAGATGCCAGAAAGCCATGAACCCAAATCTTCAATTGAAGAGAAGTAGGAAGTGTCACGGCACGCCTAGCATGGTCCCATGTACATAGAAGCTGCTCAGTAAGCCAAATTGGTTGATTCTTATAGTATATCTCCTCCACTAGATTTTAAGCTCCATTGAAGGTAATGGACTGTGTCTTGTTTTTCTACTGTCCTACCAGGCTTCCCTTGTGGCTCAGCTGGTAAAGAATCCGCCCACAATGCAGGAGACCTGGGTTTAATCCCTGAGTTGGGAAGATCCCCTGGAAAAGGAAAAGGCTACCCACTCCCAGTATTCTGGCCTGGAGAAGTCCATGGACTGTATAGTCCATGGGGTCACAAAGAGTCAAGACATGACTGAATGACTTTTACTTTTCACTTTCATTAGGCTTTAGTTCATTTTAACTGTACCCTGTCCCTGTAGGTTATCAAAATTCTTTCACAGTTTACTTCATAAAATCCCAGCAATCTTATGAGTAAGGCAAGAAACTGAGACTCTGAGAGATTTTGCCGTACCAAACATTGCACAAATGGTAGGTGGAAGATTTAGGACTAGAACTCATGACTCATACTATTATAGTCTCGTTCTTCAATCTCTATTCTCGTTCAAGACTGCCATGTATCTGGGCTACTAGAAAAGGAACAGGATAAGGATGCTGCCTAGGCACCTCCTACCAGGTGAAGAGTGAAGCCGATTAAAAAATTATAGAATGGTGTAAAAGTAACAGGGGGTTGGTTGCAGTCAGAACTCAGTAAATAAATATTAAGAGCTGTGTTAGAGGGGAGGAGAAATTTGAGAGTCATGGTGGGTTTTCTAGTCCCTAGGCTGTAGGTGTACTGACTGCAGGGCATATTCAGTTCCATGTCATTTTTGACTGGTAGTCTACTTTTACCCATGCAACTTTTACATCATTATTATCATCATATAAAAATAATACAGTATACATAGTAGTATTTGGATAAAGTTTTTTTCTTGTTTGTTTGTTTTTTCATTTTGTTTTTTGGCCACATGGAATGTGGGATCTTGATCTTAGTTCCCCAACCAAGGATTGAGCCCCTGCTTACCTGCAGGGGAAGCACAGAGTCACCCACTGGGCCTCCAGGGAAGTTCCTGTATTACTCTTAAAAACCTGTTCAGTTTTCTTTTCGTTTCCAAGTCATATTTTCTCTTATACCTTTTAAAAAGATAAAGCCTTTTCTTTTTGGAGAGCATTTATTTTAATGAATCTTTGTCTTAATATATTAAGATTACTTTAAATTAAATTCCCATATTCTTGGGTATTGCAGTTCTCCTTAATTAATTCATATGAACACAGTTCATTTATCCAGACTATTAATAAAGATGTAAAATGGCATTATCCCAAGATTGTCCCAGGGAAAGAACTGCTCATCATTTCCTCCAAGTCAGAGAAGACTCACTGACTGCTGTGCTCTGAACAAGGGTTTACAGGCACATCTTATGGACCTACCTAAGAGGAGGACCATCTAAACTTTATGGAAATATGACGAAGGCAGCTTCTCTTCTCCTGTGACTGCATGGCCACAATGCAATTATAGAAGGAAACCATATTAGGTCTGGCTAAATTTACTCTTTATTATTCACTCCTCTAAATATGAGAAATCAAGCACCTTCATAAATAATAAATGGCCAGTTTATAGATAATTTTTCATTTTTTAAACTAAACTTTTGAGACAATTGTGTATCCACATGCAGTTGTAAAAAATAATAGCAATCCCCATTTATGCTTTACCAGTTTCCCCCAATGGTAACCTCTTGCAAAACTGTAGTACAGTATCATAATCTGGATATTGACATTGACACAGTCAAGATACAGAGCATTTCCATCACTCCAAGGATACCTCATGTTGTCCTTTTACAGCCACCCCCACTTCCCTCCTACTTCAGCCCTTCCTTAACTCCTGGCCCTGTTCTGTTCTAACTAGTCTATTCTCCATTTCTGTAAGTTTTTCTTTTCAAGGATGTTATATAAATGTAACTATATAATAAGTAGTATTTTAGGGTTGACTTTTTTCACTCAACATAATTCTCTAGAGATTCATCTAGGTTATTGCATATATCAATAGTTGGATACTTTTCATTGCTGAGTAGTATATCCTCGGTATGGCTATACCACAGAAATTTTTTTTAAGCTTTCATCCATTGAAGGACACCTGGGTTATTTCCAGTTCTGGCTATTATGAATAAAGCTGCTATAAATATTCAAGTTTTATGGGAACTAATTATTTTTTCCTCTGGGATAAATCCCCAGCAACGTAATTTTGGGTAACCAGGTACTCACATATTTAGTTTTAATTAGACTTTTTAAAATAAATTGCCAAGCTTTTTCCAGAATGACTGTATCATTTTACATTCCCACTAGGTGTGTATAAGTGACCCAGGTTCTCTGTATCCTCACTAGCATTTGGTGTTATCACTTTTAAATTTTAGCCATTCTAATAGGCGTGTAGTAATAACCCATTGTAGTTTTAATTTACATTTTCCTAATGTGTAACATCTTTTGTGTATATCTGTGTATCCTCTTTAGTGAAGTCTCCTTTGATATGTTTTGCCTATTTTCTAACTGGATTTGTTTTGTTAATGTTAAATTTTGAGAGTTCTTTTTAAATTCTAGATTCTAGTTTCTTTGTTGGTTATGTGACTTGCAAATATTTTTCCCAGTCTATGCCCTGTCTTTTCATCCTCTTAACAAGGTTTTCTCAGAGCAAAAAAAATTTTAATTTTGATGAGGTATCAAATTTCCCTTTTACAGATCATACTTTTGGTGTTAAATCTAAGAATTCTTTGCCTCACCTTAAATCTTGAATATTTTCTCCTATGTTTTATAGTTTGCATTTAAGCTCATGATCTATTTTGAATTAATTTCTGTATAAGGTATGAGACTTAGATGGGATTCTCTTTTTTTGCCTATATTCAATTGCTTTAGCATCATTTCTTGAAAATACTGTCTTCCATTGAATTGCTTTTACATCTTTGACAGAAGTGAGTTAGGCATGATTGCGAGCTTCTGTTTCTGGTTTCTCTAATTCTATTCCATTGATCTGTGTGTCTGTTCCTCCACTAATATCACACAATTTTGATTACTATAGCTATGTAACAAACTTTGAAATTGGATAGACTAATTATATTTATTCCTTTTCAAAATCCTCTAACTATCTAATTCCTTTGCCTTTTCATATAATGCTGGAATAATCTTACCTGTAACTGTAAAAAATCTTGCTGGAATTTTGATACAAATTGTTTTAAATCTGCATATCAATTTAGGGAGAACTGACGTCTTTCCTATGAAGAATCCTCCAATCCGTGGACACAGTATGTCCTACATTTATGTTTAGATTTAGATATATTCTTTTATTTTTTTTCATCAGTATATTATAGTTTTCATCAGAGAAGACTCATACATGTTTTGTGTATATATACCTAAGTATTTCACTTTTCTGACCAGTTGTAAATGGTACTTGAAATTTCAGTGTTTATGTGTTCATTTCTAATATACAGAAATAACAATTATTTATGTTGCATTCTGGGAGCTTGCTGAACTTGCTTATTTGTTCCAGGGTTTTTTTTTTTTGTTTTTTTTTTTTTAAAGACTCCTTGGAATTTCCTACATAGACAATTATGTTATCTGAAAATCATGACATTTCAGATTATTTCATCTTTTCTAATCTGTATGCCTTTTATTTCCTTTTTAGCCAATTTACATTAGCTAGGACTTTCAGCAATATGTTGAATAAAAGTAGTGAATATGAATATCTCTGTCTTGTTTCCAGTCTTATCAGGAAGGCATTTGGTTTTCACCATTAGTATAATGTTAGCTGTTGGATTTTGGTCAAATTAAAGAAGTTACTATTTCTGTTTCTTTAAGATTTTATCATAAATTGTTACATTTTATCAAATGCTTTTTCAGTGTCAACTGATATAGCTGATTTTCTATCTAGTCATTCTATCAGTTTTTGCAAAAGGATTGTTAAAATCTCCAACTGTAATTGTGATTTATTTCTCCTTTTAGTTATTCAGTTTTTACTTTTGTAGCTTTGTTGTTTGGTGCATACACATTTTAGGATTCCTATGTCTACTTTGTGGACTAACCCTTTTATCAGTAAATAATGTCCTTCTCTCTTTCTTTTAATTTTCTTATTTCTGAAATCCATTTTATCTGATGTTAATATAGATTCTCTTGTTTTCTTTTTATTAACATTTGCATGATATATCTTTTTCATCCTTTTGCCTTCAACCTGCTTTTATTACTATATTTGAGATGAGTTTTTGTAAACAGCATATAGTTAGGTCTTATTTTTTAATCCACTCTGCTAGTCTGTTTTAATTGGTGTGGTTAGGCTATTTACATGTAATATAATTACTGATCTATTAGAACTTAAGTTTGCTATTTTTTCATTTTTGGTTCTCTATTTGTTCTCTCTGTTGTTTGTATCGATTTTCTGTTTTCTGCCTTCCTATGAGTTATTTGAACACTTTTTAATAATTCCACTTTGATTTTTATAGTGTTCTTGAGTGTACTTCTTTTTATAGCTTTACATTGGTTGCTCTGGGTACTGTTTTACACAAACATACATACATACACACAGTTTGACCAATTTGAATGAAATGTAGAAACTTTACCTCCCTTTATGTCCCTTTCAGTTCAGTTCAGTTCAGTCACTCAGTCGTGTCCGACTCTTTGCGACTCCATGAATCGCAGCACACCAGGCCTCCCTGTCCATCACCAACTCCCGGAGTTCACTCAAACTCAGGTCCATCGAGTCAGTGATGCCATCCAGCCATCTCATCCTCTGTCATCCCCTTCTCCTCCTGCCCCCAATCCCTCCCAGCATCAGAGTCTTTTCCAGTGAGTCAACTCTTCGCATGAGGTGGCCAAAGTACTGGGGTTTCAGCTTTAGCATCATTCCTTCCAAAGAAATCCCAGGGCTGAGCTCCTTCAGAATGGACTGGTTGGATCTCCTTGCAGTCCAAGGGACTCTCAAGAGTCTTCTCCAACACCACAGTTCAAAAGCATCAATTCTTCTGCGCTCAGCTTTCTTCACACTCCAACTCTCACATCCATACATGACCACAGGAAAAACCATAGCCTTGACTAGACGGACCTTTGTTGGCAAAGTCATGTCTCTGCTTTTGAATATGCTATCTAGGTTGGTCATAACTTTCCTTCCAAGGAGTAAGTGTCTTTTAATTTCATGGCTCCAGTCACCATCTGCAGTGATTTTGGAGCCCAAAAAAATAAAGTCTGACACTGTTTCCACTGTTTCCCCATCTATTTCCCATGAAGTGATGGGACCAGATGCCATGATCTTAGTTTTCTGAATGTTGAGTTTTAAGCCAACTTTTTCACTCTCCTCTTCACCTTCATCAAGAGGCTTTTTAGTTCCTCTTCACTTTCTGCCATAAGGGTGGTGTCATCTGCATATCTGAGGTTATTGATATTTCTCCCGGCAATCTTGATTCCAGCTTGTGCTTCTTCCAGCCCAGCGTTTCTCATGATGTACTCTGCATATAAGTTAAATAAGCAGGATGACAATATACAGCCTTGATGTACTCCTTTTTCTATTTGGAACCAGTCTGTTGTTCCATGTCCAGTTCTAACTGTTGCTTCCTAACCTGCATATAGGTTTCTCAAGAGGCAGGTCAGGTGGTCTGGTATTCCCATCTCCTTCAGAATTTTCCACAGTTTATTGTGATCCACACAGTCAAAATACCTTCCCCTATTTATAACTGTCTTAAAATTTTTCTCTACACATATTTAGAACCACATCAGACAGTGCTATAACTTTTGTTTCGTCCATTATACAGAATTTAGGAAACTCAAATGTGGAAAAAGTGAAAGTGAAAGTTGCTCAGTCATGTCTGACTCTTTGTGACCTCATGGACTGTAGCCCACCAAGCTCCTCTGTCCACGGAATTCTCCAGGCAAGAATACTGGAGTGGGTTGCTATGCCCTTCTCCAGGGGATCTTCCCAATCCAGGAATCGAACCTGGGTCTCCTACACTGCAGGCAGATTCTTTAGCATCTGAGTCACCAGAGAAGCCTCTCAAAAGGAAAAGGAAAATGTATTTATCCAGATTTTTACTCTTTCTATACTTCCTTCCTTCCTGATGTTCCAGTGTACCTTCTTTAATCATTTCCTATGTATATAGAGAGTTTCCTTTAGTCATTCTTTTAGTACTTTTAGTACTTCTGCTAGTGGCAGATTCTTTTGATTTTTCTTCATCTGAGAACATCTTGATTTGCTCTTCATTCCTGAAGAATATTTTCAGTGGGTATAGAATTCTAGATCAGCACTTCTTTTCTCTTTCAGCATTTGAAAAATGTTATGCAAATTCCTTCTTGATCTCTCTGATTTCTAATTAGAAGCCTGCTGTCATTTGAATTGTCTTGCCCTATTGATAAAGTAGTGTTTCTCTCCTGTTCCTTTCAAGTTTTGATTGTCTTCGTTTTTCAGAAATTTGACTTTGATGCATTTTGGTATGGATTTCTTTAGGTTTATCTTGTTTGGAGCTCACTCAGCTTTTGAATCTGTATGCTTATGTCTGGGGAAGTTTGTAGCCATTTCTTTATGTACTTTTTCAGCCCTACCTATTCTCCTCTCTTTGCAAGATCCAATAACAAAAGCATTCGATCTTTTGATATAGTCTCACAGTTCCCAGAGGAACTTTTTTTTTCCTTCCCCCCACCCCCCACCAGTCTGTTTTCTATCTGTTTTTCAGATTGGGTAATTTGTATTGTTCTGTATTCAAGCTCACTGATTCTTTTCTGTGCCCCCTCCATTCTGCTATAGATTCTATCCAATGAGTTTTTAATTTTTGGTTATTGTATTTTTCAATTTTAAATTTCCATTGTTTTTTCCTATATCTTCTATTTCTTTTTTTTAAACATTTATCATTTCTTTATTATTATTATTATTTTCTTTACAATATTGTATTGGTTCTACCATACATCAACATGAATCTGCCACAGGGGTGCACGTGTTTCCCTGTTTCATCCACCTCATTAGAATTGATTCAAATGTATTCTTTTTAATGGCTGAGTAATACTCCATCGTGTATATGTACCACTGCTTTCTTATCCATTCATCTGCTGATGGACATCTAGGTTGCTTCCATGTCCTGGCTATTATAAACAGTGCTGCAGTGAACATTGGGGTACACTTATCTCTTTCAATTCTGGTTTCCTCGGTGTGTATGCCCAGCAGTGGGATTGCTGGATCATAAGGCAGTTCTATTTCCAGTTTTTTAAGGAATCTCCACACTGTTCTCCATAGTGGCTGTACTAGTTTGTATTCCCACCAACAGTGTAAGAGGGTTCCCTTTTCTCCACACCCTCTCCAGCATTTTTTGCTTGTAGACTTTTGGATAGCAGCCATTCTGACTGGCGTGAAATGGTACCTCATAGTGGTTTTGATTTGCATTTCTCTGATAACGAGTGATGTTGAGCATCTTTTCATGTGTTTGTTAGCCATCTGTGTGTCTTCTTTGGAGAAATCTCTATTTAGTTCTTTGGCCCATTTTTTGATTGGGTCATTTATTTTTCTGGAGTTGAGCTGTAGGAGTTGCTTGTATATTTTTGAGATTAGTTGTTTGTCAGTTGCTTCATTTGCTATTATTTTCTCCCATTCTGAAGGCTGTCTTTTCACCTTGCTTAGAGTTTCCTTTGTTGTGCAGAAGCTTTTAATTTTAGTTAGGTCCCGTTTGTTTATTTTTGCTTTTATTTCCAGTATTCTGGGAGGTGGATCATAGAGGATCCTGCTGTGATTTATGTTGGAGAGTGTTTTGCCTATGTTCTCCTCTAGGAGTTGTATAGTTTCTGGTCTTACATTTAATCTTTAATCCACTTTGAGTTTATTTTTGTGTATGGTGTTAGAAAGTGTTCTAGTTTCATTCTTTTGCAAGTGGTTGACCAGTTTTCCCAGCACCACTTGTTAAAGAGATTGTCTTTTCTCCATTGTATATTCTTGCCTCCTTTGTCAAAGATAAGGTGTGCATCGGTGCGTGGATTTATCTCTGGGCTTTCTATTTTGTTCCATTGATCTATATTTCTGTCTTTGTGCCAGTACCATACTGTCTTGATGACTGTGGCTTTGTAGTAGAGCCTGAAGTCAGGTAGGTTGATTCCTCCAGTTCCATTCTTCTTTCTCAAGATTGCTTTGGCTATTCAAGGTTTTTTGTATTTCCATACAAATTGTGAAATTATTTGTTCTAGCTCTGTGAAGAATACCATTGGTAGCTTGATAGGGATTGCATTGAATCTATAGATTGCTTTGGGTAGTATACTCATTTTCACTATATTGATTCTTCCAATCCATGAACATGGTATATTTCTCCATCTATTAGTGTCCTCTTTGATTTCTTTCACCAGTGTTTTATAATTTTCTATTTATAGGTCTTTAGTTTCTTTAGGTAGATATATTCCTAAGTATTTTATTCTTTTCATTGCAATGGTGAATGTAATTGTTTCCTGAATTTCTCTATTTTCTCATTATTAGTGTATAGGAATGCAAGGGATTTCTGTGTGTTGATTTTATATCCTGCAACTTTACTATATTCATTGATTAGCTCTAGTAATTTTCTGGTGGAGTCTTTAGGGTTTTCTATGTAGAGGATCATGTCATCTGCAAACATTGAGAGTTTTACTTCTTTTCCAATTTGCATTCCTTTTATTTCTTTTTCTGCTCTGATTGCTGTGGCCAAAACTTCCAAAACTATGTTGAACAGTAGTGGATGAGAGTGAGCAGCCTTGTCTTGTTCCTGACTTTAGGGGAAATGCTTTCAATTTTTCACCATTGAGGATAATGTTTGCTGTGGGTTTGTCACATATAGCTTTTATTATATTGAGGTATGTTCCTTCTATTCCTGCTTTCTGGAGAGTTTTTATCATAAATGGATGTTGAATTTTGTCAAAGTCTTTCTCTGCATCTATTGAGATAATCATACGGCTTTTATTTTTCAATTTGTTAATGTGGTGTATTACATTGATTTGTGGATACTGAAGAATCCTTGCATCCCTGGGAGAAAGCCCACTTGGTCATGGTGTATGATCTTTCTAATGTGTTGTTGGGTTCTGATTGCTAGAATTTTGTTACGGATTTTTGCATCTATGTTCATCAGTGATATTGGCCTGTAGTTTTCTTTTTTTGTGGCATCTTTGTCAGATGTTGGTATTAGGGTGATGGTGGCCTCATAGAATGAGTTTGGAAGTTTACCTTCCTCTGCAATTTTCTGGAAGAGTTTGAGTAGGATAGGTGATAGCTCTTCTCTAAATTTTTGGTAAAATTCAGCTGTGAAGCCATCTGGACCTGGGCTTTTGTTTGCTGGAAGATTTCTGATTACAGTTTCAATTTCCGTGCTTGTGATGGGTCTGTTAAGATTTTCTATTTCTTCCTGGTCCAGTTTTGGAAAGTTGTACTTTTCTAAGAATTTGTCCATTTCTTCCACGTTGTCCATTTTATTGGCATATAATTGCTGATAGTAGTCTCTTATGATCCTTTATATTTCTGTGTTGTCTGT
Organism: Bubalus bubalis; assembly: GCF_019923935.1. NCBI lineage: Eukaryota > Metazoa > Chordata > Mammalia > Artiodactyla > Bovidae > Bubalus > Bubalus bubalis. The sequence goes on along the minus strand of NC_059162.1, from coordinate 103,259,422 downwards.
TGTGATCTCTCCATTTTCATTTCTAATTTTATTGATTTGATTTTTCTCCCTTTGTTTCTTGATGAGTCTGGCTAATGGTTTGTCAATTTTATTTATCCTTTCAAATAACCAGCTTTTGGCTTTGTTGATTTTTGCTATGGTCTCTTTTGTTTCTTCTGCATTTATTTCTGCCCTAATTTTTTAAGATTTCTTTCCTTCTACTAACCTTAGGGTTCTTCATTTCTTCCTTTTCTAGTTGCTTTAGGTGTAGAGTTAGGTTATTTATTTGACTTTTTTCTTGTTTCTTGAGGTATGCCTGTATTGCTATGAACTTTCCCCTTAGGACTGCTTTTACAGTGTCACACAGGTTTGGGGTTGTTGTGTTTTCATTTTCATTCGTTTCTATGCATATTTTGATTTCTTTTTTGATTTCTTCTGTGATTTGTTGGTTATTCAGCAGCGTGTTGTTCATCCTCCATATGTTGGAATTTTTAAAAGTTTTTCTCCTGTAATTGAAATCTAATCTTACTGCATTGTGGTCAGAAAAGATCTTTGGAATGATTTCAATTTTTTTTAATTTTCCAAGGCTAGCTTTATGGCCCAGGATGTGATCTATCCTGGAGAAGGTTCCGTGTGCACTTGAGAAAAAGGTGAAATTCATTGTTTTGGGATGAAATGTCCTATAGATATCAATTAGGTCTAACTGGTCTATTGTATCATTTAAAGTTTGTGTTTCCTTGTTAATTTTCTGTTTAGTTGATCTATCCATAGGTGTGAGTGGGGTATTAAAATCTCCCACTATTATTGTGTTATTGTTAATTTCCCCTTTCATACTTGTTAGCATCTGTCTTATATATTGTGGTGCTCCTATGTTGGGTGCATATATATTTATAATTGTTATATCTTCTTCTTGGATTGATCCTTTGATCATTATATAGTGTCCTTCTTTGTCTCTTTTCACAGCCTTTGTTTTAAAGTCTATTTTATCTGATATGAGTATTGCTACTCCCCCTTTCTTTTGGTCTCTATTTGCATGGAATATTTTTTTCCAGCCCTTCACTTTCAGTCTGTATGTGTCCCCTGTTTTGAGGTGGGTCTCTTGTAGACAACATATATAGGGGTCTTGTTTTTGTATCCATTCAGCCAGTCTTTGTCTTTTGGTTGGGGCATTCAACCCATTTACATTTAAGGTAATTATTGATAAGTATGATCCCGTTGCCATTTACTTTATTGTTTTGGGTTTGAGTTTATACACCCTTTTTGTGTTTCCTGTCTAGAGAATATGATTTAGCATTTGTTAGAGAGCTGGTTTGGTGGTGCTGAATTCTCTCAGCTTTTGCTTGTCTGTGTAAAGCTTTTGATTTCTCTTTCATACTTGAATGAGATCCTTGCTGGGTACAGTAATCTGGGCTGTAGGTTATTTTCTTTCATCACTTTAAGTATGTCTTGCCATTCCCTCCTGGCCTGAAGAGTTTCTATTGAAAGATCAGCTGTTATCCTTATGGGAATCCCCTTGTGTGTTATTTGTTGTTTTTCCCTTGCTGCTTTTAATATTTGTTCTTTGTGTTTGATCTTTGTTAATTTGATTAATATGTGTCTTGGGGTGTTTCACCTTGGGTTTATCCTGTTTGGGACTCTCTGGGTTTCTTGGACTTGGGTGATTATTTCCTTCCCCATTTTAGGGAAGTTTTCAACTATTATCTCCTCAAGTATTCTCTCATGGTCTTTCTTTTTGTCTTCTTCTGGGACTCCTATGATTCAAATGTTGGGGCATTTAATATTGTCCTGGAGGCCTCTGAGATTGTCCTCATTTCTTTTAATTCGTTTTTCTTTTTTCTTCTCTGATTCATTTATTTCTACCATTCTATCCTCTAGTTCACTAATCCTATCTTCTGCCTCTGTTATTCTACTATTTGTTGCTTCCAGAGTGTTTTTGATCTCATTTATTGCTTTATTCATTATATATTGACTCTTTTTTATTTCTTCTAGGTCCTTGTTAAACCTTTCTTGCATCTTCTCAATCCTTGTCTCCAGGCTATTTATCTGTGATTCCATTTTGATTTCAAGATTTTGGATCATTTTCACTATCTTATTTGGAATTCTTTATCAGGTAGATTCCCTATCTCTTCCTCTTTTGTTTGGTTTGGTGGGCATTTATCCTGTTCCTTTACCTGCTGGGTATGCCTCTGTCTCTTCATCTTGTTTATATTGCTGTGTTTGGTGTGGCCTTTCTGTATTCTGGCAGTTTGTGGAGTTCTCTTTATTGTGGAGTTTCCTCACTGTGGGTTGGGTTGTACGGGTGGCTTGTCAAGGTTTCTTGGTTAGGGAAGCTTGTGTCAGTGTTCTGGTGGGTGGAGCTGGATTTCTTCTCTCTGGAGTGCAATGAAGTGTCCAGTAATGAGTTATGAGATGTCAGTGGGTTTGGAGTAACTTTGGGCAGCCTGTATATTGAAGCTCAGGGCTGTGTTCCTGTGTTGCTGGAGAATTTGCGTGGTATGTCTTGCTCTGGAACTTGTTGGTCCTTGGGTGGTGCTTGGTTTCAGTGTAGGTGTGGAGTCATTTGATGAGCTTCTGTCGATTAATGTTCCCTGGAGTCAGGAGTTCTCTGGTGTTCTCAGGATTTGTACTTAAGCCTCCTGCTTCTGGTTTTCAGTCTTATTTTTACGGTAGTCTCAAGACTTCTCCTTCTATACAGCATCGTTGATAAAACATCTAGGTTAAAGATAAAAAGTTTCTCTACAGTGAGGGACACCCAGAGAGGTTCACAGAGCTACATGGAGAAGAGAAGAGGGAGGAGGGATTTAGAAGTGACCCAAATGAGATGAGGAGGAATCAAAAGAGGAGAGAGCAAGTTAGCCAGTAATCACTTCCTTATGTGCATTCCACAGTCTGGACCGCTCAGAGATTTTCACGGATTTATACAGAAAAGAGAAGAGGGAGGAAGGAGACAGAGGTGGCCAGGAGAATAAAAAGGGGGAATCAAAAGGAGAGAGACAGATCCAGCTAGTAATCAGTTCCCTAAGTGTTCTCCACGGTCTGGAACACACAAAGAGATTCACAGAGTTGGGTAGAGAAGAGAAGGGGGAGGGAGGAGACAGAGGCGACCTGGTGGAGAAAAAGGAGAGTCCGAAGGGGGAGAGAGCAGTCAAGCCAGTAATCTCGCTCTCAAGTAAAAATGGGTACTGAAGATTGGGTTCTTAAAGGTACAAAATTGATAACAAATACCAAAAAGCAAAGATTAAAAATCTAGAGTAGAGGCTGGATTTTCAAAAATACAGTATTAAAGAAAAGAAGAAAAAAAGTCACAAAAATTATGTTTTATATATATATATATGAAGTTTGCTTTAAAAAAAATAGGGTCTTTTTTTTGCAAAGTAATAGTAGGTTATAAAAATGAAAATTAAAGGAGTAATAAAAGACTTAAAATTTTAAAAATTAAAAGAAAAAAAAAGAATGATCGTAAAAATAGTAAAAATACATCTAGGACTTTCTCTGGTGGTGTTGTGGGCAGTGTGGGGTCAGTTCATTTTCGGATAGTTCCTTGGTCGGGCTTATATTTCTCAAGGTCTATAGGCCCCTTCCTATGTAGTCGGTACTAACTACAGGGTTTTAATCTATTACATCTGTCACTTCCAAGGCACTTTCCTCTGTTTTAGCTTCTTCTGTTTGCTGGTCTCTTCAGTGTCTGATTTCCGCCCTGACACAAAGGGGCGGTGGTGGACACTTTTTTTAGGCTCACTTGTTCAGTCGCGCTGTGGGGAGGGAGGGACACTGCAAACAGATACCACTGGCCTGTGCTCGCAGTGCCTCAGCCACACTGGACCTGCCCCTGCTCACGGCATGTGTGCCCTCCCTGCCCACACTGCTCAGGCTCTAGGTTGCTCCACTGGGAACCGTCCGAGGCCAGCCCTGGGCTGCCTGCACCTCCCAGGTCTAAGCCACTCAGGTTCAGGCACTCGGGTAGTCCTCAGAGGTGCAGACTCAGTCAGGCCTGCATTTTGTGCCCTTCCCAGGTCCAAGCAGCTCAGGTGATGAGGTGTTTGGCCAGCGCCGCTGCGACTTATCGCCTCCCCTGTCCCTGCCGCTTGGTTTTCTGGGTGTACAACCGGCGCACCTTCGCAGGCAGATGTCCAGAACCCCAAGAAGTCTTAGTTAGCAGAGAAGCCTGCTTATAGTTTGGTAGATAATGTCTCTCTGGGGCTGCGATTGCCCCCTTCCAGCTCTGGCTGCCTGTCACCGGAGGGGGATGGTCTGCAGCCGGCTAGTTCTGTTCAGTCCGTTGTTCTGTGTGCAGGCCTGGCAGTGTCTTAGGTTAGGGCTTTGCGAGTGGTAGCTATCCCGCAGTTTGGTTTGCTAGCCCAAGTCAGTTCCCTCAGATTGCCCTCGGGGCATTCAGCTTTGGTCCTTACTCTAAGCAATGCAGCCCGTGCCTCCCTGCCCAGCCCCCAGCTTGCTAGTGGCGGGTACAGGCGTCTGCACTGCTTCTCTGCTGGGGGAGTTACCATTGGGCTCATAATATGTGGCTTTTAATTATTTATTTATTTTTCCTCCCTGTTATGTTGCTCTCTGTGCCTCCAAGGCTTGTCAGAGACTCGGCAGTGAGAGTGTTTCCTGGTGTTTGGAAACTTCAAACTTCTCTCTTTTTTAAGACTCCCTTCCCAGGACGGAGCTCCATCCCTACCTCTTTTTGTCTTTTTGTCTTTTATATTTTTTCCTACCTCCTTTCAAAGACAATGGGCTGCTTTTCTGGGTGCCTGATGTCCTCTGCCAGCATTCAGAAGTTGTTTTGTGGAATTTACTCAGTGTTTAAATGTTCTTTTGATGAATTTGTGGGGGAGAAAGTGGTCTCCCTGTCCTATTCCTCTGCCATCTTAGGACCGCCCCCTATATCTTCTCTTTCTTTACTGAGACTTTCTAGTTCTTTTCAGACTTTCTACCTTTTCATTTGTTTCAAATTTTCATAATTGCTCTTTGAATTATATTATGAAGTCTGATTTAAAATATTTTTCAATAATCCTGACTTCTTGGTTTATCATCTATTGTTGCCTTTTCTCATTCAAGTTGAGATTTCTGGTTCTTGGTATGATGAATAATTTCAGAATGAAATCTGAATATTTTGGGTATTAGGTTCTAAAACTCTACATCTTGTTTTATTTAACCTTCTATTTAGCTGGCTTCTTATGATGCCACTCTGGGGCAGGCGACATGGAGGAGTATATTGTCTCATTACTACCCCAGGTTACAGTAGAAGTCTAGGTTCCCCCCTCAGCCTCTGTGAACACCCAAGGAAAGAAGGACTCCTCATTACTGCTGGTAATGGTAGGAGTTACTGCTCCTCACTAGGCTCCACTTGTACTGTGCTGGCTGTGACGGGAGGGATGTCTTGTTAGTGCTCTCTACTTGGCCCCCATGACATCATGAGCAGGGCACTGGTGCAAGTCCTGACCCTCTACTAGGCCTCCTCTGAAACTACCCCAATAGAGAGAAAGGTACCTCCTTACTTCCGGGTAGGGGTGGAAGTCCATATTCCCCATGTCTAGTACTACCTGGAAGGGATGAAAACCCCTGCTTCCCATTGGCCTCTGACACTATCTATCCCCAGCAGAGGAGTTGAGGTACCTTCTTATACCTGGTGAAGGTGGAAATTTGGGCTCCCATCTTGACCTTTGCTGACATGAGTGAGGTAGAACCAGAGTTTTTTTTTTCTATGACATTTGGCTGGGGAAAAGTGGATAATGTCCAAAAGTTTTCTTTCTTCCTTGGTTGTCCATTTCCTGGCCCTCTGTACAGAGTAAAAAGCCTTTCATCTATGCTTCTAGGTGTTGTCTGGGTTGCCAGCTTCTTCAGCACTAAGTCTTGAATATACACGGCTACAATAAAACCCAGGAAACTCATAGACATGTCATTCTTCAAGTCCTGAGTTCCCTAGCTGATTTCACTTCTTCCTACTTTTCAGAGTCTTCTTATATTTGTTTTATATATGATGTCCAGAGTTTTTAGTTGTACTTGTTGGGAAAAATATGGAAAAGTATGTCTACTTTATCTTCCTGAATGCAGAAGTCAGTTTTTCCATTTTTTAAAAATATTAGGTATATGTGTGCATTTTCCCAGTCTTCAGCTTTCTTTGAGAGTAGGAAAAGGAAAAGAGTTTACGGGGGATGGAAGGAATCACTATTTTATCAGAAATTTATTTTTAAAACGTTCTACTCTTTATCTCATGTTTTTTATCATTTGAATATATTCAGTTCAGTTCAGTCGCTCAGTCGTGTCTGACTCTTTGTGACCTCATGAATTGCAGCACGCCAGGCCTCCCTGTCCATCACAAACTCCCGCAGTTCACCCAAACTCATGTCTGTCGAGTCGGTGATGCCATCCAGCCATCTCATCCTCTGTCGTCCCCTTCTCCTCCTGCCCCCAATCCCTCCCAGCATCAGAGTCTTTTCCAATGAGTCAACTCTTTGCATGAGGTGGCCAAAGTACTGGAGTTTCAGCTTTAGCATCATTCCTTCCAAAGAATACCCAGGACTGATCTCCTTCAGAATGGACTGGTTGGATCTCCTTGCAGTCCAAGGGACTCTCAAGAGTCTTCTCCAACACCACAGTTCAAAAGCATCAATTCTTTGGCGCTCAGCTTTCTTCACAGTCCAACTCTCACATCCATACATGACTATTGGAAAAACCATAGCCTTGACTAGATGGACCTTTGTTGACAAAGTAATGTCTCTGCTTTTTAATATGAATATATTACCTTTAAAAAAATTGCTGAGTTCAAAGTAAAACATTTAATTCTTTTTCATACAATATTAAAGAAATTGTAAAAGGGAAAAAAACTCAATAGATACAATTTTTCCTGTGTTCTTTCCAGTTTTTTTCTGTATATACCTTTCCCATATGTATGATGTTTACACACAATACATATATATTATTCATTGTTCCACAACTTTATTAAGTATTTAACATTGACGAATAGTCTACATACCACTTTGAAGTTGGTTTATCTTTAATAATCTTAGCCATTTCTGTGTCTCCACTTAGTCACTGTTTTAAGTACTGTGGTTATGAGCATTATTATATATTCAGCTTTTTTCTTCTTGCCAACTATTTTATACCAGTAAATTCACTGGTATGCTATTATTCAGTCAAAAGATCTGAACATTTTTATGGCTCTTGATGTATTGCCAAACTGCCGTCTTAGAGAATTTGAGCACCAACTATAACTTGTGAAGCATCTTGTGCTAGACCCCAAGGTACCGGAAACAAATTTAAGATTAATGGAATAAAAACAAAAGGGACTTGTTTGTGTTCACTTTTCATTCACGCTGTCTAACCGTGGAAGGTATGTTCCCTCCTTGGCTTCAATGGCTCACAGCCTTTTGGTTTTCCTCCCGCTACTCTGGCTTCTGAGCTTGCTCTTCAGGCCCCTTTCCTCTGCTTGTCCCTCACAAGGCTTTAGGCTTCTGACTAGATTGATCCTCTTCCTTTTACTTTCCCCCTTCTCCCTGGCTCATTAGTCCCAAGGTTTCTGCTCACATTCCTCTGTATCTGTATCTTCACCCCAGGCATCTCTCCAGTGTATACCTACATTCTGTCTTCTTGGGCTACCATCCACTTGCTCATTTGTTCCTGTCAGAAATCCAGGTGTCACTCATTGTTCCCTTTTCTCCCTCACCTGCCACACCCAATAAATGACTGATTTTTATCAATACTGTCTTCTGAATATCTCTCTAGGATCCATTCTGCCTTTTCATGCCCGCCATCCTATTCTAGTCACTGTTGGTTAGTAGGCAGATCACAACAATCTCTCACCTGACTTTTCTGACACACAGATTCCAAATAATCTTCCTAAGGCACACTGTCTCTTTTGCCTCTGGGCTTTTACCTATCTTATTTATGAAATCTTCCAACATCCCCCATCTTCAACATATACACACACAGGCAAGTATGCACACATCCCTACCTTTACATCTGCCTAGCTTGTGCTAACTCATCCATCAGGCCTCCAATTACTTATTACTAGTTTAATATAATCACTTGTTAACTTACCCTTATTTCTCACTAAATTGTACGCTCCTTAGGGACAGGATTTTGTCCTGTTGTAACCCTAATGCCTGCCAAAGTGCCTGATGCTTATTGAGTGATTAAAAAAAAATCTTTATAAGCTATATCTGCCCAATGCCATACTAAAAGTTGAAAAAGTGAAAAATTCACTAAACTGCTTATCTATCTACACCTGTAGACAAAAACCTGGAGAAGGCAACGGGACCCCACTCCAGTACTCTTGCCTGGAAAATCCCACGGACGGAGGAGCCTGGTAGGCTGCAGTCCATGGGGTTGCTAAGAGCCGGACACGACTGAGTGACTTCGCTTTCACTTTTCACTTTCATGCATTGGAGAAGGAAATGGCAACCCACTCCAGTGTTATTGCTTGGAGAATCCCAGGGACGGGGGAGCCTGGTGGGCTGCCATCTACGGGGTCGCACAGAGTCAGACACGACTGAAGCAACTTAGCAGCAGCAGCAGCAGTAGACAAAAACCTATGATGGGTCATTTCCCTGCATATGAGTAAAAAAACATATGACTGATTTGTTTTTAAAGTTTATTTTCAAGCATAAGACAACTGCTCTGCTGTAGAATTCAGGTCAAAAATCTTGCTTGCAGCACTTTCTTCACTGGTACATATTTTTCCTCCATATTCTGCTACTATAAGGAGCATTTTGATAGTTTTTTTTATTATTATATTTATGCTAAGTCCCGAACTAGGAGAAAATAAGCAGAAGGAAATTCCAGAGAAGGCAGTAAAGGAGGGCACTTTTCCAAGAGAGGGACGGAAGGAGGAGGACTCACAGCAGAACCAAGAAATGAGAGGTGAAGAACAGCAGTTGACCTTGCAGCCTGAGGAAGTTATGAGGCTCAGAGAAGAGCTGAGCCTTATGAATCAGAGCCTCCTTCAGTCTCAGAGCTCTGGGGATACCACAGAAGACAGTAGTTTCCAGGTAGGTATGATAAACATGAGGCCTGACTGGCTCCATTTCCTCTGATCAGCTGTGGATAGAGGTTTAATTTTTAATATCACTGTTAGCATATATCTGTTGAACAATATCATAACCATGCCCCGAATGTTAATAAATAGCACTCAAAATCTCAGCTGAGCCCATTCGTTGATGCATTTTATTATAAAGGGTTCTTGGGCTCAGGAATTCTCAGCAGGAAAGAATGCTGATTGATTGTCATTGTCGGCACTGGGCGGGTGGAATAGGGGACAGCAGGATTTGTGCCACATTTTGTGTTCCTGGTACCTAGCTTGATATACAAAATACATTGTTTTGGTGGGGAAAAGGCCACAGACTTGGAATTCTTTAAAATATGGCTATAGCTATTTAAAGAGGAGAGTGAAAAAGCTGGCTTAAAACTCAGCATTCAAAAAACTAAGATCATGGCATCTGGTCCCATTACTTCATGGCAAATAGATAGGGAAACAATGAAAACAGTTACAGACTATTTTCTCAGGCTCCAAATTCACTGTGGATGATGACTGCAGCCCTGAAATCAAAAGATGCTTGCTCCTTGGAAGAAAAGATATGACAAACCTAGACAGTGTGTTAAAAAAGCAGAGACATCACTTTGCCAGCAAAGGTCCATACAGTCCAAGCTTTGGTTTTTCCAGTAGTCATGTGTGGATGTGAGAGTTGGACCATAAAGAAGGCCGAGTGCCAAAGAATTGATGCTTTCAAACTGTGGTGCTAGAGAAGACTCTTGAGAGTCCCTTGAACAGCAAGGAGACAAAACCAGTCAATCCTAAAGGAAACCAACCCTGAATATTCATTGGAAAGACTGATTCTGAAGCTGAAGTTCTAATAATTGGCTGCCTGATGTGAAGAGCCAACTCATTGGAAAAGACCTTATGCTGGAAAAGATTGAGGGCAGGAGGAGAAGGGGGTGACAGGATGAGATGGTTTGATGGCATCACTGACTCCATGGACATGAATTTGAGCAGACTCTGGAGATAGTGAAGGACAGGGAAGCCTGGCGTGCTGCAGTCCATGGGGTTGCAAAGAGTCGGACATGACTGAGCAACTGAACAATAAACAATTGCTATTTATTAGCAGTCTGCTTGCAGGAGAAATAAAAGGAGTAACTATATCTCAATTCTTTTACCTCAGTTCTACTGATTCCCTCTTGTACAAATTAAGATTTCCCTACACACACCTTTGTAGGAATTATTTTGAGATCCACAGAGGGAGAATCTCAAAAGTAAACCAATTCATAAGTAAAGCAAATTCAAAAAACTGATAATATACATTTGAGGAGTGATTCAATATACATTTAGAAAACAAGAAGGAAAGAAAGTGAAAGTAAGAAAGTGAAGTCGCTCAGTCATGTCCGATTCTTTGCGACCCCATGGACTGTAGCCTGCCAGGCTTTTCCATCCATAGGATTTCCCAGGCAAGAATACTGGAGTGGGTTGCCATTTCCTTTTCCAGGAGATCTTCCTGGCCCAGGGATTGAACCCGGGTCTCCCGCATTGTAGGCAGACACTTTACTGTCTAAGCCACCAGGGAAGTCCAAGAAAACAAGGAAGAGTATTAATAAAAGAAGTCAAAAATATACTTGAAAAGAGCTTTGGCTATAGAGTGAAAAATAGTCAAGTCATAGTAAACAAGGAAAATGTATACCTGAAAAGGAGATTCAGATGCATTTGAATGAGAAGGAAGTCGCTGGATTTGTTCAGAAGACCAAAAGGAAGTATGACATCACATAGTCAAAAAGAGGTTGAATTTTCATACTCAGACAATCCTTTTATTGGGCAGTGGGCCAGTGTAGGAGGCTTGAGCAGAGGCTGAACACTGTGGTCATAAAGATAATTAAAGTTTACTTATGAGCTTAAAATGATCAGTGAACTTTTAGAATAATAAAATCTAGAGTATGAGAACTAACACCTTGGTTAATTTATTCATTTCAGTTCAGTTGTGTGTGACTCTTTGTGACCCCATGGACTGCAGCACACCAGGCTTCCCTGTCCATCACCAACTCCCAGAGCTTGCTCAAACTCATGTCCATTGAGTAAGTGAGGCCATCCAACCATCTCATCCTCTGTCGCCCCCTTCTCCTCCCACCTTCAGTATTTCCCAGCATCAGGGTCTTTTCCAAGGAGTCAGTTTTTCGCATCAAGTGACCAAAAAGTATTGGAGTTTCAGCTTCAGCATCAGTCCTTCCATTGAATATTCAGGACTGATTTTCTTTAGGATTGACTGGTTGGATCTCCTTGCAGTCCAAAGGACTCTCAAGAGTTCTCCAACACCACAGCTCAAAAGCATCAATCCTTCGGCACTCAGCCTTCTTTATGGCCCAGCTCTCACATCCATACATGACTACTGGAAAAGCCATAGTTTTAACTAGACGTGCCTTTGTTGGTAAAGTAATGTCTCTGCTTTTTAATATGTTGAATAGGTTTGTCATAGCTTTTCTTCCAAGGAGCAAGTGTCTTTTAATTTCATGGCTGCAGTCACCATCTGCAGTGATTTTGTGGCCCCCCAAAAATAAAGTCTGTCACTGTTTCCATTGTTTCCCCATCTATTTGCCATGAAGGTTAATTTATTAATTTTCTCTAATTTACCCTTTCCCATTACTTGAAGAATCTTTTCTCAATACTCGGTGGGTGTGTGTGTGAAAAAAACTATTAAATATATAAAAATTCTATGAGAAATCTGGGAAAATAGCCTTTTTGTGAATGAACAAATCTATATACCGTATAGCCACAGAAACAGTAATTTTCTTCCATAACAGTGAATCTGGATTATTAAAAGAAGTGTAAGTTATTCTTATTCATTTATTCAACCAGTATTAACTGAGTATCTGTGATGTGCCAGGCCCCATGTTAAGGAACATACAGCAGTAAACGAGGTAGATATGGGCCTCATGGGGAAAAAAATAACATATTTGTGTTTTAAAATTCACATTTCCCAAAACATTCACACACATAATATTTTATTTACTTCTTTAAGCAAGCGAGGAAGAAAATACATTTTTAAAAATTTATTTGTTTTTTATTATTTTTGTTTGCCTGCACTGATCTTCATTCATTGCAGCATGCAGCCTCTCTAGTTGCAATATGTGGAATCTTAGTTCCCTAACCAGGGATCGAACCCGGGCCCCCTGTATTGGGAGCATGGAGTCTTATCCACTGATACTGGTAAAGTCCCAGAAAATACATTTTAGTTGGATTTTTGTCTACAGTGCACTGTGCAGTGATAATTTCAGAACCTCTTTCTGTGTATATAGCTCTTTGATCATCTGATAGCTATAGATCATTCTGCTTTTTAGTCCCTGTGTGTGTCTGTGTGTGCGTGTAGTTTTTAGACTTCACTGATGTTGCAAGATTATGGTGCTGGTACTTTGCTACTTTCCATGTGTGCTGCATCTTATTAATCTCATAATGTGCAAATTTAGGTAGCTGTAAACACCTAAACTTTAAAGAATGCTTATAAATGGCAAATACATAGTAAAAAAAAATTGTGAGAGTTTCTATTATGAGTAAGTATGTGAGCTATATTGCTCATATGTCTTTTGTGACATCATTTGTGGCTGCTGATGACCTTTAGGGCTTAATTTCTGTTGTTCAACAGTATTCCAGGTGAGGTTGCAATAGCTGAGTTCTAGATATTGCTTTCCCACTATTCTTGAAACACATTTGAACCACTGTTAATTGTCTTAATTTTGTAGATTTAATATGTAGTTTCGCATTTTTCACTATGCCCTAGGCACTGTACTTAATACCCTGTGTATATTAAGCAATACAATGAGGCAGGAATATTATTGTTGCCACCTTATAGATGAAGAAACTAAGGCTTTAGAGAGGTTAAATAATTGGCCTAGTATGACACTTTGTGGTGAAACCTGGGTCTGTCTCTGTTACAGCCTGACCTTTTAACTATTTTGTCATCTGCTTCCTCTTGCTGACAGACTCATAGAAAGCACATAGTTCTCACGTCAAGCTAATTTTCTAAGGAAGGCTGGCAAGCTGACTCCCAAAAGCCTTCCCAAGGTGTCTGTCTTAGATTGAAAATGAAAGTGTTAGTCACTCAGTCATGTCTGACTCTTCGATCCCATGGACTGTAGCCTGTTAGGCTCCTCTGTCCATGGAATTTTTCAGGCAAGAATATTGAAGTGGAAAAAAAAAAAAAAATACTGGAGTGGTTAGCCATTCCCTTTTCCAGGGGATCTTCCTGAACCAAGGTTCAAACCCGGGTCTCCTGCATTGCAGACAGATTCTTTACCATCTGAGCCACCAAGGAAACCCCTCTCTTAGATTATTGTGGTAAATTTATCTGGAATTGACCCTTAGGCTTGCCCTCTCCAAAACTTTAATGTAATAGCTCCCCTAGAATAGATCTGAGTCATGGGGATACATTTACATAAAACCAAATCTTCTAGACTACTGGATAAAATTAGAATGTCCATCAGTTATTCTTCTGTAACAACAAATAAATATCAGTTGAACATGTTTAGATAACAGTGCATTTATCCATAGCAAGCTCACTAGGGATCTTAGGCACTTGCAGCTCTAACACAAACAAGTTGGATCCAGATGCCTTTTTGACTAACCCAAGACCGGAACTGAAAGGCTAACAGGACTTGCGGAATTCACTGCAGCAATTCTGTTATAGCAAGATAAACTAGAATAATGATGTGACCTTTTCAGAAAGTCTTGAACAGGAAGCAGACTGGACCAGAACTCAGGAAACAGATAGTATCTTATCTATTGAGCTGAATAAGGTTGACTTCTTTATCTACTCAGCACGCCTATATATGCCTACCTTTTAGAAAATCTAAATAATTCCTCCTTTGGTCACAAGTTTTATTGTGCCAGAGAGGCCTGGCAGGAGAGTGTGTTGTTGAAAAGTAACTGAAGGAGAATCATAAAGTAAAAGGAAAGCGATGAGGAAGTCTAGGAATTTAGTATCTCTTGCTAAGTGTCATCTTCCCCTTTACCAACAGACACTACACACATGCACACGTGTGCACATGCACACACACACAGCTTCCACACACACATTCACACTCCTTCATAAACTGATGGTTTGAACTCCCTGTATTTTTAAAATTTTTATTTATTTATTTATTTTTGACTGTGTTGGGTCTTCGTTGCTGTGAGGGCTTTTCTCTAGTTGTGGCAAGTAGGAGATACACTCTAGTTGTGGTGTGCGGGTTGCTCATTGCAGTGGCTTCTCTTGTTGAGGACCATGGGTTCTAGGGTGTGTGGGCTTCAGTAGGTGTGGCTCCTGGGCTCTAGAGCACAGGCTCCATAGCTGTGGTGCACAGGCTTAGTTGCTCCAGGCATGTGGGATCTTCTCAAATCAGAGGTCGAACCTGTGTCTCCTGCAGTGGCAGGCAGATTCTTTACTTCTGAGCCACCAGGGAAGCCCTGTACTCCCTGTTTAAAGCATGTTTTGCTCTAAAACTGTCCACATTTCTGTTCCCCTTCATTAATGTGAAAAATAATAAAGTTAATTTTCTATGCTTAATTGCTTTTGATCACGTAACTTCTTCAATATTTTCACTCTAGTATGAGTTAAATTATATGAACTTATACAACTGGCCATACATGTAAAAAGAGTAATTGGTTAGAGTGAAGCTAACTCCAAAAACATTTACGTGTGACTAATCACATTCTGACAGCTGGAACCCATGTTTTACCAACATTCTTTCAAATTGTCCATATTTCCCTGGTAAAACGTTTCTTTTAGTATCCATCATCTGGGGAAAACCGGAAATACTGGCAGCAAGAGGAGGTACAACAACTTCACCAGAATTTGCGCCGGCTCCAGACTCTATGCAGCTCCGCAGAAAAAGAGCTTCGATATGAGCGAGGAAAGAACTCGGACTTAAAGCAACATAATAGCTTACTTCAGGAAGAAAGCCTTAAGGTAATTCCAGTGGGGGTATCCTTCATTTAAGAGTCTCAACTGCTCACCTGACCCCAGGAATGAAGGACTCTAACTTCTGCAACTTGGTAATTCATGATTGAGTCCCCAGATGGGTAGACAGCATCAGTGATCTGGTAGCTGCATCCTTCAACTTCTCTTTACCAAGTAGGTGCACACTTCAGTTGTTTCTCTGCTGCTAAAAGGTCGTATGTGCTGTAAATATGAAAAACTTTGAAGTTTTTTGAAATTATTACCTAGGACATTTAGCACTTAATAATTTCGATGCCCTGAACCAAATCTCTAGTAGCACTTCCCTGGTTCTCTCTCTGGACGTATTTATTCCTAGTAGGTGCATTCATTTTTAAAAAGATTATTTTTATGTGGACCATTTAAAATGTCTTTATTGAATTTGTTACAGTATTGTTTCTATTTTATGTTTTGGTTTTTTGGCCCCAAGGCATGTAGGATCTTAGCTCCTCGACCAGAGATCGAACCTGTACTCCCCGCGTTGGAAGGCAAAGTCTTAACCACTGGACCTCCAGGGAAGTCCCTAGGTGCATTCATTATTATTGGTTGAATCAAATATCAACTGCCCCAAGGTACAAACCATGAGAAAGCAAAATTGTTCTTCTTGATGTGAGTGTATCAAAAAGTTAGAGGAACATCCCCCAAACTCGCTTATTTTACAATAATCTGTATAGAACTGCCACCCACAGATTCATCTAAATGTTATGAACTACAAAATGCTCAGACTGAACCACCATGTAAAATGGTATTTTCTTTTAATTATGGTTCAATTCTGTAAGCATATATTAGGGACCTAGTTTCTATTTATTTATTTATCTATTTATTTAAGATTCTGGAGTTCAACATTCAACAAATATTTATTGAGCATCAGTCTTAACACGAGGCAGGCCATCTCGTCAATACTGAGGATTTAATGATAGGCAAAATGGACACAGTTCTTATCCCCTGGTGCAGGGGTCAGCAAACTTTGGCCTATAGGTAAAATCCATAGGCAGGATTTGACTTGCCTTTATTTCTGTGAATAACGTTTTATTGGCACACAGCCATACCTGTTCTTTCACATATTACTGATGGCTGCCTTTGCACTACAACAGCGGATATGAGTAGTTCTGACAAGAGACCATGTGGCCCACAGAGGCTAAAACATTTACCGTCTGGTCCTTTATATGAAAAGCTTGCCACCCTGGTATGGCAGGATCAATGACCTTATTTAAAAAGTGACATAAAAATGGATTAAGAAAGGTCCCTACTTTTTAGGAGCTCACAGTCTAGTAGGGGAGATATAGAGGAAAACAAATAATCATTTATCTCAAACTTCTAGGAAAGCCCTTCTAGAGAAGTCCAGAATTCCAGGATTCTTTGGATACACTTCTTCCCTATCCTCTTCATTCACAGTTGTTTTTAATATTAAATATCATATTCTCTCAAGCCTTTGTAGTTTTAAATTAAATTTCAAACCTTTCTCACATTTCAAGACACCTTTTACCTTTCCCTTCAAACACCTCTCTTAGATCATTTTAATTGTCCACTCTGACTACATCTTTGTCAAGGTACAATGACCAGAACAACAGATCATAACATCTTAAATATGGTTGGCACTCTATAAATATCAGTATTTGTTGATTAATGAACAAGTCCTTCAGGGATGGGTAAATGATAACTTGATAAAAGCAGAAGGTATTTTTTGTTGTTTTGATTCTCGTTCATGGTAGGGTAAAATTTTGGCCATTTCATTGATGAGACTTTGGTCTTTGGGCTGATGCCTTAGGTCAGGCACCTAAGCAGAGTTATATGCAATAGCCAGCTACCTTATAGTGACAGCTTGTCCACTTTATCTATTATAAACCTCCCAGTCCTGAAGGGTCAGCATTTTATAGATGAGAAAATTGTTCAAGATGACAAAGCTGACAAATTGCGGAGTCAGAATTTAGTACCAGGCCTATTTCTGTCTTTCCCTCTCTTCAATTTGGGGCACTTTGAAAACTCAGCTTTGCAAACTTAGAACTTTTAAAAATCCACTCAGAGATGTTTGAACTCTGGGCCTCTGGCTAATATTAGGCATACTTGTAAGACTGGCTAAGGAACCAGAATGCACATGTGCTGCTTTTAAACCATTTTATTGTGAAATGTACCACTCAGAAGGCTTCCCCAGTGGCTCAGAAATAAAGAATCTGCCTGCAATGCAGGAGACATGGGTTCGATCCCTGGGTCAGGAAGAGCCCCTGGAGAAGGGAGTGGCAACCCACTCCAGTATTCTTGCCTGGAGAGTTCTATGGACAGAGGAGACTGGCGGGCTATAGTCCACGGGGTCGCAAAGAGTCGGACACGACTGAAGCAGCTGAGCACATGCACACATACCACTCAGAAAGTACGGTTCAGTTTATGTTTTTAAAAGAACACTGGCGGCAGTGCGGGTAACAGATGAGAAGGGACTAAACACGGAGGTGGTGCAAGCCGTGCTGTTGCTACGGTCCAGGCTGGAGATGATGATGAGCTAGCAGAGCTGGGGACACAAATGGCAAAAAGGGGCGCGAGATGCGCTGCAGGCTAGAGTGGAAGCACGTGCGGAATAGACTCACGATGGCGGAAGAGGGAGGCTCAAGGGTCACTCTCGGGTCAGTAGCCCGAACCCAAGTGTGGGTAGTGGCATCCTTTACTGAAGTCAGGAAGACTAAGAGAAGGACAGTTTTGGAGATATGGGCAGAATCCAGGTGTTCCACTTTGGCGTATATTGGCGTAAACGTGGTATTTTTAAATCATGAGAATGAATCTGGAGAGAGAATGCGTCACTTTGAAGGCAGGCCTAGAATAGCCCACTAATATTTAGAAGTTGAGTTCACTCGAATAGTCTAAGAAGAAACCAAGAAGCAACAGCAGTGGTGAATGAAAACCAGGAGAGGTGGGTATCACAGACTAGGAGAGGAGAACTTTCTGAGATGGAGGAAGGAACTGCTACTAATAGGTCAGTTGCCCAAGGGACTTAAATTCTGGCAGTGGGAAAGGCAGTACTGCCCCTGGCAAAAATAGCTTCATGAAGTAGTGGGATTGAAAGCCAGTAGACTGGGGTAGGAAAAAAAGGATGGAAACTATTTAGATCACACATGTACAGAAACTCTTAGGAAAATTCCTTTGTCAAGCTGCCAGCAGCTCCAGAGAGGTAACCAGCCACATGACACTGGTTATTTGTCAGCTCTTGGGAGAGACTACATTTCTTTGAAAGCTGCTTATTCTGGCTCACATCCACATTCATCCCATGCTTATTTTTGTCACTTGTCTTTATTACCCACCTCTAGATCAAAATTGAACTCAAGCAGACCCAGGAAAAGTTATTAGACAGCTCAAAGATGTGCTGTTCACTCACGGCTGACTGGAAGCACTGTCAGCAGAAAATCAGGGAACTGGAGCTGGAAGTACTTAAACAGGCTCAGAGCATTAAATCACAGAACAACCTGCAGGAAATGCTGGCTCAGGAGAAATCTAAAGTTGCTGATGCAGAGGACAAGGTAATTATCCTCACACTTAATAAATATCATGCCCTGGATACTACTACTGAAATTCTGTTTCCCTGAGGATTTTAAGAAATAGATAGAGTGCAAACGATAAAATTCTAGGGTTTTTTTTACTCTCCTAAGCTTTCCTCTTTTGATGTCACCTGTTCCTACGGTTCCAGTAAATCTGAGATTAAATGACTTTCATTATATACTTTCAAATTTTAAAGGACTTAGTCTCCTGTCACTTGGATTGTCTATTTATTTGATTTTTAGTTTGTAATTTTTGGAGGGATAGGTATTGTTAAGAAATGAACCCTTGTGAAATGTTGCCCCTGCATTTTAGCCTGTCGAACACCAGGTGGCAGTAGTATGTAACACGCGCACATTTTCTTCCTGGGTTTG
The DNA here is from genome assembly GCF_019923935.1 of Bubalus bubalis. NCBI lineage: Eukaryota > Metazoa > Chordata > Mammalia > Artiodactyla > Bovidae > Bubalus > Bubalus bubalis. Next base: position 103,240,599 of record NC_059162.1, on the reverse strand, counting down.
TCTGAGAGTCAAATCTTATGTAAAAAATAAATCATTTCATCAAACCACATAAATGTAAAGCAAACATCAAAATTAGATGATAGCAATCTGTCTTAAACTCAAAAACTCAATGTTGAGCTAAAGAAGCCAGCACAAAAGAGTTCATACTATGTAATTTCATTTATATGAGGTTTAAGAATAGACAAAACTAAGCTATGGTGATGGAGAAGGCAATGGCACCCCACTCCAGTACTCTTGCCCGGGAAATCCCATGGATAGAGGAGCCTGGTAGGCTACAGTCCATGGGGTCGCGAAGAGTCAGACACGACTGAGCGACTTCACTTTCACTTTTCACTTTCATGCATTGGAGAAGGAAATGGCAACCCACTCCAGTGTTCTTGCCTGGAGAATCCCAGGGACGGGGGAGCCTGATGGGCTGCCGTCCATGGGGTCACACAGAGTCGGACACAACTGAAGCAACTTAGCAGCAGCAGCAGCATCAAGCTATGGTGATAGAATAGTGGATATCCTTATGAGGGGGACATGAGGGAATCGTCTATGGTGCTGGAAGTATTCTTTATCTTAGACTGGAAGTGGTGGTTATGTAAGTAAAACTTCACTGAGTATGTGCAAGTTGTGGGCATATTGTCATATGTATGTTATTACTCCATTAAAAAAGTAACTGGCAAAATTGATATAGATTAGTAAAATTTTAAAATTTAGACAATATAAATATTGGTACTGGATTTTGTGCAACAGGATCACATATTCTGACTGCAGTTGGAAGAGTAAACTAGTATAGACACTTCAGAAAGCAATTTGGCATTAGTATCTAGTTAAGTTAAAGATGTATATATACCATACAACCAACCCAACACTTCTACTACTAGGCATAAAAACTAGGGAAATTCTACTGCATTCTGCTGCACACGTGTATCAGGATGCAAGATGCATGCTCAGTCACTTCAGTCATGTCCGACTCTTTGCAATTCCATGGACTGTAGTAGCCCTCTTGGTTCTTCTGTCCATGGGATTTTCCAGGCAAAAATACTGGAGTGGGTTACCATTTCCTCCTCCAGGGGATCTTCCCCACCCAGGGATTGAACCCAAGTCTCCTGTGTCTCCTGAATTGCAGGCAGATTCTTTACCACTGAGTCACCTGGGAAGCCCCAGTATTTGTTTATATAAACATAAATCAATTTCTAGAAGGGTGGACAAGAAACTAATAACAGTGATTACCTGTTTGGTGGAGGAAAACTGGAAAGAAGGCAATATAAGAATGGAAAGGAGATTTTGTAGCTTAGTTTACCCACACACACTAAATTATGTGAACACATTGCATATTGCAACAATTAAGTAGTTTAATTTTAAAATTAAAATAAATCTTGTCACACTCTTCAGATGAGATTTTTATGTTAGTACTACTGTTTGCTATCTATATGGTATTTCCCTAATTGGAAAATAAGTCACACTTAAAGTTTTATTTGTAAACTCTTTTCATTTAAGATTTTGGATCTGCAGCAGAAATTAGAACATGCTCATAAAGTCAATCTGACAGACACTTTTATTTTGGAGAAGAAGCAATTAGAGGAAAGGATAAAAGAAGCAATAGAAAATGAAGCTAAAATAAAGCAACAATATCAGGAAGAACAACAGAAGAGGTAAGAGGAGCAAAGATGTCATTTTTCTGTGGGCTAACCACCCCTGAGTTTATGAGCAGTGTCAAGTTACCACTGCATTTCCTCTGTGTCCCCACTGAAGTAAACTCAGTTACAAAACTGCATATATGTGTGTGTGTGTGTGTGTGTGTGTGTGTATGTATGTACGTGCTAAGTGGCTTCAGTCATGTCCGACTCTTTGTGACCCTATGGACCGTAGCCTGCCAGGCTCCTCTGTCCATGGGATTCTCTAGGCAAGAATACTGGAGTGGGTTACCATGCCCTCCTCCAGAGCATCTTCCCAACCCAGGGATTGAACCAGTATCTCTTACATCTCCTGCTTTGGTAGGTGGGTTCTTTACCACTAGCACCATCTGGGAAGCCCCACATCTATACATGGTGATATATATATATGTGTGTGTATGTGTGTGTGTGTGTATATACACACACACACATATATATATATACACACATATACATATATATATATACATATACATATGTATGTATCACTATATTCTGATTGTTTATTTTCTTGCTTGCCTTTCATACTAGAGTGTGGAATTTTCAAGGGCAGGGATTATGTCTTGTTCTGGAACATGCTTGGTGCACCAGTAAATCTTGAATGAATGGATTGCCTATGAAATATGATCCCCTGGGATCTGCTTTTCTAATTCTTAACATGATTGGCACAAAAATGCAGACTAGAATGCGGTTGCTGTTTTGTATTTATCAGCTGATTTTCTTTAAAGAAGATCCAAGTACTTTATATGCATCTTAATCATTAACAAGCTGATAGTAGTTAACAGCTGTCATGTTTTTTTCTAGAAGAGTTTTGATTATTATTAGGATTCTTATTAAAATGATCTTATATACCCTAAACTTCAAGTCATGGGCATATTGTCATATGTATGTTACTACTCCATAAAAAATGTAGCTGGCAAAACTGATAAAGATTAGTAAAATTTTAAAATTTAGACAGTATAAATATTGGCACTTCGGTGGCACTCAGAACATGTGTCTTAAGAAAGTACTTAGTAGTTTTAACTACTGAAAGATATATAGCCATTCCCATAAATTGTTAAGCTCAGAAGCTTTACTTTCAGCTCTAATTGAAACCCCTAGTATAGGACTTCCCTGGAAGTACAATAGTTAAGACTCCATGTTTCCACTGCAGGGGTTGCAGGTTCGATCTCTGGTCTGGGAACCAAGATCCCACATGCTGCGCCTCAGCACAGTCAGAAAAGAAAAGAAACCCCTAGCGTAGAGCCCAACACTCAGTAGCTGCTTAGCAAATATGTTGATCCGAATGTTTGAGTATGTGAATAAATGAATGTTTGAGTGAATAGTGAATTCACTCAGGTCTCACTGCCGCTTCTACCAAGATGACACACTTCTCCTGTTTTACTACAGCTAGTTCCTGAATAAACTACAATAAGTATACCTTTTAAAGCACTGCTCACAAAGTTAGAGAAAGCCCTAGGGCAGACATACAATGAGGCAAAACAAAAATAATGAATGGCAAACAGACTTCTAAGGGACAAATAGTACTATGAGCTCCAGGTTCAAGAGAACCCAAGGAAGCTTGCCGCAAGGTGTGTGTGCTCACTCACTCAGTCATGTCTGATTCTTCGCAACCCTGGGAACTGTAGCCCGCCCAGCTCCTCTGCCCATAGAATTTTCCAAGCAAGAATACTGGAGTGGGTTGCCATTTCCTACTCCAGGGAATCTTCTTGACCCAGGGATTGAACCTTCCTCTCTTGGGCCTCCTGCACTGGTAGGTGGATTTTTTTTTACTGCTATGCCAACTGGGAAGCCATGTAAAACACATATAGTTTACAGTAATTTTAAAATTTCTCTTTGACACGTACTGCTTAAATAGAAATATGTTTAATATCCAAATATTGTGCTTTTCCATCTATTCTTCTGTTATGGATTTATGGTTTCATAATATTAAATGGTTGTATAGCATTTTGTTACACAGCTATATCATAATTTGTATAAAATATTTTTAAACTCTTTGCTGATATAAAATATTTTGTAATTAATATCCTGACACATGGGGCTTTCCTGGTGGCTCAACAGTAAAGGATCCTCCTGCCAATGCAGGTGGATGTGAGTTAGATCCCTGGGTCAGGAAGATCTCATGGAGAAATGGCAGCCCACTCCAGTCTTGCCTGGGAAATTCCTTTGACAGAGGAGTGGGCTACAGTCTGCGGGGTCACAAAGAGTCAGACACATCTCAGTGACTTAACCACCGCCACCACCATGCTGACACATAAGACTTTGCAACTATAACGAAGTATGAGAAGGGTTATACTAAAGGAGATTTAGTATGCTCAGGTAACACATAGCAGGGACACCTAATTTGGTCCAGGAAGCTCAAGAAAGCCTTCCTCAAAGAAAACTATGTAAGTTGAAAGTAAAGTACTTGTTATGGGAAAGCTAATTAGAAAATATCAGGTAAAGGAAGACCTGGAAGAGGAGGCTAGGGACAAGGTTGGAGTTGCAGGGGATTAATAAATGTGGAGGATGACTTGTTTTGGGAAGTGAAAAATTTTCATTTTGCCTGGAACAAAATGTTTGGGGGGTAGAGGAAGTGGCAAGAAAATGGAGCTAGAAAGGTAAGTTAGCTCACAAGTCATATTAAAGAATTTGGGGGAATTCCCTGGTGGTCCAGTGGTTAGAACTCCATGCTTTCACTGCCAAGGAACCCAGGTTCAATCCCTGGTTGGAGAACTCAGTTCAGTTCAGTTCAGTCGCTCAGTCGTGTCCGACTCTTTGCGATCCCATGAATCGCAGCACACCAGGCCTCCCTGTCCATCACAAACTCCCGGAGTTCACCCAAACTCATGTCCATCGAGTCGGCGATGCCATCCAGCCATCTCGTCCTCTGTCGTCCCCTTCTCCTCCTACCCTCAATCCCTCCCAGCATCAGAGTCTTTTCCAATGAGTCAACTCTTCGCATGAGGTGGCCAAAGTATTGGAGTTTCAGCTTCAGCATCATTCCTCCAAAGAAATCCCAGGGCTGATCTCCTTCAGAATGGACTGGTTGGATCTCCTTGCAGTCCAAGGGACTCTCAAGAGTCTTCTCCAACACCACAGTTCAAAAGCATCAATTCTTCGGCACTCAGCCTTCTTCACAGTCCAACTCTCACATCCATACATGACCACAGGAAAAACCATAGCCTTGACTAGATGGACCTTTGTTGGCAAAGTCATGTCTCTGCTTTTCAATATGCTATCTAGGTTGGTCATAACTTTCCTTCCAAGGAGTAAGCGTCTTTTAATTTCATGGCTGCAGTCACCATCTGCAGTGATTTTGGAGCCCAAAAAAATAAAGTCTGACACCGTTTCCACTGTTTCCCCATCTATTTCCCATGAAGTGATGGGACCAGATGCCATGATCTTTGTTTTCTGAATGTTGAGCTTTAAGCCAACTTTTTCACCCTCCACTTTCATCAAGAGGCTTTTGAGTTCCTCTTCACTTTCTGCCATAAGGGTGGTGTCATCTGCATATCTGAGGTTATTGATATTTCTCCCGGCAATCTTGATTCCAGCTTGTGTTTCTTCCAGTCCAGTGTTTCTCATGATGTACTCTGCATAGGAGTTAAATAAGCAGGGTGACAATATACAGCCTTGACGTACTCCTTTTCCTATTTGGAACCAGTCTGTTGTTCCATGTCCAGTTCTAACTGTTGCTTCCTGACCTGCATACAGGTTTCTCAAGAGGCAGATCAGGTGGTCTGGTATTCCCATCTCTTTCAGAATTTTCCACAGTTTCTTTTTTTTTTTATTCTTTTTTTCTTTTTTATTGGAGTATAGTTGATATATAATGTTGTGTTCAAGTATACAGCAAAGTGATTCAGTTATACATAAATATATATATTTCTTTTCAGATTCTTTTCAATAAAGGTTATTACAAGATATCTTGTGATCCACACAGTCAAAGGCTTTGGCATAGTCAATAAAGCAGAAATAGATGTTTTTCTGGAACTCTCTTGCTTTTTCCATGATCCAGCGGATGTTGGCAATTTGATCTCTGGTTCCTCTGCCTTTTCTAAAACCAGATTGAACATCAGGAAGTTCACGGTTCACGTATTGCTGAAGCCTGGCTTGGAGAATTTTGAGCATTACTTTACTAGCATGTGAGATGAGTGCACTTAGATCCCACAAGTCCAAAAAAGAATTTGGACTTTTTCTTAAGAGTAAAGGAGAACTTTACAGCAGTGTTAACACATGTGCATTAGTATCAAGTGTTTGTAACTGACAGCCCTTTATTAAAGCAAGGAGATGAAGGGATTCCAGTCATAAAACAGTGTGGACAAGCACAAGGACTATAGAATTCAGAATTAGAGGCTTACCTCCATCTTGCTGTAGCTGTGCAACCTGGAGCAAGTTAATTAAGCCTCTCAGTGCCACAGCTTCCTCTGTGGTGGTGTTGTTCAGTCACTAAGTTGTGTCCTACTCTTTGTGACCCCATGGACTGCAGCATACCAGGCCTCCCTGTCGTTCACTATCTTCTGGAGTTTGCCCAAGTTCATGTCCATTGAGTTGGTGATGCTATCCAGCCTTCTCATCCTATGCCGCCCTCTTCTCCTTTTTGCCTTCAGTCTCTCCTAGCATCAGGGTCTTTTCCAATGAGTTGGTTGTTGGCGAGTTCCCTTCCTCTGTGAAATAAGGACAATTATTTCTTATTAGGGTAGTTTTTGAAACAGAGAAAACTAAGAAAAGCTTCCATCACAAAGGAGATTGCTTTGATGTTGGCCCATTATGGACCGCTACTTTATCTCACTGAACAAAAACATTCCCCTGTGCCCAGTCTAACAATTTTAGGTCAAAGAGTTTCTTTTGCAAAGCTTTGCAATTCAAAATGTGATTTAATATACATTAATTGCCTTAAGGAAACTCCTAGACCAGAATATGAATGAGCTCCAGAAGCAAGTGAAAATCTTACAGGAAAAAGAGAGTCTATTGGAAATGACCAGTGTTCAGCAACAAATCAAACTTCAGCAACAAAAGGCCCAACTTGAAGAACTGGAAAATGAAAAAAGAAAATCTGATGAGGTAAGAAGACAAATAGGTATGCTTCTCAGTTTTCCTGTTCCCTTAGACCTAAGTAATAGTTAATAAGACCTAATAATTCTTGAATGCCTAGCACTGTACCCATTAAGTTTAGTTAGGATTCAGACAGGGAAGCAGAATCTACTTTAGCTATTTCAAGCAAGAAGGAATTTAACAAAAGGAATACATGCTTACGAAACTGTTGGAAGGGAGAGGTAGGGGTGAGTAGGTCAGCAAGAACTGTTGCTAGCTTTCAATAAATCCACATGTTCAGAAACCACAACCCTTGTAGGAGATTAGCAGGAACTCTCCCAAAGCCCTTTCAAAAGTTTCCCTCTTTCATCTACCTGATAGTGTTACCAGAAACTGGATTTGCCTCTTGGTGGGTGTCAAGCCAAGAGACACAGCCAAGTCAATAGATCAGGAGAAGAAAGGATTTATTTGCAGCAAGTGAAAACACCAGGGATCTTTCCCAAAGCAGTGTCTCCTCAAACAGCAAAATTGGGGAAGTTTTAAGCTAAGGATACCTGGGTATTTATGAAGGAGCTTGAGCAAAGGAGAATTCAGCATAGAATTGGGGCAAAGGTCCAGAGTCCAGGCTTTAGTTGATAGAAGTCATGAGGGTCAACATCATCCTTCTGTCCTCCACCTAAGCGGGGCCTTAGTTCCTGCCGAACTCAAAGACATGGATCAGACTGCTATGTATTTCCCTTGAGGAGGAACTAGCGCTAATTTTACCACTGAACTATTGTTTCTTGACTGCTTTTGCTGCACTTCTTCACTTCCCTTAAAATCATTAACTACTGAGACCTGTTCAGGGACAAGCATTGTGGCCAGGTTTAGATCACAAAATGGAGTAAGCCAAAACTGTCTTCTCTTATGTCAAGAAATGATGCCTGGTTCTTTCTCTGGAGACTCCCTGCCCTGCCGGCTTACAGTAGCACAAGAGAAGCATGGTGGCTCTTCTGTGCTCTCCCCCACGCTTTCCAGACTGTGTGCACGTGCCTCTGATTGGCAGAAACCAAACTGAAACCCTGCTGTCAAGGGAGTTTGGGAAATGTCATTTTCAGACTTCCAATCTTGCAGCACATGGGGAGAGCTTAGAAAAGTAAGGGTCCTGGTGAGCAATGTCACAGTCTACTTTGTATAAGCAGCTTCCATCCAAACCCTTTTACCCATATTCAACCTTATAAATGACAAGAATAGTATGCTTCCACTGAGTAGAATGCACTGTCACTCATGCAAATGAAGGTGAAACAGCACAACTCAGATTGGGGCTTGAACCCATTGTCTTAATTGAGATCACACACGTGTTCTCAGGACTTAATGAAACTCAGGTTCTTCTGTCTTGTCTCAGAAAGAATTCAGTGAGAGACAAAGTGATAGGTAAGAAGCGGATTTATTTAGAGAGATACACATTCCATAGGTAGACTGTGGTCCGACTCAAAAGGCCAGAGTGGCTCTGAAAGAAACACACTCCACAGGCAGAGTATGGACCATTTCAGAAGGCAAGAAGTCCAGAAATATGGCATAGTTAGTTTTTATGGACTGAGTAATTTCATTGTAGGGAACTGGAATGCAAAAGTAGGAAGTCAAGAAACACCTGGAGTAACAGGCAAATTTGGCCTTGGAATACGGAATGAAGCACGGCAAAGACTAATAGAGTTTTGCCAAGAAAATGCACTGGTCATAGCAAACACCCTCTTTCAACAACACAAGAAAAGACTCTGCACATGGACATCACCAGATGGTCAACACCGAAATCAGATTGATTATGTTCTTTGCAGCCAAAGATGGAGAAGCCTTATACAGTCAACAAAAACAAGACCAGGAGCTGACTGTGGCTCAGATCATGAACTCCTTATTGCCAAATTCAGACTTAAATTGAAGAAAGTAGGGAAAATCACTAGACCATTCAGGTATGACCTAAATCAAATCCCTTATGATTATACAGTGGAAGTGAGAAATCGATTTAAGGGCCTAGATCTGATAGACAGAGTGCCTGATGAGCTATGGAATGAGATTTGTGACATTGTACAGGAGACAGGGATCAAGACCATCCCCATGGAAAAGAAATGCAAAAAAGCAAAATGGCTGTCTGGGGAGGCCTTACAAATAGCTGTGAAAAGAAGAGAAGTGTAAAGCAAAGGAGAAAAGGAAAAATATAAGCATCTGAATGCAGAGTTCCAAAGAATGGCAAGAAGAGATAGGAAAGCCTTCCTCAGTGATCAATGCAAAGAAAGAGAGGAAAACAACAGAATGGGAAAGACTAGAGATCTCTTCAAGAAAATTAGAGATACCAAGGGAACATTTCATGCAAAGATGGGATAAAGATGTCGATAAAGGACAGAAATGGTATGGACCTAACAGAAGCAGAAGATATTAAGAAGAGGTGGCAAGAATACACAGAAGAACTGTACAAAAAAGATCTTCACGACCCAGATAATCACAATGGTGTGATCACTGACCTAGAGCCAGATATCCTGAAACGTGAAGTCCAGTGGGCCTTAAAAAGCATCACTACAAACAAAGCTAGTGGAGGTGATGGAAGTCCAGTTGAGCTATTTCAAATCCTGAAAGATGATGCTGTGAAAGTGCTGCACTCAATATGCCAGCAAATTTGGAAAACTCAGCAGTGGCCACAGGACTGGAAAAGGTCAGTTTTCATTCCAATCCCAAAGAAAGGCAATGCCAAAGAATGCTCAAACTACCGCACAATTGCACTCATCTCACATGCTAGTAAAGTAATGCTCAAAATTCTCCATGCCAGGCTTCAGCAATATGTGAACCATGAACTTCCTGATGTTCAAGCTGGTTTTAGAAAAGGCAGAGGAACCAGAGATCAAATTGCCAACATCTGCTGGATCATGGAAAAAGCAAGAGAGTTCCAGAAAAACATCTATTTCTGCTTTATTGGCTATGCCAAAGCCTTTGACTGTGTGGATCACAAGAAACTGTGGAAAATTCTGAAAGAGATGGGAATACCAGACCACCTGATCTGCCTCTTGAGAAACCTGTATGCAGGTCAGGAAGCAAGAGTTAGAACTGGACATGGAACAACAGACTGGTTCCAAATACGAAAAGGAGTACATCAAGGCTGTATATTGTCACCCTGCTTATTTAACTTCTATGCAGAGTACATCATGAGAAACACTGGACTGGAAGAAACACAAGCTGGAATCAAGATTGCCGGGAGAAATATCAATAACCTCAGATATGCAGATGACACCACCCTTATGGCAGAAAGTGAAGAGGAACTCAAAAGCCTCTTGATGAAAGTGAAAGTGGAGAGAGAAAAAGTTGGCTTAAAGCTCAACATTCAGAAAACAAAGATCATGGCATCTGGTCCCATCACTTCATGGGAAATAGATGGGGAAACAGTGAAAACAGTGTCAGACTTTACTTTTTTGGGCTCCAAAATCACTGCAGATAGTGATTGCAGCCATGAAATTAAAAGACGCTTACTCCTTGGAAGGAAAGTTATGACCAACCTAGGCAGCATATTCAAAAGCAGAGACATGACTTTGCCAACAAAGGTCCGTCTAGTCAAGGCTATGGTTTTTCCTGTGGTCGTGTATGCATGTGAGAGTTGGACTGTGAAGAAGGCTGAGTGCCGAAGAATTGATGCTTTTGAACTGTGGTGTTGGAGAAGACTCTTGAGAGTCCCTTGGACTGCAAGGAGATCCAACCAGTCCATTCTCAAGGAGATCAGCCCTGGGATTTCTTTGGAAGGACTGATGCTGAAGCTGAAACTCCAGTACTTTTGCCACCTCATGCGAAGAGTTGACTCATTGGAAAAGACTCTGATGCTGGGAGGGATTGGGGGCAGGAGGAGAAGGGGATGACAGAGGATGAGACGGCTGGATGGCATCACTGACTTGATGGACTTGAGTCTGAGTGAACTCCGGGAGTTTGTGATGGACAGGGAGGCCTGGCGTGCTGCGATTCATGGGGTCGCAAAGAGTTGGACAGGACTGAGTCACCGAACTGAACTGAATGATGGGAAGATGAGTCCAACCATTTTGGAGAAGGGGCAGAATTGGGCCATACCCACTGACCCCTTTTTGCCTTTTATGGTTGGCCTTGGAATGGTCTGGCACCTGTGGGTGTATCACTTACCTAATTACAGTGAGCATATAATGAGGCTCAAGGCCTAGTGGAAATTAAATCTTCTGCCATCTTTTTTTTTTTTATTTTTTTTTATTTTTAAACTTTACATAATTGTATTAGTTTTGCCAAATATCAAAATGAATCCGCCACAGGTATACATGTGTTCCCCATCCTGAACCCTCCTCCCTCCTCCCTCCCCATTCCATGCCTCTGGGTCGTCCCAGTGCACCAGGCCCAAGCATCTAGTATCGTGCATCGAACCTGGACTGGCAACTCGTTTCATACATGATATTATACATGTTTCAATGCCATTCTCCCAAATCTTCCCACCCTCTCCCTCTCTCACAGAGTCCATAAGACTGTTCTATACATCAGTGTCTCTTTTGCTGTCTCGTACACAGGGTTATTGTTACCATCTTTCTAAATTCCATATATATGCGTTAGTATACTGTATTGGTGTTTTTCTTTCTGGCTTACTTCACTCTGTATAATAGGCTCCAGTTTCATCCACCTCATTAGAACTGATTCAAATGTATTCTTTTTAATGGCTGAGTAATACTCCATTGTGTATATGTACCACTGCTTTCTTATCCATTCATCTGCTGATGGACATCTAGGTTGCTTCCATGTCCTGGCTATTATAAACAGTGCTGCGATGAACATTGAGGTACACGTGTCTCTTTCCCTTCTGGTTTCCTCAGTGTGTATGCCCAGCAGTGGGATTGCTGGATCATAAGGCAGTTCTATTTCCAGTTTTTTAAGGAATCTCCACACTGTTCTCCATAGTGGCTGTACTAGTTTGCATTCCCACCAACAGTGCAAGAGGGTTCCCTTTTCTCCACACCCTCTCCAGCATTTATTGCTTGTAGACTTTTGGATCGCAGCCATTCTGACTGGTGTGAAATGGTACCTCATAGTGGTTTTGATTTGCATTTCTCTGATAATGAGTGATGTTGAGCATCTTTTCATGTGTTTGTTAGCCATCTGTATGTCTTCTTTGGAGAAATGTCTATTTAGTTCTTTGGCCCATTTTTTGATTGGGTCATTTATTTTTCTGGAGTTGAGCTGTAGGAGTTGCTTGTATATTCTCGAGATTAGTTGTTTGTCAGTTGCTTCATTTGCTATTATCTTCTCCCATTCTGAAGGCTGTCTTTTCACCTTGCTAATAGTTTCCTTTGATGTGCAGAAGCTTTTAAGGTTAATTAGGCCCCATTTGTTTATTTTTGCTTTTATTTCCAATATTCTGGGAGGTGGGTCATAGAGGATCCTGCTGTGATATATGTCAGAGAGTGTTTTGCCTATGTTCTCCTCTAGGAGTTTTATAGTTTCTGGTCTTACGTTTAGATCTTTAATCCATTTTGAGTTGACCCTAATCATTTCAACCAGTGTTTGTCATATCTTCAACAGTTATGTCATTCTTTTAAAGGTTGTGCCCTGCTTCCTGTTTCCCTGATACACGTAACTTCTGAAAGTCCCAGCAGTATCTGTGGTCATTTTTGGATAATGTAATTGCTACTTCTTCACTCTCAATCCACATGGATATACTAACTTTAAAAACTTAATTACAAATTAACCAGCAATAATACAATAAATTAACTACCAATAAACGTGTTTTGGGATATAGGTTTGAAAAGCCATTCCTATTCCAGCTCTTAGTTTCTTTCCCATATTCTGGCTCCGAGAGAGACCACAGCATATTTCAATCACTGGTTGAAGGTTTAGACATCATCTTATAGGACAACACAGGACCTCAGAAGATGTTGTCACCTGGTCGGCATCATGCCTACATCTTCCATAGGTCTTTCCACTGTTTTGCAGTTTTGGGGGTTTTTTTCCCCGGATAGTAGGATATATGATGAGAGCAATGACTGAGACTTTGTTTCACTTCTCTTACCTTAAAATGATTTTCTTGTTCAGGAACTATGCCAAGTAGTAGTATATCACAACAGGAAATGAAGAATTTGGAAAGCCCACAGATGGTAGTCCTGGCAAAAGCACTGTGGACAGAGAAAGAAAATCCATGTCTAAAATGAGTGTCTCTTTCACTGAGGACAAATTGTTGTTCTCTCCATGGTGGAAGAGGTCCAGTATAATAAACTTACTATCCGGTGACTGTCGCCACCCCCCACCCCCCACAGTGGATGGTCCCATATCAATAGCTCAACACTGATCTTTGCTTTTGGCAAGTTGAGTAGATTAGCCTTAGTAACCCCTTGTCCACTTGTACATGAGCCCAAATGAGTGAGCACATAAAGGATAGAAAAAGAGGCTAAGTGACATCTACAGAATGTACTGTTTTTTTTCCACTTGATTATTGAGGGCCACCTCTTCTGTAGAAGCCCTCTGCTGTGGAAAAGCACATGAGGCACATATATGTTCACACTCTAGGCTTGTGCTGTCTAATATTGTGTCAACTAGCCACTGTGGCTATCTAAATTTAAATTAAAAATTTAGTTCCGGAGACATACTAGGCACGTTTCATGTGCTCAGTAGCTGCATGCAGCTAGTGACCACCCTGCTGGAGAGTGCAGGCACGGAACACTTCCACCGGTAGGACACATTTCATCAATCTTCCAATATTATTCTTTCCAAATCCCTGATCATCTGGCCAAACTATTAGAAACTTCCTGTGAGTTAGCATCGGTCCCTGCCTCTGGATGCCTCTCTTTCCAGGCAAAGTGAACACAGACTTTGCCCACTGAGATTTCCCTTCCCACTGGTCTGAAGGACCACCCCTCAGTTGGGGCTGTCATGCCGCAGCAGCCCTATTTCAACTGGTTGCCATATTTTGTACAGAATCATAAGTACATCAGGCCAAAATTACTCTTTCTCGGCTAACTGGTAATACATAACTCCCCTTGAGGCCATAGGTTTGGGTTGAGAGAGGTGGTGATACAATAGAAGTAAGTATCACTTGCTCATGCAGCTTGCTTAGTATTTTCCATAGCATTTCTGTTTGAGGACGGAGTACTACTGCCCATGCCCAACTCAATGCTCAGTGGATAATAGAACACCTCGTTTCAGGAAGGGCAGCTCAGGTTACTCGACCCTTTCTTTCTTGTGGCCAACCATGAGAGGTGATTAAGAGGAGAGATGACTCTCCTCCCAAATCCTAAGATTAAACTAAAGCTTTCCAGAGGCTCTGTGTTGTTTTCTCATCTGCCACAGAAACTTGGGGCAAATTTGGGTCTGCTGGATCATAAAGCCCAAATGGCAAAGCAGTTTGCACCACAGCCTGGCACAGCGTGGCTCTTTGTCTTGCTTTGGGCACCACTAAAACCTGACAGACTTGATGGTTGCTTGATAAATGGGCTGAAGGAACAAAGGTGGTATTAGTTGATTCTAGACTCAGAAGAGGCTTTCTAAGAACCTGGCCTCTTCTATCATCAATAGCCCTCATGCCTCAGGTTGGAAAGCCAGCAAGGAGAATCTGCTCTTCCATATTGTCTAGGCTGACTGCACACTCAAGAACTGGGAAATTCACAAACTGAGGAGCTTCACAAACCCACTAGACCCATTGTGAAACCTATATTGAGCCAATGAGTCTCTGCAAACACACTCTAAGACACTGTGTTTAAACTCCCATTTTCCACCTTACTTCCTCAAGTCCCCACTCTGAATTCTGAACCTCAGTTGCATTTTGGGTTCCATGGTGCTAGTGCTGACTGAGAACCACTGGACTGTATGTAGTTCCCCCCAAAGCTACATAATCCCCTTTCTCCAGTTCCCTGTCACCTGGGTAAAAGGCCACAGATCCCTTTGGGAAAGGCTTGGGAGAGGATCACATGCTCGTGCAGTGTCACACACCAGGTTCTTCCTGAAGAAAACCGGGCTAAAGGACCCTGGGTCTGAACTGGCTCAGGTCTGAGGACTGAGTAAGAGGCCATTACTCTCTGTTGTTGTCATTCAAATTGGACCTCTTAAAAATACAATGCAAGTAAAACTTTAATAGGCTGTTCATGTATTTTAGTTCTGTAATCACTGTGATCAGTTAAGTACAACCAGTGATTGCTACGAGTCTAGCCATTTGGTTTTGTCTCCGGCCCTATTGTCTCATAGCAGTACTAATGCCCACCTTGTATTGGGGATTAAGCTTGACTTTTGACACTCGGCAGTAGCATCACCCCCCATCATAAAATCAGGGCTCAATTCCAATGTTTGCATCTCTCACTGTCATCCTCACTGGAGAGTGTTATGGAGCATTTCAAGGAATCTGGTACTCACCAGTGTATTTGGCAAAGTCTTTGTGAAAGGAATGTCTTCTGAGTCATGTGAGGATCATGATGAGTTGGGTGAGCAGGTTACCTATGGTAAATCTACTCCAAACTTCCTATCTACTTAAGACTCTGGATTCTTTCCTCTTAGTATGGCGTTTGAATATCATTTAACCCTGGTCACTGTAGAGTCCAACTTTCAGTCCACCAGCCAAGCAAACTATTAAAGTCACTTTAGATTTTTAAATTAACACATTAAACCTTGAATCTCTGTAAGTGTATCCATCAGGTCAGTAAATTCAGCCTATTCAACATTATATTCCTTTCTCCCTAGTATATATAAACACCCTTGGAATACAGTCCTATGTATATTCCTCAGGTTTCTGCCAATTTAACATCATAAAATCTTTCTACTCTTTCAGTATGTCAGTCCTCCTAGGTCAGTGACTATACTCAACTCCTTTTCCCCAGGATGTGCTGGGACCTGACTCTCATTGTGGGATTCGAGGCAAAAACAAGCAGTGGTGGTGGCATAGGGGTGGCTCTTAAGAACAGCGGGTATCATTGCACAGGTAAATGCCCCAGGTGGAGTCAGTAAAGTCCTGGAGACAAGGGTGCTTAATCTCCTGAGACAGTAGGACTGCTTATGCTGATAAGAGGGGCTCAGGAGGGTTTTGAGGCCCAGGGTGCTTAAGGTTATTGGGATCCTGTCAGATGTTCTTGTTCCCAGTTCTCAGATTTCCATGTTTTCCAAATAAAACTCTATTTTTCATATAAGAGATCTAGCAAGGCTATGAAGTCAACTTGTGCTTGCAGTTCTGCAACCTACTTGATGAAATTTGGATTTGGATTTTGGATATATTGACCTGCTGCCTACATGAAGGAAGTGCACTGGGTTTCTGAATATGCCTTGTTCCAGTAATCAAACCCTGCATTGGCCATTTTCTCCTCTAGGGCTCATTAACTTGGTCAGATGTAGCTAACCACCCCACACATCTTAGGGTTGTCAGACTTTTTATATAGGCTTACACAACTGCAGGAATCACAAGTCAGGAAAAGGAGCTACGAGCTTTCAGAAATTCTGGAGGCGCAAAAATCACAGGAAGCTGCTATGGTTTCTGTAAGCCTTTTTTAGCAGAAAGGCTTTGCCCATTTACATTCTCTCAAACATCACACCTTTCTTCACCAGTGTATTCTCATTTTTTAAAATGTTTTTCAGCATCTCAAGAGCAACCAGGAATTGTCAAACAAGCTGTCTGTGTTGCAGCAGGAGAAGAAAGCTCTATGTGAAGAAAATGAGCACCTTTTGAAGCAGTTTGATCTCCATGTGAGGTAAACAAAAATAAGTTCCCCTTAGAAGAAGACTGTGTAGAGTAAAGCTCATTCTTAGAGAGCCAGCTCCTGAGATCAGCAGGGGATGCTCACCGAGGTGACTTTCCAAGAACACCACACCATTGTCCTTCCTTCCCAGAAGCTGTACCTACCGGGCTTTTTCTAGGGTGGAATGGGGCCTTATTTCTTCTCAAGAACCGGAGGGGGAAGGCAATTGCTATTTCTTGAGCTCTAGTGGTATCTAACATCTTGCTCTTTCCCAAATACATCCCTCTGACTTGCCTTCAGGCTTTTCCCCTTCACACGCTGTCCTCAGTCTGAACCATGCTCTTCCATTTCAACTCTTCCTTCTCAGACAAGCCTTCCTTGACACCTTCAGCCTGGGCTGGATGAGGTGCTCACTCTTTGTGTCCCTATAGCCTTTTGTACGTGACTATCTGTGATTCTTGAAGAACTCACCATGTTGTTCTGAAATAATGTGATTCACACCTATCTTCCTCACTAGACTATAGGTTTTAAAGGACATGGGCCACAGTCTTATGCATCTTTTTACCCACAGTCCCTGGTATATAGAAGGTGCTCAATAAAAATTTGTGTTCCCAGGCTTCCTGCTCTTTCTTCCATTCCCTGGTCATCATCCCACCAGATTCCTCCCACTCTCCTCCTCTCTCAAGTCTAGCATGGTAGTTCAGAGTATGGACTCTGGACCATATTGCCTGGGTACAATTCCTGGTTCTACTAGGAACTAGTTGTGTGACCTTGGACAAGTTACTAACCTCTCTGTGCCTGAGATATCTCATCTTTAAAATGAGCAAAATAGCCATTACTTTCACATAAAGTTGTTGGGAGAATTAAATGATGAATAAATAAATGTAATAGAACAGTGTCTAGCACAAAGCTGATATTCAATTCAGTTCAGTCACTCAGTTGTGTCTGACTCTTTGCAACCCCATGAACCGCAGCACACCAGGCCTCCCTGTCCATCACCAACTCCCAGAGTCCACCCAAACCCATGTCCATTGAGTCAATGATGCCATCCAACCATCTCATCCTCTGTCGACCCCTTCTCCTTCTGCCCTCAATCTTTCCCAGCATCAGAGTCTTTTCCAATGAGTCAACTCTTCGCATGAGGTGGCCGAAGTATTGGAGTTTCAGCTTTAGCATCAGTCCTTCCAAAGAAATCCCAGGGGTGATCTCCTTTAGAATGGAATGGTTGGATCTCCTTGCAGGCCAAGGGACTCTCAAGAGTCTTCTCCAACACCACAGTTCAAAAGCATCAATTCTTCGGTGCTCAGCCTTCTTCACAGTCCAACTCTCACATCCATACATGACCACAGGAAAAACCATAGCCTTGACTAGATGGAACTTTGTTGGCAAACTAATGTCTCTGCTTTTTAATATGCTATCGAGGTTGGTCATAACTTTCCTTCCAAGGAGTAAGCATCTTTTAATTTCATGGCTGCAATCACCATCTCAGTGATTTTGGAGCCCCAAAAAATAAAGTCTGACACTGTTTCCACTGTTTCCCCATCTATCTGCCATGAAGTGATGGGACCAGATGCCATGATCTTAGTTTTCTGAATGTTGAGCTTTAAGCCAACTTTTTACTCTCCTCTTTCACTTTCATCAAGAGGCTGTTTAGTTCTTCTTCACTTTCTGCCATAAGGTTGGTGTCATCTGCATATCTGAGGTTATTGATGCTTCTCCCAGCAATCTTGATTCCAGCTTGTGCTTCTTCCAGCCCAGCGTTTCTCATGATGTACGCTGCATAGAAGTTAAATAAGCAGGGTGATAATATATAGCCTTGACGTACTCCTTTTCCTATTTGGAATCAGTCTGTTGTTCCATGTCCAGTTCTAACTGTTGCTTCCTGACCTGCATACAGGTTTCTCAAGAGGCAGGTCAGGTGGTCTGGTATTCCCATCTCTTTCAGAATTTTCCACAGTTTCTTGTGATCCACACAGTCAAAGGCTTTGGCATAGTCAATAAAGCAGAAATAGATGTTTTTCTGGAACTCTCTTGCTTTTTCCATGATCTAGCGGATGTTGGCAATTTGATCTCTGGTTCCTCTTCCTTTTCTAAAACCAGCTTGAACATCTGGAAGTTGATGGTTCATGTACTGCTGTTATTATATCTACTTATTTTTAGTTTTCTTCTATGACCCACTTCTCTGCTTCTAGCTCTGCACCCCTCATTCTATTGTTTCTTTAGGTTGAAGTTTCTTATTCTCTTATGTTTTCACTTCCTATGTTGATGGTAGTAATAATGATTTGAAAACCACTTTCTGCTGTATAGTGGAAAAATCTTCAGTCATTCATATTGAGTATCTTGCTTTATCATATCACTGAGAAATATAGAAACATGGAAAGGAATGTGTGTGGCTCAGCTCATATTAAAATAACAAATCTAAGACTAGAACTCAGCCCTCTGCTAACCTGCACAGCGCTCTTCCCACTTAGTATCTGCCGTTAGAGGGAGGGGAGGGCATCCACAGAGCCCATGGTGTCTCACAGCAGTGGGTCCAGAAAGGCCAGGCAGGAGCTCAAGGTCTCCCTCTGTCAGGACCAAGATGCACCTTCCTGTCTTGGATCAGGAACCACCAGCATGTGCACTGACCACCTCAGAGCCAGGGATCCCAAAATGGATTCTCAGTGGAGATGTTTTACATTCTGCTGATCATGTAAGCACATTCCTGCTCTTTAACCAGCCTCGGAAGCATAGCCTGCTCGGGGTCTCAGTCTGATCTGGTATAAATCATTAATCTCACTGTTATCAATAAACAATGCTGATAGTTGGTGCAAACTGCCATGAAACTCCAGACCTGTGGTTGCAAAGCAACACTGTTTTAATTGGTATATTTCATTCCTGGACCACTGGTCAGTGCCAAGCAAGAACTTTCACACAACAGTTCAGGCCTGCTGGATTCAACCCTCTAACATAGCCCTGATTTAGTTAAGAATTACCCACTGGTCCTGCAATTGATATTTTTATGCAAAATAACTTAAAACCACTTTTGTACTTATATTTTTCATTTTAAAAAATTATTTTTACAAATTTCTAGGTGTAGAATTACTAATCCAAAAGCTGGAGCTATGGATCTCAAAATGTATTATCAAACATTCAGAAGCATCCTACCAAAATTTTCTGCCATTATTGTGTGAGAGTAGAAATTTCACTACATCTGAATTTGTATTGGGTGCTACTTTTATGGGGGGAGGGCTCTGATGAAATTTTTCCCAATGCTCTTTCTTTTAACTGAGGTATAATTTACATATACACAGATTTTTAAATGTACAATTTGATGACTTTTGACAAATGTATATGCCCACTAAGCACAACCCCAATCAAGATACAGAAGATTTCCTTTATCCCTGACAGTCTGTTCCTTTTTTACCGTCAGTCTATATCTCCTGTTCCCTCACCTCCTCCCAGGAATCTACTCTTCTGATTTCTGTCTCTACTAGAATGGAATTATACTACATGTAATCTTTTGTGCCCGACTTCTTTTGCTCAGCTTATTCCATTAATTTTTATTTTGGAATAATTCCATTCAATTGTTTTTAATGATCAGTTATAGTCATAAATTACTTGTTATTTTATTTTGAATTTCTTTGATGGCTAGTGAGTCTGAATAGTTTTCCATATTATTAGTCCATAGTCTTTAGAACAGTGAATCCTAACCCTAGCTGCACATATGTGGGCCCCAACATAGATTAATTAAATCAGAATCTGTGAGGATAGAGCTTAGGGATCAATATTTTTCTAAAATCATCCCCATGTGATTCTGATGGGCACCTAGGGAAACTACAGCTTTAAGAAAGAAAATGGAAGGAATTGTCAAAACTCTAGGTTCACTTTTTTTTTCATTCCCCTGATCCTACTCCTGACCTTTATAAACAATGCTTAATTTTTTTCCCCATATTTTCCCAGCTACTCTTCCAGAGGAACAAATTCCTTGCCATTTTGAAATAAAAATGAAGGAAAGACCATCTGGTTTTACTTAAACATAAGCCAAAGTTGTCCTGAAATTTTAGAACATGAGTATTGTGCTGTCTTATCATGCATGCAGTTAACCAAGCCAACCATAAACTTAGAAAATCCACATGTTCTTTGGCAAGTTGGCCAGCAGGACTTCTGACCAAACTGGTAGGTGTGCCAAATAGTCAGCTAGCTATTTGGGAAGGTTCTAAGCTCTCATCAGCCTCACTGCATCCATGTACTTTTCATACCATGTAGTACTTCATGGGAAATAGATGGGGAAACAGTGGAAACAGTGTCAGACTTTATTTTTCTGGGCTCCAAAATCACTGCAGATGGTGACTGCAGCCATGAAATTAAAAGACGCTTACTCCTTGGAAGGAAAGTTATGACCAAACTAGATAGCATATTCAAAAGCAGAGACATTACTTTGCCAACAAAGGTCCATCTAGTCAAGGCTATGGTTTTTCCTGTGGTCATGTATGGATGTGAGAGTTGGACTGTGAAGAAGGCTGAGCACCGAAGAATTGATGCTTTTGAACAGTGGTGTTGGAGAAGACTCTTGAGAGTCCCTCGGACTGCAAGGAGATCCAACCAGTCCATTCTGAAGGAGATCAGTCCTGGGTGTTCTTTGGAAGGACTGATGCTAAAGCTGAAACTCCAATACTTTGGCCACCTCATGTGAAGAGTTGACTCATTGGAAAAGACTCTGATGCTGGGAGGGATTGGGGGCAGGAGGAGAAGGGGACGACAGAGGATGAGATGGCTGAATGGCATCATCGACTCGATGGACATGAATTTGGGTGAACTGCGGGAGTTGGTGATGGACAGGGAGGCCTGGCATGCTGCAATTCATGGCGTCACAAAGAGTCGGACACGACTGAGCAACTGAACTGACTGACTGAACTGAGTACTACTGGAAGAAGCCTGAATATCTAGCAATAGGAGCTAGTTAGGTCAAGTATTGCACATTCACTTGATGGAATATTATACAGCTGTAAAAGATGGTGGCCATGAACATTAGAAGCAATATGAGAAAATGCTTGTGATACAATAAATGAAAAGAGCATAAAATAATTTTAACAGGGTTTAAACAGAAGATACTTATGAAAAGAGTGGAAGGAAATACAACAATATCATAAAATAGATCATATGGGAGTTGGGTTTTTTCCCAAATTTTTCTATAATTTATCATTTAAAAAATAAATAAAATTTTTTATTTTTATTAAAATTTTTAGGCCGAGGCGCCGCGCCCGTTGGCGGAGACAGCTGCGCGTCGAGGCCCGAGTGGCCCGGCCCAGCCCGCGGCGGCTCCGCATTAGTCAGTCATGGGGCGGCCGCCCAGAGCCGCCGCAGGGGCGGCGGGGCTCCGGGCTCGGGGCTCGCGGATCCCGCTGAGCCGGCCGCGGATAGCGAGCCTGCCGCGAAGGCGACGGAGGCGGACGCGGGGCGGCGGCGGGGGAAGCGGGAGCCGCCTGGGATGTTCAGTCATGAAACGGGTCCGCACGGAGCAGATCAGATGGCCGTGTCCTGCTACCTCAAACGCCGGCAGTACGGGGATGCGGGCGGCCCGCTGAAGCAAGGCCTGCGGCTGTCGCAGAGCACTGAGGAGATGGCTGCCAGCCTCACAGTCCAATCGGAATCTGGTTGTGCCAACATAGTGTCCGCAGCCCCTTGCCAGGCAGAGCCCCAGCAATATGAAGTACAGTGCGGACGGCTGCGGAATTTTCTCACTGATTCTGACTCCCAGCACAGCCATGAAGTGATGCCTCTCCTCTACCCTCTCTTTGTCTACCTCCATCTCACCCTGATCCAGAACAGTCCGAAGAGCACAGTGGAAAGCTTTTACAGCCGCTTCCATGGAATGTTTCTGCAGAACGCCAGCCGGAAGGATGTTATCGAGCAGCTCCAGACCACTCAGACCGTCCAGGACATCCTGTCTAACTTCCGGCTGCGAGCCTTCCTGGACAACAAATACGTGGTTCGTCTGCAGGAAGACAGCTATAACTACCTTCTCCGCTACCTCCAGAGTGACAGCAACACCGCGCTGTGCAGGATCCTCGCCTGGCACATCCATCTGGACGTGCAGCCCGCCAAGAGGATGGACTACCAGCTCTACGCCAGTGGTGGCTTCTCCCGCGGCGAGGGCGGCGGCCTGGAGCCCACCGACATGCCAGCGCCCATCCTGCAGAATAAGGCCGCGCTGGAGCTCCTGCAGGAGAGCATCAAGCGTGTCAAGGACGGCCCCCACTCCCTCACCACCATCTACTTCTACGCCTTCTACAACACGGAGCAGCTGCTGAACACTGCAGAGGTCTCCCCGAACAGCAAGCTGCTCGCAGCAGGCTTTGACAACTCCTGTATAAAACTGTGGAGTCTGAGTTCCAAGAAGTTAAAGTCTGAACCCCATCAAGTAGATGTGTCCCGCATCCACTTGGCTTGTGATTTCCTAGAGGAGGAGGATGACAACGCAGGCACAGAGATGAAGGTCCTGCGGGGACACTGGGGGCCAGTGTACAGCACCAGGTTCCTCGCGGACAGCTCGGGGCTGCTTTCCTGCTCTGAAGACATGTCCATCAGGTACTGGGACCTGGGCACCTTCACCAACACCGTGCTGTACCAGGGCCACGCCTACCCCGTGTGGGACCTGGACATCAGCCCGCACAGCCTGTACTTCGCCAGCGGGTCCCATGACCGCACGGCCCGGCTGTGGTCATTTGATCGGACGTACCCGCTGCGAATCTACGCCGGGCACCTGGCAGACGTGGACTGCGTTAAGTTCCACCCCAATTCAAACTACTTAGCCACGGGCTCAACCGACAAGACGGTGCGGCTGTGGAGCACTCAGCAGGGGAACTCAGTGAGGCTCTTCACGGGCCACCGCGGCCCTGTGCTCTCCCTGGCTTTTTCCCCCAACAGTAAGTACCTGGCATCAGCAGGTGAGGACCAGCGGCTGAAGCTGTGGGACTTGGCATCCGGGACCCTCTACAAAGAGCTGCGGGGCCACACGGACAACATCACCAGCCTCACCTTCAGCTCAGACAGCAGCCTGATCGCGTCAGCGTCCATGGACAACTCTGTGCGTGTCTGGGACATCAGAAGCGCACACTGTAGCACACCCGCCGACGGCTCATCCAGCGAGCTCCTGGGCGTCTACACCGGCCAGATAAGCAAAGTGCTGAGCGTGCAGTTCATGGCCTGCAACCTCCTGCTGGTGACTGGAATCACACAAGAAAATCGGGAACATTGATTTGGATCTTTGATATGACAGACTGGGGCGTGCGAAGGGCTCCAGACGGTTTTACTCCTGGCACTGGCTGTGATACTTGGAATTTTGAGGTTCAGGGAATTCAGAGAACTTGGTTGCACTTGTATTGGGAACTTGTATTGGGAGAAAGGGAAAATTCCTAGGTGACAGTTGGATCACTCCAGCTGACATGTTCTGGAAGTGGGTGGGCAGATTTGACTGAGAAAGTCTTGGGCTTTTGCAGCAAGGGTGGGAAAGAAAGATTCTTTTTGTGGCTGCACTTCTGTTAACAATTCTCTCCCCCAAAAGAACGGATTGTGGTAAAGAAATGAAAGTAATTAGAAGTGAAAAGTCAAAAGAAAGAATTAAAAAATGTTGAATTTCCAAATGATTCCGAGGTGTGGCTTTTCCAGCATCTTTTCCTCCTGAGATCATCCCTCCCGCCTGCTTTGCAATAGCAGTTTAAAGAACAGTCTGTGAAACAAATCTTAAGTACGAACACACGCATCGAAAACTATGCTCTGAGGATGAAGCGACTTCTAATTTGTGGGAAAAGGATTAAATATTTCTGTTTTCTGAAAAGAGTTATTTTGTATTTTGTTTTCTATTAAAATGTGTTTAGTTTCCCCAATAAAATAAAATAAAATAAAAATTTTAACAGTCCCAATGGCAGAATAAGAGAGACAACAGCTGTCTGGCACGGAAGCTGCAGATGTGAGTTTTAATAGCCCACGGCAGAATGTGTGAAAGAAATTCTAGAAATCCATGTTGCATTTCAAATGATGTCAAAACATCAGAGGAACTGTGAACAGCTGGGAAACTCAGAGACCAACAGGTGTACCATTAGTGTTTAAACCTCTGAAGCTATGGACTAGGGGATGCTGAAACCCAGTGATAGCTTTTGACAAACTCGTCCCAGAATAAGGGAAAATGAGAATATTTGTGAGATGAAAATATCTTCCTGTGAAGAACCTGAGTCAATCCACAAGAATATATACTTCCTTTTATATAGTAGGTGCTACAAGGGCCGCAGAACTGAACAAGCCTAAAGCAGTTTTATAAACCTCAGTATCTAGAGTAACTCTTGAGTTGCTGTAGCAGAGACATTGAATAAGAATGTCTTTAGAAACGGAGGGGTTTCTCTTTTACCTAAAAGTGCAGGGAGCTCAATGTTTCCAAAGTCTAGACTCCTTTCTTGTTGTCGCTCCAGCATCTTTAGCACTTATCCTCACAGTCCAAGGCAGTTCATTATTATATTCACATTTTATCCAACAAGAAGGGAGAAAGAAGGGAAAGCAAGGGCATTCTGGTTTCCTTTAAGGCGCATTACTTCCACTCCAGCTACTGGCTGGAACTTACTCACATGGCCTCATCTAGCTGCCTCATCTAACTACAAAAAAACTACATTTTCTTGTAGCTCATGTTTGAGCAACCAAGTGCCAAGCTAAAACCAGAGGGTTTATAATGATAGAAGGAGAAGGTGTACTGGGGATCATCCCCACAGTCAGTCACTGCCACCTAAACTGACAAGCTGGTGACAAGAGCCAGTGTGCATGTCTCTGACCTCCAGGAATGCAAACTTCTCTGCTTGGTATCTGGCCAACAGCTGAATTAATCTTCTAAGGGGAAAATATGCAAAATGATTCTTTTATTTACAATCAACAGTTAGGGAGAGAGGGGCACTATTTTGGAAAATGGAAGATTTTGCAAAACACACTTGCTGCTGCTACTGCTAAGTCGCTTCAGTCGTGTCCGACTCTGTGCGACCCCATAGACAGCAGCCCACCAGGCTCCCCCGTCCCTGGGATTCTCCAGGCAAGAACACTGGAATGGGTTGCCATTTCCTAACTTAACCAGAGCAGAAGACTCTCTTGGAGTCGCTAGACTAAATTACCATCTAAATAAGTCTCCTTTGCTCTTCCCCTGCCATCCGGCTCCTAATTCTAAAAAAAAGTGTTAGTCGCTCAGTTGTGTCTGACTCTTTGCAATCCCATGGACTGTAGCCCGCCAGGCTCCTCTTTCCATGGAATTCCCCAAGCAAGAATAATGGAGTGGGTAGCCATTCCCTTCTCCAGGGGATCTTCCCAACCCAGGGATCGAACCTGGGTCTCCAACATTGCAAGCAGATTTTTTTTTTTTTTACCATCTGAGCCACCAGGGAAGCCCTTATAATAGGTTATTAAGATGTAATTCACATACTGTACAATTCACTCATTGAAAGTGTACAATTCAGAGGCTTTTGTAATCCATCACTGCAATCGATTTTAGAACATTTAATTACCTAAAGAAATCCTTTAGGTATACCCTCCATTCCTGGTTTCCCTCCTTACTCCCAGCCCCAGGCAACCACTAATGTACTTTCTTTCGCTCTATATTTGTCCCTTCTGGACATTTCATATGAATGAAATTGTATAATATGTGGTCCTTTGTGACTGGCTTCATTCACCTAGCATAGTGCCTTCAAAGTTCGTTCATGTTGTAGCATGTATTTGTACTTCATTTCTTTTTATAGCTATATAATGTTCCATTATACAGATACTCCATATTGTGTTTATTTATTCATCAGTTAATGGAAATTTAGGTTGTTTTCACCTGTTGACTGTTACGAATAGTGCTACTATGAACATTCATGTACAAGTGTTTGTGTGGGTGTACGTTTTCATTTCTCTTAGGTATATACCTAGGAATGGAATTGCTAGGTCATATGATTCTCTATGTTTAACCATTTGAGAAACTGCTAGACTTTTTCCATTTGACAGTCCAACCAGCAGTATATGAGTATTCCAATTTCTCCACATCCCTGACAATACTTTAAAAAATATATGTATGTATTTATTTATTTGGCTGTACCAGGTCTTGGTTGCATCATGTGGGATCTTTGATCTTTGTTGCAGTATGCAAACTCTCAGTTGTGGTATGTGGGATCTAGTCCCCTGACCAGGGACCCAACCTGGAGCCCCTACATAGCAGAGTCTTAGCCACTGGACCACCAGGGAAGTCCTGCCAGAACTTCATTACCTTTTATTTTTTATTTTAGCCATTCTCCTGTGTGAAGAGGTATCTCATTATTTTTATTTGCATTTTCTTTATACTAATAATGTTGAACATCTTTTTATGTATTTATTGGTGGTAAGTTAAATTTATGTCAGAATCAGAATAAAAGTCTTGAGAAGAGATCTAGGTAGAATTGGCATTTAGAAGTCTAAACTCAAGACAAGAGAAACCCAGTTACCTGGAAAATCGACAAGACAGAGTGGGTTCTATCACTGCTCAAGGGTATAGCCCAGAACCAGAAAATTTTAAAGTAATGACTAGCTCAGTAGAGTAGGATTCAAAATTTTTAGATGTCAGGGATCAGAAGTCAAGGGGTTACCTGTGTTGGGGATGACTGAATCTGGTGTCATGGGGGAGGTTCTACTTGGTCCATTTCCCCCACTTGGGTGAGAAGTCCTATGGATGTGAGGCAGGACAAGTCTTCATCTCTGGGACCCACCCTGACAAAGCAAGAAGAGGAACCCCAAGAAAGGTGCTAATCGAGGAGGCAAAGTAAATTTTCACTGTGTTCAGGTGCACCTATATTTAAATTTACTTTTGTAGAAACTATAATCAGAAACATCAGTACTACAAAGTCAAGCTGCATATAATCAAGGATCGTTTAGTTGATGAAGTACAACTCCGAGATGAGAAAATCAAACAACTTGAAAATGAGGTTGGAGCCCTGCGGCAGCAAATAGAAAAGGTGAGGGGGAAGGTGGAGCACTCACTGGTCCTGCTGGTGTTGGGCATCTGGAGGAAGCCCACTTGATTGTTAATGTCTTTGTAGCTTCTTCATAGCCCAGGTTTCCATTTCTTTTCTTTGCACCCTTTTTCAGTTTGAGTAATTGTTTAAGCCCTGCCCAAAAGTATGTAAGACTCATAGTGATGCTAGGTCAAACTGGGCACTGAAAATACTCTGCACTGCTGCTTAGGGCTAGCATCTTGCCTTCAAATGAAAGTGCCTTTTCTTTATATATATATATATATAATTAAAATTTTTAATTTATTTTTAATGGGAGGATAATTGCTTTTACAATATTGTGTTGGTTTCTGCCATACATCAACATGAATCAGTCATAGGTGTATATATATGCTCCCTCCCTCTTGAACCTCCTCCCACCTCGCACTTGATCCCACCCCTCTAGGTTGTCACACAGCACTGGTTTGAGTTCCCTGCATCATCCAGCAAATTCCCACTGGCTATCTGTTTTAAATATGGTATTGTATATGTTAATCACCCTTTAGCTGAGACTTCGAAACCAGCCTCCACAACTCATTCCTGCTTTATGCAGCCCTCATTTTGCCTCAACATTTCTGTCCATTTTAAATGGCAATGAAAACAGGTGACCCCTATTCTTCTATCTGAGTAGCACCTTCAGGCTGCTTTCTAAATCTCTCTGGTTTCTTTGTCTTGTCGCCCCTGTGACTTTTTGGTGTTGGCAGAAAGTAAATGGAATGGATGAACGGGACCCAATGCAGAATGGCCTTGAGAGCAATAAACTACATCAATTCAAAAGGGAGAGCAACTGATTTGGCCAGAAATGTTTCCCTTCTAGAGATCCCCAACCCATTTCAGAATTTTGAAAACATTGTCCTCAGTCCTAAATTACTCCTTTCTACACCCACCAAATTTTTATCATATCACCACTATGTGCCAAGGATACCAAAACAATTGATGTAAAGTAAGTCATTCCATGGGCTATTATAGGACTCCACAAGAAGAATCCCTCGATGACTGCAATAAAACATGTGAGGATTATAAGAGATGGGTCACCAATGTTGTGTTTTTAATTTTTTTTTTAATCCTCCTGTTACTTGAGAATGGAAAACAAGTTAGATTTTGCAGTACCCTCCTATTTTGGCACTAACTCACCAAACTTTTGAAGACTCAGATCCAGGTTAGGAAGTCAATGCAGAAAGTATAACAGAAGAAAGTAGCAGCTCTTATTCACGGGCCCACTAGAAATACCACCATCCTATTCTGCACTACCCATTCTTCCTGGTGGTGCCTGCCTTCCACTTCCAAGCTTACATGGCAAAACTAGCCTCCTGCTTTCAGCAGGCATGTTTCCTGACTGTACTGTGTTGAAGAGTATACCCCCCAAATTCATGGCCACCCGGAACCCAAGAATGTGACCTAATTTGGAAGTTTGCAGGTATAAATAGTCAAGATGAGGTCATACTAGATTAGCATGAACCCTAAATCCAATATGACTAGTATCGTTGTATGAACACAGGGGAGAAAGGCCATGTGATGATGAGGCACAGATTGGAGCAATGAAGCCACAAACCAAGGAGCCCCAAGGACTGGTAGCATTCATCAGTGAGGAGGGAGACATGGGACAGACTCTTCCCTCGGTGCCCCCAGAACTAACCCTGTCAACAACTTGATTTTAGACTTGTAGGAATTAAAACAACAAATTCCTGTTGTTTTAAGCTGCCCAGTTTGTGGTAATCTGTTACAGCAGCCCTGGAGGACCAGAACATCTACCCAAAGAGTCACAGGTCTCCATGAAATTTACTGGAGGCTGCAAGTAACCAGAGGCGAGGAAATAGTGGTTGGGGTTAGCCTTGGACAGGCTTGGATGCAAAGGCTAGCCCTGCTACTTAATAGTTCTGTGCCCTTCCCCGAGGCCCTTTGCATCATTTTCTTATGAAAATGTGAATCCCTACTTCAAAAGGCTTCTGTGAGGATTAAAAGACAAAGTGCCTAAAGTGGGACCTCCTGGCACATACAAATCTTCATAGATGTTACTTTCTTCTCAGTGTAAAATCTCTTGGTGGTGGTGGCTTAGTCGCTAAGTCAGGTCCAACTTTTGTGACCCCATGGACTATAGCCCATCAGCCCTCTGTCCATGGAATTTTTTCCAGGAAAGAATACTGGAGTGGGTTGCCATTCCCTTCTCCAGGGGATCTTCCCGGCCCAGGAATCAAACCCCAGACTCCTGCATTACAGGCAGATTCTTTACTGACTGAGGTATGATAAAATCTCTTAGAAGCATGTTAATCAGTAGATGTACCACAGAGGTGCAAACCTAGAGCTCTTGACTTTACTTATTTTAGGGCCTGTGAACCAGAGCCCCAAGCATACAAATCCTGGACTCACTTTCTAAGCACAAAATCTCCAGAAAATAATGCCACTTGGGGGGAGGGGTGCTTTGTTCCTTCAGCCTTCTCTTATTCAGTGAGCCAGTTGAGAGCTCTGACTGTGTGACCACCCAAACCAGGTTTCCACAAATATTTTATCCTATTATTACAGCAGGTGTCCTGATTCCAAAAAAATACAGTATTTCCGATGGACAGGGTGTCAGTAGCCAGTCCCACTCAATTTCCTTTCTAATCCAATTATAACTGTAGAGGTTATTATTTGTCGGGTGGCTGCTTCTACTCTCAATCCTTACCATGCTGCTGCTGCTGCTAAGTCACTTCAGTCGTGTCTGACTCTGTGCAACCCCATAGACGGCAGCCCACCAGGCTCCCCTGTCCCTGGGATTCTCCAGGCAAGAACACTGGAGTGGGTTGCCATTTCCTTCTCCAATGCATGAAAGTGAAAGTGAAGTCGCTCAGTCGTGTCCAACCCTTAGCGACCCCGTGGACTGCAGCCCACCAGGCTCCTCCGTCCATGGGATTTTCCAGGCAAGAGTACTGGAGTGGAGTACC
Organism: Bubalus bubalis; assembly: GCF_019923935.1. Taxonomy (NCBI): domain Eukaryota; kingdom Metazoa; phylum Chordata; class Mammalia; order Artiodactyla; family Bovidae; genus Bubalus; species Bubalus bubalis. The sequence goes on along the minus strand of NC_059162.1, from coordinate 103,210,321 downwards.
ATTGCCTTCTCCGAATCCTTACCATAAATGTATTTAAATAGTAACAGGTGAGACTGTTGTTAGACACGGAAAGGTCCTGGATGAAGGACTTTAAAATATGGAAGAGCTTCAAAACATGCTGTAATCTCCTTCCTTACAATTCCTTAATAATAGACTACCAGATGGACAGCCTTCCTTCTTCCCTCCCTCCTTTCTTTCCTCTCTCTCTCTTCTTCCTTCCCTTCTATTTTGAATTATAATTGACATAATATTATGTTTACAGCATTATTACATTATTTAGTTATACAGCACAATGATTCAATATTTGTATATATGCCCATCACAATAAGTCTAATTAACAGCCATCACCACCCATAGTTACAAATGTTTTTTCTTGCGATGAGAACTTTTAAGATCTCCTGTCTTAGCAACTTTGTCATATGCAATACAGTATTACTAGCTATAGTCACACGCTGTACATTACATCCTTATAACTTATTAATAACTGGAAATTTATACCTTTGACTACCTTCACGCATTTTGCCCACCCCTCTCCGCCTCTTGTTGTTCAGTTGCCACCCCATGGACTTCACTTCTGGCAGCCAACAATCCAATCTGTTCTCTGTATCTATGAGTCTGGTTTTTTGTTGTTGTTTGAGTTTTTTTAGATACCACATATGTGGACAGTCTTTTCTGAATGATCTATATTATTAATAGTACCTTATTAAAAGAAAGAAAGTTGCCCCTCCTAACAATGTGCTTCATCTGCCAGAAGTCCTTACTCTCCTCCCACTCCCATTCATGCTCATCCCACGAAGGAAGGTGGGAACAAACACAAATAGGAGAAGGAACTCACCTATTACCACTAACAGGTCCTTGGTGAAGGGAGAAAAGCAGTTTTACACTTGTGAGCTTCTGAACTCCTCACCAACTGTGATATTTACTAATATCTGCTGACTCAATGTAAGGGTGTTAGTGTTTTTTCACAAAATGTAATCCTGTACTGTTTTAGCTATAACTTCACTGGCTATTGCTTTCAGGGAAGATGCTGGTAGAAAATGAAACATGTCAAGCTAGAAATCATTTCAGCATCATCACTGCAAGAGTACTTGCAATACCTGGCTGACATGCCAAGCAACTGAAACCCTGACGCTGGTTTTCAAGTGAGGTGGCTAGATTCCCGTCTTCCTTCACCTTAAAAAGACTGTAACTACAAAGCAGATGGAAATGTGTTATATGGAAATCTTTCTCAATATGGAGCTTCAGAGAATTTTGTTGTATTTGTTAGTGACTTGATACCTATAGAATTAGAATACAGATGAGAGCATTGGGACCTTATTGGAAGTTGAGTGTTCAGACATTAAAAAATATTAACCCAAAAGAATGAATAAATGTCAAAACAAATACGTAGCATAAAATAACCAAGATAAATAGGGGAATGATCTAACTGACAATGTCAGCAAACAGGTAAAGACAGACTAAGAAGACAGGAGAAAAAGATGTTTGCAAGATAATTTGCTGTTGAGTTTAGACACAGGCTGATGCTCTTAAATGTGTAATTCTTTCTCCTGCTGGGGTAATTATGAGGACTTATTATCCCTAGGAGAAGGCATTCCAGGACCAGATCACCACCCAAAATGATATCCTGCTCCTAGAAAAAAGGAAACTTCTGGAGAAGGTCACAGAACAAGACTTATTGATTGACAGCAACAAATGGAGACTATTTTCTGTCCAAAACAGGTAGGTCCCTGCCCCAGTGGCCTGTGAGCTCCACAAAGAGGATATTTCTCCCTCCACAAAGAGATCATTCCAGAGGTGGTCCTTTGAGTTTGCAGACTTGTCCCATAACTGTTTCTCTGCCATTTGGCTATTTTTAGCAGTTCATACAAGTGGCAGAAGTTTTGAAATTAAAGAGAAAAGTATCATGGAGAAGGTGAGCTGGGCATTCAGATAGGCTCTTTCATGGCAGGATTGCCTCCCAAGGACCCAGCTGTGTTCATCCTGGTCCATCCCGTTGTATGTGTGTTGACACTCATGTTTATGTTTTGGCATCTATGGGATCAAGGTAGACTGAGAGAGAATAAGGCTGGCATCTCAGCTCTATGACTTTCTGGTTTTATCTTTTTACATAAGTTACTTTCCCCATTCTGAGCCTCAGTCTCCTTACCTGCAAAATAGGCTTCATAACAGGATCTATTTCATGGTCATGGGCTCATTGTGAGGATTAAAGGAGCTAATACATGAAAAGTTTTAAGTGTTTACTGTGTAGATGGGCTTCCCAGGTGGCACTAGTGGTAAAGAACTTACCTGCCAATGCAGGAGACATAAGAGATGCTGGTTCGATCCCTGGGTTGGGAAGATCCCCTGAAGCAGGGCAAAACAACCCACTCCACTATTCTTGTCTGGAGAGTCCCATGGACAGAGAAGCCTGGAGGGCCATGGTCCATAGGATTGCAAAGAGTTGCACATGACTGAAGCGACTTAGCATGCAGGTGCTGTATAGATAGTTCGCGGTGCCTACATATGTGGTAAGTACCTGGTAAAATGGCTGCTGCTGCTGCTTTTGTTTTTACTTCTACTACTACTACTGAAACAAAAACGTGGGCTGACTGAGATCAGAACCAGATGCAGGCTGTGTGGCTACAACGTTAGGAGGCATGCAGAGTCCCACCCCTAAATGGGATCACATCATTTCTTAGGTTTCTCAAGGGCTGGAACTGTGCCTTTCGTATTCTTGCATAGAGTGTGTCTCTATTCTCTATTTAATGACTGTGTATAAGCCAGATGCTTACTCATTTTCACTTGCTTTTGGAATAGGGTGGGAATTATTCTGGCAAAGTTGGTTATAAAATCTGGCAGTGGACGAAGACCCAGAGCTAGTGGGAAGTGGAAGAGAGTTTTTTGGGTGATCCAGAAATGTTAAGTTACACCTCTGATCTATGCCATTTTTAGAGTACTTTTCCTGGATGAAGAAAATAAGCAGCTACAGAAAAATAGTCTCCAGCTCACACAGGAGGTTTATTTCCTAGAGCATATCATAAAGAGCATCCAGATGCACAGACGGGAGGTAAGGCTGCTGTCTTCTCTCTTCGCTTCACCTTCTGCATGAAGCTGTAGTCTGAAATTGGCCTTGGTGGACTCTGGCAGAGGCTCACTGGCTGCACCGGGGAGCAGACCCTGAGACAGCTCTTGGCCAACTTGCTCTTCGTTGGGTCAGTTTTTGTTCGACAGGCTCCTCCGATGTGATCCCAAAACACTTCGTGCGTGCCTCAGCTTCTTCCTGAACACACTGCACTGTCATCGCCTTTTCCCTTCTGTCATCATCTCAGCAGTGACATCCTGGAGCACAGGGGCTACATCTCATATGTCATTGTATCTATGAACAGGTGCTCCATAGGTATTTGAGAATGAGAGTATGTTAAATGCCCTCACACAGATGCCTCCTTCTCAGCTACCCTGTTTGCCTTGTATTATTCTATCCCCATTTTGAGAGATGAGCCCATCTGAGGCTCAGAAAGGTAAAGTGAACCTAGTCTGGTCTGGCAAGGAGTCAAGTCTAAGGAGAACATCTTAGTCAGAGAAATGCAATTATGTTACAAAAGTCTTGGCAGGCAAGTAGCCAAGTCCAGAGAGATGCAGCAAATGGTCTACATTCAGATGAGATCCAGGGTCTGGCTGCTGAGCGAGTCAGCCAGAGGGACTTCAGTAAGCAGAGCTGTATTCTGAATCCAGGATGGAGCCTGCTTGCTTTCTTCCCTGGCTTATATCATCTGCTAGACCTTTCTTCCCTTATGATTATACAGTGGAAGTGAGAAATCGATTTAAGGGCCTAGATCTGATAGATAGAGTGCCTGATGAACTATGGAATGAGGTTCGTGACATTGTACAGGAGACAGGGATCAAGACCATCCCCATGGAAAAGAAATGCAAAAAAGCAAAATGGCTGTCTGGGGAGGCCTTACAAATAGCTATGAAAAGAAGAGAAGCAAAAAGCAAAGGAGAAAAGGAAAGATATAAGCATCTGAATGCAGAGTTTCAAAGAATAGCAAGAAGAGATAAGAAAGCCTTCCTCAGCGATCAATGCAAAGAAATAGAGGAAAACAACAGAATGGGAAAAGACTAGAGATCTCTTCAAGAACATTAGAGATTCCAAGGGGACATTTCATGCAAAGATGGGCTCGATAAAGGACAAAAGTGGTATGGACCTAACAGAAGCAGAAGATATTAAGAAGAGATGGCAAGAACTGCACACAAAAAAATCTTCATGACCCAGATAATCACGATGGTGTGATCACTGACCTAGAGCCAGACATCCTGGAATGGGAAGTCAAGTGGGCCTTAGAAAGCATCACGACGAACAAAGCTAGTGGAAGTGATGGAATTCCAGTTGAGCTATTTCAAATCCTGAAAGATGATGCTGTGAAAGTCCTACACTCAATATGCCAACAAATTTGGAAAATGCAGCAGTGGCCACAGGACTGGAAAAGGTCAGTTTTCATTCCAATCCCAAAGAAAGGCAATGCCAAAGAATGCTCAAACTACCGCACAATTGCACTCATCTCACACGCTAGTAAAGTAATGCTCAAAATTCTCCAAGCCAGGCTTCAGCAATATGTGAACCGTGAACTTCCTGATGTTCAAGCTGGTTTTAGAAAAGGCAGAGGAACCAGAGATCAAATTGCCAACATCCGCTGGATCATGGAGAAAGCAAGAGAGTTCCAGAAAAACATCTATTTCTGCATTATTGACTATGCCAAAGCCTTTGACTGTGTGGATCACAATAAACTGTGGAAAATTCTTAAAGAGATGGGAATCCTAGACCACCTGACCTGCCTCTTGAGAAATCTGTATGCAGGTCAGGAAGCAACAGTTAGAACTGGACATGGAACAACAGACTGGTTCCACATAGGAAAAGGAGTCCGTCAAGGCTGTATATTATCACCCTGCTTATTTAACTTACATGCAGAGTACATCATGAGAAACACTGGACTGGAAGAAACACAAGCTGGAATCAAGATTGCCGGGAGAAATATCAATAACCTCAGATATGCAGATGACACCACCCTTATGGCAGAAAGTGAAGAGGAACTCAAAAGCCTCTTGATGAAAGTGAAAGTGGAGAGAGAAAAAGTTGGCTTAAAGCTCAACATTCAGAAAACAAAGATCATGGCATCCGGTCCCATCACTTCATGGGAAATAGATGGGGAAACAGTGTAAACAGTGTCAGACTTTATTTTTTGGGGCTCCAAAATCACTGCAGATGGTGATTGCAGCCATGAAATTAAAAGACGCTTACTCCTTGGAAGGAAAGTTATGTCCAACCTAGATAGCATATTCAAAAGCAGAGACATTACTTTGCCAACAAAGGTCCGTCTAGTCAAGGCTTTGGTTTTTCCGGTGGTCATGTATGGATGTGAGAGTTGGACTGTGAAGAAGGCTGAGCACCGAAGAATTGATGCTTTTGAACTGTGGTGTTGGAGAAGACTCTTGAGAGTCCCTTCGACTGCAAGGAAATCCAACCAGTCCATTCTGAAGGAGATCAGCCCTGGGATTTCTTTGGAGGGAATGATGCTGAAGCTGAAACTCCAGTACTTTTGCCACCTCATGTGAAGAATTGACTCGTTGGAAAAGACTCTGATGCTGGGAGGGATTGGGGGCAGGAGGAGAAGGGGACGACAGAGGATGAGATGGCTGGATGGCATCACCGACTTAATGGACATGAGTCTGAGTGAACTCCAGGAGTTGGTGATGGACAGGGAGGCCTGGCGTGCTGCGATTCATGGGATCGCAAAGAGTTGGACACAACTGAGCGACTGAACTGAACTGAACTGAGGCCTTTCTTCCCAGGATACTTCACAATAGATCCTGCTTATTGGATTAGGGGCCATGGACAGACATGTCTCATCTCCCCTTTCCCATCTTCCCAGCCTTTGTCTTGTAAGTCTTGTAGTTCTTAGTCTGTAGCCAAAGAGGTCTTTAGAAAATACATGTAGTCTGAGCAGATGACTCAACACTGTGCAAGAACTTCCTGCAGTCTTCAGGGTAAAACTCCCAGTTTCTGACATGGTCTTATATACTCTGTGACCACATCTCTGGTCTGTTTTGGTCTATATTTTTCTAAGAAAGAATATTCAGTTCTTCAAGTCATGGCGGACTTCCCTGGTGGTGCAGTGGATAAAATCTGCCTGCCAGTGCAGGGGACCCAGGTTCGATCCCTGGTCCAGGAAGATTCCATATGCCTTGGAGCAACTTAAGCCCATGCACCACAACTAAGCCTCTGCTCTAGAGGCCAAAAGCTGCAACTACTGAAGCCTAGAGCCTGTTCTCCGCAACAAGAGAAGCCACTGCAGTGAGAAGCCCATTCACTACAATGAAAAGTAGCCCTCGCTTGCCACAACTAGAGAGAGCCCACACAAAAACCAATGAAGACCCAGTGCAGCCAAAAGTAAACAAATAAATAAAAATTTAAAAGGTCATGGAGTTCAAAACAGGTAACCTTTTTTATGTTATAAAGGGATAGAAAATGTTTACCAGAGAGAGTATTAAGTAAAAGCTAACATAGGTAAATATAATGGAATGATTACATCAGCTAATATGAGGTTATCCATGTAGAAAAGTAGATATAAAAAGCAGGCTAGCAGTTATATGTAACTTTTTTCTGTATTTTCCAAGTCTCCTATTAATGTGTTTTCATAATTTAAAAAAAGAAAATAAAAGCAGGCTAGCAGTGAAAAGCACTAACATAGAAAGTCTGGCATTTATTATTTTAAAAATCATTTTATTTATTGAGGTAACATTGGTTTCTTCCTTCATATCTCAGTTGGTGATGAATCTGTCTGTAATGCAGGATATCTAGGTTCAATTCCTCAGTCAGGAAGATCTGGAGAAGGAAATGGCAACCCACTACAGTATTCTTGCCTGGAGATCCCATGCACAGAGGAGCCTGGTAGACTACAGTCCATGGGGTCGCAAGAGTTGGACACGACTTGGCAACTAAACTTAACTGCCCTAACATTGGTTTCTAACATTATATAGGTTTCATGTATATAACAATTATACCTTGACTTCTGTATACACTACAGCATGCTCACCACCACAAATTTATAGTTTCTATTCATCACCATACAGTAGAAGACTTCCGCCCATTTCACTCTCACCCACTTTCCCCTCTGGTGACCACTGCTCTGTTCTCTGTATCTATCTGTGTATTTTTGTTTGCTTACTATTCCACATATGAGTTAAATGAATTAAGGTAGGTTTAGTCACCAAGCCGTGTTGTACTCTTGAGACCCCATGGACTGTAGCCTGCCAGGCTTCTCTGTCCATGGGATTCTCCAGGCAAGAATACTGAAGTGGGTGGCCATTTCCTTCTCTAGGGGATTTTCCTGACCCAGGAGTTGAACCCAGGTCTCCTGCATTGCAGGCAGATTCTTTAACAACTGAGCTGCGAGGGAAGAAACCAAATGAGTTAAATCATATGGTATTTGTCTTTCTCTCTTATTTCACTTAGCATAACACCTTGTTGTCCACCCACGTTGTTACAAATGGCAAGATTTCATCTTTATATATTTATAGTCTTCTTTATCCACCATTCATGCATTGAAGGGCACTTAGGGTGTTTCCATATCTTGACTGTTGTAAATAATGCCATAGCTTTTCTTTCTTAAAAAACTTAAAAAAAAAAACTTTATTAATATGTATATAGGCTACCCTGGGTCTTCAGTACTGTGCAAGGGCTTTCTCTAGTTGCAGTGAGCGGGGGCTACTCTGTCGTCTGATGCACAGACTTCTTATTGCAGTGGCTTCTCTTGTGGAAGAGCAGGGGCTCCGGAGGTGGGCTTCAGTAGTTGTGGCACATAAGCTCAGTAGCTGTGGTGCCCAGGCTTAGTTGCCCCACAGCATATAGAGTCTTCCCTGATCAGGGACTGAATCTGTGTCCTCTGCATTAGCAGCAGATTCTTAACCACTGGACCACCAGGGAAGTCCACATATACTTTTCAAATTACTGTTGTCATATTCTTCAGAGAAATACCCAGAAGTGGGACTGGAACATGTGGTAGCTCTTAATTTTTTCAGGACTGTCCATACTGTTTTTCACGGTGGCTGTACCAATTTACAATCCCACCAACGGTGTATGAGGGTTTGCTTTTCTCTACATCCTTGCCAGCACTTGATATTTCTTGCCTTTTTGATAACAGCCATTTTAACAGGCATGAGGTAGTATCTCATTGTGGGTTTGATTTGCATTTCCCTAGTAATTAAGTGTTGTTCAACATCTTTTCATGTGCCTGTTGGCTATCTGTATGTCTTCCTGGACAAAAATGTTTATTTAGCTTTTCTGCCCATTTTTTAAATCCAGTTGTTTGGTTTTTTGCTGTTAAAAGTATGAGATGTATAACTGTCAAATATTCCATAAATATTAGGGATTTTATCCCCCCAATTTTGATGATATAAATGACATAAAACATTTAAGTTTAAAGTATACAATATAATGATTTATTATATGTATTTATTACAAAATGATCACCACCATAAGATTAGTTAACATCCATCATCTCATATAGGTACAATTTTTTTTCCCTCATGACGAGAACTTTTACGTTCTACTCTCTTAGCAACTTTCAATATATACAATGCAGTACAGTAGGCATCATGTCTTACATTACATCCCAAGAACTTATTTCTCTTACAAGAGGAAGTTCATACCACTGATCACATTGACCTAATTCCCCCATCCCTGACAACCACAAATCTGGTCTCTTATTTCAAGACGGTTGTTTTTTTTTTAAACTCCAAGCATATGTAAAATCATACAGAATTTGTCTTTCTGACTTATTTTACTCAGCATGATGACCTCAAGGTCTATTCATGTTGTCACAAATGGCAGGATTTCCTTATTAAAAATTTTTCATTTTGCTGAATAGTATTATATTGTACACATATTCTTTATCCATGCATCCATCATGGACACCTAAGTTGTCCATATTTTGGCTGTTGTAACTAAAGCTCCTCTCAATATGGAAGACAGGTGTCTCTTTGGGACAGTGATTTCACTTGTGCCAGGTACATACCCAGAAGTGAGACAGCTGGCTCGTATGGTAGTTCTCTTTTTAATTTTTTTAGGAACCTCCATACTGTCTTCCACAGTGGCTGTACCAATTTACATTCCCACCAACAGTCCAGAAGTGTTCCCTTTTTCCCATATTTTCTCCAGCATTTGTTATCTCTTGTCTTTTTGGTGATAGCTAGTCTAATGGGTATGAGGGGATTACACTTTTAACCAAAAATATGTATAAAAAATACATATCACCAATGGTCTATGATTATAATTTAATACTCATCCTTTCTTTTAAGGAAACAACAATTTGTGACATCCCTGAATCTGAAGTATTGAATAAAATCATGTGTTTATCAGACTCCAGGTTAGTAAAATCAAGACCATCATTTGCATGCCTGAGTGTCACGGCTGCCTAGCTAGTTCTAGTTGCTGGCCTGAGAAAGCATAGTATTTAGAGGTAATTTACTCTATATTTAGTATCTAAATCTTCTTGTAACTCCTTCTCCCCTTGCTACCACTTCACCTTCACACTTGACAGAATCCTGACTTAAACCAGACTTCAGGCAGAAAAGAGTCCATTTTATGTGGTCCTCACATAAGGCCCTTCTTAGTTTTTCAGGAACAGGTTTGGCAGAGTCAGCTGGAAGTCTTCAAGTGACTGAACAGAGGTTAGAAGAAACTGGCAAACCCCTCAAGTCCCTCGAGTCCCTTTCATGTTCACAGAATTCTAAAGCTGGATACATAAATGTGGCTTCCCCAAAAGAAACACATCTCATTCAAGAATAAGACGAAGTCAGATCTAGAAAATCATCCGTGTCTAAAATAGACTGATTGAAGCTGCTAAACTGAAGCCTGGGCGTGAAGGCGCGACATGACGTGGAGAAGAGTTCGGGCAGATCCTCACTGGACGTCAACCAGGAATCTTCAAAACTGTTGACAAATTCATTAAACCTGTTCTAAAATGGATTTCTCACGTTTTTTTGGTATCCTCAAATGCCTTGTATTGATCAATGTCATGACATAAATTCACTGGTTTAATAAGGCTGTTGTTCAGCAGAGCACATACATGGCTAATTCAGCATTCTATCTATTTTTATTATCTTGGGTATTATTTTTTAATTTAAAAGCAAATGTAATCGCCTTAAAGCAAATATTTGAGAAAGAAAAAAAACCTATAAGGCCCACATTTTTAACACAACTACTTTCATTTATCCTTTTCTGGTTCTTATTCAAATGTATATATTTTAAATGATTATACTGTATATTCATTTTCATAGTCTGATTTTAAATTTAATATATCATAAAACATTTCCCCATATTTCAACAGTCTTCATAATTATTCTTTTAGTAACCATATGATATCCTATCATGTCCTACAAACTCTCCTGTTGTTTGACATTTGTTTCTACTTTTTTACTATTTAAGATTATTGCTGTGATGCAAGTCTTTGTAAATGTGGCTCTTTTCTTCTCTTGAGTTATCCAGAAAACACATTTACAAGATGGGCATGATTGGGTTAAAGGATATAAATGATATATAGTTTTGATACATCACTTGTTAAACTGTTTTAAAAAAGATTGCGTCAACATATTCTTTCTATTAGTTTAACTCAAGCCTCAATTTCTTGATCCATAAAATGGGAGCAATAGTGGTTCCTATCCTATAGAGTTGTGAGGACCAAACAAAATGAACCATGTATGTAGCACTTAGTCACAGCTTAATAAATACTTAGACATCATTATTTATTTTCAATAGCAGTTTCGGTGTACTAGTTTTTCTGTAACCTCATCAACATAGGATATTATCAATATAAAAAATTATTCTAAATAGTTGGTATAAAACTATACTGAAGGATGATTTCTGCTGCTCCTTCTCCTCCTCCCCTTTTCCCTCCATTTCCTCCTCCTCTTTCTTCTATACCTTCATGAGGGAGACCAAATCGAGAGGGAAAGTAAACAAAAGTTATTTTAAAAGACCTGTTAAGTTGAGACACACTGAATTTTTATATGTAACCCTTGCTTCCTCAGACCAAAAGGGTGGTCACAGGATACAGGAAATAATAGCTGTGATATTAAATCCAAGCTTTACCCAATTCATTCAATTCATTGAATCTATTTATTGAATCCCTACTATGTGCTATTCAATAGTGGGCACACCTGTGAAGACAGATGAGGAAAGTCTCACTTTTTGTTGGCAAACCCAAGTCCCTGTGCCTGCACAACAGTGAGAACAAACAAATAGAAAAATTGGGGGGACAAAGTTTTATTGCATGGGCCATGCAAGAACAGGTGGTTCCTGCTGGAAAGACCCAAACTTTCCATTAGTTTTCAGAGAATAGTTTTTAAAGGCATCATTTGGGGGTGATGACTGTAGGGCGTATGACTTTCTTCTGATTGGCTGGTGGTGAGGTAACAGGGTGATGTTCCAGGAATCTCAATCATCAACCTTCTAGTTCCCACCAGTCTGGCTTCTTAGAAGGTAGTTACCATCCTCCACCTGGGTGAGGGCTTTAGTTCCTGCAGCACTCAAAGATCTGTATCAGATTATTACATATATCCCATGAGGAGGGACTAAGGCTCTGTTTCATCATTGAAATACAATTTTTTTTTTACATTTAATTGTAGTTGATTAACAATGTTGTTAGTTTCAGATGTACAACAAAGTGAACTAAATTTTATTTATTTATCGCTGTGCAGCAGACAGGATCTTAGTTCCCTGACCGGAGAGCAAACCCATGTGTGTGCTGGAAGCATAGTCTTAACCACTGGCCCACCAGGGAAGTCCCTGAACTACAATTCTGTGACTGCTTTTCCTTTGTTTTTGCATTCCCTCATGTCCCTCATTAGGAACTGTTTGGATCTGCTCTTTGCAACAAGATCCAGGAGGCTCAAGTCTTTCTACAAACAAGGAATCAGGTACATAAGAAAGGGTTTTATACACAGTAGTGTCCATCAAGGGCCTGCTGTCTCAATCCCTTTTTCTTTGGTACTCAACAACCTTGAGGGAAACAGGTGGACAAGAAAGGGAACGTTTTAGATAGGTTATTCATAAGCTTTGCAAAGGAACCCGGTTTTTAGGAAGGACCCAGCTTCATTTTCATGGAGTTAAACAAGTGGGAAGCAGCTGGTGAGTCGGGGAAACCATATAATTTCGGATGGTGAATGGCATATAGAAAATCAGTTATCTATCCAAAAGAGTGGCAGAGGGCTACTTTAGATTGGGTGCAATGTTCCTGACTGATGACCTGAGCTGAGACTTGACCTAAAAGACCACTCCCCACCCTCATGAAGATTTAGAAGAATATTAAAGTCAGTTAACAGGCCCTAAATGGAATCCGAGTCTCCGTGACCTAGAACAGGCTAGAATCCCAGGTAGGTGGCCAGATAATGTAATGTAGGTCTTATATGTAAGGAACTGGATTTTATTCTAAATAAGGGAAGCCGGGAGTGATTTATAAGCAGATTCATTTAAAAGCTCTAGCTGTTCTGCAGTAAGCGACTTGGAGATGATGAAAGGGGAAGCTTGTGGGAGAACTGGAATTAAAAGACTAGTGCCTGACTTTAAGAAAGTGCTGAATATACTGAACAAGCCTTATACGCCAGGCTGTTCTAAGCGCTGAGGATAAACACGGTTTTTGCTTCCGGGCCTCCAGACTACTGAAAGGGGGTAAGAAGCCGCACATATGACGGTTCAGACGGTCTTGGTTGCGTAGGCTGATAAAGATCCTGAAGACTGCCTAGTCCAAGCCCCGTAGCCTGAGCGAGAATAATCTGTACTGCACTTACTGTATCCAAGTAAATGAGAGGCCTCTCGGCCTCGAGCAAAAAAACGCCGAAGATGTCCTCCGGACTCAGCGCTCAAGGAGACTAAGGTGAGGTAACAACTTGCGAGTTGTCAAAACGGAAGGAAGCCCCGGCCACCCACGCAGCGCCCAGTTTGGCGTCAAAGGCGGAGAGCTTCCGGGGGCGGGGCCGGCCGCCCCCGGCTCTTCCTGCGCCTGCACCGGAAATAAACGCCTCCCGGCCGAGCAGGGACATAGGATCGCCGGAACGCCGCGCTCCCGACTTCTGCTTCCGGGTCAGAGGCATGGCGGTGGCAAATTCAAGCCCTGTCAATCCGGTGGTATTCTTTGATGTCAGCATTGGCGGCCAGGTGAGGTCTTGGCAGCCAGCCAGCCCGATGCCAAATGGAACGTGCACGCGGTATGGCAGGCAGATCACCTCCTCAGGTGTAGCAAACTCGGGAAGCCAAAAAGTGAAATCGAACCAGCACTTACCGACCTGCGGGGCGGGGGTGAGGGAGTAGGAAAAGGAGGAGTCTTGCGCATCCTAGCGTCCCGCTGGTGGAGGGACCGGGTGGAACGGAAGAGTAGGCTATGGAGGCGGAGGTGGGAGAGACCAAGCGGCATGGGGGCCTGAGGGTTCCCTGTTCGGTGAGGCCTTCACGGGCTTGGACTGGGCTTTCTGAACGTCTCTCGCCGGTTGCAGGAAGTTGGTCGTATGAAGATTGAGCTCTTTGCAGACGTTGTGCCTAAGACGGCGGAGAATTTTAGGTAAGAAGATGTTCTTTGCTGGATAAACCAAACGAGAAGCTGGGCCTGTCTGTGGAATCTTCTGCCTACGTCTATCCGTTCATTCACCGTCCTTGAGATCTGACTTCTCTGGGTATCGCTCTGAATAGTCTTGACCGTCCCCTTTTCAGTTTATGTTAATCTGTATGCCTGGACGTCTGACCAGCCGGTTGGTGGGCTGACTAGCGCCGACGTCTCCCCTTCCCGCCGAGGTTAGGGGCGCTCAGAGTTGTGATGCCATGGCGACTGAATCGTTCACTCTTTTCCTTTTCAGGCAGTTCTGCACAGGAGAATTCAGGTCAGTCTCTGACGTGGTTACTTCTCTGCTTGCTCCTGAGGGCTGTCCTGAGGCTGCAGTGAGGGTATTGGGGAATCACTGACAGGCCTTGAATAATTGCTGGTGACAGTAATAGAAGGTATTACTATGGGTCTGTCGTCAGTTCATTTGCCTTCTTCGTCTCTCTTCCCCCGACCATCTCTAAAAGAGTGTCTCTGGATCGACTGTATGGTAAACTTGAAAGGCCTATGTTTACCTGTTACCATTTCAAGTCTCTTTCTTTTTGCTTATAGAAAAGATGGGGTTCCGATAGGATACAAGGGGAGCACCTTCCACAGGTAAGGCCTTTGGCAAGCCATCCTGGGGGACTTTTAAAATTACTATTAGTATGGTTTAGAATTACTTCCTTGGGGGATTAGTCTCTTCAGAGGAAAACAAAACCATAGCATAATTCTTAGTTCTTGAGAAGGGATGTTTTTGTGAACTCAACCATTGATTTAAGGACTTACTAAAACCAAAGTGATAAACATTGTATTTTGAAATTAATGTTATTCCAAACCACAGAATCTTCTCCCAGGATCCTTTGTTCTCTGTTTCAGGGTCATAAAAGATTTCATGATTCAGGGTGGAGATTTTGTTAATGTAAGTATTGTTCCTTTCCTATTAAGGACCTATAAGTTTTGTTTTTGTTGTTGTTGTTATTGAAGCTGCTCCTCAGGGACCTGAGAACAGTAGCCAGGTTTGCTGGGGGAGGAGGTGGGATTGGGAATATCCTGTGATGGCTGCTACTCATTGCATCACTAGATGATATATCAGCACTTTGATTAAGTCAGTTCAGTTCAGTCTAGTCGCTCAATCGTGTCCTACTCTTTGCGACCCCATGAATCACAGCACACCAGGCCTCCCTGTCCATCACCAACTCCCGGAGTTCAATCAGACTCACGTCCATCAAGTCAGTGATGCCCTCCGGCCATCTCATCCTCTGTCGTCCCCTTCTCCTCCTACCCTCAATCCCTCCCAGCATCAGAGTCTTTTCCAGCGAGTCAACTCTTCACATGAGGTGGCCAAAGTACTGGAGTTTCAGCTTTAGCATCATTCCTTCCAAAGAAATCCCAGGGCTGATCTCCTTCAGAATGGACTGGTTGGATCTCCTTGCAGTCCAAGGGACTCTCAAGAGTCTTCTCCAACACCACAGTTCAAAAGCATCAATTCTTCGGTGCTCAGCCTTCTTCACAGTCCAACTCTCACATCCATACATGACCACTGGAGAAACCATAGCCTTGACACTAGACGATCCTTTGTTGGCAAAGTAATGTCTCTGCTTTTGAATATGCTATTTAGGTTGGTCATAACTTTCCTTCCAAAGAAATTAAAAGATCGCAACCAGAAAAAAAAAACATTATTTTTTAAATTTTAAAACACATTATTAAAACAAACAAACAAGCAAATATTCTTAGTCCAGCTTTAGAAGGTCTCAAATTCCGCGTCTTTTAATTTCATGGTTGCAATTGCCAGATGGGTATGTCCTTATTATTTCACCACAGTTCTCACCACTGGCTTCCCTTCTTTATGTCACGTACTCCTATAGGCATTTAAGTTTGCAACCCCTGGCCACAACTGATTGGAGTAGGGCTTGGGGTGAACATATCCTTTTTTATTGGCGGGTAAGAAGGGCTAAGATGCTATTCTCTGTGTTCTTTTCTTTTCTTCCCAAAGGTTTCTATACTGCTATATTGTCTTAGCAGGGATAGGACCAACTTCTTATGGGTCATTGCCAGGACATGTGATCACTTACTAATTGCTCTAGAGTTAGCAGTTAGTCAGCCAGAAGGCTGTCAGAGAGAAGAAATTACTCAGAGCCACCCTTAGGGCAGAAAAAAATAGAATGAGTAAGAGGTAGAAGCGGAATTTGAGACCGTCTAAAGTTGGACTAAGAATATTTGCTTGTTTGTTTGTTTTAATAATGTGTTTTAAAATTTTAAAAATAATTTTTTTTTTTCTGGTTGCGAAACAAAAGTACAAAAATGAAAATAAATCGTCTCAAGGAATATACTCTTGGCAATTGCCCATCTTATTGTTGTGAAGATTTGTGTGTCAAATATAACTTTTAACAGATTTAAACTTTTAAAAATTTGTGCTCAGTCATTGTGTTTTCCCTTGTCACTATCTTCTTCCAAAACATCCTTGCTAATAACTCCTTACTGTTCCCTTAGGAAAAGACAGTGAATTTATTTGATCAGTCCACTGTCATTGAAGATTTAAGTTGCTTTCTGTTTTTTGTCCTGCAAATTAATTTGGTCATTTTCCCTACTCTGGCTTCTGGAGCACAGTAGGTAGTGTGATTATAGTGAATGATGTATTAACTGATCTTTTCTCTAGGTTTTTTTTTTTTTGAAATTGGAAAGGAATGTGTTTTCTCTTCCTTCTATATGTATGTGTGTATTTATGTGTAGTTAAAGAAATCCCATGGACAGAGGAGCTGGCAGGCTACATCCATAAGGTCACAAGAGTCAGACGTGACTTCATGACGAAACAACAATAACGACAAAGATACAATAGCTCACATTTACACAGAGCTATGTGGATTGCAAAAAGTTTTTCTCATAGACGCTATTATTGCATCTTTTTGGCAATGTTGTAAGGAGTAGGTGATATCATTTTCACTTGATAGTTGAGGAAACTGGGGCTCAAAGATAAGTGACTTCCCCAGCTCATAAATGATAGATCTGGAACTCAAAGCCCATCTTTCCACTATACAGAGCTTGGTTGTACCAATAACTTTTAATCAAACAGTTTGAGAGGTTTTTCCCTTCCCTGACTTATATTAATCCCCTTTAGTGGTCTTTGTTCCAGTAAGAGCCCCTTGATTCTGCACTCAGTCAGCGTTTTCACATCCCATCATGTACCCAATATTCTTTTGGTTTACTAACTGGCTGAAAGAGTTTGGTCTTTGGTAGTCTCTCAATATTAACTTTAAACCCCTGGGGTTCTGTTTAAGGTACTACAGCAAAGCCTTGGTCAGGTTGCTTTATTATCCTGACTGAAGTTCACTCACCTCAAAAATGGGGAGGATGATAATGCATGTTCCATGGAGTTGTTGGAAGAGCAGAGGGATAACACAAATAGGGCTAGTTTAAGCAGAAATTGGGGATTTATGACAAGGTGTTTCGTGGAAGCCAAAGAAGGAAATAGGTCTAGGAACTAGAGAGTCACAGAACCAAGCAGTCCTTCCTTCTGTCTCTTGAGCTTTCTACACATGTGTATTGCAGTGTCTTTTTCTTCTCCAGCCCACCTTGCCGAAGATAGTCACCTGCAGCTTTGGGTTTGCACGGCACAGATTCAGTCTCCAGAGAGCAGATATTCTGTTTCCTGCTTCCCATAGAAGGAACTCTGATTGGCCCTGCATTCTCCCCTCAAATTCCCCTCACCTCGACTTTAGCCAGAAGGATGGTATCTTGTCATACAGACTAGACTTCAAAGAGCCCACCCACCTGCATAGTTGAGAGGAGAGGGGAAGTAGTCAGTTAAATGGATTCTCATACACGACTGCAGGCAAGAGAGTCTTTGGAAAGGGCACTGATTACATATGTAATCACTGTTTCCTATCCTCTGCTTTGCTTGTGTCTTAACCCACCTTTCTAGAGGCCCAGCTGTGTGACCTTTTTTTTTCCCCTCAGTGAGGTGCCCTAGCCAAGTTGTGGGCTGCACGTGCCTTGGATGGGGCTTGTTTTGATTACAGGAGAGGGTTAAAGAGGTGTGGCTCCCAAAGTGACCTGCAGGAGTAAGAAGACTTTAAAGCAGCGAGGCTTCGGGTACAGCAGCTGCTTCCTGTGAGCTCTGAGAGCCGACACTCGCAAGTCACTAACACTTCCCTTCTCTCTGCTCAGGGAGATGGTACCGGAGTTGCCAGTATCTACCGGGGGCCATTCGCAGATGAAAATTTTAAGCTTAGACACTCAGCTCCAGGCCTTCTTTCCATGGTAAGTGAGGACCAGTCAATGTTTGGGGCTAGGTTGACAGCCAGCTGAATTCTGGGTCCCTCTGAGGCCCAGCACAGTCTCTTGGGATAGAAGGAAATGCTTTCCTTCCCTTGCTTGACCCAGGACTCAGCTCTGCCCTGCCCACCTCTTTCCTCAGTCTGGTTTGATTTTTTTGGCCTGGACCCACTAGCCGGCCAGGGAACCAAACGCAAACTCTGCTGTCTGTTTTCTTACTTTGTGTGAGCCAGGACGTGTGGCTGGGCACCCAGCCTTGCTGCTTAGAATGCAGCCAGCTGAGCTGTCAAGACCCAGTGCTCACACACCCGTCACGCCACTCGCCCCTGACTCTCCCTCACACTGCCTGCTGGCCAGTCCCCCTGTTCAGGTCACACACCACTCCGTCTCCCCACTCCCAGGACCCTGTCTGCCCATTTACAACCCCACTCAAACATTTTGCTCCTCTCTCCGTCCCCCTGCCCACCTCCTTTGGCCCCCCAGCTACACCTCCCTGCTTATTCCCCCTTCACTTCTCCTTACTTACCCCTCACCCCTCATTTGCCCTTACCCCTCTCACCCTGCTTCCTTCTCACTGTCCAACCCTCTCCCTCTCTCTTGTCATCACCTATTTCCCTCTGTCAGTTTCCCAACCCTAACTTCCCCAGACCAACTGTTTACAAGCACATTCTCTGTCTGCTTCCCCATTCTTCCACTCATCCACTCAGGCATCCGTCAAGTAAAAATTGTTGACATCCACTGTTTTAGGCCTCGTGGTAAGGCCTGAGGATACAGATCTGATCCCTGCCCTCTAAGGGGGAAGCACACATGCTGAATGATGAGTCCAGTGTATAATTCATGCCATCAGGGTACTAAGGGGAGGTCACCTCAGTGTATGTAAGGGTACTATGAGGGTCCCAAAGAATGAGAGTAATTGCTGCAAAGATCCAGAGAAGTTCTCTACCAGATAAAACAGCCTAGACAGAAGATGTGTGACCCTGAAATAGTAGGGTGGCATGGGCAAGGGCCAGAAAGTGAGGCAGGTGATGAGAACATAGGTTGTGGATGGGACAGGGAATGAACTAGTAGAGACCACTGGAGAGGCAGGTGGGTCTAGCTCCTGAAAGGCTCTAAATGCCAGAATAAGGATGAGGTTATGTGGACTTGATTTCATGGAATGTGGAAAGCCATACACTTTTTTGAGCAGGACTGGTCGACTTTGTGTTTTAAAACGAAGATTCTGGCTGCAGTGTTTGAGTGGCAGATAGGAATGAAGAGGCTGGGGCAGAGAAGCCAGTTAGGAGGCTGCCATGACACTCGGGTGAGCCTGGCGTAACAGACAGCATACAAACCTCCTTTTAGAAAAGTCAGGCTGGGCAAGCACGGTACCGTGCCGAAGGGGCTTAGGTGGGCTTGGGTTGTCTTCATGAGGATTGGAACCCCTCTAGGTGTGTGCCGCTCTTTTAGCATCTGGGGAGGGGTCAGAAAAAAGCGGAAGGAAACTTTGCTTCTGCTGCCTTCAGGCTGACACTGGTTAAGCTGTGTTGTCACCCATCCTGTAGCACAGCTGTTTTAATTGTAGCACAATTGCTTCCATTCTCCACTAAATCATGATGAGTTCCTCAAGAGCAGAGACTGAGTCGCATTGATCTCCTAGCCTGACTACCTGATACAGAAAGGTGCTGAGCAGATACTGATGAATGACTGAAAGATACTCAGAATAAAGGCTAATGTTGAGCATATTCTCAGCAACAACTTTGTTTGCATTAATTCATTTTAATCCTCAGCATCCCTTTGAGATAGTGCAAATGAGGAAACAGAGGCATAGAGAGGTTATGCAGCTAAACTAGACCACAGCCAGTAGTGGGGCTGGGATTCAAGATAGATCATCTGGCTCCAGAGCTTGTTCTCTGAACCAGTAAGCTATTCTGCCTGAAGACTGGCTAAATGATTGACGAAAAACACATGTCGTATGACTGTTTTCCTACCTGCCTACTAATAAATGTTTATACATTGAGCAGCAAGGTAGATAGATAGGAAAAACAAGAGGGAGGGAGGGAGGAAGAGAAGAGAAGAAGGAAGGAAGAAATGGGACCACTGAGGAGTCTGCCCTCATTCCAGAGTTAGGTCTGTTCTCACTGGCTCAGGCAGTCCTTGCTAATGTGAGATGTTCCTGCATACGTGAACAAAAACCAAAAATAGTCTCTCATCTCACATGGGGAATTTCTAAAATATGAAGTGAAATCCCTTCTAGACAAAGTCTTTAATGTATTTCATACACATTTTCATTCCTTCAGTGTTAAACACAGACTCAACTAATTTAAATCCATTAAACATCCAGTGAAGGCTAGTGACCTGATGATGTCCAGTGTTGTTTCCATAGTATTACTTTTATGAGACCTGTGCCTTTAATAGTACTGGTGCTTTCAGTTTTCCATTTTCTACTCATTTTTTTCCAAAACAAGGGAAGTATGCAGTGAAATATTCACGTAGTTCCACAGGCACCTGGTAAGCCAGTGCTGCTGAAACATGACATGGGTTTGCTGATTGCTTTGTGTTGTCATTATATAATGCATTGTGAAGTGTAATGATACAAAAACAATTTCAAAAGAGGAAAAGGGAAGGGATATGGCTGGAGAATTTCAGATCCTCAATTTTAAAAACTAATTTTTCCTATAAAATTCAGCAATAAAGGATTTGGGATGTAGCTGTAAAAAGCACGTTGTTAATTAAATGGAATCTTTTTTCTAGCATAGCACTAGCATGGCAACTTCTTGCACCTTAAATTTTTTTATTACCATTATTTCAGGACAGTACAGAGCCATTCAGACAAAACAGTTTATGGCACAAATGACGGGCTTTTTGTGAACTGGTAGCTAATTCATGAAGTGTGATCCAGTTATTGCCAGTACTAGCCTAAATACAGCAAATCAGATTCCATTAGCAATTTTTTCCATTATAAAATTCACACTGTAGGAGACATGTGTAGTTATTGAAGGGTCTAGCTCTTTGAGGGCAGAAATTGTGTATTCTGTTCCTCTCTGTGTCCTTGGGTCCTAGGTCAGACCCAGGCTCACAGTCAATGCTCAGTCAGATTTGCTGAGAGAGCACGGAGGAGTCAGGGCTATAGTCTCTTTTAGGGAGTTTGGCCTTTCAGCTAACATGGCCAGGAAAACTCACGGTGTGTCTGTTTGGTTTCCATCAGGCAAACAGTGGTCCCAGCACAAATGGCTGCCAGTTTTTCATCACCTGCTCTAAGTGTGATTGGCTAGATGGGAAGCACGTGGTGTTTGGTGAGTCCTGTTCCTGTCCTAGTCCAGGTCCCCTCACCCAGTGTGGAGCTTCTAAAGGAGCTGGTCCCCCAACTCTTGTGCTCAACGGGTGTAACTGCCCTAGGTAGTAGTTAGGAAGGTGGAAGCTGTGGTGGGTGGGGAGGATATGTGGTTAGAGGGGATGACGAAAGGGCCATATGATGTAGTGAGTAGCCACCTGGGCAATGTGTCTGTGTAGGTATGGCTGTGTCTGCGGGGGATGGCAGCATTAAGAAATACCACACGGGCAGCATGGTGCAGTGGGGCTTTGCAATTGTTTCGACCTAGATATCAGCCCTAACTCTGCTCCTTACTACCTGTGACCTTGGGAAACATTTCATTTCCACTGAATATTAATTTTGTAATGTTAGTCTGAGGTTCAAATAAGATAATGGCTGAGAGTGAGCCTTGCAGGGCTGGAAAATACTATGCATATGAGAGTACCCAAGTCCAGCTCATACTCTTCCCACAGGAAAAATCATTGATGGACTTTTGGTGATGAGAAAGATTGAGGTGAGTCCTGTGGTGCTGATCTCCTCTGTGTCAGCCATTCTGGCCTCGTACTACCTGACTAGTATTGAGGAGCGGGAGAACTTGTTCGGCCAGGCTTCACCGGGAGGAGAGACCGTGTGCCTCCCAAGGGTTCTGGGCCCTAAGTTAGCCTCTCTTGTGCGAACTGAGCTTTGGCCTCTGCTGACTCTTTCACCTACTTGATGCAATCCTCCTCGGCATTGTATTCAAGGTTGTTCATGACTGAGTCCTTGCTTCCCTCTCTATGACTTCTTTTTTTTTTTTTTCCATGACTTCTTTTGCCCCTTCTGCTGCTGCCACTTCCGTGTTCTAGTCACATCAGGCTACTAGCCCGCCCTTAAATATGCATACACATCCTGCCTCTTGCTCCTTCCTGCCCCAGTCTTTGCTCATGCTGTGTCTTATAACTTATTACATTTTTATATGTCATGAGTTTGATGGGTGGGGTTTGTTTTTTTTTCGAGATTATACATTTTCTCTTTGATCTGTATTATATTCCTGTCAGATCAGCCTGTGAGCCGTCAGTCCTTAGCACAGGGGCTGGCAGGCATCGGTAAGTGTGTGGTGAGGGGTGTCAAGAGTGGAGGAATCACCACTGTGCTTTCTCTCCTAGAATGTTCCCACAGGCCCTAACAATAAACCCAAGCTGCCTGTGGTGATCTCACAGTGTGGGGAGATGTAGTCCAGAGGGAGACTGAATCAGGTAAGTGTGTCTTTCCTGATCAGGAGTCAGGATCCCAGAGAGGGCAGCACGGTCTGGTGGAAAGAACTTTAGACCTGAAGATGCGGGATTGAGCACATTTTCTCTCTGTGTGACCTGAGAGAAGTCAATTCCCTTCCCTGAGCCTGTTTTTCTCATCTGTCCGATGGTGATAATGCCTGTCTCCCAGGGTCACTGTAAGGCTCAAAAGAGAAAGGTTGAGTGGGACACTTCATTTTTCTAACACATTGTAGTTTACAAACTGTCAACCTGAAAACCATCAGGCACTTGCTGACAGCACTGTTAGACACTCATTTCATTCAGTAGTCCCACTTACAGACCTGGCTGCAGTCCTGGGTGATTGGGAGCAGCCTGGGCAGCCAGAAGACTCTCTTGTCAAGCTTCTCATCAGAACTGATGCTGCAGTCCCAGGTCCTGACTTTGTGTTTGCCAGACTCAGAGATGAATGTGACACATTTCTCAGCCCACAAAGACTCACTTCCTACCTAGGCCTGCTACTCACCGCCCACTCTGTGCTGGATTTTGGACATGGAGAGTGGGAGAAAAAGTGAACGATGCCTCCACCTTTTAGGAGCTTATGGGGAATAAAAACACATTCTCAGAAGTGATCACTAGTAATATGAGTGATGTTGTTAAGTGTTAGTATGAGTTCAAGAAAGAAATTGAGCATGTCCAGCTAGGTAAAGGATGGTAGTGCTTTGCCTTTCTTTCCTTTTTTTTTTCTTTAAATTTTCAAACCTGCAGGATAATTGGAAGAATAGTACATTGAAACCTCTATACTTTTCGCCTAAATTTGCCAATATTGAACATCCTTTTTGTAGCATTTTGCTTTGGCTTTTGTCTCTTTGTCTTCTTCCCTTGCCTCCCATTCCCATTCCCACTGTTCCTCTCCCACTCCTCTTCTTTCCTTTCTTTCCCTTACTTCATTTCTTTCCCTTCTGGAAGTTGGAGGACTTCTTGACACCTTACCCCTAAATACTTCAGCAAGTGACTCCTAAAAATAAGAACATTGTGCATAACCAATAATATTGTCTGATATACAAGTTCAAACTTCCCCAGTTATCCACAAAGTAACTTTTCTAGCTCTTAAAGAAATCCAGTCAGGTTCACATATTTCATTTGGTTATTTATTTTTAGTTAGGAAAGCAACATAATTCACCTGAAAATTTTCACACAGAACAGCTAAAGCCCCCCTCTCCTTGACAGTTTGCCCCCCACCCCCATCTGCATCCCCATCTCACTGCTCTCAGAGGTAACTGCTGTATCAGTCTGATGTATGTCCATGGGGCCTTTTCTTTGCCAATCTAATTTGGGGAGGTTTTGTTTTTTCCTAAATGGCATCATACTATTGAGTTGGCCAAAAAGTTTGTTCAGGTATGTCCATAAGATGTTACAGAAAAACCATACGAACTTTTGGGCCAACCCAATATTTGTTCATCGTTTTATTTCCATTTGACATATGTCTGGAAGACTTTTCCTATACCATTCATATAAAACTATGTAGTACTTAAAACTGATATGCTCTGTATTTGTAGCATATATCTCAATAATTACAAATTTTATAATTATACAATTTGACTTGAATCAAGTGTACATTTCTGCACCTTAGTTCTTATTTTTTATGTTGTGGCCATTTTGTCCTGAATATATGTTAAAAAAAAAATTGGCAGTGGGTTGCTTATCTTAACTTTGGTGATATCCTTTGTTAAAGAGAAGTTCTTAATTTTGATGAGATCAGAATTTTTAATCTTTTCCCTTGTGTTTTGTTTTAATCTAGTTTAAGAAGGTCCTTACTACCTCAGTCATAATGCCTAATGTTTTTGTAGTTTTTCTTACAAAAGTATCTAGAATTTATTTTTCTGGATTCTGCCATTTTTTTCAAATGGAGATCTAGTCAAATACCAGAGCATCTTAGCGACTATGCATACCTCCGTCTGTGACTTACTTTGTGTTCACAACATCTGGCACTTAAAGGCATTCAGTTAACATTTATTACATGAGTTAATAGAGAAGGAGAATGTCAGGCATTTTAGGCATGGATCTGGTGTGAGCAAATGCCAGGGCAGGAATGCACAAGTGCGTGCTGAAAGCTCATGTGGGTCCTTGTCCAGCAAATGCTCCCTTCTCAGGCCCAGTTGACACGCTGAACTGTCTTTTCTGCCACTACTGGGGGCCCCAGGCTCAACCTACTATCCCCACGCCCTCACTGCGGTTCATCCCCCCTCCCCCTCTTTTCTGGGCTGAACTAAAGTTGAACTCATTGGTCCTTTTCCTTCTAAAGACTGACCACTGATCACCACTGGAGGACAGAAGATCATTAAAAACAGTAAAGTTTAGAACTCCTTTTATGTTTGCGGCCTTTTCTCTACATTTTTCTGAGTCCCTTACAAAAAGTTACTGGAAATCTGTTAGGAGTTTGTCTTCTCAAGGTGGCAATCATCAACCCTCCTCTCCTCACCTGCTATGAGCGAACGTCATGTAAACCTTTGCCTCTATGAAAGCCCTTCTTTTCAGCCTACAACCCCAAGCAGAACAAATCCCAGGGGTGCCCTTTGATGCTCCAGAGGTCCTCTACAGCCATACTGTCCAGGAGGCATTCCTTTCTGCAATGGTGGAAATGTTTTGCATCTGTGCTGTCCATTATGGTAGCTTCCAGCTACATGTGACCGTTGAGCACTGAAAATGTGGCTGCTGTGACTGAGGGACTCAATTTTTATCTTTATTTAACTTTAATTAAATTTAAAGAGCCACATGTGATACCTTCAGCTTACTCTTCTAACCTTGACTTGCTCAAAATTAAATCTTTCTTAGCTTATATTTAGAGACAATAGAGTAAAAGCAATTCTATCACTTAGTGAATATTTCTGGTGCTCAAATTCTGAGCTAAGAACCTTACTTTAATTATCTCATCTAACTTTACCAAGTTGAAAACTCGTAGGTTTCAAGGTGTAGGGAATCTAAGTGGTAGTCTGACCTTAAGGCATTGCACAGATGGGGTCCTCACTTTGGGTTTCTGAGTAATGGATTTGGGAGAAAGTGAGGAAAAGAGGTGAGTAATTCCCCCAGGAGTATAGTATCCTTCCATCCTGTTTCTCCCCAGCTGTAAAGTTACAAATATCTCTTAATTTCTAAAGGAGTATTTCAGATCCCTCAGGTAGTGTCTGGGTGGAATAATGTTTCACTGCCAGTATAGATGATGTTTTTAAGTCCTCCTACCCCACTCCAGTACTCTTGCCTGGAAAATCCCATGGACGGAGGAGCCTGGTAGGCTGCAGTCCATGGGGTCGCTAAGAGTTGGACACGACTGAGCTACTTCACTTTTCACTTTCATGCGTTGGGAGAAGGAAATGGCAACCCACTCCAATGTTCTTGCCTGGAGAATCCCAGGGACAGGGGAGCCTGGTGGGCTGCCGTCTATGGGGTCATACAGAGTCGGACATGACTGAAGTGACTTAGCAGCAGCAGCAGACAGTATTTCTCAAACTTCAGTACACATATGAGTCACCGGGAGGTCTTATTACCATGCTGGTTCTGACTCAGTCAGTCTGGATGGGACCTGAGGTTTTGCATTTCTGACCAGGTCTTAGTTGATGCTGACACTGATCTGGAGTAGCAAGGCCACAGGGAAATGACAGCCTGTCTTTTAATTGAGAACTCACCATGTTCCAATCAGAAAAGACACAGAAGGAGATAATCTTTTGATGGCATCAGTCCAGCAGGAATCTACTGCATTCAAATCAAGAATTCACTTATCAGGCATTTGAGGCCTTGTGCCCAGGCACTGGAAACAGAGGAATGTAGGAAGGAGACAGAAGACAAGTGAAGTCACTCAATCAGCTGTACCTCCTATGAAGTTCTTCCTTTCACAACTTCTTTTGTGCTTTATCTTAGATCCTGACCTTGGTTGTAGTGAAAATGAAGTTTTCTATTAATATACAACTCTAGATGCAGAAACCTCAGAGAAGGCAATGGCCCCCCACTCCAGTACTCTTGCCTGGAAAATCCCATGGACGGAGGAGCCTGGTAGGCTGCAGTCCATGGGGTCGCTACGAGTTGGACACGACTGAGCGACTTCACTTTCACTTTTCACTTTCATGCATTGGAGAAGGAAATGGCAACCCACTCCAGTGTTCTTGCCTGGAGAATCCCAGGGACAGGGGAGCCTGGTGGGCTGCCGTCTATGGGGTTGCACAGAGTCGGACACGACTGAAGCGACTTAGCAGCAGCAGTAGCAGCAGATGCAGAAACCTAGGTTTTATCTCAGTGGGTCCTTTGAAAGCTTTTTATTATGAATTTGTTTGAAAGTAAAAGTTGCTCAGTCATGTCCAGGTCTTTGCGACCCCATGGACTAAACAGTCCTTGGAATTCTCCAGGCCAGAATACTGGAGTGGGTAGCCTTTCCCTTCTCTAGGGGATCTTCCCAACCCAGGGATCAAACCCAGGTCTACCTCATTGTGGGCGGATTCTTTACCAGCTGAGCCACAAGAGAAGCCCAAGAATACTGGAGTGGGCAGCCTATCCCCTCTCCAGCGGATCTTCCTGACCCAGGAATAGAACTGGGGTCTCCTGCATTGCAGGTGGATTCATTACCAACTGAGCTATCAGAGAAGCCTGAGTCTTCTCTTCAGGGGAATTTGGGGAACAATGAATTTAAAGAAAGATCTCTACTGCTTGACAGCACCGGATCTGGGGATCACAGAGAGACTAGCAGGGCTGTCAGAGCACACAGCCACTCTTTTCCAGGAGACTCTCAGGCTTTCAAAACAGGATTTTCCTGCTGTAGAGTGCCCTGGGTTCTTGGCTACTTACAGCCACCTGGTGGAGGTGTGGGGGCGATGGAACCTCTGTTTTGAAAGCCCGAGAGTCTCGGGAAAGAGTGGTTGTGCTCTGCTGGTCTCTCTGTGATCCCCAGATCTGATGCTGTCAAGCAGTAGAGATCTTTCTTTAAATTCATGGTTCCCCAAATTCCCCTGAAGGTAAGAATCACATAGGAGCATTTGTTAAGACTACCAATTCCCAGTCACCCTCCCCTACCCCTCAAAAGTTTGAGTGAATTTGAGGTAGGATCCAGGATGCTGTTTGTTACAAGCATCTCAGAGGCTTCTTACCAGAGAAATGTGGGTAACCCTGCTTTAGGTGGTGCTGGATGAATGTTTTTTAATATTTGTCGCTTAGGAGAAAATATAATTAGCATAGCACATAATTTTACAGCTATCATAGCTTACAATGAGGTGTTATTCAAGTTCAGATAGTAGGTTAAAAATTAATTGCACCTGTGGATGGTGGCTATCCTAAGAGATATGAAGCTGCTGTTGTAATGACTGAGTTTAAGTCCTCCTAGGCAGTATTTCTCAAACTTAAGTGCACATCCCAACCTGGGATTTCCTGTAGATGTGATACATTCCTGTAGAGGAAGATGCTGAAAGACACCTTGGTTAGACACCTTGGCTAACTCTTCATTCATTTCACAACTAAGAACTAATTAATTAAGATAGGCTCCATGCTGCAGATGAGGCTACAAACTTGGAAAGCCCAGTTCTTGCCTTCAAGGAACTCAGTCTCTTAGGGAAACTGAAAATTACAGTACAATAAAGCACCGGACTGGAGATTTTAAGATGAAGGAAAATGAATGCTCATGTCTGCCTGGAGTGTTTAGGAAGACTGCAGGAGAGATGTTTCAGCTGAGTACAAGAATGGAGCTTGTCAGGTAGCTAAAATGGGAGAGCATTCCAGGCACAGGGAATAGCATGAGCAAAGGTACAAACCGCAGGAAACAGCAGGAAGTGTTAGGGAGACTGCAAGTAATTCAGTACAGCCAAAGCAAGGTGTGAAAAGCAAATAGAGGCGAGGCTAGAGGAGGCCAGGACAGATGTGAGATCCAGGGCAGGCTGATGTATTCATACGTTAACTCCACGGTGGGGCTGAGCTTTAGGCAGTATGTACAACTCCCTCCAGCCCCCTCCCACCCCAGGGTGAGAGTCCACCATGCTTCTGAGATACCAAACGGTGGCCTGGCTGTCCAAAAAGAACCAGGCCAGCGGGACCCACTCAAGGTTTTTGAGCAGAACAACACCCTTACTGACTTTCTTTATTCAGAAGTGTGGAGGACAGGCTGGAGGCCAGTGAGATGCCCCTGCAGCAGTCTGGCCAGAGAGGTTCCATGGAAATATGGGTCTAGGGAGCAGGGCAACAGATATCTGCATATCTGCTGGGTGTGTATACTGTTCCCTGCCCTGAAAGTCAGAAGCCCTGCCAACTATAAAGGGCAGGGAGGAGAGAATGGCTCTATTCCAGTCCCTCCAGTACAAAGGCAAAGCTCCCTGCCCTGAAACCCAGTATACAGAGTGATATATCATGTCCATGGAATACTATATAGCCTTAAAAAGAAAGAAATAGCTCTGTATGTGTTGGCAGATTTTTAAGATACATTAAAGGACAAAGTCAAGATATAGTACATTATATAAACATGATGCTATTTAGAATTACTCTCTCAGAAATTACTGGAGTGATGGATTGCTGACTGGTAGTAATGGTTACCTCTGCAGAGTAGAGATAGCTGAAGACTTTTTTTTCAGTTTATGTATATGCTTGAATTTTCTACATTGGGCATGTATTTTATAATATTATAAAATTCAGATACACAGAAATACATACTTTGTATCTGCAGTTTTAACTACTCCTAGTTCCTCCAGTCCTTCCCAGTAGCGTGTGGCTAACATCAGTTTGTGAATCATTCCCTGGTTCCCTCCTGGGTGTACCCACAGTACTTGGTTCACCTCTCTATTCCCACATTTAACACAGTGTATCATGAATGTGTTGGTCTGGTTTTCTCTAGACTCAGAATTCCTTGAAGCAGGGACCATGCCTCCTCACAAAGTGCCTGGTCAGGGATTAGAGCTTAGGTTCCAGTTCATTTCAGTTCAGTCGCTCAGTCGTGTCCGACTCTTTGCGACCCCATGAATCGCAGCACGCCAGGCCTCCCTGTCCATCACCAACTCCCAGAGTTCACTCAGACTCACGTCCATCAAGTCAGTGATGCCATCCAGCCATCTCATCCTCTGTCATCCCCTTCTCCTCCTGCCCCCAATCCCTCCCAGCATCAGAGTCTTTTCCAGTGAGTCAACTCTTCGCATGAGGTGGCCAAAGTACTGGAGTTACAGCTTTAGCATCATTCCTTCCAAAGAAATCCCAGGGCTGATCTCCTTCAGAATGGACTGGTGGGATCTCCTTGCAGTCAAGGGACTCTCAAGAGTCTTCTCCAACACCACAGTTCAAAAGCATCAATTCTTCGGCACTCAGCCTTCTTCACAGTCCAACTCTCACATCCATACATGACCACAGGAAAAACCATAGCCTTGACTAGACAGACCTTTGTTGGCAAAGTGATGTCTCTGCTTTTGAATATGCTATCTAGGTTGGTCATAACTTTCCTTCCAAGGAGTAAGCGTCTTTTAATTTCATGCCTGCAGTCACCATCTGCAGTGATTTTGGAGCCCCAAAAAATAAAGTCTGACACCGTTTCCACTGTTTCCCCATCTATTTCCCATGAAGTGATGGGACCGGATGCCATGATCTTCGTCTTCTGAATGTTGAGCTTTAAGCCAACTTTTTCACTCTCCACTTTCACTTTCACCAAGAGGCTTTTGAGTTCCTCTTCACTTTCTGCCATAAGGGTGGTGTCATCTGCATATCTGAGGTTATTGATATTTCTCCCGGCAATCTTGATTCCAGCTTGTGTTTCTTCCAGTCCAGTGTTTCTCATGATGTACTCTGCATAGAAGTTAAATAAACAGGGTGACAATATACAGCCTTGATGAACTCCTTTTCCTATTTGGAACCAGTCTGTTGTTCCATGTCCAGTTCTAACTGTTGCTTCCTGACCTGCATACAGGTTTCTCAAGAGGCAGGTCAGGTGGTCTGGGATTCCCATCTCTTTCAGAATTTTCCACAGTTTCTTGTGATCCACACAGTCAAAGGCTTTGGCATAGTCAATAAAGCAGAAATAGATGTTTCTCTGGAACTCTCTTGCTTTTTCCATGATCCAGCAGATGTTGGCAATTTGATCTCTGGTTCCTCTGCCTTTTCTAAAACCAGCTTGAACATCAGGAAGTTCACGGTTCACATATTGCTGAAGCCTGGCTTGGAGAATTTTGAGCATTACTTTACTAGCATGTGAGATGAGTGCAATTGTGCGGTCGTTTGAGCATTCTTTGGCATTGCCCTTCTTTGGGATTGGAATGAAAATGACCTTTTCTAGGCCTGTGGCCACTGCTGAGTTTTCCAAATTTGCTGGCATATTGAGTGCAGCACTTGCACAGCATCATCTTTCAGGATTTGGAATAGCTCAACTGGAATTCCATCACCTCCACTAGCTTTGTTTGTAGTGATGCTTTCCAAGACCCACTTGACTTCACATTCCAGGATGTCTGGCTCTAGGTCAGTGAGGTCCCAGAGCACCATGCAACTTGTAAAGTGCATTCATACGTTTTTGTACATTCTCCTTGAGGACCCGGGAGTAGACTTCTGTCTGAGCCTGTGGTATGATGCCAGGACCCACTGTGCTCTGGAGGAGGGGGAATGTTAGCAGTGTTTGGGGGGAGGGTTACACTCAGTGGTAACTGAGTGTACTCACCCCATTCTTTTAGTACAGCCAACTCCAAGGCCATAAACAGAGGGTGTGGACTTTCGTTTCTCTATAGCCCTGAGCCCAAAACCTTCAAGGAATAGGGATTGCTTTGTTCTAGCGCTCCAGAGAGCCATCAAGGTCTGGCAGAAAGCACACAGACTTTGGAGCCAAGTAGACCAGGAAGCCCCATCATTGTCAGGCCATTAAACCCCTGGGAACCCCAGTTTTCCCCTTTGCTTAATTATAATATATACTGCACAGAATTGTGAGGGGTAAATAATAAATGAGATAGTGTATTGGCTGTAAATATTATTAATAGCTTCTTCCTTGGTTCTTACGTAATATCCCTGTCCACTCTGCTGTAGGGCACCAAAGGTCTGGCCTGTGGCAAGAAGCAGAGTGGTTCTGCTCTTTGGGGAAAGGAGGGTTTGGGGTGCAGAGGAGAGCTGCGAGTGTTTTCTCTCGTGGCCGATCCCCTCTGAGCTGCTTCTCTCTTCCATCCCTCGCAGACCCTCTGCCACTGCAGACCTTCCCTTGCTCGATGTGGTACTCTTGAGTAAGATAACCTGGACTGGCCCCTGTGTTGGCTTCCGTGCTGGCTGCTGCCCCATTTGATCAAGAAAGAGACCTTGAAAGCATCACAGATTCAAAACCCCGAATTTTGTGTTTAGTTTTCAACTGTAAATAAAGTTGTTTGGTTTTTTTTTTTCTTTGTATGTTGTGTTCTTCTTAAATGGTTGTAATGATACCCTACCTCCTCATGCCTTAGCTCCAGCTAGGAAAACTGGCTTTCCCCAGAGACCAGCACTGACCAGAGGCAGGCTTTTGCTATGCAGAGTGGATGCCTCAGATTTATAAGCAGTTGTAGCAGCCCCCTCTTAGGTTAAAGCTAATCAAACAAGACAAAGCTCCAGGGCCTTCTAGCACTATTTCTTCCAAAGGTGTTTCCAGTAGGTTCCATTTGGTTAGTTCTAGAGCCTGTAGGTGAAAGGTCACTAGCTTGAGATATTTGGGGATGGATGACCATTTGGTAGAATGTGGCTTAATCATGATGAAATTTAGTTAAAAATCTTGGTTTGAATCTGAAGTCATTTTTTAAACAGCTGAGGTCTTTGAGACCTTCCCCTCTCAGAACCTTGGTTTCCTCATCTGCAAAATGGGGATAATATTACTATTTTGTAGTATTGTTGAAAGGGTCAAACAAGAGAATGAATAGAAGAGTAACTTGTAAACAGTAGCAAGCGTTGGAAAATATTTGTTTTGAAAGGAAATAGCCCAACATAAAAAGATCCCGTTGAGTATCATGTTCAAGAGATGAAGGGAACTCCCTGGTATTCCTTTCATGAGGCAATGTGTGTGTTATCCCATTCCTACGTTCTCTTGGCTCATGGCAGGGATGACTCATAACTGCTAGCAGCAGGCTACTGTAGCTAGCAGAGTAGCAGAGAGCTAAATTCTCTGACAACAGAACCAGCTTAAAAGTGCCATTTCACTGTATGGGGGGTCAAGGAAGATGGAGAAATGATCAAGGGCCTCTGTTGTGTGGATATTTGCAGCTCTGTCTGGCCAAGTAAACAGGATTCAGGGGACACAGGAAAGAAGGGGCTGTGGAGGAGAAATCTTGAAGTAACTAAATGGAGTAGAATTATAGACAGGAGGGAGGATGAGCAGCTGGGATCCTGAGTTGACATCCCCAATGGGACATCGAATTAAATTACACTTGGCACCTATATTCTATGCCAGTGTCTGTCTTGGGCACTGGAGCTGTGAAAATGAATAAGATGTGACCCGTGCTTGTGACAGGGACTAGGCAGTTTGGAATCAGTGCAGTGTTAGAATCTGAACCCTTATGAAGGCAGGAAATGTGGTCTTGTCTTTTTTTACTGCTGTCTCCAGCACTAGAAGAGGTAAGCACCCAGTAGCCAGTAAGTGCTCAATAAATAATTGTCATGAATGGTAGTGGTATGTTTAAGGTGCTATGGAAGCAGAGCGCAGAGATCAGAGGTGAAAGGAAGAGGCAACATTTCAGGTAAGTACTGGCAAAAAGCAAAGGGGAAAATGAAAGATATAAACATCTGAATGCAGAGTTCCAAAGAATAGCAAGAAGAGATAAGAAAGCCTTCTTCAGCGATCAATGCAAAGAAATAGAGGAAAACAACAGAATGGGAAGAAAGACTAGAGATCTCTTCAAGAAAATCAGAGATACCAAAGGAACATTTCATGCAAAGATGGGCTCGATAAAGGACAGAAATGGTATGGACCTAACAGAAGCAGAAGATATTAAAAAGAGATGGCAAGAATACACAGAAGAACTGTACAAAAAAGATCTTCACGACCCACATAATCACAATGGTGTGATCGCTCACTTACAGCCAGACATTCTGGAATGTGAAGTCAAGTGGGCCTTGGAAAGCATCACTACAAACAAAGCTAGTGGAGGTGATGGAATTCCAGTTGAGCTATTCCAAATCCTGAAAGATGATGCTGTGCAAGTGCTGCACTCAATATGCCAGCAAATTTGGAAAACTCAGCAGTGGCCACAGGCCTAGAAAAGGTCATTTTCATTCCAATCCCAAAGAAGGGCAATGCCAAAGAATGCTCAAACGACCGCACAATTGCACTCATCTCACATGCTAGTAAAGTAATGCTCAAAATTCTCCAAGCCAGGCTTCAGCAATATGTGAACCGTGAACTTCCTGATGTTCAAGCTGGTTTGAGAAAAGGCAGAGGAACCAGAGATCAAATTGCCAACATCTGCTGGATCATGGAAAAAGCAAGAGAGTTCCAGAGAAACATCTATTTCTGCTTTATTGACTATGCCAAAGCCTTTGACTGTGTGGATCACAAGAAACTGTGGAAAATTCTGAAAGAGATGGGAATCCCAGACCACCTGACCTGCCTCTTGAGAAACCTGTATGCAGGTCAGGAAGCAACAGTTAGAACTGGACATGGAACAACAGACTGGTTCCAAATAGGAAAAGGAGTTCATCAAGGCTGTATATTGTCACCCTGTTTATTTAACTTCTATGCAGAGTACATCATGAGAAACACTGGACTGGAAGAAACACAAGCTGGAATCAAGATTGCCGGGAGAAATATCAATAACCTCAGATATGCAGATGACACCACCCTTATGGCAGAAAGTGAAGAGGAACTCAAAAGCCTCTTGGTGAAAGTGAAAGTGGAGAGTGAAAAAGTTGGCTTAAAGCTCAACATTCAGAAGACGAAGATCATGGCACCCGGTCCCATCACTTCATGGGAAATAGATGGGGAAACAGTGGAAACGGTGTCAGACTTTATTTTTTTGGGCTCCAAAATCACTGCAGATGGTGACTGCAGGCATGAAATTAAAAGACGCTTACTCCTTGGAAGGAAAGTTATGACCAACCTAGATAGCATATTCAAAAGCAGAGACATCACTTTGCCAACAAAGGTCTGTCTAGTCAAGGCTATGGTTTTTCCTGTGGTCATGTATGGATGTGAGAGTTGGACTGTGAAGAAGGCTGAGTGCCAAAGAATTGATGCTTTTGAACTGTGGTGTTGGAGAAGACTCTTGAGAGTCCCTTGACTGCAAGGAGATCCCACCAGTCCATTCTGAAGGAGATCAGCCCTGGGATTTCTTTGGAGGGAATGATGCTAAAGCTGTAACTCCAGTACTTTGGCCACCTCATGCGAAGAGTTGACTCACTGGAAAAGACTCTGATGCTGGGAGGGATTGGGGGCAGGAGGAGAAGGGGATGACAGAGGATGAGATGGCTGGATGGCATCACTGACTTGATGGACGTGAGTCTGAGTGAACTCTGGGAGTTGGTGATGGACAGGGAGGCCTGGCGTGCTGTGATTCATGGGGTCGCAAAGAGTCGGACATGACTGAGTGATCTGATCTGATTTGCAGATTGGTTGGAATTAGCCTGGAGATAATGGTGGGGAGGGCCTTCTAGGAAAAGGGAACTATGTTCTTGGGCCAGAGTCTATAAGAGATGGGGACCCAGTGAAAGTTTTGCAGAGGAGAGTCTTGGAATGAACCCACTGGCTTTTCACATCACTTAAAGGTACACACCAGAGCTGTGGTCACCTGGGCTCTCAGGGTGACAGGGGCACTCTGGTGTGGAGAGCTCCCACCTTGAAACAGGAGATGAATTTTGACATGAACTTTCTCCTCAGTGCTTCAGTACCATCTGCAGTGGTAGATGTAGCTAAAAGGAAAACTAGTTTCGTATTTCTTAAATCGTTCATCTATCTTCATGTGCATTGAGCATGAAGAGAGAGCTTAGTAAAGTAATTGGATGAGTAAGTAATGATACTTCTAAGGAACACTTTAAAGACAAATGTTACAGAATTTATGTTTCTGCTTGAGAAGCCATCCCTTCAAAGCAGTGACATAGGGAAGGTCCCTCACTTATTCTCAGAGGTGCTGCTGCTATTATTCTAAGTGTCTTTATAACAACATTTGCAAAAAACTCTCAAGCCTATAGGGCACACTTTTAAATGTCCTCGGTGTTGGCAGAATTGCCTTTGAGGAAACATTTTCTTTTTAACAGTTAAAAGTCACCTGGAGCTGAAACAGATGAATAGCAGCTCTGGGGCCGCAAACCTTTTCTCTTGGATTACTGGCGCTGCTGCCTAGATAACCTCTGCTGCCAGTACCTCCTTCTCTGATCCATTTTCTACATCACACCTTATTTAATACATTAAGATACCATGTGTCAGGGACTATGCCAGATGCCTCAGGAACTGGTAGTCCTATAGGGAAGAAGATGTAAGGAGTGCAGTACAGTGTGTGAGGAGAGGAAGGGTCTCCTAATCTAGTAACACCTGAGGCAAGATGCAGAGGATGAAGAATTAAGCAGACAAAGGAGAAAGGAAGAACAGAGGGAATAGAATGCAGTAATTCTAAGGAAGCAGTTGTAAAAAGGTCACCTGGAAGGTTGGACAGGGGATGTGAAAGAAGAGTGGAAGCTAAGGCTAGAGGTCATGCAAGGTCCTGCCAACCACATTAAGGAATCCGGACAATTACTGAAAGATTTTAAGTAAGACAGTGTCATGATCAGATGGCGGTTTCAAACACGATGTTGGCATGGGGACTATTAGAGTAAGAAAAAACGATACTGCGGTGCTCTAAGCCAGAGTTTGGCAGGCCAGGTATTTTCTATTTTTCAGTGGTTCATGAGCTAAGGATGATTTTTAAATGTTTAAATAGTTGGGGGAAAAGGGTTTCAACAGTTTGGAAAATCTAAATATTTTGTGACGAAAAATTGCATGAGATTCAAATTTCCATAAGTTACTTTTTGGGGAGAACACAGATGCACTTGTTTACTGATTGCCTATGGTTACTTTCAGGCTCTATAAAGTTGAGTGGTGGAGACGGAATCATCTGACCCCTAGAGAAAAAGTGTGCTTACGCCTGCTCTGGGGTTTCCCAGGTAGCTCAGTAGTAAAGAACCTGCCTGCCAATGCAGGAGACATGAGTTCCATCCCTGGGTTGGAAAGATCTCTTGGAGAAGGAAATGGCAACCCACTCCAGTATTGTTGCCTGGGAGATCCCACAGAGCAATATGGTGGGCTGCAATCCATAGAGGTTACAGAGAGTCGGACACGACTTAGCAACTAAACAATTACCTCTGCAATGAGCACTAGATGATGATGGCCTACATTAGAGTAGCAGCAGTAGGAATAAAGACTGGACTGGCATTTAGAGATTTTCTATGACTGACTCAGGGAGGCGTTTAGGAGGTGGAATTGACAGCCTAAATGATACGATGGGGTAAGGACTACCACACTAGCCTCCTAGGCGGCTTCCCTACTTCCAAGGTAACAACCCATTCTCTGCTCCCTAGCAATACAAAAAAAAAAAAAAAAAATTCCAGTCCCTATTTCAACTCTAAAATTACCCTTCTCACTATTGCCCTTAAGTTTCAGATAAAATGTTCCTAATTTAATCCTGCCTTCCTGTATAACCCAGCGTCTTCATTCTGGTCCTGTATAACTACTTTACTTCCATTTTCCCCAGACCCCATCTCTTCCCTCTATGCCTTTGCATAAACCTCCATGTGCTTGAAGTCGGCTACCTTCTTCCCAGGGCCACTCCCAAAACGCTTTGTGCATTAGCAGCGCTGGGGTGTTTGGTATGTCGCATTTTGAATTTGTGCCTTCATCCCTAGGCTGAGTTTAAGAAGGGTGCAACTGGCGAACTTGTCCATCCCCAGGAGATAGCAGACGCCTAATAAAGAACGAAGGTGAAGGGCTTCATCTACATTATATGGCAGCCTCAATTATGGCTGTTGTAAGAATAAAATGCCTAGCTTGCTCAATAAACGTGAGTTGAAATTAAATCTTTTTTGTGGCCAATACAAAAAGACGTGAATACTTAACAAGACAGTCCTCCTGTGCTTAGAAGGCAGGTCCCCATGGAGTACACCCCCGCCCTCCGCCCTCAATATTTTTAACAGGGGCTTCCTAATAGCTAGCGTGATCCCCTCCGCAGTGACTGGTTCGCCGTAAACCGACGCTCTTTGAATCCAGTCGTTTAAGTATGTTCCAGAAACTCTCGGCTCTGCCGCGAGTACACGGCCATTGTAGAAAAGACGGCTTTATCTGCAGTAATGGTCTGAGGTCACAGGGACCATATTTGGAGCAGGGCGGGAGGGAGGCCTTCTCCACATGCAGCTACGGTGTCGTCGGGCCCCGTTCCAAGCCCCCAGGTCAGGCCGGGTAATCCCGGCGCAGGCATCTGGCCGTACCTTTCCTTCGGCCAGGACACAACCCTGGACTTGGAGCCGGCCCACCCCGGCTGCAGCCTCGTGAAAGTCACGTCCCCTCTTGCCCGTCCTCTCGGGTTCTCTATGGTTCTCGTGGTGCCTCTACTCTAATTCTAGTTCCGGTCTCTATGGCGGCAGCAGAGGCAGGAACGGTTGTAGGTCGGCCGAATTAGCAGCCTAAAGGCCAATGAGAGTGGAGGAGTGAAAGAGTATTAGCCAATAGAAACTAGGAGTTGTGGTCAGGTGGTGAGATTGACAACACTACTGACCAATGAACGGTGCTTAGGGCGGGTCGCTCTCAGGGCTTATCCCGCCCGTCCCGCCATTCTCGCTAGTTCGATCGGTAGCGGGAGCGGAGAGCGGACCCCAGAGAGCCCTGAGCAGCCCCACCGCCGCCGCCGGCCTAGTTACCATCACACCCCGGGAGGAGCCGCAGCTGCCGCAGCCGGCCCCAGTCACCATCACCGCAACTATGAGCAGCGAGGCCGAGACCCAGCAGCCGCCCGCCGCCCCCCCCGCCGCCCCCGCCCTCAGCGCTGCCGACAGCAAGCCCGGCACGACGGGCAGCGGCGCAGGGAGCGGCGGCCCGGGCGGCCTCACATCGGCGGCGCCTGCCGGCGGGGACAAGAAGGTCATCGGTGAGGACCGGACGTGGACGGGGGTGGGGCAAGGAGGGAAGTCTGGCGGCGGAACCGTTACCCGAAGCGGGGCGAGTCGGCGGGCGCGCGGCCGGCGGGGACCGACTCGGCGGCGCGCGGTCGCCCCTCCCCCAGGCCCCCCCACTCGCGCCCTCGCGGACGCTTGTCCGCCCGGTCCGCGTGCCCGGCAAGCGCGCGCGCGCGCCGCCTCCCGCGCCCCCTGCGGACCCCGCGCGGCCGCGCGCCCCTCCCCCTGTGCGGCCGCGCGCCGCCGACCGCGTGTGCGGCGGGGTCCCTCCCCTCCGTGCCCGCCAGCCGCGTGCGCCCGGGCCCGCACGCCGTTGTTCCGTCCCCCACCCGCTCCCTTCCGCGTGTACCCTGAGGGCGCGGCGCGCCGCCTACGCAGGCCGGAGTGGGCCGGGCGGCTTCCCCCTTCTCACGTGCTCGCCGCCGCCCGCGGTCCCAGCGCACACCCAGCTCGGGCCCGCGCCCCGGGCCTGACCCAGGGCCTCTGCTGCGGTGGGTTCACCCACGTGGACCGCGCGGATGGCCGGCGGGCCCTGGGGAAAAAGGCTGTCAGGTGGCCATGGGTCGCTGCCAGGGAATGCGTGAGCCACCGGATGCTGAAGCGTGGCGGTTTTGAAAAAGGACGTCTAGTAATTGTGGGTTTTTTTCCTCTCTCCTTCAGCAACGAAGGTTTTGGGAACAGTAAAATGGTTCAATGTAAGAAACGGATATGGTTTCATCAACAGGTGAGGTGACCGCCGCTGAAGCCCTGTCCTGCCTCTTGCATTGCTCTCCTCCATCTGTAGGCTTTAGGAACTTGGGGTTGTTGCCGCTTGTGTAGGTTGCCACCCCTGGTGTAGTGGTAGTGGGGTTTTGTTTTCCTTGGTGAACGAAAGGATTAGGAGACCCAGAGATTGTCTTTGTTTTGTAGCTAAATGTTGATCTCTAGCTAACTTGAAAGATACAAAGCGATTTAAAAGGCAGGCGGAGTGAGTGAGCCATCTCTTAACAGTTAGGGCGAACTGAGAAAGCTAAGATCTGGTGTGATTCTGTTAGGCTTAGACCCCTCGCATTTTTATCCGTCATTCTTTTCTGTTACTGAAATTGGTATTAGAAAATGTGAGCCGCTGTTTATTATGTAGGTCATTTGCAACTTGTTAATCTTTGGAGGTAACATGATTTGACAATGCAAGTATGTCATTTTGACTAAGGTCTTATTGCCTTATTCCTCCGACTTCCTTGTCTCCCCCCCCCCCCTCCCCCCCCATCGTACCTGTTAAAGCTTTGGTTGTAGCTTACGGTGACCTTAGTCCACGATTACATTATTCTTTGTATTTGAAGGCAGAGCTGCAAAGTGCATCTTTAGGATTAATCCTTGGAGTTGTTTGTAGCAGTAGGATGGTGACTGCAGTTCACTCAGTGCTCTTCGTGGTCCCTGTCAGCCGGGCATCTTTTCCAAGATGGCTGCCCAGGCTGGCAGTGCGGTTACAGGGTGTAGAGCACTGTGCATGCTAACAGCAGTGTTGGCCTTACAGGTATGATGCAGTCATCTTAGCATTTTCTTACACCCCTATTACACTGGATGTTTGAAAGAACTTCAAGAGTAAGAAGTAATACCAAATGTTTCTGAAATGGACACTACTGAGGGAAACCAAGTGGGCAAGATCAAGCCTAGACACACAATTGGCTGGCAAAAACCCATTAGTTACTTAAACGCTCAGAGAGCAAAAGAGATGGTTAGCATTTGACGGTCTGTTTTCCACGTTTGCAGCTGAGGGGAAACATTTTATTTCTTCCAAAATCTTTAGGAATTTTCCATCTGTTCTTACACTGCCTTGGGACAGGCCAAGGCCACATTTTCTCATCAGCTTTTTGATAATGGGTTACTAGTGAGGAAGGCAGGGACTGCTTTGATGCCAGTGTTTGACCACTTTTTAGGTGATCTCTGAATTTGTTAGTATTTCAGTCTTACTCTGATTCTCCTTTCTGGCCTCACCCTTAAACCAGTGGTTTTTGAATTTGTGTGCTTACCTTGAAAGGGTAAAAGTGCACATTCCTGAGTTCTTTCTTCTCAGCTTTAGATTCATTGGGTCTGGAGTACATTTTTTAAGGAGAATTCCAGGTGATTATAGCTTGTGAACCTCAGTTTGAGAAACACTGCTTTTGACCTTTGACCCAGTGTGGTGATAGGCTATCACAGGTGTGCCTATTAGGAGTGATCTATAATTTGCAGCCTTTTAAGTAATTTGTGTGTTTTAAAGATTGTAGCATATATGTGCCTTCTGTTCTGCTGCATTTGTTAAATGGATCTAGATTATATTTGTAAGTAAACAATTGATAATCCAAGATAAAAGCAGTTCTTCGGGTTCTAAGTTTTTTCTGTGAGATACCATTCCTTTATCCGTCTAACTTGTAATCAACTCTTTGATCATCAGATAGGGCAAGTTAAATGTAAGTTGGCTTTTAATGATCCTTTGTTTGGATTGTCT
Organism: Bubalus bubalis; assembly: GCF_019923935.1. NCBI lineage: Eukaryota > Metazoa > Chordata > Mammalia > Artiodactyla > Bovidae > Bubalus > Bubalus bubalis. The sequence goes on along the minus strand of NC_059162.1, from coordinate 103,169,383 downwards.
TAACCACAGATTGTCAAACTAACTGGTTCAAATAAATGTGCTTCACATTTCTAAACTGGTCGTCTCAATGATTCAGAGACTTTTGAACAAGGCACTATAAAACCTAACAGAAGTTAAGTCCAGGAGAGGTGTACCTTGCATAAGGGAAAATGTATAGCAAGTGGTTCAGGGCTGTAGGCACCTGGCTTTCCTGAGAGAGAGAGAGAGTGTGTGTGTGAGATGGGTGCTGTTTTTGAGGATACAGTGTATGGGATGATTGGTATAGCTCTAATTTTAATCTTGGGATTCTATGAACTATGTATTTTAGGTTCTTAAGTGTTTGCAATTTGTTAAAAATACATTTTAATGTAAAAGTCCCCTTTAAAGGAATGTATTTTCATGATAAACTTTTTTCAGTCTGTTCTTATTTTTTTAAGGATTGTATTGTATGAAAGGTGCCAGATAAATAAGACTGTTAATTTTAACACAGCAAATTTTTTGGCTTTGTTTTCTTAGGCTATGTAGTCTAGGAATTCATTGTTATTCCTTTGTGTTCTGTGACTACGAAAGATAATTGGATTATGTGACTAGAGGGGTTTATTAACCTCCAGAATTATTTTTTATTTTATAATGAAAAACTTCACTCAAGACTATTTGAGATAGCATTAGAAGGGTGGCATGGGGTCAGTGTTTTCAGGGTTTGATTACTCTGATTTTGAATCGAGAAACTGTTTCCTCTTTTGCTTCCAGGTGATGAGGATTAATCCATGCTCACCAAATTTAAGAAAGATTGACATGGATCAGTAACAACTTATTTTCCAGTTGGACATGCATCTTTTAGTGACCAGAATAGAAATATTTTTCTGTTATCCAGAGTAGTTAAAATGCTAAATTAATTGTAAGGGGTGGCCAAGAAATTTGGAGCAAAGAGAATCAAATACAGAAGAGATCACAAACTGGTAATGTGCCTAATCTGTGAGTTTTTAAAGAGCAACTATTTTAGTTTGGGGGCCTTTAGTTCCAAGTAAATGAAAATCAGCTGCCTTGAGTGTTACCACCTGTAATTGGGGTATGCATTCTCTTTACCACATCTTTCAGGCTTAGTTTTCTCCTGTTGTTGACTTCTTTCCTGCCTGGCCTCTGTTAATGCATTTGTGTTTATTACTTATTACCCAAGGTCTAGGAAAGGCTCAGCTGTCCCTCCCTAGAAAAATACTATATCGTGGCTCTCAGGTTTGGTCTCCCTTTAGGGGCCCTCCCTATTGGGGATTTCATGTGTATATAACTGATTCTTCATTACAGTGGTGGTAAGAGTAGCTAATGTTTATCAAATATTTATGCCAGGAACTATAATAAATGCTTAAAGTCAACTAATGGATTTAATCCTTGACATTTCAGGTATAGGTACTCTTCCATGGCACAGAAAAGTTGAGTAAACTTGCTCCAAAAAGTGTGGTTAGTAAGTAGCAGAGCTGGGATTTGAATTTATTTTCTCACATTGGAGTTTGTGTGCCCTAACTGCTGTTATGCTGTCTGCCCAGCCTTCAGTTTGTTTGTTTGCATATGGTTACAGATTGGGGTGGAGGTGGTATTCTTGGCCATTTGAAAGGCTCTTAAATTGACGCCTAGCCGGTCACTAGGGCTCCTGTATGCTGCTCGTTCCCCATAGGAAAGCTTTCTGCTTCTCACTGCCTGTTCCATGTAGTTAGGGATTGCCATAATATAGTTCTAGTTTAGTGTGCAGATTGTCTACCTAATATTGGGAGGCAGTTAAGGAATTACAGGAGAGTACTAGGCTTTATCTTTAAATTCATTCTGTTTTTATATGATCTTTGAATCAGGAACCAGTTTTGCCTTTTAAATGTTGTTTAAAAGAGAGGAAAATATACAGCAAGTCTGTGACCCTACAAAGCCTGTTTTAAATATTTACTTGGCTGCACTGGGTCTTACTTTTCATGTGGAAATCTAGTTCCTTGACCACGAATTGAACCCAGGCCCCCTTGCATTGGGAATGTTGAGTCTCGGCCACTGGACCACCAGGGAATTCCCACAAAGCCTGTTAATTTTAAAAGTTTGTAGACCTGTAGAAAGATGATTGCCAAGCCTCTTAGGCTATTAAAGTCAAACTGATCATAGCTTGATCACATGGGAAGAGCCAAATCATAGGTAGTCTGGAACATAAATGAGTAAATGCTGTGGCACTAGAGAAAACTTGAAGATGTGATGGTGTGCTACGCGACTGAGTGATTTCACTTTCACTTTAACTTCAAGGGGGCTGGAGGCGTTAAAAGCCATTTGAGTGGTCCCCCAAGTCTGATGTGTCATTGGCAGTCTTTTCAAAAACAGACTGGAGTTCCTAAGACAGTGGCTTGTATGCAGAGCGCTCTAGGATTGATTCATGTGCTGGTTGTTAGGCACTGATTGTGAGTTGGCCAGAAGTCATTTCACCAAGTTGTTGAGAGTTGAAGCTTTTGTTTTTTTAGCTATAGGATTATAAATTAATTTATGCTCTTGGGCATATTAAATTATTAATGGCTTGGTGTGGTGGCCTTCAGATAATGACATAAGAGCATTTATTGACATATGGAATGTCTCCTTTCGGGCAATACTGTGGATTGGCACCTAGTAAAAAGAATGTTTCCTAAAATTTGAAGTTGGCTACATGCTTTTTTACCTTCATTGCACTACATTAGGGACTTTGAAGAGCCTTTCATTTTCTTTAGATCCCTGCAGGACTTCCTTTTTCTTTGGCATTCTCTTAACTCAAAATGGCATCCCCTTTTCTTCAGTCTCTTGCTATCTGTGTGATTTCTTTCTCCTTGATGTCACTACTGTGTTATATGCTGAATAAGAACAAAATTATATCAGTAGTTTTAGATAGGTGAGAAAGCTGTGTTTTCATTTAAAAAATTTTTTCAGTAGTGAATAATGTTTTGTGAACACGAAGAAGTAGAGTAGAAGAATACAATACACATTCTCCTTGACTGCTGGAGAATGGAAGGACCAGTGTGTGATACATGGAATGACGCTGTTGAAATACTGTAAATCTGTGCTGTCCAGTACAGTAGTAGATACACACGTCTGTTGGGCATTTGAGGAACTGATTGTAAAATACTTCAATAGTTAATGTTGACCATAATATTGAAATGATCCAATTCATTTTACTTGTCTTTGCTTTTTTTTTTTTAAGGCCGCTAGGAAACAAACTTAGATATTTGACTTCACAAATAAGGCAACTTGCCCAAGATTATGTAGTTAATAATGGGAATAGCCAGGATTCCAACCTTGGCTCCAATGATTTTGGTAAGGAGCTCTTAACCTTTGTGTTCTGTATCCCATTTTGCCACTCTCTCCTCCTCCTTTGATTGATAGGCCTTAGGTTCAGTTCAGTTCCTCAGTCGTGTCCGACTCTTTGCGACCCCGTGAATCGCAGCACGCCAGGCGTCCCTGTCCATCACCAACTCCCAGAGTTCACTCAAATTCATATCCATTGAGTCGGTGATGCCATCCAGCCATCTCATCCTTTGTCGTCCCCTCCTGCCCCCACTCCCTCCCAGCATCAGGGTCTTTTCCAATGAGTCATCTCTTCGCATGAGGTGGCCAAAGTATTGGAGTTTCAGCTTTAGCATCAGCCCTTCCAATGAAGGACTGACACCCAGGACTGATCTCCTTCAGAATGGACTGCTTGGATCTCCTTGCAGTCCAAGGGACTCTCAAGAGTCTTCTCCAACACCACAGTTCAAAAGCATCAATTCTTTGGCGTTCAACTTTCTTCACAGTCCAACTCTCACATCCATTCATGGCTGCAATCACCATCTGCAGTGATTTTGGAGCCCAGAAAAATAAAGTCTGACACTGTTTCCACTGTTTCCCCATCTATTTCCCATGAAGTGATAGGACCAGATGCCATGATCTTCATTTTCTGAATGTTGAGCTTTAAGCCAACTTTTTCACTCTTTCACTTTTATCAGGAGGCTTTTTAGTTCCTCTTCACTTTCTGCCATAGTGGTGTCATCTGCATATTTGAGGTTATTGATATTTCTCCCGGCAATCTTGATTCCAGCTTGTACTTCCTCCAGTCCAGCGTTTCTCATGATGTACTCTGCATACAAGTTAAATAAGCAGGGTGACAATATACATCCTTGACGAATTCCTTTTCCTATTTGGAACCAGTCTGTTGTTCCATGTCCAGTTCTAACTGTTGCTTCCTGACCTGCATACAGGTTTCTCAAGAGGCAGGTCAGGTGGTCTGGGATTCCCATCTCTTTCAGAATTTTCCACAGTTTCTTGTGATCCACACAGTCAAATAGATGTTTTTCTGGAACTCTCTTGCTTTTTCCATGATCCAGCGGATGTTGGCAATTTGATCTCTGGTTCCTCTGCCTTTTCTCAAACCAGCTTGAACATCAGGAAGTTCACGGTTCACATATTGCTGAAGCCTGGCTTGGAGAATTTTGAGCATTACTTTACTGGTGTGTGAGATGAGTGCAATTGTGCGGTAGTTTGAGCATTCTTTGGCATTGCCTTTCTTTGGGATTGGAATGAAAACTGACCTTTTCCAGTCCTGTGACCACTGCTGAGTTTTCCAAATTTGCTGGCATATTGAGTGCAGCACTTTCACAGCATCATCTTTTCAGGATTTGAAATAGCTCCACTGGAATTCCATCACCTCCACTAGCTTTGTTTGTAGTGATGCTTTCTAAGGCCCACTTGACTTCACATTCCAGGATGTCTAGCTGTAGGTGAGTGATCACACCATCGTGATTATGTGGGTCGTGAAGATCTTTTTTGTATAGTTGTTCTGTGTATTCTTGCCACCTCTTCTTGATATCTTCTGCTTCTGTTAACATACTGTAGTATGGAACTGTGTTTGGTAATTCAGCTGCCGTATTAGACTGAGTGGTGGCAGCCTTCTAGATAGAAATTCTTAAGAGTAGACCATGTCTTATTTTTATTTCTGGTGCTTAGCACAGTGCCCAGTTAGCTAGCACAAGTAAATACCCAACGTTATTAAAGAACTGAATGAGGCCTTTGGGTTTGCTATTCTTTCATTGTCAGTCCTGTGGCTATGGTAGATCAGAGGAAGACCTAATAAGGTGGAATAATATGAAAGAAAAGACTTTGGAAAAAAGTTAAAAGTGGCAGTAATTGGGAATCAACAGACCCACACAGAACAGAACTGGTTTTATGTGGCTTGTGAGCAAAGAATGGTGTTTGCATTTTCCATGTGTTGAGGGTGGTGAGGGGGCAATATGTAGCAGAACCCTGGTCCAGTTACACAGAATATAACTGTATTGCAGGTGAGGATGTGTAGGGATACTCCAACCGGCTTGTTATTTATTACTGTCCTCTCCCCAAATTAGAGAAACCGTATCCTGTAATCTGCTTCTAAAGCAGAAATAGGTAGATTTCCAAACAGGTCCTTTTTGCGTTCTCAGCATGATAAAGACCAGGGCCTGTAGAGTCAGATTCTACCACTGTAAGCAGATGACCACATACTTCATTTTCCTAATTTGTAGAATGGGTGGTAAATATAAATAAAAGCACCCACCTTGGTATTGTGAGGATTGGTATGGTAAAACGCTTGGCAAAATATCTGAAACTTAAACCCTCACAGTATAAGCTGTTACATATCTAAGCTTTTCCCCTGTATAACAAGTTGCAAAACTAGATCAGCTGACTAGATAAGTATTTGGTGAATTTTTTAAAATTCCTTTTACAACCCTAAAGTAAAATTCATAGACAGCTGCTTTTCTTTTTATTGTGGTGTGTATTTTCAGTCTGTAAATACCTATTTGCAGGTACATTAGAAAAAAGGATATGTTGGCTACCCAGATACATGGGCAGCAGCGTTGATAGTAATGAAAAATCCCTCTCTTCAAAATTGCCCCCTTTTTTTTTTTTTAAAGGAAATTTTAATGCATGTTAAAAGCATAAAGTACTTTTTTTCCCCCAAAACTCTAGTAATAAATTTACTTACATAGAAGTCCAGTACCAAATATCCTTTACCTTAGTCATCTAGCAAGTCTTAGATCCTTTACTCCCATTAATGAAAGTAACGTCCCCCTGTCTTGGGAACAACCTTAGAGCTTGAAATTCAGTCATGTTGCATTTGAAAACTAGCGGTGGCTGTGGAATTGTGTGATGTATGTGGACCTGTTTGACAGATGGATAATCCAACTGGCTGTTAATTCCTACGTGTTCCTAATACTCAATGGGGCTTCCCTGATGACTCAGTGGTAAAGAATCTACCTGCTGTTGCAGAAGACTCTGGTTTGATCCCTGGATTGGGAAGATCCCCTGGAGAAGGAAATAACAACCCACTCCAGTTCTCTTGCTTTGGAAATCCCATGGATAGAGGAGCCTGGCAGGCTACAGTCCATGGGGTTGCAGAGTCAGGCACGACTTAGTGACTAAACAATACTCAACTAGTTTATGAGGTCAATTTTCACTCACCCTGCCTTGGGTGGGGGGGGTGTGTGTGTGTTTGAAGATTTTAAATTAATCCTGTTTCTGTGAATGTTCTCGTGTTATGATAATCCCATGCTATATGGATTCTTTGGTGCATATACACTAGAATATTGAGTCCTTTCTCAACTCTGACCTACTGACAACAGGGTGGGTGAGTCAGTAAAGGTCTAGAAATGTTGCTCCTCCAGTGGTTCTGGTTACTAATATTATCATCACATTAATTCCCAATCTCTAGAAAGTCAAATCATTCACCACTGCCCCCCTCACTTGTAACATCCATTCATTCACAGTTTTTCCCCTATTAAGTTTAAGAACGGTATCTCACATCTACTCCCTCACCCACACAGCCACAAAAGCTGGGTCATATTCTCCAGGTCTTTGAACTCAACTTGAATTTGCTAGTTGTTGGTTTTACTCATGTCCATGACTTCTCCACTGGGAACATCTTTCTCATTTTCTTTAATACTCAGGGCAAATGTTGCTTGCTTTAACACTTGTGAAGCCCTGAAGCAATATTTCAACCATGTTTGCTTAACAACAGACTAAAGATTGGTGTGGGTTTCGCAGGTAGTTCTGTGGTAAAGAATCTGCCTGCAGTGCCGGAGACCTAGGTTCAATCCCTGGATGGGGAAGATCCCCTGGAGAAGGACATGGCAACCCACTCCAGGATTCTTGCCTGGGAAATCCCATGGACAGAGGAGCCTGGTGGGCTACAGTCCGTGGGGGTCACAAAAGAGACAACTAAACAACAACAAAGATTGGTGTAAATATGATGTCTTACAGTGAAGTAAAAGAGGGTTGTGTGCTAGTGAAAAGTTGCGTTCATCTTCATTTCCTTGGTTTTCTGGCACAAACAATGCTTGCCTTGTGAATGATGTCGGTATTGGTAGTGTTCATATTTGTACACTGTACATATTTGTTCACTGTAATCAGTATTTTTACCAGCACTTTCTGTTCATGGCAAAGTTGACCAGAAAATACATGGTCCCCATGTACCCCAGGCCTTCAGATTGTATCCATGACCACCTCTGCTGTACTGTACCAAGAGATACATTTGTTTAAATTGTTAAATCTACATTTGACACCAGTATTTATTGCTCAAAGTCCATAGTTTATATTTAGGGCTCACTCCTGGTATTGTACATTCTATTGAGAATTCGGAATAGTAAAGATGAAGTAGGAAGGAAGCTAGTAATTGATGAGAGTATGTTCATGATCTCTTCTACTTTACTTAAGTTAGTAACCATGCTCTTAGAGGTACGAATGGCTTGTGCTGGAATACTTTTAGTGTTTAGTAGAATGAGAAGTGACAATATATGTTGCTAGTCACTTCTGTCCTCTTAATGGCTTTGTAGGTCACACTTTTTGTCTTTTTCCTTTTTTAATGCTTCTGAGGTAGGTGGTAAGACAGTTGTTAGTAAAACCATTGTGATTTACTGGTTGTGTTTTTGTTTTGATTCTTAATTTCCTTCCTAATGGCTGGTTGGCAGCCAGGAAAGTCTCTAGAAAGGGGAGGGGAAGGCTCAAAGGATCGAGCGCATTCTTAATCTTCGGCAACATGCAATGTAGTGTTCAATTTTCTAACTCGTTCTACTTGGTTCTGTCTTGCAGGAATGACACCAAGGAAGATGTATTTGTACACCAGGTGAGTGCTCCTGTGGCTGTTTATACTTCTGGCTCAAAACTTGTGAGAAGAAAAGGGTGTATGTCTTCTAAATTATTGTTGCTTGTAAAAAAGATTTATTAAGTCCACTTACCAAACAATTTAGTTCCCACAGGAAGAGGGGTAGTACAGCTTAAAAATGTGTACATTAAAACATTGTGTTGGCAGTTCACTTAATTAAAATAGGCCTTTCATGTTGGTATTTTGTTTTGTTAATAACTGTAGCTTTTTAAAATGTCGAATTTACTTGATTCCTTACACTAAATTTTCAAACCTAGTTTCAGACAAATGGAAAACCTCCATTAATCCAAATTCGAACTATACTGTTGCTGTCCATAACACACTCAAATGGTGTTAGAATTACCTCTGACAGATGACAGTAATGATGGGGGAAATAGGCCAAAGCTGCAAAATACATTGATTTTGAGACAAATGTTGAAAAACTGGACATTGTGGCATAGATCCTTCTGTTTGTTCTAAAGTACTTTGAATGGGTAAGATAGTTTTTATGTTTGGAGAATTTTTACCAGCTTGGAAAATTTAGAAATCCTTGCTAGTTTAAGGTTAAGTGAAAGGGTGGAATGGCAAGGTTGGTAATTACTTATTAAATAGTTTTTAGATTAGCCTCAGTGTTTGAGAGGAAAAGACTGACAGGATAGGTGCTACATGCCAGACTTTCCTCCACAAGTACTATTTAAGGCAAGTATTTGGGAAAACTTTAAACATTAAGAAGTTTATTGTTTAAGTAAGCCGCTGCCAAATGAACAATAATACTTCGACCTTAAGTATATCATAGGCTTCATTGGACTTAATTTTCTTCATAGGAATGCAATGGGTAGGAAAAATGTTTAGGAATGCATTCTTCTATGAATTCTGCCGGGGGCAGGGGGTGGATTTGTTTTATTTTGTTTTTTTACTAAGACTATTGAAATATTATTGACTTGTATTGAAAATCACTCTTTAAGAACTTTTTAGCCACTGTACTGTGATGTAGACATCAAAAGACAAAGTCAGTCTCCACACTCGTGCCTTTATTCAGGCAGGTGTGAGCTTGGCTGGCAGCATACTTCCTTGGAAAGGCTGCCTTAAGTTGGTGTTGTGTAGCTCTCTGCATTGACCTATAGACCACTCAATGACAATTGAGGGGGAAACCAGATCAGTTTCTAGGTACATCCAAAAGCCTGTTCAGTAATCCCAGGGTCAAACATTAAGTATGGAAACATTTAAATTCTAAACAAATACAGGACTGCTCAGGCAAAATATTGTATTAAAACAAATGTTTGTTTTATAAAATTGAATACCAATACTTAATGTGTTTCTTACTTCCTTCTGCATATTCGAAGGAATTTGCAGACTTGGGTACAAGAGACAGACAGCAAGGCTTGCCAGTCTTGCTGCCTTTGGGCAACAGTGAAGGGTCTGGGAATGTGAGGAGAGAATTGATACTGACCAAAATAAGAGCTTGGGATTTTAATTAACCCATATTTCTGCTATCCCCTATGACTGCAGATAATTGAGAGTTACATGAAAGGTATGAAAACTTTGTGACAGTTTAGATGACAGATGAGATCAATTATTTGGCTGAACACATGTCACCCACTTGTACCAACCCACAAGTTGTCACCGATATGCTTTCCTCTTTATTTTGGAGGTGGTTTCAACATTTAGTTGTTTCTTAGGACTTTGGCTGCTCAGGTCTTGGTGGTGTTACAAGGAGACTGCAGTTCTGGGCAACTTGAGCTTAATTGGCTTCAGATTTATTGGTTGTCCTGCCTCCTCTGGAGTGGAAATGCATGGGTGATCCCGTAATGGATACCGCTGTGATATAGTAGAATGAACATGGGATTTGGAGTCCCGAGACCTGGATTTAGAAAAGTCCATACTCTGCCACTTACTTTGTGACCTTGGGCAAGTCCCCTGACTTTTAAAGCCTGTTTTATTACCTTAAAAGAGGAATGAATAATGATGCCTCACATCTTCATAATGCGATTGAGTGGGTAATGCATGAAAGTACTTTATGGAAGTATTACATATGTGATATGTTATTCTTCCCCTTTAGTTTTGTTATACAAGTCTGGAGAATGAGTAACAATGAGAGATACAATGTATTCTGGGGAGGTAATAACCAACAGAATATTAAAAAGTGTCATAGTTAATTCATGGGAATTGCATTTCCATTGAAGTATTCCCACAATCAGGTTGGAAGGGATTTTGGCTGACATTTGTAACAGAGTTTGATCTGGTAACACAGGGACAAAGTTGGTTTGGTCAACTTTGAAGCATCCAAAACTAAACTCGCCTGTCATCTAAACTGGCCCTGTGTGGGGCTAGCTTCTACTATTAAGTGCAGTCTTTGGGGATAGGTGGATATCCTCATTTTGTTCAAAGCTACATATAATGCTTTTGCAAAAAGCATTTTAAAATACATGTTTATAGTTGTGTTTGTCTTGCGTGTTAAATTACTTGTTTTAGTTTGGAAAATAGTGATAAAATGCTGGGGCCTTGTAAGATTGGAGTATTTTGGTTGAGGTTGGGGGTTAGCACTGGTCCTTGTTTTCCTAAATTTATTGATGGTTTGGTCTTACTTAAAGCTAATTTTACGTGTATATCCAAGTTAAAATAATATTGACTCTGGTACATTTTAAATGAAAAAGCACATTATTCTCCCCTGTTAATCTATTTTTGGAATGTGATATTACTAGACTGCCATAAAGAAGAATAACCCCAGGAAGTACCTTCGCAGTGTAGGAGATGGAGAGACTGTGGAGTTTGATGTTGTTGAAGGAGAAAAGGTGAGGATGCTTTTTGTGTAAAGGTTTGACTTGAGTATGGAAATATTTTGGAGATCTCATCCATTAGGATGGTGGCTCTAAGGTGGATGGATGGGTCAGGTGACCACTTGAACACACGTGCACCAACCCTAACGTGCTGGCTGCAGATAGAGGGCTACCTCTTCAGAACAGTGAGGAACTAGTGTTTAATCATTTCAGTGCACCCCTGGCCACAGAGACCCTTTGTATTTTTTGTGTAAGTTTTGTTGCGTGTACTTAATTCCGTTGTCACTATCACTATATGATGGCTTTTTGTAGGGTGCGGAGGCAGCAAATGTTACAGGCCCTGGTGGAGTTCCAGTGCAAGGCAGTAAATACGCAGCAGACCGTAACCATTATAGACGCTATCCACGTCGCAGGGGTCCTCCACGCAATTACCAGCAGAACTACCAGAATAGTGAGAGTGGGGAAAAGAATGAGGGATCGGAGAGCGCTCCCGAAGGCCAGGCCCAACAGCGCCGGCCCTACCGCAGGCGGAGGTTCCCACCTTACTACATGCGGAGACCCTACGGGCGTCGACCACAGTACTCCAACCCTCCTGTGCAGGGAGAAGTGATGGAGGTAAACGTGCTTTTATTTACTTTTAACTGCTGCTGTCTTGAGACTTTTGTCTGCTTGGGTTTTTACACTAATGTGAATGGAGTAAAATTTGGCTTGGTTTCTGTTCCCTTTTCAGGGTGCTGACAACCAGGGTGCAGGAGAGCAAGGTAGACCAGTGAGACAGAATATGTATCGGGGCTACAGACCACGATTCCGCAGGTACAGTTTGCATTTAAGATTGTTTCAAGCATGTATTATGACTCAGCAGCAGCATGCTTCTTCTGCAGGCTTTTTCAGTCATTTGTCTGTTAACGCTTCACATTTTCTTTCATCAGATGCCTAAGAGGTGAACCTGAAGTCAGTTATCTTTGAGAATGTGTTCTTTGCATCTTTGCTGGCACTGATTAAAAACAGCTTTATAGATGTGGTCTACTTTTTGCAGTTGGTTTTGTTGTTGTTTTACTCTAATGAGGGTATGGAATTTCCCATTTCTGTCCTTTAACAGGTAAGAGAATAGTAGTTTAAACTGCATTGTATTATAACTTTAAGACCTGATTCATTGGGAGGGAGAAAAGTAAAGGTAAGCATACCTTTTTAACAGAAGGTGTTTAATTATTAGAGGAATTAGGGTAGAGCTTCACGGGCCAGACAGGTTTAATGCATATATGTAGTAAAAGGTCTTTAGATATTGAGTCTCCAGATGTGATCCCTAAAACTAACAGGTAGCATACTATTCTAAACCTAGACACAGATACCTTGTTCAAATACTGCAAACAATCACGATATCAGCTCTTAAATAGTGATAAATGTTTATCTGTGATAGTGATAAACGGTCTAAAATAGGCTTTCATGCTCTGTCCCTTTAAATCCCAAGGGCAATATACTTGGTCTACTTTTTGTTACGTTGTAGAACTTTTCCAATTTTCTACCTAGTTTCCTTGGTGTGTTTTAAAACAGCACATGAATTTTTGTTGAGTGCTTCAGTTTTACTTCGTGGTCTCGTTTGAATATATTATAATCTATCGATGAATGCAGGGCTTTCCAAACTATTTAGTCAGGAATTTTTTGTTTGAGTAGTAAATGACACATGCTACTTATAATCCAGGGGGTGAAATGATTGATGCAGATCCAAGAGCAAATTGTGAGAAATCTGAGATCAGTATAGCAGGAGTTTTGCTGAAAGGAGGACAGATGGGGTGGCAGTAAAGGGAAAGGAGTCATTAAGAAAGGATTTTTTTTTTTTTTTTTTAAGAAATAAGAGCTTATTTGTAGGCTAAAAAATGCAATTTTTAAAAAAAGGATACTTGTCAGGGAATTATCTGCTGCAGCTGTCTTCAGTTAGGATTGGGTTTGGTCCATGTAATGGGATATCTTTTGCTGGGAACCGTGAATGTTGCATGTTTAAAAAGCCAGAGTTTTGGGGTACCAGTGTGTTGGTGAAGTCAAAAGGAAAGGGGTGAGAGGTTTGGGACAAATATGTGAAATTATCTGTAGAAGAGAAGTAGGGGAAATCAAGTAACAGTGATCACAAATTTAAAGTGGGTCCACCAAACATGCTTATGTTTTTGCAGCCATTTTGAGCAGCAGCCTCAGATTAAGCAGTTAGATTTGTTCAGCATTTGTCTACTCAAAGATACTGGGTTTGGGTTTGATGATAATCTTTAGTGGTAGACGTTATACTTGGAGAGAAAGGAGAGAAGAGGATTAAGGAAGCGTTAAGGTCGCAGAGAGTCAGACTGAACTGAAGAGACAGAATGATTGATAGGATTGTTGGATTATAGGTCCTAGTGGACATAAGAGTGGGAGAACAAGACTCCTGGAATACACCAGGAAAATAAGTAAAGGGTGACTAGAGAGTGGAATGCTTGAAACTGAGAGAACCTAAGTAGCAAACAAGAATTGCATGGGAGGTAAAGTGGCCACCTCATGCGAAGAGTTGACTCGTTGGAAAAGACTCTGATGCTGGGAGGGATAGGGGACAGGAGGAGAAGGGGACGCCAGAGGATGAGATGGCTGGATGGCATCACTGACTCGATGGACGTGAGTCTGAGTGAACTCCGGGAGTTGGTGATGGACAGGGAGGGCTGGCGTGCTGCAATTCATGGGGTCACAAAGAGTCGGACACGACTGAGCGACTAAACTGAACTGAAAGAATCTAAAAGCCGATGTTATATGGAACTGTCATGATAATTACAATAGGAAAAGGGTAGTAAAATGGAACATGACATTAAGATTTGAAAGGTGGGGTTTTAGAATTCAAAAGGCTACAGGGGAGGGCCAGGGCAGTTTTGCCAGACTGGTCAGGAGTTCCCCAAAATGTGGGAAAACTGTTTCAGGAGAAGAGGTGTGGTGGGGGCTGCGGGGGGTGGGGGAAGTTGGGAGGGGAAGGTGGAAGATTGGAGGGGTTAGAGGTGAAAAATGGAATCTTAAATAGTTAGAGCTGGGATGACCTACACGTGTGTAAAAGGTATGCTGATAATCTTGGTGATTAAAGTGTGTGACTCTGGTTTTTAGTGTATTCACAAAGTTATCATGTCTCCCCTCCAAAAGAAAAGGGCTTGTATTCATTAACAGTCATTCTCCGTTCCCCTGTACCCCAGCCCCTGGCTACTGCTTTCCTTATCTCTGTATTTGCCTAGTTTGGACATTTTTGTGTCTAGCTTTGACCTCGTGTATTTTAGTCATTCATGCCTTTATCATTAGTACTTGATTTCTTTTTATGACCAAATCAGGTTCAGTTGTATGGATATTACATTTGTTTTTCGTTAACTTGGTTGATGGGCATTTGGGTTATTTTCACATCTTGTTTTGAATGTTAAAATAATGCATAATGGATATTGTTTTGGATACAGATCTAGAAGTAGAACTGCTAGGTCATTTAGTCTCCAAACTGCTTTCCAAAGCTGCTGCACCATTTTATAGTCACACCAGCCAGCAATGCATTGGGGGTTTCTCCATCCCCTCCCCAATATGATTGTTTTCAGTCTTGGGATTATGGCTCTCCTGGTGTGTATGAAGTGGTTTTGATTTGCCTTTCCCAAACTAATGGTTGCTGTGTACTTTGATTTATATGAAGATAATACCTTTTCTCTGGTTTTGATTTCTGCTTTTTTTTTTTTTTAAACAAATATTCATCTATAAAGGTTAGCACTTGTTGCCAAACCTGGTTACTTTAATACCCGTGTTTTTAAATAGCATCAGGGTGTTGATGGTGTTGTACAGCTTTAGTCCTTCCATGGCTAACTTTGGAATAGCTTATACTGTGCGTATTTTGAGTAATATAAGTGTGTTGTTGTTCAATCACTAAGTCGTGTCCAAGTCTTTGTGGCCTTATGGACTGCAGCACTCCAGGCTCCCCAACCTTCACTTAATTATCTATGAATATATTGGGTATATATATGGATATATTGGGTAATATGAGACTATTAAAAGCAGTTTTAAATGGTCATCTTAGTGTACACTTCCAAATCCTTTTACCAAGTCGTCATATTCAATTTGTGCAGTAAAAACCAAGTTTATTCTTTCAGTTTTGATAAACTGCCTGCACACCACTTGATAACAGAAAGGGCAGATGTGTTGACCCGTGACTTGATGAAAGAAGGCAGGTTTTATCATTGCAAGCTTCCACAATGTTCATTCCAGGGGCCCTCCTCGCCAAAGACAGCCCAGAGAGGACGGCAATGAAGAAGATAAGGAAAACCAAGGAGATGAGACCCAAGGTCAGCAGCCACCTCAACGTCGGTACCGCCGCAACTTCAATTACCGACGCAGACGCCCAGAAAACCCTAAACCACAAGATGGCAAAGAGACAAAAGCAGCCGATCCACCAGCTGAGAATTCGTCCGCTCCCGAGGCTGAGCAGGGCGGGGCTGAGTAAATGCCGGCTTACCATCTCTACCATCATCCGGGTAAGTGAGCCTCGATGGCCTTCTGGCCTCTGGGCAGTCATGAGTGTTGTCCATTAATGAAAGAGAGGAAAACCCAGTTCATCAGGTACGGTGTCTTCTACCCAAACTAATCTTAAGATGACTCGAATGTCATTTTGTTAATGAACTGTACGTCAGAGCCATACTCTGGCCTAGCTTTACATTGTATCTTTTGTATTAGGGCCTTTTCTTGGATGATTTTACTAGTAAGCTGGAGAAGGAAATGGCAACCCCCTCCAGTATTCTTGCCTGGAAAATTCTGTGGACAGAGGAGCTTGGTGGGCTGTAGTCCATGGGTGTCATTAAGAGTCGGACGTGACTGAGCGCACACACAAACAGCAGTGAGCTGAGGAAAGTCTTGCTAACCTTACCCTAACAAGTAATTACACTGTGATATTCTTCATTTTCAAAAATCAGTGGGGTAGCTACTTGGATTAAAAACGTAGGTGATGATGACCAGTATGGTCTGTTTGAGGAACCTGGTGGCTTTGGCATTACATCATCAATTCTGAAATTAAGAGGATTCCCTTTTTACTTGATTCTAGGAGACCTGTATTGTCTCTGTTTGACTCTAGAATTATCATTTTCAGCCAATGAGACTTTTTCCACCTATTTTGAGTGTCAAAAGGTCGTTCAGAACCTACGAGTAAACCATTCTTATTATATAGCAGTGCCCACTCCTGTTATGAACTGCTGTGTAAAGGTAAACCAGTATGAGATGTGTTAATACCTTCCCTACCTAGCTAATTTGACCTGGAGCAATTTGATATACTAAAAGATTGCAGTGAACTATAGAAGGTAATTAAAAAACTTTTTTTTCTTTCTCTCTTACAGTTTAGTCATCCAACAAGAAGAAATGAATATGAAATTCCAGCAATAAGAAATGAACAAAAGATTGGAGCTGAAGACCTTAAGTGCTTGCTTTTTGCCTGTTGACCAGATAACTAGAACTATCTGCATTATCTATGCAGCATGGGGTTTTTATTATTTTTACCTAAAGACGTCTCTTTTTGGTAATGACAAACGTGTTTTTTAAAAAAAAAAAAAAAGGCCTGTTTTTTCTCAATACACCTTTAAAGGTTTTTAAATTGTTTCATATCTGGTCAAGTTGAGATTTTTAAGAACCTCATTTTTAATTTGTAATAAAAGTTTACAGCTTGATTTTTTCAAAAAAAAAGTCAACAAACTGCAAGCACCTGTTAATAAAGGTCTTAAATAATTGTCTTTGTTGTATATTTCTGCCTTGCTTCATTTTAGTTTATAAGGACTTAGCTGGTTATTTGCTTGAATCTCTGCAGATAGGTGATACTTCATGGTATTTACTCAAGGAAATGTTCTTAAAATGTGTAATCATTTGTTGAGTAGCATACCTGTACTGAAAATTAGAATTTGATACGGTAATCTGGCCATTTTCCTTTCAGTTCAGTTCAGTCGCTCAGTCGTGTCCGACTCTTTGCGACCCCATGAATTGCAGCACACCAGGCCTCCCTGTCCATCACCAACTCCCGGAGTTCACTCAGACTCACATCCATCAAGTTGGTGATGCCATCCAGCCATCTCATCCTCTGTCGTCCCTTTCTCCTCCTGCCCCCAACCCCTCCCAGCATCAGAGTCTTTTCCAATGAGTCAAGTCTTAGCATGAGGTGGCCAAAGTACTGGCGTTTCAGCTTTCACATCATTGCTTCAGAAGAGTGAGTTCCTTTTACTGGGAGGCAGTGGTAAAGAGAGGGCATGTTCTAGTGGAGACTAACAGGACTGAGTTATTTCAGCCTGCAGATTGAAGGACACCCACCTTAGTTAGCAGATGTCTGCCACAGAGACTGCTGTACTCAGTAAACACAGCTCAGCTCCTTTACTTGGGTACTAGAGATGGTAACCACAAATGATGGAATGCTTGTGGGAGGGCTGCTTAAAGAATATAGAGGTCAGTGACATTCATTTTGTCGTCAGCACCCTTGTAACGTTAGCATGTTGTATATTTTATAGTGTCTTACTACTTTCCTTTATGGAATAATGACTGCTATCTAGAGACATTCTGGATCGTTCTGGCCAGTTTTCGAGACCTTGGGAATATACAGTTGGCTAGAGGCATATCTGGGAGTCATGCAGTGCTGTGTGCCTGTTCAGAATGGGCTTGGCATTCACAGAACTGAGAGTTGCATTGCAGTGGTAGTTTTAGTTCAGGGGACCGGTGAATAAAGTGGGAAAAAATAGGCAAGTAGCTGGGCTAGTATCAGTTAACACCTTGAAATGCCTTTTCTGAAATTGGGACCAACTCTTTGGATGGTATGGACAATTGAGCACTGCTCGTGGTATGTAAAATCTGTTTTTTAACAGTTGCATGCATTAGGATATATGTTGTGGGAAACGATTTCAACATTGCTTATATAATCCAATAATGTAAGAATGTGATTTTGAAAACCATGGCAAGGAAGAAAGCTTTTTGTGATGTAGTCTTGCTGCCAGTGTTGCAAACAGAACACTGTTTTTCTCGGGTATTTTTCTCATGTCACCCAGCACATCGTGCTGAATTCACTATGTACGAGGACCAGAGAGCCTGGAGGGGCGGCGGCAGCAGCGCTGTGCCGCAGATTTCCTCTGACAGCTCTACCCTGCTGCCTACCCTTGAGTCTGGTTTTCCCACTGTAACAGTTTGAATACCTCATATTCCTGAAGACCTGCGTGGCTGGAGCACAGAAGGTGGTAAGGAAGTGAGTGCCAACTCAGTCAAATCAAGTTTGTTGTCTGTTTTGTTCCTCTAAAATTAATTTAGGGTGCTTTTGGTTTTTGTTGAAGCTTGTACTGGGTGGCCTAGGCAGTCAGGTAATACTTAAGGAATGGGTGCTAGTGGTGACAAACCAGAAGAGCTTGTAGTCAAGAATGGATCATTAGTAAAGAGCTGAAATTTATTTCGTATAATAAATACAGTAGTATCAAGGAAACGTGTGTAGAACTAAGTAACATTTTCGAAAATCTTAAAGCAAAATGAAGATTTACATGTTCATGGATATTGAGGATGATGTTAATCCATCTATTCAAATTCAGTTTTTTTTTTAATGACATTTTTGGGTTTTAGAAAAGATGAGAGATTGGAGGTTAGAGGAGAGAGAAAGATGTAAAATAGTTGTCTTGGAGAAGAGGAAAATAAGTATACCAAGGAAGTAGAACTGCCAGCAGGTGGAGGGTTGGGTTTCACCCGAGCTTGGCCAGCTGAATCCAACAGACGGCAGAAGAGTAAAGGTACAGAAAGCAAATGCAGAGGGCTTCCCTGGTGGCTCAGTGGTAAAGAATCTGCCTGCCAGTGCAGGAAGTGGGTTCGTTCCCTGGTTTGGGAGGATCCCACTTGCTGCAGGGCAACTACAGCTATGAAGCTGACATGCTGCAATGACTGACGCCTGAACGCTCTAGAGCCTGTGCTCTGTAACAGGATAAGCCACCGCAGTGAGACGCCCATGCACGCACAACTAGAGAAAAGCCAACACAGCAACAAAGACCCAGCACAGCCAAGTAAGTTTTTTTTTAAGTGAGTGCAAAGTTAAAGCTGATGCTATTGCCCTCAGCATCCACTTCCCCCATCCCCAGGTCTAGGAGGTGTATCCGTATTAGTGAAAGCCGATGAGAGCACACAGCTTGCTTTGGTGACTGGAATGAGTCTGAGTTGACACGGTTCCAAAGCGATCTGGTGGAGTAAAAGTACTAGTTCAAGGAAGCTGGAAGAACGAGATGCTGGCCTTAAACCAGCAAGCGTGGAGACCTGGGGCACTGGTGGTGACAGTTCGGGCTGTGATCGTGTGTGGAAGATCGTACCGGAAGTAAAGGGTCAAAAATAGACCATGGTGTTCACAAGGATCCTGAGTGTTGAAATTCCCTCAGGTGTTGATAGAAGTAGGTGTGGTGAAGGCCCTGAGGGAGTGCTGCTGGAGAGTGAGCTGAGCTTGAAGGCATGGGCTTCGAGGAAGTTTGAATTTAAAAGTGGCAACGGTGTAATCGAATTAGCCCACCATCAGGCACCACAGTTCTCTGGGTTTAGAAAAAGAAAGCCACTACTAAAAGCTCAAAGAGAGTGTCCTCAGCACAAGTCTACTGAGAGGTAGGCTAAGAACATTCAGAAAAGCAGCTGGTGACTAAATCCACAGGGCGGGGCACAGCGGGGGTTTGAGAAACAATACTGAGTCAGGAGAGGAGAGCTGATAGAAATTTAAGGTAGTGGCACTGAATGGGAATTGAGCATCTGGCAGAGGTAAACAGGCAAGTATAGTTCATGACAGGCTCATTACTGAGGTTCTATATGGCACCAAGGCTGGTAAGGCTGCTTTTTGGCTGGGGAAGGAGCATTTGTTAGGAATTCCACCTCTCCCTGCTCTGAATGGCGCCTCAGATATTAGAGAGCCTGCTTAGATCCCTTCAGTCTGGCTGCCTGTCTTTAAAAGCTATAAATGATAAAAAGTCAACTTGTATAAATACCTATCCAAGTGATGTTTAGCACCTCTTACTGGCTTGGGGCAGCCAGCTATACAGCCCTTCTGTCTGGGCTGAGAAGCTGGTGATGTGTTTGTATATTATCTTTTTGGCTGGCTGTAGCTTGTGGGATCTCAGTTCCCTGAGCAGGGATCAGGCTTGAGCCCTCAGCAGTGAAAATGTGGAGTCCTAACCACTGGACTGCCAAGGAATCCAACGAATGATTTTTAAATAGGATAGTTATCATTTTAAGTTACTCTGGGACAGAAAAAGGGGACATTGTTGTAGAAGCCCAGATGAGATGAGACCATAGATAAGGCAGTAGGAAAAGGTCAATATTTGAGATGTTCTCAGAAATGGGGTTGCCAGTTTGAGGGGACTAGCTGAATGTGGAATGAGGAAGGGAATAATCTGGCGTGATTGTAGAATGGTGATGAAGATAGAGCTACTGCTAGAACAGGCTGCACAAACGGGAGGGTCTCTTTGCTTGCAATGTCTGGGGCATCCATAGGGAGGGTGTGGGAAGCAGATGTGAAGCTAAGGGGTGGGCTGTTGACTGCCCCATCAGGTGGCTGTTGAAAGCTGTGATTGTGGAGAATAGAGTGGAGGCCCAAAGATATGAGGAATCCAGGAAGGGGAGCATCACAGAATCATGGAGAACCAAGAAGTGGTTCAGTGGGCATCAAAGCCAAACAGTCTAAGAAGGGGGAGGCTGAAAAGCGTCCCTTGGGCTCAGCGGCAAGGAGACGAAGGGTGAGAGCAGGCTTGTGGAAGGGTGAGGGTGTCCCCAGACTGAGCAGGTGAGTGGTGATAAGGGCTGCTGCACGCTCAACCTTCCGTATCTCAGTAACAGTCCATCCTTACAGGTTCCAGCCAAAATCCTCAAGTCTCTCCTGACTTCTCACTTAGAACACTCCACATCCAACAAGTCTGCAAATCCTGTTGGTTCTGCCTTTGATATAGCCAGCATCAGACCACTTCTCACCACCTCTGTCCACATGGGTCCAGGCCTCTTGTCTCTCACTTGGATTGTTGTTATCTGCTAGATGAGCTCTCTGCTACCAAATTCCTGCCCCACCTGTCTCCAGCCAGTCCTCTTAAAAACTGTGTCAGACTCTGGGTCACTTCTCTGCTCAAAACCGTTGAGAAGCTCCCAGTCTCACTTTTGAACAAAAGTCAACACAGTGGGCCCCACTCCCACTTGTACTGCCTTCCCCCTGGTTTACACCGGCCTCACAGTTCTCTTCCTTGAATGTGCCAGCATATTCCAACTCAAGATTTTGACTTGACTTCTTAACAGGAAGACTCTTTCCTCCAGGAACTAAACGGCTTTCTCCCTCTGTTATTTCAGGGAAAGATTAGGAAGGCTTTCCCTGACCACTCTGTTTAAAATAGCAGCCCGTCTGTGCCCACATCTGACCTCCCCGCCCTGCTTGACTTTTCTCCATAGTGCATATCATTATAGGCTAATCAATAGTGCATATTCTCTTCGCCAGGAAGTAAAGGGCAGAGATTCTTGTTTGTGTTTTGTGTTTGCTTTTTCCCTGATACATCCAAAGATCTACAAGGGTACAGAGTAAAAAGCTCAGTACTGTCATTACGTTGGGAAGAAGTGGGATGACGGAAATGAGGGCTGCCGCTGGAAGGGCAAGATAAGCTAGTAATGTTAGACTGTATAATTTATGTGTTAGCCAAATAGATGTTCTTGAGAGTGACAGGGATTTGATTGCCAATTACACCGGGATGAAAAGACTGCCCGGGAGTTCTGGTCACTCCAGAGATAGCAAATTTGAAGGAAGGGTTTTTTTTAGGATGAGGAAACTATGTGGGGTTGGGGGAGAAGAGACCAAACAAGAAGAGCTTTGTGATTCTGTGGTGCAACCAAATGCCTCATTTACCCTGTGCATAAAATTCAGTTTTCATAGATCATTTTGAGATACCAGGATGGAAAGGTGATTTGCAGTCAGAAAACCTGACTTCCAATGAACTTGAGTCCTGAGTCCTGCCAATGAAAGTAGAGGTAAATAGTATCTACTTCCCAAGTTTCTTGCGAAGATGAACTAAGAAGAATACCTTATGTTTTGTTGTTCAGCTGCTAGTGAAGTGAGGTCACTCAGTTGTGTCCAACTCTGCGATCCGATGGACTGTAACCTACCAGACTTCTCTGTCCATGGGATTTTCCAGGGAAGAATGCTGGAGTGGGTTGCTGTTTCCTTCTCCAGGAGATCTTTCCCACCCAGGGATTGAACCCAGGTTTCCCACATTGTAGGCAGATGCTTTATCATCTGAGCCACCAGGGAAGTCCTGTTCAGCTGCAAAGTCATGCCCTATTCTTTGCAACCCCATGGGCTTCAGCATGCCGGGCTTCTCTATCCTCCACTACCTCCCAGGGTTTGGTCAAATTCATGTCCATTTAGTCAGTGATGCTATCTAACCATCTCATCTTGTCCACCCCCTTCTCTTTTTGCCTTCAGTCTTTGCCAGCATCAGGATCTTTTTCAGTGAGTTGGCTTTTGTCACCAGGTGGCCAAAGTATTGGAGCATCAGTTATTGCTCAGTAAATGTAGGCTGTTATTATAATAATTTTAAGTATCAACTTAGGAACTCTGAACACTGTAAACTGAAATTGTGGTGGCCCGAGTATGACTTGCAAATCTCTTAACTACAGTCAGTATAACTGACCCAAGATGCTTTGCTCTGAAATCTGCCACCATGTTTGCCTTGAGGCTGTGCTTTCTAAGTGCTCCCAAGCCAATCAATGAGTAAGCTCAGCAGAGTTTCTAACACAGTCCTGTTCCTGAAAGCTGTTGAACTCCTCTGACAGCTAACTGACTTAGACCCCATGGTAGTCTATGATTCTTCAACCCAGTATTCCTTCACTTAGGCTTGATGACTCCCTCAGCCCCCTGCCCATGTTTTAAAGGTGTTTCCATAGTAAACGTCTTGCATTTTAATACTGTTGTGGGGAGGGTGGGGGTCTACTGCTTGGAGAACCCAGACTAATACAAGCATCACAGAAAAGTAAGGAGGTGAGAAAGGATTCTGGGAGGATGACAGAGTATGAAGCACCAGGAATCTGTCCCCGTTATCTCAAGAAGTACACTGGTAGAATTGGTCTGATGTAACTGTTTTGAAGGCTTGCAACATCCAGGGAAGACATATGGTAAACTGAGATTAATTGGGGACTTTGGCTCTTCATTCAGCAGAGACTACCCAGCTCAGCCCTAAGGCATGCAGTTGTTCCTGGAGCACCTTGCACATACCTTGCAGCAGCCAAAGGGAGCAATAAAGACCCTGTCCCCTAAATACTGGGATTGTTCTGATTGTAGACAATCAGCTGTTTCTGATCAAGGAGATGCAAACACAAAGATAGCAGTTATTGTTGCACCTGCCCTCATTGTTGCAAGCCTCTCCCCTGCAGCTGAAGGGACTTTCAGGGAATATAAAAAGCTGGTGCCTCCCCCCTCTTCATTTTAGTCTAAAGGACAATCAAAAGCACCCACATACGAGGGTTGGGGGGAGATAGTCACTTCACATGCCAAAATGGTGCGGGTGGTGGGGGGAGACAGCTCAGAAATGACCTGAAGATACTTTGAATTTATACCTTAAGCTGATCCTTGGTATAGATACAACCTAGAGTAAAAGAAAATAAAAATACAGCAAACCCTGGAGAAGAGAGAAATGTGATTTCCAGGGTTATTATTAGTTTCAATGTCAAGTTTTTAATGACAATAACAAATCATAAGGCATACGAAGAGGAAAATATGGCTCAATCAAAGGAAAGAAAACCAACAGAAACTATCCCTGAGAAAGACCTGGTAACAGACCTACTAGACAGCTTTTAGAACAAATGTTTGAAGATACAGGACTAAAGATGAAAAAACAGCGTATAAATAGAAGCGATGCTAGTGATAAAGAACCTGCCTGCCAATGCAGGAGACTTAAGAGACATAGGTTCAACCTCTGGGTCAGGAAGATCCCCTGTAGAAGGAAATGGCAACCGACTACAGTTTTATTGCTTGGAGAATCCCATGGAGAAAGGAGCCTGACTATATTCTCTAGTTGACCTCCACAGTCCCATACTCAGTTCAGTCGCTCAGTAGTGTCCGACTCTTTGCAACCCCATGAATCGCAGCACGCCAGGCCTCCCTGTCCATCACCAACTCCCGGAGTTCACTCAGACTCATGTCCATCGAGTCGGTGATGCCATCCAGCCATCTCATCCTCTGTCGTCCCCTTTTCTTGCCCCCAATCCCTCCCAGCATCAGAGTCTTTTCCAATGAGTCAACTTTTTCACATGAGGTGGCCAAAGTACTGGAGTTTCAGTTTCAGCATCATTCCTTCCAAAGAAATCCCAGGGCTGATCTCTTTCAGAATGGACTGATTGGATCTCCTTGCAGTCCAAGGGACTCTCAAGAGTCTTCTCCAACACCACAGTTCAAAAGCATCAATTCTTCGGCACTCAGCTTTCTTCACAGTCCAATTCTCACATCCATACATGACCACTGGAAAAACCATAGCCTTGACTAGACAGACTTGGCAAAGTAATGTCTCTGCTTTTGAATATGTTATCTAGGTTGGTCATAACTTTCCTTCCAAGGAGTAAGCGTCTTTTAATTTCATGGCTGCAGTCACCATCTGCAGTGATTTTGGAGCCCAAAAAAATAAAGTCTGACACTGTTTCCACTGTTTCCCCCGCTATTTCCCATGAAGTGATGGGACCAGATGCCATGATCTTCGTTTTCTGAATGTTGAACTTTAAGCCAACTTTTTCACTCTCCACTTTCACTTTCATCAAGAGGCTTTTTAGTTCCTCTTCACTTTCTGCCATAAGGGTGGTGTCATCTGCATATCTGAGGTTATTGATATTTCTCCCGGCAATCTTGATTCCAGGAGACTATCATTTTACTTGTTGCTGGCAACTGAAATAAAGCAAAATTTCCACCAAAAAAAAAAAAAACCACTAGGCAAGACATTTTTTTTAATTTTAATATTTAATTAATTTAATATTTTTTTAAATTTTTTAAGCTTTAAGAAATTAAACTACAAACTACTAGGCTAGGTCCAGGAGAGGATGAAAGCGTAGAAAAGTAAGTGATTTTCAGGGCTTCCTTTCCCCTGGATATGTTTGAAAATCTAGACGAGACAACAGAGCCTGGGTGCTTATCTGGAAGCTTAAGTTTGCTGGCCTGGAAGAGGCAGCTGTAACTGCTAGAGGGCCCACTGAGCATGTGAACCCTTGTGTATTACCCCATGCTTTGAGTTGAGGACTTTGAATGGTTACCATGGTAGTAAATTAACCAACCCTCACATAGACTGCCACCTGACTTGGAGTCATATGGGGGCCCAGAGATCTCAAGCCCTAGGCTTCAATAAAGGTAATCCTGAATTGCTGGTTCCACTCCCCCCCTACCCCAGGCACCCAGCTAAAGCAAGTGAAATATTTGTGGAAAATAATATAATCCTAGGCTTTGAATTATTTCTATAAATGTTTTACAAACGCCAAATCAAGCATACATTCAAAGATGATTAAGTCTACAGGGGACAAGTCATCACGAACAAGGACGAGCAGACGGTGGAAAAAGCCCCACAGGCATCCCAGACGCCAAAAATACTAGACACAGAACGTAAAGCGACTGTGTTTACTGCTTCATGAGATAAAAGACTCTCGAAAATTTTAGGACGTGTTATGGGCTGAATTGGGACTCTCTCCAACCCAAATTCATATATTTAAATCCTAACTCCCAGTACTTTTCCCAATGTGACTCTAGAACATGGAAAAAAGTGAAAGTGAAGTCGCTCAGTCGTGTCCAACTCTTTGCGACCCCGTGGACTGAAGCCTACCCGGCTTCTCAGTCCATGGGATTCTCCAGGCAAGAATACTGGAGTGGGTTACCATTTCCTTCTCCAGGGGATCTTCCCGACCCACGGATCAAACCCAGGTCTTCTGCATGGGAGGCAGACGCTTTAACCTCTGAGCCACCAGGGAAGCTCCCTATTTCAACATAGAGTCTTTAAAGAGATGAGGTTAAATGAGATCATGGACTGTGAGGCTTAATCCAATATACCTGGTGTCCTTATAAGAAGAGATTAAGACACAGGCACAAGGAAGGACCAGAAGAGGACAGGCTTCTACCATGTAAAGACGGACTGTTCAGAGAGAAACTAACTCTGCCTACACCTACACCTTAAACTTTCAGCCTGCAAGAATGTGGGGAAATAAATTTCTGTTGTCTAAGCCACCCAACATACATTATTCTGTTATAGCAACCCTGGCAAACTAATAAAGGAGGGAACCAGAAACTATAAATTGACAGCAGATTTTTAAAAATTAACCAGATGGAAATCTGAGACTATAAAAACACAATACACCAAAGAAATCAAAACACAATTCAGAGGCTAGTTAAATGCTGAAGATAAAAAGGGAATTCTCTGGCGGTCTGATGATTAGGACTCCACGCTTTCACTGTTGAGGGCCTGGGTTCAGTCCTGGTCAGAGAGTGAAAATCCCACAAGCCATGCAGTGCAGTCAAAAAATAAATATTAGAGATAGTTGAAGGAAATCATTTCTAATGAAATACAGAGAATAAACAATGTGGAAAACAGAGGAGAAAAGCTAAGAGAGAATATAGTAAGAAAATCAACCAGTCTGTAATTGTAGCCACGAAGAAAGAAAAAAAAGGAAAAAATTGAAGAGAGAATGACTAAGACTCAATCAGAAATGACTGGGGTGGGGAGAGGGGCACCAAAAGAGTCAAGAATCCAAAAGAAGTTAAACAAAAAGAAATCCACATCTAAACACATCAAAAATGATAGCACAATTTTTTTTTTTTAATGGCAAAAGAATATATTAGGGAGCCAGGGAGAAAAAAAGATTACTTTCAGAGAAGTGACATTTAAGCTGATATTTCTCAACAGAAACAATGGATACCAGAAAATAGTAAAATGATAGTCTCAGAGTAGAAAAATATCTTCAGTGACCTGAAAGAAAATAATTGCCAACCTAGGATTCCATACACAGTAGGATATGAAGGTGAAAAAAAAAAAGACATTTAGAGATAATAATGAAGAACACTCACAAGCAGCAGATGGGCATTAACAAGCAGAACATAATGATCCTATTTGAAATACTAGGAGATACAAAGGAATGAAAAGCAAAGTAAGAAGTAAGTCCTAAACCAAGGTTGCCTACCTCTGAGCTGGGGTAGAAGCAAAAACTGCCTGACACTACAGAGAAATAGGAAACTTGTTATTAAGATCTGAATTGATACAAAACAGAAATCTGCTTCCTGACGGGAGGGCAGGAAGCTCCCACCCAGGACCCACTGTCATCACAAGGCAGGGCTCAGGTGCTCAGGGGCACAGGGCCCATCTATGACTAAGGCTGGAACAGAACCGAGAAACCCTCTGCCACCAACATGAGCCTTGTGTCATAAGGCGAGCAATGGCAAGCTGTTTCTGGGGAGGGAACAAGAGCATGGAGAGAGATTTCCTTTGGTGCCAGCATGCAGAAAGTGTTGAATGCCAAGGCTCAGTAACACTAAGAAAAACTCTGGATTCCAGGTCTCAAACTAAGCACAAGGTATCAGCAGAAGTGAAGAATTGCTTAGACGTGCTCATCAAGTGATGACGCAGTGGAGGAAAACGTCTTGATCTTAAAGATACGTCCGTAGAAATTATACAAACCAAAACATGGGGAAAACAGACCACTGAAGACCTGGGACACAATATCCAGCATGTGACTGAAGCAGCTGCTGAAGATAGGAAAAATGTAGCAGAAGAAACATTTGAAAAAATAATGGCTGCAAATTTTCCAAAGTCAATGAAAGTTAATACATCACAGATCCAGGAAGCTCAGAAAACATGAAGCAAAATGAACACAAAGGAAAAAATACATCTAGGCACATCATAGTCAGATTTAAGAAAACCAAAGATGGAGAAAATCTGACAAACAGCCAGAGAGAAACAAAGGAACTACAATATGAACTACAGCAGACTTTTGATTTAAAAACTATGTAAGCTAGAAAACACTAGCAAACACTAGCACGACATCTACAAAGTGCTGAAAAAGGATGAAGGAGTCAACCTAGAATTCTATACTCAGCAAAAACATCTTTCAAAAATGAAGGTGAAAGATTCTGTTTTCATCATAGGTGGGTTCAAAGTTCTCTATCTTGGGAGTCACCTATGTTTGTCTTGTTTCATTACTGGTGGTATTAACTCATCACTTGATTAAGATATGTCCACTGTGCTTATCATTGCAAAATTAAGTGTTTTGTACTTCTTAGTTAATAAGTTACATATATTGCCATTTTACTGTAAAGCTTTTCCCCCACTTACTTAATTATTCATATTTCTAGGAACTAGTGGATTCTTATTTTTATTCACAGAGTTAAAATCCATTACTGTCACTATGTATTTTGATGATCAAATTGTTCCAGAAAAAATCTGGCTCCTGAATCCTTTAGACACATCTCCATCATTCCTTGAGCACATTCTTACTTTCTGGAACAAGATGCTCCAAGCTTATTTTGTACTTTCCTTGAATCTCCCTGGGGTTCTGCATGGTATTCAGAAATCAAGATATGAGCTTGCCCTTGGGGTCATTGCTTCTTGGCCTGTCTAGGGGATGTACAGTCAGCCCTCAGTTCTCACGGGAGATTGGTTCCAGAACCACACCCGTCCACCCCCTCCCCTGCTGACCACAATCATACCAAAATCCCTGAACGCTCAAGTCCTTTATATAAATACTGTAGTACAGTGGGCTCTCCATATTTCCAGTTCCATGTCCGTGGTTACAGAAGGCTCTGTGTACGTATATTACACATATGTATGTATACAACTGTACCTATTTCTACATTTATCTACATATATCAAAAGCTGTATGTTCATCCGCATACCTCCAACTCCGATCCAACACCTCAAGAGTTATTCTAGTCTTCCCCCTTTCCAACTCTGTAAATCCATTCTCTGACAGTGAGAAGACTGGCTCCAATTACCTCCCGTGTATATACTTATTTGGGCTTCCCAGGTGATTCAGTGGTAAAGAATCCTCCTGCAATGCAGGGGATGAAGGTTTTGTCCCTGGGTCAGGAAGATCCCCTGGAGAAGGAAATGGCAACCCACTCCACTATTTTTGCCCTGGAAATCCCAGGGACAGAGGAGCCTGGCGGGCTACAGGCCGTAGGGTCACAAGTCAGAGATGAATGAACGACTGCTGCTGCTGCTGCTGCTGCTAAGCCACTTCAGTCGTGTCCGACTCTGTGCGACCCCATAGACGGCAGCCCACTAGGCTCCTCTGTGCCCGGGATTCTCCAGGCAAGAATACTGGAGTGGGTAAACAATGACAAATTTACTTATTTGTCCAATCCCCTTATATGTAACCAATCTCCAGACCCGCCAACCAAGGAGTCTTCAGCTTTGTGGCAACCACAGGGGCCACCAACACAGAAAGGGAGTGGCAGGGCTTCAGGTTTGACTCTGTGACTCCATAGCATTGTGTCTGTCCTCTGATGCTCTCAAGAATTGTTTACCCTTTCCTTAATAAATTTTTTCTTTTTAAAAAAATTTTACTGAAGTACAGTTGATTTATAGTTGATGTACAGTACCCTGGAGAAGGAACTAATAATACCCACTCCTGTATTCCAGCCTGGAGAATTCCATGGACGGTATAGTCAATGGGGTCTCAAAGAGTCGGACATGACTGAGCAACTTTCACTCACTCTCGGTTGATTTACAACGTAATGTTAATTTCTGCTGTTCCGCAAAGTGATTGTTTCCTCCACGTTTCTAGTTGTTTTTGACAAGAATATATAGTATCCAGAATAAAATTGCCTGCAATATTCTCATAAATTGAACTAAATATTAGTTTTGTGTGCTCTCTGAGGAGAGGTGGTCAGGAAGCACTTCTTGGGTGTTGTCCATTCTTCATGTCCAGTTTGGCCAGGATCAGGTTTAGTTGTGCTCCCCACAATCTTCCCAACTCTGGACAAAACCTTAAATTGAACCACTTTCATTATATCCAGTTATTCAATGGTAGCTCAGTTGAAATTCTCATCCAGAAAAGGAGAAGCCACACACAGCTCTCACTAGCCTACACCTGCCTTTCTGAAATGCTCCAGAATCACCCAGAGAGCTCCTGAAAACGCTGAATCTGTTTCTCCTAGTCTGGAGTGGAGCCTGAAATTCTGCACTTCTAACAAGGTTTTGGGTAATGTGATGCTTGTGGCCGGAAGACTCTGCTTTGAGTGACAAGAGTCTTCATCACCTTTATTCCAATGGAAAGTATATAAAATTACAAACCAGCAAAACTTAGATGTATTTTTAACCTTTTGATTTTTTTTTTCATTTTCAAATGCACAGAGAAGAACAGAGTAAACCCCTAAGTACCACTGGCATTTAACAATCTTATTTTATAAATTTTCCCTGCTCTGACTTTTCTATTCCTAGAGTATTTTTAAAGAAAATCCAACCATTACATTGTTTGAGTGTGCACGTCTGACAGACAAGGCTTTAAAATGATAACCAGTGTCATTATCACATAAAATGAATAATATATAACACAAAGTTAACCATAATTCCTTGGCATCATCTAATACTCAGTTCCTATCTATACTCTCAGATGCAGGCAATAGATGAGGTCTGGTCAGATACTCCAGCACCTGGTTCACACCCCTTAGCTGAACATCTGTTACCATGGTACTCAGGATTTCCTTCGAGGCTGAGGGCACAGATATATCCCTCCCCAAACCATCTTTTATGGCCTGCCAATTTCATTCTTAGCTTCTCTGATGGCTCAGATG
Source organism: Bubalus bubalis (assembly GCF_019923935.1). NCBI lineage: Eukaryota > Metazoa > Chordata > Mammalia > Artiodactyla > Bovidae > Bubalus > Bubalus bubalis. Next base: position 103,138,713 of record NC_059162.1, on the reverse strand, counting down.
GTCAAGAATCTGCCTGCAATGCAGGAGACCTGGGTTTGATCCCTGAGTCAGGAAGATCCCCTGGAAAAGGGAATGGCAACCCACTCCAGTAATTCTTGGCTGGAGAATTCTATGGACGGAAGAGCCTGGAGGGCTTCAGTCCATGGGGTTGCAAAGAGTCAGACACAACTGAGCAACTAACACTTAATTTCATCCTTGAAAGAACTCCGCTAGTAAAATAATAACAGCAACCTACCTGGGTCTCCTCTCAGTCCTATAGCCTTGCAGCTGGGATAGGAAACAGGAGGCCTGGACAGTGGACCCTGTCACAGGTTGGCAGACAAGGTGACTGTGATGTAAACATTTGAAAGAGAAGAGGCCTGGGGGGATCAGGCTTCCCAAACTCTTCTAGCTGCAAACTCTGAACTCTTCCCAGGCATCCACCCATTGCCAGGACCCATTGGGTTGTGAGCGGTCGTCTGACTCTCCACCTGTCCAGTCTTCGGCTATGGGCACAAAAGACTTCCCTTCACAAAGGATCACACTGAATTTTGCTCCTGCCCGGCTGTAGGGCCACCCGCTGGCCTGGTGCTTGTCTCCCTCACAGCCCATCCCTGAAGCAGCCAGCACACTCTATCCCAACATTTTCCTACCAAGTCCCAAGCCTCTGGTGGTCCCTGAACCACAAGAGATAACACATGGCTGTGTGTGACAGAAGTCACACTCAAAACCATTTCAGTGGAAAGGGTTTTATTTATTTACTGGGAGGGTGTGGTGTTCTCACGGAACAGCCTGGTCTCAGCAACGGCAGAGGGAGAGGGGCTTCCTTTCGTCTTTCTCGCCTCTTGTTTTACCTGCCTTTCGAGACTGCCTCAGAGGGGCAAGAAATGTGGCTGTCACAGCCCCGAGCTTCACAGAAACTCTGAGGCCTCACAGAAGTGCCCTCAGTGTGCTGACCTTTGGTGCCCAGGTCCGCCACATGGCCACCTCAAGTCCATTAGGTTGGGATGCCTGGAGGCGGCGGGGAGGGCTGGACATCAGCTCCCCAGGTGACTTGAATGTGCGAGCAGAGCCAAGAACCTCTACGTTACAGTGTCAGGCACCCAGAGAGACTCTGCCATAGCTCTCGTTCACCTCTCACCTCGTTCGAGAGGCAGGGCTCTAGTGAACCCATTTAGGCGCAGCCACCCACCCCTTCTAGCCCCTCAGGCGCACCCCTGTACGCGCAGCTGCTGCCAGGCCAGGCCGCCTGTGGACGATCCCACAGCAGCTCTGCCGTCTGCTTCTCCCCTCCCTTCTGCTGGAGCCGGATGGTCATCTCGTCTGACTTCACCTCTCAGAGGCATGTCAGGGGGAGATGGTTGAGCTGTGTCCTTGGGATCTTGACTGGGTAGCATATGTCACTGGACAGGTGGTGGAGGAAGCCAGAAGAGAACTGGCTAAGGAGGGCAGGAGAAGGCAAGGGACAGTTCTTTCCGAGAACTGTGGTCAGCTCCTTCTGGTTGGGAGAGACAGAGGGCAGAGGCCAGAGAGAGACCCAGGGTCCCCAGAGGACGTCTGGGATGGGCAACACCTGAGCATGAGGGCAAGGGATCATTTTCCCTACATTCCTTTAAGGACGTCTCTTGCTTCTATTGGAAAAGAAAATGGCAACCCACTCCAGTGTTCCTGCCTGAAAAATCCTATGACAGAGGAGCCTGGCGGCCTACAGTCCAAGGGGTACCAAAGAGTGGGACACGACTGAGCGACTAAGCCGCGCACACACTTGCTTCTGTACTAAGGAGGTGATAACTACTTCCAAGACCCAAGGCCCTTCCAGCTCTGCCTACAGCCCTGTGTGAGGCCACAGCTCCAGCCACTGCCTCAAGCAGCCTCAGGCGGCCCCTCCCTACTCTGGTTCCAGGGCAGGAACAGTGGGGTCTCAGCAGACTGGAGAGGAAGAGGGGTGTGGGTGTGGGAGAGGTGGTAGCACTGGGCTGGGAGCAGAGTTTCCGCCGCTCCTGCAAGGCCCTACCGTCCTTCCCTCAGGCACTTCTCCAGGCAGCCAACTCTTGGAGGGCTCTCGGTGGGCTCTCACCCGGCTCTGACCCTCAGCTCCAAGTGAGAGGGCCTCCCTGGGATCACCCCCTTTCCCAGGAGGGCTCCAGGACAGCCAGAGCAGCAGGGCTGCGTCTCTGACCAAGGAGGTGCTGGTGCCAACCTAAGGACGGTCAGGGAGGATCCTGCTCAGCTCGCATGTGCTGTGTAACCCTTACTGGACCTGTCTCCCCGTCCTTGTGTCCAAGGAGCCCAGGGTCCAGCTCTGCCGTACCAGAGACGGATCAAATGACACCACACTCGGAACTGGATGTTCACCTTTCTTTCCAAAAAAAATATCAAGCACATAGTCTAGGTGTGGCAAGGCGGGGCAGAGCCAGGCTGGGGACCTGGACATTACACACCCAGGGGGCCCTTGGTGGAGGCGGACAATTTAACAACTGGTCTGAAAGTCAAAAGAGAGGGGAGCTAGTTAGTGGGGTGAGCAGAGGGCAGCGGGGCTGGGGCAGGGGCTGTGGGGTTCAGGCCCAGACCCAGGGACTGGCAAGTGCAATTCACAGCAGCCCTGCGGCGGGAGCCCATTTCTGGGGCAGGGGTGACATGGCCTGGCTCAGCCATCTGTGTGAGTGTCCACGCAGCTCCAGGCATACTGGAAGACCTGAATTCAGAGGCAGCAGGGCCACGCCTCCTGGTCTCTCTGAACCCACTTCCTTGTGTGTGTAATCGGGGACAAGTGTCATCCTGACGTTACTTCCTTCCTGGGGTTGTGAGAAGCCCCGTGGGCCAGGGGGACAATGGGCTCTGGCCACCCCCAGGGCGTCTTTATTGCTGCGTCCTCCAGGCCCAGCACAGAGTAGTCACTCACTCAACCAGCGGATGAGTAAATAAGTGGCCATGAAAGGAACTGCAGCTGGCTGGGGTGTGGACAGGTCCCTGCTTGTACCTGGCCCTGGCCCTGGCCCCAGCGGCACAGGAGGGCTGAGGCCTGCCTCCTGCCTCTCTCTGAATGTCTGGGTCTAAGTCTCAGAACGCAGACTGGGTGCCTAGGTTGGGGACAAGCTGCTCAGAGCCCTAACCGACCTGGGGGACCCCCTGAGCCCTCCTGGCCCCACCCGGGGTGCTGCACAGGCCGGCGGGTGCTGGGCAGGCTCAGACGTACTCTCGGGCAGCCGTGGAGGGGCCTGGCCGGTAGGGCTGCGGGCTGTTGTTGGCTCGTTCCGGCTCCGGACACGTGCAGCAGAGGAAGGAGCCGCCCAGCAGGGCCAGGCCGGCAGCCGCCCAGCCCACAAACAGGGCTGGGCCGAACTCGTACCTGCGAGGGGTGGAGGACACCATCAGGTGTGACTGTGCCGATCCCCGCCCCACCCCGACCTCCCCCAGGGGCCTCCCAGCCTCTGCCTCGCAGAGCGGAGGGTGGGCAGGGCGTGGGGAGCGGAGGCTGGGCCTCACAAGCCTCCTTGGGCTCTCTGGGGAAACGGGTGAACCCACATCTGGGGAAGTTGGGATGAACGCACATCCTTTCTTCAGCCCCTGTCCCACCACATCAACAACCACCGACCCAGAGCAACCCAGGTTCAGGCTGGTCTGCTCTGTGCAACCTCGGGCCTCCTTCCTCCTCTGGCCAGTGCAAGGGGGTGTGTGGGGGGGAGCCCCGCCAGGCCGTCAGGGAAAGGAGGAACGGGGCAGTCCAGCCACCTCTCTTGGTCATGGTCTGGCCCACGGAACTCACCACTGGGCTCTCACTGCCCTCTGGGGAAGGCCAGACTCCTCCGCCTGCTCCATCTGGCACTCCAGCCTCTCCACCCCTAGGCTAGGCGGGACAGCCCGGCGTCCCCTCTGCAGCGCCCAGGTCTCCCCAGCTTTGGGTCCGAGGCGCCCCCTGCTGGAGTGTCCCGCTATCTGTGTCCCCTCCGCCTCCAGGACCCAGTGCAGATACCACCTCCTCCGGCGGCAGCTTTTCCCTGACCCCTTTGCTCGCCACCTGGCACTGACTCTCACATGGTGGCTGATCGGTTCCTTGCTTATCTGGCTCCCCGGGGAGCACCTTGAGGGCAGACAGCAGCGGCTTCGTCCATGTCCCCAGGGCCCAGCACACAGCCTGCAATTCGGGCAACCTTGAGGAGTGCTGAGGGAACAGGCTGAGTGTCAGCCTGGCGTCTCTGAGCTGTGCTACCTCTTGCTTCGCAGGTTTTCGTGGTTACAGCTGCCAGCCTCGGGGATTGAACCTCGCTCCTGAAGTCTCCTTTTCCTCCCCTCTCCATATTGCTGCCTCCTCCAGGGAGCCTTCCAGGCTGCAACGACCCAGCCATCTCTCCTCATCCTCCACCCCAGGCCTCAAAGTCTGTTGGGATATCTGGGGTTGAGACTGTCCCATTCTCTGCTCCTGGCAGAGCTGAGAGGTAAGGGGAGGGGCCAGTCCCTTCACAGAGCCCCTTATTTGGCCCCCACACCTTGACCTTACAAGTCCTGACCATTTTAGCCTCTAAGTATCTCTGCCCCTCAGCCCTAAGCCCTCTGCTCCAGACCTCTACAACAGGACCTTACTGGCCTTGCCCACTCCCCATCATTCTCACACCACAGCCAGAGGGATTGTCCTGCCTTCCACCCCAAGAGGGGGAAAAGAAAGCTTCCTACGGCTGCAAGGGCCTCTGCCATCTGCCCTTAAGACTTTTCCAACCTCATCTCTTTGGCTCAAAGTCATTGTGCCTCCTACAGAAGTAACAACCCAGGCACTGTGCTAGGTCCTTTACCTGCACCATCTCACAGAACCCTCACAACCACACTGAGCTGTGTCCTTGGTCCTAGCTGCATGTTCCAGGGCAGGAAATCAGACACGGAAAGATTAAGGAACTTGCCAGTCAGACAGACAGCCTGTGTGGAGCTGGGATTTAAATCAAGAGCCAGGGAATTACCCCTTGGGGTGGCTTCCATAGGCCTCCCACCCCGTTGGAGGGCCCAGCCACATGCTGTCTGCTCCCCACACCAAAGAACTTCTCAGCGACAGCTCCTGGGGCCTGTCCCTTGTTTCCCCTCCAGGCGCCCTGCTGGACGAAGGCCAGTGGCCTCAGAGAAGGTGGAGGGAGAGGCCCAGCCATGGCTCAAGCCATGCCCTGGAACTCACCTGGCGTTGACAGGTGTGCTGGGGTTGAAGAACTCCTGGGTCACCAGGGTGGCATACCATGAGACGGCCGTCAAAGTGCAGAGGCCTAAGGACAGGGGAGGGAGGTCTCAGCTCTGCTCCGGCCCCCAGATGGCGACCCAGCATGGGGCTGCTTGCTACAGTCACGATGGTGGGGGAGGAGCTGGGCACTTACCCGCCAGGATGAAGAGGGCACCCCCAGCGATGGCGACACGGTCCTTGGCGATGGGGTTGCTGTCTCCGACCCGGGTGCACTTCATGCCGACGACACTGAGGACCATGGCCACGAAGCCCAGGAGCACAGCCGCCACCATCAGGGCTCGTGCTGACTGGATGTGACCTGGGTGGAGCGGGAGGGACTGAGCCGGGGGTGGGAGAAGTAGGTGGGTGGGAGGAGCCCAAGATGGGGGTGCCTGGAGCTGAAGTTGGAGGTGCTACTTGCGTAGGTGTGAGGGGATGGGGAGGGTGTGAGAGCAGGGTGTGGAGCTGAGCCACACCAGTGAACTCCACCACTCACTCTCGCTTGTGGGGTCCTTTGGATAGTGTGTGGTGACGGGGGGCATGAGTTCTCCCATCTGCTGCTTTCTGACCAGGCGACCCCTTGGGGCCTGGCACAGCTCTCGCAGGCAGTGGGGTTGGGAGGCAGCTTCTCCTGGGGCCTTTCAGATCCGGCAGAAGGAGGAGCTGAGGGATCTGACTCTGGTCACCTTTCCCTCTGCCCCTTGAGTCACCCATGGTAGCTGGATGCCTGCTGCTGGGGTCAGTCCCGGGCCCAGGGGCAGCTCAGGGGATCTGGGTCCCTTATGGAGGCCAGATGACCTGTCTGGTCCGCAGTGGCGGGGGCCATGTGACAGTAGCCTGGCTCAGGCCTGTGGGGCCCTGGGCAGAGGGCGGTGGGTGGGCTCCCAGCCAGGGTAGAGCTATAGTGGTGTCTGTTTATGAGCCAACTTGTCAGACTCAGCCCCACACCTCAGGAGGAGGAGAACTGCCTGCCTACTCAGGTGCCTGTGTGTGGATGTGCATGTACATGCACATGCTTGTGTGTGTGTGTGTGAGTCATGTCTGACTCTGAGACCCCATGGACTGCAGCATGCAGGCTTCCCTGTCCCTCACCATCTCCTGGAGTTTGCTCAAGTTCATGTCCCTTGAATCGGGGTGTGTGTGTGTGTGGGTGCACCCGAGTGCCCGCACACTTGTCTACGTGGCAGGACTGACAAGTAGGTATGTGTGCACAGTGTGTCTGCACAGAGTGTGGGGAGAAACAGAGGGAAGGGTCTTGACCAAGCCCCTCTGAGTGCCGGCGGTATCTCCTCCGACCCTCCCAGAGTCCTGCCAGAGACCTAGTCCTCCCCTTTCCAGATGAGGACATGGAGGGTCAGGGACTCATTCAAGGCTGCAGTGGCAGCCGGCATGTGGACCCACAGTTGCCAGAACCTAGAGCCCCTGTTCCTGGACAGGGGACAGGCTGACCTGGCTCTTCACAAGTGCACAGGGGCAGGGGCTGGCGAGTGCAGCCCAGGGCAGATGGCAGACTGTGGGAAAGTCTGCTCCGGGCCCCCCACCCCCACTTCCCGCCTCCCATCCCAGCGGGCATGAGGCCTACCTTCCAGGGCGAGCAGCGAGTCATAAAGCTTGCACTGCACCTGACCAGTGCTCTGGGAGGCGCAGGACATCCAGAGCCCTTCGTAGAGGCCCACGGCGGTGATGATAGCGTCACCTGCGTAGGAGGACTGCTTCCACTGCGGCAGGGCTGTGCTGGCGATGATGCCCACCCAGCCACCCATAGCCAGGAAGTAGCCCAGGAGCTGAAGGCCGGAGTTGGCCATGGCCAAGGGAGGCGACTGGGGGTTCCAGGGCTCAGGGCTGGGCCAGGATCCCTGGGGGGGCCGAGGTCATGGCCAGGTGACAGGAGCAGTGGGGTGGGAGGGTGGGGTGCAGCAAGTGGTCAGAGGCTGAAGAGGAGAGGCGGCAGCCCTGCAGTGGCAGCAGCAAAGGCAGCCGATCCAGGCTCTAGAATGCAGGGGGAGGCCCAAGCTGCAAAGGCCAGGGGCCCGCCCACAGTAGCCGCCTAAGCCAGGGCAAGGTCCCCAGCAAAGCTCCTCCTGCCCAGCCCCCTGGGGTGGGGGTGGGGTGGGGCGTGGCCAAGGTGGGTTCTCCTCCCCAGGGACAGAGAAAGGAGGGGCTGGGAGGAGTGACCCGGGCTGGCTCTCAGGGCCTTTCCCCTAGGGGAACCCCTTTAGAAGCTGATACAAGTGCCCTAAATTTCTCATTCCTACCCCAAGCATCAGCCCTGAGATGATGGATGTTGCCATCACACAGTTGATCTGACCCTTGGGGTTTTCTGTCCCCTGCCTGTAGGACGGAAAGAGAATGGAATTCCAATTTACAGGAGGTAAGACTAGGGTTAGACATCAAGGAGAACTTTTTGGAGTGGGTTCTGAGGTCAGCTATGGAGAGACTGGGCTGGGGAGGGGATGTTGGGGAGAGAGGTCCTGGGTCCCTGGGACCATGGGTATCAAAACAGGGGAGGGCCAGACTCACTCAAACAGGGGGTCTGTTTGAGATCTGAGGTTGGGGGCAGAAGAGAGACCTCATGAAGGCTGGGACAGAGCTGGCTGCCAGCCAGCCAGGAGCCTGGCAGGGAGGTGGGAGATATCACCAACCTTTGGCATCAGCCTGAAGGAGGGCAGACTGCTCAGGCTGCTAATCCCTTTGCTGGCTGGCTTAACACTCCTGCTGGGGCCTGAGGCACCAGGCCCTGACCCCTAGCTCCAGAACAGCCTGGTGGAGAGCAGTGGCCTCTGCACATTCCTGGGGTTCAGGTTGCCCCCGCCGAGAGGCCCCCCTCCCCTCCTTTCTCCAGTCCCAGCTCAGCCCTCTGGAGCAAGGGAATGTTTAACTCTCGTCGACCTCATTAGCAATCCCCTCACGTTCAGTTCGGCTCGCCAGGCGTGGGTGCCGGGGAATGTCACAATCCTGTTCCTGCTCCCGCCAGCCCCCAACCCCGCACCCGCACCCGCTCCTACCCAAGCGTCCCACCCGCCTCGCCTTTCCCCATGCTGCGCTGAGGGAAGGCAGGGTCCTGCCGCCGACCCTGGGCTCCAGGCACCCTCCACCCAGAACCCCTCCGCAGGGGCAGCCCCGCCCACTCCCTCGCATTTTTCACGTGGCTATGCAAACGAGAGGGTGCCAGGCGCTGCAGACAATACTGCCCTGTGAGCCCGCCGGGGCGTGGGCCCTGTTATGGCCCGCGGCCCCGCGGCTGCCAGCTGGGGGAGGGGCCTGCCCTCAAGGGAGCGGTGGGAGATGCTGGGCCTGTGGTTCCCGATACTGTTCCCCCCACCCCCTCACCTCCCACCGCGGTCCTCGGATCTGGAAAGTCCCGAGCCACGTGGATCTGGCTGTCCTGGGGCCGCCTGTGAGTCCCCCAAAGCTAGCCGGGCCTAGAGCCATGGTACAGTCAGTCCCTAATTCTGATCCCTCCACCACGGACAGCGAGAGAGTCGGATCTAGAGGAGCAGGGGACTTCCGGCGCCCAGAGTGGAGACTCCGGGCAAGGGTTTCTAGGCCTTATCCCTCTAATCGTAGACAACCCCTCACGATGGGCTCCCCTTCATGGATAAGGAACCGAGACTGAGAGAGGTGACCTACCCCAAGCTAGGAAGCCGGGGTCAGGGTGCTTTCCTATCAGATCTGTCTAGTCCACACCCTACCTTTCTTGCAGCACCAGGAGGAACCGGCCTGAGCTGGCTGGCTGTGGAGCCTGTGTCCCACCTCTAAATCATGGAATTAGATTCATGAAATCTAATTAGCTTCATGGAATCACCCAGAGAGCTGCCCAGTGTTTGACAGAGTGAGGACTGCCTGCATGGGGCTGCCACTCAGCAGTTATTCATTCCCGAAGGACTGACTGCCCTCTCCCGGCTGGGCTTGGCTTCTCCCAGCCTTTGTTGTTGTTAAGTTGCTAAGCCATGGCCAGCTCTTTGTGACCCTATGGATTGTAGTCCTCCAAGCTTCTCTGTCCATGGGATTTTCCAGGCAAGAATACTGGAGTGGGTTGACATTTCCTCTCCTGGGGAATCTTCCAGACCCAGGGATGGAACCTGTGTCTACTGTGTCTGCTGCAAGGCAGGTGGATTCTTCATGGCTGAGTCACCAGGGAAGCCCCCTCTCCCAGCCTGATGCAGGGCTTCCTCTGTAAGGAGGATCCAGGAGTCATTCTGATCCCGAGTAGCACCTGAGTCAGGTCTCTGAGCCTTAGGATCCTCAAGGCCACACAGTCCGGGAGACTAGGGACTACAAGGCTCTCCACTGACAAATGAAAAGCTGAGAATCAGAGACAGGAAGCGAGATGCTTAGGGTCACCCAGCTGCACTCGGGAACTGCTCGCTCCTCCTGGCTGGGGCCCCCACCCCGAGCCCTCCCCACACTGGACCAGACCCACTTTATGATCCACAATGATGCTCACATCTCCCTTGGAAACTCTTATGCCTTCTGTTACTTGTGGTCTTGAGTCTGTTCTACCAAAACATTCTCTCCTACCCCAAAGGTCTTCCCTCACCCATGTTCCAAAGCCCTTTGGAATCCAGATCCTGCTTCTGGAGTTGAGTTCCCTAACCAGGTGCAGCTTCTCCACCCAGGGCTTCTGCCACCCCCCATGGCCCCCTGCAGTCCAGCAACTCCCAGGCATGTGGGGAGAGCAACAAGGCTCAGGAACCCACCCCAGCCTCCATTAAGAGCTAACTAGAAACTTCCCTGGGGTATCACACTTCACTGTTTAAAAAGTGCTTTCACTTACATTACAAGAAACTTAGGGGTACTAGCTTTATCTCTGCCACTGAAAAGCTGTGTGATGCTAGGCAAGTCCCTTAGCTTCTCTGGTCCTGGTCCTCAAACTGAAGAATAGAGACAATAGCATTCATCTGTCTGGGTCATGAGGGAGTTTAGAAGGATCAAAATGGGTGAGAAGTGCTTCTGGAAAACATAATACGCCTGAAGAATTGTGGCTAATGAGGGCTCTGCCCCCTCCCGGGCGATCTCCCTCTCGTGCCCTCTCACCCTGGGTGCAGGTCAGCTGCCTTCTCACCCTGCATGGCTGAAGACCCACTGCCCCTTCCTGCCTGGCAGTACCTGGCGGGGCGGGTGCTTAGTAGGTAGATCTGTGCTGACCACTGACTGATGGGTGTGGAGATGACATTTCTGCCTCCCTCCCAGTGGAACACAGGAGCACCTCCTCCGGTCCTTTCCCCCTGCCAGTTAAGAGGGTCTGACTCAGTTGGTTGCCGTCCAGCACATTCTCTGCAGCCACCATCTGAAACGCTGGCGGCTCAGGTGGTGGTGCTGGCCAAACTCCCCCCAGCTTGGAGTCTGACTTTCCCGTGGAATCCCAGGCTCAAAATGGAGAGGACTTGCCCTAGGCAGCACAGCTAGAAAGCAGTGCCCCTAGCAGCGTGGCCACCGCAGTGTCTCACCCACTCCGGCAGGGTCAGGTGCTCTGATCTGGGATCCTTCATGTTCTTTGCATATTTCCTTTCACAGCACTTGGCTCATCGTTCCTTTGCCTCCTTCCCAAGGACTAAGAGATCTGCTGGCCCTACCACCAACCTCATTTCTGTGTCCCACAACTAACTCAGGGCAAATAGATGGGGGAAAAGTGGAAACAGTGACAGAGTTTATTTTCCTGGGCTCCAAAATCACTGTGGACAGTAACTGCAGCCACAAAATTAAAAAGATGCTTTCTCCTTGAGAGAAAAGCTATGACAAACCTAGGCAGTGTATTAAAAAGCAGAGACAACACTTTGCCGAGAAAGGTCCATCTAGTCAAAGCTATAGCTTTTCCAGTAGTCATGTGTGGGTGTGAGAGTTGGACCATGAAGAAGGCTTGAGCACTGAAGAACTGATGCTTTTAAACTGTGGTGCTGGGGAAGACTCCTGAGAGTCCCTTGGACAGCAAGGAGATCAAACCAGTCAATCCTAAAAGAAATCAACCCTGAATATTCATTGGAAGAACTGATACTGAAGCTCCAATCCTTTGGCCACCTGATGGGAAGAATTGACTCACTGAAAAGACCTTGATTCTGGGAAAGACCGAAGGCAGGAGGAGAAGGGGGTGACAGAGGATGAGATGATTGGATGGCATCGCTGACTCAATGAACATGAGTTTGAGCGAGCTCCAGGAAATAGTGAAGGACAGGGGAGCCTGGCGTGCTGCCGTCCATGGGGTTGCAAAGAGTCGGACATGACTTAGTGACTGAACAACAACTAAACCAGGGTGAGGGTGTCTGGCAGTGCCCTCTTCTCCTCCCCAAACAGTCCTGAGCACTGGCTGTCTTTGGCACCCCTGCTGAGAGCTCTGCCAGCTGCCCAGAGTGCCGAGACAGACGTCTTCCATGTCCAGATCTTCCCTGAGTTTGCTGAGTTGCCTCCATCCCCTCTTGTGCTCCCGTGGCTGCTCTCCCTTTACTTCAGGCAGCCTTCCCCAGTGCTGATCCGCTTGTGTGCATGTGTCACACACACAGGCCAAGCAATCTCAGCTTGGACCCTGTCATCACCTCCTGCTGCTGGCAGGACTCACCCACCGTAACCATATGCACTTATCCCAGTTCTGTTGCCGCTAAAAACATCTGGCCTTTCATGAGCTACACTGAGACAGTCTGCTGTCTCTATGGTTTAGCATACTTTGAAATTGTGAAGTTCATCTGCCTCGAGGTGAAAACTCCTGGAAGACCACAATCAGGCTGATTAGTCTTCTGTAATGTTGAGTATCTCCTGTGTGTCAAGCGTTATGCCAGGCTCTCTATGAATATTCCCTCATTGATACTCTCAGCCATCCCAGGAGGTAAGGGCTATAATCTCATGTTATAGGCCTTGAGTGTGTGAGGAAACACACTCAAGAGATCACACAGCCGGAAGTGGTGGGAAGTGAAAGTCTTGTCCAGCTCAGCATGTGGGTGAAGTTGGAGTTCTTTCCATTAACGTGGTCTTTTCCTCATTAGGCAAGTGGGTCATCCAAACAGGACACAGACCACCAATGACTAAAGGAATAGGGACTGTCCCTATAGGATGGTTCCCATGAGCAGACTGTCTCCCAACTTGAAAAACAACTGTTCTTTCATATCTCCCTCCAGCTCCTCCTGCCCCCGAGTAGAGCTAAATTCCTGAGAAGAGTGGTCTGCACCCGCCAGCACCACTCATTCTCTTCCCCTTCTCACTTGAAAGACGACTGAACATCTCTTGCTAAAGTTCTCACTGATCTCCACGCCCATCCCCAAATTAAAAAGCCGGTTTCCGGTTCTTAGCTTGTTCAACCTATCAGCAGCTTTAGACACCGCTGCTCACCCCCCTCCTTCCTGAAATACTCTCCTTGGCTTCCAGGACCAGACGTCTTGGCTCCCTGCTCATGGCTGGTCCTCATGTCCTCTGTTGGACCCCACTGCCCTCCAGCTGCCTGCAGCCCCGCCCAGTCTTCTGACTCCTCTTCTGTCTACACTGACCTCAGTTTCCTGGCTTTGAACACCCACCATGTGCTGATGGCAACCTCCAAAATGTCAACTCCTACCTCCACCTCTCCCTGAACTCCAGATTCAAGAATCTTATGCTTAACAGGCTCTTCAAACTTGAGCAAAACACACAAAACACATTTCAATCCCATAACCCTCTTGTCTGCAGTCTGCCCAAAAGGTGGCCCCACTTCCGCAACTGCTCAGGCTAAATCCTTGTTGCTCCTTCTTATGCCAGCCAGCCCATCAGTGACTCCTGTTGGCTCTACTTTAAAAAATTTTAAGAATATTTATCTACTTGGCTGTGCCAGGTTTTAGCTGTGGCACGTGGGATCTTAGTTCCCTGTTCAGGGATCAAACTCGGGTCCCCTACAAAGTTGGGAATGCGGGGTCTTAGCCACTAGACCACTAGGGAAGTCTCTTTTGGTTCTACTTTGAAGAGATCCAGAACCTGACCTTTTACCCTGCCAACGCCCGATCCACACCGCCTCCATCTCTCCCCAGGGTAAATGCAGCAGCCTTTGCTATGCTCTCCTTGTCTCCATACTTGCTCTTGGAGCCCATTTTCCACGTACATTCTTCACTGAGGCCTTTAAAATTTAAGTCAGATGCCCCCAACCCCTGCTCAAAATCCTCCAAGGGCTCCTGTCCCACTGAGTCAAAACCCAGGTGCTCCCTATGGCCCCCGGGCCCCGACCTCACTGGCTGCTCTCCTTGCCCACTCTGTGCCGCCAGGTTGGCCTCCTTGTTGCTGCTCCCCACTTAGGGCCTAACCTGCTTTCTTATCTACCTCAAAGGATCTCACACACACACACACACACACACACACACACACACATTTATGTGTTTGTTACCTGTCTCCCTTACTAAAGTATAAGCTCTACAAGGGCAGGGACTTGTTTTGTTTGGTTCCATGTTCCCAGCACCAGACACATAGCTGGTGCTCAATAAATAAACATGGGTTAAATGAATAAATGGGCCCTCAGACTGCAGGTTCCCAACTCACGACCCCCCTGCCTCTCAAGCCCAGGATGGGAGATGAGCTTGAGGCCAGAGGAGCTGAAGCTGTAGGTCTGTCACTCTGTCTCCTAGAGGTGTGCGTTGTCCTGCAATGGAGACCCTGAGGTCTGAGGACCCAGAGGCCAGACAGCAGAGCAGGATGCATGTGGCCGATACGGGGGCACCACGCCAGGGCACTGCTGACCGATGCTGGCTGCCAGAGAAGGATTAAAGATAATCCTTGCCATCCACCCAGAGCGTTCCAGTTTACAAAATGCTGTCACATCCGATACCGCCTCTGGGCCACACAACTGCCCGGGAGGTGGGCAGACCAGGGATTATGGTCCCCCTCGTACATATGACAACCCCGAGGTCCCCAAGGTTAAGTGTCTGGCCTGAGGCTGCACAGGAAGTGGCCAAGCCAGGGGTGGCACCAGGCCTCCTCACAGCAGGCCTGCCACTGTGTCCTGCCCAGAACAATTTTCATCAAGTGAGACCTCTGGGGCCAATGGGCATATTTCCACTCTGAACAAACCACCAGGTAAAAAAAACCACGAATCATTTATTCTTTGGTTGTCTACACAGGCACTTAAATACTGTATTACTGTCACGTGGCTGCCTGTGCGGGCCCCCAGAGTGGCTCTGGGCCTGCGTCCTGAGCCCTCAGTCAGGCCCAGAGAGGAGAGGGCCATCTCGCCATGTCCACTCCAAGAGCAGCAGCACCATGCGGATAGCCGTGAGCAGAGCCCCCTCAGCTGGGCGGCAGGCCTGGGTTCCCACTGGTCCTCGCCCGGGGCTGGCCAGTCCAGGCTGCAGGACAGAGTCCCTCGTGTGGGTCTGATCACCATCCACGGGAGCTGTCAGAGCTCATCCTTGGGCCCTGACTCACTGCTGGAGACGGGCTCCTGTAGGGGCTTGGGGGTCCCCTCCTGGGCTTCTTGGGGCTGCTCGTGGGGGAGGTCCATCTCTTCTGGGCTAAAGAGCATCTTTACCAGGTCGTCCGCCTGCACTCGGTCCTGCAAGGACAAACCCCTGGCTGTTCAGGGAGGGCTCTGGACCAGGTACTCACCATCGCCCAGGTGCTACTTCCTGGAGAATAAGAAGGTTCTTCCTCTGCGGCCTCCGAGCTCATCCTCTTCCTAACAGGTCGTGGGCAGAGGTAGCAGAGGTGGTACCCAGTGAGGGACCAAGAACCAGGGTCACTCCCCCATCCTGTCCCCCCGGTCCCCCACCTGGAGCCCTACTGACAAGGAAGGAAGGGCCAGGGACCATGGTGACAGTGCCAGAGCGAAGAGTCTCTCTGGACTCCCAAGCCCAGCGTTTCTTTCCCGTCTAAGCATCGGCAGTGGGACTGGGGAAGGAGGACGCAGAACAGGGGTCCTGCCGGGAACAGGTCACGGCAGCACCAGCTGCTCTCACCCTCTCGCTGTGTCGAGCATCCAAAGTGAACCAGAGGGCGATGGCACAGCGCTGCCCTCTGGTGACGGCCTTTACTCCATGAGGGTTTTCCGTGCCCGAAGAGAAGCCCACGGCCCTTCCGCACTGGGGCTGCACCTCTGCCTAAAGGGGACAGCGAGGCGGGTGCGCAGGTCAGAGACTGAAACCTGCCTGCAGAAGGGACATGGGGTCATTCAGGTCGGGCTGGGGGGATGGCTCCTCTGCCTGGCTGCCCAAAGCCCAGAGCTAAAGAGAAAAGGTGACGGGTCGGAGGCCTCCTGGTTTGGGGAGGGGAGTGCTGGCTACCAGGAAGGCCAGCCGGCCATTCTGCCCACTGCACCTTGAGGGTTTCTGTCTCCCAAGGGTGCACTCACCGTCACGGTCTTGGCATCTAGTTCAGTGAAATAAAAGTTTCCTCCATCGAAGTCTCCGTTCAGATAAAGAATGGCGCTGGGAAAGGCAGAGAGCATCTCGACACCAACTTCCTCCTCCCGACCCGAGAAAACCCGCAGCTCCAGAGCTGTCACCCCCAAGTGCTCCCAGCCAGCAGCTGGAGGGGGGCCTTTCATAGGAAGAAAGCTTTCCAGAACCTTCTCTGAAGCCTCATGAACAGGACTCCTGACCTTCCCCTTCCCGCCTCCCCACCCTCAGCCCTGAGCACGCACCATGCCCTTCTCTGGGCTGTTTCTGCACCACATCCTCCTCTCTCCATTCTGTTCTCCCACTACACTATAACCATTCCCATACTGTCTGATTTCCAACCCAGAGGGTCCTGGACTCTGGGAAAAGCTGGTCCCAAACGAGCAAGGCACGGGGCCTTGGGGACCTGAGGACCACTGGCACCTGAAGTCCCGGAAGGTGTAGGCAGGGGGCTCCTTGATGCACACGAGGGCCTCGGCGTTCAGGATGCAGTTGTCCACGTGGACGGGGTGGCTACCGTCCTTCCTCTCAGCCTGTGCCTCTGCAGCCAAGGGGACACACATTAGCACTGGGGCTCTCAGGGGACGGCCGTGCAGCTTTCCTGCTGGCCTGGGGGGTGCGTTTGGGTCACTGCCGACCAGCTTCCTTTGCTCTGGTTTGATCCACACCTTCGAGTCTTTTGACACAGCAGCAAGGCCAACCTTAAATCCTCAACATTGGTGGAATAAAGACAAGGCCTCATCCAGCCCTCCCCTGCATGACCACTGGCTTCCTGCTGGCCAGGCCCCAGGGCACCCCCACCTGGAGACCATGACACAGTTGCAAGCCTGGCATATTCCTTTGGTGTGCCCAGATTATGGTAGGATTCCAGACATTCTGAGGGACAGTAAAGCCCTAACCTCTGCCACCATCAGCGGAACGTCAGCACCGGGGCCACTGAAGGCTCTGGCAGGACAGACACGGCTGTGGGTCATATGTGAGTCCTGGACACTGGCTGTACCTCACCCCTCCACAGGGACACAAAAGGGAATGTTGACAGAGGGAGAGTGAATGATGAGTGACCTCCAGTCTGCCCTAACTTATTAAATAAGGAGTTCTCTCACAAATTTGGTATTTAAAATTAGTGACAGAGAACTTAAAACACAGCTCATGATTCATCTAGACACCTGTATGCCCAACCCTGATGCCGAGAACCACCGACTTAGAGGATAAAAGGGCCTGTGCCTCCTCTTCTCCTCATCCAGTGCCTGGGGCGGGGTCTGCTGGGCGGGCGGGGTCTGTGGGGTGAGGGAGGCCCACCTTCGATGGCGGTGCGGCACACCAGGTGGGAGTAGGAGAAGTAGAGCGGGGTGTCCAGGCGGAAGTATGACTCCATGACGCGGCGAACCTTCTCCGTCACGTTGTAGTACAGGTGGGCACTCTGCAGAGGAACCTTCCCTTCTTGCCCCAGCTGCCGAGGAGAGCAGGGTCAGCCTGGGTCAGGGGCCCTGGGCGCCCCTCCTTCTGGAGGCCGACAGAGACCAGTGAGGCACCTGGCCCCACTTCTCGGTGCTCGTGAAGGCGCAGCCCCTCTGCTTCCCGCACGCGATGCTCTGCCGTCGCCCGCTCCCCTACCATTCACACTTCTCTTTATAAATAACTCATGCATCCTGCTCAGAAGTAGAGCCATTCTGGGACTTCCCTGGTGGTCCAGTGGCTAAGACTCTGTGCTCCCAATGCAGGGAGCCCAGGTTTGATCTCTGGTCAGGGAACTAGATCCCACATGCTGCAACTAAGGGCTCACGTACCACAGCTACAGATCCCGCGTACTGCAACTAAGGCCCAGTGCCACCAAAGAAATGAAAGTAAATATTTTTTAAAAAGTGTAGCTGTTCTTCAGAAAGCACGCTCAAGCTTGGGGTATTAGTCTTACTTGCTTGCCTCAGTTTTATTACACTAAGAGCCATGGTTCAAAAGTCAGCCTCACCCAGCGTGGTTCATCCTGCCTCCGTGGCAGCTGGAATGCTGACAGGCAGATACTTTTCCCCTTCCCGCCACCATCTCCAACTCCCCCTCAGAGCCTGGGCACCCCCTCCCTCCTCTCCACACCCAGAACAGAGTACTGACCCTACCTTGAGGGCCTTGAAGACGGTGACACCATAGAACTTCTCGCTGGGGGTGTGTGGGGAGGTCTGACCCCGGTAGCCATCTCCTGAAGTTGCTGCTGCCTACGAGGCCCCCAGAACAGGTAGTTAGCCAGGTAGCTGAGAGCCCGGGAAGAGGTGGTCGACTGCCCAGAGTAAGGGGCAGGCAACCGTCCAGACCTAAGAGGCACCTAGTCGGGGGATGCTGGGCCCTTAGGGAGGCAGTGGTCACCAGGCTCCCTCACATTGGTCAGTCTCTGCAGCTCCTGGCACTCCTCGTCGGAGATGACGCCATCCATCACCACCCGCTGGGAGCCATTCAGGACTTTGGAGTTCATGGTGAGTCTGATGCCGTCATACAGCAGGGGGCCACCTGCAAAGCAGTGACAAGACTAGCTAAATCCAGCAGCGGTTCAGACACTCTCCATCAGATACTATCCTCCTGTAAGGAACAGAAATTCCAGTTGATTCCTGTTTACCAGAGAAACCTTCCATTTGGTCACTTCCAAAGGTGGGCTGAACCAGAGGACAGAACTTAGGACAGGAGGTCCAAGCACTGGTCGGCAGCTGCTGGCTCCTGGGCCTTCACACATGGTTGGGGAAACATCACAGACATTCCTATAACGTGAGCTCAAGACCAGAAAGAACTGGGTTTGACTCCTGGATCCTCCACTTACTAGCTGTCTGACCTTGGCAAGTTACTTAACCTCCCTGAGCCTTATCTCATCTGCAAAATAATAACTTAAAGGCCAGTCCTTCTCTCTTCAATTTCTCCTGGTATATCATAAGCTTAATATAAAGAATAATAAGACAACTTAAGAAGTTTAGCACAATACTTGGCTTGGAGTAAATGCTTAAAAGTTTACCCATCACCAGCGCCACACTGTAAAGTGATTATCCTCCAATTAGAAAAAAAAAAAGTTTAGCCACCATCATATCATCATCTATTTAAAAATGAGGATCTTACAATCTGCCCAAACCCACCTCTCAGGCAATTATGAGAATCAAGACAAATAACAGAGTAGAGTGAAAGCTCTCTGAAAATAAACAAATGACGGACAAATTCCTTAATGTGCTAATCTTTTTAAATTAACCACTGTTAATTGAAGCAACCATAAAGGCCAGTCTTTTCTCTCTTCAGTTTCTCCTGGTATCTCTTTGTGCTGGGGACATCCCAGAGACCAAATCAACTCTATTTACTCCAGCCTCAGAATGCGCCAGGCACTGTGCTAGAGGAGGTGAGGGATTAACACCTGAAGACAGAACCTGTTTCAATAATTACACAATAAGCCGCACAAAGCAGGCCTTGTGAAAGCACAGAGTGCCTTGAAAATTCAACAGAAAGAGGGAGGGGAGGGAATTCCCTGGTGGTCCAGTGACTGAGACTCTGTGCTCCTAATGCAGGGGGGCCTGGGTTCGATCCCTGGTCAGGGAACTAGGTCCCACATGTTGCAACTAAAGATCCTGCATGCCGCAACCAAGACCCAGCGCAAACAGATAAATAATAGGCAGGGGCTCCTGCCTGGCCTGGAGTTTAAGAAAGACTCTGTGGGGGTGTATCTGAGACGCCACATGGGCAGGGATGGTAGCAAGTGTGCAGGAGGACAGATAGACCTGAACAAGGACTTGTGGGCAGAGAGAGGCTCAAGGATGAGGAAAAGGTGTAAACAAGGCAAGAGTGGAGCCTATGGTTAAAGGGGAGATAAGGAGGATGGTGTCAGAGTCCTGGTGTTTGGAGACTGCTCTTGCCCCCCAGTGGGAAGGGGCAAGGACAGACTGGAAGAGGAAAGAAGGGTGCAGATGGGGGGGCTGGGAGCCTGTCACTGGCCTGAGGCAGTAGGACATGAAAAGGGGGGAGATAGAAAGAGAGCGGAGTCCCACTCGGTAGGCCTCGCCAGTGGACTGGAGGCGACAGGCGAGGGGGGACCAAAGGACACCTCAAGACTCTGAGGCTTGGTTACAGAACGATTGATGGCAGTTGAGAGGAAATGGTTTGGGGGCAAGGACACGCGTTTTCTCCTCTAAATACTTACCGAAGTGAACTAAACTAGTGTCCCCGTGACACAGGCATCTTATTTCTTAACCAAAGGCCAATTCTCAGTTATCTTTGCAGGCAGAAGTCCCGTGGGTGAGTAAGGAAGAGTGTCCCTGACTGTGACCCGTGCCGGCTCAGCTCCCGAGGCTGCCCTCTCATGGGAGCTGTCCAGCTGACATGGGGACCCTGGCCCTTCTGCCCCCACGATGGCCAAAGTGGCCCCGAACCCATCCTCTCACCTTCCCGGGTCAGCCTGCTCACGTCCAGTGACTCCTTGGTCTTCTCCTCCACAAGGGTCTCGATCTCCTTCATAAGGTTCCCAATCTCCTGGGAGATGCGGGCGGCTGTTTCCCGTTCTGACCTGTGAGCACAGCTGCTCTGAGCGCTGCATACCGGGGCGCACCCAGGCTCCCACCCTGGCTCCCCAGACTGGACCTGCCCACCCCTTGCCAGGAGTTCACATCTGCCTGGGCTCGGGAAGCCTCAAGTGCTTCATCACACCGATCCACTCATGCAGTTTCTTCAAGGGCCTCACTTCTGTTTCTCTTGCAGTCTCTTAGGAATCACCTCCACTGGAGTCCATGAATCCTAAAAGCAGAGCAGGAGGAAATGAACAGTGCCAGAGGGCCTGGTGAATCCTCTAGGTCTTGATGAGCGGACCAGGGCCTACAGGAAGTCCACCTCCTCACCAGACCCCTTCCAGGAGACAAAGGGAGATGTCTTTGGGACCAAGTCACCTATAACTAGCTAGCCAGAATTCCCCCTTGTCTCCTGTCCACCAGTCTTCTCCCCGGAGTCACCTGGTGTACAGCTCACCCCACCCCTTGCCCACCCCTCACCCCTGCACCCTGGCTCACCGGATCAACAAAGGGAATTCCAAAAACGTCATAGGCGAAGAAGAGCAGTTCCTTCTCCAGCAGGCTCCGCTGGCGGTACTCCTGGGCACTCTGAGGGCACACAGCAGGAGGAACGCTCTGGAACTCAGCCCTGCCACTAGCTCTCGGCCCCCCACCCCTCTGCCCTCCACCCCGCATCTACACTTCTGCTCCCAGTGTGACCCGAGGCTTCCTCTCCCAACACCACTCGTGTGTCTGTCCCCCAGTTTGGGACAAAAGCCTCACTTTTGTGCTCGAAGGTTCCTCTTGCCTGGCACAAGCAGCACGTCTGAGGTGGCAGAGCCAGGCTTCCCTTGAAGGGAAAACGCCCCCTTCCTTCCTCTGCCATTACTCTCTGAGACAGAAAACCTGAGGATTCTCAGGAACAATTAGTCTTCAAAGAAGGAAAACTCCTCAACTTTTACAGGAGTTTGGTACTCAGGGAAAAACAAACAAACAACTTAAAAACTAGGTGTTAGGTGACTCCTGTGTTATTCATTCAATCTTTACGGCCACCTTGAGGGTGATCCGACTATCCCCATTTTACAGATGGGGACACTGAGGTACAGAGGGACAATGTTATGTCCTATTGTGGCGTGACACAATAGGAAACAGCAGAGCAGGGACCCATGTCCAAGGCTGGGTCTCTCTAATCCTAAAGTCTGTGTGCTTTATCCCGTGTCACGTGTCTCCCCTCAGACTTGGAGCAGACGGTGTCCCTCCCCGGAGCCAGGCAGCTGCAGAAAGAGCAACGGGGCCCAGCACCCGGCCCTTCCCACTGGTGGGCTTACCCGGGGTAGGGAAACTAAGTACCTTCCGGATCCCATCTTTCCCTAGGTGCCCTGCTAGTCTCCTAGCAGCAGAAGAAGGAAGGAAAAGAAAAAGAAGACGGTGTCAGTTGAAACAAAAGATGAGGGCAATAAGGAAAACTTTAAAGGCGTCAATGAGGCCTACCTATATCACCTGTTATATTTACTCAAGAGGAAGATGGAAATTTTCAAGGGAGTTCATTTTTAAAAATTTTTTAAGGGATAAAATTATTTTTTTAAATATTTATTTATGTGGATCTTAGTGTCGGGTCTTAGTGGTGACATCGGGATCTTCGCTGTGCATGCGAGATCTTTTTATTTTTTTAATGGAAGATTTTTAGTTGCAGCATGTGAACTCTTAGTCATGGCATGTGGGATCTAGTTTCCTGAGCAGGGATGGAACCCGGGCCCCCTGCATTATGTGGAGTCTTAACCACTGAATCACCAGCAAAGTCCTTCCTGAGGAGTTGAAATGATTGGCCCCCCTCACCAAGTGTGGACACAAAGCTAGATATGTGTTAACTCCCTTAAGCCTCTGCAGCAGCCCTATGAGGCTGCAAGCCCCACTTCTACCACTTACTCTTTCAACACTGATTTTCCAAGTGGCAGCTTTGTGTCAGAACTATGCTGGCACTGGGATAAAGCAGGGGAGCAGAGATTCTCGTCACCATAGGCAGTGACAGGCCACCGTGCAGGTTAACTCATTTCTTGGAGCCTAAATGTCCTCATCTCTAAAAAAGAGAGAACAGCACCCACCTCACAGGGCACCTGTGATGACAGAATGAGACGATGGGTGTGAACACCCAGCTCAACGAGATGATGGGTGTAAAGATCCAGCTCAGTTCTTGGCCTGGGATGGGGCTCAACAGATGTGAGTTACCTTCTTACCAGAAGGGTGGTTCTAGTTAGAAATGGTAGGCTGACCACTCATTTTCTCTTTCTGCCCAAGACTCACTAATATGGCCATTAAGGGTAAGGGTGAGGGGGATCTTAACTGAGCAAAGAGGCCAGGAGAAGTGCCATCTCAAAGCCAGGTGGTCACCATCTAGCAGCCAAAGAGAACAATGACAAGGGTAAACAGTCTCCACATGGGAGGGGATGGCAAGAGGAGGACTCCTTCTATTGGAGATGCTCAGGACGCCAGATCTAGGAAGGAAGAACCTTGGTTTTTAACTTCAGGGTAGGTTGGTGATGCCACCTCACTGGGCTATTATGAGAATCAAGTGAAAGAAAAGCTACGAAAGATTTTTGTAAACTATAAAATGCCACACACATTTAAAGGGTGCTTATTTTCAACAGGAAAATGCCACAACAACCAGAATGGGAAGTGTGTTACTACCGCATCATCTCCCTGCTTCTCCCAGGGAACAGAGGAAAAGTTAGCTACCCTGAGCTGGAGTGCAGGCAGGAAGGGAAGCTGTGAGTCCCTTCCACCCTGCCACCTGTACACTCTGGAGCCCTGTGGCCAGCAACACACACAGGTCTCCCAGACTGGGAATTTTGGGTGTGTGCTCTATTGCTCAGTCTGTAAGTCATGTCCTACTCTCTGCAACCCCAAAGATTTTAGCCTGCCAGGCTCCTCTGCCCATGGAATTTTCCAGGCAAGAATACTGGAGTGGGTCCCAGACTGGAACAGGGTACCTAATTAGACATGGAGAGAAGGGAGGAGTGAAAACCACACCCTCAACCCAGGCTGCCAGTTCCACCTCCCTCCTCCACCTGGTTGGCTCCCCTGCCTCGCTCAGGGCTTGGCAGCTCTCTCGGTGCCACATGGCCCCCAGCACGTCCCATTCTGAACCCTGCACCATAATAGCTCATCAGGCTGCTTCAAACCCTTCCAGGACTCACCACTCCCTGCCGCATAGAGTCCAAGGTCCTGGAGAGGCACTCAAGAACCTTCAGAATCTGATCCTCCCAGGCCCCATTGCCTGCAGCTCCCTGGCACCATCCTCCATTTGCATGGGATAGTTGGATAGGTGGTGTACATGCTGCTCTCCACCTAAACGGCCCTTCCCTGTCTCATTCACCTACTGTAGGCTTTCAAAACCAAATGTCACCACCACTGCCTCTTGCAAAGCCCTCCCTGACTCTCCAGGCACTCCCTTCTCTCCCATGCGTCCACTCTAGCTTGCTGGCACCTCTTTTATTATATTCACTGCAGTATCCTACAAATGTCATATTGTATACCTTTCCAAGGTGGTTTCAGATGGCACTCAAAAAGACATGAAGGTAAAACATACACAGCTAAACCCACAGAGAGCTGATAGACATAAATAGAAACGTTCAGGTCTTCCCTCCAACCCCTGACCTACAGGCCCATGCCTGGGGGTTGAGGTTGGGGGAATAATCTCCATGGACAGTTATGTTAAATTTTTTTCTTTACCTAAAATCATTATCGTGGAGACAATATCATATTGGTGCATAGTAATCTACTCATACAATTTACAAGTTATCTTGTATGTCACTGAATGAATGTACCAAGACTGATTCAACGAGTCTCCAAATTGATGGCATTGAGCTTGTTTCTAGTTATTTTGCTTTCAGCAGCAGTGTTCTGATGCACAGCTGTGCACACTACCTTTGCACAAATGTGCAGCACAGCTGCGGGGTGAATCCCGGGCCGCTGAATCATTGGTTAAACAGCCCAGGGGTGGACCTGTTTTCTCATCCCTTTCATTTGTCCAAGAGATGTGATGCGTTAACAACTGAGGGGCTTCTAGAACAATCGTAGCCATTTATCTTTGTTGTTGTTGCTGACAAAGTGAAAAGTTCGTCCAAAGTTATAGCCAATTTTGCAGGCTGGGGTTTGGGTGAGGCCAGCAGAACACAAGTGATCGAGGGCCACAGTGATAAGCCCCCTGGTTTCAGGAGGTAACTGAGGTTAGAGGTGAGAAAACCCTCCAACTGCTACTCATGTACCATCGTCCAGACCCCTGTGATGCTACCTGTCCACACAACATGTTGTACAGTGCCTGTTGGCTTACTCTCTCTCTTTTTTTTGACTGCACCTCGAGGCTTGTGGGATCTTGGTTCCCTGACCAGGGATTGAACCCTGGCCTACAGCAGTGAAAGCACTGAGTCTTAACCACTGGATCATCAGGGAAGTCCCAGCTCACTATCTCATTTGACCTTCATACTCATCCTGTGTTGAAGACAGAGCAAGAACCACAGTCCTATTTTATAGCAGAAGAGACAGACTCAGAAGGGCAAAGCAGCATGACTCAGATCCCACACAATGTGCCAAAAATCACATGGCTAGTAAGTGGAAGAGTCAGGACTTGAGCCTAGATTAGTGACTTCAAATCCACCTCATTGTTCTGGGCTCAAGAAGGAGAGGATCTAGGGCCTGTGCATGGCATATGCACAAATAAGAAGGTTCACAGTGCCAAACTTCATTAAGTTAAAACAGAGAACTTTCCATGTATGTGTGTTGTTTATTTTTTTAGGCTATTTTATTATTTACTTTTTGGTGATGCCCTGAGGCATGTGATCTTAGTTCCCTGACCAGGGATCGAACCTGCATCTGCTTCAGAGGAAGTGTGGAGTCTTAACCACTGGACATCTAGGAAAATCCTCTCTTTTCATGTTTTTAATACAAAAATAATACTCATTCAGTGCAGGGAATTTAGAAAATACAAATGAGCAAAATAAAAAAAAAAATCACCTGTAATTCCTGAAATAGCCACTGTTAAATGAACAGCACAATGTACAGTCCTCCCAACAGTGCAGGGATGGGGGGTGCTTTCACTTCAGTACTTTTCATTTTAGTCTGTGTATCACATAGATTTTCCTTCCAGTTTTGGAAGGATATGGGATTAATGCTGAAACAGGGACAGATCAGACAATGGCAGAAAGAAGAGGGGACAGGAAGGAAAATGGAGGCAGAAAAGTGGTGAGTGAAAAAAAAAAAAAGTTAGCATGAAGTAGAAAATGATTAATCTTGGCCAAACAGTATCAAGTCTTAAAGTAGGGATGCTAAAAAAGGCAAAGAACGTGGCTGTTCTGCAGTTCTGCTTTTCTTTGCCAACTCAGAGAACAGACTTCTGGGCCCAGATTGTGCTAATGAAGGCTCCGGCTTATTCCCTACGCTTCCCATGCATTCACGCCTGCCTGGGAACCCTGCCTCCCCCTGCCCAAGCAGCAGCTGGCTCCCCCTTCTCTATCCCACTCTGCTCTCTGGTCTGGGTTCAGCTGGCAGCTGCCCTAAGTAACGCAAGTCTCTCACCTCACGGGGGCCAATGGATCTGGCTTGCTCTTCTCCAAGCATGGCTGTATAGTAGGCCAGATTCTGGCTCATCACCTCATCATTGGGGAAGAAGAGGAGATAGGTCTTGGCACATTCAATGGCCTGTGTGTAATTCCCAACTGCAAAAGGGAAAAAATGGCTGAAAAGAAAGCATCTCATTTTGGGTACCACGAACCACCTACAGTTCAGTCTCAGCACAGCCCAAGGTGATAATGACACGGCCAGGAGGCACCAGCTACATAACACAACTGCCTGACCAGGGGAGAGAAATGACAGAATCCACATAGAATATGTATTTGATTTTAAGGTGCTCAGTGTCCTCAGGTAATTCAAACATTGGCCTTAATAGTCCCACTCATTAGACCAACATCAGGAATATTCCCACCTTTCTATCTTTTTTCCCCTATGGACTTTCAGAAGAGAAGGGAAGATTATAATAGCCGATTACCTCTTTTATTGATATGTGTTGGTTTCCTCAACTATAAAAGCATATATTCTTGAATATGCTATAAGGCTTACTTTAGCACACAGTAGGAACTCGGTAAAGACCCGCTGACTTGTTTTTCTGGATGCTGATATGCCCCTCTCACTACTCCAGAGCATCAGTGCTGTTATGAAGGAGAAGGGCTGGGAAATGTCCCGTGAGCTGGTTTAAATGGAAATACATCCTTGCCTTTACTATAACTTAAAGTGAAAAAAGTGAAAGCGTTAGTCACTCAGTTACGTTCAACTATTTTCAACCCCATGGACTGTAACCCACCAGGCTCCTTTGTCCATGGAATTCCCCAGGTAAGAATACTGGAGTGGGTAGCCATCCCTTCTCCAGGGAATATTCCCAACCAAGGGATTGAACCTGGGTCTCCTGCATTGCAGGCAGATTCTTTACCATCTGAGCCACCAGGGAAGCCCTTGCTATAACTTGACTCAAGTGCAAAATCAGATTATAAATGTTATAGAGGAGACCAGTGAGGTCCTAGAGTCTCCCTCTCCCAGCTTCTCGGGCTGCTGATACTGGCTTCCCAGGAGGTGGCCTGTAACAAGGCACCCAGGGATCACCTGGCACAGTGCCTCCCAGAGCCACAGAGAGAAGCCAAACAGGCCAAAGAAGCACAGTGGCCACGATCCCTGCCTTCCTTGCTTTAGGCTTAGTTAAAAGCAGCTGAGAAAGAGGGAAGTAGACCTTACTGTTATAGTAGGCAAACTGCAGATAATTATAATGAGATGGCAGGAAGTCTTCAAAGGGCTTCTCTCGACTTGGGTGGGAAGCAAGCTCGGTGACACAGTTCTGCTTACAGCTGAGGACCTGGATGTAATGATCTGAAAGGAATCGAAGAGAGGGAGAACCGTAAGGTCAACTTCAGGATTCCAATTCTGCTTAAGATGAACAAATCAAGAGGAAGCAGTTTTCAGTCGGATTCCCAGCTCTAGGAGATTCAGGAATGAGGCCTAAGATGCCCTGTCACGTTGCCGCCCTGAGAGCCCAGCGGGCCCGATCGGGAGCGGGGTTCCGGCCGTACCTGTGATGGCCTGGAAGAGGTCGGCATTGTACTCCAGGTAGTTGTAGCCGTCGTAGTCATAGGGCCCTTCGCAGAGCGCGCGGCACTCCTCGTCCGCCACGAAGTATTCCCGCAGCGCCGCCTCCAGGTGGGGCACGGCTTCCTGCGGCTGCTCCTCGGAGTAGAGGCGCACTCCCAACCGAAATTTGTGCTACTGGGAGGAAGGGGTACTCAGATGCCGGGCAGGCGGCAGACGGCTCTCCCTTCTATCCTGCGGCCACCTCGGCGGGCGTCCCCCTAGCCCTAGCAGATTACCGACAGAAAGGGTGGCTGCTGTATAATGAAGGCCTCCTAGAAACGGTCTTTCCTTGTTTCTTTTGAAATTTAGAAGCATTTGCTTCCCTGGTGGCTCAGGCGATAAAGCGTCTGCCTGTAATGCGGGAGAGCCAGGTTCGATCCCTGGGTCGGGAAGATCCCCTGGAGAAGGAAATGGCAATCCACTCCAGTATTCCTGCCTGGAGAATTCCGTGGATTGAGGAGCCTGGTAGGCTACAGTCCACAGGGTCGCAAAGAGTTGGACATGACTGAGCAAATTCACTTCACTTCAACTCAATCTAGATGAAAGCTATATGGGAATTCATTGTCATTTTCTTAAAAATTTTTTATTTATTTGGCTGTGCGGGGGCCTTAGTTGCCGCACGTGGGATCTTTAAGTTGCAGCAGGCAAACTCTTAGCTGCAGCGTGTGGGATCTAGTTCCCTGACCAGGGATCACACCTGGGGCCCCTGCATTGGGAGCTCAGAGTCATAGTCACTGGACCACCAGGGAAGTCCCTCATTGTCATCTTCCTGCTCTTTTTCTTGGTAGGGCTGAAAGTTTTCAAAATAAAATTTAATTTAAAAAATTGAACTCTTAGAGGTTAGAATGTGGTTTGAGGTGATGAAAGCAATCTTTCTGGCAGTAAGGACTGCTGATTACAGACTCTGCTTCTGCTCTCTGTGGGACACAGCTCCCTTCTTGTGGACAGTAACCATTTTCATTTGTTACAGAATCACTAAAAACAAACACAAAACCTAAACAGTGTAGAGTTGTATAAAGTACTATATGTACACATTTTACCTTTAAAAGCTATTTTGATATTGTCTCTAATATGCCTATTTCTATTAATAAACTAGAACATAAGCCCTTTATAAAAATACTATGCCATTGGACAGTAGCCTGCAAGGCTCCTTGGTCCATGGAATTCTTCAGGCCAGAATACTGGAGTGGGTAGCCGTTCCCTTCTTTAGGGGATCTTCCCAACCTAGGGATCAAACCCAGGACTGGGTTCTACATTATATGAGGATTCTCTACTGTCTGAGCCACCAGCTGCTAAAGAGGTAAGAACCCTGAGGACTATGGTACCACCCACTGTTGTGAAAAGCAAAAATCTATACAACCAAAAATATTCAATAAGTAAATGAATACAATTGATGAATAAGATGGATTACCATGCAGCTATTAAAAATTGTTTTCAAAGAAAATTTGAAGACATGAGAAAAAGTACATGATAAAATGTTAATTCAAAAGGATGATTAAAAGTACATACACAATATGACACCAAATTAGGTTTAAAAATTAGATTTGTTGCTGTTGTTTAGTCACCAAGTTTTCTCCAACTCTTTTGCTACCCTATGGACTGTAGACCACCAGGCTTCTCTGTCCATGAGATTTCCCAGGCAAGAATACTGGAGTGGGTCGCCATTTCCTTCTCCAGGAATTTTCCTGACCCAGTGATCGAACCCTTTGTCTCCTGCATTGGTAGTTGGATTCTTTACCACTAAGCACATCAGGGAAGCCCATAAAAATTAGGTACTGAAGACTTTAAAAACAGACCAAAATATCAACCACTGGTTTTCTGAATGTAGCACTGTTAGAGATAATTAATTCCTGTTTTTTTATGTATTTGCGTTTTTCTAATGTTGTACAATGAACATACATTACTTTTGTAATCTGCAAACAACCCTAGTGAATGTCACTATAATAAAGAGTGAGATGGGGAGGGAGGTGAGAGGGAGGGTCAGGATGGGGAACACATGTACACCCATGGCTGATTCATGTGAATGTATGGCAAAACCAACACAATATTGTAAAGTAATTAGCCTTCAGTTAAAATAAAAAAAAATAAAATTCAAAAAAAAAAAAAAAGAGTGAGAGAAGAGGATAACGTTTTTTGGTTTTTTTTTTTCACCATATGGGGTTTGGCCTCAAGATCCTTGAAGTCAGCCTCCTTCACCCCAGACATGGTCTGGTAATAGTCCAGGTTCTGTCGCATCTCCATGTGCTCAGGGTTGCCCACGAAGAAGGTATGGGCTGCTGCTACGGCTTTCTCCAACTTGTTTATCTAAGGATGAAGAATAAAAAGATAATTGTCACATGCAAACCCTGAAGTCTGGTGTCCAAATATGCAGTTCACAGTAAACAGGAAATCCCTGCCTTCCTGAGCCTTCCACTCAGTGTGCCCGAGCCCCTCCCGAGCCCAGAAAACACACCTATTGCGAGAAACTACATACCAGAGATTAGAAGCACAGGGCCCTGAACAGATTTCCAGCTATTTCTCAAATCAGGATTAGGGATTCCTCAAATTACAGGAGGTCGTGCTTCAAAAGTATAAACATTCTATTCTAAAACAAAGGTGTTATTGTAGGGGGAATGCTATGGAAGACTGACTGCCTGAGATAATACAGTCTCGAGATTCAGATGTAGGGACTGAGCTGAAAAAGTCCAAGAACTCAAGGATTTAGGGGTAGGGGAGAAAGCGCAGTTAACAATTAGACCATGCCTAAGAATTTGCCTAGAAAAAAAAAAAAAAGCTTTTTTTTTTTGCCTTTGTGCTTTTGACTCATTCAAGGAAAAGGTGGGTGGTGAAAAGTCTTAAGGTCCTATACAAAATCCAGATATGACATCTTCTGACTTCTCAAAGCCCAGGGCTCATGAGGTTAAAATGAGTGACTTTACAGAAATATGAGAGGGGAAGAAATGTGCTACAGACCACAGTAACGCGTAGAGCAATGGACTCCAGCATACCAAAATTATACAGCTTCATATATAGAATCCAGAAGAAATCGCTGATGATATAATGATTAACAACATGGGTTGTGGTATCAGACTGGTAACAATGGTAGGTTTAATTATTCTCTTGCTGGGGCTTTAGACAAGTTAAAGTTTATTCTCTAAACTCATTCCCTGGACTCTGCTAGTGGTCCAGTGGTTAAGAATCTGCCTGGCAATGCAGGGGACAGGGGTTCAATCCCTGGTCTGGGAAGATTCCACATGCTGCAGGTAATTAAACTTGCGCACCACAACTACTGAAGCCTGCGTGCCCTAGAGCCTGTGCTCTGCAACAAAAGTGAGAAGCCCGAGCACCACAACTAGAGAGTAGCCCCCCACTCATTGTAACTAGAGAAAAGCCCCCGAACAGCAATGAAGACCCAGCACAGCCAAAAATGAATAAATATATAAATACATCCCCTAATCTCACAGGATTGCAGGGAAAGTTAAATGAGAGGATATATAGTCAGCTTTTAACACATGGCACTGGGCACATATTAAATGCTTAATAAATGTCAGCTCAATGAATGTAAATTCCTCAGAAACCAGAAGGGAAAGAGACACGTGTACCCCAATGTTCATCGCAGCACTGTTTATAATAGCCAGGACATGGACGCAACCTAGATGTCCATCAGCAGATGAATGGATAAGAAAGCTGTGGTACATATACACAATGGAGTATTACTCAGCCATTAAAAAGAATACATTTGAATCAGTTCTAATGAGGTGGATGAAACTGGAGCCTATTATACAGAGTGAAGTAAGCCAGAAAGAAAAACACCAATACAGTATACTAACACATATATATGGAATTTAGAAAGATGGTAACAATAACCCAGTGTACGAGACAGCAAAAGAGACACTGATGTATAGAACAGTCTTATGGACTCTGTGGGAGAGGGAGAGGGTGGGAAGATTTGGGAGAATGGCATTGAAACATGTAAAATACCATGTATGAAACGAGTTGCCAGTCCAGGTTCGATGCACAATACTGGATGCTTGGGGCTAGTGCACTGGGACAACCCAGAGGGATGGTATGGGGAGGGAGGAGGGACGGGGTTCAGGATGGGGAACACATGCATACCTGTGGCGGATTCATTTTGATATTTGGCAAAACTAATACAATTTTGTAAAGTATAAAAAAAAAAAAAAAGAATGTAAATCCTCAGTTCAGTTCAGTCGCTCAGTCATGTCCAACTCTTTGTGACCCCATGGACTCCAGCACACCAGGCTTCCCTGTCCGTCACCAACTCCTGGAGCTTGCTCATATTTATGTCCATTGAATCGGTGATGCCTTCTAACCATCTCATCCTCTGTTATCCCCTTCTCCTCCTGCCTTCAACCTTTCCCAGCATCACGGTCTTTTCCACTGCGTCAGTTCTTCCCAGCACATGACTAATATGCCAAGAAAAATTTTTTTCTTTTCAGACTTTAGTACTAGTAAATGCACACTAGACAAGGAGTCAGCCCTGGCTGTGACCCCCAAATAGCTAGGTGACCCAAGGTCAACAATCCCCATCTCTGTCCCTCAGTATCCCTAACTGTAAAATCAGAAATTCTCTCAAAGTGAAAGTGAAGTCGCTCAGTCATGTCCAACTCTTTGTGACCTCATGGACTATAGCCTGCACCAGGATTCTCCATCTATGCGATTATCCAGGCAAGAGTACTGGAGTGGGTTGCCATTTCCTTCTCCAGAAATTCTCTCAAGTCTGTCCCTTTTATGGACTGACCGTCTTTTATCTTTCAGCACTACTCTTGCCTTTCTCCATTCTCCTCCATCTCTACACTCTTCACTCCACCTCCAGCTCTTTTTTACCCTCTGAGCGCAAAGCACTTGATTTCTCCCTCTCGTGTGGACAACTGCAGTCATCTCCTAATGGTTCACTCTGCCACCACTTTCTCCTTCTCCCAGGGCTTATCCCACATGGTTTCCAGAATCAGCATCCTACAACCCAGTTCTGATGATGGGTCCATGAAGTCTGCAGAATTCTCTTCCCACTCTGGCCCTACTCTGTCAGAAATGGCTATCCTTCCTCTCCTCCGGCAATAGTTGGGATCAGCTTCAAATGTCACCTCTTCTTTTAAGTCCAACTTCTCTGACACACAGTTAGATTCTTCCTCTGTTGTGTTTCCACAGCAGGATATAGATACTCTTTAAGTAGCCCTTACTACTAAAATGACTCTTAAACTGCAAAGCGAGATAAAACAAAAACATACAAAGTCAAGCACATTACCTGTGCAAAAACTGGAATGTAATAAGTGTTTAGTAAATGTTTGTCAAAGAATTTTTTAAAGTGTTGTTAAGTGACATAACCAAAGACACAGCCCAATTATTTTGGGGTCAAATCCGATACTCCTCTGGGAAACTAGGAGGAATGGAGCAGAACTGTGTAAGCAGAATGCTTGTGCAGAGGTGGAAATCTGAGGTCCCCAAGGCTTTGTAAGTCTCTAAGTCGAACTGAAGGTCTGTTAAACTATGGATATAATAGACAAGGCCACACAGCTCCTCCTTCCATTTTCCCCCAATAAAATGGGGCTAGTAATAGCATCTACTTTACAGGATATTGCCAGGATCTGGGTAAATGAACTAACAAACACAGTATTTAATAATGCCTGGAAGTCTGTTTTGGCTATCATTATCATAAATCAGCAACGCTCCAAATCTGGGTGTACACTTGGACTTAAGGCACTCTGGAATTCCTAAAAATACTCATTTTCTTTGGAAATCTGACACACTAACCAGAGGGTCCCTCACAGGGAGGGGCCAGACAGCCCCTACTGGCGACGTGGCAACCTCACGTCCTGAAAAAAGGCTGCTGCACTCAGGCGGCAGGAAGAGCATCACTGAAAAGCAAACCGGAAGGAAGATATTGTAGAAAGGTCTTAGCTTCCAACTGGGTAACTTACAATGAAATCAGGATTTACAGCTGGCGCTGTAGTTCTCTATAAGCGGCTTCCTGAGTAACACAAGACCAAGTTTTGCTTGGCATGTGCCTTAACCCCAGGCTGGACTTTTGGGGTCACCATCTGCCTATGCGAACCCGGAGAGGCTGGTCTCCTGGCAGGGTCCCTGCTCTCCCTGGATCCAGGAAAAGTTTCTCGTCCAAGAGGCCACTTTCCCTCTCCGCGGACACGTCCCTCGCCCCTCTTCCCCGAACCAACCACGCCCAGAAGGACCCCCAGCCGCCCGGGGCTCGGGCAGGTCTGCACCTTGAAGTAGGCGACCTGCAGGTAGTTGTAGGGGCTCCGCTTGCGGAACTCCAACTCCAGCTCCTCGCTGAGCGAGTGGGCGGTCGACGGCCCGAGGCAGCGGCGCAGGCAAGCGGCGCGGCGCAGCAAGCCTCCGAAGAACCGCAGGTCGTGCAGGGCGGAGGCACCTGAAGCCTGCGCCAAGCTTGGGGGCGAGTCTGGGTCCACTTCCCATGGGAGGTCGGCGGCACACCGAGTGCGGCAGCGCAGGCGGAGGGCGCGCAGGGCGGCCCGCGAGCGCAGCGCCCGCTCCATGCTCAGAACCACACCGGCCCAGTCCCCGCGAGCATAGGCCGCCGTCCCCTCCGCGAACAGCAGATCAGGCGCCGTCAGGTCCCATCCCGCCTCGGACTCGGCCTCAGCCTGGGAGGCAGTGGCGGCGACGGCCAGCAATGTGGTCAGCAGCCTTAAAGCGAGTGCCGCCATGGCCGCTCAGACCTAACGGGACCCTTGGTCACCGGCCAGGGAGATTGGAGTCCCACCTCCGCGAAGCCCCGCCCCGGAGGGAAGCCCCGCCCTAGACGAAGCCCCGCCTCCCAAGCCCTGCGGCGTCTCCCAGGAGGCACCATCTCTTCTGCCTTCCCCCAGCCTTGACTCCGCCCCTCAGCGGAACCCTGAGCGTCAGCAGGAGCCCCGCCTTCGGACTCCCGGCAGTTCCGACGCCTAGTGGTCAGAAGACGCGGAAGCTCGGCCCACGGGCTTTTTTGCGCATGTTCTGCAGTCTCGTGCCGCCTGGGTAGTGAGGAGAACAAAGTCCTGTCATGGAAGATACAGCAACGCCCGGGGGGACCCAGGGAGTCACAGAAAACCAAGGAGTTCTGTCGGCAGCAGGTCGGGGAGGTAGGCGGGAGTCAGGTGGGGAAAAGAAGCCCTTCCGGAGCAGCTAGTCTGCCGGGCTCCACGGGAGGCCGAGGGCGGGCGCTCACGGCCTCTGTTCCTGGGTGTGTGTCGCAGGAGCCCTGGTGGAGCTCACCCCGAATCCCGGCGGCTTGGCCCTGGTGAGCCCCTACCACACCCACCGGGCCGGGGACCCTTTAGACCTCGTGGCGCTCGCAGAGCAGGTGCAGAAGGTGAGGAGGCGGGGCTGGGATAGTGAATGACTATCTTCTTGCATATTTGGTCCTCCCAGCCACTTAGTGTGGAGTAGTGTTTTTTCTTGACTCCATTTTACACTCGGGGAATACATGTTCATGGCCAGTTGGTGGCCTGACTCCAGCTGATCTTCTGAGACCAAACACCCCTTCAGCTGCAGCTTGAGTGCCCATAATCTCTGAGAAATGGAATATTTCATGCTGTATGAGTAAATAAGGATGTCACAGTCAGTCAGTTCAGTCGCTCAGTCGTGTCCGACTCTGCGTCCCCATGAATCGCAGCACGCCAGGCCTCCCTGTCCATCACCAACTCCCGGAGTTCACTCAGACTCACGTCCATCAAGTCAGTGATGCCATCCAGCCATCTCATCCTGTCGTCCCCTTCTCCTCCTGCCCCCAACCCCCCCAGCATCAGAGTCTTTTCCAATGAATCAACTCTTCGCATGAGGTGGCCAAAGTACTGGAGTATCAGCTTTAGCATCAGTCCTTCCAAAGAAGTCCCAGGGCTGATCTTCAGAATGGACTGGTTGGATCTCCTTGCAGTCCAAGGGACTTGCAAGAGTCTTCTCCAACACCACAGTTCAAAAGCATCAATTCCTCAGCGCTCAGCTTTCTTCACAGTCCAAGTCTCACATCCATACATGACCACAGGAAAAACCATAGCCTTGACTAGACAGTCCTTAGCAATTACTGCCTTCACAGGTAGTGAGCCCTGAGGGAACTCAGGAAGGAGAGAATATCTCCCATCTAGCAGTCATCTGTCAGACTGTAGCCACTGCTTATAGTGAGCACTGAGGAAGCTTAGGATGAAAACAGGATGCTGCCTCAGATAGCTGAGGTGCATATCAAAGGAATGATTTCAGTGAGTCCAGACTCTTGTATCTTCACATATATAGAAAAGTGCTTAATTCTTTAGTTTGAATTACCTGGTTTTCTTTAATTAGTAATAGTCTTTTGATGTTCAGACTACCTGCCCTTTGTTGCAAAACTTATGTATAACCTGGCTCCTCCCCTTACTTCCTAGAAACAGTTCTCCCAGGGTCACTGGGAATTTGAACACATGAATTTTTAATCCCAGTTTTGATATTAACTTGCACTGTGACTTGAGGTAAATTACTTTTCTCTGGACCTCAGCTTCTTTATCTGTAAAATGCAGGATGTGAACTAGGAGAACTGTTAAGTCTGAAATTCTTGAAAATCCAGGTTTCCTCTAATCTTTCTTCCCAAGACTTCCAGTTGTAGAACCCTCTTTGAGATGTACAGATACAGGGCATTGCTACTTTAAAATTTATGATATCCCCTCATCCTGGTGTATATGATCACATTTGGCCTTGGTTATATTCAAAGGCCTTTATTTTGCTCAAAAAAATTTAATAATGTGCTCAAATTCCATTACATGTATATCTTGGTACCTCAGTTTTGTTTTCAAATGCTTAGGAAATCTCCTTTGATATATTGTGTGCTTTTTTTTTTCCTAGATAGGTGAAAAGTAAAATCTGACTTTTATGGATTATGAAAACATTATGTGGGCTTCCCTGATAGCTCAGTTGGTAAAGAATCTGCCTGCAATGCAGGAGACTCTGGTTCGCTTCCTGGGTCGGGAAGATCCCCTGGAGAAGGGAAAGGCTACCCACTGCAGTATTCCAGCCTTGAGAATTCCATGGACTGTATAGTCCATGGGGTCGCAAAGAGTTGGACAGGACTGAGTGACTTTCACCTTCACTTTATGTGTCTGTTGAATCAAATCACTTATTGGCAGGGAGGCTCCCAGAGTCACATCTTAGGCAAATATTTTTGGTGGGTTACTGAGTGACATGTTTATTACAATGATGTGGAAAAGAAAGAAGGAAGACGGTTTTTGTCCTTCAGTCGGTAATCTAGTGAAATACAGAGTATGCATTATTGTGCTGCCTCCATTTTTCCATTTTCTTTGAGAAACTGAAGAAAAAGCACTCTGAAGATAAACGGAATCAAGAGTATTTCAGTTTGTGAACTGAAATGTACTTTGTAGCAGGACTGACGTCTTACATGCAATTTAGGTATTCATGTGTGTTGGAAAGTGCAAGAAGCCTAGTATTAAGGCACGAAATTGAGAATCAGACTGATCTGTGTTGCGATTTTTGGATGTGTGTGTGGGTGTTCAGTTGTTTTTGTGACCCTTTGGATTGTAGCCTGCCAGGCTCCTCTCCCTGAGATTATCCTGGCAAGAATAGTGTCGTATTTGGCCATTTCCTTCTCCAGGACATCTTCCCAACCTAGGGAGCCTCTCCTCCATCTCCTGCATTGGCAGGCGGATTCTATACCGCTGAGCCATCAGGGAAGCCTTGAAACCTTGGACAGGCTACTTCACCTGTCTGAGTCTAATCCTAAAATGAGAAAGTGAACGTATCATCTCCAACTTCATAAGGTATTATGAGAATTAAATGAGATAATATGCAAAGGGCCTCAGAGTGATTAGGGCCAGAGTTTGTGCTTAGTCGTTAGAGGTAGTCTTTCTCTTATTTCTGTTTTAATTAGGTTCTTTTGTGTACAAAGAACAGATTTGTTGCCACCTTAAGAAAAAAGATTTATTTCAAGGCCACTCCTAACAAGAACTATCCTAGCTCAGGAACCACCTACTCTCTGCTTGGCCACGAGGTGCCTCACTGTCCCTGGAACAAAGTGCAAGTTCTTGTATCAGGGGTCATAAAGCCTTATGTGATCTGATGCCTGCACCCTTTTTTACATCTCCCCTCACTAACTACTCAAACTGCACTGGCCTCAGAAATGCCTGGAAGCTGCTTCTCTGATTTTTTTGCATGGCTAGCCCTTTCCTTCAGACCCAAGTCAAATGTCACAACCTCAGTGAGACTTTCTTATCTATTAGTGTAGTTGATAAACTATTTTAAATTTTAATGTGATCTCAAAAAAAAAAGTTTTAATGTGATCTTAATTAATTTAAATTTTAAAACCTGGTAATTGAATTAATGACTGGAAACAAGTATATTTGGAACAATTTGAGTATGTGAATTGACTCTTCCAACTATAAATTTTATGAAGTCTCAATACAGATCAAGTTTTTCCAATGAAAACATAGCATCCAAATTGATAGGTGCTGTGAATATAAAATATACACTTAATATGAAATATAAAATATCTCTTAACAGTTTTTATTTGATTACATGTTGAAATGATAAATTTTCTGATCAGTCACTCAGTCATGTCAGACTCTTTGCGACCGATGGACTGCAGCATGCCAGGCTTCCCTGTCCATCACCAACTCCCGGAGCTTGTTCAAACTCATGTCCATCGAGTTGGTGATGCCATCCAACCATCTCATCCTCTGTCATCCCCTTCTCTTCCTGCCTTCAGTCTTTCCCAGCATCAGAGTCTTTGTTCCAGTGAGTCAGTTCTTTGCATCAAGTGGCCAAAGTATTGGAGTTTCAGCTTTAGCATCAGTCCTTTCAATGAATATTCAGGACTGATTTCCTTTAGGATTGACTGGTTTGATCTTCTTGCAGTCCAAGGGACTCTCAAGAGTCTTCTCCAACACCACAGTTCAAAAGCATCAATTCTTCAGTGCTCAATTTTTTGATATATTGGGTTAAATAAACTATATTAGTAGTTTTTTGGTTGTTTTTGGCTGTGCCATGTGGCTTATGGAATCTTAGTTCCCCAACCAGGGATTGAACCCAGGCCACCACAATGAAAGTGCCAAGTCCTAACCACTGGACTGCCAGGTAATTCACTATATTATTACAATTAATTTTACTTATTTATTTTTACTTTTAACACAGCTACTAGAAAATTTACAATTTCATATGTGACTTGTTTCTATCCTCAAGGATAGTTGCATTAGACTGTAGTCTTAACGAAGGCCGTGGCCTCTTTCTCTTTTTGCCAGTGTGTCCAGCGCAGTGCCTAGTGTGGTGTCTGACCCATGGTAGTTGCTCAGTGTGTGTCTGTGAAACAGATAAAGGCTTGACTCAGCCTACTCAGTTGTTTTCTCTTCACTCAGAACACGACTTAAACCTGACCTTGATCATAAGCTTCCTCAACTAACCAGCAAATTCTCTTAATATTTCTTAGTTCAAGTTTAACCTCTTACTTTCTTTTCCTTAACAGTTGTATATCACTAAAAGTTAATCAGTGTTTTGTTTTTTTGTTTTTTTTTTGAAACTCTTCTGGTGGTCCAGTGGTTAGGACTTGGTGCTTTCATTGCTGGGGCCTTGATTCAGTCTCTGGTTGGACAGAGCCAAAAAAAAAAAAAAGTTAATCAGCTTTTTGTGAAAAGAAATCTGGAAGTTTTTTGACAAATTTCTGATGTGTGGATGATAATCCTTTCCAGTACTTGAATTGGTTACATATGTGTCTCCTAGCTTTGAAAGTAATTTTTTTTAAAGCAATTTCCAGTGCCTTCAGTTGAATTTCCTAGGACATGACAATCTTCTGTGCATATGATAATTGTTCCAGGTCTACATCATAGTGGTGGTGGTTTAGTCGCTAAGTCATGTCCGACCCTTGCGACCCCATGGACTGTAGCCCACCAGGCTCCTGTGTCCATGGGATTCTCCAGGCGAGAATACTGGAGTGGGTTGCCATTTCCTTCTCCAGGGGATCTTTCTGACCCAGGAATCGAATCCGGGTCTCTTGCCTTTCAGGCAGATTCTTTACCCACTGAGCTTACAGTCTTTTAAAAATGCATTTTAAGTGACAGGAATGCAAATATAAGTTAAATATAATTAAGTATGATGTAAATAACTCAACTGAATAACGGTCAGTTTAACAGATACCTTCTAATAGCATTGAAACATGTATATTATCATATGTGAAACAGATCGCCAGTTCAGGTTCATTGCATGAGACAGGGTGCTCAGGGCTGGTGCGCTGGGATGATCGTGAGGGATGGGATGAGGAGGGAGGTGGGAGGGGGGTTCAGGATGGGGAACACATGTACACCCATGGCTGATTCATGTCAATGTATGGCAAAAACCACTACAATATTGTAAAATATTTAGCCTCCAATTAAAATAAATTAAAAAAAAAAGATACCTTCTGTATATAGTCAGGTTTCTATATCGCAGGCCATAAGAGACATAGCACAAGTGTCTTCGGGTTTTCATTGTAAGATCCATCCCTGATTTCAGAAATGTTTAAATGTGAGAAAACAGATGGAGATCTGAGGAATAAGTGGGGTTAGTCAGGCAAAAGAGCAAGAGGGGAAATGTATTGGATGGAGGAGAGGCCATATGCAAAATTACTTGGAAGCAAAAGAGATTGGGGCATGTTGGAAGACTGAAAATTTTGAGTGTGACCAGAATCTAGAGTGAACAAAAGATAGATAGTTTGGGAGATAGAAAAAGAGCACTTATTTCCATGTTATGGGGTCATGGGGTCATGGCAGCGTTGACTTCTCCTGGGCAGTGCCTTCTGAGCTAGGCCTTGGGGTGAGTGGGTGTTCACGGGGGAATGGTGAAAATGGGAAGGGTATGAAAGGCATAAGCCAACATATTGACATAATTTCACATTGGGCTCTAAATAGGAGCATTGTAAAGTCTTACCGTTTTCTGACCCACAGTTCAGTTTTTTCTCACCCTTAGGCTAATGAATTCATCAGAGCAAATGCCACCAACAAACTGACAGTCATAGCTGAGCAAATCGAACATTTGCAAGAACAAGCCAGGAAGGTAAGTAGTAGCTTTTTGGTAAGCTTTCATTTTCTTCATTTAGTTCACAGGAGCCACTGGCTGGCTTAGCAACTTGCTAAGGGCTTGCTATGAACTTGCTCATAATCAGTGTAACTTAACTTGTTTCAGTACCTCCTAGAAATATAGAAGTGTTGAGCAAAATAGGATAAGCCCAAGAGGTTAAGTATAAGGTTTTTCACTGGGCGAAAGCTCAGTGAGGTAAAGCATCTAAAGGGGAAATTTTGTTTTCAGTTATAAAAGAAATGTACTTACCACTGAAAAATTGGGAAGAAATTTAAAAACCACCCAAAGCCAGTAGTACTTGACATTTTGAAATATAAGTTTTCCAAAGGCGTTTTTATAGCATAGTCGCATAATGTAGTCTAATTTTTCTCTTCAGTGTCATCTGGATCTCAGTCATGATTCACTGATGTGAGGGAGCAAGACCCTCAGCATGGAACAGGTTCCAGCTTTCGGGTGGGATGCTCATTGAGTATGAGTGGGCATTTCCTCTCATACCCGATTGGCTCCGTCTCTGTGGATTTCAGGTTTTGGAAGATGCTCGCAGGGATGCTGACTTGCACCATGTGGCTTGTAATATGGTGAAAAAGCCGGGCAGCATCTACTACCTTTATAAACGGGAGAGTGGCCAGCAGTATTTCTCCATTATTTCTCCAGAGGTAAGAACATTTAATTGTTGCTACAGAAACCTACTCCTGTCTTTAAGAAATTCTTGGTGTAGTGTGTGTGTGTGTGTGTGTGTGTGCGCGTGTATGTGTTATGTGTGAGAAAATGTAGGCATAGGGGTTGGTAAGTGATTTTCTAGAAAACTAGAGGTGGCATGAGCCCATAGGTGACTGAAAAATATATGCACTTAAATTATTTCACAATCATTATCTC
The DNA here is from genome assembly GCF_019923935.1 of Bubalus bubalis. Classification (NCBI taxonomy): domain Eukaryota; kingdom Metazoa; phylum Chordata; class Mammalia; order Artiodactyla; family Bovidae; genus Bubalus; species Bubalus bubalis. The sequence goes on along the minus strand of NC_059162.1, from coordinate 103,097,623 downwards.
TGTTCAGGGGAGGTACCTGATGTGTAATGCAGTGCTTGTCAAGGATGATTCTGACTGGTCTGAAGTGAAAAGCCAAAAAAAGAAAATTGTGGTATAATTAGGAAATGGACTCAACTTCTTTACCTCCCGCCCTGATCAGAACGACCTCCTTTGCCTTCTCTAGGAATGGGGGACGAGTCGTCCACATGACTTCCTTGGTGCCTACAAGCTGCAGCACGACCTGTCCTGGACTCCGTATGAGGACATTGAGAAGCAGGATGCTAAAATGGGTGTCATGAGCAAGTTGCTAAGCCAGCCAGTGGCTCTGCCTCCAAGCACTGAATCCAACTTCCAGGGGTTCAGGTCCACTGAGTGTGGACTCTGACAAAGGCTGTCAGGACATGGACCTCTCACCTCCTTGTTGCCCCAACCTCTGCCCTGGTGGGAGGTAGCAAGAGAGACGAAAGCATGTGGGTGAATCATGAACTTCTTTGAAGGCAATCCTGTGTGAATGGAAACACTGTTGTTATTACTTTTATGTGGGATGATAGAATCATATCAGTCTATCCTGGGATCCTCTCTGGGTCACATGTACCCAACCAGTCAGTTTCAGAGGACCAGCCAGTGTACTTTGCTTCTCCTTTATCTCCATCTATTCTCTCATGAGTTAGAGCATTAAAGAAGGAAAGTTTCTTCTTCCTGCAAAAAAGGCTGGCGAGTCATTTTCCAGAAACACTGTTAACAGTCTTTTGTAACTAGAAGTGTTTAAGTTTGGGCTTGAGGCTATTTAATAGTTTGTGTAACTCTAGCTTCAAATTCATCTGGGAAGCAGAGTATTAGGTACTGGAGGATGATAAACAGCCTGGCTTGGCTAGCAATAGTGTGTAATTCCGGTGTGTGTGTATGTATGTGCACTAAGTTGCAACAGTCGTGTCTGACTCTGCCGCCCTATGGACTGTTGCTGCTGCTGCTGCTAAGTCGCTTCAGTCGTGTCCGACTCTGTGCGACCCCGTAGACGGAAGCCTACCAGGCTCCCCCGTCCCTGGGATTCTCCAGGCAAGAACACTGGAGTCGGTTGCCATTTCCTTCTCCAATGCTTGAAAGTGAAAAGTAAAAGTGAAGCAATTGATAAGATCTGGCTTACTTCACTCTACTCCCTACATTGACCACTAGGTGGTGCCATTGTGATTTCCTGGTTAAGCTGGTTACCAAGTTCAGAGAAAGGAGCATTGTGAAGTTATTTTGGAGGTAGCATCTCCTAGAGGGACTAATACCCAGTGATTATATACAGTAACCATTTTTCATTTACCCATCCATCCACCCATCCATACGTAAATAATACTTAGTTACTAAGTATTAAGTGCCTTCTAGCTTCAAGATTCTGGAGAATGACACAGCTGAGTAAGACAGGCCCCTGTTTCCAGGAAGCTCACAGTCTAGTTGGGGAGAAAGTAACTCAGCCATCACAACATAGTATAAAAAGGGCTATGATGGAAGTACACATGGAATGTCAGGGAGCACCAAGGAGAGCTACCTAACTCAGCTTAGAGAACTTAAGAAGACTTGGAGGAGCTGACACCTGCTTGGGAACTGAGAAACAAGAGTTAGAGCTTATCTGGAGGGTACCAACTGTCCTCTCTATGGAAAGGCTGTCTTTCGGGGTAGGGGGAGGGTTCATTTTTGGATAGAATTTATTTGTGAATGAACAAAGGAATATCCACTTAACAAGCCACATCAACCAAAATAATCCTGCCAATCACGGGTGGACTGAGACATCTCCTGACCAGAACAGTCTTACTTCTAACAGCTAGGAGATAGGAAGATGAATAGGATGATAAACAATTCTAGATAAAAAAAATTGCACGTGAGGGACGTTGACAAGAAGTAATATAACATTTGGGGAATTGGAGCTAGTTTAAAGTGAAGAGTATTGGCCGAGGGGTATGAGAAAACAGCTAATTGAAGGATTGGGGATAGGGAGTTGATAAAATTGACCTTTTTAGAAATCTCATTTTGATAACAGAGGATGAGTGGAGGCAAAACCTCTATGAGCCTTCATCCCAGTCCAGGCAAGAGATGTTGGAGGTCTGATTTAAGATGGTGATGGAATGAAAAGTGCTGTATTTTATCGATCGTAAGATGTACTTTTCTTCCTCCACATTTAATCTCTTGAGACCTGGATGCTTCTAGAAGTCAGTGGTAGGTCATTGTTTAAGTAGCAGCATTTTTTTTCTTTCTTACAGCTACATGAAATAATCGTGTGTCTTAACAATGGATGCCATCTTAGGCTTGATGAAGTGTGGCATTTAAAAAGTACAGTAGATCACCGTCTTGTTAACTGGTACCATGTGGCAAAAAGAATGGAAGGAAAGAATCTTAGATAATGCTTGCATTTCTAGCTTGAGTGTGTGGATGGTAGGAATCCACTCCCTGATAATTTTCCAAAATAATTAGCAATCTATATTTGCCTCAATAATCCACCCAGCTGGCCCTGCTTAGGTTCACCAAGTATGAGTAACAACTGACTGTGCCTCCCATTCTCCTGTAAGGGCTCTAGAAGGAGGGAAAGGAGGCCTGATTGTGTCCTTGGCTTCTAAGTTATCAGTCCACAAGCACTGAGATCACTGGTGGTATAGATTCAGAGATGATAAATACTGTTTAGTGAGCTCTTTTTCTGCCAGGCATAGCCATTGTCTGATTTAATCTTTATATAATCACCATCTATAAGGTATTATATGACTTCCCTGGTGGCTCAGAGGTTAAAGCGTCTGTCTGCAATGCGGGAAACCCTGGGTTCAATCCCTGGGTCGGGAAGATCCCCTGGAGAAGGAAATGGCAACCCACTCCAGTATTCCTGCCTGGAGAATCCAATGGACGGAGGAGCCTGGTGGGCTACAGTCCATGGGGTCGCAGAGTCGGACACGACTGAGCGACTTCACTCACTCATAAGGTATTATATAGTATTCCTATTTTACAGAGCTAGAGTGTCTCAGAGATTAAGCACCTGACCTGTGATTATACAGGTACAAAGTGCTAGAGGTCAGGTTCTAACATTGCTGTTTAGTTCATATCCATAAGCTGTTCTGGCTGATTAAGACAGTCCTAGAAGATCTCTTCATAGAAGTGTGAAGAAATAAATACAGAAGTGACAGTAACGTGTGTAGGGGATACTATGGAAGTAGTTCACTTGAGTAGTGATGAACATGCAGAGGGTGTATATCAAAGTCTGAGGAAATTAAGTAACTTAGCTAAGGTCACACAACTTAAGAATAATTGAGCCCACACTTCTAGTATGAAAGCCCATATGCAGAACCCCCACACACAAGATGAGGTGCATCTTCCCTAAAGAACCTGGAGCTTGGGAGGAAGGAGACTGAGTGCTTGGAATAACTGGTCTTCTATAGTCCAAGCAGCATTCGATTCGTGGACTACTCCCTTTTTAAAAGCTTTGTTCTTCATTTTGATTTGGAACATCTTCCACTTTACCGCCTGCATCTTTCTTGTCTCATGACACTAATAGTTTGGACTGCTCTGAGGCTGAGTCCTTGGTCCTCTTTTCTTTCTCTGCTAGGTGATCTAATCATTTCCCTTGGCTTTAAACGCCACCCACATGCTGCTGACTCACATGTGTGTCTCCTATCCTGATCTCTCCCTGAGTTTCATGCAGACTTAATTTATCCAGCAGTCTCACTTGATGTCATTACAAACCTAACGTGTCCAAAATGGAAGTCTTGAGTTACACCCCAAGGCTGTTTTGTCACCGGTCCTTCTGTTTCCATCAGCACCTGTGTCACACTGCTGTTGAGACCCAAAACCCAAGTCATCCTGTTCTTCCCACACCAATCAGCAAGTCTCAGCTCTGTCTTCAAAATATATCCCACTCTGACTGCTGCTCAGCGCCTCCACCCCTACCCTCTTGGTGCAAGCCGCCAGCATCTCTGGCCTGGATGGATGCAGTAACCTCCTCAAGTGCCTTCTGCCTCTGTTCTCACCCTCCTTCAGTCCATTTCCACAGAGGCTGTTGTCATCATCCTTTAAAAGCATATCAGGTTATAATACTTCTATAAAAAACGACCTCCAAGTTTCTCTTTACACTTAGAATAAAGTCCAGACTCTTGCCGCCTCAGTTTGGACTAGCCAGAAGCACATGTTCCCCTATTCCTGTTCTCTACTTCTGTGAGATCCAGAATGAGAGGAAGGGAGAAACTTCTGCCAGTTCGAGAGGAGGGTTTTTATTAGATCTCCCTACTTCCTCTCCCCCTTCTGAAGGAAGCCTTGGGGATGTCCGGGGTAACAGATGCATGATCATGTCCTTAGAATAATGATGATGATGGTTGAGCTTCTGTCCTGTGCTGAGCATTATTTAATATATTTATTATTTGTATTTTTATTTAATATAAATTATAAGCTTATTGTCACAGCAATCCCATTTTACAGATTAGGAAATAGGTTCAGGAAACCAAAGTAACTTGTTCAGATGTACACCTCTGTTAATGCTAGAGCTGGGATGTAAATCTGGTTAAAAGTCAAGGCCAGTATTATGATCATTATGTGACAGTTTTTATTTTGCCACTTTAATGGTTCATGTTGCCTGGGAAAATGAAGAGAAATACAATTTCGAGTATTTCATACTAGAAATACAAATGACAGAAATACAAATGACAGAAAGCTGACCTGACACTTGGGCTTAGACTTGTAGCACAGCTTTACTTGCCTCCATCCTGGATCTCCAGTTTAGTTTCTCAAATACCTTAGGTGTGACTTTAGTGTCAAACTGTTCAGTTCTTAGAACCACTAACTAGTAATGGTAAAATTGACTAATGCCCATTTCCTCTTCTGGAGAATGGGAATGCTAATACTAACATTAGAGGCATTTGAAAAAACCCAGTAAGATGACTATAATGTCTGTAAAGCATTGAGCACAGTGCCCAGTGGCTAGCAGCCACTCAGGACAGGCTAGATCCTATTCTTTTCTTCCCTCTCCAGGCTGCCAGGTGAGGCAAGGGGTCACCTGACCTGACTCCACCCCTTCTCTCGCATATTCTGTGCGGCCCTGGAAGCTCTTGCTGCAGTGACTTAGCAACAGGGTAGGTCAGAGAATGTGGGGCAGTATTAGAAGTGGTGCTTGGGATCCTCCGGAATACTAACAGGTGTCTGTGGCACATACTCGTCCAGTTACGGAACCTGGATACCTCAGAGGGGCTCTTTCCTCCTCCCTCTCACTCTTCTGCTGTCTTGGCATTCCCTCTCACAGGGGCTCCTGGTCAGGCTACTTCTTGGTCCTGTCTGCTGCTGTCTAACAAGATGTCTTTGCTCCAGCACCACAGCCCCAGCTCACGCGGTGTTTAAGAGAGCCTTCCTCCACAATGGCTGCCAGGATAATCTTTCTAAATCAACTTGACCTTGTCATTTCCCTACTTAAAATGTACAGTTTTTCAGGACTGAGTGTAGATTACTCAGCTTGTCATTGATCCAACAAATACTGAGGCTGGGGACGGGAGGGTACTGTATGAGCATTCATACAGGCTCAAAGATACAGCAGGGATCCAAGCAGAGCTGAAGCCCTGCCCACGAGGAGGGGCTTTATATTCCAGGGGCCCTTCACAGGCTGGACCCCCAGCGTCTCTTTACAGCTTTACCTCCCCCCAGCTCCCCGCCTACCTCCCATGCACCGTGCACACGCTGGTCTCTTCACCTGCTGAGCCTTTGCACATTCGTCGTGTTACACTAGTCCACTCCTCCCAGATCCCTCCATTCCACCACCCCCCTACCCGTGCTGCCGCTTCAAGACCTGGGGCTCCCCTGCAAAATGAGGCCCCTCTTCCTGCCAACTAAAGCCCTGTTGCCCCTCCCCTGCCTCTTGGGGATTGTGAGCTAAGAGCCAGGGGTGAGAGGCTTAGGTCGGCAGCTCCCGCTTGGCTTGGCTGGCCCCTCCACCGCACAGGAAGCGGGGGACGAGTGTGGGCCCCCACCCCACGTAAGAATGTCTGGTCCCCCGGTAAGCATCCGCAGCAGCACGTGCCTCCTCCACGTGCTGTCAGTGATCAAGGCAGCGGTGGGGCCGGGGGCGGGGGCGGGGTCAGGGGCGGCGGGAGTGGGGAAAGAGCTGTCCCGAGGTGCTGGCGCCCAGCCCCGGCTTGGTCTCTTCCGTGTTTTCACCTGGGCATCTTCGCCGTTGCTGCCATCCTGCAGGGCGCGAGGAATAGCGGAGAGGGAGGGACGAGGAGGAGCACGCTGATGTCTTCAGCTTGGACGGACCAGCGTCAGGAGGAGGCCGGTTCTCTGTTGGGCTGTTGGCCTCTAGGGTAGCAGGTGGAGTGGGGTGGTCGCGGGGAGGCAGGTTGTGTCTCACACAAGTGGCTGTGCCCGTGGCTCACTGCCTGCCCGCGGGGAAGTGTCACCCGGAGCGTTCTCTCACCAATGCTGCCGGATTCCTGGGCACGGAACCCACACCGCCGTCCTTGCCTTTCCCTAGAAAGCCCCGAGTCATACGCAAACCTCCCTACTCCTTTCAGGAGCAGCCCCAGCGTCTGCCGTTCCGGCTCGCTCACCTCGTTCTCCTCACCAGTTTCATGGCTGATTTCCTTTTCTTCAGCCTCTCCCCTTGAGACCACCCTCCACTCGCAACCCACATCTGAGCAAGACACCCTCCTACACCCTCTTACTAAATAAACATTACTGCCTAGTCACAGCGGCAATGCAAGATCACACCAGCTATCACAATGGTGTCCTCCCTGCCGGCTCTGCCTCCAGGCGCCCCTCTCCGTGGGATCCAGCCTCCTCGTTGTGCTTTCCTTCTTGCAATTTCCTTTGCCAAGAAGCTGCCCTCGCCACCGCCCCGCCCTCCCCGCTACCACCCACCCTTTTTGTTTATGCTTATAGAGTCGTAAATATCCTGTTGGTGGAGCCTTCCCCTGTCCCCCTCACAGACTTAGTCTTCCCTGAACACACTCAGCAACCGGACAAACCTTTGTCCAACAACACTCGTCACACCGCCATCACTGTCCCTGCACACATCTGCCTCCCCCACCGGATTCCCAGCCTCCTGAGGGTGCTCTGTGTGCCCAGAACATGCAGGCTGGGCTCAGGGCAAGCATCAGCAAACACATTTTTTAAAGTGAATAATGGAAGATCATAAGCATCAGGTAGATGCTTGGGTGTGTTGAAGAGGCTGGATTGTTCGTTTGAGAAGGCTTCTCATGGGACAGACTAGACAGGCTTTGAGGGACTGAGTGCAAGGAGAGGATCTCAGGCAAGCACCAGAGTGCTCTATTAATTTAACAATCACCGAACAACTTCTATTGTCAGGCCTCATGCTGGGCACCGGGGATCTCAGTCGGCACTCAAGTTTCTTACCCCGTACTAGAGAAGGAAGACGACATAGGCGGTGCCAATACAGAGTGCCAACTGTCACACGGTGAGCAAGGAGATGTGGCAGTGCAGAGGAGGAGCACCTCAAGACTTGAGGGCGCCCCAGGCTTCCCGAAGAGGACTACCACCCAACCCGAGACCAGAAGGGGGCAGAGAAGGGCTCAAGGGGCGATGCAGAAAGGACTTGCATACCAGATGAAGGAGTTGAGCTCCATCCTGAGGGTGCTGGGAGCCACTGATGACCTCCAAGCAGCTGGGGAGTGACACAAGCTAGTCCTGCCAGCCACTGCTGGGCAAGGCCTCGGCTCTGATCCCTCCTCTGAGCCCCCTGACAGGCAGGACCCCTCCTCTATGCTCCCTTAGCAGCCTTGTGACCGCTTCCTTTCTGTGCAGGGTTGAAGCCTCTGCCAGACCAGGTTTTTGAGAGACAAGACCAGGTTTTAATCTTTTTTGTCCCAAGACAAAATGTTTGCTGAATGAATGGACTGTTCTTTTTTTCTCTAAGTTTCACCAGCCCTTACTCTCAGGTCCATATCCTTTCATACCTGGAGCCTATGCATTATGCTGCAGATGGCTTTTAATTGGGAAAAAGGAGGCCCAATTCCAATCCTGGCTCCGCCATTTACTGGGACAAATTGTTTAACTGTCCTGAAACCTCAGTTTCTCCACCTGTAAGATGAGTTATCACCATGAACAGTCTGTAAGTCTCCACATGCATGCATGAGTCTTCTTTTCTTGAATAGACTGTAAGTTCTATGGTCCAGGCAGGTACCAAGGACTTTCCTTAGCACCTTGCTTGATCTGAGCTTACAACAAATACAAAATGATCAGTCCTGTTGGTTGGTAGACAGCAGAGTACACAGGAAAGAACCCTTAAGGTGAAGTTGGAAATCTTGTTCTGCCAGTTCTAGTGTGACCTTGAACGAGGTTCTTCCCCTCTTTGAGTCTTTGCTTTACCTGGCAGACCTCACAGGGCCATTGGAAACCGCAGAGATGAACATGCTTTGTGAATGAACAAGATAATCTGGTAGACAATTAATTGAACATTAATTAAACGGTGAAGCAGTATAGATGAGGTATGTCTCGTAACTGTTGGACATACCCCAGGTATCTCTGCAGAGAGGCAGAGATGCTAGGATGCTGCTTTTCCAGGCAACAGTAGGCTAGACTGGAATAGAGGTGTTTGGTCTTGCCAGCTGAGCCCTGAGACTCAGGACAGACGAGGAGGGAAGGGTTGACAGGGAGGGAACATAACTCTAGTCATTTGCTCCCCTTCCCATCCCAGATTTGCCTGGCTAGCATTGCTTCCTGTCTTACGTTTTGAGGGAATCTGACATGACAAGGTCTCAGGAGTCCCAGTGGCTTTGGGATTATTATAGCTACTGATACCCCTTGGTGAATAAAGCTGGCCTATGGGAGCAGTTAGCTCTGCTGTGCTGCCTGATAAACTTTTAGCTCTAAACTCCAAATCTGGCCCCCTCTCACCCTATGCATCTTGGCAGTGGTATTTATGGGAAAGGACCATGACTTGTCTTAGCTCTTGCCAAGACCAGGAACGCCTGGGGCTGTACAGAGGGGCTATATGGAAGCAGAGTCTCAGCTTCCTCACCTCGAAAATGAGTGGGGATTAAATGAGAAAACAGATGTGGAAACAGCTTGGAACTTGTATATTTTACTCAAGTGCAGGATTCTGTATGTGGGCAGTGTGTTTACAACCGGTGGGGCCTCCCTGTTTCAGAGAGCACTGGGGTTCTTTCTCTAAAAGCAAGGTTCACAATGCAGTTTATGTGTAAGGAGTGCACGTATTTGGTCTCAGAGTGAACACAGACACAGCAGGACTGTGAAAATGGCCAGGGCCAGCTGACCCCTGCTGCCAAAGGAGGCTGGGGGAGAGAGGAGGACAGGCAGGGGCTACTTCTGCGTGGAAAGGCTATAGCTGCCCCGCTGGGAGGAGCTCCCTCATCACCCCCTGCCCCAAAGACCTCCTCCTGCTGAGATCACACCCCTAGTAAGAAGCACCAGATTTAGAATCAAATAGGTGGGATTGATTCTACTCACCTAATATGTGACTGTGAGCAAGTATGTCCATTTCTCAGGACCTCAGTTTCCTCAGCCGTGAAATGGGGAAAATTATAGTAGCATCTCCCCAGGTTGTCAGGATCAGGAGAGAGAATGCGGTAAGTGTCCTGTGAACTATCCAGCGCTGTCTGTCTTCATTTTGTGTTTCTCATCTCTTCCGCTGTTGGTACCCGGCCTGCTGCTGGGGGCTGTCTGAACTAGGACCCTGAGGCACCTCAGCCACACCCTCTCCTTCTGAGGGAGGGAGTGTGGCTGGAGGGGCAAAGGAGCCTGGATCTGCAGCAGGCCCTTTGTGCTTCCCTCCCATCAGGCAGTCTCTTGCCTCCTGTGCCACTCCTGGAGGTGAGGGGGTTACTTCTTGCCAGTGTTTTGATTCCTGTGGGCTCACTCTAGAGTATTAAAAGTAGCTTTGTCTTCCCTTGTAGCTCAGTTGGTAAAGAATCTGCCTGCAGTGCAGGAGACCCAGGTTTGATCCCTGGGTTGGGAAGATCCCCTGGAGAAGGAAATGGCAACTCACTCCAGTATCCTTGCCTGGAAAATGGGCTGCGGTCTATGGGGTTGCAAAGAGTCGGGCACAACTGAGCGACTAACACTTAACACTTAACTTACTTTGTAATGTAAAAATAAAGGAGGCTCATTTATGATAAAGGTCTTTATGACAAGGGGCTCATCTCTCAGATTGGGGAATGGCCCATACCCCTTGGACCCTGGGCCATGGGGATGCCAGAAGGGTTACTGTATGGGCTGGAGAGAGGTCTGTGCTGTAGGGCAAGAGGTGTCAGAGACGGGTGGAGGCTGTGGTCATGATTCATAGCTATGGTTCATTCATTTTGCTATTGAACGTTCACAGGCATTCATCTTCAGCACCTTTGTCTCACCTTCTGGGTCTCCTCCATTAACCTGTAGTCTCCTTCATTCCAGCCAGTGAAATGATGTTGGGAGGGTGCAGTTCTGGGGTGAGGTCTAGGGGAGCAGGAGGTATCTGGTCACTGGGAAGCTTCTTTTGGGACTCTTTGACCTTGGCAACCCCATGACCCTCTCTCCTGGGCCCCAGGTGAGTGCAGCAGTTTCTTCCTGACCAAAGAGCAGAGCCATCCCCAGATGAATGAATTTACCTGGAAGGATGTTGTCAATGCCTTGTCCCTGGCCAACATGTCCCTGGGGCTCTTCTCCATCTTCTGCAGCTTCTGCAAGTATGTTTGGGAGCCCAGCAAGCTCTTTGACAAAAGCTGGAGTCAATGGCATGAGGGAGGGAGGGATTTATCTAGAGAACAAAGCACTGAGACATACAGATTGACTCGGGGCAGGAGAAAGTGCAGTGGGTTAGGAATCAAGGGGCAAAGATCCTAGCCTCAGTTCTAACCACCAGCCTGATATGTGACCTTGGCTAGGTCATATCTTGAACCTCAGTTTCTCCCATCTTTTTTTTTTTTTTTTTTTTGCAGTATGCAGGGTCTTAGTTCTCCAACCAAGGAGGAAGCCCACGTCCCTTGCATTGGGAGCACATAGTCTTAACCACTGGACTGCCATGGAAGTCCCTCTCCATCTGTAAAACAAGGAACTATGATCTCTATAGATCTTTCCAGATATGGCAATCTAGAATGGTTTCTATAAGAAAATCAAGAGATTCCATTCCTGTAGCCTTTGCACAATCCTTGGGTAGGCAGGTACCATTAATATTTTTTTGATTCTTAAATTACAGCATATGACCTGGCAGAATAGTTAAAGCTAACCCTGTTCTGGAAAGTCTGAGACATGAGTATGGGTCCCCTCAAAAATTGTAAGCAAATTATATTTCTATGAATTGAATTGTATTTCAATGCCTTTGTGAAATCAGTGCTTTAAAGATAATCTCTTCATGGAGACTTCCCTGGTGGTCCAGTGGCTAAGACTCCGAGTTCCCAATGCAGGGGGTCTGGGTTCGATCCCTGATCAGGGAACTAGATCCTGCATGCTGCAACTGAAGATCCCACATAAATATCCCACATGCCATAACTAAGACCCAGCACAGTCAAATAAATAAATATTTTAAAAAAGATAAGTTCTTTATCGGCTTCCCAGGTGGCTCAGTGGTAAAGAATCCACCTAACAATGCAGGAGATGCAGGAAATGTGGGTTCAATCCTTGAGTCAGGAAAATTCCTTCCTGGAGAAGGAAATGGCAACCCACTCAAGTATTCTTGCCTGGAAAATCCTATGGACAAAGGATCCTGGTGGGCTATAGTCAATGGGGGTTGCAGAGAGTCAGACACAACTGAACAACTGAGTGCACACACACATACACAAACAAGTCCTTTATAATATAAGCAACATCCTCTTAATCTGTTTGATTCTTTATAACCATTAGCAAGTAACTTCTCTGGATCTGTTTCTCATCCATAAAATAAGATGGTTTTATCTAAGGATGTTTAAGTTCCCTTCCAGTTTGAAAATTCTCTAAATCTAGGTTTGGGGGTCTCATAGATTGGGACATACCTGCAGCAGAAAATCTCTGTCTTCTTAGTTGAACCTAATCTTCTGGGAATGTAGTATTTAAGGCCCTGATGGTGGGCCCAATTCCCTTTAGACACATAGTGAAGTGAAAGTCGCTCAGTCGTATCTGACTCTTTGTGACCCCATGGACTGTTTACCCCATGGAATTCTCCAGGCCTGAATACTGGAGTGGGTAGCCTTTTCCTTCTTTAGGGGATCTTCCCAACCCCAGAATCGAACCCAGGTCTCCCACATTACAGGGGGATTCTTTACCTGCTCAGCCACCAGGGAAGCCCCTCTAGACACATAAATATGGGTCTAAAGAAAGGAAATCCTAAGGTTGTTTAGGGACAGCTGAGGTCTAGGGTCAGGCTCTCTGTTTGCTTTTGCTGGGCCACCCAAGCATTGCAGTCAGTGCTTCAACTTGGGTGTGGCCTCCTAGGGCAAGTTGGCCTGAGATTGTTATAGCTGCTTTCATAGGGGGTCTGGGAGCATGTGCTGGAGAGAAACTCAGAATCCCTGAAGGTGGGATTTCCCTGGTGGTCCAGTGGTTAAGAATCCACCTTCCAATGCAAGGGATGTGGGTTTGATCCCTGGTCTGGGAACTAAGATCCCCCATGCCGTGGGGCAACTAGGCTCATGTGCTGCGACTAGAGAAGTCAGCTCCCCACAGCTACTGAGCCTGCGTGTCACTGTGTGCCACGACTAGAGAAAGCCCGCACTGCAGCGGACATCCAGCACAGCCAAAGAGAAGGAATCCCTGGAGGTAGGGTGTGAAAGATATCTTGGAAATCATTTGGAGTGTCAAAAATACATGAGATGAAAACTGATAGAACTACCAGCAGAATTTTATGGATCTGTTACCATAACTGGGTATTTAGCAGGCAGAAAATCAGAAGGATAGAGTTGACTAGTACCCTTGACCCACTGGATCTAATTGATATTTTATATAATATTTGATCCAACAATAGCAGAACATATGTTATTATCAAGCTCACCCAGATAGACCACATTCTGGTCTGTAAGACATACTTTAACAAATTTGAAAGAATATAAATCATACGAAGTATGCTCTTAGACCATATGGAGTTAAACTATAAATAAGAGAAAGATAACTAGAAAATTCCAAAATACATGGAGGTTAAACAACTCATTTCTAAATGATACATAGACGAAAAAAGTCTCAAGAGAAATTAAAAAATATTTTGAACTAAGTGAAAGTGAAAATACAACGTATCAAAATGTGTGAGATGCAGTGAATGCAGTACTTAGAGGGAAATTTATACATTGTATGCATATATTAGAAAAGAAATCTGCTCTGCCAAAGTCTATGTCAAGAGAACTAGAAAACAAGCCACAAACTGGGAGAAAATATTTACAGAGGATACATCTGATAAAGAATTATAGTCCAAAATATACAAAGCTTAAAATTCATCAATAAGAAAATAATTCAATTTGAAAAGGGCCCAAGAATTTAACAGACACCTCACCAAAGAAGATATACGGATGGCATTTAAGCACATGAAAAGATACTCATCAAATGTCATCATGGAAATGCAAATTAAATAATAATGAGATATCACTACACACATATTAAAATGACTAGAATCCAGAACACTGACAATAACAAATGCTTCTGAAGATGTGGAGCAACAGGAGCACTTACTCATTGCTGATGGGAACGCAAAATGGTACAGCCCCTCTGGAAGACAGTTTGGTGGCTTCTTACAAAACTAAGCATACTCCTAGCATGAGTCAGTGTGTCAGTGTTAGCTGCTCAGTCATGTCCAACTTGTTGCAACCCCATGGACTGTAGCCCGCCAGGCTCCTCTGTCCACGGAATTCTCCAGGCAAGAATACTGGAGTGGGTAGCCGTTCCCTTTTTCAGGAGATTTCCTGACCCAGGGATTGAATCCAGGTCTCCTGCATTCCAGGCAGATTCTTTACCCTCTGAGCCACCAGGGAAGCCCAACTCCTACCGTACAATCAAGCAAATGAATTGACAACTATGTTCAAAACCTGTACGTAGATGATTATGATATTTTATTCATAATTGCCAAAACTTGAAAGTAACAAAGATATCCTTTAGTAGATGAATGAAGAAATAAATTGTGGTACATCCAGACAGTGGAATATCACTCTCCGTGTTAAAAACAAATGAGCTATTAAGCCCTAAGAAGACATGGAGGAACATTAAATGCATATAATCAACTGAAAGAGGCCAATCTAAAAAGGCTACATATTATATGACCTCTACTACATGACATTCTGGAAAAGGAAATATGGAGGAAATATGTCTCCAAAAATATGGAGACAATAAAAAGATCATAGTTGTCAGGAGGGTTGGGGAGGACATAAATAGGTAGAGCACAAAGGACTTTTAGGACAGTGAAAATATTCTGCATGATGTTATAATGATGGATATATGCCATTATACTTTTGCCCAAAACTGTAGAATGTAACACCAAGAAAGAACCCTAAGGTAAATTATGGACTTTGAGTAATTGCAATGTGTCAGTGTAGGGTCACTTTTGGTATATACCAAGGCCAGAATGTATCATTATGTTGAATGATACTGATAATAGGAGAGGCTATGCATATGTGAGAACAAGGGTAATGGATCTCTGCATTACTCTCAATTTTGTTGTAAACCTAAAATTTCCCAAAAAAAGTCTTTGAAAAAACTGAAAAGAAGGAGGATCTAAAATCAATTACGTAGGCTTCCATCTTAGGAAACTAGGGGAAAAAAAGAGCAAATTAAATCCATAGTAAGCAGAGGGAAAGAAATAATAAAAATTAGAATAGAAATCAATGAAATTGAAAACAAGAAGTCAATAAAGAAAATCAATGAAACCTTAAAATCTAGTTCTTTGAAAAGATCAATATAATTGATAAACCTCTAGCCAGGCTATCCAAGAAAAAGAGAAGATACAAATTATGAATATCAGAAATGAAAAATGAGGAATCATTACATGGACATTAAAAGTATAATAAAGGAATATTGTGAACAACTCTATGTCCACAGACTTGATAGCCTAAGATGAAACAGATCAACTCCTTCAAAGATACAAAACTCACATTGGAGAAATAGATAATCTAAATAGGCTTGTATCTGTTAAAGAAATAATTTGATACAAACCTTTCATTTTACAGATGGAGGAACAGAGGCCACAGTGAGATGGTTGTGTAGGCTGGGCTAGGACCTAGGATCTCCCTTGCCATAGAATATGCCTGGAATTTAGAATTGGAAGGGACCTTATTTCTTAATGATTACCTATAGAGGGCAGCCCTTTAAGAACGTGGGTTGAGAATACGAGTATGAAAGGGATGTAAGTCTGTGTGTGTGTGGTGTGTAAGACAGCACAGATCAGAAAGGATGTGAGTTAGGGAGCATGTAGGAGTGTGTATATGTGTGCTGGCTAGCATAGGAAGCATATTGGTTTAGCTGGGGGTGGGTAGGGGTGGAGTCTCTTTGATACTGCGGGAGAGCTGACCTGTTTGGCCTGCGGGCCTGCACTTTAGGAAATGCTCCTGTGCCTCCTGGATGGTTTTGGTCAGCTTTTTATTAGACATGGCTATCGGGTCAGTGACCAGACATCTGAACATCTGCTCCAGATCCGGTGAGTCCAGGCCTCAGATTCAACATTCCTGACCCCAGGAGCACCCATTCCAGTCAGCTCCCCTGTCCTGTGATATCCAGCAGGCTTCCAGCAGTCACCACCCCTGTTCAGTCCCTCTGAGTGTAACAGAAGCAGCCCTAGAACAGGAGTCTGTGAGCCCTGCAGCCTAGATCTAGCTACTCTGCTGGTTCACTTGTGGGTCTCTGGCTGTCCTTCTCCTGGCCTTCACTTGGCTTATCTGCCCTGTTTCCCTCTCAGGGCAGATCTGGGAGTGGGAGCTGTGGTTGTGGTAATGGAGGTGTGGAGAAATGAAAAATACCCCAAGCAGAGAAACTCACTTAAAATATAATAAAATATTCCCAAGTAAGATTTTGCTTGAAAAAAAAAAAGGGTTCCATATCATTAATTTGTTTCCAATTGTGGTCCAACCCTTGCATGTTGAAGGACAGGAAAACTAAGACCTAGACAGAGAAAGACTTGCCTAAGGCCACATGGTCAGTTTGGGGCAGAGCCAGAAGGAGACCCCATTCTTTGATCAGCAGACCACCGCAGGAAGCAGCATTGCCTTCCGGCCCCTCAGGGACCTGACAGCAGGATCCTGCTTGTCACCACTCCAGCTCCCCCAGCAGAGGGGACTAAGATACAGACATGTGAGCGGAAGTTCTTCTAACTTTGGCCTTCTGGAGCAGGAACTGAACTGAATGACTTCGCGGTCTTCACCACCTTTGGCCTGGCCTCAGCCCTGCTTCTAGGCGTGGATGGACCTCTGAATGGGTTACTGGCCATCATGTATGTGTTAGCTGTTTCATTCCGCCTCTGTTTTTATTCGACAGGTGAGTGGAAACCAGACTTATGGCTGAGGGTAGGAAACTGGAGGGGAGAAGCTGTTGGATGTCAGAAACCCAGGAGCAGTAATTGACTCCTCTCCTTCCCTCTATGGAGACCCTCTTCCTTCCTTCTCTCCTGCTGCAGGCCCACTGGAGGTTTCAGGTTGCCTTGCCTGAGCCCTGGTCTAGGGGGCGGGGACCCTTGGTTCTTGAACCAGCTGTGCTTTTTTCTTGTTGTGTGACCTTTGGATGGAGCACATGGCTTCACAGACCCTAAAACTAGAGGTCATACTCCAGTTTCCCAAAACAGATGGGTAAACTGAACTCCAGGGAGGGTAATTGTCTTGCCTAAGGTAACAATGCAAGGGATTGCAGAGGCAGACAGAAAGATCTCAAAGGCCTCTTCTACAGAGGCCTCCTAGGGGCCAGGGCACAGGCCTGGTCCTAGCTGCCTGCTTTACCTTGGGGATCCAGTGCAAAACCCACACGTCATCTCTGAATAACTAAGTTCTTTACAGCTGGCCGCTGCCCTGAGAGTGAAGGAATTTGGAATACAGGGTAGGGAAGACCCAAAGAGAGAAGGGCTTCCTCCTGTGGACGCTTTGGAGCAGTGGGAAGCAGCTAACCCCATCCTTTCTTTCCCTGCAGGCATTCCTTTCACATACAAGGGTCTACCCTGCCCCTATGCTTCCTGTATTTTGGCTTCCACCTCCCTCCTGACCAAAGGCAACACGTTCATTCTCTCTTGCATGGCCTCACTCATGATTCTGTTCATGATGGACCAGAGCTACTACCCACATGACGAAATCCTGGAGTCTGAGAGCTGGAAAAAAATGGTCTATCTGGGAGGTAAGTGAAATATATTGCTCTTAATGTCACTAGTGATCATTTATTATCATTGCTGCTCATTGCCACCCTGTTTCTCACCCCACATTCCCTCTCTCTCTCTCACCCTGCTCTATTTTTCTCCATAGAACTTGTAATACCATCCCCTGAAGTGTATTTACGTGTTTGTTGTCTATATACACCAAACCTGCCCCCCTCCACTCATAGAGGCCTTTTTTTATTTGTGCCGTAATCCCTAGTACTTAGGATTGTGCCAGTCACATAGTAGATACTCAAGTAAATATTTGTTGGATGTTCTTAAGTTCAATAGGAATTTAGGAACACCTACCATAAACCAGATACTAAGAATCAAATTGGTAAACCATACAGATACTTCCTTCCGATGGGGGAGTCAGACACCAAATGAATCATGGCAGAAATAACTAAAAGTATATAGTTTTGATGTGTTGTGACACTATACCATGTTCTCAGAGGGCATCAGAGGATGACCTAATTTAGATGGGAATGCCTAGAGGGAACGAAACCTGGGTAAAATTGGTCAAAAGGTAAAAACTCCAGTTACAGGATAAATAAGTTCCATGCATGTAATGTACATCGTGGTACTACAATACTGTACTGTCTATTTGAAAGTTGCTAAGATCAGATCAGATCAGTCGCTCAGTCGTGTCCGACTCTTTGCGACCCCATGAATCGCAGCACGCCAGGCCTCCCTGTCCATCACCAACTCCCGGAGTTCACTCAGACTCACGTCCATCGAGTCAGTGATGCCATCCAGCCATCTCATCCTCTGTCGTCCCCTTCTCCTCCTGCCCCCAACCCCTCCCAGCATCAGAGTCTTTTCCAATGAGTCAACTCTTCGCATGAGGTGGCCAAAGTACTGGAGTTTCAGCTTTAGCATCATTCCTTCCAAAGAAATCCCAGGGCTGATCTCCTTCACAATGGACTGGTTGGATCTCCTTGCAGTCCAAGGGACTCTCAAGAGTCTTCTCCAACACCACAGTTCAAAAGCATCAATTCTTCGGCGCTCAGCCTTCTTCACAGTCCAACTCTCACATCCATACACGACCACAGGAAAAACCATAGCCTTGACTAGACGATCCTTTGTTGGCAAAGTAATGTCTCTGCTTTTGAATATGCTATCTAGGTTGGTCATAACTTTCCTTCCAAGGAGTAAGTGTCTTTTAATTTCATGGCTGCAGTCACCATCTGCAGTGATTTTGGAGCCCAGAAAAATAAAGTCTGACACTGTTTCCACTGTTTCCCCATCTATTTCCCATGAAGTGGTGGGACCGGATGCCATGATCTTCGTTTTCTGAATGTTGAGCTTTAAGCCAACTTTTTCACTCTCCACTTTCACTTTCATCAAGAGGCTTTTTAGTTCCTCTTCACTTTCTGCCATAAGGGTGGTGTCATCTGCATATCTGAGGTTATTACTATTTCTCCCGGCAATCTTGATTCCAACTTGTGTTTCTTCCAGTCCACTGTTTCTCATGATGTACTCTGCATATAAGTTAAATAAGCAGGGTGACAATATACAGCCTTGATGTACTCCTTTTCCTATTTGGAACCAGTCTGTTGTTCCATGTCCACTTCTAACTGTTGCTTCCTGACCTGCATACAGATTTCTCAAGAGGCAGGTCAGGTGGTCTGGGATTCCCATCTCTCTCAGAATTTTCCACAGTTTCTTGTGATCCACACAGTCAAAGGCTTTGGCATAGTCAATAAAGCAGAAATAGATGTTTTTCTGGAACTCTCTTGCTTTTTCCATGATCCAGCGGATGTTGGCAATTTGATCTCTGGTTCCTCTGCCTTTTCTAAAACCAGCTTGAACATCAGGAAGTTCAAGGTTCACATATTGCTGAAGCCTGGCTTGGAGAATTTTGAGCATTACTTTACTAGCGTGTGAGATGAGTGCGATTGTGTGGTAGTTTGAGTGTTCTTTGGCATTGCCTTTCTTTGGGATTGGAATGAAAACTGACCTTTTCCAGTCCTGTGGCCACTGCTGAGTTTTCCAAATTTGCTGGCATTATTGAGTGCAGCACTTTCACAGCATCATCTTTCAGGATTTGGAATAGCTCAACTGGAATTCCATCACCTCCACTAGTGGATCTTGGAAACGAACAGAGATCATTCTGTCATTTTTGAGATTGCATCCAAGTACTACATTAGTAGATCTTAAAAGTTCTCATCACAAGAAAAAAAATTTGTAACTTTGTGAGGTGTTGGATACTAACTAAATTTATTATGGTTATCATGTTGCAATGTACACAACTATCAAAGTTGTTGATATACCTTGGACTAATACCAAGTTATATGTTAGTGATATCTCTATAAAACTGGAAAAAATTAAAAACACATGAAAACTACAAGATGATTTGCCAAGCAGTGGGAGGGGTGGTTCAGAAAATGAAACAGAGCTTTGTGAGTGCTCTGAGGCAAGGAGCAGCCAGATGCATTAGAGCAGCCAGATGCCTTTGAGCAGCAGTGTGGCTGGACTTGCTGAGAGAGGGCTGGCAACAGACGAAGGCCAGTGAAGCGAGCAGGCTAGTGGGATTGGGGATTGGATTCTGGAGGCAAATGAGAAGTCTCTGAAGGGATTTCTGAGCAGCAGTTTTACACGTTTACTTTGACTGTAATGTGGAGAATAGATTGTAGGAGACTCAGAATGGAAGTAGGAAAACCAGCTTTTTGTCACATGAAAGGTGATGGTGGGGATAAAGATGAAGAGATGTGACATGAGTGTTGGAAATATTGTACAGCTGATATCGAGGAAGCAGGTTCTGGGCTATAGCAATTGAGTAAAGGGTGCCAGGCCCTGAGGCCCTGGTCACACTGGGGCCCTGGAATATGTCTCCCTAAGATTTCCCTGATTTATGGTCTTCAAGAAACATCGATTTTTCTTCTTTTAAAATGCACTCATGTGAACAGGATGACATCTATGCTTAGTTTCTATGTGGGTCCACTTGGTTTGAAGCGGTGGCTCAGATGATAAAGAATTTGCCTGCAATACAGGAGACCCAGGTTCAATCCTTGAGTCTGGAGGAGGGCATGGCAATCATTCCAGTATTCTTGCCTGGAGAATCCCATGGATAGAAGAACCTGGCAGGCTGCAGTCCATGGGGACGCAAAGAGTCAGACATGACTGGGTGACTAACACTTTCACTTTCACTTGATTTGAAGGGTCCTGGGTTCCATCCTGACTCTCCCCTTTAAGTTCACACCCTTTCTTCTGTAGCATTAGCACCCACAGCCCTGTCCAAGTTCTAAGTGCTGGCTCCTCCTGTGTCCCAGTTGGCAGAGGCACAATGAGGGGAGAAGATACCTGGTTTGGAGCTAAACAGACCTGAGTTCAAGTTCTAACTTCAGCACATATTAGTTGCCTGAATTTGAGCCTGCTTTCATCTATAAGATGGAGCTGATAATCCCTAACTTGCAAGATTCTTGAGATTAAATGAGGTAATGCATATAAATCCTCCGGCACAGATGTGTCCTGTAATGGAAATTTCTTAGCCCCCTTCTTCCCTCCACTCACCCTTCTCTTATCTCATTGCAGCAGTGTTTCCCACAGTGTTCTTTGTAGACACCATTGATCCCCTCCTCAAAATTGATGGCACATTGACAGCCTTCCATGGATTGTCTGTGCTGTGTGGGTAAAGGCGGAGACTGCACCTCAAAACCTGACACCGATTGATACTGAAGCCCTGCTGGATAGATTTCAAAATGCCTGCTGTGGATATTGGAACACAGCCAGTCATCTTTTTAGACCAAGTTCCCTTCTCCCCCCAAGAGCTCTGTACATCTGAGGAGCTGCTCTATGGCTACTGAGACCTTTTTCCAGGACAACTTTGGTTTAAAATGTTATCTCATTAACTCAACAATCAATGACTGTTCTCTGGATGTAGTATTCCAATGTTCTAATACCTTTCTGTAACTGCTTCTTATCCTTAGACGTGGTCTTTTTCAGGTCCCATGTTCTGATTTCTCTTGAGGAATATATGCTGGTTCCTCCTGTGGAAATGCCATAGACTATACACTCCCTCCCTCCATCTGAGCTTTCTGAAGCAGTCTGTGTCTAGTTTTTAACATCCAGGCAGACGAGGGATTGAATCAGGACCTTGTCCGAATTATATCCCCTTTGTTTCCTTATCTGAAAAACAGACTTAATCCTAAATCACAGGGTAATTCTGAAATGCGCATAAAGTTCTTTTTGTAACCTACCTAGCAGACTGTCTAGTGCAAAGTGTGTGTGCTTGTGCTCTATTATGTACAATTCTTTGTGACACTATGGACTGTAGCCCACTGGGCTCCTCTGTCCATGGGATTTCCAAGGCAAGAATACTGGAGTGGGTTGCCTTTTCCTCCTTCAGGAGATCTTCCTGACCCAGGGATCGAACATGTGTTTCCTGCTTTGGCAGACAGATTCTTTATCACTGAGCCACCTGGGGAAGCCTCTAGTGCAAAGTAGATCTCCACAAATGTTGGTGCCCTTTGGTGGTAAATCTGAGATTGAAATTGTGTTGCGGGAGTGGAGTGGGGGAGCTCCCTCAAGACCACCCCTGGGTCAGTGCTTCTCCAGGAGGACTCACAGGGTTCTGCAGAGAGCCACACATATAGCTCAGATTTGTTATAGCAAAAGGAGAAAGCAAAATCAGTCAAGGGAAACTTGAAAGGAACCAAGTCTGGAGGGAACCAGGTGCAGGCTTCCAGGCATCCTCTGCCTGTGGAGTCACGCAGGACACGGTTCTCCAGCACTGAACTGTGACGGTGCTTGTGAAGGTCTGTCTTCTAGGAGGCTCTTTAGAGACTCAGTGCTGAAGGCATTTACAGGGGCTGGACACATAGGTCCCCTCTGCCTGGCAGTGCTTTAGTTGCTCAGTTGTATGCATCTCTTGTGACCCCATAGACTGTAGCTCTCCAGGCTCCTCTGTCCATGGGATTTCCTAGGTAAGAATACTGGAGTGGGTTGCCATTCCTTCTCCAGGGGATCTTGCCAACCCAGGGATTGAACTTGAGTCTCCTGCATTGGCAGGCAGATTCTTTACCACTGAGCCACTAGGGAAGCCCCTCCCCTCTGCCTGGCATGTACCCAAATTCCAGACTTCCACAGAAGGAAATCAATGTTCTGCATTAACTACCTCGCTTGTATAACCAGTTGCTCTCATCGGTTTTTATCAGTGTAGGAAACTTTATTATTCAAGATTCTAGGCTCTTGGCCCACCTTGCAAGCAGGATTTTCTAAGGATAGCAGTCTTAGGCCTGCTATGTTAACTCTTTTCCACATGTGTATAATACTGTATTGACCCCTATCACATGTTAAACTTAAAACAATATGAATATACTTTTTTTTCCTTTTCTTTTTCTAACAAGAGATCCAGGCAACTCAAATGTATTCTTGGCTAAGACTGATTTCTGACCTGAGTTTGACAACACAGAATCTGAGATGGCATTGTTGTTGTTCAGTTGCTCAGTCATGTCTGACTCTGTGACCCCATGGACTGCAGCATGCCAGGTTTCCCTGTCCTAGGTTTCCCTGTCCTTCGCTATCTCCTGGAGTTTGCTCAAACTCGCCCATTGAGTTGGTGATTCTATCCAACCATCTTATCCACTGTCGCCCCCTTCTCCTCCTGCCCTCAATCTTTCCCAGCATCACAGTCTATTCCAATGAGTTGCTCTTCACATTAGGTGGCCAAAGTATGGGAACTTCAGCTTCAGCATCAGTCCTTCCAATGAATGTTCAATAGTCAGAGCTTCCTCGGTGGCTCAGATAGTAAAGAATCTGCCTGCAATGCAGGGGACCTGGGTTTGATCCCTGGGTTGGGAAGATCTCCTGGAGAAGGGAATAGTTACCCACTCCACTATTCTTGCCTGGAGAATTCCATGGACAGAGGAGCCTGGCGGGCTACAGTCCATGGGGTTGTAACAAGTCAGACACAATTGAGCAATTAACACTTTCAGAATTTTTGAGCAATTAACACTTTCACTTTTAGAATTCCAGAGAATAGCAAGGAGAGATAAGAAAGGCTTAAGTGACCAATGCAAAGAAACAGAGATTGCATTAGATTGTAATTATCTAGTTACACAAACTTCATAAAGGTAAGGCTCATGTGCCAATGGTTTTAGTGTGAGTAAAAATTGAAGGCTGGAAAGATGGGGATTGGACTTAGAGGGTGGAAAATACACATAAGACAGCTTCATAAAAATTGAGTGTTTGCCTTTTTCCTTCTTCCAGGTGTCATCATGCTGTTTTTGTGTCCATTCTCGATAGCTGCTTTTTACTGCCTGACGTGGTCACTCTCCTACATCTTCTTTCCAGATGCTCTGTGGGGCAAGGCAGCATGTCTTAGGCCATGGTACTGAAGATATTAAACAGCCCTACCCACTCCCACTGGCCTCTGTGGGGTTTCTGCCAGCATGGTGGGCCAGAGCTTGCCTTACCCTCATAAATCTGTCCTTGTGTCTGTGTTGTGCACTGCTAGATACATGTGGCCTTGAACCAGAGCAACCCACAGTAGGGCCAGTGGCCTGTACTTCTTCCTCTTTATTCAGGATTCTGAATCCCTTGGTGACAATAGTTGTTTGTGTCATACAGAACAGATTTTTCTCCAAGCTCAACTTGGGCTGGGTTTGAGTTCTAGTTCTGTTACCAGCTGTGTGACCTGGTGCACTAAGGTTTGTCCCCTGGAAATGAATGAAACCCTTCAGAATTGGTGTAGCCTCCACCTTGTCCTGCCTGAATGTAATGCCTCCAGTGCTAAGGTGGGGCTTACTAACGGGTTTCTTACATTTATAGACTCTGGCTCTGTAGAGCACAGCTGATAGCAGGGCAATCCTGTTGCCCCATTTATGTGTAGGATTTTGTAACTTAATATTCTCTATTTTCACAATTAAAACTTATGCCCTTTGCTTTGTTTAGATTAGACACATTGGCATCTTGAGGGCATCATCTGGCCTCCAGGATCTCATTATGTGTGTTTTTTTTCCCTAAGCTCTAAAAAATACTAAACTCAAGATATTCAAAGGACATTTCATATTCTAAAATCCAAACTGAATAGAAATAAAGAGAACTGTACGGAACCCTAAAGTGGCATGTCATAGAGAACTCAGGCCCACTAAAAGTCACGCTCGCAGCACTGCCTCTGGACTTCCCACCTCCAGGTGGTGTACTAGAGGATTATTGGCTCATTCTGCCCCTTCCTCGGCCAGCGCACCAGACCACCTTTACCTCAGGTCTAACTTCTTGAAGTTTGCAGAACAATATATATTCCAAGTATGCACTAACTCTAAAGTTATATGAAAAAAGTCCAGTGAAGTCCACATTGCTCTGATTTGGCTCTAAAGGAAAAGACAGCACCCTCTTTTCTGTTCATATCTGTTATAGCACTTACATTTTTTTTTTCATGGATAGATGAATAGCTCTGTTTCTTAGATTTTTAAGTTCCTTCAGTTTACATATTCGTGTTTCTGCTGCCTGCCACAGCAGTGCCCCACACTCAGAAACATATACTTTGTAGATGAATTGATTTGGTTGTGCATTCTAGTGAGTTATGGACAAGGTTAGAATAATATAGTAGGAATCTTACAAACATACATGGGCTCAGACATTTCAGTGTGATGCCCTTTAATGCTGAACCCTCATTTCACTGTTGCTATCCTTCACCAAAATATTTTAGGAATTCTAAGATGATAACTGTCTTCACATATGCTCTTAGAGGTCAGCACTTAGCACAGTGCCTAGATATAATAGGTGCTCAAAAAATACTTATTTTGCTCGAGCCAACCAAATTTAGTTCAAAAACCTAACAATATTTAATATTAGCCAATGATATCCTCTTTTTAAACCAAAACCAAATTAGCTATTGATTTTGGCCTCAAATGACTTCTGGCTATTTCCAGAACTTGAACTATGTTCAAAGGAAGAAGATGCAATTCTGAAAGAGGATTTCCATATCCATTCTGAGCCATAGCAGCGGAGCTGAAATAAATATGTAGACTTCCAGAGGAATACTTTGAAAGGGAAAATACACTTTGTACTTTGTTTATAACAATAATAATCATACTGCTGCTGCTGCTGCTAAGTCGCTTCAGTTGTGTCCGACTCTGTGGGACCCCATAGATGGCAGCCCACTAGGCTCCTCTGTCCCTGGGATTCTCCAGGCAAGAATACTGGAGTGGGTTGCCATTTCCTTCTCCAATGCATGAAAGTGAAAAGTGAAAGTGAAGTCGCTCAGTCGGGCCCGACTCTTAGCGACCCCATGGACTGGAGCCCACCAGGCTCCTCTGTCCATGGGAATTTCCAGGCAAGAGTACTGGATGGGGTGCCATTGCCTTCTCCGAATAATCATACTACATCACCTCAAACAAAACTTTAGGTTAGCGATATGAGGATAGTTATAGATCAGTTGAGAGCTGACAAACTGTTAGACTCACTAAGAAAAAAAGGAGGTACCAATAAACTCAACAATGAAAGAGGAGAAATAACAATGGATATGACAGAAATATAAAAGATTAGATCAGCTATAAATCAACAAATTGGACAACCTAGAAGGAAGGTCTTCCAAGAGTGAATCATGAAGAAATAGAAAATCCTAATAGATCGATCACTAGTAGAGACTGAAACAGTAATCAAAAACTTCCCCCAAACAAAAGTCCAGGCCCTGGTGGGGTTACAGGTGAATTATACCACACATTCCAAGAAGACTTAATATCCTTCTCAAACTACTCCAGATAACTGAAGAGGAAGGAATACTTCCTATTTTATAAGGCCCACATCACCCTATACCAAAAGCAAATGGAGAAAACACACAAAAAAGGGAAATTACAGACATGTGTCACTACTGAATATAGACACAAAAATCCTCAACAAATATTGGCAAACCAAATACACAATATATTAAAAGGATTAAGTGGATTGTTAAGATTAAGGGATTCTAGGATGCACAAACCAATGTGCTACACCACATTAAAGAAAATTATGTATAAAAATCACATAATATCTCACTTGATGCAGAAAGTGTTTGATAAGATTCAACACCTATTATAAAGTGGGTATAGAAGGAATGTACCTCTACATATTCAAGTCCACATATGCAAACACACAGCTAACATTATACTCAATGGTAAAAAACTGAAAGCTGAAACAAAAGCTTCATGAAACAATATCCTCACCACATTGATATTTTAAAATCTGTTCTGTTCTTTCTTTAAAAGCTTTTAAAAAAAAAAATTTATTTGGCTGCACTGGGTCTTAGTTTTGGCATGCCGATGTTTAGTTGCAGCATGTGGGATCTACCGGCATCCCCTGCATTGCAAGGTGGATTCTTAACCACTGAACCACCAGGTAGGCCCCTATTGTTTAATTAAAAAGATAAGCTAGTCATAATTTATTAAACTGATTTGACAACCACCTACAGTTTGCAATACTAGAACATTTCTCTAGGATAAACTATATCCAGGGCTGTGACATGTTAATACAATCAGTTCCCAACTAAGGATCAGAATCTTTCCAACCAACACTCATATATTAATTGGTTATTTGAAATTTGAAATATATCCCATGAAGTAAGGTAGCTGGGAAGTAATATTTACTGAGTAGTTATTACATAATCTTATTTCTTGATGAATGATCTTGAGAGGAAGAAAATATTACTCCATTACACAGATGGGAGAAGAGTGAGGCTTAAAGAGGTTAATAACTTATCCAAAGTAGTAAGAACTATACTTGACCCCAAAACTGTTCTTTCTAGTATACTACATCATTTCCTGTTTATGATGACAGCTTACTCCAAACCCCCATTCCTCCAAAACATAAAACTGAAAAATTTGCATTCAATCCAAATTCAATAGGACACTATAGAACCTAATTACTACTTATGGGGATAATCTGTGTAAAGGTTATCCTTAACTAAGACTTAGGCTCTCAGAACACATTCTCCATAGGGACAGCAAGTTCCTTAACATCACGGTTTATTGCCAAAGTAAGCATAGGAATGGGAACAGAATTCTCAGTGACTTCAGAGCAGTGGGGAGACAAAGAGGAGGTGGGAATTGCTAGAGATGTTCCCAGAACCACTAGGGAAAATACAGGTATTTCTAGCACAGAGAGTAACAGAGGAGGCAATGTTGGCTGTTGTACCCTCTGAGTAATCAGCCTCATTTCCATGCATATTCTGCTTCTACGCCCAATAATATACAAAATGAAAAACCAAAAGCACTTCGCTCCCCTCCTCCCCTTGTTGGTACAAGCCTCCTGTAAGCTCTCCACATTCATAGGGTGACAGGAATCTTAGCTTCAAGGCTCTGAGTAGTGGCTCATCTGGGAGTAAAAGTCATATATTTACACCTGTATAGCTAAAGACTTAGGATCTACAGGGTCTGCAGAGCCCTAGCCTCAGGAAGAATGAATCTGGAAACAGTCATATGCTTTCTGTCCTCTCACATCTGCTCCATTCCTGAAGGAAAAAGGCTCCCCTCTGCTCATGTCAACTTTTCCTACCTATTACATTCATTTTGACTCCACTTTCTTATGACTAGGCACCCCTAAAGTATGAGCAAACAAACATTTTATTACTATTTTATTTGTATTTTTGGAGAAGGTTTACAGTTTCAGAAGAAACACTGATTTTTTTTTCAAACAATAGAAAAAGTTAAAAAACAAAAGAATGTACTGTCTTGGAAGAATAGAAGAAGTCTCTTCAGCAAGTAATGGGCCATTCAGATTGGAGGAACTAGTGAAGCAAGTTACATACAGGAAGTTCTGATTTATCCAGTTTCAGGAATAACACAAATCTCTTCTTGTCTAGCTGTGTAAGGCTCCAAATGGGCCATCTCAGCTTAAAACTGGTAACACGCTCATAAACAAAGCTTCCAGGGTCCCATCTAGTGTGAACACAGGGGTGGTTCACTCTCCAGGAGGCTGCATCTGTTTACAGAATTCATCAAACTGCTGCTGCTCCAGTTCTGTCATGACTCTGTTGAGGGCATAGATCTGAACGAAAGAAAAAGATATGTTAACAATGGAGGCAGCTGCTCAACCTGTCTTCAGACACCACAGGCTGTGTCATCTGAAAATGCCAGAACTGCATCAGTAATCAGGGGCAGTGATAAAGCAACCGGAGAGGCAAACATTAGCTCCACCGGGGAATCAGGAAAGAAGCAGTGAGGCTTGACCTGGCCTTGAAAGGACGGTAGGGGATTTCCCTGGTGGTCCTGTGGTTAAGAATCCACCTTCCAATGCAGGGGATGTGGTTCAATCCCTGGTTAGGAAGTTAAGATCCCACATGCGGGGCAACTAAGCCCATACACCGCAACTACTGAGCCTGTTCACTCCAGAGCCCATGCTCCACAACAAGAGAAGTCACACAGCACTAGAGAAAAGCCTGCGTACCTCAACGAAGAGCCTGCAAAGCCAAAAAAAAAGGGTTGGTGGGATTTCCCTATAGCTCAGATGGTAAAGAATCTGCCTGCCATGCAGGAGACCTGGGTTCGATCCCTGGGTCAGGAAGATCCCTTGGAGAAGGAAAAGGCAACCCACTCCAGTATTGCCTGGAGAATCCCCACGAACAAAGGAGCCTGGCAGGCTACAACCCATGGGGTTGCAAAGAGTCAAGACACGACTAAGAGACTAACACACATAGGATTTAAACAGGTAGAGACTGGGGAAAGAACCCAAGTGACAGAACAATGGATTTTATGATTAAATGTAAAAGCACAGCATTAGTTCTAGAAACTTCAAGGATGCTAAATACGAAAGGTTGGGGAGCTAGAGAAAGAAAGAAAGGTATGTTAGGCTCTTAAATGCCATACCAAGTAATCTGGACTTTATCTGACCAACTCTGGAGAGATAAGTGTGCAGGGAAGAAACTTGATTATATCTGTGCTTTGAGAAAGAAAACTGAAGACCATGTGAAGGATGCAGTCAGGGAGGAGAGATCACAGGCACTTAGGAGACATCTGTTACAACAGTCCAGGTAGGAGGGAGTAGGAATGTGACCCAGGGCAAGCAGTGAAGGGAGAAGAAAACTGCAAGAGCCATTCCAAGGTGAAAGGCAGGGTATCTACCTTATTGCTTCACCCTGCAGTAATTCATCAGTCCACCAAAGAACCAGAAACAACATAAAACTTCCAAATTTGTATAGAGGAAAAGGGTCATGTTTGTGTGTAGGGGATAAAATTTGAATAATCAAAAAGAAGAGAAGGGAAAAAACCCTGAGAAGTGAGACAAATAAAAAATATAAAATAAGAGCAGAAATTAATGAAAAGGCAACCAAATGTACAACAGAGAGGATCACTGAAACTGCAAGATGGTTCTTTGAAAATTCTAAAGAAAACTGCAGACCTCTGAGACTTGTTGACATAAAAGGGAGGCTGCACGAATATTATCAGAATTAAAATGAAGTCATAATTACTGATACATGTGTGTTAGTTGCTCAGTCGTATCCAGTTCTTTGCAACCCCATGAACTGTAGCCTGCCAGGTTCCTTTGACCGTGGAACTCTTCAGACAAGAATACTGGAGTGAGTAGCTATTGCCTTCTCCAGGGGATCCTCCTGACTCAGGGATCAAAGCTGGGTCTCCTGCATTGCAGGAACATTCTTCACCCCCAGGGAAGCCAGAGTAGAAATTAAAATTTACAAACTTTGTGTCAATAAGTTTGAAAACTTAAATGATACAAATTCCGAGGAAGAGTAAAATGATCAAAACTGACTAAACAGAAAGCTTGAATAATCCTACAATCTTTTTTCCCCCAATTTTTAAAAATTGTGGTAAGATTCTGTAACCTTCAAGGAAAATAGAACTCCACACAGTGATAAAAACATTTTCAAACAACTGCAATGATTCTCAAAATGTATGGTTAAAATGGTCATGATTTATGTATGTTTAACAAACACAAATAAATTTGAATGGTTAAAAAAACATGCTCAGTGAACAGGGCCAGTCATGGAATATGGTAGCATACATAAAGTTTAGAAACATGCAAAACTAGATGATACACTGTTATGTTATACAGTATTATTTAGGAGTACACATAGAAACAGTAAATTAATACAGAACAGCAAGGGGGTGATTAGCATAAAATTAAGGACTGAGGGTACGGGTACTGCTCGTGGGAAGGTTGGAGACATGGCCAGAGAGGCCTGCCAATGTACGGTCATGTTCTATTTCTGTAGTTGGGTGGTAGGGTGTTTTATTCATCTTCTTCAAGAGTACAAATACATTTTATATATATTATTTATATGTATTATATATATTATTATGTATTAAGTGTATATTTATACTAAGCAGAGAAAGAAGACTTAAAATGGGTCAAGGGTCCAAGCCAAGGAATGAAAGACTTTCAAGAAAGAAAGGGTCATCAAAAGTTCCAAATGTTGCTTCAACTGCCAAATGGGCCTCCGTGTCCATTCTCCCCTCTCGTCTCACTTCCTGGAATGTGGCATCTATGCAAAACTGAATGGAAACTGTGTTTCTGCCTCCCTACATGGGCTCCTGTCACATTCTTATCTTAGGAGGTTGCATTCCAGGCCACACAGATGAACTAGCAGCTGTGGGGCAAAGCTGGAAGCAGGGAAGAATGTCAAGAGACCTGTTTAGATGGCAGCCCTGCCCCTCAGGCCATCACCACCTAGGGATTCTGGTCACCATACCTCACTTTAAATGATGATAATGCCTCCTGCCTCACAAGGTCACATATGTTATATCTCCCATCTTTATTCCAGGATGGATTTACAAAGGTCAAAGTGGGAGCAACAGTAATACACAGCAGTATGAAGATTACATGTGGTCAGGCACGTGCCGGGCACATCTGAGGAGCTCAACAAGTGCCAGCTGCTACAACAGCGCAAGTCCAATATGACCGCGTAGCAAGTCAGCGCAACTCGACTTAGACTCAGCGCAGTGAAAGCGCAGACCCGTGGCACCCAGCACTGCCATTTTCCAGTGCCTTCTCTGGGGCAGGCACTGTACTACGTGCTTCAGATACACCATTTCTGCTTATAACAAACTCATGTGACTGATGTCATCAATCCTCATTTTACCAAGGAGGAAATGAAGAACCGAGGTTCAGAGAGGTTAAGTATCTTGCCCAAGTTGACCTGGGAAGAACTGGAACTTATGGAGGAGCTGGGATTTGAGGTCAGACAAGTAAGTATAACCCGTGAAAGCTCACCAACAGGGTGTCAGTGTGTGCATGAACAATGTCCTCAATAACATCTACCACTGCAGTGTGCACAAAGCACAGTTTCCTAGCGCTGTTTCTTATAGCGGTTCTCCAACTTTCACCAAAGTGCAATGCAGTACAATCATCTGGGGGCCTGCGTCCAGGGGGGATGCAGAGGTGAAGGAAAGTGGGAACAATCTGTTGGAAGCCAGGTCCACACTCTCAGACAGTCTGACTTAATCCAAAGGTAAATTTCAGTTTATAGATTAACTTCAAACACACTATTAAATTTACTCATCATGATGGCCTTCCTCACTGAATGCAAGCTCCACAAAGGCAGGGACTCCTCCATGCCCTCAACAGTGCCTAGCATGTAGTCGCAGTTCAGTATCATTAGTGACTGGATCAGATTAACAAAAATTTAAGGTCTGACACTATTAAGCACTGAAAAAGAAGTGAGGGATGAGAACCCTCTTATTCTGCTAATATGGGTACAAATTTGTATAATCTCTTTGAAAACAATTTGGCAACATCACTGCAGATGGTGACTGCAGCCATGAAATTAAAAGACGCTTACTCCTTGGAAGGAAAGTTATGACCAACCTAGATACCATATTCAAAAGCAGAGACATTACTTTGCCAACTAAGGTCCGTCTAGTCAAGGCTTTGGTTTTTCCTGTGGTCATGTATGGATGTGAGAGTTGGACTGTGAAGAAGGCTGAGCACCGAAGAATTGATGCTTTTGAGCTGGTGTTGGAGAAGACTCTTGAGAGTCCCTTGGACTGCAGGGAGATCCAACCAGTCCATTCTGAAGGAGATCAGCCCTGGGATTTCTTTGGAAGGAATGATGCTAAAGCTGAAACTCCAATACTTTGGCCACCTGATGCAAAGAGTTGACTCATTGGAAAAGACTTTGATGCTGGGAGGGATTAGGGGCAGGAGGAGAAGGGGACGACAGAGGATGAGATGGCTGGATGGCATCACTGACTCAATGGACGTCAATCTGAGTGAACTCCGGGAGTTGGTGATGGACAGGGAGGCCTGGCGTGCTGCGAATCATGGGGTCGCAAAGAGTTGGACACGAATGAGTGACTGAACTGAACTGAACTGAATAACTGAATAAATTTGAAAAGTAGAAAAGTAATTCTACTTCTAGTTATATTCGCCCTATAGGAATTCCAGTACAGGAGTCAAAGGAAACATCTAAAGGGTTTTCACTACAGCACTGTTTGTAACAGCAAAAAAAACCCCCTTATAAATCATTTAAACATTCATCACTGGATGACAGGGTAAATATACAAAGGCTTCACAAAGTAGACTACTATAAACAGTGATGAGGTATAAACTAGATTCTTATATTAACATGAATAATTCTAAAAAACATAATGCAAAATAAAATATATGCAGTTAGTTTAATGTAAGATTTTAAAACAAAAACTTTTATATTGTTCAAGAATATCTACTAATATAGTTGAGTGTAAAAGTGTTAAAAAAATCATGGTTGTCCATAAAGAGGGGAAAAATGGCATAAGACAGGAAATGGAGAGAGGGGATTCCAAATTTACAGGTAATTTTTATTTATCTTAAAAAAGACTACATGCAAATATGACAAAATGTTAAACACTGCCAATCTTGGGTGCTGAGAATCCAGGTGTTTGTTATAATATTCTGTTTTTCTGTATTTTGAAATTTCAAAAAAAAAAAAGAAAAAAAAGAAACAAAAGAAATAGAGGGGAAAGACCAGAGTGAGCTTTTTCCTGGTATTAAATACTAAAGTAAAACATTCATGTAAACAGTCAAACAGACCTTTAAGGGCAGACTGAACAGAGGAACACAGTGCTGAGTGTAGAGCTCGGGCCTCCACTTCTGAATTAGGAGCAGCTACTCTCCAGGCCAAATCCAGGCCATCCGTGCTAGGGTGTCTGACACTTGTTCTTGGACTCCCTTACAGGACCCTGCCTCACACGGCCCTTCTCCTTCTCCTCTCTTCCTTCCCTCAGGACCCTACCACAAAAGCTCGGCACCGGGGTCATGAGGAGACCACCTGGGACTGGTCGGGGTGGGGGTGGGGTTCCTGACACTTGGCATGTGACTCTGGTCTGCCACCTCACCTTCTGGTCCTCAGTGCTCTCCTCTGGACACCTAGGAGAACCCTGTTTTTGGCTGGAGGCAGGCGGAGCTCTCCTATACCATTCTCCGCTCTCCCTATTCCAGCATCACCTCCAGCAAACTACAGGTACAAGGGCCCTCCTCACTCTCACCTCTGCTCTCTGTCTCTGCTTCAGCTCCTGCTGGGCTGATTTCTGCTTGGCCTTCTCGATTCTGCTGACAGGTTCTTTAACTTTGGGCTTTTCTTTACGTGCAGGTGGATCCATGACTTGATTTCCGTACACTTCTTAGTAAGCTCTAACCTGGATGGTACAGAGGAAGGCTGATCTAAAAACAAAGAACGAAAGAACGAACGAACTCCCAGAAACTTAGGCCCTACCTCAGCTCCTTCCTGAGGCAGAGGGGCCCGGAGGAAAGGGCGCTGCATTGGAGGAATAAGACCCCTACTGCCACCACCTCACTGAGTGTCTCTAGGCGAATCTCACCCCCACTCCGAGCCTTAGTTTTCCCCATCTTCACAAGAGAACAACGGTCCATTCCCTGGCCCCTCCCACCAGCTGCGTTATGAGCACCAAACGCAAAGAGCACAGTGAACAGTTTCCTACACTGTCGCGGGCTGCATCCAGCGTGGCACTGCAGGACACCGCGGCCCAGAGGGACCGGCCAGCCGAAGTCTCGAAGCTGGGCGGCGGGGAGCCGGAGCATCACGCGGCCGCCAACCTCAGGACCCCACCTCTGTCCTCCCAGACGGTAACAGCCTGCCGGGCCCGCCCTCCGCCACCGCCCCGCCCGGGGCCCAAGCCCGGCCCCAGGGGAGCTCCCCTCCCGCCGCCACCGCCCTCTCCGGGTACAAAATGGCGGCGGGAGGCGGGCGGCGCTCGGGACTCAGCGCTTTTCCTCCCCGGCCTCAGGATTCCGGCCCCGCCGCGGCGCGGACAAGGCCCCACGCGTGGACCCTCACCTTCCCCTACCTCCTGGCCTAGCTTCTGAGCCTGCCGCGCCTCGGATTGGGCGTGGCCTGGGGGCGGGGCAAGGAAACGAAGGGCGGGCCGGCGGGCCTAGGCCCCGCCCACAGGCCAGCTTGCGCGGGCGCAGAAAGCTCAGGAGTTGGAGCCGGGGCCGGGGCCGGGGCCGGGGCCGGGGCCGGGGCCGGGGCCGGGGCCGGGGCCGGGGCCGGGGCCGGGGCCGGGTTGGGTGCGTGGGTACCTGTAGCTGAAACTTGTCCATGGGGATTTTTCCTGGGACAGCTACTAGGCTTTGAAGGGAGAGATCTGAAACCTGGGGCTAGAATTGTAACTCGCTGAGGGATGGTGATTGCTGTCTTCTGGATTCGTAAACTTGTTAGGAAGATCAAATGAGACCCCATTTACTAGAATGCTTTGAAGAAAGGAAATCCTGACAGAGTGTAAGTAGCCAATATAAACGAAGAGAAACGCTCAAGTTCACTGACAATCGATAATTTTAGTTACTTTTTAAAAAATTACATTTTTATAACTATATACAGTCATTTTGGGCTTCGATAATATATACAGTGATTTTCGGCTTCGATGGTGGCTCAGCAGTAAAGAATCGGCCTGCAATGCGCGAGTTGCAGGTTCCGTCTCTGGGTCAGGGAGATCCCCTGGAGAAGGAAATGGCAATCCACTCCAGTACTCTTGCCTGGGAAATCCCAGGCATGTCCACTCCTGTTGTTCCCTCAAAGACTAGGCAACAACGGAAACAAAAAGGGGATTCTAAGCAGCAGTGATGTATAGCCTGATGGACACTCACACACTTTCAGTTCAGTTCAGTTAAGTTCAGTCGCTCAGTCGTGTCCGACTCTTTGCGACCCCATGAATCGCAGCACGCCAGGCCTCCCTGTCCATCACCAACTCCCAGAGTTCACTCAAACTCACGTCCATCGAGTCGGTGATGCCATCCAGCCATCACATCCTCTGTCGTCCCCTTCTCCTCCTGCCCCCAATCCCTCCCAGCATCAGAGTCTTTTCCAATGAGTCAACTCTTCTCATGAGATGGCCAAAGTACTGGAGTTTCAGCTTTAGCATCGTTCCTTCCAAAGAACACCCAGGGCTGATCTCCTTTAGAATGGACTGGTTGGATCTCCTTGCAGTCAAGGGATTCTCAAGAGTCTTCTCCAACACCACAGTTCAAAAGCATCAATTCTTCGGGGCTCAGCCTTCTTCACAGTCCAACTCTCACATCCATACACGACCACTGGAAAAACCATAGCCTTGACTAAACGGAGCTTTGTTGGCAAAGTAATGTCTCTGCTCTTCAATATGCTACCTAGGTTGGTCATAACTTTTCTTCCAAGGAGTAAGCGTCTTTTAATATCATGGCTGCAATCACCATCTGCAGTGATTTTGGAGCCCAAAAAAATAAAGTCTGACACTGTTTCCACTGTTTTCCCATCTGTTTCCCATGAAGTGATGGGACCTGATGCCATGATCTTCGTTTTCTGAATGTTGAGCTTTAAGCCAACTTTTTCACTCTCTACTTTCACTTTCATCAAGAGGCTTTTTAGTTCTTCTTCACTTTCTGCCATAAGGGTGGTGTCATCTGCATATCTGAGGTTATTGATATTTCTCCCGGCAATCTTGATTCCAGCTTGTGCTTCTTCCAGCCTAGCATTTCTCATGATGTACTCTGCATATAAGTTAAATAAGCAGGGTGACAATATACAGCCTTGATGAACTCCTTTTCCTTTTTGGAACCAGTCTGTTGTTCCATGTCCAGTTCTAACTGTTGCTTCCTGACCTGCATATAGGTTTCTCAAGAGGCAGGTCAGGTGGTCTGGCATTCCCATCTCTTGAAGAATTTTCCACAGTTTATTGTGATCCACACAGTCAAAGGCTTTGGCATAGTCAATAAAGCAGAAATAGATGTTTTTCTGTCAAAATGTAAATTATCACAACCTTTTGAGAAGCCAGTTTATCACTGCACAGCAAAAGCTTTGATAATGAGCATAACCCCTCAAAAGGACAAATAATGCTTGATTCTGTTTTTGTGAGATATCTAAAGTAGTCAAATTCTTAAAAAAGTAGAATGGTGATTGCCACAGACTGGTGTGGGGGGAAGGGAAGCTGTTCAATGGATATTGAATTTCAACTTTGCAAGATGAAAAAGTCCTAGAAGATCAGCTGCACTGCTGCTAAGTCACTTCAGTCGCATCCGACTCTGTGCGACCCCATAGACAGCAGCCCACCAGGCTCCCCCATCCCTGGGATTCTCCAGGCAAGAACACTGGAGTGGGTTGCCATTTCCTTCTCCAATGCATGAAAGTGAAAAGTGAAAGTGAAGTCGCTCAGTCATGTCTGATTCCTAGCGACCCCATGGACTGCAGCCCACCAGGCTCCTCTGTCCATGGGATTTTCCAGGCAAGAGTACTGGAGTGGGTTGCCACTGCCTTCTCTACAACAGTGTGTAAATAGTTAATATCACAGCACTGCACACTTAAAAAATAGTTAAGATGATAAACCCACCTAAGGAGGTAAATACCTGTCCTTGGAAAATTATAGAACACTGATGAAAGAAATTGAAGACACAAACAAATGGAAAGATGAACCATGTTCATGGACTGGAAGAATTACTGTTATTAAAATGACCATACTTTCAAAGGCAATCTAGATTTAGTGCAATCCCTATCACAATACCAAGAGCATTTTTCACAGAACTAGAACAAGTAATTTTAAAATTTGCATGGATACAAAAAAGAGCCTGAATAGTGAAAACAATATTGAGAAAGGAGAACAGACCTGGAGAAATCATGCTCTCTGACTTTAGACTACACTACAAAGCTGCAGTAATCAAAACAGTATGGTACTGCAACAAAAACAGACATAGAGATCAATGCAACAGAATAGAAAGCCCAGAAATAAACCCATGCACTCATGATCAACTTATCTACAACAAAGGAGGTAAGAATATACAATGGAGAAAAGACAGTGTCTTCAACAATTTATGCTGGGAATACTGGACAGCTACATGTAAAACAATGAAGTTATAACACTCCCTAACACTATACACAAAAATAAACTCAAAATGGATTAAATGCCTAAATATAAGACCAAAATCCTTAAAACTCCTAGAAGAAAACATGAGCATAACAAGTTTGACATAAATTGTAACAATTTTTTTGATCTGTCTCCTAAAGCAAAGGAAATAAAAGTAACACACAAGTGGGAAATTATTAAAATCTTTTGCATAGCAAAGGAAACCATCAACAAAATGACAAGACATAGGAGAAAATATTTGCAAATGACATTGTTCAATAAAGGGTTAATATACAAAACATTTCATGTACTCAATATAAAAAACAAACAAACAATCTAGTTGAAAAATGGGCAGAATATCTGAATAGACATTTTTCCAAAGAAGGTACACAGATGACCAACAAGCACATGAACAGATGCTCAACATTGTTAATCATCAGTTCCGTTCAATTCAGTTGCTCAGTCATTTCCGACTCTTTGAGACCCCACGGACTGTAGCACTCCAGGCTTCCCTGTCCATCACCAACTCCCAGAGTTTGCTCAAACTCATATCCATTGAATCGGTAATGTCATCCAACCATCTCATCTTCTGTTGTCCCCTTCTCCTCCTGCCTTCAATCTTTCCCAGCATCAGGGTCTTTTCAAATGAGTCAGTTCTTTGCATCAGGTGGCCAAAGTATTGGAGCTTCAGCTTCAGCATCAGTCCTTCCAATGAATATTGAGGACTGATTTCCTTTAGGATGGACTGGTTGGATCTCCTTGCAGTCCAAGGGACTCTCAAGAGTCTTCAACACCACAGTTCAAAAGCATCAATCTTTCGGCGCTCAGCTTTCTTTATAGTCCAACTCTCCCATCCATACATGACTACTGGAAAAACCATAGTTTTGACTAGACGGACCTTTGCTGGCAAAGTAATGTCTCTGCTTTTTAATTTGCTGTCTAGGTGGGTCATAGCTTTTCTTCCAAGGAGTAAGGGTCTTTTAATTTTATGGCTGCAGTCACCATCTGCAGTGATTTTGGAGCCCCCCCAAATAAAGTCTGTAACTGTTTCTATTGTTTCCCCACCTATTTGCCATGAAGTGATGGGACCAGATGCCATGATCTTAGTTTTCTGAATGTTGAGTTTTAAGCCAGCTTTTTCACTCTCTTTCATTTTCATCAAGTGCAAATTAAAACGGCAATGAGATAGCATCTCATATCTGTCAGAATGCCTATCATCAAAGAGACACAAATGTTATTGAGGATGTAGACCAAAAGGAACTCTTGTACACTGTTTGTGGAAATGTAACTTGGTGCAACCACTGTGGAAAACAATATGGAAATTTCTCAAAAAACTAAAAATAAAACTACCACCTGACCCAGCAATTCCACTCCTGGATATACATATTCAAAGAAAATGAAAACACTAATTAAAAAGATACATGCACCGCAATGTTCATAGTGTCATTGTCTACAATTGCCAATTTGGATTTGGACACAACCTAAGTGTTCATCAACAGATGAACAGATGTAGAATGGATATGGAAGGTGTGGTATGTATATACAGTGGAATACTGCTCAATCCAAAAAAAAAAAAAAGAATGAAATTTTGCCATTTGCAACAACATGGATGGACTTGGAGGGTATTATGCTAAAAGTGAGGTAAGTCAGACAGAGAAAGACAAATACTGTATGATATCACTTATATGTGGAATCTAAAAAATAAAAGTGTAGTGACCATAACTAAAAAGGATCAGACTCACAAGTATTGAAAACAAACTAGTGGTAATCAGTGGGAAGATGGGGAGGGGGCAAGAAGAGGTTAGGGATTAAGAGGTACAAATTATAAATAAGCTACATGGATATATTGTACAACACAGGGAATACAGCTAGTATGTTGTATAAATTATAAATGGAATATAACCTTTACACATTGTGAATCACTATATTTTTCACCTGTAACATGTAATATTCTATATCAACTATACTTCAATTTAAAAGTTTATAAAAGATTTAAGATGGTAAGTTTTATGTTATGTGGGTTTTTTAAATCACAACAAAAAAATAAGCTCAACCTTTGACTCAACAACTGCACTTTTAAGTTTTCCTAACTAAATAATCAGAGTGAGTGCTATTCCTAAGAGTAAAAAACCAAAACAACCAAAATATTTACAAATAGAGATTGATTAAGTAAATCACAGGATAACTAAAATGGGATTCTGTGCACCCATTATAGTGACATAGAAAAATATTTTAAAAATATTTTTAGTATATTAAATATGACCAGTATATTAAATATAAATTTAGTATATTAAATGTACAACATAGTCACAATATTTGTTTTATCATTTCATTTCATGAAAAAGAGGCTGGAAAGAAACACATCAAATTGCATATTCAAATTACTTTGAGTGGAGATTATTTTATCTTCTCTGTGCTTTTCTGTATTTTCCAAATTTTTTTCAATGAACATTTAAACTTCAGCAAGATTTATATTTTTTTACACTTTTATCACATTGTACAGTTTATAAAATTCGTATAAACTCTGGATTAGATTATAGCTGGGGACAGGGCAGGGACCTTTGGAAGGC
This sequence comes from Bubalus bubalis, assembly GCF_019923935.1. Lineage (NCBI taxonomy): Eukaryota > Metazoa > Chordata > Mammalia > Artiodactyla > Bovidae > Bubalus > Bubalus bubalis. The sequence goes on along the minus strand of NC_059162.1, from coordinate 103,057,604 downwards.
TTTATAAAGCCAGTGGAAACAGATTAGATATATAGAGTATTAAGTAGTGGAAAAGCTAAACTGGAAGGTTGGAGAAACAGTGGACCACTGATAAAAAGTGAAGGTATGATGAGTTGGCTTGGGAAGGGATGAGGAAGAGGATAAATCAGAGGGGTGTGTGTGGGTGAGAGAGAGAGAGAGAGAGAGGGTGGGGGGAGAGAGAGTAATACAGAGAGAGAGAGAGCTAGTTTATACTTACAGATGGCAATAGGCACAGGGCTCCAGAGAGTCATAGGTGTGGAGGTACTGGTTTGGGATTTTTCATCAGGAAGGTGAAGGCTGGAGCCAGGAGGGAGTGAAAGTCCCCTCTCTGTTCTTCATCCATGAGTTTATAATTTCTCTCTCCCTCTCTGTCTCTGGACCATCAACCGAGTCTTGGCTAGTCTATCAATTCCCTGGTTGCTTGAGTTAGTGTTTACATGAATATAACTGTAGAATATTTTTACAGTGTATATTGTACGAATATTTCATTCACTTTATTAAGCAACTTTTTTTTTTTTTACCCTGGAGTCAAAAATTGTGTGTTTTTCCTTTGTGTAATTATCTATGCATCTACTGATAATCATTCCATAAACTCTCCATCAGGACTGTAAAATGTCTTTTAATCTGGTCACAAAAATCCAATATATTTCAACTGTTTTTTTCCCTTGGAGAAAAAAACATTCCTTAGGCTTATCCTCTTCGCACTCCAAGCTGTACTCTTAGCTTTGTTGTCCCACTGTAGTTCTGAGACTTCCCCTAACCACATCTGGGGACTTCCATCTCCTCTTCTTGCCAAAGCCCCTGTCTCCTGGATCTTCCTATTTGTGGTTTATTCTCTCACTTTGGAGGAGTTCATTCCCCAGTAATTTCCCCAGGACGGTTTCACGGGAGGTAAATTTTTGAAATCTTGCTTGTCTAAAAATGGCTTTATTTTGCTCTCACACTTGATTAGCATGGTACAGATTGGAAATCATTTTCTCTCAGAATTTTAAAGGCATTGATCCATTGTTGTCTAGCTTTTCATGTGGCTAGACTCTGAGAAGGCTTCCCACGTGGCACTAGTAGTAAGGAACGCACTTGCCAATGCAGAAGATGTAAGAGATGCTGGTTTGGTCCCTGTCAGGAAGATCCCCTGGAGGAAGGCATGGCAACCCACTCCAGTATTCTTGCCTGGAGAATCCCATGGACAGAGGGGCCTGGTGGGCTAGAGTCCATAGGGTTGCAAAGAGTCAGACATGACTGAAGCACCTTTGCACGCATGCAGACTCTTGAGAAGTCTGATTTATTCTGATTTCTGTTACTTCCTATGTAATTTTTGTTTGTTGTTTCTGGAAGCTTTTAGGACATGTATTTTCCCTTCTTGATCTTTTGAACCTTTATCATGATAAGTAATAATAAAGTAAGTCTTTTTCATGCATTACAGTAGGTATTCAGTGGCCCCTTTCAATCAGGAAACATATAGTCTTCAATTCTGGGAAATTTTCATTGTGTTAGATTTCCTTGTTTTTTCCCATCATTTTTTCTCTTATTTTCTATCTCCTGGCTTTGCTTATTCTAACTCTATGAGAGATTTTTCTGAACTTTACCCTCTAGTTTTTCTGTTGAATTTGCTCATTTTTTGCTATAAAATTTTAATTTCCGGTGTTCTTCCTGGTTCCTTGGCTTTCTTTTTGGTAGCCTCTTGCTTTTGTGTTGTTGATTCAGGATCTTATTTCATGCTTCTGGGGATATCAGTTGTTGTTTTCTCCCATTTTCTCCCACTTTTTAGACTGCCTCTGTTTATTATTGTCATTCACTTTCCTGGTAGCTCAGACGGTAAAGTGTCTGCCTACAATGCGGGAGACTTGGGTTCGATCCCTGGGTCGGGAAGATCCCCTGGTGAAAGAAATGGCAACCCACTCCAGTATTCTTGCCTGGAAAATCCCTTGGACAGAGGAGCCTTTTGCTGGCTACCATTGATGGTGTAGAAAAGAGTCCGACACAGCTGAGCGTCTGACACTTTCATTGGGTGTAAAGCACAGTTCTAAGTATTTTACATGTTTTAAAAATTTAATCTTTACACCCAATTAAGGAGTTCCCATTCTTATCCTCAGTTTACCAATAAGATACAAACTACTGTGGATAGTTCACCAGGCTCCTCAGTCCTTGGGCAAGTCCAGGCAAGAATACTGGACTGGGTTGCCATTTCCTTCTCCAGGGGATCCTCCTGGCCCAAGGATCCAACTCGTATCTCTTTCTTCTCTTGAATCTCCTGCGTTGACAGGCATGTTCTTTACCATTAGTGCCACCTTGGAAGTCCTATAAAATAAATAAGCTACAGTATATATTGTACAGCACAAGAAATATAGCCAATATTTTATAATAACTATAAATAGAGTATAACTTTTAAAAAAAGAGTGATTGGTTTATTTACTATTCTGGTATATGAGGCTGTGGTAAAATTTTAAAAAGTTGATTTTCCTGAAAAAATTACAAAGAAATGTAAAAATTTTTACTGGTAAGGAGAATTCCCTGGCAGTCCAGTGGTTGGAGCCCTGAGCCTTTGCTGCTGGGGGCGTGGGTGCCATCCCTGGCTGGGAAACTAAGATCCCACATACTGTGTGGTGAGGCCAGAACAAGAAGTTTACTAGTAGGGAAATAGTAGGTTACAACTCTCACCCAGGTCACACAGCTCAGAAGTGAACCTGAATGTAATCAAACTTGCAGCTTTCCAGTTTAGGAAATCTGAGAAATAGAGAAATACATTAAATGTTACCACAGGAATATAATTGGCCAAATCCACAATGTGTCCCTTTGTATAAGACAATTTACCAACAATCAAGTGTGTAAGGAAAGCTTTTGAAAGAAGGGCAGAGGAATCATTATGGAATAAAGATACTTAAGAAATTTAATCACAAAATACAATGTGTGTTCCTTGTTTGGATCCAAGTTTGAACAAGCCATTATAAAAAGACATGTTTGACATCATTGAAAGCATATGAACAGAGACTGGACACCAGATAATATTAAGGGATTGCTTGTGCTTCTTCCAGCCCAGCGTTTCTCATGATGTACTCTGCATATAAGTTAAATAAGCAGGGTGACAATATACAGCCTTGATGTACTCCTTTTCCTATTTGGAACCAGTCTGTTGTCCCATGTCCAGGTCTAACTGTTGCTTCCTGACCTGCATATAGGTTTCTCAAGAGGCAGGTCAGGTGGTCTGGTATTCCCATCTCTTTCAGAATTTTCCACAGTTTACTGTGATCCACACAGTCAAAGGCTTTGGCATAGTCAATAAAGCAGATGTTTTTCTGGAACTCTCTTGCTTTTTCCATGATCCAGCGGATGTTGGCAATTTGATCTCTGGTTCCTCTGCCTTTTCCAAAACCAGCTTATATGCAGAGTACATCATTAGAAATGCTGGGCTGGAAGAAGTACAAGCTGGAATCAAGATTGCCGGGAGAAATATCAATAACCTCAGATATGCAGATGACACCACCCTTATGGCAGAAAGTGAAGAGGAACTAAAAAGCCTCTTGATGAAAGTGAAAGAGGAGAGTGAAAAAGTTGGCTTAAAGCTCAACATTCAGAAAATGAAGATCATGGCATCTGGTCCCATCACTTCATGGGAAATAGATGGGGAAACAGTGGAAACAGTGTCAGACTTTATTTTTCTGGGCTCCAAAATCACTGCAGATGGTGACTGCAGCCGTGAAATTAAAAGATGCTTACTCCTTGGAAGGAAAGTTATGACTAACCTAGATAACATATTCAAAAGCAGAGACATTGCTTTGCCAACAAAGGTCCATCTAGTCAAGGCTATGGTTTTTCCAGTAGTCATGTATGGATGGGAGAGTTGGACTATAAAGAAAGCTGAGCGCTGAGGGATTGATGGTTTTGAACTGTGGTGTTGAAGACTCTTGAGAGTCCCTTGGACTGCAAGGAGATCCAAGCAGTCCATTCTAAAGGAGATTGGTCCTGGGTGTTCTTTGGAAGGAATGATGCTAAAGCTGAAACTCCAATACTTTGGCCACCTCATGCGAAGAGTTGACTCATTGGAAAAGACTCTGATGCTGGGAGGGATTGGGGGCAGGAGGAGAAGGGGACGACAGAGGATGAGCTGGCTGGATGGTATCACCGACTCGATGGACGTGAGTTTGAGTGAACTCTGGGAGTTGGTGATGGACAGGGAGGCCTGGTGTGCTGCAATTCATGGGGTCTCAAAGAGTCGGACACGACTGAGCCTCTGAACTGAACTCATTGTCAATTTTGATAGGTATAGTGATGGCATGAAGGGTGTAGTTGTGTGTGTGTGTGTGTGTTAAAAATTACTGAGAACTCCCAAGAGCTTCAGTTTCTGTGGGTTATGTTTTTGAAACTTACCATATTAGAAATTAAAACAGAGATACTTAAATTACAATTATTGCTTCATTTGAAAACAAAAATAATAAACACATTACATGTTGACATGCACAACATGTTTTATGAAAAACAATTATTTTCTGAAACAAAAAAGTTAGTGAGAAAGATGGACTTGTTTTCTGTTTCTGTAAATCTTTTTATGTGTCTGGCTTAATAGAAGTCAGCTGTATCCTCATGCAAGCTACTGCATTCAATCAGGAAGTTCATGTGCAGTTAACCCTTGAACAACGATGGTTTGAATTGCCCAGGTCCACTTATATGTGGATATTTTTCTTTTTCTTTAAAAAAATTTTTTTAAAATTGAAGTAGTTGATTTCCAGAGTTGTATTTGTTTCTAGTATATAGCAGAATGATTCAGTTATATATATATATATATATATATATATATATATTTATTTATTTATATTTATTATTTTTTAATACTTTTTCTACTATGATTTATTACAGCATATTGACTCTGGGCCCCTGTGCTATACAGTAGGTCCTTGTTGTTTATCTATTTTATATATAGTATTTTGTATCTGCTAATTCCAAACTCCTTATTTATTCCTTACTTACCCCCTTTTCCCTTTGTTAACCATAACTTTGTTCTCTATGTCTGTGATCCTGTTTCTGTTTTGTAAATAAGTTCATTTGTGTCATATTTTAGATTCCACATATAATATCATATGGCGTTTGTCTTTCTCTTTCTGACTCACTTCATCTAGTATGATAATCTATAGGTCCATCCATGTTGCTGCAAATAGCATTATGTCATTCATTTTAATGGGTGAGAGGAGCCTAGTGGGCTGCTGTCTATGGGGTCGCACAGAGTCGGGCACGACTGAAGCGACTTAGCAGCAGCAGCAGTATTCCATTGTGTGTGTTCATCTACTTTATCCATTCATCTGTTGATGGGCATTTAGGTTGCTTCTATGTCTTGGCTATTGTAAATAGTGCTGCTTTGAACACTGAGGTGCATATATCTTTTTGAATTACAGTTTTCTCTGGATATGTGCCCAGGAGTGGGATTGCTGGATCATATGGCAACTTTATTTTTCACCTTTTTAAGGAAACTCCAGGCTGTTTTTCATAGTGGCTACATCAATTTACATTCCCACCAACAGTATAGGAGGGTTCTCTGGAAGAGGAGCATTTCAATCACCTCAGATAATTGTGGATTTTTCTTCTTTGATGCTAGAAGAAACTTGACAAATTACCACTTGTCTTAAAAGTTATTGCCGCTTAGAATCTAAAACTATACCAGTGAACTTTTCCTATCTTTCCTCGCCTATTTATTGAGATATAATTGTGTAAGTTTATAATAGTGTATAAGTTTGAGGTGTACAATAGGTTGATTTGACACACTTACAGATTGCAATCTGATTACCATCATAAAGGCAGCTACCACCACCAGCACATCACATGATTACCATTTCTTTTTTGTGGTGAGAGCATTTAAGATCTACTCTTTTGTTGTTCAGTCACTAAGTCCTGTCTGACCCTTTGAGACCCCAAGGACTGTAGCATTCCAGGCCTCCCTGACCTTCACTATCTCCCTGAATTTGCTCAGACTCATGTTCACTGAATCGGTGATGCCATCCAACCATCTCATTCTCTATCACCCCCTTCTCCTCCTACCCTCAACCTTTCCCAGCATCAGAGTCTTTTCCAATGAGTTGGCTCTTCGCATCAAGTGGCCAAAGTATTGGAGCTGCAGCTTCAGCATCAGTTCTTCCAGTGAATATTCAGGGTTCATTTCCTTTAGGGTTATCTGGTTTGATCTACTCTTTTAGCAACTTTCAAATATATTATATACCAATGAACTTTTCATACTGTTACAGTAAAATACACTAGATTATCTTGAATTTTGGTGGATCTTTTACTCATGCATGGTTGTCAACACATGTATTAGTCAATTTGAGTTTACTGGTTCACTGAATTGTGCAGATCTTTCAAATGTTGACACATTTCATATTCATTAATGTCACTACCAATCTCATCAGGAAAATCTTTTAGTGGGAAACCATTAGGCTCACAGTAGCAGATAAAAGTTTTCCAAACTTATAATTTCCAACCAAAATATCAAATCTCTTTGGCAACAAATACTGTCAGTTGTTTTCCTTGAAGTGACAGGTGCCCTTTGTTCCTTTTAGAGAAAACAACTGCCGAGTCCCCAAGTCTGGATAATCATAGTTTGTCTGTTGGTTATACTTTTTGGTAGGAATGAAGTTCATGAGTAAAGAGCTAGTTCAGCTCACAAGTTATCATTTCTGTCCTTTTCCTGGAGAAAGTCATTGTATCTTGATACGCAGCAGAACTGCTTACGTCTACTTCCATTTTGACACACTGAATATTTAAAAGATACGTGCTCAGTGGTTGGGCTTCAATAAAATCAAAAACTTCTACTGCAGTTTGGTGCCACTTCCTTGATTGTACTAAGATGCCGTCAGTTTTACCCATCATTGCTTTTGCAGGTTCAGGGAAAACGTCAACACCTTGAAAAAGACAAATGATGGCTCAGTGAACATGATCGCACAGGGGTCCCCTGAAAGGATCTCAGGGACTCTCAGAATTCATGGATCCACATTGAGAACTGCTGTCCCAGAGAAATTATTGCAAATATAAACTGGGTAACTTAGGTCAAGAATGTTCATAGCAGCACTGTTTGTAAAAGCAAAAGCCCAGAAATAACCCTCACTCTTATCAATGAGGAAATGGGCAGACTGTTGGTATACTCATATTAAATACAATGATCTACCACACAGTGGGGCTTCCCAGGTGACGCAGTGGCTAAGGAATCCTCCTGCCATGCAGGAGACATAAGAGACTTGGGGTCAATCCCTGGGTTGGGAAGATCCCCTGGAGAAAGAAATGGCAACCTAGTCCAGTATTCTTGCCTGGAAAATTCCACGAACAGAAGAGCCTGGCAGGTTACAGTCCATGGGATTGCAAAGAATCAGACACGACTGACCACACACACACACCCCCAACACACACCACAGTGTTGGATGAATATATTAAAGCTCTATCAATCAGTAGGGATCGAGTTCACTCTCTTAATTTGTACTCCACAGAATCAGAATGCAAGATAAATTCTTCAGTGCAAGAGTGTATTTAGGTGATGATCCCAGGAATCAGAAATGGTGAGTGAGAAGAAAAGGAAGACAAACCAATAAAATGTGCATTACTGAGTTACTGATGATGGTGGGGATTGTCCTTATTCCTTCTGGGAACTCCCTGAGGAATCGTGTAGAATATAGCTTAGAATTGTTCCTCTGGAGATGTGGGGCTGGACCATTTTCCACTGACTTCCATCCCTGACAGTCCAAGCCCCTTTGACCCCCTGGGGCATTAACTTTCCTGAACTCCTAAGCTACGCACAGGCTGAACAGCCTTCTCAACTTTGTAAAGACTCCCAGTTCGGTAGGAAAAGAACTGCTATGGGCTGTGAGGTGGAATGCTGGCAGCTTGCCTGCAAGTCTCACTCAGCTACCCTGAAACTGAGTGGGCTGAGGGGACATGGTGTGAGCAACCATAGGAGTGAAAAACGGAAATCACAGGAACTCATGTACAATGAGCTTCATCTTTGTAAAGTTCAAAAATACATAACAGTATATAATGCATGGGTAAGAATACCATTATGTATATTATGAACATAAAATTATGGATATTCTGGGAGCAAGATAGGCAGGAAAGGGTTTATCACATATTGAGGGACAGTCAGCAGGTTTGTCAGAAAGCACATGTCAGAGTGCTGTTGGAGATAAAAGTAGCGAGTTAAAGAAGGTGGCTAATTGGTGGGTGTCTGAAACCAGCCTTCAATTTGACTCTGATTTGGAAAGTAAAGAGGAGCAAGCTTTTCAGCATGGGTGTGATAGGAGCAAAACATGTCAAAGCAATCAGCATGCCATTAGCTTGAATGGGAGAAGGAGCTGAGGGGCAGAGGTCCTGTTCCTTACCTGGCGGTGCTGGGGAGGCTTCCCTGCTTTTAGGAACCTTCTCTTTGCTCTCTTCCTTTATCAGGGGCAGACAGGCAGGGCGTGGCTTGTTGGTGCTTAGGAACAGCTGGAAGAGAGACTGTGTGGCAGAGGGAGCTCTGGCTGAGAGCTTCAGGCCTTAGAATAAAAGAAAAACTTCCCAGGCCCACCTCTGGAGTCCTTCCTGCTGCTCCTGCCTGATGCCTGGTCTCCCTGAACGGGCGGAGGATGTTCCCAGCTTAGAGACTCCAGTGCTGCCAGTGAGGGACAAAGGGCCCCCAATGCCAAAGGTGGTGAGTCCTCCTCCCTCTCCCCTCTCTGCATTCTTTTCAGTTCTGTGACTTTCTCGGGATCCTCAGGTTCGTTGGAGAAACTATCTCCTTTCTCCATATTCACAAGAACATTTTAGAGGATGAAATGAGCAACAAAAAAGCGGGCAAGTGACAAGGGGACCCAATGGGCTTTGTCAAAAGACTCTCCTTTAGTTATTACTGTCATCGTTGTCAAGTATGACAGCTAACACTTAGCCCTTACTTTTAGCCAGGTCCTGGCTGTGTGCTTTCAGACTGAACATCTGTATATATGCAGGGTCTTCTTAAGCTGCTTGGACTTATCAGGGGAGCTTTGGTTGCATATTTTTTTCTGATTTAGAAGTTTTTGAAATTAAACTGTTTTAAACTTAAGGGTGAATGATTTCCTGTGGGGGAAAATATTTCCAACATGTGTAATAGAAAAAAAAAATTGTTATTCTATGAAGAATTATATTGTTTAAAGAAACCATTTAAGAGACAAATGTCCAAATAGAAAAATGGACAAAGTATAAAGACAGGTAACTGACAAAGTTCAAATGACAAAGGAATAATCAAAGAAGTACAAATTAAAATGACACATCATTATTTTTAATAAGACACCATTTTCTTACTCATTAAAATGACAAAGAATAAAAAAAAATAAAACCCAGTGATGGCAAGATTGTGGAAAAACAATTTCATACACTTTGGTAAATTGATATGACCTCTCTGGAGGGCAATTTGGCAGTGCAAATTAAAAGTCTCATCATTTTAAAGATGGGAAACTCAAGGCCTAAGAGTTTGTGATTTCCTTAAAGTTACAAAATCACATAGTTAGAGGCCAAACTAAGACTAGGACTAAGCTTTACAACCCGACCTTTAATCCACAGTCAGTTGTAGCAAAGCTTATAATAGCAATACACTGGGGAAAACCTGAATATTCTATAATATTATTTTTAAAATTATTATATTATTTTTAAAATTCTTGCAGGTACATGATGGAATACTGAAATTATTAAAAGAATATTTGATGGCAGGGAAAACTACATAATGTAGTTCTTGGTAAAAATGCTGGGTATGAAAACAGCATATACAGTATGTGCTGTGCTGAGTCGCTCAGTCGTGTCTGACTGTTTACAATCCCATGGACTACAGCCCACCAGGCTCCTCTGTCCATGGAATTCTCCAGGCAGCAATACTGGAATGGGTTGCCATTTCCTCCTCCAGAGGATATAGTCCTACTTTAAAAGTTATACACTTACACAGAAAAAATATTTAAAGAACTATATTATCTTTAGGTAAAGGAATTACAGATCATTTCACACGTTTTGGTCATTTTTTTCCCTTGTAATTTCCCGATTTTCTAAAATAACTAGGATAGAGAAAGTAATAAATTTTATTTGATAAAAAATGTAAAAGAGCTAAAATATCATGGGACTATGCTAGAGGTGAGCTGGAGCTGGCTGACCATGGGTGCCTGTCAGGGCAGGGACCACCTATTTCTAGAAGGCCGTGTGAAGGGTTCCCAGAGCCTGAGTGAATTTGAGGCCAAAGGCAAGGGAACTATAGATGGTCAAAAAGCACATGAAAAGATGTTCAACATCAGTAATTGTTAGAGAAATGCAAATCAAAACTACAGTGAGGCTTCACCTCACACTGGTCAGAATGGCCACTGTCCAAAATTTTTTCTACGAACAATACATGCTGGAAAAGATGTGGAGGGAAAGGAACCCTCTTACACTGCTGGTGGGTAAATTGATAAAGCCTCCTGGAGAACTGTAAGGAGGTTCCTTAAAAAACCAAAAATAGAACTACCATATGACCCAGCAATCCCAATCCTGGGCATATACATGAAGGAAACCATAATTCAAAAGGATACATACACCCCAGTGTTCACTGCAGGAGTATTTACAGTAGCCAGGATATGGAAGCAACTTAAATATCCATCAACAAAGAAATGGATACAGATGTACATATACACACTGGACTATTACTCAGTCATTAAAAAGAATGAAATAATGCCATTTGCAGCAACATGGATGGACCTGGAGATTGTCATGCTGAGTGAAGTAAGTCAGACAGAGAAAGACAAATATCATATGATATTGCTTACATGTAGAATCTTTAAAAAATGGGGAGGGTACAAATAAATTTATTTACAAAATAGAAATAGAGTCACAGATGTAGAAAACAAACTTACAGTTACCAGAGAGTAAGGATGGGGGAGAGGTACATTGGAATTGATATATACACACTGTGCCTGTATGCTCATTCACTTCAGTCATGGCCGACTCTTTGTGACCTCATGGACTGTAGCCCACCAGCCTCCTCTGTCCATGGGATTCTCTAGGCAAGGACACTGGTGTAGGTTACCATTTCCTTCTCCAGGAGATCTTCCCAACCCAGGGATCAAACCTGGGTCTCCTGCATTGCAGGTAGGTTCTTGACCGTCTAAGCCATCATGAAGCCCATATACATACTACAGTATATAAAATAGACAACTAATAAGGACCTATAGTATAACATGGGGAACTCTACTCGATATTCTATAATGGCCTATAGGGGAAAAGAATCTTAAAAAGAGTGGATGTATGTATATGTGTACCTGATTCACTTAGCTGTATACCTGAAAATAACACAACATTATAAATCAACTGTACTCTAATAAAATTTTTTTTAAAGACTAGGGGAGATAGTAAAAAGAGAGGACTTTAAGTTCCTTAAAGTAGGATGGATACAAGAAAAAATTAAAATCACATGAATAGCAATGGAAAAATACTCTTTTACATATAGCAATTTTTGGACCTGGTGTCCTACAGGTGACTTACAGCAAAGGTAAATCTAGACAGCTGATGATGGCAAACTCTTCCTCACCATCTGTTTACCCTTTTATTTTTTCAGTCTTTTTCTTCTACCTTGTCTCCCCTCTACCATCTTCTAGTTTCCAGTTCCCATCTGGCTTGGAAACTTCCATTGAATAACATGGTTTTCCTTTACCATTGCTCTGCCCACTGAAGGCTCTCTCAAAAAGAGAATTTGAATAATGCCCCTCTTAACTCAGTAATTTTGTTATCTGAAGTATCAACTTTCCAAATTAGGATATTTCTAATGGAGAACTGGGGTCGCAGGGAGTCGGACATGACTGAGCAACTGAACTGAACTGAATGGAGAACTGAAAGTTAGACATCCTTGATATGTTGTTTTTCCTTTTAGGAAGCAAGATTATAGCATAATGGAGCTGGGGAAAGGGATTTAAAGCTTCATCTAGTCAAAATTCTTTAATTAAATACATTTCCTTTGTGCTAAATTTAGTTTCATGTTACACATTTGTTCATCAATATATTATACTTTATTAATAAGTTGGGAAATAGAGATGAGAAAAAATTGCCCATATTTCCAACACCTTAATGATTAATGACTACTCATATTTTATAGGCCTTTCTTTTTTTGCTTTTGACACATCATTATCTTACATTTGAAGCGTAGGCTTGATGAACTGTAATTAACTTAGTCATTTCCTTATTGATGTACTTATAGATGGTCCCGTTTTTCACTATTATACAAATACTACTGACATCACGTAAACTTCTGTATTTCAGATTCTTTCCTTAGGGTAGATTTCCAGAATATTTCTTACTGGATCAAAAGCCAAATACATTTCCTTATCTCTTGTTACTTCCCAATTGACAGTGTACTCAGCAAATGTAAGTGAATCTCCCAATTTAAGACGAAAAATCAGGGCCTAAGAGTTTAAGTGACTTGCTCCAAAGTCACACAGATAGAGAGCCCAAGCCAAGACTGAAAGCAAGCATCTGGCTCTAGTCCTCAATTCACTAGGGACATAAGCCTTTCTTTTATCTCTTGGTTTTATTTAACCTTAGATGTTTGGGAATGTTGTCAAGTAGCTTACTCTCTGCTCTCCTCATATGAGATTATGAGGAATAAAATCACACCTTCAATAAAAATGCTCAAGTCTCATGTCACGTGAGTCACATTCTACCCAATGACAGCAAAATACACATGAAACATTTACCAAAATAGACCATATGCTAGCCCATAAAATAAGTAAACACATTTCAAAGGGTTGAAGCCACACAAAGTATGTTTTCCGGCCCCAACAGGATTAAACTAGAAATCAATAAGAGAGGTGTGTCTTCCTGACTGGTCTCCATGGTTCCCGCCTGAGAACTGCTGATAGCAATATGTCTTCAGGAAATGCCGAAACTGGGCACCGTGCCCCTCAGTTCAAAGCAATAGTTGTTGTGCCAGATGGTCAGTTCAAAGATATCAGCCTATCTGACTATAGAGAAAAATATGCTGTGTTCTTCTTTTACCCTCTTGACTTCACCTTTGTGTACCCCATGGAGATCATTGCTTTCAGTGATACGGCAGAAGAACTGAAGAAACTCAATTGCCGGTCTTTCTTGGTGGTGCAGTGGTTAAGAGTCTGCCTGCCAAAGAAGGGGACGCGGGTTCGATCCCTGGTCTGGGAAGATTCCATGTGCTGCAGGGAAACAAAGTCCATATGCTACAACTACTGGGCTCACATGCCACAGCTATCGAAGCCTGTGCACCCCAGAGCCTGCGCTCCTCAACAAGAGAAGCGTCTGTAACGAGAAGCCTGGGGACCACAACAGAAAACAGGCCCTTCTCGCTGCAACTAGCAAAAGCCCTCGAGAAGCAATGAAGACCCAGTGCAGCCTAAAATAAATTAAAAAAGAAAGAAACTCAGCTGCCAAGTGATGGATGTCTCTGTGGATTTTCTCTTCTTGTCATCCGGTGTGGATTAACGCACCCAGGAAACAAGGAGGACTGGGGCCCGTGAACATTCCCTTGATATCAGACCCCAAGGGCACCATTGCTCAGGACTATGGGGTCTTAAAGGCTGATGAAGGCATCTCATTCAGACTCTTTACTACTGACGATAAAGGTATCCTTTGAAAGATCACCACCAGCGACCTTCCTGTTGGCCACTCTGTGGATGAGACATTGAGACTAGGTCAGGCCTTTCAGTTTATTGACACATGTGGAAAAGTGTTCCCAGCTGGCTGGAAGCCTGGCAGTAATACCGTCAAGTCTGATGTCCAGAAGAGCAAAGAATATTTCTCCAGGTAGAACTGAGCCCTGGGCCATTTTAGGGCCAGGCTGCAGTAGAGGGCCTTGAGAACAAAACCTCCTTTGTCCTATTGCCATGCTTCAAACCAAGACCTTACACTCATTCTAGATGTGGTATGGGACAGGACAGGCCTTTCCTGCAGGAGCTGGGGAGGCAAGCCTCTCTTCCTCTGGACGGAATGACCTGACCTGTGTTATGGGGCAGGCCAACTGATGTGTTCAGTAGTAGGGTATATAGTAGTAGGGTATCACTTCTAATCTTTTGTAGTTTCTATGAAACATGAGCTAAAGGGAAAAAAGAAACTAATAGAAAGTCATCTCAAAAAATTTCAAATATTTGGAAACTAGATAACACATTTAATTCAAAGAAGAAATTAAAAGGAAATTAGAACATTTTTCCTTTTTTACTTCTTGAAATGAGCACTGTCTTTATTCACAATTTCACAAAGACAGAGACTGAGGCTTAGAAGTTCTGCTTAAACAATGGGTTGGTAAGTGGTGACTCAGGCTCAGAGCCCTAGTGCCTCACTGTCACCCTAACATGCCTCTGTCCACCTAGTTCTTCCATGTATACTGGGTCCACGGATGCCTGAATTTAACCAGAGGTATAGAATGTATTCTGACTGTAACAAAAATGAAAACCACTGCATATCAAGATTTGTTGGATGTCGCTAAAGCAATTCCTAAGGAGAAATTTGTGACTAAATGACTAATGACTATATTAGAAAAGATGAGTACTATAGTCATCTGTATTGTACCAAGTGACAATATTAGGAAAGAAGATCACAGATCATTGACCTAAGCAACAAGGAATGAAGAACAAATTAAATCCGGAGTAAGCGGAAGAAAGGAATTAATAAAGATCTGAGCAAAAACTAATACAATAAGAAACAGAAAAACATTAGAGAAAATAGATGAAACCAAAAGATGATTCGTTGAGATCAATAAAATTGATGAACCTCTGGTCAGACTGATCAAGAAAAAAGAGACACAAATCACCAATAGCAAGAATGAGAGAGGTGCCTCCTGGACTGTGTGTTCCTTTGCCCAAAGTGAACTCTATTTCTCCTCCTTTTTCTCCTTTTCTTCCTGGTCATCCTCCTACTGCTTCTTTTAATAGATTTATTTCCTGATAATCACAGTTATACACATTCAAGGTAGATAATTTAGAAAATACACAGAGAAAACCGTAAAGATCATCTTTGGTCTCCTCTCCCACTCTTAGAAATAACCACTGCTTAATGTCTACATTCTTGCCTTTTCTCTAAGCATCTTCTCCCTAAATTGTATCAGACGATGCATAATTTTTGTAAAAATATTTATTTATTGGGCTGCATCGGGTTTTAGTTGTGGTCCACGGACTCTCTAGTTGTGGCGTGTAGACTCAGTTGCTCAGCTGCGGTTGGATTCTTAATTCCCTGGCCAGGATAGAACCGGTGTCCCCGGCATTGCAAGGTGGACTCTTAACCACTGGACTACCAGGGAAGTCCCTATGCATAGTTGTTATATGCATGCATCACAATTTTAAAGCAAAAACTAACAATAGAACCCTAAACCAGTATGCTGTTTGCCATGAGATAAACCGAACTGGAAATGTGTTCAAATCTTGAGTCCATCTTCAGTTTCACAACCTTGCTTTGACCGTCCTACCCACTCCAAGCTCCATTTTGCCATTTTCCAAGACCTGCAGGGACCCAGCCTTGTGACTTTTTGGAAAAGATTTGAAATCTTGAAGAGAATGTAAGAGATAGATTCTCTCTTCTTTGAGGGTTTGCATTTGAACTTCAACCCCAGGGGTGGCATGAAAGATTTGTTTCCTGACCAAGGAATTTCTTGATGGCAGACATGAAACTGAGAGACACTTGCTCCTTGGAAGGAAAGCTATGACAAACCTAGACAGTGTATTAAAAAGCAGAGACTTCACTTTGCCGACAAAGGTCCATGTAGTCAAAGCTATGGTTTTTTCAGTAGTTATGTACAGATGTGAGAGTTGGACCATAAAGAAGGCTGAGCACTGAAGAGCTGATGCTTTCAAACTGAGGTGCTGGAGAAGACTCTTGAGACTCCCTTGGACAGCAAAGAGATCAAACCAGTCCATCCTAAAGGAAATCAACCCTGAATATTCACTGGAAGGGCTGATGCTGAAGCTAAAGCTCCAATATTTTGGCCACCTGATGCAAAGAGCGAACTCATTGGAAAAGACCCTGATGTTGAGAAAGACTGGGGGCAGGAGGAGAAGGGGGAGACAGAGGATGAGATGGTTGAATGGTATCACCGACTCAATGGACGTGAGTTTGAGCAAACTCTGGGAGATAGTGAAGGACAGGGGAGCCTGGAGTGCTGTAGTCCATGGGGTTGCAAAGAGTTGGACATGACTTAGCGACTGAAAAACAACAACAAGGAATTTCAGACAATAGCAAGTGCAGATGGTGACCCACACCTCCCAGGGATGTTGGTCTCTTTCAGTTTAGTAATAATAACAACGGGTATTTGTGACAGGTGCTCTACGTGCATCATTTCCTTGAACCCTCACATTGGCAAGTGAAGAAGGTCCCCCTTTGTATGTTAAAAACTTCCCTGGCAGTCCAGAGGTTAAGACTCTGGGCTTACACTGCAGGGGGCATGGGTTTGATTCCTGGTTAGGGAACAAAGAAATTCCCCATGGCAGCACAGCACTATCAAAAAAAAAAAAAGACAACTTTCCCAGGGACACAGAACTGGTGCATGGGTGGAGCTATGCCTTGAGCCCAGGTCTTTCTAACTCCAGATGCTGAAATTGTAGAATTAGTGCCTTCATGATGAAATGAAGGGACCTCACTGCCTTGGTTTCTTGTTTTCCAACAGTCAGACTTGAAAAGCTGTCAGGGAAGTGCTTCAGGCTACATCATGGGCCCATGATTGGCTTGCAACAGGCACTTTCCAAGCCTGACCTGGGACACTAAATGCAAAAAACACTCAGTCCTTACCATGTTTATCTGGCTAGTTCTGGGTACAAGTTCTCATTCTTCCAGACTCCTCCCTGTGCTCTCTAACTCATACTTGGTGTCTCACCCTCCTGTCCCCACTAAAGGCATTCATAGACTTAACCATGGTGCCAGCCTCTGTGTTGCCAGCCTCCTTCAGTCTTCATAATAATCTTGCCAGGAGGCACAGTAAGTACACCCATTTCAAAGATGGAGAAACTGAGTCCCAGAGACTCAGCTTACACGGAGCTAAGCAGCAGAGCTGGGATTAGACACCTGGTTTCTGTGACACCAGAGCATACTCTATGCAACCTCCGTCTCCACCTCATCTGCTGGGTGGTACCCTTTCTCACATCAAGCTCACTGACTCCTTTTGATGTCTCCCTGTGTCTGTCCTCCTAGTTTGGATGAAGATGCCAAGTTGCTCAGGCTCCTGGCTCTCCAGATGCTTCATCACACTGGTCTTCCTCCAGCTGCCTTTGCACATGTCAGGTAAGAGTTTCTGAACCTCTTTCCCTGCCTGGGACATTGGGCAAAGGTGTCCAACAGAGTCAGGGACAGCACTCTGGGGAATGTGTACTGCACCATCTCAGCATGGCCCTCGGCCAAGAGAAGACCGTAGCCATGGTCATAGGAGATAAATGCAGGGTAGGAAAAAAGCCTGAAGTCCCTGGTGGTTCCAGAGAAAACTCCTATGCTAGTTGAAACTTAAGAAAGCAATTTTGGGGTTTTTAAAATTCTGTCAATAACAAATGTTTATTGTGGACAATTTGAAAAAATACAGAACATTTTAAAGAAAACCCTAAATGACCTGCTGCTGCTGCTGCTAAGTCGCTTCAGTTGTGTCCGACTCTGTGCGACCCCATAGACGGCAGCCCACTAGGCTCCTCTGTCTGTGGGATTCTCCAGGCAAGAACACTGGAGTGGGTTGCCATTTCCTTCTCCAATGCATGAAAGTGAAAAGTGAAAGTGAAGTTGCTCAGTCATGTCTGACTCTTAGTGACCCCATAGACTGCAGCCTACCAGGCTCCTCCGCCCATGGGATTATCCAGGCAAGAGTACTGGAGTGGGTTGCCATTGCCTTCTCCGCTAAATGACCTAGAACCTCATAAGTTGGAAAGAACAACTGCAACATTTGGGGGCATTTCTTTTTTTTTAACCATTAAAAAAACTGAAATATAGTTAATTTACAATGTTGTGTTAGTTTTAGATGTATAGCAAAGTGATTCAGTTTTATATAGATCTATATATATAAGACATATATATGTCTATACACTATATATATATATACACTATATATGTCTATACATATATATATAGTGGAGGGATTTCTTTGAAGACTTTCTTGTATGTCTGTATCTCTGTGTGTTTATGTGTTTACGTGTATGTATTCTTCTGCTCAGGTTTATTTTTCCCTCCATTTACAATGCCATGAACATTGTTCACCCATGTCCTTAAGTCATTCTTTGCAGCATGGTTTTTAAGGGCTGCATAGTATTTCATTGTGTGGTTATAGCATAACACAATTATTCAGATCTCCATTTCTAGACATCTGAAGGTTTCCATTTTTTCCTTATGTTATAATAAATGGTGCAATGCACATCTTAGCACATATTTTGGGAAGTGATTCTGATTGTTTTCTTAGAATGTGTTTCTGGAAGTAGAATTAATGGGTCAAAGGGGTATGACTCTTTTAAAGACTCTTGAAACATGGAGCCCTGTGGCAGAGCAGAGTGGTTTTAGAGCCAAGTAAGACTGTGGTCTTGGGTCCCAGATGGGGAGGAGTCATGGACCTCTGCCAATCTCTTTTGTCTTTTCTCTCTCTCCCCCGCTTCTCTTACTACTGTCACTGTCTCTCACTAAGAGCTAAGTGCCTGATCTCATTAAATCTCCCAAGAACCCAATGCAATAGAGTTGGCAGGCCAGGCTTGGTGAGCCTCAGTCTCTGGCCTGGGGTCACTCAGTGCTGAGCGAAAGACTCGCATCCAGCTTATGCTCTTCGCCGCTTGTCAAAGAGCCTCTTCTGCTGTTATTTCCTTCTCCACTTTGTCTCTCCTTTCTCCTTTCTCTCCTGCCTAGACATTCGGCTTGCTGCCGTAGCTCTATAGAAATTGGTTTGCCCTGGCCAATAGGGCTCAGGGCAAAGGGTTTACTGACTGCTATTCTATCCTGGAGTGAGGATTTGAAGAGGAAGCAGGTGGGTGCTCACAAGATGATAAGGGGATTCCTGAGGGCGCACCTCCAGTTCTCCAAAGTCTCTGGGTAGTTTTTCCATATAGGGTAGGGTGAGATTGTGGTTTAGGTGCTGAGTTTTGTTTTTTTTTTTTTTTTTTGTCTTGTCTAACACCTTTTATTCTTTTTAAATTAAATTTATTTGACCATGCTGCACAACATGTGGGATCTTAGCTCCCAAATAAGGAATTGAACCCATGCCCCCTCATTGGAAACAAAGAGTCTTATCCACTGGACCACCAGGGAAGTCCCTAGATGCTGAGTTTTTTTTTTTAATTTACTTTATTATTGGCTGTGCTGGGTCTTCCTTGCTGCCCATCAGCTTTCTGTAGTTGTGGTGAGCAGAGGCTGCTCTCTAGTTTTAGTGCTCGGGCTTTTCATTGTGGCAGCTTCTGTTGTTGCAAAGCACAGGCTGTAGAGTGCCCAGGCTTCAGTAGTTCCTGAGTATTGGCTCAGTAGTTGTGATGCACGGGCTTAGTTGTCCTATGGCCTGTGGAATCTTCCTGGAACAGGGATCGAACCTGTGTCCTCTGCATTGGCAGGAGGATTCTTAACCACTGGACCACCAGGGAAGTCCAAATTGCTGAGTTTGACTCATTGTCTTCAGGCAGGGTCATTGAAACCAATCCTGAGAGATAAACATCTCACTTTAAAGTCATCCCTTGATCATCTGGGCTTTGAGTTGCTGAGAGAAGCAGAGCCCCTCACCATCTTGGCTTAAGGCATCTCTTGAGGTGACAAAGGCTGTTGGGATGTGCCTGAGACACCTGCCATTCAAAGTGGGGCCCTTGGCATGGAAGAAGCGCTGAGTGGGTGGTCACAGGTGGTTTCTGTTTCAGCCGAATCTCCAGGGAGCTTCTCGCCATCAGCTGTGGCTCTTACTGTGATCCTACCTGTTCTGGGGATTTTCATCATGGTGGGCATTTACATCATCTGGAAGCAAAGAAAGTCAAAAGGTAACTGAGTGGTAAGGGAGCCCAGACTGGCAGGAAATAGTACTGCAGACTCTCTAGGGAAAGGCTGGGAGGATGCCGACACAGATTCAACAGTTATCCGTAGGTTGTCTGGGAGAAAACTGGTAAAGCCGTGCTCTCGGAGTCCACATTGCAGAGCGGATCAATAGGAAGCTCCTGGGCAGGGCTGTGAATTCTCATCTTTAGAGAAATTAGCACATAACACATCATGCCAATCTTCTAATTAATTAAGAACTCCAGTTGTATCCATTGGATGAAACCCTTAATAGGGTTGCATTTCATGGCTCTCAGGGTTGCAAAGGACTTTGAAAAATCACATAATCCAACACTCCTTTCTGCATCTGATGGTTTGAAGACCCTCTGATCCTTTCTAATGGTCAGGCGCTCATAGTGACAGGGAGCAAAATTCTGCTCAGGCCACCTGTGGAAAGCTCTGCTCGTTAGAAAAGCTGCTGCCGCTGCTGCTAAGTCACATCAGTCGTGTCCGACTCTGTGTGACCCCATAGATGGCAGCCCACCAGGCTCCTCTGTCCCTGGGATTCTCCAGGCAAGAACACTGGAGTGGGTGTTAGAAAAGGGCCTTCCTTAAAAAAAAGGAAAAGACCCTTCCTTAAACTGACATCTCTCTCTCTCCCTTCCAGAGAGGCTTCTCTATGAACATGCGATGGAGGTAGGTAAGTGTCCTGGGCTGGGTGGAGATGTTTCTCCGTTTGTTCATTTTTGTGTCCCCAGGACCCACTAATCTAAATTCTGGACCTGCAGATCCCAGCATCTGCTGTCCTTGGTGGTGACAGCGGCGGGGTGGGGGATCAGCACCTATCATTTCCACTTTCTGATGACTCTTTCTTGTAATCTCTTGCCTTCCAATGTGTTTGGTGATTTTGTCTGTGAACTCATGGCTTGATCTGATTCTGGGAAAGTCGTGTAGGTCTAAGACAAGGGGACATGTTTATTCATTCAACAAATAATTGATAATTCTCTACTAAGTGGTTCAGACTATACCAGATGCTTGTGACACGACGGTGAGTGAAAGTGGACACAGTCTTTGCCTTCTTGGAAGCTTTGATCCAGTCGGGGAGGTACACATGAATTTAATAGTGAGCCAGTGCCGGGGTCCAGCCCCGGCTGATCCAGGGTATTCGAAGCGGGGACGGCGTCGGCGACCTATTTATTTATAAATATTTATCAAAGATTTAAAGAGTAATAGAATGAAGATAGCTCAGTGAGGAAATTCAGTGGAGAAAAGCGGCTGAAATAAGGATAGCTCAGTAGGAAAATTCAGTGGAGAAAAGAAGCTGAGTGGCTTGGTTTACGTGGAAAATCAATATAACCCGTGACACCAGGTTAGCTCTGACCACGGAGGCCGCAGGCGCCCTCTCGAATAGCGGAAGGTGCCCCACCTTAGACACCTTCTCGAGTGGGTCTTAGAAGCCCAGGCAAATAAATGGTCGCAGAGGATATCCACGCTCCAGATGGACACTCAGCTGGAAGTTAAAAGGAAGAATGACATGGGGAGACCAAGTGTTGGTGAGCAAGGCCCGCACTTTATTTTCCAAAGTAGTTTTTATACCTTAAGGTATGCATAGAGGATAATGGGGGAAGGGGTGGAGTCATGCAAGGACAGCAGTTCCTGGTTCTAATCTAAGCCAGGCTTTCAAACTTATCATATGCAAAAGTTCAGGTGATTGACATCATCTTCTGGCCCGGAGGCCTGTTAACATTTTAAGAAACTTATTTTTCTCTAAAGGTGATTATTCCAAAGTCAGGCACCAGCCTTCCAAAAAGCATTAGACAAAGCTACATTTTACATTTCTATACACCCATTATATCAATCAATACACTGCCAAGGACACAGTAGGTAAGGAGTATGGAGACTTAGCAGCAAACATTGGCCCAACAAGTGAAAAACCCTTCACCAATACAATTTCTAATCAATCTTTTAACTACTCAAAGGAATCTGTGTTTAGGCAGTTTAGAACATCTCCTGCCTCTCACAGTTGGGAGGCTCTGAACAATCACATGTGGCCGGAAAAACCCATTCAGGCAGGCTAGAAGATTTCCAAAGGAGTTTGTAGGTTGAAACACTGTCACATCCAAGAATTATTAACTGGAGCTGTAAGCTAACTCTTTTTTCAGAGAGAGGTAGTGGGAGACAGCCCCCCGTAAAGTCAGAGGTGTAGGTGAAAGCACAAAGCAGAAAGTAGGCAGACTCTGGTTTTGGGGTAGATGCTCGAGAATTTCCAGGGGGACTCCTGAGGCTCGATCCCGCCTTTGCGTATGCCGAGCCTCCTTCCTCATGACCTTTGTCATGGGCGGAGTGCCTCACGCTGGCTCCCGGCAGTGATAGAATTCCAGTTGAGCTATTCCAGATCCTGAAAGATGATGCTGTGGAAAGTGCTGCACTCAATATGCAATATGCACTCAATATGCAATATGCTGGCTCCCGGCAAGCCAGATGCCACAGATGGAAGTTCTGAAGGCTGGAGAGACGGTGACTGGGTGAAACTAACCAGACTTCAGGGATAGAAGAGGACTTTCCAAAGGAAATGATGTTTGGCCTGGAGGATGGACTGACATGGGGGAAGGGAGCACAGAAAGCCACCCACAGCAGAAGAGCTTGAGAAAGAGACATGGTGCCTGAGTGAGGGGAAGGTGGCAGCAGATGATGCTGCAGAGTGAGCCAGGGACCAGCATGTGAGGCCCTGGGGATCCCATGAAGGTCTTCATCTTTCTCCTTGGAGCAGTGGTGAAGCTGTGAGTGGGATATCCCGACCAGAACTATGCTTCCAGAACGCTCTCTCTGGCTGCTGTGTTGAGAGGAGACCAGAGGGAGGAGACAGAATGTGAGGGCAATTTGGGCCATGCTTTCTGGCATCCTGATGGGAGGTGATGAGGGCCTGGATCAGGGAGGAGGAGGTGGAGGTAGAGGAGGATATGTTCAAGAGCCCTAAACTCAGTTAGAAGCAGGGATCCTCAAGAAAATGGCATAGAATCTCATTTTCTTTTACTTTCCTTCCTCTAGAAAATCTTCTCTCAGACCATGCAAAAGAAAAAGGTAATTATATGTATAGCATAAGGGGCAGGGAACAGATAGCATATTTTTTCTTCTTCTACATAAATGCTGACAGTCGCTTGTTAAACGTACAATATACATGTGTGTATGTGCATACACACGCACACACTCCCCACACATATCTCCTCTGTTCGTATTATTGGACTTTGCTTTCCAGTATCAAGGGTTGGTAGCTATGGGTGAGGGGACGCCTGTGGTCAGAGTTCATTGGTCCATTCATTGGCTTTTCCACCAATCACCTAAAAAGAAGATCTATATACTATGTAAAAATATATTAAAATGGTATTATGGGGGACTTCCCTCGTGGTCCAGTGGTTAAGAATCTGCACTTCCAATGCAGGAGGCACAGATTTGATCCTTGATTGGGGAACTAAGACCCTGAAGGCTGTGTGGTACAGGTCCCAATTTTTTTTTTTTTTTTAAAACAAGGTATTACAGTGTGTATAAGAATCTCAAGGATCCATACAAACTTTGCATCGACAGAGGTGGTGCGATACAGTGGGAGGATCATAGGTGCTGGAGTCAGCAGCAGCTGGTTCAGATCTGCCACTTACAGGCCTGGGTTAAGTCACTTTACTACTCTGAGGTTTGGTTTCCTCATCTGTAAAATTGTGATAATAAATCCTCTCACCTGATTGTTTTCAGTATTATCAAAGACAACTTAAAAAAAAAAAAAACCCTCCTGTTACAATTCCTGAAACCTTTCTCTTATTACCATTTTGTCTTCATTAATTAAATGCTTGCTCTGGGCCACTGAGGGTAAAAGATAGAACCCTGGATTCAAAAAGCAGGTGGGACTCTGCCCTTTCAAAGTCTGTCTGGGAGGACAAATCATTGTCTTCTAGCTCAGAAATGGCTCCACATGCAATGATTTCGGCATCTCCTCCCTTCCCCCCTCTCATCTCCTCCGGGCTGGTTAAAGTGTGGGATGCAGCCTCAAGGATGCAATGACCATGCAATGACCATCCTGTCCTAGAAGGGAAGGGACAGTGTGGGGTAGTATGAAAGCCTCCAGCTAGGAGTCAGACAGACTTGCGTGTGAATCCTGCCTCCTTGGCCACTTACTAGCTGGATAATCTGGACAAATTTCCATGTCCCTCTGAGCCCCAGGCCACCACTCTGTAAAATGGGAATAATCATTATATGCACCTCACATTGTTGAGAGGATTCAGGACCTATGTCATAAGAACAGGACACAGTGAATGGAGGCTGTTGGTAGTGAGAATGATAAAATACTCTCTTGTTGGGAGGCTGTATCATATTCAGCTTCACTGCCCCAATGCCCAGCACCTAATGCATGCCTAGCCCTTAGCACAGGGCTGACAGTAAACTCAGATGGATAACTTCAGCTCTGTGGTGGGGCCAGTGCTGAGTGGAAACGTGGATGGGCGACCCTTCCAGAGAAGCTGAAGGTACTCCCCCAAAGCACAGAAGCATATGCACATGTTCCAGACCTCCTGGGGTCACAGTTATTCAGGGAGGGCTACTGTAGAGAATAAAAGAACATGTCAGTAAGTGGACAGTGGGTCTTCAGCTGGTTTTACACCATAGATATTACGGCATGTTCAGTCATGTCTGACTCTGTAACTGCAGGGACTCTGGCCCACCAGGCTCATCTGTCCAAGGAATTCTCCAGGAAAGAATTCTGGAGTGGGTAGCCATTCCCTTCTCCGGGGGATCTTCCTGATCCACGGATCAAACCCAGGTCTCCTGCATTCCAGGCAGATTCTTTACCATCTGAGCCACCAGGGAAACCCAACAGTTATAAAAGAGCAGCAAGGCATACACTCATGGACACTAGTTAAAAACATATGGAAAAATTCATACAGACAGCGGAAAGGAAACCAGACAGACAAAGGGAAGGGAAGAGGAACCAGAGTCAGGGTAGTCCAGGTCATCTGGAAAGTGGAACGGGCACTAGTGAATTTCCACATCTGCCCTTAGGGAGATGTGACTGGACTGGGGGCTGATGGGATCATCATCATTTTTTCCACCGGGGGTGGGGGAAGGCGGGGGTGGCATGATGAGCCCTCCTGCTCACTTGTGCTTCTTTCTCTGTTTTCTAGGACGACTCCATAAAGCCCTCAGTAAGTTCTGCTTCTCATCTGTGCTCCAAACCTTCTGCAGACATCTTTGTTTTAGGATGAGAGTCCCAGATTCACCTCCTGGGGCAGAAGAGAGGGGGCAAGGGTACTTAAAGCATATGGGTTGGGAACTTTTTGGCTTCATAAAGGCCTCTTTTTTTTTTTTTTCCTCAAATATTCCCTGCTCCTGTTTCCTGCACAATTGTTATCTGGTCTCTAAAAAGGACATGTTTTAGCAAGAAAAGAGGTACCTCCTCCAGGTGAAGTCGTCAGGAAGACACTGCTATCACTCAGGCATGACATTCGGTTAGGTGGAATCCAAGGTAGATGGATCCTCATTCAGCTGAATATATGGAGCAGTGCTTCTCTACCCTTTCATATATGAGAACCTCGTTATAACAACAACTACCCCAAATCCTCAAACACGTGACGTATCTATATGATTTCACACTGAGAAAATATGCATTAGAAAATCTAATGGAAATTCAATACCAGTTTTAAATGAATCTATATTTTATTTTTCTCCCACAACATTGCATACATTTACGTGAGATGTGTTGTACGTTCAGTCTGCAGGTCATTTTGGCTCCCATAGGAACTTGCTGACCCTCTGCATTATCGCTGGGGCCCCGGGCTGGGAGTCATTGCTGTTGAAACACTGTCATGGGGGAAGGATCTGCTCTAGGAGTGTGGTTGGGATGGGACTGGAGCATCACAGGCATGTAGAAGCCCTCATTCTGATTTGTCAAATTGTTTTTATTCTCTAGAGAAACTCCGGAGAGACCTGAGTAAGTACCCCTGCTCTTATAACTTCCATAACATCTTCTTTCCTGTTGATTCTGCTTCCAATGAAAACTCATTCTCTGTGTTTCTTCTTTTGTAGAGTTAAAAAGAGCTGCAGCAAACTCAGGTGAGATGCACTTTCCCCATCCAGCCCCCACTCATCCTTCCACCATTCCCCACCCCCACCCTGTATCAGAAAGTCTCCATTTATTTCTCCGTCACTCTAACAATGCCTTTTTTTCTGTCTTTCAGGCTGGAGAAGGGCCCGGCTGCACTTTGGTAAGGTACACCAGTCAGATGGACCCACAGTTGAGAGCCCATGACTCTGTTCCTTTAGGAGGCAGACTGTAATTTTAACAAATTTTAAGTCTAATCTGTTTATCTGTAATTCAAATTTTGACAATCTTTTATTTTGGGAGGATCAAATTTAGATTTAGAAAGTCTCCTTTCTTTTAAAAACACTGATAACTATTTGGTTTACTCTTCTTAAGGGTATTCTATGATTTTTGAGATTTTTCTTAAGTTCATTGGTTATTTGTATTTTATCTCTGTGACTTGTCTGCTCCTGTCCTATTCTGGCTACTTTTCAATTTGTGGGGACTTCTTGCCGTATTAACCCTTTGTCGTATTTTTCACACAGTATGTTTCTGAGTTTTTCTTTCGCATGTTAATGTCCTCGATGTATTTCTTTTGAAGCATGAGTGTTTTATTTTTCTGTGGTCAAGTCTATTCATCTTTTCCTGTGTAGTCTCTCCTGTGCTTTCAGGTTGAGCAGTCCTCCCTTTCCCACTATTGGACAGCTAGTCAGTGCTCCTGTCTCTTTCTGCGCATCTGCCACATCCTTCTTTCTCTGAAGATCCGTTTCCTTGGTGAGTGGTGATTCTCAGAGAAGAGAGTGAGTTGGGTAGAAGCCCAGCAATGTAGACTACAAAAGTTTTATTTGAAAAGATTTGCACATCTCTTCAATTTTTTTCCTAGATTCACATTTTTTCATTGCTGTTTGAATGAGACCTGTTATTTTCACTGCTCTTCTGCCCTTCCTGTGTTTTTCAAGATGCTCATCCCCCTTCCATTCAGAAGGTTTTCATTTAGGCAGGAACAATAGAATCCATGAGTCGGCCCATTGAGAAAACACCGGGTCACCTCTATTGACATTCTGGGAACTCACAAACCCTTTTCACCCTCCCAGTCTGATTCATTCCCACTGCTTGACTGAGTGTGCATTTTGTGGATTTAACTCTCCAAATTGAGCCTGTTTTTTGACTTGGGGAAGGAAGGAGATTCATTGTCACCCTCATAATCCATAATTTTAAGGAAGTTATCTCTCTACATTAACATTTTAAGATGATGACTATAAGCAATAATTTTAGTTAAGAAAATGAGCATCACACACTCATTATCTAGTGCATTGCTCATCAAATCTGCACAATAGCTCTCCAACATTGGTGCTGCTATTATTCCCACTTTACAGATGAAGGTTTAGAGATGAATAACAAGCCCAGAATCACATAACTAGTGTAAGACATAGCTGGGGCTCCAATATGCTATCACGCTACTGGGTCTAACATCAAAACTTGTTTATTTTCATATGTGAGAGTCCTTAGGACCAGCAAAGACAAAGGCAATATTTCTTAAGGATTAAGACAGCTTCACAGACAGATGAAAAACTTTTCCCTCTTTTACTTAATCCACTAGTAGATCTAGAAGACTGGACAACGTATTTTTTTTTAGTTCCAGGACATGTGGGGATGAGGGCACCATGGTTGCAGACCTAGAGATAATTATTCCCTCCACAGCTACTCAGAGGTCGCTGGAGACTTAGCTTCCTAAAACCTCACCTGTCTGTGACTCTCCGCAGTGACTGTGACCCTGGACCCAGACACAGCGCATCCCAAACTCATCCTGTCTGAGGACCGCAAGTGTGTGAAGCTTGGAGACACAAGGCAGCCCGTGCCCGACAATCCCGAGCGATTTGACTTCGTTGTCAGCGTCCTGGGCTCCGAGTACTTCATAGCTGGCTGTCACTACTGGGAAGTGTCTGTGGCAGACAAGACCAAATGGGCCCTGGGGGTGTGCAGTGAGTCAGTGAGCAGGAAGGGGAAGGTCACCGCCTCGCCCGCCAACGGACACTGGCTCCTGCGACAGAATCAAGGGAATGAGTACGAGGCCCTCACATCCCCACAGACCTCCTTCCGCCTGAAAGAGCCCCCGAGGTGCGTGGGGATTTTCCTGGACTATGAAGCAGGAGTCATCTCCTTCTACAACGTGACCAACCAGTCCCACATCTTTACTTTCACCCACAGTTTCTCCGGCCCCCTCCGCCCTTTCTTTGAACCTTGCCTTCATGATGGAGGGAAAAACACGGCACCTCTAATTATCTGTTCTGAACTCCAGAAACCAGGGGAATCAACTGTCCCCAACACAGAAGAAAAAGGCCAGGCTAATGGAGATGTGGCCCTGCAGGTGGACCCTTTCTTGCTCCCTGCTCAGGCATCAGAGCTCATCCCACTCAGAGATATGATCCTGTCCTGGTCCTCTGACCTTGGCCCAGCCCTTCAGGGGCTCAAGGTTCCTTCTTTTTAGGGATGGGCCTCATCACCTGATTCTCAGACTCTCTAGCCCAGTGCCCTGGACTTCAGTCTCCTGGTCCAGTGATTCTGGACCATCTCCTCTCCTTTCACCCAACCCAAACCCCTTTATGGTTTCTCTTGCACCACCTTTCTCCCAGGGCTCAGTATTAGAATTTCTGGGAACTTGAAGTTTCCATTGCCCTGGAAGAATTCTTGAAAACCAAATGAACAATCAGATTAGGTTTAGGTGATGGTGTGGAATGTGTGTCACTGAGATACAGGGACTCTGTACTCAAGGGGCTTCTTAAAAGCCTTCATCCTGCCTCACCCTGCACTCAGGCTTGCAGTTATGGAGTTAGGATGCCCAGTCCTGACTTATCACATCAAGAATTGCTTTTCTCCTTTTCTCAGTTCAGGCCTCTAACCAAACTTTTTTTGGATCACATACTCTTCCTTCTTTCTTCTGGAATATAGAGCAGAGGGCCAGAGGGATTTAAAAAAAGAAAGTCACTGTTTTCTATTTCCTTGATGCTATCTACAACATACTTTGGTGACATGCAGAACTGTGGGTGTGTTAAGTAACTCAGTTGTGTCCGACTCTTTGCGACCCTATAGACTGCAGACTCCTCCGTCCATGGGGATTCTCCAGGCAAGAATACTGGAGTGGGTTGCCATGACCTCCTCCAGGAAATCTTCCCAATCCAGAGATGGAACCTAGGTCACCCACATTGCAGGCAGATTCTTTACCATTTGAGCCACCAGAGAATGTTTTCCAAGCTAACTTGGTGATAGCCAGGTATGGGGACTTTAAACGTGGTAGCCGTAATCTTAATTTTGAAAAACCTAAGGATCACCATCACGAAGATAGGAAGCAAGGCTTCATACAGAGTAGCCCAGCTGTGTGTGGCCTTGAAAAAGCAGCTGTGAGGGAGGCCCTGTGTTACATTGATCCTTTTGAATCCCCTCTGAGATTCAGAGAGGAATTTTTTGTTTGCTTTTGTACAGTCCTTAAATAAAAGCTTGGTATTTGGCATGCTCTTATTTTCATTGGGAATGAGAAGTTGTGGGGAAAGGCTTTGGGCTGATAAGCAAAAGGCACATTACAAGACTGCTTTTGAAGAGCCTTGATTCCACCCATGAGAGTTTAACCACAGTTAAAAATAAAGCCACAGTTTTATATCTGAGTCTGCCTTCTCAGTATTTCATTTATATCCATTTATAAAGTTGTAGTGTATGTGGGCAATTTATATTTCACTCATCCATATTTAGTTTCAACCATAATTTGTGACTATCCCAGTCTTAAAACTGATTCACATTGTTCACACTGGTTGCACCCAAGAAAACTTACCAACAGGAAAGAGAACTGACATTTGTGGTGGCAGAAGTATTACATATGTTAACTCATTTAATTCTTACAGTAATTCAGCCAGGGATTTTATAGGGGAAGGAAATAATGCAAGGTGGTAGAACTGGGTTTACTAGTGTATCTGTCTCTGAAGACAATACTCTTTTTTCTCTTTGCACTGAAATACCTTGAAGATGTGAGAGGATTGTAGAATTTTAGCCTACATATTTGATTCAGTTCAGTTCAGTTCAGTCGCTCAGTCGTGTCCGACTCTTTGCGACCTCATGAATCGCAGCACGCCAGGCCTCCCTGGCCATCACCAACTCCCGGAGTTCACTCAACCTCACATCCATTGAGTCAGTGATGCCATCCAGCCATCTCATCCTCTGTCGTCCCCTTCTCCTCCTGCCCCCAATCCCTCCCAGCATCAGAGTCTTTTCCAATGAGTCAGCTCTTCGCATGAGGTGGCCAAAGTACTGGAGTTTCAGCTTTAGCATCATTCCTTCCAAAGAACACCCAGGGCTGATCTCCTTGAGAATGGACTGGTTGGATCTCCTTGCAGTCCAAGGGACTCTCAAGAGTCTTCTCCAACACCACAGCTTAAAAGCATCAATTCTTTGGCACTCAGCTTTCTTCAGAGTCCAACTCACATCCATACATGACCACTGGAAAAAACCATGGCCTTGACTAGATGGACCTTTGTTGGCAAAGTAATGTCTCTGCTTTTGAATATGCTATCTAGGTTGGTCATAACTCTCCTTCCAAGGAGTAAGCGTCTTTTAATTTCATGGCTGCAGTCACCATCTGCAGTGATTAGATTTTTAAAAAATTAAACCTGAAAGAAAAAAGTCTTAATCCTGGATAGTGGTCTTGTTGTGTTTGAATTGATGAACAAAAGTCAAGTTTAACTAAGTAGCACTCAGAAAAATCCCTGTGCAGGGACTTTGGGAAACTGGAGGTGGTTCCTTGGCCAGGGAATGTTTAGCTTCTTCGACAAATGTATTGGAATTAGTAGGTATTGGATTAGTTAATCTTTCAACTCCCTTTCAGGGGGAGGCATAAATTAGGAGTACGGAATTAACAGATATAAACTAGTATCCATAAAATAGATAAGCAACATGTATTTACTGTAACGCACAGGCAATTACACACAATATCTTGAAATAACCTATCATGGAATATAATCTGTAAACAACAACTACCCCTTATCACTATGCTATACACCGGAAACTAACACATTATTGTAAATCAACTATACTTCATAATAAATAAATAGACTTCTTTCCAGTTCCCAAATCCTTTGACTTTAAAAACCTCCAGTGGGGCGCGGGATTCTGGATTTGGGGGATGTCTACAGGACCACCAAGGGTGTCAAATTTAGAGTGAAGAAGAAATTCTGAATTCGTGACCCCTAGGAGATCATGTCGGAGAAGGCAATGGCACCCCACTCCAGTACTCTTGCCTGGAAAATCCCATGGACAGAGGAGCCTGGTGGGCTGCAGTCCGTGGGGTCGCTAAGAGTCGGACACGACTGAGTGACTTCACTTTCACTTTTCACTTCTATGCATTGGAGAAGGAAATGGCAACCCACTCCAGTGTTTTTGCTTGGAGAATCCCAGGGAGGAGGGAGCCTGGTGGGCTGCCGTCTATGGGGTCGCACAGAGTCGGACACGACTGAAGCGACTTAGCAGCAGCAGATCATGTAGGTTAGCGCTACATAGCCTACTACTTCCCACACTGGTGGCCCACACTTTGGGCTTTTAACGCCGGAGCGCAGCAGGAAGCCCTCGACTTTAGAGGGAATCCAGTCTCCACCACTAAATTCTAAACTTCTCAAATTTCTTCTCCGAGCCTATTATCTTCCACAGGACTACAACTCCCAGCAGGTCACTCCCAGGATTCTAGCGTTGTGGCAGCCAGTAGAAAGGAAAGGGAATCCTCAGGAACCAATCCTGAAGAGGTAGGGCGGATCCTTTCCGGGTTCCGGTTCCGGCTCCGCCCCCCCGGCTCAGTGAGGCGGTACTGTTCCTGACCGCGAGACGCTGGAGCTAGGTGGGTTGGGGTTGGGCCCGAGGTTGCCGTGGGGAGGTGCTAGTGGCTTCGCGGGGAACTCTCAGCTTAGTCCCTTTCATCTCACCGGGCAGCTGGGGCTGTGGCTTTGTTCCTCGGACCCACTGGGGAACAAACGGGGCCCTGTGGTCCCTCGTCCCAACTCCTGGAGCCCCTTCCCCCGGCCTGCATGGCCAGCGTCTGGCTCCAAGCCCCTGCCTCCCCGCCCTTCTGTTGGCCTTTGAGTACCCAGTTCCGCTGCCACTGACCATATCTTTGGGGTCAGCTTCTCCTTCTCTCCCACCCCTCCGGCTCCACTCCCGGCCGGCAGCTCTGAACTTGGCTCCTGTAGACCGCTCCAACCTCAGACTCCGCCCGGCTGCACACAACCCAGCTTCTTGAGTCGGGTTCCCAACCCTGACCAGTCTCCTCGGACCCTCTGACTGTTTTGGTCCTCTTCTCTCTCTGACTCCTTATCCACCACCCCCACCTCCCCGTTCGCAGTTCTTTCACACATTTCCTCTGATATTTCCAAGCTCCCCTCTTTCCTTCCTCCCTGCAAGTCTTGACATGACCCTAAAGGCTCCTCAGACCACTTTCCAGCTTTGTCCCTTCCATCTAACCCAGGCCCTTGGCCTTCAGCATCTCTAATCACAAGGCCCATCTTCTTGGCTCTAACTTGTTAGATCTGGTTCCTTTTCCACACCGTCTCAGTCCCTTCCACCTGTGGTCCTCCCTGTACCTCTGAACCTCCTGCGAAGACAAACCCCATGAGTCCCCTTTTCCCCAAATCTCTGAAATGTGATATGGAAATGCGTCTTTACCTGGCACTGTCTTCTTAGTAGATGGTGGGTTCCCCATCTCTGTCAGTTCCAGTCTTGCTCATCCATCCTGCAAGTCCTGACTCAAAAGACTACCTTTTCCATGAAGCTGCTTATCCCGGAACTCTTCAGGGAGATATGCCTGTGTCATTAGAACTCCCATGGGACTGTATTTATTACTGGTGTAGCGCTTAAAACCACTGGCTTTGGAGCGATGGGCATGGCTCCCAGTTCTGCCACTCATTTGGTGTGTGCCGTTGGGCGAATTACAAGTTTCCTGCTTTGCTTCGCCTGGAACTTAACCTTCTACACTTGTATGACAGTTTCTGGAGTTGGGGGCCCATGACGCTGCACTGTACCGTAAAGCCTTTTAGGGTGGTGACTCTAGTCTTAAATCTTCTTATTCAACTCCGCATTCAGCTCTGGGAAGAGTCAGGGCTTCGTATATTGTGGATTCTCAGTATAGTGGGATTGGTTATGAGTGGAGGCCGTGTAGCTCATTGCATAGAGAGAGAGATTGGAGCCCTAGGTGGGATGGGCAGGAGTAGGCGGTAAATTAAGATCATATCCATTCACTCATACTTAAAAAATTTTGAGCACCAGGCCTTGTGCAGGAGACATTACTAAAATGACCAGTCCCTGCCCACAAATTGCTAATAAACTAATACTGGGAACAGACATGTAAACAGATAATTGCAAAACACCATAAAAGCCAGTACAAGATTCTGTGAGTGCATAAAGGAGGAAATGGGCAGGAATTAAGAGATTGCTAAGGAATCGTGGGTGAGAATAGACACAGGTAAGCATGAAATGGGTTGTGGAGACAGGCCTGGTCTTCACTCAGTTTATTCAGTAAATATTTATTAAGGATCTACTGTGTATGACTGCCACTCCTCTAGGAGTTTGGTTTACATTAATGAATAAAGCAAAGAACCTGGCCCTAATGGGACTTAAGTTTTGCAAGGGGAGGCTTATACTAAATAATAGACATAAAGAACAGATCATTAGAAGGTGAGAAATGCTATGGGGCAAGGGGGAACTGAGTGTGGGGGAAGGGGTTATAATTTTTATTTTTAACTTTTTGTTTTGGAGGGGTTGTAATTTTTTAAAGGGATGGTCAGAAGATAGTGACTAAGTATCAAGGAATAGTTTCTGGGTTTGTTTTTTTTTTGCAGTTTTGAAAGTGAAGCAGCCTTTTTTTTTTTTTTTTTAAACATTACTTACCTAGATTCTTGAAAAAAGAAACACTCTTAACAGAGATTGGTAGATTATAGTTTGCTTTCTTTTGTTTGAAATAAAGTTTTGTTAGGATACAGCCACACCCAATCATTTACGGATTTTCTACGCCTGCTTTTATGATACAACGACAGAGTTGAGTAGTTGCAACAGAGATCCTATGACCCCAAATATTTACTAAATATATACTCCCTGGTCCTTTACAGAAAAAGTTTACTGACCATCCCCCCACCCCACTCCTTAAAGGTTTAATGTACTGTCCATATTTCACATTTTAGATTATATATACGGTACCATTTTTTTAATTGAATTTTTAACAAGATCATATAAGGAATCTTTTTCATTCTTGCCTTCTTTACAGGGCTAGCATATAGTGTCTTCAGCAGTTAATCACAGCTGTCTTGTACTGAGTGACCAGTACATGCCACACTTCACACTGAGCATATGCTAGGCATTTCCTCTAACAGTCCTGCTGTGTCCGTTGGTATCACAGTTTCAGTGATACAGGAGTTGAGGCTCAGAGTGGTTGAGTAATTTGCAGAGTTGTAAAGACAGTATATGTCACCACTGAGACCCAGCCCTAAATGTAGTTGGTGTCCCTTTCATTATCGTTTGTTGTTGTTTTCCACAAAGGATGCAGAATTACCAGTCTTTCATTCCCTGTCGTCAGTGTCCCGTCATAGCCCGGGCTTGCCTCCCGCATCCCCTTGTTCATGTCAGTCTGCGGTATTTCCACCAGTCCACTCTGCCTTTTGAAATGCCATTATTTCCTCAAGGTTCCGAGGAAATACCACTCTCCTCTTGTCAGTATTTCTCTCCCTCACTTGCCGTCCGTGTCTGTAGGAACTCTAAAGGAGTCTGTGCGGCTTAGCGAGCATCTACTGACATATGCACAAATAGGGGGGCAGTGGGGCAGAGGGGGCAGTGTGTGCCTGTGAGACTGTGTGGTGTGAGCGTATAGCTGCGTGTGTGTATGGTGTGTGGTGGTGTGGCCATGTATATGGTTCTTTGTATGGGAGGGCTGTGTATGGTGTGTGTGATTGGCACGTGTGTGGCTGTGTAGGTGTGATTGCATGATATGCACGTGTGTTGTAAGAGTGACTGTGTGTGTATGGTGAGTATGACTGTGTGTGTGGTGTGAGACTGTGTGTGTAGGCACTGCTCTGTGGGGTGTGTGAGTGGAAGTGGGCACTGCCCAGGCAGAACAGACACAGTCCAGGCTCTACAGTGGATCTTGGAGGACCCAGATGTTACCCTTTATTTGTTAGACTATGGTGAGATGTGGCGAAGGGAAGGGTGGCAGAACACTTCAGAGGATTCAGAGCTTGGCCTTGTAAGTGAGTAGGAGAGCCTCCGGAATTAGAGGTTCTGTTATTTTCAGTTTGAAAGCAGGCAGATAGAGGGATACTTGTAAGGAAGATTTTTCCAGATAAGATTAAACAATGGGAATTTCAGTTAACTTAGGCAGAAAAATCAAACTCACCCCCTAATGGAAGGTCCTGTACTTGCAGGTGAATTAGAGTCTAGACTCATGGTTTAGTGTGGTAGTAAGATAAGTGGCATTATGCAAATTTCACAGATAACATCTTTTGGGGGTGGACAAAGCTGGGGGCCTTCCTTTTGCTGTGGTGAGTAACTTTACGTATCTGTGGAGGTTTGTCACTTGGAAGTTAGTAAAGGCATTCTTCCAAGTATTCCAGTTAATGGAATGAAATGGTTCTTTCTATAGGGATCATGTACTGGGACAGAATCAACCCAGGATAGAAGATTCGCTGGGGGCTGGCCTGACCCATGGAATAAAGGTGTTGGCCATTTGTGTTCATCCTCAGGGTTCAGAGATGGGCAGTGAGAAGGAGCAGAGCCCAGAACAGCACCTGCCCGAGGAAGGGGAACGGGGTAATAAGCCCTGGAGAGTGGATGACTCCAAGGGACCGGATGGGGAAAAAGAGCCTGGGCAAGCAAGTCCGTCGGAGGGGCCAGAAGGGCCCCGTCCAGAAGAGCCCACGCAGGAAGTCGTTGTCTCTGCTGCAAAGCCGGAGGACCTCTCTGCTCATCGGAGGCCCGAGGTGGATGAGAAGCCCTTTGTATGTGTCCAGTGTGGCAAAACCTTCAACAACACCTCCAACCTGAGGACGCACCAGCGCATCCACACGGGCGAGAAGCCTTACCAGTGTTCCGAGTGCGGTAAGAGCTTCTCCAGAAGCTCCAACCGGATCCGGCACGAGCGCATCCACCTGGAGGAGAAGCACTACAAGTGCCCCAACTGCGAGCAGAGCTTCCGGCGGCACGCGGACCTCACCACGCACCAGCAGGACCACCTGGGCCGGCGGCCCTTCCGCTGCGACCTCTGTGGCAAGAGCTTCGGCCAGAGCTCGGCGCTGGCGGTGCACTACCGGACCCACCTGGAGCCCGCGCCCTACATCTGCTGCGAGTGCGGGAAGAGCTTCAGCAACAGCTCCAGCTTCGGCGTACATCACCGCACCCACACGGGCGAGCGGCCCTACGAGTGCACCGAGTGCGGGCGGACCTTCAGCGACATCTCCAACTTCGGGGCGCACCAGCGGACCCACAGGGGCGAGAAGCCCTACCGGTGCACCGCGTGCGGGAAGCATTTCTCCCGCAGCTCCAATCTCATCCGCCACCAGAAAACACACCGGGGAGAGCAGGCCGGGAGAGAGTCCAGCTGAAGAGGCCGAGAGAGCGCGGACAGAGCTAGGGACCCCAGCATAGCGTAGAAAGACCTTTAGGATCCGCTGCTGCCCCCTTGACCTCAAGCCCTTCTCCCACTTTGGAGATGGGTTTTCTGTTGCCTCTGAAGCCAGAATCTCCAGGAAGTCAGAGAAGGGACTCGGAGTAAAAATCTTTACATTTTTCCAGGCCAATTTCTTGTGGTAGATAGTCAGAGGACTCCATCTTAGTTTCATCTCCTTGGGGTGAAAGAGAAATAGGGTAGGTTTAGTTCTTGCTTATATCATTAGGGTGACCTTCTCCTGGCCTTTAAGGAAGTACCTGTGAGATAAGCATCGCTGTCTGGAGGGCCTCTGTATTGTGTATGGACTGCTTGAGCTTAGGGCGCACTGCAGGGGTCCACTAATTCCACCCACTGTGCCTCAGCTGGACAGGGAGGAAGGGGCTTCCCAGGCCTGGAGAAGAGGTCTCAGGTCCTACTTTAGGAATGAAAGGGAAACCCTTTCATTCCCTCATGTTTGTGACTTGTCACCCCCAGCCCAGCGTGCATCTGTTTCTCCAGGATTAGCAGTAAAACCCTTTAATGAAAAGGACCTGTGTACTTATTTGGGGGCATCAAAGAGGTGGAGAGATGGTCACATGGCCACCACTCGGGAAGGAAGCTGAATTTCAAGAAAGAACGGGTGACTGCTCTGAAAAGCAAAAGGAAGCAGCCGACTGAGGTCTGTGAGGAGGAAGGGGAGAGAGAGGGAAGTAATACTAATTGAGCATCTACTGTGTGCCCTCGATGCTACAGGTCACATTCCCATTCTTTATTTAGTTTTGCAGCAGCCTGCAAGGGAGTATGTGGAGGAGACAAGTGAGAAATCACTTGCTGTGAAGTCACATCATGGGTATGTTGGTAGAGCCAGCGTTCAGACCTGGGTCTCCCTTGTTTCTGAGCTGAGGCTCTTTGACTACATTCACCTTGTTGGCTTCTGAAGGAGAAGCCACTTAGCGAGCTGGCCTGGGACCAGGTGATTTCCTGGAAGTGGGAGCTGGTTCGTGGCCTCTTGAGACAGTCCTGGACCCTTTGCTCTGTGGGACGTCAGTGCCAAGCATGAGAACCTTTTCAACTTTAGATTGATAATTGATTGACACTATTCTGTGCCTAAGAAATATGACAGGAACTTGGAATAGGGGCTGAGGGGTGGGACAAGATGAACCTAGAGAGAGTCATTGCCCTTAGCAGCAGTTTAGTTCCTAAGGTTGGGACAGCTTGGTAGAGGTCAGGTCCGGCTTCCTGCCCTTCTGAAGGCCTGTCTCCATGTGGCAAGTTTTCAGTGTTTTCTGCATTAAAGTTTATAGAGTTCACCCAGATTTCCTCCTACAAATAGAAAAGACCACCACCCCTCCAACCCTGCCTCTGGCCACTCTGGGGTTCTGTTCTTCCAGGGTGAGGGGCCCTCATCTGTCACCAGCTGGCAGAATGACTGGCACAGCTGATGACCTGACCTACTGCAAAGGGATCCTGCCACCCACCCAGGAAGGGATGTGCCTTTACTTTTTCTAACCATAAAACATGACTTCCAAACAATTCCCTGATATTTGTAGGGTCCTTTTCAGTTTACAAAGGACTTCTATTTCATATACATTTTCCTGCTCCTTGAAAATCTTCATACAAAGTATTTTAAACATATAGTCACCCAACTTGTATGTATAACTTGCTCCCTAATAATAGAAGTTGCCAGGGACTTCCTGGCTGTACAGTGGCTTAAGACTGCTTCCACTGCAGGGGCTGTGGGTTCGATCCTGGCAGGGGCTGTGGGTTCGATCCTGGCTGGGGAGCCAAAATCTCACATGCCACGTGGCCAGAAATAAAACTTAAGAAGTTGCCATCTAACACCTACTGAGTGCCAGTTATTTCTGATTTGCATGACTAATCTGCAAAGTAGCAATATCCCCATTTTGAAGATAAGGAAATTCTGAGGGGTTAAATGACCTGACTTAATGGCTGAGCTGGGATTCCAGTTAGGCCAGCTCATTTTTGCTCATTACCAAGCTAGGTCTGCTGGTGGTCTCTCAGTCTGGGGAGCTTGGTAACCCAGAGCCTTAGAGACAACTGCTATGACTTGGAGTCTTGCCAGTAAGACCTAGGACCTGCTTTGAGCTTGCTGGCCCATTTCATTTACCCTTTTCTGACCAATTGCATAGGCTATGTTTTTGGTCTTGGTCCAGGCTATTGAGTTCTGATTAGTCCATTTATTCACTCTGATTTCTTTTTTTGCTAACTTCCTTTTCTTCATTCCTTTTTCCTCCTCCCTTTCCCTTCCCCTTCTTTCCTCCCTTCCCACTCTGTTCCTCTCTCTTCCTCCTAGTTACTAGGAATACTGACAGTGAAGATATGGCTTCTGTATTCTCTAGTGTGGGGTGGCTGCTAGGTTTCAACAGCAGGCAAACCTGGAAGGGTGGGGCTCCCATCAACTCCTGGCACTTGATCCTGGTGTGGTGACCACCCACGGCCTCCCTGCCCCTGGACTGAGTTCACATGAAGCCCCTTCCCTTCCCATCAGCCTGCATGCAATTCAGTTCTATCCACCAACATTTATGAAGCAGCTATTACGCGTCAGGAGGCAGGGAATTCTCCCTGCCTCACCTAAGGGAGTCCTAACTGGATGCCTGAGAGGGTCCGCAGCAGGGAAGGGATGTTGTGGGTAGGTGTGGAGAAGGGAAAAGCTGAGCACGCATAGCCTATGTACAGGCCCTCTCCCCTCAGCACTGGAGAAGCTTGACCCCTGAACTCTCCTGTATGATAGGAAAGATCTAAGGGACATCAACACAGCCATAGACAGAGCTCCTGGGTCCTGACTTCTGTTGGGATAGGCAGTCACCCCTGGGCTCCTTATGCTCTGAAAGTTCTGGGTTCCTTCTGCTATGAGATCCCAGATGAAAGCAGAGGCCCACATGTAACTTGCCACCTACCATCCAGTACTCCTTGGAATCCAGGCATTTTCCCAGTCTCTAGTCCACAGAGAGACGTCACCCCGTTATGATTTGGGTAACAATACTTTCCCATTCAGTCTCTCAACACCATAGTGCAGGCAAATTACAGGATTGCTTTTGATGGAGCCCAGAAGAGAGGCCTGGAACCAGCCCTTCACAGGTTTGGGTACTGGGAAACGGTGATTGTAACAGCATTTACTACTGACCCTAATTTTAAGTCTTCATAGTTCTGCGAGGTAATTACTGTTTCCATTTTGCTGACGACGAAATCCAGGTTCAGTTAGATTAAGTAATTTGCCCATTTAAGGTCATGGCGCCCCTAGGTGGCTCACCTGGGATTTTAACCAACCCAGACCCGATAGTAAGGCCTTCTTAATAACATGGTAATTGAGCCTTGCTCCCTGGACCCCCACTCCCTGTCAGGTCCCACTACTCCTTAGAGTGGTCCTATCCCACCCAGAAGGATGTTCTTTCACATCTCTATCATGGTTATTTGGCTTGGCCTAGGAATTGATGTTCCTAGAGAAGATGGGGTGTACTGAGCCAAAGCCAGGCTGCTGAGGGTAAGGTCTGAACAAGAACAGGGATCAGCTGGAGCCCTGTGAGGCTCCTCCTTGTTCTCCCTCCCCCATAGGGTGTCTTCTGGGCGGTACAACATCTTGCTGTAGTCCCCATGGTGATTTGGGACCCTGGGACAACCAGGGCTTGCTCTTCCTCTTCATTGGACACTGAGAAGCTGACTTTCTCTTTCCCCTGCTCTGGGACACTGCCCCGGGCCTCAGCTTACTGCCCTGAGGCTCCCACCCTGGGTTTAATTTTCACCAACCTTAATGTGAGACAGCAGACCAGGGTACAGCCTGCAGAACTCCTTCACCTGCAGAAGCAGGCCAGTGATGGGAGAGGGAGGAGCCTCCAGGAAGAGGTGAAAAATAACGACCACTTTACCCTTCAGAGTTTTTGCCTGAGACTCATGTCACAAAAGACAGATGAACAGGAGAAAAACAAGTTTATTCATGTGTATATCTCACAAACCTGAGAGACACCCAGGGAAAATGAGTGAACTCACCTAGCTGGTCTAATGTGTTCAGTTGTGCCCAACTCTGCCACCCCATGTAGCCCACCAGGCTCCTATGTCTGGGATTTCCCAGACAAGAATACTGGAGTGGGTTGTCATTTCCTTCTCCAGGGTATCTTCCCAACCCAGGGATCGAATTCACATCTCCTGTGTTCTTTACCACTGAGCCACCTGGGAAGCCCTACGTGGCCTAAACCAGCAGTTTAAATACCATCTTTAGCCAAAGACGAAATAAAGGTGAGGGTGAGGAAGCCAGCCAGTTACGGGAGATTGCCAGGAAGAGCAGGGTAAACAGTAAGGCTTGTTATGCAGATTAAGTCTCTGCCTTCCCCATCAGTAAGATTCTCTTACTATCTAGTTGTTTTCTCCTAGTGCAGCGAGGGAGACACCCTCACAAATAGAGATTTCCTTTATAAGTGTAAATTTCCCTTTCAAAAAAAGTAATTCCTACTCTGTTTTTCTGAGTCATCCCTTCTGACTGTGGGCGACTGGCACTTATACCCAGAGTTCCGAGGCAGGATGATAGGTGTCATTCACAGTCGTGCCCAGGGGTCTGTGGGAGCAGCCCCGGGGAGGGCCCTAACCTGGCCTGTACTGGACATTGGCCCCCAGGAGTGACTAGGACAGCCCTTCCTGCCAGGAACTCAGAGGAAGGGAAACTCCCTTCTGAACAAGGCGCTGGGGGAACACAGGCAGGATGCCTAAACTCTTCACAGGAGGGGAGAAGGCTGAGAGGATTGAATCTGGTCTTGGAGAATGAGTAAGTGTTTACTAGTTAAAGAAGAGGAAGGCTATTTCCGATGGAAGGGAAGCTTTAGTGTTTTAGGGAACAGTGAAACATTTGGGGCAGTGAAGGTTGTCCTGGGTGAGATGATGAGGTTGGTAAGGTAGTTGGGGACTGGGTCCTGAAGGGTGTTGGATGCCAGGAAAAGGAATTTCAGGTTGTGGACAGTAGAGAATTTTAAAGCCAAGAGATAGCATGATCACATTCATGCCTGAGGTTCCTGTGGTCTGTGTAATCCTCTGTGTCAACAAAAAATTAATCAGGTGATCCAAGAAAGAAATAGAAAATTTTATTTGAGCCATACTGAGGATTATGACTCAGGAACAACCTCTCAGAAAGCTCCGAGAACTGTTCCACCCATTAGAGGTCAAAGCAAAGTTATATAAATGAGACAGAGGGTTGTACGTTAAGTG
The DNA here is from genome assembly GCF_019923935.1 of Bubalus bubalis. Lineage (NCBI taxonomy): Eukaryota > Metazoa > Chordata > Mammalia > Artiodactyla > Bovidae > Bubalus > Bubalus bubalis. The sequence continues at coordinate 103,015,743 of NC_059162.1, read as the reverse complement.
TTATTGACAGTTTACATAAGCCAGATCTGTGTGTACAAAGCAAGCAGTGGGCCATGGGTCATCACGGCCCCTTCCAAGATGAAGAAGGAAGGTTATCTCCCAGGAAGTTGTAACCTTGATGAGGTTAAGAGGAAACGTTATCTGTGAATGAGGTCTGCTCAGTGCAGGTGCATAACACACAGTAAAGGGGAGGGAGGAGGAGAAAATAAAAATTTTAATAAAATTTTCTTGTCTTACCATAAAATATAAATTTTATTTCATCACTTGTTCCCATTTGCTTAATCACAGAACTCAGCACCTTCATGAGTTCCCTGGGACGTTCTGTCATATCAGGCATTTGTACAGCTAGAATCCCTTCGAGAGATTGGGAATCTTGGGGAGGGGTCTCATCAGGGAGTGGGACTAACTTGCTCTTCTTTCCTCCCATCACTGTCCTTACTCCTTTCTCAGATTGCTGTGGAAACTCCAGGTCTATTATAAAAAAGCTGTCCAGTTCTCCTTGCTGCTGCTGCTGCTAAGTCGCTTCAGTCGTGTCTGACTCTGTGCGACCCCATAGACAGCAGTCCACCAGGCTCTGCCGTCCCTGGGATTCTCCAGGCAAGAACACTGGAGTGGGTTGCAATTTCCTTCTCCATTGCGTGAAAGTGAAAAGTGAAAGGGAAGTCGCTCAGTCGCGTCCGACTCTTCGCGACCCCATGGACTGCAGCCTACCAGGATCCTCCATCCATGGGATTTTCTAGGCAAGAGTACTGGAGTGGGGTGCCATTGCCTTCTCCGGTCCAGCTCTCCTTAGCTTCCGATAATAATTTGTATACGCAAACACATCAAGGGGCTCAGCAGAACAAAGGCCTCACCGCTTAATAGTGGTACAGTTCAGCTCAGTTGTGTCCAAGTCTTGGCGACAGTGGGATACCCATCCCCAAAAAGCAGTTGTAAAAAAAATCCAAACGACAAATATCCTGGAAGATTTGCAAAGCATGTGAACATATTAAAGGTTCAAGACACTCATGTGAGCACAAGTGGTTTCCACTTCTTTCTGAGACCCCCATTAAAAGGACAGAGTAGGCATATAAATACCTAACAGCAAAGAGGATGGCAGGGAGATGGGGTGGCAGGTGAAGCGATGTCAACACCTTTCTAGAAGTGGATGACAACACATTTGTGGTTCAGCAGTGTGGAGGAAGCCATGGCCTAGAAGGTAGGTGATGGACGTGACAGCCAGTCTTCCTGGCAAGACCCCACAGAGGCTCTGAGTTCATAACCAGCAAATACCGGGGACAGACATGAAAAGTGGACCTAAGAATGAGGGAGCTGGTAGGAGGTCTTTCTGTGCAGAAGCTTGTACCAGTCACCCTCCTACCCCTCCACCTTCAAAGAGGAGAGTGATTGGCACTTACCTCCAGACGAGCAACACCACACACACACAGCCAAACCAAGAAGAATCATTCTATGGGAATCCAGTAAGTCCCTAGGGGAAATCTAGGGTGTTTAATGCGGTGTTGACATCTCAGAATAAAACTTTTGTTATTCTGACATTTATAAGCCCCCCACCCTTCCCCGCCAGGAATCACCCAAACACTCACCCTGTAGTAATTCCTGACAGAAAACCCTACTGCCGGAAGTCCTTCATGGTCCCGCTCAGGGAAGCAGACACGGCAGCGGAGGAAACACACAGCAACAGAGAAACCAACACAATTACTGAGACCGTTGGTCCGTTACTCCATAAACACACAACCAGCAGCACCAGAATTATAAAGACAGTTAAAAGCGTGAGAGACAACATAAGCCGAGTAGGTGACTCCAGACAACAGAAAGCTATAATGGCACAGTAGAATCATTTTTAAAAAATTGATTATAGTTAATTGATAATACTATATTGGTTTCAGGTATACAACATAGTGATTTGGAATTTTTATAGCTAATACTGCATTTAAAATTATTACATTGGTTATATTCTCCATGCTGTACAATATATCCTTGTACTTCATTTTATACATAGTAGTTAGTAACTTAGTCCCCAACCCTATCTTGTCCCTCTCTCCCCCCGACTGGTGACCACTAGTCTGCTATTTCTGTGAATCTGCTTCTGTTTGGTTATATTCATTCATTTTACTTCTTAAATTTCATATATAAGGGATAACAAAGTATTTGATTTATTTCACTAAGCATAATGCCTCCAGGTCCATCCATGTTATTGCAAATAGCAAAAGTGCATTCTTTTCATGGCTGAGTAATATTCCATTGTATGTATGTGTGTGTGTGTGTGTATATATATGTATGTACACCACATCTTCTTTATTCATTCATCTGTTGAGGGACACTTGGCTTGTTTCCATATCTTGGCCATTGTAAATAATGCTGCTATGAGCATTGAGATGCATTTATCTTTTTGAATTAGTATTTTTGTCTTTTTATGGCTATATATCCAGGATGGAATTGCTGGATCATATGGTAGTTCTATTTTTAGTTTTTTGAGAAACCTTATTGTTTGCCATCGTGGCAACACTAATTACATTCCCAGCAACAGTGTACAGGTTTCCTTATTCTCCACATTCTCACCAATGTTTGTTATCTGTGGTCTTGTTGATGATCGCCATTCTGACAGGTATGAAGTGATACCTTGTGGTTTTAATCCCTTTGATGGGCAGTGGTGTTGAACATCTTTTCATATGTCTGTTGGCCATCTGCATACCTTCTTTGGAAAAATGCGTAAGTCTTCGGAACATTTTGAAATTGGGTTGTTTATTGTTTTGATGTGGAGTTGTATGAGCTGTTTATATATTTTGGATATTAACCCATTTTTGGATGTTTTCTCCCTTTCATTAGGTTGACTTCTCATTTTGTTGAGGTTTCCTTTGCTGTACAAAAGCTTTTAAGTTTAATTAGGTCCCATTTATTTTTTCTTTCATTTCCTTTGCCTTAGGAAATCCCCCAAAATACTGCTGTAACTTCTGCTTATGCTTTCTTCTAGGAGTTTTTGGTTTCTGGTTATACATTTAGGTCTTTAATTTATTTTGAGTTTACTTTTCCATATGATATAAAAAAATGTGCTAATTTCATTCTTTTACATGTTACTGTCCAGTTTTCCCAGCACCACTTATTGAAGAGAGTGCCTTTCCTGTATTGTATGTCTTCACTTCCTTTGTTAGAACTTAATTGACCGTAAAGGTGTGGGCTTATTTCTGGGCTCTCTGACACAATAGAATCTTTAAAAACTCTAGAGATATCCTCAGGGAGATCTGGCAAGATACTACCTCTATAGAATAAGAATGTTGCTAGTGGAAAGAGACCAACTGGAAAATCGGAAACAGCTTTTGGATATTAAAATTGTGTGCTAAGTCGCTTCAGTCCTGTCTGACTGTTTGCACCCCATGGACTGTAGCCTGCCAGGCTTCTGTGTCCAAGGGATTCTCCAGGCAGATACTGGAGTGGATTTCCATTTTCTCCTCCAGGGGATCTTCCCAACTTGAGATCAAACCCGCGTCTCGTATGTCTCCTGCATTGGCAGGAGTTCTTTACCACTAGCGCCACCTGGGAAGCCCTTATGGATATTAAGCATATGATAGATAAAATAAGATATTCAAGAAACCACTTGGAAGATAACATTGAGAAAAGCCCCTAAAATGTAAGGCAAAAATACAGAGATAGGGAAAGAGGAAATAAGTGACACAGAAGATCAACTTCGTATGATGAAGACTGCTGATTGTTCTCCAAAATCTGTTCACCTATTTTATTTGGAGCACTTAACTAGTATTTCCCAGTCTCCTTTGCCATTATGTGTAATCCTTTCAATTAAGTTCTTGCCGATGGAAAATGAGCAGAAATGATACATGACGTTCCTCAGCCAAGGCACTCAGGAAAGCAGGCATGCCTTCACATCATTTTCTTTCCCCTTTTCACCAGCTGTAACCTGCAGGAACCCAACTTTGATGATTGCAGTCTGTACAATGTCCTAGTGTGGATTTGCCAGATAAAACACAGGACACCAAGTTAAATTTTAATTTCAGATAAACAATGAATCATTTTTAGTTGGATGCACATTTCACAGCTGTTAATGAGACAGAAACACATTTTTTTTTTTTTTGTACTTCAAGCCACTGTGTTGTTTGGTCTCTTTATTACAGCGCCCTAATCTTTCATCCTGATATTTACAGGTGAGTTTCTGCTATAATAAGACTGTGGCTCATCATACTATGTACGATGTCTTACTCTTGCCATTGGTCATTTCTCCTCCACATTTTAGCATCTCTAAAGTTAAAATACATCCAATAATTGATGCTGTTTTAGATAAAATAAAATACCATATTATAAGAAAGAGAGGAGGCCATGATCTCAGCAAGATAGTGGAATAGGAAGTCCCAGGCATCAGTCTTAAACTGAGACGCCAACTTAACAACAATGTATGGACCAAAATACCTTTTTTGAGAACTCCAGAAACCTACAAGCAAGCACAGCTCAACTTGGGTGGTTTTTCTGGGGTTGGGATGAGAGTGGGAAGAAGAGTGGAATATGCGTGCAATGTTCTGGCTTTTCAGAGGGTTGCCCAAGGGACTAGTTTCTGTTTCCCTTGATTTGCGATACTGATGGGGAGCCAAAATACTTGGGATACCACTGAGCACAACATACTTTGTGATCCTGCTAGGTGAGGTGGCTTCAGTTCAGTTCAGTCGCTCAGTCATGTCTGACTCTGCGACCCCATGGACTGCAGCACACCGGGCCTCCCTGTCCATCACCAACTCCCAGAGCTTACTCAAACTCATGTTCATTGAGTTGGTGATGCCATCCAAACCATCTCATCCTCTGTCGTCCCCTTCTCTTCCCACCTGCAATCTTTCCCAGCATCAGGGTCTTTTCCAATGAGTCAGTTCTTCACATCAGGTGGCCAAAGTATTGGAGTTTCAGCTTCAGCATTAGTCTTTCCAATGAACACCCAGGACTGATCTCCTTTAGAATGGACTGGTTGTATCTCCTTGCAGTCCAAGGGACTCTCAAGAGTCTTCTCCAACACCACAGTTCAAAAGCATCAATTCTTTGGCTCTCAGCTTTCTTTATAGTCCAACTCTCACATCCATACATGACTACTGGAAAAAACATAGCTTTGACTAGATGGATCTTTGTTGGCAAAGTAATGTCTCTACTTTTTAATATGCTGTCTAGGTTGGTCATCATTTTTCATCCAAGGAGCCAAGCGTCTTTTAATTTCATGGCTGCAGTCACCATCTGCCGTTCATAGTAGAACCAGAGAACTTTCAGTACCAAAGACAGACACCAGAGGGAGCAAGAGATTACAAAAAAGAAAACTGGAAAAGAAACCAGCATGTGCCTGCGTGCTAAGTTGCTTTAGTTGTGTCCGACTCTTTGCAACCCTATGGACTGTAGCCTGCCTGGCTCTTCTGTATATGGGATTCTCCAGGCAAGAATACTGGCTTGGCTTGCCATGGCCTTCTCCAGGGGATCTTCCTGACTCAGGGATCAACAGACTTTGTGATCCTGCTTGGTGAGGTGGCTTGATGTTGTAGCACCAGTGAACTTTCAGTGGCCACAGACAGACACCAGAGGGAGCAAGAGATTATGAAAAAGAAACAAGGAGCCCTCTCTAATTGGAAAATTTGCTACACAAGCTCGGAGAAGTTGTATCCACCAAAAATGTTTTCAGAGATCCCCAGAATCTCTAGTGAGGCTAACTATTAAAGGACTTCCCCTGAATGAAGCCAGTCCATTAAAACAATCAGGAATATGATGCATGAACAAAAGGAGGATACCAACAAAGAGAAACTATAAAAAAAAAAGAACCAAATTCTGGAGCTACAGAATGCAATTAAGTGAACTAAAATCTTTTTAGAGGGGTTCAACAGCACACTTGATCAAACAGAAGAAAGAATCAGCAAACTCAAAGAAAGTCATTTGAAATTATTTAGAGTCAGAGGAACAACAACAAAAAAGAAAAGTGAAGAAAAGCTAAGGGACTTATGGGATAACACAGAGTAAACCAGTATATGCATTATGGGAGTTCCAGAAAGAGAAAAGAGAGAGAAAAGGACAGAGAGCATGTTTGAAGAAATAATGGTCAAAAATCTCCCCAAACTGAGAAAGATTGGTGTTAATTCTTCTTTAAATACTTGGTAGAATTTTCCTATGAAGCCATCTGGTCTTGGACTTTTTGTTGTTGGGAGCATTTTGATTACAGATTTAATCTCTTTAGTAGTTATTGGTCTGTTCAGATTTTCTGTTTCTTTGTGATTCATCTTTGATACATTGTATGTTTCCAAGAATTTATCTGTTTCTTTTAGGTTATCCAATTTGCTGGCACATAATTTTTCACAGAAGTCTCTTATGAATCTTCTTATTTCTGTGGCATAAGAAAGGTAGATATATAGATAAGATATAAAAGGCATCCACTGGAATGGAAGAAGTAAATTTTTCTCTATCTACAAATGAACTGATCTTACATGTAGAAAACCCTGAAGACTTCATTAAAAAACTGTTAGAACTAATAAATTCAGTACAGTTGTAGAATAAAAAATCAGCATACAAAAATCAGTTGCATTTCTAACAACACTCCTATATATTAATAATGAAATTAGCTGAAAAGAAAATTAAGAAAACAATCCCATTTACAATAGCATCGAAAAGAATGAAATATGTAGGAATAAACTTGACCAAGAAGGCAAGAGACATACACTGAAAACAACAAAATGTCGCTGAAAGAAACTGGGTGCAAATAAATGGAAAGACATCCCATGTTCATCTTGGAGAAGATAGTGTTTTAAAGATGTCTATACTACCCAAAGTATAAGTTTGGGTCCCTTAGCCTTTCTTCACTTTTCAATGCTATACCCATCAATATCCTGACATTATTAACAGAAATAGAAAAAAATCCTAAAATTCACATGGAACCACAAAAGACCTCCCCCAAGGTTTCTTAAAGCAACCTTAAGAAAGAAGAACAAAGCTGGAGGCATTACACTTTCTGATTCAAAATATATTAATATTATGAAGCTACAGTAATCAAATAGTAAGGTATCGGTATAAAGACAGACACATGGAACAATGGAACAGAATAAAGAGCCTAGAAGGAAACTGACACAGAGTCACCTGATCTTTCACAAGATAGCCAATAATACCCACAGCAAACATCATTCTCAACAGTGAAAAGCTGATAACATTCCCTCTAAGATCAGGAACAAGACAAGGATGCCCACACTCACCACTTTTATTCTCAGAGTTTTGGAAGTCTTAGTCACAGCAATCAGAGGTGAAAATAAAAGGAATCCAAATTTAAAAGGAAGATGTAAAATTGTTACTCTTTGCAGATGACATGATACTGTATATAGAAAATCCTAAATGCAACTAGAGATTATCATACTAAGTGAAGTCAGTCAGAAAAGGAAAGACAAATACCATATGACATCACTCATATGGGGAACCTCAAATGTGGCGCAAATGAACCTACCTACAAAACAGAAACAGACTCATAGACATAGAGAACAGACTTGTGGTGGCCAAGGCGGGTGGGGGAGGGAGAGGGACGGACGGGGATTTGGGGGTTGGTAGCTGCCGTCTATGGGGTCGCACAGAGTTGGGCACGACTGAAGCAACTTAGCAGCAGCAGCAGCAGCAGCAGAGGCAAACTATTACATTTAGAATGGATAAATCATAAGGTCCTAATGTACAGCACAAGGAACTATATTCAGTAACCTGTGATAAACCATATGGAAGAGAATATAAAAAAGGATGTATGTACAACTGAGTCCCTTTGCTGTACAGCAGAGATTGGCACAACACTGTAAATCAACTGTACTTCTATTAAAAAAAATCCTAAAGACATCATCAGAAAACTACTAAAACTCATCAGTGAACTCAGTAAAGTTGTCAAATACAAAATTAATATACAAAAATCTGTTGCATTTCTATACACTAACAATATCAGAAAGAGAAACTAAGGAAACAATTCCATTTACAATTGTATCAAAAAGAATAAAATGCCAAGGAATAAACCTACCTAAGTGGGCAAAAGACTACTCCCAAAACTATAAGGTACTGATGGAAGAAACTGAAGGCAACAGAAGTAGATTGGAGGATATATACTGTGTTCTTGGTCTGGAATAATCAATATTATTAAAATGCAATCACATGCAGTCACACCCAAGGCAATCTACAGATTCAATGCAATCCTATCAAATAACTGGGTTGGCCAAAAAGTTCATTTGGGTTTTCCATAACATCTAGTTATGTGAAAAATGCCATTGGTATTGGGTTAGCCAAAAAGTTCATTCAGGTTTTTCCAAACTAATACCAATGACATTTTTCACATAACTAAAACAAATAATTTAAAATCTATACAGAAATACAAAAGATCCCAGATAGCCAAAATAATCTTGAGAAAAAAGAATAGAGCTGGAGGAATCACTCTCCATGACTTGCACTCATGTAACAATGTATGGCAAAGATGTGAACTAACAATGTAAATGGACATGCAAACGTTTGTCCTCTTTGAAGACATTTGCCTCTTTGAAAGTTTGCAACTTGAAGGTTTGTATGTAGGAGACTTACCCTGATGGAAATAAAAGCAAAAATAAATGGGACATAATTAAACAATACATTTTGCACAGCAAAGAAAACCTAAACAAAAGGATACCTACGCAGCAGGAGACAATATTTGCAAATGATGTATCAGACAAAGGATTAACTTCCAAAATATATAGACAGCTTATACAGCTCAATATCAAAAAAACAAACAATTCAATAAAAAAAATGGGCAGAAGACCTAAATAGGAATGTTTCATTTTTCCAAAGAAAACATAAAGATGGCCAATGGGCAATGAAAAGATGCTCAACATTGCTAATTATTAGAGAAATGCAAATCAAAGCTACATCATTGTAGCTCTATCACCTCAGTTCAGTTCAGTTCAATCGCTCAGTCGTGTCCGACTCTTTGCGACCCCATGAATCGCAGCACACCAGGCCTCCCTGTCCATCACCAACTCCCGGAGTTCACTTAGACTCACGTCCATCGAGCCAGTGATGCCATCCAGCCAGCTCATCCTCTGTTGTCCCCTTCTCCTCCTGCCCCCAATCCCTCCCAGCATCATAGTCTTTTCCAATGAGTCAACTCTTTGCATGAGGTGGCCAAAATACTGGAGTTACAGCTTTAGCATCATTCCTTCCAAAGAAATCCCAGGGCTGATCTCCTTCACAATGGACTGGTTGGATCTCCTTGCAGTCCAAGGGACTCTAAAGAGTCTTTTCCAACACCACAGTTCAAAAGCATCAATTCTTCGGCGCTCAGCCTTCTTCACAGTCCAACTCTCACATCCATACATGACCACAGGAAAAACCATAGCCTTGACTAGATGAACCTTTGTTGGCAAAGTAGTGTCTCTGCTTTTGAATATGCTATCTAGGGTGGTCATAACTTTCCTTCCAAGGAGTAAGCGTCTTTTAATTTCATGGCTGCAGTCACCATCTTCAGTGATTTTGGAGCCCCCCAAAATAAAGTCTGACACTGTTTCCACTGTTTCCCCATCTATTTCCTATGAAGTGATGGGACCAGATGCCATGATCTTCATTTTCTGAATGTTGAGCTTTAAGCCAACTTTTTCACTCTCCACTTTCACTTTCATCAAGAGGCTTTTGAGTTCCTCTTCACTTTCTGCCATAAGGGTGGTGTCATCTGCACATCTGAGGTTATTGATATTTCTCCCGGCAATCTTGATTCCAGCTTGTGTTTCTTCCAGCCCAGCGTTTCTCATGATGTACTCTGCATAGAAGTTAAATAAGCAGGGTGACAATATACAGCCTTGACGTACTCCTTTTCCTATTTGGAACCAGTCTGTTGTTCCATGTCCAGTTCTAACTGTTGCTTCCTGACCTGCATACAGGTTTCTCAAGAGGCAGGTGAGGTGGTCTGGTATTCCCATCTCTTTCAGAATTTTCCACAGTTTATTGTGATCTACACAGTCAAAGGCTTTGGCATAGTCAATAAAGCAGAAATAGATGTTTTTCTGGAACTCTCTTGCTTTTTCCATGATCCAGTGGATGTTGGCAATTTGATCTCTGGTTCCTCTGCCTTTTCTAAAACCAGTTTGAACATCAGGAAGTTCACGGTTCACGTATTGCTGAAGCCTGGCTTGGAGAATTTTGAGCATTACTTTACTAGCGTGTGAGATGAGTGCAATTGTGTGGTTGTTTGAGCATTCTTTGGCATTGCCTTTCTTTGGGATCAGAATGAAAACTGACCTTTTCCAGTCCTGTGGCCACTGCTGAGTTTTCCAAATGTGCTGGCATATTGAGTGCAGCACTTTCACAGCATCATCTTTCAGGATTTGGAATAGCTCAACTGGAATTCCATCACCTCCACTAGCTTTGTTCATAGTGATGCTTTCTAAGGCCCACTTGACTTCACATTCCAGGATGTCTGGCTCTAGCTGAGTGATTACACCATCGTGATTATCTGGGTCATGAAGATCTTTTTGTACAGTTCTTCTGTGTATTCTTGCCACCTCTTCTTAATATCTTCTGCTTCTGTTAGGTCCATACCATTTCTGTCCTTTATTGTGCCCGTCTTTGCATGAAATGTTCCCTTGGTATCTCTAATTTTCTTGAAGAGATCTCTAGTCTTTCCCATTCTGTTGTTTCCTCTATTTCTTTGCATTGATCACTGAGGAAGGCTTTCTTATGTCTCCTTGCTATTCTTTGGAACTCTGCATTCAGATGCTTATATCTTTCCTTTTCTCCTTTGCTTTTTGCTTCTCTTCTTTTCACAGCTATTTGTAAGGCTTCCCCAGACAGCCATTTTGCTTTTTTGCATTTCTTTTCCATGGGGATGGTCTTGATCCCTGTCTCCTGTACAATGTCACAAACCTCATTCCATAGTTCATCAGGCACTCTATCTATCAGATCTAGGCCCTTAAATCTATTTCTCACTTCCACTGTATAATCATAAGGGATTTGATTTAGGTCATACCTGAATGGTCTAGTGGTTTTCCCTACTTTCTTCAAAATAAGTCTGAATTTGGTAATAAGGAGTTCATGATCTGAGCCACAGTCAGCTCCTGGTCTTGTTTTTGTTGACTGTATAGAGCTTCTCCATCTTTGGCTGCAAAGAATATAATCAATCTGATTTCAGTGTTGACTATCTGGTGGTGTCCATGTGTAGGGTCTTCTCTTGTGTTGTTGGAAGAGAGTGTTTGCTATGACCAGTGCATTTTCTTGGCAAAACTCTATTAGTCTTTGCCCTGCTTCATTCCATATTCCAAGGCCAAATTTGCCTGTTACTCCAGGTGTTTCTTGACTTCCTACTTTTGCATTCCAGTCCCCTATAATGAAAAGGACATCTTTTCTGGGTGTTAGTTCTAAAAGGTCTTGTAGGTCTTCATAGAACCGTTCAACTTCAGCTTCTTCAGCGTTACTGGTTGGGGCATAGACTTGGATTACTGTGATATTGAATGGTTTGCCTTGGAAACAAACTGATATCATTTTGTCTTTTTTGAGATTGCATCCAAGTACTGCATTTCAGACTCTTTTGTTGACCGTGATGGCTACTCCATTTCTTCTGAGGGATTCCTGCCCACAGTAGTAGATATAATGGTCATCTGAGTTAAATTCACCCATTCCAGTCCATTTTAGTTGGCTGATTCCTAGAATGTCAATGTTCACTCTTGCCATCTCTTGTTTGACCACTTCCAATTTGCCTTGATTCATGGACCTGACATTCCAGGTTCCTATGCAATATTGCTCTTTATGGCATCGGACCTTGCTTCTATCACCAGTCACATCCACAGCTGGGTTTTTTTCTTCTTTGGCTCTATCCCTTCGTTCTTTCTGGAGTTATTTCTCCACTGATCTCTAGTAGCATATTAGGCACCTACTAACCTGGGGAGTTCCTCTTTCAGTATCCTATCATTTTGCCTTTTCATACTGTTCATGGGGTTTCCAAGGCTAGAATACTGAAGTGGTTTGCCATTCCCTTCTCCAGTGGACCACATTCTGTCAGATCTCTCCACCATGACCCGCCCGTCTTGGGTTGCCCCACAGGCATGACTTAGTTTCATTGAGTTAGACAAGGCTGTGGTCCTAGTGTGATTAGATTGACTAGTTTTCTGTGAGTATGGTTTCAGTGTGTCTGCCCTCTGATGCCCTCTTGCAACACCTACCGTCTTACTTGGGTTTCTCTTACCTTGGGCGTGGGGTATCTCTTCACAGCTGCTCCAGCAAAGTGCAACCACTGCTCCTTACCTTGGATGAGGGGTATCTCCTCACCGCCACCCTTCCTGACCTTCAACGTGGGATAGCTCCTCTAGGCCCTCCTGCACTCGCACAGCCACTGCTCCTTAGACATGGGGTACCCAAGTCCGATGTCAGGGGTGGCGGCTGGGAGGAGCTACCCCGCGTCCAAGGTCAGGGGCGGCGGCCAGGAGGAGCAACCCCATGCCCAAGGCCAGGGGCAGTGGCTGGGAGGACCAACCCCATGTCTATCACCTCATACCAGTCCAAATGGCCACCATCAAAAAGGCTACAAGTAATACATGTTGAAGAGAATATGGAGAAAAGGAAAGCCTCCTTCAGTGTTGGTGGGAATGTAAATTGTGCAGCCACTATGGAGAACAGTATGCTAAGTCGCTTCAGTCGTGTCCGACTCTGTGCGACCCCATAGATGGCAGCCCACCAGGCTCCCCTGTCCCTGGGATTCTCCAGGCAAGAATACTGGAGTGGGTTGCCATTTTCTTCTCCAATGTATGAAGGTGAAAAGTGAAAGTGAAGTCGCTCAGTCCTGTCTGACTCCGAGCGACCCCATGGACTGCAGCCTACCGGGCTCCTCTGTCCATGGGATTTTCCAGGCAAGAGTACTGGAGTGGGGTGCCATCACCTTCTCCGATGGAGAACAGTATGGAGGTTCCTTAAAAAGCTAAAAATAGAGTTATCATATGACCTGGCAATCCTATTACTGGGTATGTATCTGGAAAGGACAAAAACTAATTTGAAGAGATACATGCATCCCAATGTTCATAGCAGTACTATTATTATATACTTGGTGTATTATTATATACCAAGACATGGAAGCAACCTAATGTCCACAACAGATGAATGGATAGAGAAGATGTGATATATATATACATGATGGAATATCACTCAGCCATAAAAAATGAAATAATGCCATTACAGTAATATCAATGGACCTAGAGATCATCACACTAAGTGAAATGTCAGACAAATATCATATGATATCACTTATATGTGGAATCTAAAAAAATGATACAAATGAACTTATTTATAAAACAGAAATAGACTCACAGACATTGATGACAAAGGCATGGTTACCAAAGGGGAAAGGGCAGGAGGAGGGAGGGGTGAAGTAGGAGTTTGAGATTAATGCTATACCCTACTATATATAAAAGAGATATACAAGGTCCTACCGTATTGCACAGGGAACTATGTTTAATATCTTGTAATAACCTATAATGGGAAAAATCTGAAAAAGAATATGATATAAATACATATATGAATCACTTTGCTGTACACCTGAAACTAACAACACTGTAAGTCAACTCTACGTCAATAATAATAATAAAAAGAGAGAGAGCCAAGAATACACAGGGGCAAGGATAGTTTCCTCAACAAATGGTTTTGGAAAACTGGGTATCCACATATAAAAATAATGAAATTGAACCCTTATGAATTGAAGACTCAAATATAACACCTGATAAACTCCTAAAATAAAAAATACGGGAAAAGTTTCTTGGCATAGGTCTTGGTAATTTCTTGGATATGACACAAAATCATAGGTAACAAAAGCAAAAATAGACAACTGTAACCACATAAAACTAAAAAGCTTCGGGACAGTAAAGGACACAATCAACAAAATAAAAGGTAACCTACCTCTTACTGGTAGGAAGAAAATATTGCGAACATTATACTTAAGGGGCTAATATCCACAATGTATAAATAAGAAAGCCATACAACCCGGTTAAAAAAATAAAAATTTGATTAAAAAATGGGTAAGACTTGAATAGATATTTCTACAAAGAAGACATGCAAGTGGCCAACAGGTATATGAAAAGGTGCTCAAGAGCACAAATCATCAGGGAAATGCAAATCAAAACCATAACGAAACGTTACCTCACATCTGTTAAAATGGCCACTATAAAAAAAGAAAACAAGTGTTGATGAGATACAGAGAAATTGGATCCTTGTACACTGCTGGTAGAAATATAAATTGGTGCAGGCGCTATGGAAAGTACAATGGAGATTCCTCAAAAAACTAAAAATTGAACTACCATATGATTAACAATCCCATCTCTGGGTGTACGTCTAAAATAATTGAAAGAATGATCTCAAAGAGACTCTACACTTCCATGTTCATTGCAGCATTATTCATAATAGCCAAGATGCAGAAACCACTTATAAATATACATCAGACTACAGAAAGAAAATGCAATATATAATACAATGACTATTGATCACCCTTAAAAAAGAAGAAAGTCTTGCCATGTGCAATAATATGGATGAACCTTGAAGCCATGCTAGGTGAAATAAATCAGTCACAGTAGGACAAATATTGCATAACTCCACTTATCTAAAATAGCCACGCTCATAGAAACAGAGAGTAGAATGGTGGTTGCTAGGTGCAAGGGAAATGGGAGGTATTGTTCAGTGAGTATAAAGTTTCAGTCCTGCAAGATGAACAAGTTCTAAAGACAACAAGTGCCCGTAGTAAAAATAGTACAACCTAGTGTTACCTGTAAAACACAGTGCTTAAAGGAACAACACTGTACACTTAAAATTTAAGAGGGTAAAGCTCACATTAAATGTTCTTACCACAATAAAAAATGCATAAATAAGATTTAAGAACACAGAAAGAAAGTAAAGGAATTTAAAAGATATCCCAGGCAATTACTTATCAAAAGTAAGTCAGTGTGTAGCTACCCTCATATGAGAAATCAGACTCTAAGGGAAAATGTGTTGCTAGGGTTAAAAAGGGTCACATAATAATGAATTGTAACTCATCGGTAATGTATAATGATCCTGAAGCTATAAGAATGTAGTAAAACCTCAGAAGTTGGGTGTGGCCTTGTTACTCCTGAGTGGAAGCTCTAAGAATTAGCATGTGCTTTGCCACATGCTCGTTCCCTCCACCATGGCAATCAGGACTGTCCAGATGGTAGCTTCTCCATCAGCCTGGGACCCAGAGTGAGGAAAATGAAAATACGACATGCAATTCACGATGCACATGGAGCATGAGTTAAGAAACAAACCTTTACTGTGCTTTGTGTTTCTTCTGTTGTTGTTTTTGGCTGCATCGGGTATCTGTCGCTACCTGTGGGTTTTCTCTAGTTGCAGCAGGTGGAGACTACGCTCTGGCTGTCATGCGTAGGCTTCTCACTCTGCTGGCTTCTCTCATGGAGTACGGGCCCTCGGGTGCGCAGGCTTCAGAAGTTGCCACTTGCGGGCTCTAGCTGTTGTTGTTCAGTCGCTGAGTTGTGTCCGACTCTTTGTGACCCCATGGACTGCGGCATGCCAGGCTTCCCTATCCTTCACTATCTCCCAGAACTTGCTCAAACATACGTCCATTGAGTCAGTGATGCCATCTAACCATCTCATCCTCTGTCACCACCCCCCGCCCCCTCCTGCCCTCAGTCTTTCCCAGCATCAGGGTCTTTTCCAATGAGTCAGCTCTTCACATCAGGTGGCCAAAACAGTTGTGGTGCATGGGCTTAGTTGCTCCATGGCATGTAGAATCTTCCTGTATCAGGGACTGAACATTGGCATGTGGATTCTTAACCACTGGACCACCAGGGAAGTCCCTGGGCTGTTTGTTTTTGACAGCTTTACTGAGGGATAGTCAACATGCAATGGCACTGCAGCTAAGACCTGGAACAATCATATAAATAAATAAAAATAAATATTAAAAAAGGAAATATTAAAAAATGCAATGAATTACACATAGTTAAGTCTACAGTTTGCACCTGTAAAGCCATCACCACAATCGAGATACTGAATGCATACATCATCCCCAAATTTCTTCATGTCCCGTGTGATCCTCCCTCTCATCTTCTCCCTCTACTTGTTCCAGGCAACCACTGGATTTGCTTTGGTCATTGTAGATCACTTGCATTTTTCTGGAATTTTATATACATGGAATTACATAGTATGTACTCTTGTTTTGTTTGCCTTTCACTTGGCATAATTATTTTGAAATTCATGTATGATGAAGAGTTCATAAATAGTTCATCTATTCTTATTGTTGAGTTGTATCCCATCATATAGCTGTACATTTATATATTTATCCATTCACCTCAGTTCAGTTCAGTCACTCAGTCATGTCTAACTCTTTGAGACCCCATGGACTGCAGCACAACAGGCCTCCCTGTCCATCACTAACTCCCAGAGCTTACTCATGTCCATTGAGTCGGTGATGCCATCCAACCATCTCATCCTCTGTCATCCCTTTCTCCTCCTGCCTTCAATCTTTCCCAGCATCAGGGTCTTTTCAAATGAGTCAGTTCTTCACATCAGGTGGCCAAAGTTTGGAGTTTCAGCTTCAGCATCTGTCCTTCCAATGAATATTCAGGACTGATTTCCTTTAGGATGGACTGGTTGGATCTCCTTGCAGTCCAACGGACTCTCAAGAGTCTTCTCCAACACCACAGTTCAAAAGCATCTGTTCTTTGGCGTTCAGCTTTCTTTATGGTCCAACTCTCACATCCATACATGACCACTAGAAAAACCATAGCTTTGACTAGACAAACCTTTGTTGGCAAAGTAATGTCTCTGCTTTTTAATTTGCTATCTAGGTTGGTCATAGCTTTTCTTCCAAGGAGCAAGTGTCTTTTAATTTCATGGCTGCAGTCACCATCTGCAGTGATTTTGGAACCCCAAAAGATAATGTCTGTCACTGTTTCCACTGCTTCCCCATCTATTTGCCATGAAGTAATGGGATCAGATGCCATGATCTTAGTTTTCTGGATGTTGAGTTTTAAGCCAATTTTTTCACTCTCACTTTCATCAAGAGGCTCTTTAGTTCTTCTTCGCTTTCTGCCGTAAGGGTCCATTCACCTATTAATGGACATTTTGATTGTTTCCAGTTTTTGCCTGTTACAGATGAAGCTACTATGAACATTCCTGTAGAATTCTTTGTGTAGACACATGCTTTTCATTTCTCCCTAGGAATGGCTGGATCAGATGATAGACATATATTTATTTACCTTTTGAAGAAACTGCTGAACTGTTTTACAAAGTGTACTATTGTGGTCTTAATTTTCGTTTCCACAATAACTAATAAAAATCTTTTTATGAGCTTATTCGTCACCCATTTATCATCTTTGGTGAAGTGTCTCTTCAAATATTTGCCCATTTTTCATTGGGTTTTTTGTTTTCTTTTTCAACCCCCAACTTCTAACCTTTGGAAGACACTGTTAAGAGAAGAAAAACACCAATGAGGGTGGGTTGTGTGACTATAAACGGTAGAACAAGGGAGATCTTTGTGGTAATAAAATAGTTTTGTATCTTCATAGTGGTGTGGTAACACAAATATGCACATATTATAAATAATACATAACACAGTATCAATGTTATATTCCTGGTTTTGATAGTATATCATAATTATATATACAGCAGCAGCTGCTGCTGCTGCTGCTGCTAAGTTGCTTCAGCCATGTCTGACTCTGTGCGATCCCACAGATGGCAGCCCACCAGACTCCCCGTCCCTGGGATTCTCCAGGCAAGAACACTGTATAATGCACTATATAATAACTATATAATATCTAATGCTAGATAATAGAAAATATATATATTAGTTTCTGCCCCTGGTTCCTGGCACAGAGCTCCTAAAACCTTTGCTATTTCCTAAGAGATAAGAGTACTTGGAACATCTTTTGTTTCAGTATTTGGCCTTTGACACCATCCCTGATACAGGGTGCTAAGTCCCTTGGAATTTCCTAGGTGATAGAAGCGTTTTTTATTTTAATGAAGTGACTCCAGGGGGACTCCTGGATAGCTCTTAGGTAGGGGCTGGTCATCAGAAGGACCAAGCCATGATTAGAAGCTTGGAATCCTCCCTTCCACTCGGCATAACCCCTCCCCCATCAGAGAGGTTGAAAATGGAGTTAATAACTGATCATCCCCACCTGAGGAAGCCTCCATAAAAATCTCAGCAGAAGGGGTCTGTGGCGCTTCCAGGTTGGTGAACATGTCCACATTCTGGGAGGGTGATGCAACCCGACTCCACAGGGTCAGAAGCTCCAGTAATTGGGACCCTCCCAGACCTCACCCTCTGTATCTATCCGCTCATCTGGCTATTCATTTATGTCATTCATCATATCTTTTCCTAAACTGTTAAACATCAGTCAGTGTTTCCCTGAGTTCTATGAGCTGTTCTAGCAAATAACTGGAGGGAGAGGAGCTTATGGGAACCAAGTTGGACAGAAGTTGCGGCTAATCTGGGGTCCTGCTATTTGCTATTGGCCTGTAACTGTGTGTGTGTGTTGGGGGGAAGCGTCGTGGGACTGAGCCCTTAACCTGTGGGATCTGATATTTTCTCCAGAAAGATGTATTAAAACGGAGTTAGATTGTAGGACACTAGCTGGTGCAGAGAACTGCTTGTGAGGAACCTCCTTACTCCCACATTTGGTGTCGGAAGTGTTGTGAGTGTGAGACGGCGTGTGTGACGGTGGTGTGAGAGTAAAGGAGAAACACAGGAGGAAGACTGGGTTTTTCTAACTCAATAACCATTCGGGGAAATGGGGTGAAGGGTATAGGGGGCCTCTGTACTATTTTTGCAACTATCTGTGAATCCAAAATTATTTTAAAAAAACCCCACAGACATTGTAAAATAAATGGTGCTTCAACAATTGATCATATATTAGGGAGAAAATAAAATTGGATCCCTATCTTACAGTATACATAAAAGTCAATTCCTAGAATATGAAAGGCCTTAATCTGAATAGAAAATTATTAGAGAAGAAATATGGAAATTGTCTTTGTGACTGCAAGATAGGAAAATATTTCCTAATGTTCAAAAAGAAAAAACCTGATGTTCAAAATAAAAAATGTTCAAAAGGAAGAAAATCAATAAACTTGACTACATTTATATTAAGCATTTAGAGTCACATAAAGTGAAAAGCTAAGCTACAAACTGAAAGAATAAGGGCAACACATAAAACTGAGTAAGATTTAATATCTAGACTATATAAATTACGTCTATACGTCAATAAGAAAAGACAACTCAATCAGTAAAATGGACAAAGAAATGAATGGTATTTTCACTTAGGAGAAAGCATAAATAATCCATAAACATATGAAAAAATTTTCTGGTTCATTTGAAATCAGTTCAGTTCAGTTCAGTCACTCAGTCGTGTCCGACTCTTTGCGACCCCATGAATTGAAGCACGCCAGGCCTCCCTGAACATTAACAACTCCCGGAGTTCACTCAGACTCATGTCCATTAAGTCGGTGATGCCATCCAGCCATCTCATCCTCTGTCGTCCCCTTCTCCTCCTGCCCCCAATCCCTCCCAGCATCAGAGTCTTTTCCAATGAGTCAATTCTTCACATGAGATGGCCAAAGTATTGGAGTTTCAGCTTTAGCATCAGCCCTTCCAAAGAAATTCCAGGGCTGATCTCCTTCAGAATGGACTGGTTGGATCTCCTTGCAGTCCAAGGGACTCTCAAGAGTCTTCTCCAACACCACAGTTCAAAAGCATCAACTCTTCGGCGCTCAGCTTTCTTCACAGTCCAACTCTCACATCCATACGTAACCACTGGCCTTGACTAGATGGACCTTCATGGGCAAAGTAATGTCTCTGCTTTTCAATATGCTATCTAGGTTGGTCATAACTTTCCTTCCAAAGAGTAAGCGTCTTTTAATTTCATGGCTGCAATCACCATCTGCAGTGATTTTGGAGCCCCCAAAAGTAAAGTCTGACACTGTTTCCACTGTTTCCCCATCTATTTCCCATGAAGTGATGGGACCAGATGCCATGATCTTCGTTTTCTGAATGTTGAGCTTTAAGCCAACTCTTCTCTTTCACTTTCATCAAGAGGCTTTTTAGTTCCTCTTCACTTTCTGCCATAAAGGTGATGTTATCTGCATATCTGAGGTTATTGATATTTCTCCCGGCAATCTTGATTCTGTGCAATCTGTGCTTCTTCCAAGCCCAGCGTTTTGTAAGTTGAAATCATAATAAAATCCAATTACACAGCCACTAAATGCAAAAGTTAGAAATACCAAATTTTAGCTAGAATATGGAGTAATGGGAACTTTTACATATTGCTGATAATGGTGTAAACTGGAGAAATTCCCTAGGGAAACAGTATGTTATTACCTTAATAAGCTGAACCATGCATATCCTCTGCAAGTTAGGAATTCTACTATGAGGTATATTTCCTAGAGAAGCTCTTGCAGCTTGGCACCAAGAGACATGTACAGGAATGTTGATAGCTGCATTGCCTATAATAACAAAACTGATGGCTTCATAGTTTTAAGATTTTTCTGTTATTTCATGAAGATGTATTTGATTTTCACCACTCTGTTGTATGAATATTATTGTATTAGGGAACACCACAACTTATTTAACTACTCTCTTCATTAAAAGCACTAAAGCCAGACGGTTTTACTGGTGAATCTTTACTAAGCTTTCAAAGGAACAGATAATTCTTATCTTATACTTGTTATTCCATGTGAAATCATCCAGCTTATTGGGAGAAATTATCCAACTCATTTTTAAGAGGTTAATATAATACTGATACTAAGACCACTTTAAGGGCAACCTCATTTGTGAACATGAGTGTGAAATTTAAAATAAAATATTAAAATTTAAATCCAGCAGTAAATTTCAAAATAATGTATTAGAATCAGAGTACAGCATAATATAGAAATATAAGGATTTTTGAAAATTAGAGACTCTCAGTGCTTTTGACTCCCTCACCTAGTCCCAGGACTTTGTAGGCAAGAAATGGCACAAGCAAGGAGGACAATCCAAGCCAAGCAAGGAGAACAATCCAAGCCATAGGTCACTACAGCTACTGTGATCCAGACCAAATTATACGGGGGATGACAAAGTGAATGTCTGGGGTTCATTCATACAGCAAGGCTACTGATTCCAACATACAGATAAAACAGATGTGCAACTGCACGATTTGTTAGCTTAAACAGACTAGATTCAAGTTGACAGGAAAGACACCTGCTTGATGGATCCAGAACCCAGAAGCTCTCCTGAGTGTAAAGGCTCAAGATCGTTTTCTTTCAGGACCTCCTGTCTTTATCTTCTACGTAAATCCCCTGTAGGTGCCTCCCCAGATCTTCCCCCAAGGTAGAGTTAACACCTCTAACTTATTCCATCTCCTCTAATAACATCGCCACTTATTTCATTTGCAGCTGGTATTATTGCCTTAGAAGATCACTCTTCTATAGCCATCATGTAATGAGCAGATTCAGGTAGGGATCATCAATGGATGCTAAAACCATTGGGCGAAAGACTGCTTCAGAGCAGAATATTTACATGGTTTCAAAGTATCATTCCATAAGTTACTTGGTTAACTACAAAGAGGAAAACGTGCCTTTAAAATGGAATTCTGATGGATATCACTTGAAACAAATGACCAAACTTACCATCACCAATAACAAGACAAATTGACATTAGGTACCTTTTGATGGGATATAAGGTACACAACATCACACATATAGTATTTTTGCCAAAAAATGTTTAACCTAAATCTAATTGTGGGAGGAAGGTGACCAAATCCAAATTGTGAGACATTCTAAAAGAACTTCCCTGGACTCTTCAAAAACAGTAGATTCATGGAAGACCATGCATGTCTGTGTGTACTGTTCTTGATTAAAGATAAAGATTAAAAAATATGCAAAAGGCTTGACAACCAAATGCACTGTTGGATCTTTCACTGGATCCTAGATCAAATAAGAAAAAAGTTCTAAAGGAAACTCGTGGTAATGATGAAATTTTACTATGTTATTGTATATTAAATATATTAATGTTAAATTCCTTGGATGTGATAATGGTTTTGCAGATATTTAGAAGAATGTTCTGTAAAAAGCTATAGGTTGAAGTATTCAGGCATAAAGTCTCATCATGTCTGGAACTTTTAAATGGCTCAGTAAAAAAAAGAAAAAAAAATACACAGATGTATCTTAGATAAATAAAATGTGGCCAAATGTTAATAATTGATGAATCTAGGTAATGGATCAACTATTAATTCATTATATTAATACCATAATTCACCTTTTCTGGGGATTATTTTTCAAAAAAAATTTGGGGTAAAAGAAAACATAAAAAAAAAGGGCACCTACTACTGTTGGAAAAAGGCAAGGGCCGCAAGGGAGAAAAGATGTGCAGTGCTAAATTACAGAAACTTGAATCTTTCTTGGTCAATCATCCAGTGTGTTCTTAAAACCTTCACTTTTGTGGTCACAAAAGTGGAAACATTCCATACTTGTTGTTTCTCTCCTCTCCCCTCATAAGGTCTGACTCATACGAATAGCTTCTCCTGAATTTACTTAGTGAATTTATTACTTCTGAGTTAAACTTGCCTTTCCCACCTCTTATATAAAACATTCCCCTCTTCAGTTCCCCTCGTTAATCAATGTTGTCCTTTCAAAAAGTGGAATTCACCTTAATAGCTTCAGCTCAGTTCAGTTGCTCAGTCGTGTCCGACTCTTTGCGACCCCATGAATTGCAGCACACCAGGCCTCCCTGTCCATCACCAACTCCTGGAGTTCACTGAGACTCAACATCCATCGAGTCAGTGATGCCATGCAGCCATCTCATCCTCTGTCGTCCCCTTTTCCTCCTGCCCCCAATCCCTCCCAGCATCAGGGTCTTTTCCAATGAGTCAACTCTTCGCATGAGGTGGCCAAAGTATTGGAATTTCAGCTTTAGCATCATTCCTTCCAAAGAACACCCAGGACTGAGCTCCTTCAGAATGGACTCGTTGGATCTCCTTGCAGTCCAAGGGACTCTCAAGAGTCTTCTCCAACACCACAGTTCAAAAGCATCAATTCTTCTGTGCTCAGCCTTCTTCACAGTCCAACTCTCACATCCATACATGACCACAGGAAAAACCATAGCCTTGACTAGACAGACCTTTGTGGGCAAAGTAATGTCTCTGCTTTTGAATATGCTATCTAGGTTGGTCATAGCTTTCCTTCCAAGGAGTAAGCATCTTTTAATTTCATGGCTGCAATCACCATCTGCAGTGATTTTGGAGCCCCAAAAAATAAAGTCTGACACTGTTTCCACTGTTTCCCCATCTATTTCCCATGAAGTGATGGGACCGGATGCCATGATCTTCGTTTTCTGAATGTTGAGGTTTAAGCCAACTTATTCACTCTCCTCTTTCATCAAGAAGCTTTTGAGTTCCTCTTCACTTTCTGCCATAAGGGTGGTGTCATCTGCATATCTGAGGTTATTGATATTTCTCCTGGCAATCTTGATTCCAACTTGTGCTTCTTCCAGTCCAGCGTTTCTCATGATGTACTCTGCATATAAGTTAAATAAGCAGGGTGACAATATACAGCCTTGACGTACTCCTTTTCCTATTTGGAACCAGTCTGTTGTTCCATGTCCAGTTCTAACTGTTGCTTCCTGACCTGCATATAGGTTTCTCAAGAGGCAGGTGAGGTGGTCTGGTATTCCCATCTCTTTCAGAATTTTCCACAGTTTATTGTGATCCACATAGTCAAAGGCTTTGGAGTAGTCAATAAAGCAGAAATAGATGTTTTTCTGGAACTCTCTTGTTTTTTCCATGATCCAGCAGATGTTGGCAATTTGATCTCTGGTTCCTCTGCCTTTTCTAAAAGCAGCTTGAACAACAGGAAGTTCACAGTTCACGTATTGCTGAAGCCTGGCTTGGAGAATTTTGAGCATTACTTTACTAGCGTGTGAGATGAGTGCAATTGTGTGGTAGTTTGAGCATTCTTTGGCATTGCCTTTCTTTGGGACTGGAATGAAAACTGACCTTTTCCAGTCCTGTGGCCATGGCTGAGTTTTCCAAATTTGTTGGCATATTGAGTGCAGCACTTTCACAGCATCATCTTTCAGGATTTGAAACAGCTCAACTGGAATTCTATCACCTCCACTAGCTTTGTTCATAGTGATGCTTTCTAAGGCCCACTTGACTTCACATTCCAGAATGTCTGGCTCTGAGTGAGTGATCACACCATCGTGATTATCTGGGTCATGAAGATCTTTTTTGTACAGTTCTTCTGTGTATTCTTGCCATCTCTTCTTAATATCTTCTGCTTCTGTTAGGTCCATACCATTTCTGTCCTTTATCAAGCCCATCTTTGCATGAAGTGTTCTTGGTATCTCTAATTTCCTTGAAGAGATCTCTAGTCTTTCCCATTCTGATGTTTTCCTCTATTTCTTTGCATTGATCGCTGAGGAAGGCTTTCTTATGTCTCCTTGCTATTCTTTGGAACTCTGCATTCAGATGCTTATATCTTTCCTTTTCTCCTTTGCTTTTCACTTCTCTTCTTTTCACAGCTATTTGTAAGGCCTCCTCAGACAGCCATTTTGCTTTTTTGCCTTTCTTTTCCATGGGGATGGTCTTGATCCCTGTCTCCTGTACAATGTCACAAATCTCATTCCATAGTTCATCAGATACTCTGTCTATCAGATCTAGGCCCTTAAATCTATTTCTCACTTCCACTGTATAATCATAAGGGATTTGATTTAGGTCATACCTGAATGGCCTAGTGGTTTCCCCTACTTTCTTCAATTTCAGTCTGAATTTAGCAATAAGGAGTTCATGATCTGAGCCACAGTCAGCTCCCGGTCTTGTTTTTGCTGACTATATAGAGCTTCTCCATCTTTGGCTGCAAAGAATATAATCAATCTGATTTTAGTGTTGACCATCTAGTGGTGTCCATGTGTAGAGTCTTCTCTTGTGTTGTTGGAAGAAGGTGTTTGCTATGATCAGTGTGTTTTATGAGCAAAACTCTATTAGCCTTAGCCCTGCTTCATTCCGTATTCCAAGGCCAAATTTGCCTGTGACTCCAGGTGTTTCTTGACTTCCTACTTTTTCATTCCAGTCTCCTATAATGAAAAGGACATCTTTTTTGGGTGTTAGTTCTAAAAGGTCTTGTAGGTCTTCATAGAACCATTCAACTTCAGCTTCTTCAGCATTACTGGTTAGGGCATAGGCTTGGATTACTATGATATTGAATGGTTTGCCTTGGAAACGAAGAGAGATCATTCTGTCGTTTTTGAGATTGCATCCAAGTACTGCATTTCATAGACTCTTTTGTTGACCATGATGGCTACTCCATTTCTTCTAAGGGATTCCTGCCCACAGTAGTAGATATAATGGTCATCTGAGTTAAATTCACCCATTCCAGTCTATTTTAGTTTGCTGATTCCTAGAATGTCAACATTCACTCTTGCCATCTCCTGTTTGACCACTTCCAGTTTGCCTTGATTCATAGACCTAACCTTCCAGGTTCCTATGCAATATTGCTCTCTACAGCATTGGACCTTGCTTCTATCACCAGTCACATCCACAACTGGGTATTGTTTTTGCTTTGGCTCCATCCCTTCATTCTTTCTGGAGTTATTTCTCCACTGATCTCCTGTAGCATATTGGGCACCTACTGACCTGGGGAGTTCTTCTTTCAGTATCCTATCATTTTGCCTTTTCATACTGTTCATGGGGTTCTCAAGGCAAGAATACTGAAGTGGTTTGCCATTCCCTTCTCCAGTGGACCACATGGACTATACAGTCCATGGAATTCTTCAGGCCAGAATACTGGAGAGGGTAGCTGTTCCCTTCTCCAGGGGATCTTCCCAACCCAGGGATCAAACCCAGGCCTCCTGCATTGCAGGTGGATTCTTTACCAGCTGAGCCACCAGGGAAGCCCTTAATAGCTTAAGGGAGGAAAATTATATGATTGTTACCCTCCATGCAAGGAAAGCATGCAATAAACTTCCATGCCTTCTCAAAAGTAAGAAACTAACTTCCTTAATGTGAGAAACAGCATTACAGCACAACCTCTATCAAACCTCATATGTTTAAGTACGAGTATCCTTATGGACCTCAGAGGCATTTCCTTTAACACTGGTAATGAAGGAGACCAATAAGATGGGGGGGTACCTCTATCACCACTAATGCATGATGTTGGAGGCCCTGACCGATATAATAAGACCAGAAAATGAAGGAGTAACTATAAGGACTGGAAAGAGAGAGATATATTTGCAGATTATATGATTATTTGCATAAAAATAATGATAAGAATAGCTAACATGCATTGAGCACTTAATATATGCAGAAGCTGTTCAGTAAGCATTACATGTATAAATGCCACTTCATCCTATTTTAAAACAACCCTAGGAGATAGGTATAACTATTATCCCCATCACTGCAGATGGTGACTGCAGCCATGAAATTAAAAGACACTTACTCCTTGGAAGGAAAGCTATGACCAACCTAGATAGCATATTCAAAAGCAGAGACATTACTTTGCCCACAAAGGTTCATCTAGTCAAGGCTATGGTTTTTCCAGTGGTCATGTATGGATGTGAGAGTTGGACTGTGAAGAAGGCTGAGCACTGAAGAATTGATGCTTTTGAACTGTGGTGTTGGAGAAGACTCTTGAGAGTCCCTTGGACTGCAAGGAGATCCAACCAGTCCATTCTGAAGGAGATCAGCCCTGGGATTTCTTTGGAAGGAATGATGCTAAGCTGAAACTCCAGTACTTTGGCCACCTCATGCGAAGAGTTGACTCATTGGAAAAGACTCTGATGCTGGGAGGGATTGGGGGCAAGAGGAGAAGGGGACGACAGAGGATGAGATGGCTGGATGGCATCACTGACTCGATGGATGTTGAGTCTCAGTGAACTCCAGGAGTTGGTGATGGACAGGGAGGCCTGGTGTGCTGCGATTCATGGGGTCGCAAAGAGTCGGACACGACTGAGCGACTGATCTGATCTGATTATCCCCATTTTACAGATAGTGATACTAAGGCATAGAGAAGGTAAGAAATTTGCTCAAGGTCAACCTAAGCGGTCTAATTTTAGAGCTTTAAGTTTTAACCACTCTTTGATAACTTTACTGTGATCAACACAACTTTCGACAGACAGAGGTATTCAAGAGCCAATGTGATAAAATTAACATATAGTCTTCCAGTCTTTATAGCTGGAAGAGAAGGTGCAACAGTGATTTTCAATGTTGGCTGCATATTAGAATCATTCCGAGAGCTTTGAAAAATCCTAATGCCCAGGCTGCACCCAGAGCAATTACAACTGAATCTTGAAAGAATGGTGAAGTCTCAGGAGTTTTAAGGAACAGTTGCACTAACATGTCTTAAGAGAACTCAAGAATCCACTCAAATTGTGGTGTAAATTTCCTTTCTTGCACCCTTGCACCTTTCACCTTGGGTGAAGCTGCTTACTCCAAGCAGATGAATTACAGAGGGGTGTAATTTGAATCCAGGAGAAGGACAGGGACTTGAAGTGCCCCGATGTAGTGGAGACTATAAAAAGGGCTCACTGTATCCATATGTGGCTCAGGTGGAGTCATCCTGGAAGGAGGTGAATTTGGGTTGTAGTCCCTAGGGTCAAATCTCAGACTGATAATGACCTTATTGGGCTAATAAATTGTCAACCCAATAGCATTGACTTCTTTAAGGTATCAACCTCAGCCAGATCCTAAGAAAGTAACTATATCATGGCCTGGATTGTTGAGCCAGTCACCTCAATGTTGCCCTGCTAGATGCTAACTCTATCATGATTGTGAATTGTTGACTCAGTAATCTGAACTCCCTAGAGATGTTAGAACTTCTTTCTTGGTGAGTAAGTGGCTTTTCAAGTCTGAAAAGGTTTAGAATTAAATTTAGACATGATAAATAAATCAAACCCATCATTTAAATACTTCTGTGTTTAAAATAATTTTGAGTGTCTGGTACTTAAAATGTAATTTTGAAATAATGTGACATATTGAAAAATCGGAGAGGTTAACCTAATTTGATAGATTAGATTTATTAAATGCAAGGGAATTTAATTGTTTGTAAATAATATTATTAAAAATATTTTTTTTGGCCACTCCACATGGCTTGTGGAATCTTAGTTCCCTGACCAGGGAATGAACCTGGGCCCTTGGCAGTGAGAGTACAGAGTCCTAACCACTGGACAACCAGGGAGCTCCCATGTAAATAATGTTAGAATACTAGATTATTTAAAGAGCCTCTTGATGAAAGTGAAAGAGGAGAGTGAAAAAGTTGGCTTAACATTCAGAAAACGAAGATCATGGCATCTGGTCCCATCACTTCATGGGAAATAGATGGGGAAACAGTGGAAACAGTGGCAGACTTTATTTTGGGGGGCTCCAAAATCACTGCAGATGGTGACTGCAGCCATGAAATTAAAAGACGCTTACTCCTTGGAAGGAAAGCTATGACCAACCTAGATAGCATATTCAAAAGCAGAGACATTACTTTGCCCACAAAGGTCCATCTAGTCAAGGCTACGGTTTTTCCAGTGGTCATGTATGGATGCGAGGGTTGGACTATGAAGAAAGCTGAGCGCCGAAGAATTGATGGTTTTGAACTGTGGTGTTGGAGAAGACTCTTGAGAGTCCCTTGGACTGCAAGGAGATCCAACCAGTCCATTCTGAAGGAGATCAGCCCTGGGACTACTTTGGAAGGAATGATGCTAAAGCTGAAACTCCAGTACTTTGGCCACCTCATGTGAAGAGTTGACTCATTGGAAAAGACTCTGATGCTGAGAGGGATTGGGGGCAGGAGGAGAAGGGGACGACAGAGGATGAGCTGGCTGGATGGCATCACTGACTCGATGGATGTGAGTCTGAGTGAACTCCGGGAGTTGGTGATGGACAGGAAGGCTTGGCGTGCTGCGATTCATGGGGTTGCAAAGAGTCGGACATGACTGAGCAACTTAACTGAACTGAACAAATTTTTGTTAAGTACTTGGGAAGAATTTGCTTATTAGAAATGAAACTTGATTAAGCATGCATATGATAGGTATAAAATGAAAAGAGAATATATGAAATTTATATTTGGTTTACAATACTTAATGAAATTACATTTTATAAATTTTAAAATGGGATTAATTGTTTAACAGAGTTTATATTGTTCTGCCTGAGTACTCTGAACAATAAGATCCTCTTAGGTCTAATCATTAGTTTTATATAAATATAATCAATTTATAAGTAGAATAATACATTTATAAGTTGAACTTTCAAGTCTTAAACAAAACCAAAGTTTTGAGTTTATAGATGAAAAATTTAATATTGATTTAAATTCAAGATGCTGTCATCTTTTGTGGCTCACAAAATCTGCCTTTAGACATGGAAAAAAATATACCAACACTATTATTATCTGCATTTAAGTGATGCAGAAATAGAAGCTCAGAAAGGTTAAGAAACAAGGGATCCACTCCATGCATGTGTGTGTTTAAAAACCTGTGCTCTTAACCAGTATGCATGTGGTTTCCTGATGGACCAACCTCCTAAAAAATCAAGTGACTTCAGAATAATTAAATATTTTGAAGTGACTTAATCAGTGTCTGCTTACGTACATTTTAGGTCGACTTCACAACTAAGAGTCAGATCAAGGAAAGAGACTTTACTGGCTCATATGACAGAAAATTCTGGCTTCAGGCAGGGCTGCTACAGACTCAAACCCTGCTTCTCTCTGTCCATCTGTCTGTGTTGGCTCCTTTCAGACACAGGCTCTCTTTTTCCTCATTGTGCAAGATGACTGGCACTGTACCTCTGGGCTCAAGGATAACTAGAAAATGTGGCTGCCTCTCTTCCAATGTTCCCACAAAGGAACCAGGGCATCTCACTGACTCCGATTAGCTCATAACTATTTTGGAACTAATTACTGTGACTGAAGAAATGTGATGGTTTAACTGACTATGCCTTAGGTCTCAGGTTGACCACAAGAGTTGGAGGTGGAGTCAGATCCACCACAAATATGTGGGCTAAGAGTAGGGAAGGGGCAGTCCTCCTCAAGAAGGCTGAATGGATGACAGGCAGCAAAAACAGATGTCCACGGTGGCATCTTCTTAGTTAAGTACTTCACTATATCATTCAGAGGTACTGCTGACATAGACTCTTCCTTTCAACCAGGAATCATGATACAACATTATAACTAAAGTGGGCATCCTTTATTCTGCCCATTATTTCAGTTTTCAGGCAGGGATCTCTGTCTTGCTTTTCTTCAGTGACTGACATAAAAGTTGTCCAGGGACTCGTCTAAATGAATGAAACCCAGATTACAGAAGCCTGGGTTTGTTACCCCAGAAAAGAAATAAGGAAGATGGTAACATGTTTTTATGGTATTGTGGGGTGGCTTCCATGGTGGGTCAGATAGTGTAAGGAGGTAAGTACAATTCACCAGACACTTACGATAACCTCTTTGTGTTAGGCTGATCCCTACTGGGGACAGTGTTCCAGTGGCCCTCAAGGAGCAACCAGTCTAGAGGAAGAGACACGTGGAAGGTGTTGGTTACTGTGATTTGGTTTTGGCCCAGATCCAGGTTAGAATGGGCCACCACAGAGCCCTTGGTAATGGGTTGGGGTTATCATGTGTAATGTTGGTTGGGTTTAGGGTTTTTAGTTTCCATTTATTTGAGCCCCCCCTATTAAGTTCCTGCTATCCAAGGCCTGGCACTTGGGGGTAGGCAGGTCAGAATCTCCCAGAATAGGCCCAGATCCTGGCTTAGGGTTAAAACAACCACTTCAGAGTGTGAAGAACCTAGCCACAAATGGACCCAGATGCCCACGAAACCACAGACATGGGGGGCAAATTGGGCAAAGCAGAGACCATGCTTCCAGACACCCATGGGAATGGAGCATTGTCCCAGAGATGGCATGTCTAAAGATATGGAAATGGTACTGACTAGTTCCAGAGGGAGGGTGTGCAGGGTGCCTGAGCTTGAGACTCTGTGAAATGCAGTTGGTTACACTTTTCACCTTGGCTGTTCAGAGGAAGGACATCTTTGCTAAACTGCACCCATTCAGAAAACCTGACTGTGGTCTTTCAGAAGCCAAGGCTTGTTTAGGAAGTGTGGGAAAACGGGAGCAGAGCTGGAGAAGGAGTCATTAGGCTCTATGAGAGTGTAGCTCATTCCTTTGCCCTCTTACTTTCCTGGAGGGAGAGGCTAGTGATAAAAGGCCTACCATGATACTCATTTCTCAGTGTCTGTGGGTCTGAAATAAACACGGAGGGCTTCTTGAGAAGAGGGAGTAGCCTGTCCTCCAGGTCAAATGGAAACCCTGCTGTTGCTACACATGAGCCCAGGACAGCTACCCAACACTCATCACTCGCTGCCAGACACTCCCTTGATCCAGATGCCCCAGACAGAGGATAGAAGAGACCCTGGATAGGGAGCTGGCACCCTGTTGGCAAAACAGAGGCAGAGTTAGAAAACAAAACAAGGGAAGCAGGGGAATACTAATCTGGACCCTCCAGAAAAGTGGTCTTCAGACTTGGTATGCATACTCCTGGTGGTTCACAAAAACTTTCCATGAGGATGTGAGCATATTTAGTTTAAAGGGAATCAGTGTAAAGATCCTCAGCTTCCAAGTGTACTCTTTACAAAAATGGATCTAACAGGAGTTATGTTAGCAAGATGGTATAATTGGAAGCCCATTCTTTCTTCCCCAACAGAGACACTGACTTAAAAACAGTATTCAGTCCAAAAAGCCTTTATGAGAATTCTAGAAACCAGTTAAGAAGTCACAGTACCCAGGCAAACTAAAAGCCAAGAACAGCTGCATTGAAACAGATAAGAGGAACCATTTCATTTCATTCACAATAGCCCTTCTCCCAAGCTGGCACGGCTTAGGACACTCAGGAGCAGAATAGAAATCATGGAGTGGGTGCTCTCAGACCACAGTGGAATTAAACTAGAAATCAACAGAAAAGTAGCTAGACAATCCCCAAATACATGGAAGTTAAAGTATTAAATAAACTTTAAATAACACAAAACTTCTAATGTGGGCCAAAGAAGAAATATCAAGAAAAACTTAAAAAATATTTTGAAGTAAGTGAAAAACACAACTAATCACAATTTGTGAGATGTAGCAAAAGCAATGCTTTGATGGCATTGAAAAGAGGAAAGATCTAAACTCAATAGTCTAAGCTCCACCTTTGGAAATTAGAAAAGGAAGAGAAAATTAAATCCAAAGTAAGCAGAAAAATTAGAGGATGAATTTGAAAATGGGATATCAACAGAAAAAAATTAACAGAGCCAAAAGCTGGTTCTTTGAAAAGATGAATAAAATTGATTAACCTCTAGCTAGTAATAAATAATGATAACTAATAAAATAGAAGACATAAATTACTAATATCAGAAGTGAAAATAGGGACATCTGATCCCATGGACATTAAAGGATAATAAAGGAATATCATGAGCAACTCCATGCCCACAAATTAACAGATGAAATGGACCAATTCTCTGAAGGACATAAGCTATCAAAACTCATGTAAGAAAAAACAGACAATGTGAGTAGGTTTATAGTTATTAAAGAATTCAATAAATATTTAATAGCTTCCCCAAACAGAAAGCATTAGATCCAGATGGCTTCACTGGTGAAGTCTATCAAATATTTAAGGAAGAAATTATATCAATTTTCTACAATTTCTTCCAGAAGATAGAGTCAAGAAAGACTATTTCCTAACTCATTCTATGATGTCATCATTAAACTAATACCAAAACTATACAAAGGCCTTACAAACAGAGAAAACTACTGAAAAATATCTCATGAACACAGATGCGAAAATTCTCAAGAAAATATTAGTAAATAGAATCCAACGATGTATAAAAAGAATTACAGAAGGAGGATTCTGGGAAGATGGCAGAATAGGAAGCACCTGGGATCTGTATCCCCACCAAGACAACAATCAAACTGGCAGAATTGGTCTGATGTAACTTTATATTGGGGAGATCTGGAGTCTACTGAAGGCTTGCAACTTCCTTGGGAAGGCTTAGGTGATAAATAGTTAATTTCAGTCAGTTTCAGCTCTCGTACAGCAGTAGGTTCTCATCCTCCACTCTAGCCTCATGGCAGGCAACACACACATTTCTTGAGTAACCTACACACAGCGAGTGGGAGCCATGGTGATCAAAAAGGACACTGTCCTCCAAATACTGGGGATCTGT
Source organism: Bubalus bubalis (assembly GCF_019923935.1). Classification (NCBI taxonomy): domain Eukaryota; kingdom Metazoa; phylum Chordata; class Mammalia; order Artiodactyla; family Bovidae; genus Bubalus; species Bubalus bubalis. Next base: position 102,982,607 of record NC_059162.1, on the reverse strand, counting down.
GCTCTGATTGCTGCTGCTTCTTTTCATTTTTATTATAGTTGGTTTACAGTGTTGTGTTAGTTTCAAGTATACAGCAAAGTGAATCAGTTATACATATCTATCTATCTCGATATATATCGCTCTTTTTTAGATGCTTTTCCCATATAGGTCATTACATAGTACTGAGTAGAGTTTCCTGTGTTATACAGTAGGTCCTGTTTTATATCACTAGTGTGTATATGTCAATTCCAATCTCCCAACATATCCCTCCTCCTCCTTTACCCCCAGTAACCATAAATTTGTTTTCTATGCCTGTGACTCTATTTCTGTTTTGTGAATAAAATCATTTGTATCATTTTTATTTTTTAGATTCCACCTATAGCAATGTCATGATATTTGTCTTTGTCTGACTTACTTCATTCAGTATGACAGTCTTTAGGGCCATCTATGTTGCTGCAAATGGCATTGGATTGCAGTTTCTGCTCACAGAGGTGCAAAGAGGAGGGCAGCTTTTGTTGCTTCTTCCCTTACTATTATAAGCCATTCTCCCTCTGGCTCAAATGACTCCCAGGGGATTTAAAGGACCAGTACTCTTTTTCACACCATTTTTCTCTCTCTCCTTTTGGGGCCAAAACATTAAAGATTAGGACACTCAAAAACAACTGCATATATGGGGAAAATTAGAATGTGACTGCACATACCCAGGGAAAGATGAAGGCCCAGAAAAGACCTAAGGAGACCTTAGATTTATATCTCAGGCTGATGTTTGGTAGAGAGATAGCCCATAACAATAAAACAAACAAAGAAAGGAGCAAGTCCTGGGCAGGGGGAGAATATAATTTCCAAAGTTAAGACATTATTAGATTCAAATGTTTGGTTTTCAACAACAACAACAAATCACAAAGCATACAAAGAAACAGGAAACTATGGCCCATTTAAATAAAGTAAATAAATAAACTAACAGAAACTATCCCTGAAAAAAGTCTGATGACAACTCTGCCAGAAAACCCTTACAACAACTGTTTTAAAGATGCTTAAAGGAAGATGCGGAGAAAGTCAAGAAAATAATGTATGAACAAAACAGAAATATCAGTAAAGGGACAGAAAACCTATAAAGAAGCCAAAAAGAAATTCTGGAGCCAGAAGGTACAATAACTGAAATGAAAAATTCACTAGAGGATTCAAAGGCAGATTGGAGCAGGTGGAAAGAACCAGTGAACTTGAAGATAGGACAATAGAAATTATTAAGTCTGAGGAATAGAAAGAAAAAAGATGAAAGAAAAGTGAACAGAGCTTAAGGAACCTGTGAGACAACATCAAGCAGACAACATGGAGTATGCATTGCTCACAATGCATACTCTCAAGTCCCAGAATGAGAAAAGAGAGAGAAAGGGGCAGAAAGAATTATCTGAAGAATGTTAGAGTACTTTCCAAATTTGGTGAAAAATACGAATATAAACATCTAGGAAGCTTGATGAATTTCAGGTAAGATGGACTCAAAGAGGCTCATGTTGAGATACAAAAGCAGTGGGACAGAAGCAAATTATTACACACAAGGGATCCTCAATAAGATTTTTGACATATTTCTCATGAAAAACTTTGGAGGCCAGAAGGCAGTGGGCCAACATATTCAAAGAGTTCAAGGAAAAATATTGTGAACCAGAACCTTATAGCTGGCAAACCTATCCATCAAAAGTGAGGGGGAAATCAAGATATTCTCCAACAAACAAAAGCTGAAGGAATTTGTGATCTATAGACTTGACCTGCAAGAAAGTCTCCAGGGAGTCCTGCAATATGAAATGAAACAACATTAGACAATAACTTGGAGCACAACACATGGGCAATTACAAAAGCTAGCATTATTGTAACAATGGTTTGTAACTGCATATTTAGTTATCAACATGATTTGAGAGACTAACACATTTAAAGGAAAAAAACCCATTTATTAGTCTAAAAGCTAGTACTGTTCTAACTTTGGTTTGTAACTCCAAATTTTGTTTTTGACATCATTTGAGAGACTAATGAACTTAGTTTATGGTTTTTCCAGTGGTCATGTATGGACGTGAGAGTTGGACTATAAAGAAAGCTGAGTGCTAAAGAACTGATGCTTTTGAACTGTGGTGTTGGAGAAGACTCTTGAGAGTCCCTTGGACTGCAAGGAGATCCAACCAGTCCATCCTAAAGGAGATCAGTCCTGGGTGTTCATTGGAAGGACTGATGTTGAAGCTGAAACTCCAGTACTTTGGCCACCTGATGCAAAGAGCTGACTCATCTGAAAAGACCCTGATGCTGGGAAAGATTGAGGGCAGGAGGAAAAGAGGACAACGGTGGATGAGATGGTTGGATGGCATCACCAACTCAATGGATATAAGTTTGGGTAAACTCTGGGAGTTGGTAATGGACACAGAGGCCTGGGGTGGTGCAGTCCATGGGGTTACAAAGAGTCAGACACGACTGAGTGACTGAACTGAACTGAGGTATTCTTTCTAAAGTGTGCAGTCACTAAGGTCATCCAACCAGGGAGGGGTTTAATCCCCGACCTGAGTGTGAAGAATGAAATGGGAAGAGCACTGAGAAAGTGAATTTGGTTGAGATATTTTAGTTTACCTAGAGAACAATACACCTTTTCCCATAAATGTCTTGATATAAAATATTCCTAAATAGGGCCTGCCTCTGAAAATATGTCTCAGAGTTAGACATGATTTTTGAAAGTATATGATGAAAGGCTAAAGTTTGCCTAAGTTCCAGAACCTATTGGTCCAAAATAAAAGAAAAAACAAATTTATAGATTTTGACCAAGTTGCTTTGAATCTAATTGGTTTTTAAGAGAACCAGCATAGTTTGGCTGTGTGACAATATAATAATCATAAAACTAATACAACACTATAAATCAACCATACCTCCATTTACAAAAAGAATTAAAAACAAATAAAGTGAAAAAGTCGCTTAGTCATGTCTGACTCTTTGCGCCCCCATGGACTATACAGTCCATGGAATTCTCCAGGCCAGAATACTGGAGTGGGTAGCCTTTCCCTTCTCCAGGGGATCTTCCCAACCCAGGAATTGAAACCAGGTCTCCCACATTGCAAGCAGATTCTTTACCAGCTGAGCCACAAGGAAAGCAAAAACAAATAAACAACAAAAAAATTATAGTAACCACTGAATGAGCGCTTGCTATGAGCCAGGTACCATAAGTCTTTCCTCTTTCAATACTCACAGCAACCCAGTGACAAAGATTCGCTTATTATCCTCATTTCATAGATAAGGAAACCAAGTCTAAGATAGGCCTGAGTCAATACACAGCATCACTTGGATTAAAATGCTGTGCTTATTTCAAAATCACGTCTTTACCCACTGCGGTTCATGTACCTAAGCACTTGTGCTTGGCAGGAGCATATAGCACTACCCCCAAGGATGATGACGTGACAAAAAAGAACTGCTTGACTTCTCTATGTTTGATTTGTTCAGCAATAAGTGCAAATAATAACTGCCTCTTTAACAGGCAGAGTAATGGGAGATAAGACTGGTTTTCCCTCTTGGTTTGATTGCAAAGAAGGCAGCTAGGCCATGTCAGTTCATAGCTGTGAATGGAAATTAGAGGCCACTTACAGAGTGTGGTTTATGTTGGTGGCCCAACTGAAGTTGCCTCATCTATACAATGGGTATAATAATAATAGTACCTACCTCCTAGGGTGTTGCTAAGGATCTAGTGTACTAATATATGTCATAGATTTAGGACAGTGCTTGACAAATAGCACTCACTATCTAAATATTAGCCATTGTTGGTATCAAAAATAGAAACTTGGCTACCAGGGATCCCTGTGGCCATAAATATACGTAACCACCAAGCAGAGATAGGGGAGAAGTCCCCTCTCACCCTGGCTTTTTCTCAGTAAGCATTTAGTCAGGATGATTGGCTAGCTATAATCTTGGCCAATGGTAAGCAGAGCTCAAAGAATATGACAGGGATGGAGAAATAAGGTTATCAGAAAATAATAATAGCTCTTAATCTTTACCATTTTTATAATCAAGCATCACATTAAGAGTATCCCAACTTGGGGAAACGGAGAAGGCAATGGCACCCCACTCCAGTACTCTTGCTTGGAAAATCCCATGGATGGAGGAGCCTGGAAGGCTGCAGTCCATGGAGTCGCTGAGGGTCAGACATGACTGAGTGACTGCACTTTCACTTTTCACTTTCATGCATTGGAGAAGGAAATGGCAACCCACTCCAGTGTTCTTGCCTGGAGAATCCCAGGGACGGGAGAGCCTGGTAGGCTGCCGTCTATGGGGTCGCACAGAGTTGGACACGACTGAAGCGACTTAGCAGCAGCAGCAGCAACTTGGGGAAAAAAAAGAGTATCCCAACTTGGTCTTGCCTAATCCTCACAGTTCTGTTAGGGTAGGTTTTCGTAGCTTTTCCTTGTCAATTTCCACTTCTACCTCTGTGAAAAGACAATAGGAAGTGATGGGAGAGGTGGGGGGTGGGGGGTGGGGTGGGGTTCCTGCGGGGTTCCTGGCTGCACTGCTTTTCTACACTCCCAGGCAGTAAGTGCCTTTTCCAAGGACATCAATGCAAGCCTGAATAAGAAAAATAATTTCTCCCTCCTAAGCCCTGGCACATCAGCTGTAGAAAAATACCAGTATGGGAAGCAGTCTTTGGAAGAGCCTCAATGAGCTCATACTGTCTAGACACATTACCCCCCAACTTGCCCTTCAAGTTCTACTTCAGTTTGATAAAGCTGTAAATTCAACACTGGCACAAAAGGTCAGAGTCAAGTTTCAGGCCTATGTATGTTTGGCTACCTTCCCTGAAGAGTTACTGAGATTTCAAACATCTGAGACATTATCTGCAGGACTGAAGGGCTCTCTAAATACACACAGATTCTGCAATAATGTGTAGACTTTTGAATTGAATGATGTTGAATTCAGAGAGGTGACAGAATTTATTAAATTGGATAAAGTGAAAATTGTAGCCTGTAATGGTAAAAACACTGGCTCCAGTACTACAGAATGAATAGGGAGAAATGGCTTTTTAATGACATCCTGTTACCATTCATGGCTTTTTGAAGAAAAGCATAGAAAACATTTTAAAAAATGTATCCTAGCATTGAGGAAATGACTATACTGTGCCGTACTATCAGATAATTCCAGTAGAAAGAAGCTTATCACTCTGTACCCTCTTATATTACCTTTATTATATAGCACAAAGAAGTAGAATTTTTGTTAAAATGACAAATCAAACATTGTTGCCTTCCTAAGACCATTCTTTAATAAATTCATTTTAAAACTCAAAAAAAAAAAAAAAAAAAAGTGATGAGGATTCCTGCCTGGGCAATATGACACATCATAATTACATCACAGGTTTGTGGAAATAGATTATAGGCCCCCCAAATACTTTGAGTTCCCTCCTTTAAAATTAGATTTTAAACCCTAGGCCACAAGAATCAATGGTACTCTGAGAAACTCTGAGTGAAGCCTGTTGACACAAGTGCATTTGAAAGTTCAAACACCAACAGATTTGTACTCTCTGTTTAGAAAGAAAGGAGGGAGGAGGAAAAATACCTACCTCCCAGTTTTTATAAAGTTTAGGTTAAATTTATACTTATTTTTTTGCTGTTGCTGTTTTTTAATTGCTTTATTAACTTTACATTTTTCCATGCAAATGGTGAAACTCTACTGTTGACAGAAACTTAATCTCTAATTATAAGCTGGTAACACAGAACCCACCTGACACTTAGAAATTACATAAGGTTCACAGCCAATGTATCAGTAAAGGTGTATCAGGAAAATGCAAGGAAAAAGAGGACAATAATGGGAATCACATTATTAATCTCATGGAACATGGCAGGAGTCAAGGCATAAGGCAAAATTCCTCATGGTGGTCAGGGTGATTAGAGAGCTTCCCCATAAGAATACGCAGACAATTCCTCAGCTGCAGCTGCCTTAGTTTTCTCATCTCTGCTATGAATATTTCCATATCATCTCTATCTCCATCATCACTGGGTATGGTCTGTTGGAAATTAGGGGCAAGATGGCAAGCCTGTCCTCCTCTATTATTTCCTGCTGGCTGGTGGCCCTAGCCCCTGCCCAAAGGAGAGTCTTCCTCTCCAATCTGCATGGGCTGTTCCATTCCTTTGTTTTCCTGGGCCTGTCCTCATTGTCTCCTGCTCCTCTGATTCTCATCACAAGTGCGCTGCCACACCACTTAATCCTGCAGACCTGATCCTCTGCCCCTGGCCTGATGCCAGCCCACCGTGCACAGAGCAGTAGGGAGTTGGTACCCAGGTAGGAGTCTGTGCTTATTTTTTATACTTATTTCTATCTTGGAGAGCTAAGATAAAAAATTAATTGAAATTTCTAACACTTGTTACTGGAAATGCCAATGAATTTTCTGTAAGAGTCAGAAGTTTGTTTTCATAATTATCTTTATGGGTTGTTTTCACCTTACAACTATATTTTTGTTATAGAAAACTAAATGTGTTACAATGTAGGTCCTCTCCAAAGTTGTAAAGTAGGTCATAGGAAGATGGATTTGCTCACTAACCCTATGATAACTAACCTGCTGAGCATAACTGCATATTATAATGCATGCAAACAAAATATCAAAACTGGGAAGTTTCTTCTTATATTAAAAAAACCCCAAAACGAAACCCAAAGTCCCCAAGTGACATATGAGGCCCCATAGGGTCTAGTGTCCTGCCACCTCTTCGCCCTTATCTCCCTGTTGCCCTGGTCCAGTTGTCCTGACCTCCCTGCTGGTCCTTTAACACATCAGACATGGTCCTGCCTTTGTACCTTTGGACTTGCTGTTCTATTGGCTTAGAAAAGCCTCTCCCCCAAATTAAGGGTCTGATTTGCTCCCTTACTTCATTCAAGTTTGTTATCACTTCTTACTTCATTCAAATTTATTATCACTTAACACTCCTTCAGGGCGACCTTCAAATGATCTCATCTAAAATTGACCCACCCACCCCATGCTCACATCTATCATCTTCTATTCTTCGGTTTGCCTTTTCTTCCCCATAACACAAATCACCATCTGATACTTTATTATATACCTGTGGATTGTTGATTGCTGGTTTCCCCTACCAGAATGTAAGCTCCATGAAAGCAAATCTTGGTTTTGTTTACTGCTGTATCCCCAGCACTAGAACAATGCCCGGTGCCCAGCAGGTACTCAGTAAATGAATGAAGTGAAACTAATCAAAAGATCTGGGTTCCATGACAGGAAAGAGCTTGCTCTGGGAACTCTGCACCAGGTAGTTTAGGGGCTGCAGATCATAGAGCCAGACATGACCTTGAAATCCCTGGGGATTCACAGAAACCTTGGGGTGAGTACCAGACTTTATGAAAGGAGTGGAAGGGGAAATATGGAGTAACTCTAACGGACATCTGTCTCATACATACATTGTCTTATTTCATCTTAGTATCACAACAGATGAGGAAACTGAAGATCAGAAAGGTGAGGTGACTTACCCAAAGATTTTCAGCTAAGTAGCAGGGCTGGAATCTGAAATCAGCTCTATCTGACTCTAGAAACCATGTTCTTTCCAAGACACCACACAGCTGAGGAGAAAGTTTGGCAGAGTATTTGTTCAGTTAAGTAACTGTTGAATAAATGAAAAAATGCTTCATAGAGAAAGTGATTGTTCATTTGGTCTTTTTTGATATCAAACAGACTTATGGAGAGACCAAAAGCAGACCAAGAGAAAGAAGAAGCTTGGACAGAACATTTTAAGATTAGGCAGTGAGGTGAGGGGCTGTCCAGGTAACACTGAGTATCTCAGCTTAGCTGGGTCTTAAAGTGTTGAAGGAGCATTTGGGAAGATCAGGTCTCCAAAGACCTGAATGTGAAAGATCTTGACAGCTTGGTTAAGGAATTTGAGCTTTACCACAAGACAACAGGGAGCATTAAGCTGTAATGTGGTCAGACACTGCTCTAGGAAGTCACTCTGGGGTGCTGGGGACAGGTGAAAAAGCATCTTTTGTAATTGTCCCTGTGAAGGGTTATTGCCAAAGAAATCAATTCTCTCAATCCATGAGAAGTTGAGGTTAAAACCAGCCCCCACCTACACATTCACACAATAGCCACTAGTTGGCAGCAATGTTCCAAGAAATCAGTGAGCCAACCCCTGCAAGTAGCAGCTTCCTCAGCCAACTCCTTGGGCTGTCCTGGGATATGGTGGAACACAGTTAACTGGAGGATCAGTCTTTGTGGAGGGAACCCCAAAGGTACATAGGGGAAGGAGTATGTGGAGGTCAGAGGACAGACTGATCAATGCCTGAAGGATGGTTGCGGTGGGGCGGGGGTAGGGGGTGGGGGCTGGAGGCAGTGGAGAGAGAGGAGGCTACATCTGAGAGCTAGAAACACTGAAAACGGCCTTGAGTTCCCAGGCTAAGAAAGCTGAATGTTACCCTGAGGGAAATGGGAGCCCAGGAAGGGTTTTAAGTAGAAGAGAAACATGCCGAGATTTGCCTTTTAGAAAGATCACAAAGATTGCTGTGTGGAGAATGAAGGGAAAGAGACAGGAAGTAAAGAGAGCAGTGAGGAGGTGCCGCAGCGATCTCTGTAGAGAAAAGTGGTCTGAACCAGGGCCAGCAATGGCAGTGGACAGAACAGGTCAGCTTTGTAAGAGACTTACATAAAAACCATAGAATGAGAAAGAGGGCATCAAAATGTAGTTTTCACAGAAGAGAATGAATATTCTCTCCCTATTATTAAGAACACATTATGAATTGTTGGATTTTCTCCCTAAAACTGCATTGGGAGAACTCAGATCGTGGAACGTTTAAATTCACTCAGCTATCCTGATCAGTCTGTGGTGGGAACTGGCAACAAAGGAATGATTTAGCAGTTGCCTCCCCAGTCTGGGGGAATAAGTCAACTCCTGTACAGCGTGGAGGGGGCTTTGCTGAAGGAAATACAAGACGCTGTGAGGTCCAGCGGGGGAACCTGATACAGGGATCCAGGGAGAATAGACTTTTGAGCCTGAGACATCAGATAAAGGTTCTCACAAAACTGTAAGCTAAGCACTGGAAAAGAAGGGAGTTTGGGAGGAGCCCCGTTACCTATTTACCCCTTTTCGTCACAAGGCGTCACCTCTTGTGCTATAAGGTATCCCAGGTGAGCTACATTCCTCAGGATGCCAGCGCTAACCCAGCCACGGTCGCCAGCTCTTAGAGCAAACGCACCTCCCTGAATACATAGCACCATAGAGTCCCTAACGTGATCCTGGACCACCGCCCGGAGCAGCCAGGCTGTGATTGGTGGGAGCCTGGGGCCCGACCCTCACCAGCCCAACATTGCTGTTTTGATTGGTGAAGACACTGCGTAGCCCCGCCCTCCCCGCGTAGACAATGGAGGCTAACCACGTGGGTGCGCGAGTGCCCAGCCGGCCTTGAAGCACCAGTGTTAGGGGTCTATGGGGAAGATGAAAGATCGCCCTGGCACCAAATCTTCTACACTCGCGATGGATTGCGGCCTCTAGAGAACAGGCGTCAAGGGACCGGAAACTGTGCCTCCTTAAGAATTGTGGACCCAGGCTGGGGCGGGCCGGGACTCCAGGCGCCTACGTGCACCTCGCAGTTTGGGAAATGGTGGCATCCAGCACGTTGGTGCAAGCCTTGTGAAGGGCGGGAACCCGGGAGTGGATTCACGGACCTTTTCAAACCAAGGTCTGGAGCCCTGGGCTGTGGCGGGGCTAGAGTGTTTCCGGGCTCTGCCCTATTTCGGCGCCATCTGCTTTGCATCCCTAAGTTCTGGCCGCTCGTGCCTCTTCGGCCCTAACCCCACCCCTAGTCCGTTTCCTTCCATCCAGTGGGACAGCCAGTGTCACCATAGGTTTTTAAGAGCCCTGAGTGCACACCTGGCAGCAGGGGTCTCTGACTCTGCACTAACCCTCGTAGGGCCCCTGCGAACTAACTCCTTTCAACAGAAGACTTTTGAGGACATGGGTATGTGATAACGTCCTCCTTCATGGCACCTGGCCCCTGCCCTTCATTGGTTCACCACCCTGCCCCCCTGCTCAGGCAAAGCACACCCCTTCTCTGAACTTCTTTGTGAGATGATGCCTAACTCTTCAGATTCTTTATACCTAATGATAATACAGATAGGCACTGCCAACTAGCATGTACTTTCTTTCCCTTCTTGCCCTCTCTTTACAACCCCTCTTCATGCCAAGCAGATTTTACAGTTTCACCTGTGTGCAGTTATGAAAGCTTCCACAGCTATAGCGCCCCCCCCCCCCCCAAGATTTTGTCAGATGAACCTCTAGGGACAAATATCTTTGGTGCTTCTATTTCATCAACTGGAGACCCAGAAGAATCAAATTGACTTCTTTCTGTGAAATTGAGGCTAGTGGAAGAAATAGGAACTTGTGATAAAGATATAGTGCCACAGGAGAGAAACAGTGCTCTTGAAATTCAGGGATTGGGAGAAGGGCATGAGAAATCTTTCCAGAGTGTGCAGTAGCCTATAAGCTGTATCATACAGGGCATTCTGAATTAAATAGATGGAAAAAGGCAGCTTAACAGCTCACTTGGCCCATGCAGTGAACATGGTTCTTTGAAGGGGATGGGAGTTTGAGGGGAGGACTGAGGTATAGAGTAGGGGGTGTGCAGTATAATTTTTTTTTTTTTGGCCACACCATGTGCCTAGCAGGATCTTAGTTCCCCTGACCGAGGACTGAACCTGGGCCACCACAGTGAAAGCATCAGGGAATTCCTGCAGTATAACTTAAAAGCAGGGGTTTTAGCATATTTGCTGTGAAACTTCAGGCACGTTAACTTCTTTGAGCCTGTCAAACGTAGAGAGATAGTACCTACCTCACTTTCAAGATAATACATATCAAGGCCTGAGCATCAAGGTCAGCACATAGCTGTCATTCTTTTGAACACCAGCTATCATTTGTGAAGAAAAATGGGAATGCCGCAAATGCCACAATTGTTAGGTAATCTCTAGGTAATAGAGATCAAACAGATTTTTAAGCAGTAGAGGGTGTTGACCAATGGTGCTTGGAAATAACTGGATCTTGGAGTCAGAAAGTCCGAAGCTGTTCTAAGAGTGGCTTCTCTCCCATTCCCATCCAAATCTGCCTACCCTCAATCCACACGCATTTCAAAACCATGTTTCTAAAAACCAGCCATTTATATCTGCTTAGGTAAGTTACAGAGGGAGTAAGGCGGTGTATTTACAAGTTGGTTTGTCCAGATATACTATAACTTAGTGTCTGTATTTAATATTGACAACCAAAAAATATATATAAATATCTTCCAACTATACACAGCAGGGCAGGAGTGTCCAGGTCTTCTTGAATAGTGAGTTCTCGGTTTCCCATGGCCCTCCTCCTCTCATGGTGATCGTCTGGCCCTCAGTGCAAAGGAGACTAGCACCTGGCAGCCCAGTATGGCCCTTCCCCTCTCCTCCCTGCACTCCAGTGCTCCCAACTGGTCTCAGGCAAGGGAAGGTTAATTTGAGTGGTTGGATAGGAAGAGACGGGAATAGGCAAAACCTAAGGGAGCCTGACCCGTAGGTTTGGGAGACCCAGGCCCACAGAAGGGTGGCCATAGCCACCTCTTGGGGTAGAAGACTCATAGTTTGCAGTTCGATTAGTGTGTCCTTAGGTCATAGGTCCGGCCCTACAGATTAGCTTGGCAAAGAAGGCAAGTGTCTAGGCAGGGCTTGGTCCCCACCCTCAGGCACTGAGCCATTTAGGGTGAAGCCAGGGATGTGGGTGAAGGAGACTCTGGCTGATAAAAAAATAATAACAAAATCAGTAATAAAAAATTATAAAACCTGTTGCTTGTCTGAATAGATCTGAGCAACAGTCTTTTGTTAAAATCCTGGAGCCGTTAATGTCCTGAATATTCTTCTGGACATCACTGCTGGCTGAAGGAAGGAGGCCCCAGGCCCGGCTCTGCTGAGATTTATCAGTTTGAGAGTCTCATCCAGCTGCCTGTGCTCTGAGAGATCCTTGGGCCACTGGGAGCAGACCGGGCTGGCGGTGTGGGGCACCTCACACTTGGGAATCAGCTCCCAGGGGGTGGAACAGCTCCTCAGGTGTCTTGTCACTTTGACTTGCTCCTCCCTGCCGGAAGCCGGAAGCAATCTCATCGAAGGTCCGGCCTTTTGTCTCGGGAACTTTGAAGTAGGTGAAGATGAAGAACAGAACGAGGAGCACGGTGAAGATGATGAAGACGTAGGGTCCGCACAGTTGCTGAAAGACACATAGAAACACTTGGTTGGAGACCTGCCCCTACATCCTGACCTTAAGATGGACAGTCACTTTACCTTTGGGTCCTTGATCTGAAAAAGGGAACACCCACCTACAACCCAGCAGCACTACAACCCAGGACTCTGCTGCACCTGGCATGTGATAGAAGCAGATTCTGATGGCAGAACAGAATAGACAATTCAAAGCTAAGGGAAGAACCCTGGAGTGGAGGTCAGGGTTCTGAGCCCATAACCTGGCCTTCTGAGCCTGTTTCCTTCCCAGTGATTCCAGTAAGGACAGCAGAGACAGCATTTTGCACAGCACTATGGGGTCCTGTGTGCAGGAGAGAAACGCTGAGGTGTGGGGACTCTGGGGCTCTCACCTCCACATACTGGAAGCACATGCCCACAATGAAATTCGAGGTCCAGTTGGAGAAGCCAGCGACGGCAATGGCAGCAGGGCGAGGGCCCTGGCTGAAGAGTTCAGCCACGATGAACCATGGGATGGGGCCTGGGCCCACTTCAAAAAAGGCCACGAAGCCAAAGATGGCCACGATGCTCAGGTAGGACATCCAGGGCAGCCGCTCCTGATGAGGATGAGAGGGGAGGCAAGTTAGGCTGGGCTGTGCTGGGTCCTCAGAGGAAACCAACTCCAGGGGCAGCCCAGGGCAGGCAGGAGGCCTCAGGCTGGCCCTGGATTTGCCATGTGACTTAGGCACCCGGGGCCAGCTCTCAGTGTTCTCATCTGAACAAAACAGCTGAAGCCCCACATGGTGGTTGTCAGCTTGCATCTGCGTCCAGGAACGGTCACGTAGCTGCACACAGGAGGTGCTAAGAAGAGGTCCCTGTGGTCCCCTGGCTCTGGCTATGGAGTAGTCTGCTTATGGCTGGAAGATGTGGAAGAACATTCCTGGGGGTGGCTGCCAGAGGCTTGTAAGGTACCCAGCTCAGGACCAGCATTGGGCAGGCATGAAGTTCCACAGAAAGCCATTCTCGAGGAGACCACAGTAGAAGAGTTATATGGTTTTGTTTCAGATCCCAGATCCCCTGCTTATCACCTGTGGCATGCTGGGCCTCTCAGTCATCAACGTACTCTCTAAGCCTTGGTGCAGCTGTAAAATGAGTGTCCTGGTGTTTTCCTTGCCCAAACACTGGATAAGTGAGTGGTGTGTGAAGTGCCTGGGATAAGGTTATCATAGCGGTTATAGTCACAGGCTTGGGGCCAGCAGGCCTGAGGTTGACTCCTGGCTTTATCTGCTGCATTACTGACCTCACTGGGAAAGGGGGTGGGGGGACATTTCCTCACTGGAGAAGTGGAAATATTGACTGAACTACTCCTGTGCATCCTGAGGACTGAGTGAGATAAGGCATGTTTCCACGCCTCTGTGGTAAGGAGGCCATTGCTTTCTAGGGCTGTTTACAAGAAGAATTAAGGCTGCGGAGGAAGACTTTGCAGAGCAGCTCCAGGGGCGAGGGAACTGGTGGGGCTGGAGGTGTGGTGGTGAGAAAGCATCAGGCAGGGAGGAGCTGGTTCAAGACCAGGTAAGAGTGGAAAGAGACAGCCCAAGGAAGCCGAAGGTCCGGCCCAAGCCCGGGGCTGTAGGTGGGGCAGAACGAGGCGGAGGGCAGCCCCATCTGGGGTCCAGATGCCATTGGCCAGCCTGGGGCTGAGATGAGCACCTTGGGATGCCCACGTGAGCTCCCCCTTTCCCCCTCCGCCCCTCCCCCGGCCCCCCGTCAGAGCATGGCAACTCACCAGCAGTGCCAGCGCGATGGTCATGAGCACTGCACAGCCGGCCATGCCGGCCAGGCCTATGAGGTGCAGGGTCCGCCGGCCGGCTCGTTCCACCACAAATAGCTGTGGGCAGAGAGTGTGTCAGTGCCTGATGCCCCTCTGAACACACCCCTTCCTCCAGGCGGGTCCCCCCAAGTGCTGGGAAAGCCACAGGACACTGCAGAGATGGAGTGGCAGATGGATCACCTCTTCCCTGGGGCAGGGTTTGGGGACTACATAGGATCCCAAGGGGTGAGAGCTGCCTGCGAGAGCCAGACAGCTGAGCATTCTGGCTGTGGCCTTGGGCCAGCCGTTGCACTTCTCTGACAATCAGTGTCAACTGTTTGATCCCAGTAATGAACTTGACAAGTTGTTGAAGATGAAATGAGAGAGCACTTAGGGAGCACGTGATGCCTCTGGCTTGCAGTAAAGACTGCTGTTCAGTCACAAGGCCCCGAGGCCCTGAGACTGACCACAAGCTGGACCCCAGCTGCTGGCTGGCTATGGGCAACGACGAGGAAGACTCACCGACACGACAGTGAAGGCTGTGTTGACGATGCCGGAGCCGATGGTGGCATACACGGGCTGCTGCACCCCCGCCTTCTCGAAGATGCTTGTGGAGTAATAGAAAACCTACGGGACACGGAGGTAGTCGGGGCTCAGCTGGGTGCCATGGCTCTTCCCCGGCCTCTGTCCCAGTGGGTGCAGGACACACGGTCAGTAAAGCATGAAGAGGACACTGCCCCAGGGCCCTTCTGAGTTTGCGTTCTAAAGGAGAGCTGCTCCTCTGGCAGGGGTCCGTCTGCTGTTTCAGGTGTGGGATCTGTCCACAGCACGCCTTGGGCCCCAGGGATTGGCGGGGGGCACAGGAGAGGGTGGGTACGGAGCACTTACAGCGTTGATGCCGGACAGCTGCTGGGACAGCTGCAGCACCACGGCAATGAGGATGGGCTGGCGGTAGGCGGCCGAGCGGAACAGCTCCAGGATGGTGACCTTCTTCTCCCGCATCATCTGCCGGCTCTCCTCCTTCATCTCCTGCAGGTCGCGGGTCACGTCCGCGGTCCCACGCAGCTTCTTCAGCACTGAGGGGGCCGGAGGGAAGGCAGGGGTGGCTCAGCGCGGGGAGGCGGGGGCCAGGGGCGGGGAGGGGCAGGGCCCGCCGTACCGCTCTTGGCCCGGTTCTCCTCGTTGCGGTTAATGAGCAGGAAGCGGGGGCTCTCGGGGCAGAAGGGCAGCAGGATGCACTGCAACAGGGCCGGGATGAAGATGACGCTCAGCAGCAGGGGCCACAGTTCCTGGTTGCCCATGATGGAGTCCAGGCCGAACACCTGGGGGAGGCAGGGGTGGGGCAGCGGCTGTGAGCCATCGACTCAGGGCTCGCTCCTGCCCCGCTCCGCCCAGGGGCCTTTCCCTGCTTTAGAGAGAGGGCTCTAGTTCTGAGTCTAGTTGTGCCACTAATGTGAGGCTTAACTCCTCTGAGGGGCTTCCCTCATAGCTCAGTTGGTAAAGAATCCGCCTGCAATGCAGAAGACCCCGGTTCGATTCCTGGGTCAGGAAGATCCGCTGGAGAAGGGATAGGCTACCCACTCTAGTATTCTTGGGCTTCCCCTGTGGCTCAGCTGGTAAAGAATCCACCCGCAATGCCGGAGACCTGGGTTCGATCCCTGGGTTGGGAAGATCCCCCGAAGAAGGGAAAGGCTACCCACTCCAGTATTTTGGCCTGGAGAATTCCATGGACTGCATAGTCCATGGGGTCGCAAAGAGTTGGACCCAACTGAGCAACTTTGACTTAACATCTCTAAACCTTGGTTTCCTCATCTGTGACAAGGAGGAAGCAGGACCTGCTTAACAGCATTGGTTGGGGGTGGGGGGTGCCTAGTGGGATAAGATAGAAGGATGGTAAATGTGTCTGGCAGGGGGCAGGGGGACTGCTAGTCTGCCACAAGATGATTTGGGGATGGAGAAGGGAGAGCCCTGAGAGAGGGGAGCGCATACGTATATACAGATATCAGGGCCCGGAGGTGTGAGAGAGACGGCATGTTGAGAAACCAGTAGGCTGCCCTGTGCTTGGGTCCCCAGGGTGAGAAGAAAGGATGCAAGGCTGACTGGGCAGGGATGAGAAGGGCCAAGGCAATTGGACTTGCTCTCCCACCAGGAACGGGGAAGCGGGGAGGGTGATGAACGTGGTGTGTTCTTGGGACCTGTGCCCCGGATGTGTCCATGAGGATGTGCTCTGCAGGGCTGGAAGGCTGGGCGAGGAGTCGAATCTGGACACACACCCGGGGAACGGAGCCATGGGTGGGTGCTTACCTGGGCGATGAGGATGCCGACGACGATGCCTAGCTGGTGCAGGGTGCCCAGGGCCCCTCGAAGCTCTGTGGGGGACACCTCCCCCACGTACATGGGCACAAAGCCAGTGGTCAGGCCACAGTACACACCGATGATGAAGCGACCCAGGATCAGCATCTCAAAGGACTTGCCCAGTTTTGAGAAGCCCATGAGCACAGCGGACACGAAGGCCAGTAGGTTCATCATCAGCATTGAATTCCGCCTGGGGGGTGCAGGTGAGGAGTGGAGGAGGTCACAGGTCAGGCAGGTCCCTGGAGACCCCTGGAAACCCCAGGGGCTGGGTCATAGATAATTCCCTAGGACAGGCAGGAAGGGCCCCCTCACCCCCTGACTCCAAGCTGGGACTCCCTGGGCAGGGCCAGAACCCCTTCTGCTCACCGGCCGAAACGGTTAACAAAAAGGCCCACGGAGAAGGAACCAATCATGCCTCCCACCGAGAAGATGGCCACGGACAGGGACCAGAGCGTGGTCAGCGTGGCGGGCGGGATGGGCTCCCCATAGCGCTGGACCCACGTCTGGTTGTAGAACTCTTCAATCACCTGCAGGAGAAGCAGCAGCCTGGTGGGTCAGGCCAGGACCCAGTCGTCCTCTTCTCTCACACTCCTCCTCAAAGAGGACCATTTTACCCCAGGATGCTGGAAGGGGCCCAGCCCCTGGTCCCTCCCCTTCTGTGGGCTTCAGTCCCCCCACCCCCACCTCCTCATGAGAAACAAGGGGCTGGACTCTGTCTGCGAGGGAGAGTGGTGCCAGCTCTCACACCTCCCCCAGGTGCAGGTCCCAGGGCCCTGTGGTTTCTGGTGCTCAACAAGATTTTCTGGGGATGATGGAAGTGACCAGCACTGGGAGTTCAGGCAGTGCAGAGGAGCTCAGAGACAGTGCTTCCGCCTGCATGCCCCCTTTTCCTTCAAGGCGCCTAAGGCCACTGGCCACTCTGGCTCTCTCCCCAACCCCCCCTTCCTGGGGAGGAAATACAGCTGAACAGAGGCCCTGGGAGGAAGGGAAGAGCAGGCCCACTTTGCACTCAGGGCCTGGTTGTGAGCACCTTGCACCCAAATGCTCGTGACACCAAGCTGCTGCTTTCTATCCACCAGGCCCAGCCCCTCCCGGCTGGCCTGGGAGATCCCCCCTGAAGGACCCATGCCTCGTCCTCTCTCCCAGCTGGGAGGTTCGGGGAAAAGCTACAGACAAGGAAGCAGTTCCAGGAACTGGAGACACCTGTCCTAGAGCAGGCCTGCCCGCTAGCCCTGCCCCCACCAAGGGGAGGGCCTGGCCGCCCAGGCCCAGGAATGTGGCAGGCGGGCAGCGCCGGTTCTGCCTGCGCACACTCAGTCTACTCTCAGGTGGCGCAGATACGTGCCCAGGGCCTCAGGACTGGCCAGACCCACCCAGCCATGTGTGGAGCTGGGCACAGGGCCAGTGTACGCAGAAACAACTTCCTGTGTACCCATGCCATCACACACTCACACACACTCATGCTCACATAATCTGAGTATTTCCGGCTTCAGCAAGTCACAAACCTGCACGCCCCTGCGGCCCTCACCACCTGCAGCTCAAACTCAACTCCACACCAGCCCATCTCAGGCGCACCCCTCGCCACCTCAAGTTTGGGTACACTGGGCAGTATGCAGTCTCTCACACAGTACGATTCCCGTCGACACTGCTCTTTGACTGTCCCTAACCTTCCCAAGCCCCACGGTCCCAGGAATGCCCACTCAGTGATCTATTCATCTGTCCAGGGAAGCTGGACTCAACCAAGTTCAGACTCAGCTCTACCCCTCATCTCCAGGGCAAGTATCTGTATCTCGAATGATGACATTAGCAATACCCACTTCATAGTGCTGTGGGGAACTAACGAAACACACTTGCAGTGCTCACACGGCGCTTGGGACCACCGCTGAGCCGAGGAGCCCGCCACGTTTCGGTTCTGACTCAAGGGCAGGGCAGGCCACTGACAGGCTGGCGGAGCCTGCCCATGGGTCAAAGTCACGGCGCCTGGTGGTATGTCTGCCTTTGGCCTCTGTGCTGTTTTCCCACCTTCCGCGGTTACTCCCCCTGAGGGCCCGCCCTGCCTTACCATGCCGAAACCTTTTGAAATCCAGCTCAGAGGGTTCCAGGAGTCCGTCCTCCCTGAGGGCAGGGACCCCAGCGGATTCTCCCCAGGACCTGTCCCAGGGCTCACGCAGGATGAAGGAAGCCATGAAAGGGTTTAGGCTCTCCTCCTAGCAGCCCTTACTTCTACCAGGGGCACAGAAAGCAGATTTCAACCAAACAAACACAAAGTGCTTGTGTTCTTCAAGGGACAAACCCAACCCCAGAGGAGGACTGCTTGGGCACAGCAGTGCTCCATTTATCAGGCTCTGCAGAGAGCAAGCTGTCCTGGATAAGGGAACTGCCCAGATAAGTGACCCTCACCCCTCGGGGGCCCATTGTCAGGGTGGAAATCTCTCTCCCTCCTATCCCTTACCCTCTGCTGCCCTGAGCAACTGGACGTACAAGCAGGGCTCGAGGGCACTCCTGACCTTGCGGCTCTGCAGGGCCAAGGTGAGATGTTTGCAGGTGGCATTTAATTTTTGCATTCTGTAGTTTACCCCCACCCTCTGTGGTTCAGATGCTTGTCTCACGGAGCTCTCTACACATCCGTTTTAAAATCTGCCAAGCCAGTTAATGAAGCTCGTTGGAATTGTGTGTAAAGAGTCAATATGTATAGTATTTAAGTACTAAGTGCTTACTGTCTAAATGGGTTTAAGGGCATGAGGCTGAGGTCTTTAACCTTCTCCTTGGGGTTTGGCTGGAGATGTAGAGGACCCATATGTAAGTGAGGTGTCGCCAGAGCCTCCCCAGTTACATCTCCTGAATGTGGTGACAAGTCAGAGGGACCAAACCCTGTCCTGGGCTCGCTCTTTCTTAGCTCTTGAGCCCCTTGCTGCTTTGACCACTGTATGGGGTTGAGGGAGGCTGAGCAGCCAGCCCCTTCCACCCTGGCCCCAGGTTCATCCTCTTCACCCCCAGCAGTACCTCCTGGCCGAGTGGAGGCTGCCTAGTAGGTTCTTGCCTCTGGACCTGGTGCTTGAGATTTGTGGGAAGAAGCCAAGTGAGGTTTTCCTTTCCCGCATGTGGTGTACAGGCTCTCTGTCCTCCCCTGCTGGGGGTCCATGCCCTATGTAGGGGGTGAAGCTGACCCTTGGCTCAGGAAAGGCAGAGGATCCCTCAAGAACAGAAGAACCCTACACGGGGAGAAGTTCTAGGGTCACCTCTCCCACCCAGCCACTGCCCTCAGCATCATCCAGCAATGGCTGGGTGGCCCTCAGGGAAGAAGAGCCTCCTTAGTGTTAATCACTCAGTTCTATCTGACTCTGTGCAACCCCATGGACTGTAGCCTACCACGCTCCTCTGTCCATGGAATTCTCCAGGCAAGAATACTGGAGAGGGTTGCCATTTCCTTCTCCAGGGGATCTTTCCCAACCCAGGGATTGAACCTGGGTCTCCTGCATTGCAGGCAGATTCTTTCCTGTCTGAGCGCCTCCTTACTGCTTTCTTTAACTGGGTCCCACAGACCCAGTCTCCACATTGAGGCTCCTGGCAGCCTCCTCAGCCCTGGCTCACATGTACATCTTCTGAATGCTCCAGCCTCACATTCTGGTTATGAGTCAGGGAGATACCCTTGGTCCTGCCACTGCCCTACCTCCCACTCAGCAGGTCCTGTCCCCCAAATTCACCTCCTAACCTGTCCTCCTCTCTACCCACGCAGCACCTGTCCTAGGTCTCACCTGGATTCCGCTCCTGACTCCTCCCACCCACTGAAGCCAGATTCCGATTCCCACCATTACTCCCAGACTTGGCAGTCAAGCCCTGGATGTCAAGTGGACCATGCTCAGCCCTGCTTGTCTCTGCTCCCCGTCCCAGCTTATTCCCAGTCCTTTCCCACTGTGTGCTGAGGAGAAAGGGCGGGTCCTGGTCGGCCCTGGTGCCAGACTCTGTGTCCAGGCATCCCCTTATTGGAGCCAGAGGGCAGGGCTCACTCGGCGATACTGTTGGGGCCAGCGTGGAGAAGCAGGATGCCCTGGGCAACTGCCATCCCTTTCCAGTAACAAGCTTTTCCTCATTCCAGCCCTTCTCCTAGGGGTGAGGGTGGGAAGAGGTTTGTATCACATCTGACACCCTCCTCCCTTCCATGCCTGAGTAACTGTGGGTGAAGGACCACACATCTGCCCGTCTAGAGCGGAAGTTCTGACTTCCTCTGTGTCAGGGCAATGTCTGTAGTGAGGCTCTGGGCGTGAGGCAGAACCCACTGTCTGGCACTTGGAGTAAGCTGTTCCACGTGTCACTGTTGTCTCAAGGAGAGAAGCCAACTCCTTGAGAGGAGCATTAGGGACAGAGTTTTCCATTTTTAAATTGCTGAAAAACAAAGCATTATCCTAAGGAACGTATAGTACGAGAAAGAACTTGAATAACTAGGCGCTTGCCTTGGGGAGTAAAGTTCTATCTTCAGACCTTGCTGGCAGCCCCAGGTCGAGGGACCCAGCAGGTCTGCAGAGCCCCAGGGCACAGACTTCATCTGGGGGTGGGCTGGGGGGATGGTGAGGAGAGCTTTCAGGTAAGATTACCCATGTTACAGGTAGTGAGTCCCCTGTCAGCAGGAGCATACAAGTCAAAATTTGGATCAGGGATTGGCATAAACAACACATATAAAAGGCTAGATAGAAAATATTAGGGTCTGCTGACCACATATGGCCTCTCCTCTGTTGCTTATTTTTCTTCCCTTTCTCTTCAAACTTCTAAACATGGGAAAAACCATTCTTAGCTCACAGGCCCTACAAAAACAGGGTGCTGGCTGGATTTGGTCCCCCTGCCAACCTGTGTTCTAGAATTCCAGACTACTGCCAAAAGAAGGGGTGTATGTTTTGGAACTTCTGGCTGGTCTCAACTTCTTCCCTGGAGAGGCCTGGTCTTCTAGATCATCCGGAGAGGGAAATCAATGCTCTCTAAACCCTTTCTTCTCTCTTTTAGACGTACTGTCAGGATGAGGGGGGTTAAACAGCCACTCAGTCTTTGAGCTCCAGTTAGAAAGAAGAAAGGACTGGCTTGTCCAGTTCAGTCCCTATTTCCTATTCCTTCCCCACCTCTCCCCCACATCTGGGGCTGCCCCCACCCCTCAGCCCAGAGGGAATGTCTCCACAGCCGGCTCAGCCATGCCCCAGGGTCAGCTGGGAGTTCAGAGACAGATGCTCCAGATGGGGCTGGACAGATAGCTTCTGGGTCCCCCAGGGCCTCTCCCTGGGGCCTGGGGAAGAGGTCCAGGCAGCCAGATGGAGCTAGAAGCTGGGCCCCACCCCCAGAGCAGATGACTGGACCACCCAGGTTGCTTTTCTAGAAGAGTCCTGACCTGGCTTCTCTCCAAGTCTTCACTCTGACCTCCTCACCGGTCCTTGGCCTCTAGGGTCTCCCCTGCAAACACATCTTCATCTCCCCTGCTCACAGCTCACACCCTCAGGATGAAGTGTCTCTTCCCACCCCATGTGGCCACACCCCCACGTGGCAGTGCCATCTGAGCACCCCACACCTCTGCACCTTCACCTTGCCTCTCCTTTGCCTTCTGCCTGGTAAGCTGTTGGGCACTTTCCCTCCTCTGGAGAGCCTTCATAATCACCTCCTCATTACTGCAGTGGTTCCCAAACAGGGGCAACTTGGTCCCCCTCCGCCCTGGGAGCAGGTGATGTTTGGAGGCATTTTGGGTTGTCACCCTGGTGGGGATAGAGGCCAGGGATGCTGCTAACCATCCTACAATGCATGGCACAGCCCCTGTAATGCCAAAGAACGATCTGGCCCCACATGTCTACGATAGTGAGAAAAACCCTGCTCCAAGGGCTGGTACCCTCTCCCTCCCCCTTGTCTGCTTCCACCCGTCTGTCTGCATTTCCACTGCTGCCCTGGACAGCTAACTAGGACAGGTAACCGTGAGGCCCTGTGTCCTCCCTCTACACTAAATTTCAACATGGGCGCGGCCTGACTCATCTGGGTCCCAGCGCAGGGCTAGAGGTTGAAAGCACCATCACTAATTGAAAAACAAGCCATGAATCTGAGGGACTTGAGAGATGACGGAGCTGTGACAGGCTGTCATGGTGTAAGAGGCTGTGCAGCTGTGTGTGGGAAACGGAGACGTCTGTGCGTGACTAAGCTTGACTCGGCCTGAAGTCGGAGCGGGGAGGAGCAGCTGGGTAGCAGTTGTCGGCATGTAAGAGTGTTTAGGCGTCTGTAGTGCAACTGCCTTTTCTTCTACGGGTGGTCAAGAACACAGGCTGGAGCCAGGCTTCCTGGATTTAAATCCCAGCTCTATCGCTAGCTGTATGTCCTTGGTTTAATTGCTTAACATCTCTGTTCCTCCGTTTCTTATAAAACAGGGATTACTGTGTCTACCTAATGGAGTTATTGTAAGTAACAATTAAATCACTATTTCTAATGCATTTGGAACAACAGCTGGCACATGGTAAGTGAGCTGTAAGCTGTGAGAGTCTGTGTAAGTGGAGACGAGTGGAGGGGAGAGGGGCCCAGAGCTCTTTGGATCCAGGAGGAGATGCTGCCTGGAGCCTGGGCTGGGAAGCCCATCTTGCCTCCAAGTACTTTCACTCACCAAACTGGGCTGTCCTGGGCAGACCTCGCCTGCTCTCTAGACCAAGTTCCTCCTTTGGCAAACAAGGAACGTTGAGCCAACGGCCTGTCAAGGCCCCTTCCAGCCCAAACGGTCTGGTTTCTGAGGGTGCCTCAGACTGCCTGACACTGTCCCCTGGCCAGGAACTCAAGGTTCCTCAATGGCCTTTAGTCATCCCTGTTGGCAGCTCGGCCATGTGGGGAGGCGAGGCGGTCCTTTCCACCCAGTGCGGTGGTCAGGATGCCCTCGCTCGTTTGTTTGCTCTCTGTGTGGCTGCGCTCCCCTCTGCCCCAGGAGAGACAGGAGGCCTGGCGTCCATCTGTAGTTCAGTCTCTCACTCCCTGGGTGCCTTCAACCCAGCCTCCCAGGCCTCCTTTATGAGCAGGAAGATAACCTTGGCCCTACCCACCGTGTGGGGCTTCTGTGGGGAGATAATTTATGAGAAGGTGCTTTGTAAACATTTAAGATAATGTTATGATTAATTAACCACTTCCAGGAGGAAGCCCTCTGGGGCCTCTTTTATGGGGGAGACCGAGCTCCTGGTAATTAACAGCAGCACTGGCATTCTCGGCTCTGGTGGGGCAAGGTCTCCTCTGCTGAGCAGGCCACCCCGGGCAGCGCAGCAGTTTCCCAAGAGAAGCGCTTCTACGAGTGGCCGGCCTCGTGGCGTGGGCCGTCGGCGGGACACCACGCCACCGCATCTCTGCACAGGCCTGCGATTCCGCCCATCTGTCCCCTGGGGCTGGTTTGCCCTCCAAGGTCTAGCACAGCTGCCAACTCCTTTGCTAAGCCCTTCTTGTCTCTCCAGTCGGCCCTACCCCCAGCATTAGTCATTCCTTTTTTTCTGTTCCCATAGCACCGAGGAGCCCTCCACTATTAATACTCTCGCTGTTCCCAAGGAGTCTCCCCTCCCCACCCCACCCCTGCCCTCTGGATGGTTTTGGAGGGCAGGACAGGGCTCAGCTCTGACCGTGTGTCAGGCAGCTTCCTGAGGGCTGGGAGGTCTCTGCTGTGTTCACAGCTCATCCCGCCTCAAGTCTAGAACACTGCCGGGTTCATCCCTGTGGAATGAAGGTGTTGGCAGAAGCACTGTGCCGTCCTAGAATGATGGCTTTAGTGCCTCCCGAGGCAGGACCGTTGCCTCTGAGCCCCGCTGTCATCTCTCACTCTGGTGTCATCCTCTATCCCCTCTTCACTTGTTAAGTTTATCACATTTGCTCCTGGTTGAGAAAATCTATGGCCAGGCTTATGAGAAGTTGTTTGTAAGGCGCACGAGTAAACAGGCAGAATGCCCAAGAGCACGCCCCCTGGAAACACCACGCAGGTCTCTCGCCTGGGTCCCCAGAGGTTGGCTGCCCAAGTAATCTGGACAGGTGCCTGCAAATGCTCCCGTGAACGTTTACAACTGGGCCTCTGTGCTGCCCATTAGGCTTCCAGATTCCCTGCCCACCTGCCACTGAAATTCTCACCTTTCACCAGTAGCTGATTAGATGGGAGGCCCCGAGAACAGAGGACATCACGCTGGGTTTGTCCACGCTGCGCCCTTGGAAGTGTCTTAGTCCCTTCAGGCCAAATGCAACCCCACAGCCTCTGCTCCACCACCACCTGCCTCCTTAAGGACCCCCCACCCCCCGCCCCAGCTTCACCCTCTCCTCTGCCGATTCCTGACAACCCCTTTAAAAATGAAGTTTTTGTATTAAAAAAGAAAAAGATCCTAGCCCCACAACCCCTCTGGTAACCACTCCTTTCCTCCTCCTCCACCAGTCCCTGGGAAGGGCCATCTCTGCTCTTCCTACCTCCCTTCTCCCTCTTCAGCCCACCGCAGGGGGCTTCTACCCACGGGACTCCGCTCCATCAGCCTTGGCAATGCAAGGTCACCATCGGGTCTTCTACATTCAGCCACACCGGGCTGCTGTGCCCGGGTCTGCCTCTGGAGCCCGACAGCATTCCCTCAGTTGTCCACATCTGAGTGCCTGTTCTTACCGACGGGTACTGCTCTAGGGACTGTGGACCCTCGTCCTCAGGCGCTTCCATTCTTTCTCTGGCTCAGGAGGATCTTGTCTCCCAGCTTAGAGGGGCCTGCTCTCTTCCTCCTCCTTCCCAGGACCTTCTAGCAGTGGGGCTGTGATCCAGGGCTTGACCTTCACTTCTCTTTTTCACTCACAGTCTCTCCAGGAGATCCTTCTCTACCACTAGTTGGATACCAGTGACCCAACTGTTGGCTTTCTTCCCCTGGCTACCCTCCGAAGAAACAGACCCCTGTGTCCAAGTGTTTGTATGCTGTGTCACCAAACCTCAGTTCCTGCGTGTCCCACAGCCCCTACCTTCTCTTTCTCCAGCCCCAACATCAGTCAAAACTAGAAGCCAGTTTTAAACTCCACTCTCTCATCCTCAGGCTGAACCAATGACCAGCTCCTACTCAGTGTTTGTTTTTCTAACCCTCTTACAACAGCTGCCTTCTCACTGTTGCCTCGTCTCCAGTCTCACATTCTCAGACCCAGCCCACTGCACCAGACGCCTGAATCATTTCCCTAAAATGCAAATCTGACCCCCTCTGTCCTCTTCAATGGGACCCTATTGTTCCCACCCTGAAGGCCTTCCTCCCCAGCTCGGCCTCCGCGCTGGTGCCCGCGTGCCCATTCTTACTGTGCCCTGCCATGCCGGGGGCTGGAGATTCTGCATATGAAACTGCCGACCACAAGGGCCCTCTGTGGTCTGCTTCTGGCTCACCTCGTCAGCCTCCCATCCTTCTGCCTCCTCCCATTCTACCCTAGCGACACACAGACTTTCTCTCCTCTGGGCACTTTCTTCCCACCTTTGTGGGCCCCTGCTTACTACAACCTTGTTCCGTTTCTGGAAAACTCCTCTATCCTCTACTCCTGCCAGAGTCCTGGTTCTGTCACTCCGTGTAACTCCCTGTGTGATCACAGTCAAGTGATCACTCCTGACATAGTGTCATCACTTAACCCAGTGCTGCTCATCTCTGACTGTACACGAGAACCAGCTGGGGAGCTTTAAAAATTTGATGCCCAGACAGCACCCCAGACCAGTGAGATCAGACGGTGAGTGTCCGGGGACTCCGGTGTGCAGTCAAGTGGAGAACTCAACCTCCCTCTTAAGACAGTACACACTTTGTATCTGAAAGGATTCCCAAAGGGAGCCGACTCTGGGGCACACACCTCAGCATTCTGCTCAGAGCACTTAGCAAAAGCAGGCTTGGGACTGTTCCAAGCATGGGCCTGAGGTTGCCCATGGAAAAGCCCCATCACTTCCACTGCAGCTGAGCATGACTCAGCAGGCCCAGACTTCCTGGTGACCTGCTCCCGAGCTTTGGGCGTGGCCCCCACTGCCACCCTCCGCCTCTTTGGAGGAGGCCCCACTCTGACTCCTGGTTGCCACCCCACTCCCCCAAACAGGCCCACATCATCGGGAGCCAGCCACACTCACTTTCTGGCCTCACCCGTCTGGACCGTGAACGTGTTCAGAGGACTTGTCCACTCTCACTTTGTCCTGCCCGGGGAAGGTATGGACTTTTAAACTGACGAGGTGGTTGGTCAGGAAGACGGCCCGAGATTGTATAAACAAGAGAGTTTGGCTTCTGACTCCACATCCCCTAGCTATGTGACCTTGAGCCCGCTGGTCATTTCATCTGCCCTGAGCCATGATTTTCAGGTCTATAAAGTGGAAATCACAGCCCGATGTTATGAATGTACACAGCAAGCCTGGTATAGAGGAGGGACTTGTCACAGTCTCCTCTCCTGCCCCCTTCCTCTCCCCTCCTCCCTAAAGCAGTGGGCTGGCTAGGCTGGAGGTGCTCACTGGGGTCCCTCCCTGTCCGGACACTCAGGTGAACAAGTGAGGACAGATCTGGGTGTGTTGTGGGAGAAGGGAGTCAACAGATATGTACCCCGCCCTGGTTCCTAGGACAAGAAGCCATTTTTGCTTTGCCTGGCCCTGGGGCCTGCAAGGAGACAGGCAGTTTCAGCCTAGAGTGGGCTCCCTTACAAGGGAGCGTGCCACGTATGGATGGGTGAGGGCACGGGTTCAGGGACCACCTGGCAAGGAGGCCACCGAGGCAGACTGATGTTGCTTCCTGGCTCCATCTCTTACTAGCTGGTGATGCCAGGCAGGCTCTGGCCATTCCCCACACCTGCAGGGTAGGAGTGGGAGTGGCTACCTGCCTGCCTGCCTTACAGTGTGGTGTGAGCAGCAGGTGAGAGAATCACCAAGGCAGCCTCTGTAACCCAAGGGCCACGTGAATGCAGCACTACACGGAGCATGGCTGTGTTGGGTGGGAGGTTGGTCGAGGTGATCTGTAAAGATCCCGCGACTCTGTGGGCCTTAAGATTCCAAGGCCAAAGCTATTAGTCTGTAACCCGTTCAGGGTCAGAATATTCGCTGGTGATGTCTCCAACAACCAAGAGGCAGGGTGAGCGTGTATGTGGGGCGGGGGGGGGGGGGGGGGTGTGGCGAGGGTGCACAGCAGAGCCTGCTGGTGTTGAGAAGCCAAGGACGGGACAGCACTCACCTTCTGGGGGGCGTTGATGACTCCAGTGTTGTAGCCAAACTGCAGGGAGCCAAGCACTGCCCCTCCCACGGCCAGCATGAGGCGGCCCGTCAGCTTCTACAGAGGAAAAAAACAAAAACCCACACTGTTACAGGCATGTCGGGGCCCAGGTTACTAGAGGGCAGGGCTTGGCTGGCAGGTTCCCATTCAGATATCTTGCCTGATTCCTGGTACCACACCAGCCTTCTCCCAAGAAACTTGGCCACTTCCTGACCTCAGGTGCCCAAACCAGCCCTGCCAACTTCTAGACACGGGGCTGGCCAGACTCATTCCTGGGGAGAGGGGAATTAGGGTCTTCTCCCTCTCTGTAGCCAGGGCCTGGCATTCACCTCATTGCCCTGGTGAATCCTGGGGTTGAGGTGGCCCCAGATTCTGATTAAGAGGCCCAGGAACCAATGCAAGGGGGTGCTGAATGATGTGGGAAGAGCAGCATAGATGGATGGGGGACGTACCCTGGATTTGGAGATGAGGATACAGGCTTCTAATTCCAGCCCACTGACTTCCTTGCACTGTGAATTCCACCAGGTAGATCCCTGTCCCTACTCCTCCAGGGCCCTGTTTGCTGCAAACACTTGCCTCTAGTCACAGGGCGGATACCGAGGTGGAGACCAGTTCCAACTCACTCAGGGGGTTGCAGAGAACCAGGCTGAAGTTCAAGACAACCATCCCGAGACCACAAGCTTCCCGGGTTGTTTGGACACAGATGACATACCAGCCAGGAATGTGCTTTGCTAAAGTAACACAAGGTGAGTAAGAGTGCTGGGTCAAGGTGTTTCCAATGGGCAAAGGACTGGGGCAGAAAAAGGGCGGGGGTTTGTGTCTCCTGGAAGCCAAGGGCAGGAAGGTGGCAGGCAGGGAGGAGGCCAGCCGGCAGGAGGGCCTGGGTGAGTGAGGTGCCTTGCTAGAGAAAGGGAGAGAACTTTTTTTTACCCTTTGTAAAAATGAAGAAGCCAGTTAAGGCAGGCTCTTAACTAACCGAAAGAACGGAGCCTGGGGGTGGGACGCCAAAGAAACAACGGGTATTCACCAGGTGCATCACACACCAAACTTGGCACTGGAGGGGACGGGTGGAGGCACAGATCCGGAGCCACACCTACCTGTGGAGGGGAGAGCCTC
The DNA here is from genome assembly GCF_019923935.1 of Bubalus bubalis. Classification (NCBI taxonomy): domain Eukaryota; kingdom Metazoa; phylum Chordata; class Mammalia; order Artiodactyla; family Bovidae; genus Bubalus; species Bubalus bubalis. Next base: position 102,953,962 of record NC_059162.1, on the reverse strand, counting down.
AGCTTGGCCACAGCCTTGCTATGGGCCTCGGCCTCCCCTCCTCCCTCCCAGAACCCAGAAGCAGCCCTGACTTCAAGATCCTCACAGATATTGCTGGGTTTAGGTGTTAATAAGACACGTTCCTAGTATGGTCTTTTCATTCTCTAGAAACTGTCAGACCAACGATTGCAAAAGCCAAGGTTCTCACGTCAGAGGCTGAGAAAGAGGAAGGAGGTTTCAGCCAGCCAGAGTTCAGAGCCCATTTCTTGTTGGGGCGGCAGGGGAGAAGCTGGGTCCTTCCTTCCCACGGCCCCTTTCTGGCCAAACTCTGGTCACTCATCCTAGACGGTGGGGCTTTCCTCCTGGCAGGCTGCACTCCTTTTCAATCTGGCCCCTCACGGCCCACCCTAGCACTCCCAGAGCCTCCTCGCAACTGCCTAGGGAGTCTTTAGACCCTGGACTGTCGGTTCCAGTGGGTGGTGACCACCCTACAGACCTCCTCTGGGAAGGGGCCCAGCCGAGCCCAACTCCCAGGGTGACCACTGGGACTAAGTAAGAGGAAGATATCCCAAGGACAGGAGGGCTTGACAGCGGCTGTTGAACCCCACACATGGGAGCTTTCTGCCTGTGAGTCACAGGCGTCAGCTTGGGGCTGGCCTTGGGGTTGGCCATCATCTGATACTAATGGTATTCAAGATATGTATTTTCCTGGTACACACAAGAATAAACAGGAACTAGCAATGCAAACCTATGATTTGAAGAAATGTGGCATGGCTATATAATAGGGTACCTAAAAAAGAAAGCTCTTTAGGTAGAGATGTGGCATATTCCTCTTGTTATAATTAAGTAAGAAGCAAGGCTTCAGAACGGTGTGTTGTATGATATGCTACCTTTTGTGTGGAGGAAAAAAAGGCCAGGGTTGGGGAGAATATACATACCTATTTACTTAAAAGAATGTACAAGAAAGGTAGCAGTGTACCTTGGGGATCTGGGTGGCAGAGGCAGGGTAGAAGGAACATTTTCATTTTCCATCCTTTTGTACATTTTGTCATTTTGTAGCACATGAATGTATCACCTATTCAAAAATATTTTTTACAAGTCTTGTGGTTTCATATTATTTAGAACACAGCAAATGAAACAAACCTAAGTGAAAAATGATACAGATGATATGCAGATCTGGTAAAAATCGAGCCCTTGCCTGAATGACACCGCAGGAGGGGCTCTGTGGGGGATCAGTACTATTACTACAGGCCCTGTCTCAGTCTGGCTCTAATGTGCCAGGGGTCTCTGGGCCTCTGAAGTCAGGCTTGGGGGCCCCACTGAGCAGCTGTGGCTCTGGGAGTGGGGGCTGCCACCTGTCAAGGTCAAACTCTGCTTTAGAAAGCCTGCCCACCCAACCATGGGGTTATATGCACTCTACCCAGGCAGGCGGTTGCATCAGGACCTACTAAAAGGCTCAGTGATTCGTGCGCCCGGCCCTTTCCTGACATCAAGGAAAAGCTTTAGGTCCATTGGGAAGGGGGAAACTGGTGTGATCTGAGCTTCATCCAGGGCACTACGGGAGCCCTGCAGGGACAAACTTCTAGTTTCACCTGGGATGATCAATCAAAGGTGGGTTCCTGGGAGGTGACACTGGAGTTGGGCCGTGAAGGACATGCAGGGAGTCTGCCAAGGGGAGAAGCGGTGGCAAGACTGCATTCCAGGTAGACAGAACAGTATGTGCAGGGGGAAGCTGGGGGGCCCGGCACAGTTGGATTCATGCTCAGTGTGGCTGGATGCTTGATGCAGGGGAGGAGCATGGCCCTGCTCCTGGGTAGGCACACAGCGCCCATCTCTGCCCCTGCTGCTCCCACCACACTCAGCGTGATCACTACTGGACTAGGAACCAGGAGACCCAGGCTGAAAGGCAGAGTGCTGTTTCCCTTCACCTTGAAATTGGTCTCTGTGGTAGCTTTGACTCTGGGTCTCAGTTTCTTCACATGGGAAATGGGGTAAGAGTGCCTTCCCTAAAGGCTTGGTGTTGAGTTCTGGGTCAATGCCCATCATGGAGCCGGCAGAGTTCACTTGACAGGTGTCTGCTGAATCAGGGAGGGATGCGAAGCCATCTGCCTCCACCAGCCCTGTGGCTGGAACTGAAAGGCAGCAATGCAGTCCATTCATTCAGCGTGTATTTATTTAGATGCCAAGCTGATGGACTAGTTGATGAGAAGGGTTCCAAGTTCCACAGCTCATGGCTTTCTCATGGAAGCCTTTTATACAGGTGGAGGAGCAACACAGAGCCCAGAATCTGAGAGCCCTGGCCACCTATGACCACCTCTGGGGATGGGGCTACCTTCTAGAACACCCGTTGCCATTCCAGACCTTTGCCTTTGCTGTGTCCTCTATAGTCTCCAGCTTCTGCTCCAAGAAGTTGGGGAATACCCAACTGCTGTTCCCCCATGACACTGGGAACTGAATGGGACCTAGAGTGCCCAGAGTAGGATGCAGAGCTGAATGTTTGTACAAAGGTAACCGATCACTTTTGAAATTAGTGTTTTGGGCAAAACTGGCTCTGTGAGTATCTATTCCCCTCAGCACAGCATTCATCCTAACAGATTCCAACTTGATCATGTAGCAAACCCCTGATGAGGACTGGAACATCAGCTCTGAGGGATGGAAAAAGCCTAATAGTAGCTCTCCAGCCTCCACCCCACCCCACAGGGAGGTAAAGGCCTCTGAGTTCAAACCCTGATTCTCTGAGGGGTGCCCCAGGCAAATGCCTGGGCTCAGGGCCCTGCACAGAGGCGGCTCTCACACCCCCATCCCTCGCCATCCCCACCCCAATTCTGGGGGTCCTGAGGCCCACTGAGAGCTCTCCCTCTCCCAGGAAGCCACCCATGAGGTGCCTGCCAGCTTTGGGACCTCTCCTCCCACACACGGAGATGCCGGGGGGCCTGGCCAGGTCACATAATTTGCCGAACATCATGCATGGCCTTTTGACCTGAGCCTGTGGGCCGGGCCTTTCCCTGGCACACACTCCAGCCCTGGGCTCTCCTGGTCAGTACTGGCAGAGGGAGGGCAAGTGGCCACGCCATTGAGGTAGGTCACTCCGTGTGGGAGGAGGGTCTATGGGGAGGGTCCCAGAGCCGGGATGAGCCACAGGTGGCTTGTATCCCTTCCTCCTCCCACAGCTCCCACATGGGGTACACTGGAGCAAGGAACAATGACTGTATGGCCCCCAGTTCTAAGGAGGGTGGGGCAGGGGCTTATTGGATCCATGACGGCTCCTTTTTAATTTATTTTGTGTACATTTCTTTTCTAAGATTTCATTTGAACAAAATTCTGGTCAATACAAAAAGAAGCCCAAGAAATTGCAGAATTGCTGTAATGCTCTCCCGTGATAGATGGGGAGCCTAAGGCCAGAAGGTAGGGGCCAGGATACTCAGCAAACAGAAGCCAGTCCCGGGACTTGAGTTCTTTGGATTCCTGGACAGACATTTTACTCTTTGAACTCTTCCAGCCTTCCAGGTCTTTTCAAGAAGTGTGATAACCCTGGGAAGTATGACCTTCAGGTGACCTGAGGCATTTATTTACTCCTCTCCAAACCCTTTTCTTCAAACCTTCCAGGGATGTCAGGACTTCTGCGTGGCTGAGCCACCCCTGCACCCCGCGGTGGCCCTAGAAGCAAGAAGGTGTTCATCAATCTTTAAAGCAGAGAGTAGAGGAGGGAGCTGCGGCTTTTATCAGCGCCGGCAGCACCAGCCAGGCCCCGGGCAGCATGCCAGGGCTGCTTCCACATCCTGATTTAACCACCACCACCAGGCTCTGGGGGAGAGATTGCTCTCGCTTCACAGAGGAGAGCACTGGAGGCTCAGAGAGGGAAAAATGGATGGCCAGAAGGCCTTTGGCTGCTGCGAAGCCTCATTTCGAGGGGTCTCTGCTGCCAAATCCTTCCTGCTCACGTCCTCCCTCTGCTTCCCGGTACTGGTGCCCGAAAGGAAACAAGGTTTCTACCTGGTGCTTCCTTCCTATGTAGGTCACATTTCATCCCAGCAACTTGCTGTGCCTTGCCCTGTCTGAGCCAGGACAGCTCAGACCCACACTCAGAAACCTCTTGGCCACTTGGGTTGATTTTGCTCTAAGCCCAGGTTAGTCAACTACGGCCCGTGGTCATGGTCAAATCCAGCCTGCCAGCTAAGAATGGGTTTTACGTTTTTAAGTGGCTGGGGGTGGGGGGCGGGGAGAGAAGACCAAAAGTTTGCGATACATGAAAATTATATTAAATTCAAATTTCAGGGGAGTTCTCTGGCGGTCCAGTGGTTAGGACTCAGCACTTTCACTGCTGTGCACCTGGGGTTCAATCCCTGGCTGGAGAACTAAGATTCTGTAAGCCACACGGTACAACCAAATAAAAAAAAAGGTTCAAATTTCAGTTACCATTAATAACATTTGATTGTAACACAGCCTTACTTGTTTGTGAAGACTGTATTGTTTATGGCTCCCTTTGTGCTACAACAGCAGACCATGCGGCCCACAGAACTTATAATATTTACTTACTATTTGGCCCATTACAGAAAAAATTTGCCAATCTCTACTTTAAGTCCCAGGTGCTCTGAATGGCTGTGTGCAAACCCAACATATGATAGCTGTGCAGGATTTTTCAAAGCCTTCCAGGCAAAACCAAATCACCTTTCAAAAAGATGTTAAGTGCAAACAAACAACTGACTCCTTGAGCCAGCACCTGGGCATGTAGAGAAGCCAACATCCCAGAGAGGGACCTGTTCAGTGGGGAGGTGTGCCCCTATTTGACTATGAAAAGATTAACTTGATAAGACTATGGGAATATGCAACCCCAACACTCTCAGCTGACAAGGTTAAGTCACAGCTCCCCTACTTGTATGACCTTGAAAAAGTTCCTTCTCCTAAGATCTCCTGTTCTTCATAAAAGAGGCTTCCTAAGAATAAGAAGTTATATTACTAAGGAAAGGCAGTACTTGAGGGCAGGTCCCCAACACTGTTCTGGTCAATGGAGATTCAGCAACAAACTAAACTGAATCCCTGCTTCATGGAAATTGATATTTTAGATGGGGCAGCAGTGGGTGGAGTGGAAGGCAGAATATAAATACCTAAAATATATTAGGTAGTGAGTGGCATGAAGAAAGAAAATGATGGGGACAATCACTTAATTAGGCAGGACATCTTATAATGGAATATTATGCAGCTGATGGAAAGAATAAAACACACCTATAGGTACTTGATATGAAAAGAGTAGAGTGCTAGGGAAGAAAGAAAAGTAGTAAGCAAGAATAGAATGTACACTGTGTGTAAGTAAGGAGGAGATAATCACTTTATATCACAGCAAGTGCTTAAATGTGCAGAGACAAACACCATAGGTATTGGTGGGTGAACAGGATGGAATGCACAGGGCTACACAGAACTATGTAGAAAGTGTGATCCAAGTACACTAAATTCCATTTATAGGCGCATATATACACATGCACAAAAAGAGGTCTGTGAGGGGTAAATACCCAATGATTACAACTGGGAGAAGATGTTCACTCTTACTTTGCATGCTTCTCTATACTTGGCTCCATTACTTCTGTAACTTAAAAAAAACTTGCAACCTGACCTAGAGAGGTAGGTATTATTTCTGTTGTTGTTTAGTTGCCAAGTTGTGTCCAATTCTTTGAGACCCCACGAATTGTAGCCCACCAGGCTCCTCCCATGGGATTTCCCAGGCAAGAATATGGCAGTGGGTTGCCATATCCTTCTCCAGGGGATCTTCCTGACCCAGGGATTGAATCTATGAGTCCTGGATTGGCAGGCAGATTCTTTACCACTGAGCCAGTTACAGTTGGGGAAAAAAGCTCCAGCAGGAGGAATGGCTGGCCTGGGGTGAAATGGTAGAGCTGTTTCCAGTGGAGCCCTTTCCTCCTCACTCCCCAGTGAGCTCTGGGCTAGGTGATTTGGGCAGATGTCCTGTCCAGCAGAGGCCTCAGTAGCCAAAGGTTCTCTAAGCTGGGGTCTGGCAAGAGCTCTCTCCCCTTCCAGGGTGCCAAGGCCCTAGGGAAGCAAAAGCCAGCAAAGCGTTGGTGCTGAAGTCTTAGAAAGGGTCAACTGTCCTCAGTCTACCAGAGTTCAAGGTGTGGGAGCCCTGCTCAGTTACTGCAAAACCCCAATGTTTATGCATTACCTACTGCTTCCCTGGCCTGGAGGTTGGACAGTAGAGCCTTAGGCTCCACTCCACTCCTCCCATGGATGAGGTGGGTAGCAGCTGGAGGTTTGTTGTGGTGGCCAGGCCTAGACACAGCCTCTCTGAGCCCAGAAGTCCAACCAGGAGGCTTCTCAGCCTCCACTATTCTGGGGATGCTGAGTGACTTTGTTACCTCTCTGCCCAGGAGTGAGGTGGGGGAAGGGTGAGGTTGCAGGTCCCAAGCCAACGCTGCACAGTTCTCCTTTGTCCTAGGCCTCCCCAGCTCTGCCAGCTAAGGTGGGGTGGGTTGGGAGTTGGGGGAGAACTGGATGACTGTATCCCTGGAGCTGGAGCAGAGCTCTAGGCCCTGACATCCTGTGATCAGGAGGCGCTGGGTAAAGCTGAGCTCCTTGAAGTCACAAGCTGATTATGGGAGGATTTGGGGTTGACCCAGCTCCAGGCCAGTTAGGGTTGGTCCTGAAACGGCTCAGCATGGGACAAGGATCATCATAGAGATGTTTACAATGTCTGCACACCCAAACTGATGTGCAAAGGGTCCTTCCATTTAAAATAGCCACCACCCTGGTTTAGGGCACTGGACCAGTCTCACCACAAGCACCATGGGGAGTGAACCTCCATTTTATGGGGAAGAAACCCAAGGCTAAGGAGAGTCACATCCCCAAGGTCATAGTGTTGTGAGGATGTCTTGTTTCCTTTCACAGAAGGCTTTCAATTGTCAAATTATATCTAACCCAACTATTAGACTGCACCCAGAAAGAGCCTGGAAAGTCCTGGAGTCTGAGAATTCCTGCTCATTTGGGGTGAACAGAGGGTGAAACAGAAAAGATGGGTGTGGAAGAGGAAGTATTTTAAAAAAAAATTAGCGAAGAACATCTCAAATTTTTGGACAGCTATATCTTGGTTAAGCTTCTTTCCTTCTCTGGCCTCCGTTTTCATCTGTTAAACAGAGGGTTGGGCCATGCACTGGAAGGTCCCTGCTGGGGACTTTCCTTTATCTTCTTGGGCCATCCCAGAAAGGCTGGCAGTGTGTTTTGTGGTGAGAGGCTAGTTTATGACCTTAGAAAAGTCATTTTCCATTGAACCGTGATGTCATCATGTCTTGGAATCACCCTCACAGGGAAGCCAGGGCAGCCCCATCAGTGGACCCATCTCGGGGCTTGGCACTCTCACCCATGTTCTGCTCTGCAAACCAGCTTCCTGACAAACCCCAAGTGGAGAAGAACTGGCCAGTTGGAACTTTAAGGATGTGCCTGAACAAGTGATACAGCCCTGGTATGCTGGGGCTCCCCAAAGGCTCCAATTGCCAGAATGCCAGACTTCTGGACAGAGGCTGCAACCTAGGTAACCCCAGGTCACCTAGGGCCCAGGTAAGTGCAATGCATCATGGGAGTCCAGAGAAGCAAGGGATATTTATGGAGCATCCATGGGGACAGACAGACACATTTATTTCTGAGTTCTTGCAGACACTCTAATGATGAAAATGACATCATTCTGTGGACGCGGTAATTGAGCTAAAGCTGGAATTCAAAACCACAAATGCAGGACTTCAAAAGCCTATGCTCTTTGTACCTCTGAAGGGCTGAGGAACCCCGCAGATTTCTCATTTCTCCTTTGTATGGAGGGTGGAGTCGGCAGAGGTCCTGGCGTGTGATTAGGGTGCCAGGAAGGACTAGTTGAGGGGTCTTCACAAAGGGCTGGGCGAGATATCTGGGGGCAGGACTCACCCTTGTCTGCTGCCCAGTAGGGAGTGTGAGCAAACTCCCGGCTGGAACAAGAGGGTCTTCGACTTGTCTCCTCCCTACTTTTCACTCAGGTAAACATCACAATGAGCCACAGAGAAGCACCACAAAGTGCAGGGAAGTCAGATGAGTCAGTTCCCAGTTCTAAGGAGATGAGGAGGAACACAGCAAAGCGAACTTCAGAATCAGACACCCCTAGATTTAAGACCTTGGGCAAGAGATATATATATAACCTCTCCAGGCCTCAGTTTAACCTCCTGCACAAAAGGACTGGGTGTGCTGATTGAGTCAGCAAATCCAAAGGGAAGGGCTCTTTTCTAGAATGTATACAGGATGGTCTGTAGAAGGTTTAGCCAAAAAAAAAAAAAAAACTTTTTTTTTTTTTTACTATAATTGCTATCTGTATTTACCTTTTGAAATTTCTACTTTATGTTCTCATATAATCAATTATTATAACAGTGCACGTATATGAATTTATGTGTGCATGCTCAGTCGCCTCTGACTCTCTGTGACCCCACGGTCTATAGCCCGCCAAGATCCTCTGTCCATGGGATTTCCCAGGCAAGAATAAATGCAGATAAACCACTGGAAAGGAGGCACTCCAAAATTATTTATTGATGGAGCAGGTAATCAAGAGTTTGGAGGGTACTGCATGAAAAACACCCACCTGCTACAGCATTTAGAACTGGCTGGCACATGGGCAGCCCTGGAAGTCAGGCAAACTCTCTCCCCTCCATTCAAAATTCAAGCAGGCTCATGGTGAAAAGGAACAGTGTACACTGAAAGCCCTTTCTGATTAGCCGGGGTTCAAATCCAGTTCAGCCACTTACTAGATGTCTGACTTCAGGAAAGTTACTTCTCTTCTCTGAACTCCCTCCCTGAACCATATGGAGGGTCAGTGATACTGAAAAGCATTTGAGCCCAGAGCCTAGTAAACTATTAAGCAGCTTTGAATTTCTCCTCCACTTTTTTTCTCCACTCAGAATATTCACTTATCCACTCAACAAATAAACACCCAGGTCCTGCATCATATGCTGAACAGACATTTCTTTCCCTTGAAGGAGTGAAAAAGATATCCTTCTCTTACAGACAGTGAAACTGAAGCCCAGAGAGATTAAGTGACCTGCTAGAGCCCTGAGCTAACACAGCAAGCAAGTATTTAAACTTTGCAGTGGTAAGTTCTTACCATTAGCTAAAAGAGCTTCTCATTTTATTTGTATTTTGTTATACCCCAGCATAACGGCTCACCTATGACTGTCGGGAAATGTGTTCTGGGCTCAGCAGGGTCTCCCTTCAGGCCAGGGCGGGCTGGTGAAGCAAGTTGTCTGGATTCCTCAGGCACAAAGGAGCCTTTTCCCGCTGAGGGTATAGCTTGGCCACACTGTCACGCACCTCTCTGCCCAGTCAAAACCTTGCTCAGTTCCACCGGACACCTCCACCGCCCATAGGAAGGGTAGTGCGCAATTCAGTGCTAACCCACACCAGGTGAAAAAACGTACACCCTCGCGCCTTCCATGCCGAGTTTCCAAAAAAAAAAAAAGTGACTTGAAATATTCTACAGAAGGGGGAAGGAGGGAGGAAAGAAATAAAGCCCTACACAAAAGGTGGGGCCCAGTAAATGTTGGAAAGGAGTCATTCTGGGAAAGTCACAAAGAGAGAAAAAAAGAGATCGTATCGAGGCAGTTTGCTCCCGCGGGAAGAGTCCTCATCTATTCAGTCCCGTGTCCCCCAGCTCCCTGGCGCGAGCTCCTTGCACTCAAGCCCGGGGCCCCTTCCCGAACCCCTGTCCCCCCCGGGATCGGGGCGGCGGCCCCTGGTGTACACTCTCCACGCGGCCCTCATCAGCCCCGCCTGAACAGGGAAACGTGCCACCTCGGAGCACATCACCCCACTTGGCTAAAGCTCTGGGGCCTGCCCTACGCGGAAAGAAGGGCCTCGTACGCGGGTTTTTCGCCTCAGCCCTGCAGCCAGACATCCTGGGGTTAAAGCCCGGGCCTTAGCAGACTGCCTTCCGCCTCGGAGCCCCAGAGGGCTGGCGCGGGGACCACGCGGGGAGGCGAAAAACGCCCAAAACCAGGCCGCGCGCCTAGTGTGGCGCCCGGGAAATGAGAGCAGCGGTTCCCAGCCCGCCGAGCGGGGGCGGGTCCCTCCTCCTCCGCGCTCAAGGGCCGGGGCCCGACCGGGGGCTCGGCCGGCTCAGCCAATGGGTGCCGCGCTCGGACCCCTCCCCCGCCCCGGGAGGAGCCGGCGCGGGGCCGCAGCCGGGGAGGATCGTGAGCGACGTGCCGTGCCCGGACCTGGGTCCCCGGGCCCTGCCGGGCCGCGTGGACCTCGCGGCTCCCCGGAAGGAAGCCAATTACTCAGTGGGGGCGCCACCTACGCACGCGGCGCCCAGGCGCCCGCCAGATCCCGAGCCCATCCCTGTCACCGTCCCCCGGCCCGGCAGGGCGCTGCGCTGCCGGCCGGAGGAGAGGCCCAGGCCGGCGAAGCGATCAGCGGGGGTCCGCGCCTTTGTTCCCGGCAGGAAGGGCCCGCGGGCGCGCGGACTCACCTTGCTGGTGGGCTCCATGGCCGCGCTGCGCTGGAGGCTTTCGCGGCACCGGGTGCGCGGGCAGGCTGCGCTCTGTGGATCCCGCTTCGGCTTCGGTCTCGAGACTCCGTCTGCGACTCGCTTGGCCTCCCTCTGCCTTGCGAGCTAGTTGCTGAGACCTGCGGCCCACTGTCTGAATTCTCGCATTGGTTACCTTTGAGCACTCCGACTGTCGCCTTTATAGGACCCCAGCCATTGGCTAGCGAAGCTGGGGGGCGGGGCGGAGGGGGTGGGTAGAGCCTGGGGGCGGGGACTGGGGCACGTCCGGGGCGGGGCTCCGCGAGGAGGGGTCCAGGCGAGTGAGGGGGTTGGGGAGGGAGGGCGCCCGCTGGGTACCTTGTTCTGGCTGCGGATCTCCACTTCTCCCTGAGTCCTGAGAATTCTCTGGCTGTGTGACTCTCTGCAAGTGTGCGCACCTCTCTGGGCTTCAGGGCCAGGAGCAAAATGGAGGCGCTTGTACCGGCTGTGAGACCAAACTCGGAGCCGCACACGGTAGCGCGTGGGAGTGAGGACTGGAGTCCTCACTTCGCCAACGGATAACTTCGGGAAACTAGCTGTAATGATTGTACCACCTCATAGGTTTGTTATGAAGATTAAGTGAGTTAAGTGTTTAGAGCAGCCTCTGATATGTGGTAAGTGGTATTTAAGCATTTGTTAGACTACGGGAGGTCTCGCTCCGTGATTTTCTCCCTTACCCTCTCCAACCCCACATTCCTGTTTGTAAACCAAGCCTGGCTTTAGCACAGGCTGGGCCCTCTGCCTGAAAATCTATGCCCACCTCTTCTTAGGACTTAAATATCACCTCCTCTGTGAAGCTTTTCTCTACTCCTGAGAGTACATGTGACTCTATGGTGACAGGTAAGTGTGAAAAATATGAATGATAAGAACATAGAAGAACTTGGATTTGAACCAACTCCGCTGTAGACCAGCCCTGGTATGATCCTAGGCAAGGTGCTAGCCTATGAGGCTCTGCTTTCTTCTGGTTAACCGGGAATGAACATGCCCACCAACTTCAGGTGCTAACATGAGAGAGACATTGTCGAGATCAGCCCATGAAGTACTTAGCGCATGTTGACTTGCATGTAAGGCCCCCTTTAGTGGCAATGGTATTTTTTCACCTTATTTCATCTGATTTCACCTTATTTCTTCTTCTGGAGTCGTGTCTTACTTGAGACACAGTGAAGGGAAAGACCCCTAGTCCAAAGGTCTGGACAAGGTCTGGACAAAATCTTGAGGTTAACCTGAGGGTCCCTTTCTCTATGGAAGGGGTCAGGAGGGGCTATTTTCTCTTGGGAAGGAGGAGCCTGGGCATGACCCCTGGAGTCCTCTGTCTGGGCTGTGGGTCCAGTGCTGGCCAAGGGAGGGGGCTCCCTGTCTGGGCAAGAAGCCCTGGCAGGGAAGGCAGGCCCCTTCTTGGTGCACTTCTGCCCATGGCTCCTATTTCTATGATCTCCCAGTTGCTCAGCCTGGAAAGCTTGGGGCCACCTCTCTCTTCATCTGGTGCCCAAGCCCCTAAGTCCCGTCGATTTCACCTTTCTGTACCACCTCGTCCTCCTTCTCTTCTGCTGCCTGCAGGGCTTCTGGCTCCTCTGGCCCTCGTCCTCTAGTGCTGACCATCATTCTTCTGTTTGTATGTCCCATGTTGCCATAGAGGCAGCAAGGTCCAGCCTGGCTAGCAAGGCCTTCAGGGCATTCGTTTAAAGGCTTAGCCTCACCCCTCACACTTGCACTTGCCACATCTGTACCTTTGTTCAGATTGTTTCCTCGGCCTGACTCCCTCCACCCCCACCTCATCAAGCCAAAGTGCTTCTGATGGCACAAAGCAGCTCTAGAAGGGGCCCCTTCCAGGAGGCGTGCCTGAGTCCTCCACGAGGGAGTTGTTCTCCCTTTTACCTTTTGATGTTTCTTAGTGTGCTGCTGTGCTTTCTCTCTTCTTCCAGGCTGAGCACCTTGAGGATGGCTTCTATAGCTGAGATACAGAGGTGAAGGAAGAAGGCAGAAATGAATGAACACATGAGCAGTTAGTCTGCTTGTTTCTTGCCAACACAAGTGTTCCCTGAAGTACCTTTTGGGTTTTGCCACTTCCCTGCTCCAAGTCTCTCCATTGCTCCCTGTTGCCGAATACATTCAGTCGACTGTGTATACCTCTTCCCAGCTGTGGCTATGTCCCACCTAGCTCACGGGGTACCCTTGCTATCAAGCTCTCTTTCCTTCTCCAGGCCAGCCCTGTCTGTGCTGGCTGCTTCTCCAGGGACAGAGACAACCAAGCCTGTTGCTAACCTTATGGATTCCCCAGACTGGAGAGAATGAAGAGGGGAGGTGCACAGCAACAATACTGAGTTGGGTGTGCATGGTTAAGAATGTGTATTGGAGCAGATCTTGTACTACAAAGGAAGGAGAGGGAGTAGAGAGAGCTTCAGGATAGGGAGAAGGCAGGCTGAACAGGGTTTAGTAGGCTAAATATGAGTTCAGCAGGTGGGTCAGAGAGAAGGCAATTTTTGGCAAGGGGAAGATCACCTGCAAAGACAGGAGACAGACAGAGAGTAACTGCTGAAGGGAAGAAAGAATCTCTTGACCACATGCCTGGTGGTGGAGTCCTGGATTCGGTTTCCTGAGTCCCAGTTCTGCTGTTTCCCTGCCAAACATCGCTGAACAAATCCCTTCTCTCTGTAACCTCAAGACCTACATCTGTAAAATGGACATAACAATCCCCTCCTGAGTTGGCCAGAGGAAAAACAGATTATGTACAAAAGTTTATGCTAATAATGTATGACTTCCCTGTAGCTCAAAAGATAAAGAATCTGCCTGCGAGGCAGGAGACCAGGGTTCGATCCCTGGGTTGGGAAGTTTCTCTGGAGAAGGAAATGGCAATCCACTCCAATATTCTTCCCTGGAGAATTCCATGGAGAGAGAAGCCTGGCGGGCTACAGTTCATGGGGTCGCAAAGAGTTGGACACGACTGAGTGACTAACACACACACACACACACAATTTGTGATGTCAGAAATTCAATCAAACGGCCTTGCAATGGTCAGGGTGGAACTTGAAGACAGAGGAGAGTAGCTAGAAAAACAGCTTTGCCTTCACCTTACCCCATCATACTTGCCCCAATAGACCCCTATCATTTGCTTGAAATTCCATTTCTAAATATTCCCATTGTAAAAGCTTTATGATCCCTAGAAGGTACTGTGTAGAGGTAAACTCATCAGACACTATTGACACTGGCCAGATATTAGATTCGCAGGTTGACTAGTTTAGTTTTTGGATGGCTGAGTCCTCCGCGACCAAATTTAACTCCAGCCAGGGAGGGAACATCAGAGAAAGCCTAAGGAAGTGAGCCTGGAAGGTTGGGTTGCCTGGGGAGACAGAGCAAATGCCCATCACCAGGTCATAGAGGTGCAGCTTATGGCAGATGGAGCCAGGCTAAGTAGCCCCTGTGGCGGGAGTGCAGAGGGTTGGGAGCGAGAAGGGGATGAAGTTTGAGGAATCTGAGTGGGAGAAGAAGCTGAAGAGGCGGGGTCAAATGCTAGGCATAGGAGTTAGGGCTTTATTCAGTGGGCAGTGGGGAGCCATCGAGGGTTTCTGAGCAGGGAAGGACCTGAGGAAGTCTCAGCCCTTTCTCAAGGCTACCCTACACCAAAGATTTAAAGGGGAGTGTAAGGAGGCGGTGAAGCCCTAAGGCTCCTCTTGGAAGGACCAAGTAACCCCTCCCCAAGCTACTCTCACACTGGCAGCTTTGTTTGCAGGAGGCTGCATTTAGCCTTGGAAGGAACTCGAACTTTTGGATTCCAGGCAGTTCTAGTCCTAGCCAGTCCAAGCTCCCTGGAACTGGCGGGGCGGCCTGGTGCGTGCCTGCGAGCACGCTAGCACGCTGCTCTGACCGCTGTGCGGGGGCGGTCTTAGCAACTCCGGAGTTAGGAGTGAGTAAGGCCGCCCGGGGAAAGACTTTTTTTTTTTTTTTTTTTTTTTTTGCCTTTAAAGGCAAGCGTCCTTGGCGGCCAGGAGAAAAGGCTTTGCTGAGTCAGCTGCCGCTGACGCAAGTGGGGCTGACAGGGGCTGAGACGGGAGAGCCCCCAATCCGCGGGATGTCCTGCAACCCCGATCCTCCCAGGCTGCAGGTAAACACTGTCTTGGACTCCTGGAAGGCCTGATGCACCAGGCAGGACAGTCTGGTGTGTTTACTATTTTCATTCTGACTTGTGCACCTGTTCACACCGCTGCTCACAGAGCACTTTTCAGCTCCTCCTTCTTTATCCTTACACCTGCCTCTCCCCAGCCCTCTGCTCTCAGCAGGGCCACCACCTGCTCGCCAATGCTGGGGGATATTGAGGGGACACTTCCCCCGTTGTCTCCTGCACCAGGCTTGTCTGTCCAGGTGCCTCCAAGACAGCCGTTTGAATGCCCCACAGGTCCCTAGCCACAGGTAACTAGCCTTCACCATGATTAAGTCTAAAATCATCAGCCTCTCCCATCTCTCCTGCTCCCCACCGAAGAGACGTTCCTCTATCCATCAAATAGCCCAAGCCAGAGATCTGACATCTTCCTCAACACTTCTTTCTCCCTCCTCCTCAATACCCAGTCAACCCTGTGGACTCTACCTTTCCAAAACAGGCACTGAACTCCATCCCCTTCTTTCATCCCACTGGCCCGGCTATAGCTCTGCTTGTTCGTCCTCCCACCTGCCACCTCTATGGTCTCGCAAACACTCAGCCAGCACATCATCATTTCCCTTTTTAAGCATCTTTCCCTGGTATGCAAGAATGTGGCTACGGCTCACAGATGTGAAAGAAGCCAAATGCAAAGGAGTGTGATTTCATGCATGCAAAGTTCAAAAACAGGCAAAACTTATCTATGGATTAGAAGTCTGGATAATAGTTACCCTTGGAGGGATGGTAGTGACCATTGGCGGGGCTGGGGCTATGGTGAGGCAAATGAGGCAGGATCGGCCTTACAGATATTTCCCTTTGCCCTAAGCTTTCTTTTTTTTTTTTTTTTAAATTTTATTTTATTTTTAAACTTTACATAATTGTATTAGTTTTGCCAAATATCAAAATGAATCCGCCACAGGTATACATGTGTTCCCCATCCTGAACCCTCCTCCCTCCTCCCTCCCCATTCCATCCCTCTGGGTCGTCCCAGTGCACCAGCCCCAAGCATCCAGTATTGTGCATCGAACCTGGACTGGCAACTCGTTTCATACATGATATTTTACATGTTTCAATGCCATTCTCCCAAATCTTCCCACCCTCTCCCTCTCTCACAGAGTCCATAAGACTGTTCTATACATCAGTGTCTCTTTTGCTATCTCGTACACAGGGTTATTGTTACCATCTTTCTAAATTCCATATATATGCGTTAGTATACTGTATTGGTGTTTTTCTTTCTGGCTTACTTCACTCTGTATAATAGGCTCCAGTTTCATCCACCTCATTAGAACTGATTCAAATGTATTCTTTTTAATGGCTGAGTAGTACTCCATTGTGTATATGTACCACAGCTTTCTTATCCATTCATCTGCTGATGGACATCTAGGTTGCTTCCATGTCCTGGCTATTATAAACAGTGCTGCGATGAACATTGGGGTACACGTGTCTCTTTCCCTTCTGGTTTCCTCAGTGTGTATGCCCAGCAGTGGGATTGCTGGATCATAAGGCAGTTCTATTTCCAGTTTTTTAAGGAATCTCCACACTGCCCTAAGCTTTCATGTGACTCATCACGGCATTGTTACTAATCCTGTCTTTACCTAACATTTTGATACTCTGTCATCATGAATTTTTTTTGCATTAGTTTTGCTTTTTAAAAAATATTGCATTAAAACGTTATTTGTCTTGATGACTGAGCTTTTTGGCACCCCCTTACATTTTACTCAGGAGGTGAGCGTCTCACTTGCCCTGGTCCTGACCCTGCCGGTGGAGTTTTGCAATGAGTGCTGGTTTCGTGTGTGTGTTCAGTTTGTGACAACTCATCAGGTTGGACAGTTCCAATTTTTACCATTTTTACTTTATGCACATTATGCTTCAATTAAAAAAAAATTTTTTTTAACTTAAAAAAACCTTTCCATGATTCCAAGGAAATGATTGTTTTCTGCTTCTTCTAGCATCCCCAGGACCCAAGATGGTATCTGACACACTCTGGGATGTGATACATAGTTGTTGAATGAATGAATACAATATTCTTCCAGTTAATCCCAACAAGAATTCAGTGAAATGAATCTTTTTTTCACTCCATTTTCTAAAGGAGAAAACTGAGATTTAAGGGAAGTGAAATAATTTGCTCAAGTTGACATAGGTAGTAGTGTGAGTTCTAGCACCTCGATTAAAAAAAAAATCAACAAAAACTCCGACCTGTAGCACCTGCTCGGGCACCTGATCCAGCACTGGCACGAGTGGTGCACCAGCCTGGCTTTTATCCCTGAGATTACAATTCTTTGAGCCGTATCTCTCTGCAGATGACCTCCTTGGGATAGGGGCTCAGGCATACCTGTCTTCTCTCTGTCCGGCTAGTACTTAGGACAGGGAAGAGGCTCTGAATATTTAATAAATGAACAAAGCAAAGAATGAATGAATGAGGAGATGGACAGTGATAGACAGTGAGTGGAGCACAGGTTGGGGAGGAAGATCTGCTAGCTGTGTGTCTTTGGGCTTGTTACTCAGTCTTTCTCAGCACCAGTTGCCCCAACTGTAAAAATGGGAATAATATCAGTACTTACCTCAAAAATGTAATGAAAATATGAAGTGAGGAAATGATCGTTGGGGTGACTGGTATATAACACATGGAAAATGTAACTGCAGTAGGATTCTTTCCAGTGGTTCACATTCTCAAAGTCTGGTTTACTGCAGGGTGTCAGGGATCTACCTCTTTTGATTTCCATGTATTACTTTCTTGGGGGTCTCTGAAGTTGGAAGGAGGGGACCTGATGCGGTTCCCCAGGAGCTTTCCTCCTTGAGCTCACAGAGAAGACCAGTGCTGAAATTTTCCAGAAGTCTGGTAGCCCAACTCCATCCTGCTGGTGGTGTCATCTGTGATGAGTTGCTTCTTTGTGAGCCTCACTTTCCTCTCTGTAAAATGGGACTCAGAGTAATCTTGACCTTGTGGGGCTCTGGGGAGGATTCCCCAGAGTCTCACATGTTCCTTTAAGGTTGGCACCCTGGGGAAGAGCCAGGAGACTGGAGGCTCTTAGAGACTGTGGGAACTCTAAGGACTGATGGGAAAAACAACTAAATAGCCTGGCTGGGCTCTGTTTTGGTCTTAGAACCTTATTACTCCCAGTGAAATAATACCATTTATGCTGGTGCAACTTTTTAACCGTGCCAAACACCTTCTCGCATGTCATTCCTCGGGTCCTCCTCACACCTCATGAGGAGGTCAAGACCAGATTTATTCATGCACCCATGGCACAGGTGAATAGACTGAGGCATACCAAGGTTAAAGCCATTTGCTTGAAATTACACCAAAGGAGGAATTGGGTAGCAAATGGAAGGTGAGAGATGGAGACCTGGACCTCTTAACCACCACCATGCAGCAATTTGGAGTCAAAAGAAAGCAGAGAGCTCACCTTCTGAGTGAGAGGCTATGGCCCGACCGATGTATGGCTGTGCCCGCTTCCCCCACTCCCAGCCCCACCTGGATGCCACCTGGCAGTCACACGTACATTCATCACCGAGGAGCTGGCTGACTCACCCTATTATACCGGAGCTGACTCACACTTTAGAAGATGGAAAGTGAGAACCTGAAAACCTGGAGAAGCTCTCCCTTCCTCATGAGGCTTTAAATTAATGTCCCAAACCCACAGCAGTTTAGCTGTTAAGAAAGAGAAAGCACTGTGCTCTGCCTGGAGGCGGACATCCCTGAACTCAGAGGGCAGTGGTTCACGCCACTCTGGGAGGTTACAGGCTTGCTGGGTGACTTCAGGCAAGTCATTGTCCTTTTCTAAGCCTCAGTCTTTTTGGTTTCATAATGAAGGGGTTGCAACAGGTGACTTCCAAGGCCCTTCTAGCTCTGGGTTGACAAGCCTTGTCATGAGAAGTGGTGTGTGTCAATAGTTTGCTGTGTGCCAGGGGCAGAGCTGAGTGACTGATATAAAATTGTCACTTTTAACCCTCATTACAAGTCCTAGAAATACTGCCTCTATCCCACTTCATAAAGGAGGAAACCAAGGCACAGTTTCAGGGGCATTTGCCCCAGGTCAAGCAAGTAAGCCCGTAGCAGATCTGAGAATTTAACCCCATCTGTCCACAGAACTCGCATAAGTGGGTTTATTCTTACTCCTTTTATCGTGCTAGAGCTCGGTTTCTTCATTTAAAAAATTGTGGCTAAGTATACATAACACGAAATCTACCATTTTAACCATTTCTAAGCTTACAGTAATTCAGTGGCATTAGATCCATTCACACTGTTGTGTAACCATCACCACCATCCATCTATGAAACGTTTCATCTTTCCAAGCTCAAATTCCTTACTCATTAAGCAATAACTCCCCACTGTCTATCTCCCCAGCCCTCTGGCAAACACCATTCTACTTTCTGTCACTATGAATTTGACTACTCTAGGTACCTAATATAAGCTTTCCTTGTCTTTAAAACTGTGGCAACAACAAAACTATGACAGCAAAGGTCAAATAATCCTTCCGTTGTGGGCAGTTGGCTTTGAATTGGATTTTAAGTTCCAGTTCTTCCATTCAACAGCTGTATATCCTCAGGCAGATTGCTTAACTTCTCTGCCTCTTCATTTCCACATCCCTATAAGTGGCCTACTGAGTCCAGCCCTGTAGGGCTGTTGGCAGGCTCACAGAAGACAATGGATAGGGAGGTGTTTGGAAAGTCTAATGCCACTTCTGCACCTTGTTATATATGCCCTCTTCCTGGAGTGCTGGGATGGGCTTAGATCAGTAGATGTGAGAGCTGGAGAGATTTTAGAGTTGTGCTGTTCAACCCTTTTACAGATGAGAAGACTGAAGCCTGGAGAGGTGGATATGACTTGCCTAAAGCCACCTATGGAACTTTATACATCCACGGGCATCTATATGGAAGGTGCCCAACAGATGTTAGCTGCTGAGGCTGGAAGGTGGGGGCCATGGTCTCAAAGGAGGCCCTGACTGCTCGGCTCTGGAGCCCTCCCCTCGAGCAGCTGGCATTCCAGCCTGTGTCCCCCAACTTGTAACGTGGCTTATAGAAGGTGCTGGGGCAATAGTCTTCTATTTTGTCTATTCTTTTTTTGGTTTCCAGAGACCTGGTCTTGTGGCTGAGAGTCTCATCTTCTTTATTTCCTTAGAGTAATGATTGCTAGGAATTTTTTGGTTGCCAGAGTCAATATATTTAAGGCAACTTCAGCTAATAAAGGAGACTTTATTAAGGGATACAGAGGTGTCCCACAAACAGTGGTGGGGTGCAGTCAGATGCTGACTAAGCTCCGGACTCAGAGTACACTGCTGCCAGGATGGTCGGCATCCCTCCTTATTGCTTTATTTCTCTTTCTCTTCACAGACAGGCATGTCTTGTTCCACGTGGCAGAATATGACCACCACACAATGCCAGAATTTACCTGGGACCATTTCAAGATCTTTCTGTGTTGTTGGGTGTTGTCATCATAGACATGTCTGAACCGGCTAAGTCTGCTCCTGCCCCTAAAAAGGGCTCTAAAAAAGCTGTGACCAAGGCCCAGAAGAAGGACGGCAAGAAGCACAAGCACAGCCGCAGGGGGAGCTACTCCGTGTATGTGTACAAGGTGCTGAAGCAAGTCCATCCGTACACCGGCATCTCATCCATGGCCATGGGAATCGTGAACTCCTTCCTCAACGACATTTTCCAGCGCATCGCTGGCGAGGCATCGCTCCTGGCGCATTACAACAAGCGCTCGACTGTCACATCCAGGGAGATCCAGACCGCCGTGCGCTTGCTGCTACCTGGGGAGCTGGCCAAGCATGCCGTGTCCGAGGGCACTAAGGCTGTCACCAAGTATACCAGCTCCAAGTAAATATAATATGCCCAGCCACTGTTAACAGAGATGGCAATGGCACCCCACTCCAGTACTCTTGCCTGGAAAATCCCATGGACGGAGGGCCTGGTGGGCTGTAGTCCATGGGGTCGCTAAGAGTCGGACACGACTGAGCGACTTCACTTTCACTTTCACTATTTCAAGGCTGGCTCAACTCTCTCCTGGTCTTGATTCTAAGTTTCTAGACAAGGAAAGTAGACTGGGCCAGTTTGGATGAGATGTTCATCCTGGGTCCTGTTGGCTATGGTTAGGTGATGGTGTCATAGGGAATGTACGAGGCTGACAGGACTCAAATCTGTGTGAGGGTGGGGCAGAGGAAGGGTGTGTGACTCCCTAATGGAGTCACACAGGCAAACACATGCATCTGTTGAAAATGCTGTGAAACAGGCATATATGTTCATTGACATGGAAAGATAGTCAAGATATTTTTGAATGGAAAAAGTGGGTTACAAAACAGTATGTGTATCACAGTTTAAAAAGTAAATATGCATATGTAATGTGACTGACTTTCCTACAGAGATGATAAATGTTCATTGAAATTATGGGTAGTAGAATTCGGGGTAATTTTTCATTTCTTCTTTTGTAATATCTGCGTTTTTCTGATTTTTCTCTCATGAATGAGTATCAGTTGAGTAATAATAAAATGATCATTCTTTCCACATTTGGCTGCAGTGTGTGTTAACTAAGACGTTTATTCACTTATTTAATAAATATTTATTAAGCACCCAGTACGTGAGAACGCTTGTGAAAGTTGCACAGTGACCGGCCAGCAGTAGAGGTTCAGTCGTTGGGGCCCCCCAGGGCTCTGCCTTCAAAGTTTGAACAATAGTCTGGGTGCTCAGACACAGGTGTTTCTGTTCAAATGATCTGTACACATTTTGAAAATCTAGGAAATGGAAGACAGGGTGTTTCAGCTATCTGTTGCTATAGAATTAGCACTCCAAAACACAGTGGCATAAAACAGCAATGATGTGTTCTCTCTCTTGATATAGGGAGTTGGGCACTTCTGTTCCCCATGATCAGCCGAGGTTACTTATGCAGTTGCATTCAGTGGGGTCCTTGGCTAGGGCCATTCTTCACACACAGTGTTGCATCCTCCTCTGTATCCAGCAGGATAACCTGGACTTCCTTTACAACATGATGGCTGGGGCCAAGAGGGAGCATTTTGAAAGAGCAAGTCCAGGTGTAGAAAATTTTACCATGACTGCTCATACCAGTGCAAATCATTCTGGATATGACTTGCTTTGTCTCTAAATCTGTAATGAGCATTTTCTCTATGAGTAAATATTCTCCCCAGCATGATTTTTAATGACTCACTGATAGCCCATCATTGATTTAACCAATCCCCAACTGATGAATATTTAGTTGCTTTCATTTTGGGAGCAGTTATAAACATCTCTGTGAAGGTCGACTTTGTACCAAAAACTAGGTACAAATCCTTGTAGGAAGGGGATTACAGGGTCAAAAGAGGGGGGATTTTTTCAAATTTTGCCAAATTGCCCTTCAAAAATGTAGTACATGTTGTATTTCCATTGACTGTAAAGTAACCAGTCTCTTCACCATCCTCTGGTCAATCCTGGGTGTGGTTTATCTTTCTAATCTCTGTCAGCTGGATGGGTGAGAAATGGTATCTCATCATGGTCTTCAAAGTGAAGATTAAAAGTAAGTTGCCCAGAGCCAGATCCTTAGGAAGAGTTCTTATCTTTCTCTGGGAAGCAGCACTAATAAATCCGCAGGCTCGAAGGCAGTGCCACGTGGTGTGTCTCTGCCTGCTGACTCAGGCTGTAAAAAGGAACACAGGGCTGACAGCTGAGCTCCCGACTGTGGAGGTGAGTTTGCTGCGTCCTCATGGGGCAGATCAATTGCAACAAGTATGCTGCTTTCCCTTCCTGTGTCTGCAGGGTTTCCGGTGCACACAGGGCACATGGCCCCACCTGCTGCACCTGCCTAGCCCATCTTGACTCTGACCCTGTCCACTCTGACCTGCTTTGGAGGACCTGAAGCTGAGACCTGGGACCTGGCCAGCTATGACTAAGGAGGGTTGTAAGGAAAGGTGTATAAAGAGATCAGTCCTTGGCCTGGAGCATCCAGAGCCTTACCTCCTGGCCTCAAAATTCATGAACTGAGGGACACCTTCCTGTGTGGAAACAGGGGTCCTGGACTCTAAGGCGGCCCTGCTTGTTACTAGCTGTGGAGCAAGTAATAGGGCTTCTGAGCCTCAGTTTCTTCATCTAGAACATGAGGGTAATAGAGCTTTAAGGATTATAATTTACTTCCTCTATGTCTGATCCTTGTAACTCTCATGGAACCCTCAAAGGTTATTATGTATATTATGTATTACACCCACTTTGCAGTATTATGAGTGTTATTAAATAAATATAAATGAGTATTCTGCCCACTTTGCAGATGTGAGTGGGACATAGAGGAAAGAAATAACTTGCCCAAGATCATGCAGCAAATAAGTGGCAGAGTTGGAAATGAGCTCAAGCCAGCCTGAAAACAAAGCCCATATCAGCAACATTTATAGATTTTGTAAAGGATTGGAGGAAAAACATGCATGTGGAAGAGTTTTGCAACATGTGTCCAGAATAGCTACAGTCACAACTTGCAGTGGCCCTCTAGATGGTTTGAGTCCTTCTCAGTGGATGGGATGGCTATGCTGGAGACCTACCTGAGAGAGCCAAGTTTCCCACCAGAAAGGTGCCTGATTGTACAGCTACACGTCGGCTTTAGTCTGCTCTCTCCACGGAGGGAGGCAGGGCCCTTAATTTTATAACTGCTATTATTTACTTATGGAGTATTACTCTGCAAAGTATGTTTTACGTATATGCTTCGGTTGTGATCCTGTTTGTTACGTGGGCTGCGGGGACGTTAGGTGGGCAGGTAACAGTCAGCCAGGGCGGCAGAGTTGGGTTCCAGGCAGACTGAGGATCCCACCCTCCTGACCAGGCCCTGGGAGTGAGATGCTCAGGCCTGGACCACCAGAGATTACAATGCCTTTTACTCTGTGATCATCAGAGTCTCCTTTTAGCCCTGCCATTATCTGCCCGACAGATGGAGAAACTGAGGCCCAGGGAGAGGAGGCTGCTTATTCCCCACACCTGCCTCAGCCTTCCCCAGCTGGAATGTGGAGGGGGAAGTGACTGGGAAAAGCTTGCTAGCGGCACTGGACTTGTGCCTGCCAGCTGAGCTGTGGCCTTTGCAAGGGCTGGGTGTTCCTTCCAGGGAACTCGAGGTGGGGCAGGCTGGCTAGAAATGAGATCAGAGGGCAGATAGGGCCGGGAAGAGGAGAGGGCAGGTCTCAAGGGATGGAGGGTTGTGGAAAGAGGAAGGGAGCCTGGTAAAGGCCAAGAATAGGGTTGATCTGGGGATGGCTTAGCAGAGTTTAAACTGGAGCCACATGGGAGTGTGGAGCTCTGGGATCAGAGGCTACTGGGTGCAAATTATGACTGTGCAGGCGGCGCTAGTGGTAAATAACCCACCTGCTAAGGCAGGAGATGCTTAAAGAGTCACGGGTTTGATCCCTGGGTCGGGAAGGTCCCCTGGAGGAAGACACGGCAACCCACTCCGGTATTCTTGCCTGGAGAATCTCACGGACAGAGCTACAGTCCTTGGGGTCGCAAAGAGTTGGACACGACTGAAGCAACTTGGTAGCACTTATGAGAATGGTGTGTTTGGGCAAATAGTTCCCTGAGCGCCAGTGTCCTCATTTGTAAAAGGGTTGGAGCATTTCCTGGATTAGATCCTGGTTCCACCACTTACCAGTGTGACCCAGGGCAAGTGTATTCACCTCTCTGGGCCTCTGTTCCCCGATCTGTAAGATGGGCCTGATAATAATGGTAGCTGCTCACCCAGTTGTTGTGAAACTTCAAAGGTCTAGCAGCATATGTAGAAGGCGCCAAGCATTTCACAAAATCAGTTTTTGCTGCCATCGTCATTGTCATCATCTACCTCAAAGGATTCCTGGGAGGCTGCATCAAAGCTATAGATGCAAACTGTTTTCCAGGGCCATTGCTGGATACAACGTCCCTCAGTATCCACAGGGGATTGGTTCCAGGATCCCTGTGGATTTCAAAATCGGAGGATGCTCAAGTACCTTATATAAACTGGCATAGTATTTGCATACGACTTATACGCGTCTTCCCAGAGGTAGTAAAACATCTCTACATTACTTATAATACCTAATACAATGTAAATGCTATGCAAATAGTTGCTAGCATGTGGCAAATTCAGACTTTGCTTTTTGGAACTTTCTGCCATTTTCTTTTTTTTCCCCTGAAATACATTGGTTGAGCCATGGATGTGTAACCCATGGATTGGAGGGTTGATTATAATTATGGGGCAGAGTGACAGTGCTCTGATGGTGTGGGTGGTGCTGTGAAACTCAGGAAAAAGATGAAAGTTCTGCCTGGTTGGAAAATAGGTGTGGAAGGCTTCCTGGGAGAAGTGGCATTTTCTGAACCTTGAAGGAAGGATGTGTAGAAGTTCTCAGGTGGAGGAAGGGAAAGGCAGAGAGATGAACTTGAGTGAAAGCTTGGTGGTGAGAGAACCTGAGTATGCCTGGGAAGGTGAAGCCTTTCCATTAGGCTGCATGTCTGGGGTGGAGGGCAAGGCATGAGGCTGCCCTGGGGGGAGGGGAGGTGCCAGGTGCAGGAAGCCTTGCCTGGGGTTTAAACTCACACCAGTAGCTGGGAAGTTCCTATACCTGCCTACCTGGCAGAATCACCTGAGATGTTTTAAGAGCACAGAATCCAGAATTCCCTGGCTGCCCAGGGGCTAGGGCTCTGTGCTTTCACCGCCAAAGGGCCAGGTTCAGTCTCTGTTTGGGGAACTAAGATCCTGCAAGTCTTGAGGCATGGCCTAACAAGCAAACAAACAAAAACCAAACAAACAGACTCCTGGTCCCATCAGGCAATATTCTAAATGGTAGGTTTCAGGTGGGACTCAGAAATCTATACTGTTTAAAGCTCCTCAAGAAATTCTAATGCCCACCCAGTTATGGGAATCCCAGCCAAGGGAAAGGGGTGTCTCCAAGCATGTAAAGGCACTATTGGAATGCTAGATTTGAGCAGAGAAATTGAGAGGATTGGGGTGTGTGTGTGTGCAAGCGACCCCTGACTTTGATCCCCAGCCTCCCACCCCTTTCCAAGGACATCCACGCTCTGATAGTCACATTTGCAACCAGAGATGGACCTTGGAGATACCACTGCCCTATAGCCCTCTGGCTTCAAGAAAGACAACCTTCTTTCTCTCTGTCCATTCATTTATCTGTCCATCCATCCACCCGTTCAACACAGTGTTTGAGCTTCCCACCCTACAATTGCACTCATCTCACATGCTAGTAAAGTAATGCTTAAAATTCTCCAAGCCAGGCTTCAGCAATACGTGAACCGTGAACTTCCAGATGTTTAAGCTGGTTTTAGAAAAGGCAGAGGAACCAGAGATCAAATTGCTAACATCAGCTGGATCATGGAAAAAGCAAGAGAGTTCCAGAGAAACATCTATTTCTGCTTTATTGACTATGCCAAAGCCTTTGACTGTGTGGATCACAACAAACTGTGGAAAATTCTGAAAGAGATGGGAATACCAGACCACCTGATCTGCCTCTTGAGAAACCTATATGCAGGTCAGGAAGCAACAGTTAGAACTGGACATGGAACAACAGACTGGTTCCAAATAGGAAAAGGAGTACATCAAGGCTGTATATTGTCACCCTGCTTATTTACTTCTATGCAGAGTACATCATGAGAAATGCTGGGCTGGAAGAAGCACAAGCTGGAATCAAGATTGGCGGGAGAAATATCAATAACCTCAGATATGCAGATGATACCACCCTTATGGCAGAAAGTGAAGAGGAACTAAAGAGCCTCTTGATGAAAGTAAAAGAGGAGAGTGAAAAAGTTGGCTTAAAGCTCAACATTCAGAAAACGAAGATCATGGCATCTGGTCCCATCACTTCATGGGAAATAGATGGGGAAACAGTGGAAACAGTGTCAGACTTTATTTTTTTGGGCTCCAAAATCACTACAGATGGTGATTGCAGCCATGAAATTAAAAGACGCTTACTCCTTGGAAGGAAAGTTATGACCAACCTAGACAGCATATTCAAAAGCAGAGAAATTACTTTGCCCACAAAGGTCCGTCTAGTCAAGGCTATGGTTTTTCCAGTGGTCATGTATGGATGTGAGAGTTGGACTATAAAGAAAGCTGAGTAACAAAGAATTGATGCTTTTGAACTGTGGTGTTGGAGAATACTCTTGAGAGTCCCTTGGACTGCAAGGAGATCCAACCAGTCCATGCTAAAGGAGATCAGTCCTGGGTGTTCATTGGAAGGACTAATGTTGAAGCTGAAACTGCAATACTTTGGCCACCTGCTGTGAAGAGCTGACTCATTGGAAAAGACCCTGATCCTGGGAAAGATTGAGGGCAGGAGGAGAAGGGGATGACAGAGGAAATGGTTGGGTGGCATCACTGACTCAATGGACATGGATTTGCATGGACTTCGGGAGTTGGCGATGGACAGGGAGGCCCAGTTCGTGGGGTCGCAAAGAGTCAGACATGACCGAGTGACTGAACTGAACTGAACTGAACTGAACCCTACCATTTGCCAGGCATGATGCTGGGTCCTGGAGATATAGGGGGAATAAAGTGGACACTCTGTGTCCTCCTAGAGAACTTTGCATCTGTCCTGACTCCCTCAGCTGACTGAGCTTAGAGAGCATTGGGAATGTGGCTAACTATAAGAGAGCTTGGACAGGGGACCCACCCATGGGCTCAGACAGAAACAGCAATGGTTCCATCTTCCAAATCCCACAGCTTCCTGGTTCCCCCTGTCCCACAGGCCCAGTCTCCTCTCCCATGTGGCTCAGACCTTGCTTGCCCAACTCCCAGCCGTCCCTGCCCCCTGCTAGGAGGGTCCTGGTGCTCAGGAGAGGGGCAATCTATGTGATGTCCCTCTGCACCCCACCTTGCTGCCCACAAAGAAGGCAACAGCCTTGGGTAAGGCCTGAGCATTTCCTCACAGTGGCAGCAGAAATAACAAACAGGAGGAAATTACAGGGATTCCCGGGATTTCAGAGCTCACAGCTACCCATACAGGATGGACCCATGCAGAGAGATGAATTTAGAATGGTGTTGGTGTTGCCACAACTTCCCTGGCTTCATGCTTTGGTTCTGTTCTTTTGTTTCATCACTCTCCCTTGCTCACTCCATCCTACCCACACCATCACCAGGGTGGGTGCTGCGGATGTCACTGTCACTCACTGCCATCCATTCATTTCTTCCCTCATTCATTCAGCATGTGCATACCAGGTGCCAGACAATAAGGGTGAAGCTGTTGGCAAAACAGGGCTTCCTATAGAACTCCCAGTGGCTGGCGAAGTAAACACAGTGAAACAGCTCTAATACAATGCGATTATGGCCATTGTGGAGTTGTGTGCAGGGTGTTGTGAACTCAGGGGGGAACCAGAGTAGGACTGATGCTTGATGAATGAGTAGGAACTTAAGGAAAATGTGCCAGGCAGTGAGAACAAGTGTAAAGAAGGCGTGAAAAGATGTTACAATGGCTCTAGCACAGAGAAGGGTCAAGGGGCAGACAGAGTGGAGGGCCCTGAATGCTGGGCTAAGGAATTAGAACTTTCTGTGATAGGTAATGGGGAGCCATTGGAAAATTGTGAGCAGGAGAGGGACATGGTTAGATTTGCCTCTGAGTACGTGGTGTGGAAGCTGGTTTGGGGGAATGGGCTGGTGTCAGAGAGGCCAGGCAGAACATCCAGTGAAGAGGACCAGATGTAGTCCAGGGAGGAGTAGCCAAGGCCTAACCTAGGGCAAGAGCATGTGGCTCAGCAGGTGCGAGCATCTTTGGGTAGAAGAACCGAGGTGGGCACAGGGCAGATGGGCTGCAGAGCTGGCTCCACTCAGGGCAGCTGGGCATTTCCAGGACTCAAGGTCAAAGAGAAGCTGAGGCAGGCAGGAACTTCAGGAGCTCCTGGGTTTTGATCTTGAGCAGGCTGAAGTTCAGCAGATGCAACTAGGGTGTGTCTAGAGACTTAGGAGGTCCATGGCAGGACCCCAGTCCACACAGAGGAGTCAGGGCCAGTCCAGCCCTAGAGAAGAGTTCCCATGAGCCAGGCTGGGTGTTAGATGGTCCCCTGGCCCAAAAGGGAGAAGAAGCTACAGGCAAGGAAGAGAGGACAACTGGCTCCGGCACCTTCACATTCTGGAAACCTCCTTTCTCTGGCTATCTGTAAAGATGGGCTATGGGGGCACTTGGGGCTGTTTTCTTGCCCAACCCTCTCACATGAGGCTCCCCTCAGGCTCCTTGTCACACCATGTGGCACGAGGGATCTTAGTTCCTCAACCGGATATGCAACCTGTACCCACTGCGGTGGAAACATGGAGCCCAGACCACTGGACTGCCAGGGAAGGCTCAGGGAGCTCCCTCCTCATCTTGATTCCAGTTACCCTCTATCTACTCCTGACCTGGAAACGCGAAGTCCTCAAGGGGTCTGTCCTACCTCTTTTTCCAAGGTCCTTTGAGGATGAATTCTGGCTTGGCTTCACCCGTTCATGTGCCTTTGGGAGTGCACCCACCTCGCCAGCCCCTGTCCAGATACACTCACAGGACGATGATCTCAGGGCAATTGACCGGAAGCATTCACTCCCAGAGCCTACTGAGCTAATTAGTCGCTCGTATTATAGACATTTACCTAAGCACCCACAGGGTGCCAGTCCCCAAAATGAATCAGATTCAGTCTTTGTCCTGGAGGGTTCAAAGTCCAATGGGGACAAACACATTCAATGCAACACCACCTATTATAACACAAACACAACTCAATAGGACTCAGCTCAACACAACACACTTCAGACCTCAGGTCTGTGTTCCAGATCTCTCGGGCAAGATCTGGAACAAAACTCACCTCACAGACAAAAGGGTTGTGGGGGACAAAAGGTGCTTGTAGTAACGCTAGCAGTAGAGGGCAGAGAGGTAAGGAGGCTCCATGGTCAGAATACCTGGCTTCAGTCCTGCCGCTGTGGTCCAGGACTGATGACTTAACTCTGTGCTTCAGTTTCCACATCTGCAAAATGGAGACCACAGCCTTTGACTGTGTGGATCATAATAAACTGTGGAAAATTCTGAAAGAGATGGGAATACCAGACCACCTGATCTGCCTCTTGAGAAATCTGTATGCAGGTCAGGAAGCAACAGTTAGAACTGGACATGAAACAACAGACTGGTTCCAAATAGGAAAAGGAGTACATCAAGGCTGTATATTGTTACCCTGCTTATTTAACTTCTATGCAGAGTACATCATGAGAAACACTGGACTGGAAGAAACACAAGCTGGAATCAAGATTGCCAGGAGAAATATCAATAACCTCAGATATGCAGATGACACCACCCTTATGGCAGAAAGTGAAGAGGAACTCAAAAGCCTCTTGATGAAAGTGAAAGAGGAGAGTGAAAAAGTTGGCTTAAAACTCAACATTCAGAAAATGAAGATCATGGCATCTGGTCCCATCACTTCATGGGAAATATATGGGCAAACAGTGGAAACAGTGTCAGACTTTATTTTTTTGGGCTCCAAAATCACTGCAGATGGTGATTGCAGCCATGAAATTAAAAGACGCTTACTCCTTGGAAGGAAAGTAATGACCAACCTAGATAGCATATTCAAAAGCAGAGACATTACTTTGCCCACAAAGGTCCATCTAGTCAAGGCTATGGTTTTTCCTGTGGTCATGTATGGATGTGAGAGTTGGACTGTGAAGAAGGCTGAGCACCAAAGAATTGATGCTTTTGAACTGTGGTGTTGGAGAAGACTCTTGAGAGTCCCTTGGACTGCAAGGAGATCCAACCAGTCCATTCTGAAGGAGATCAGTCCTGGGATTTCTTTGGAAGGAATGATGCTAAAGCTGAAACTCCAGTACTTTGGCCACCTGATGCGAAGAGTTGACTCATTGGAAAAGACTCTGATGCTGGGAGGGATTGGGGGCAAGAGGAGAAGGGGAGGACAGAGGATGAGATGGCTGGATGGCATCACTGACTCAATGGACGTGAGTTTGAGTGAACTCCAGGAGTTGGTGATGGACAGGGAGGCCTGGCATGCTGCGATTCATGGGGCTGCAAAGAGTCGGACACGACTGAGTGACTGAACTAAACTGAACTGAACTGAATGTGTATCTCATAGGGTTTGAGGGTTAATTGAGATAATACGGATTAAGTGCCTGGCACACTGTCTGGAGAAGACTCTTAAGAGTCCCTTGTACTGCAAGGAAATCAAACCAGTCAATCCTAAAGGATAATGATTGGAATAACTTGAATAATGATTGGAAGGACTCATGCTGAAGCTGAAACTCTACTACTTTGGCCACCTGATGCAAAGAGCCGACTCACTGAAAAAGACCCTGATGCTGGGAAAAATCAAAGGCAGGAGGAGAAAGGGACGACAGAGGATGAGATGGTTGGATGGCATCACCAATTCAATGAACATGAATTTGAGTAAAGAAGGACAGGGAAGCCTGGAGTGCTGTAGTCCATGGGGTCGCAAAGAGTCAGATACGTCTGAGTGACAGAACAACAGCATGATAGCCCTGGCTGTGGTGGTAAGTGGTTGTTGCCTTAGAATTGTAAACTGTATTGTACTAGATTCTTGGAGTCATAGAACCATAGGATCTTACAACCTTAAAAATAGAGCCTAAAGAAAACATGCTGGTAGTGGTGGTGGTGTTTAGTTGCTAAGTCCCCTCCAACTGTTTTAAAATCCCATGGACTGTAGCCCTCCAGGCTCCTCTGTCCACATGATTTCCCAGGCCAGAATACTGGAGTGGGTTGCCACTTCCTTCTCCAGGGATCTGTCAGACCCAGGAATCAAACTCAGGTCTCCTGCATTGCAGGTGAATTCTTTACTGCTGAGCCACCAGGAAAGTTCCAAAGAAAACATAGAGCCTGAATATTATCTGGGCCGGTCTCCTTGTTTCTTTAGATGGAGGTGAAATTTCCTTTACTGTCTCCGGCCAGGGCCGTCACATTCAGTTGTTGAAGTTGTGCACTCTGTGCTTCTAGAGAGAGCTGTCCACGTAAACTTTGATAGGAACGGAGTCCCCTAGATGACTACCCCACCACATAGAGAGGCCCCACCTTCTCTAGAGAAGCCTCTTAAACTCCAGGGGGTTCACACTCACCCCTGTTATCTCTGCCTTCAGCAAAGCATGCTGGCTTTGTCCTGGACAACACTGACTGGAATGTGATGAGACCAGAATTTTATTTAGGTTTCTTATGAAAAATAAAATCACTCCTCCCAAGTACAGAGGATTTGCAATCTTCCACATTGTGTGGAGCTCAGCCCATTGGCGTCTAGAGAGTACTATGGGTTATGTGCTTCCCCACCCACCTGACATCTCTCTCCCCCACCTTCTCTCCCTCCCTTGCTTCCTTCTAGCTCATTCCTCAGAAGTCCAGACTCTCTATGGGCTCTCTCCTCAAAGCCCTTATTAAATCATTTCCCCAGAAACATAGTTCCTTCTCTTCCCAAGAAGAATCCTGGGCCATGTGTTAAGTAATAATTTTTGTATACCTTATTACATTTAGTACAGCTTATGAAACCCGAGACTCAAAGAACATTAAAAGCTAATAATCTTAGAAGATTCTTGGAATAATCTAGTGTAAGGATGGTAAATTCTAAGAATCATGGAGAATTTTAGAACCCCCCACTTCTTACAATTGGAAGGAAAGCCATAGAGGATCACAGAGTCCACACCTTATTCAATGCAGCATCTCCTCCTTAACTGAGTGGCTGGTAGCTGTTCAGACTGCTCTGCCACCTCTATTAGAACACAACACTCACTCTCTGGACCAGGTGGCCCATTCCATTGTTAGATTACGACATCAACTGTCTGTAGAAATGCTTGCAGTAAGGAGGTCCTTAACTAACTTTCTTCTGTACCTGTGATAACACAGGTGGACTCCAGCCCAAGGTGTGCTGAGTTTTGAGAGCAATGATGATTGAGAAGACTAAGATGCAGTAAACTAGCTTGACCTGGGAGCTGGGACCTGAGTGATCCGAGGCATGACAGTCACGGTGAGCTCAGTTATGACTGGCGCAGGGCTGCAGCCAGAGAATGATCATAGCGGTGATGACTATCATGTATTGATGAGTTGTATTTTCATTTATTTCAAAATATTTTAAAGTTTTGCTTAAGATTTCTTGTTTGACCCATGTGTTGTTTAGAAGCGTTGTTTAATATCCAAGTAATTTGGGATTTTCCAGCTACCTTTCTGTTATTGATTGGTAGTTTAATCCCATTGTTGTCTGAGAGTGGATCTTATATGACTTCTATTGCTCCAAATTTGTGATGGTGTGTTTCATGGGGGCAGGGTGTGGACTATCTTGGTGAATGCTCCATGTGAGTTTTGGGAGCAAGTGTATTCTACTCTTGTTGGATGAAGTAGTTGATAGATATCAATTATATTCAGCTGATTGATGATGTTTTGCAGTTCAGTTTTGTCCTTACTGGTTCTCTGCGTACTGGATGCGTCCATTTCTGATGGAGGTGTGCTAAGTCGTCATTTGTAATAGCAGAGTTATCTATTCCTCTTTGCAGTTCTTTCAGTTTTTGCCTCGTGTATTTTGATGCCCTGTTGTTATTAAGTATGTACACATTAAAGATTATTATGTTTTCCTAGAGAATGGACTCCTTTATCAAATGTAATGCCCCTCTTCATCCCTGATAACTTTTCCTGCTCTAAAATCACCTCTGGCTGAAATCAATATAATTGCTCAAGCTTGCTTTTGATTCGTGTGAGCATGGAATATCTTTCTCTAACCTTTACTTTTTATTTATACATATCTTTATATTTAAAGTGGGTTTCTTGAAGGCAGCGTGTAGTTGGGTCTTCTTTTTTGATCTACTCTCACAATCTGTCTTTCAACTGATATATTTAGACTTTTAATATTAAGGTTATTATTGATATAGTTGGATTAATATCTACCATATTTGTTACTTTTATTTATTTCCTGTCTTTTGTTCCTATTTTTGCCTTCCACTCTTTTTCTGCCATTTCCTTTCTTAGCATATCAATTATAATTTTTTAAAATATTCTTAGTGGTTGCCCTAGAGCTTGCAATATACATTTACAATTAATCCAAGACTACTTTCACATAACACTTTTCAGTAGTGCAAGTACATCATAATAGCAAATATTCCTAATTCTGCCTTACCATCCCTTGTATCACTGCAGTCATTCATTTCACTTATACATGTTATTACCATCAAATACATTGTTGCTGTTTTTATTTTGAAACTGTTATCTGTTAAGATCAATTAAAAAGAAACAAATTTACATTTAATTAAATGTTCACTTATTCCTTCTCTGATACTCTTCCTTTTTTAATGCAGGTCCAAATTTCTGACCTGTATCATTTTCCTTTTCTCTGAAGTTCTTTTAACATTTTTTGCAGGGCAGGTCTACCGGCAACAAAGACTGAGTGTGTTTGTTTGTCTAAGAAAGTCATTATTTCTCCTTTACTTTGAAGGAAATTTCACAGGATACAGATTCTATCTAGTGTGTGGGGTTTTTTTCCCCCAGCCCTCTGTTTCACCTCATTCTCATCTTCCTTGCCTGGTTTCTGAAGAGAATTTGGATGTAATTCTTATCTTTGCTCCCCCACAGATAAGGTGTTGTTTTCCTTTGGCTTCTTTCAAGATTTTTTTCTTTATTTTTTATTTTCTGTAGTTTGAATACAATAGGTGCAGGTTTTTTTGGGGGGGGCGGGGGTGGGGGCGAGTTATTGGGCTTGGTGTTCTCTGAGCTTTCTGGATCTGTGGTTTGGTGTCTGACATTAATTTGGGAAAATTCTCAATCCATATTCCTTCAATTATAGCTTCTTTTTCTTTCTCTTCTTCTCCCTCAGGTATTCCTAGTACATGTATGTTACACTTTTTGTAGTTGTCTCTTAGTTCTTGGCTATTCTGCCCCACTTTTTCCCAGTCTCTTTTCATTTTGCCCTTCAGTTTTTAAAGTTTCTATGGAAATATTCTCAGGCTCAGAGATTCTTTCCTCAGCTATGCCGAGTCTACTAATGAGCTCATCAAAGGCATTCTTCATTTTCGTTATAGTGGTTTTGATTCTAGCATTGCGTTTTTGGTTCTTAGGAATTCCAACTCTGCAGATATTGCACATCTGTTTTGTTTTGGGTTTGTTTTTTTTTGGCCACACTGTGGCTTTCAGGATCTCAGTTCCTAACCAGGGATTGAACCTGGGCCATGGCAGTGAAAGTGCCAAATCTTAACCACTAGGTCACCAGGGAACTCCAGTAAGTACTTTTTGGATATGATCTCATTTAATCTTTACCTCAACACTGTGAAGTAATATCATTATTTGATTCTGTAGAAGCCATTATTGTGGTTTAGCAAGCGTACGTGACTCCCTTAAGTTCACTAGAAAGTAGGATTTGAACTTGGGTGTGTCTGATTACAAAGCCAGTATGTATCCGGTTCCCTTCCCCCCATGTCATCTTCCATAACTGAGCAGATTCCAGATAGGGCTTCAGGACCAGAGGCAGACACAAGTCAGAACTGGACACAGGAGCCCAAGCCAAAGTGGAGTAGGAGACCCAGAGGCTAAGAAAGTTCTCAGGGCTCGTTCCTAGCAGGAAAGACATCAGGTCTCTAGAGGCAAATGCTAAACCCCGAGTCTGTCCCTTCCAGCTCTGGGACCTTAGGGGAGTCACTTTACCTCCTCCAGCCTCGCATTCTTACTAAGCAGCCCCGGATCAGGAACATGGCAGCTGCTCTAAAAAGGAAGTTCTTCCTGTTGTTGCTAGGCAGTAGTTAATGCTGCCAGCTGGGAGGCTGCCAGTGCCAATCCCTTCCTGCCCTGGCCAGGTGAGGCCAGTAACCAGAGAAGAGGTCAGAGTTGCCAGAGTCTACAGTTGGGATGGTAAGAGGAAGGGAAGGCACTGGAGTTCTCAGGGAGGAATCATTCTGTTGACAGAGTACAATGAGATACCCCAGCTCGACTTCCCACGGGGCATGCTGGTTACCTCCTCTCTCTGGCTAACTGCTCTGGTTGGTCCCCAGGGCCCAAGAGCTGGTGAGCATAGCAGGATTAGCCCTTCCCCGGGGCCAGCTGTGTCACCTGGGGTAAGGAAGGAAAAACCTCCTAGATCCGTCTCAGAGCTGACCCGGACCAATTCCAGTGCCAACTCTGACGACAGGAATTTCCGCTTCTGGTTAAGATGGAGTAACAAAGACTAGATTTATCCTCCCACCTGAAATAATAACAACAAAACACACACAAAAAGGTGACACTCAAGACACTGCCCATCAGGTGAGGACAAACAGAGATCACTGAGAGGATGGAAGAAAAATAAGGTGAGTTCTATGACGGACTCAACATACTGCTTGGAGAAAGTTCCCAAGCCATGACACAGGTATAGGCTAATGCAGGCAGAGCTTGGCAGTGTCTTCAATTAAGGAGACGTAGCTGGGAATCTGGGGGAAGCCAAAGAGGCTAGAGTTTGTAAGAAGAGAGATGCAGAGTAGGAGCTCTGGAAGTCTGCAGAGGGTACCCCTCCACTAGTCAACTGAGTGTTAATCAACTAGATATTACCTGAGACTGGGGAGAGAACCACCCACAAGGATAAGAGGAAATAGTGCTCGGAGCTCACACAAACCTGGGAAATAGAGCCTGTTCCTCATAGCCTGATAGCCTGGGTGGAAAGTCTCATAATTCTAAGGACATCCATTTTAGAGTACTAAGAAGGGTTTCTGGAGAAGTCAATGGCACCCCACTCCAGTACTCTTGCCTGGAGAGTCCCATGGACAGAGAAGCCTGGTGGGCTGCAGTCCATGGGGTCGCTAAGAGTCGGACACGACTGAGCAACTTCACTTTCACTTTTCACTTTCATGCATTGGAGAAGGAAATGGCAACCTACTCCAGTGTTCTTGCCTGGAGAATCCCAGGGACAGGGGAGCCTGGTGGGCTGCCGTCTATGGGGTCGCACAGAGTCGGATATGACTGAAGCAACTTAGCAGCAGCAGCAGCAGCAGCAAGAAGGGTCTTGGCTGAGTACTGGGGACAAAGTAACCCTAACAAAACACATTTCTGGTCTATTTCCAAGTAACATACCAAACTATTACCAAAACACATTTCCAAACTATTTCCAAGTAACATAATTACTTCCAAGAACCAAACTCAAGATTATTTATAGAAATACAAAAATATACAGAATCCCAAAAGGCAAAAGTCTAGCATCCAGTCAATAACTACTAGGCATGCAAAGAAGCAGGAAAACACCACCCATAATGAACAGATGATCAATAGATTGATACTGACCCAGAATGACACCGATGGTAGAATTACTAGGGAATAACACCAAAGTAGCTATTACAGATGTATTTCATGTGTTTAACCAGAAGAAAGGTTAACTACGTAGAGACATGCATTAACTTAAAAAAACAAAAACAAAAACGTAGCACTTCTAATTTTAAAATAAACAATTTTTAATTTTAAAAAAGATCCAAATAAAACTTCTATAGGATAGAAACTACAATGTCAGAGATATGAAATACAGTGGAAGGAAATAATGGCATATTAGTCATTGCAGAAGAGCGGATTGGTAAACTTGAAGACATAGTTATAGAAACTAGGCAAAATGAGACACAGAGAAAAAATACTTAAAACCCAAGATTTTAGTGAACTGTGGGACAACTTCAGCAGCCAAATAGCTAGTGTAAATAAAGTTTAAAAAAAAGAAAGCAAATAATATTGAAGGGAAGAAGTACAACTGTTTATAGACAGTAAGATTGCCTGTGTAAAAATCCTATGAATCTACAAAAAAAAAAAAAAAAAGGAACTAAAACTAATAAGTAAGTTTAGCTAGAATGTAGGCTACAATATTAACATACGAAAATCAGTTATTTTTCTACATACTAGCAACAAGTAGTCTGAAATAGAAATTTTAAAAATTGCAATGGAATCAAAATATGAGAATATTTAGGGATCAACCTGACAAAATATATTAAGATCTATACACTAAAAATGATAAATTATTGCTGAGATAAATTAGTACCATCCATAAAAAAGTTGATCAATTTGACTTTATCAAAATTAAAACTTACCACTCTTAGAAAGACACGGTTAAGAAAATGAAAAGATAACCCACAGACTGGGAGAACAAGACTACATATCTGGCACAAGACTCGTTTACAGAATATATAAAGAACTCTCACAAATTAGCACCAAGAAAACAAAAATTAATACATGGGCAAAGATTTGGACAGACATTTCACCAAAGAAAATATGTGTTTGCTAATAAATACCTGAAAAGAAACTCAATATCATAGTCACTAGGAAAATGCAAATTAAAGTACAATACGGTACCACTACAGGTCTTTTAGAATGGCTAGAATTAAAAAGACTGACCTATTTGCAGGGCAGGAATAAAGATGCAGACGTAGAGAACAGAATTGTAGACAGGGGAGGTGGAGGGAGGAGAGGTTGGGACGAACTGAGAGAGACGCTCTGACATATATGTACTACCATGTAGGAACATATAGCAAGTGGGAATCTCTTAAGAGCACGGGGAGCTCATGTCAGTGCTCTGTGATGACCTAGGGGGTGGGATGGAGGGGGCTGAATATATGTATCCTCCCAAGAATGGGGGGGAACATATGTATACTTATAGCTGATCTGCACTTTTGTTCAGCAGAAACGAATACAACATTGTAAGGCAATTATGCTCCAATTAAAAAATAAATTAAAAAAGACTGACCATACCAAGTGTTGGTGAAGATGCAGAGCAACTGGAACACTCTCTGTTGTTGGTGGGAGTGTAGAGTGATTTAACCACTTTGGAAAAACGGTTTCTTTAAAAGTTAAAATTACACCTACCATATAATCCAGCCATTCTTCTTTCAGTTATTTACTCAAGAGAAATGCAAGTGTTGCAAGAACTTGCACATGAATATTCGTAACAGCCCTATTTGTAATAGGCCCAGACTGAAAACAATCCTTGTCATAGGGCCAAGGAAGAAGGGCTTGGCTTGTGGATTGTTTACTGGAAGGTTTAAACAGGGGCCTTGAGGGATCAGTGACTCTTGGGTGTAAATCATGACTGTGCATCTTAAGAAAATGGTGAACTGCAGCAAATTATTTCCCCAAGTGTCAGTGCCCTTCTCTGTGAAAGGGCTGGAGTGTTTCCTGAGTTAGACCCTCTACCACTTACCTCTCAAGGCCTCCGTTTCCTCATTTGTAACATGGATCTGATGATAATAGTACCTACCTCACCTGTCTGTTGTGAGGAGTTAAGAGTCTAGCAGCATATGTAGAAGGATTGTAGCAGACTTTTCACCTAATCTGTCTTTGCATCGTCATCACCATGACCTTTCAAAGAATTCTTAGAAAGTTTAAACAAGGCTGCTGATGCCAACTGTCTGGCAGAGGCATTATTAGAGCCATCTTCCCTTGGTATCGGCAGCGGATTGGGTCCAGAACCCTTGTGGCTACCAAAATCAGAGGATGCCCAGTCTCTTATGTATTATAAAATAGCATGGTGTTTGCTGATTACCTATTTGCACATCCTCCCGTATACTTTAAATCATCTCTGGATTATTTATAATGCCTAATACAATGTGAATGTATGTAAATAGTTGCCAGCATATGACAAATCCAAGTTTTGCCTTTTGGACTTTTCTGGAGTTTTTAATTTTCTAATATTTTTGATCCGTGGTTGGTTGAGTTGTGGATGCAAAGTCCGTGGATTGGAAGGCTAACTGTAATTACAGGGCACAATGACAGATGCTGTGATATATAGGTCATGGTGGTGCTGGGAGACTCAAGAAGACAGCAAAATTTCTGGCTGGCTAGGGGATGGGTGTGGAAGGCTTGAGGTAAGGGGAAATGGTCTTCTCTGGGTCTCCAAGGACTGGTAGAAGTCCCCTGGGTAGAAAAGGGGGAAGGTGGAGAGGTGAACTTGAGTGAAAGCTTGGTGGTAAGACAGCCTGAGCATGTCTGGGACCCTCTTCATTAGGCTGCATGTCTTAGGTGAGAGGTGACACATGAATGCCTTGTTTGAGGTTTAAACTCATTCCAGTAGGTGGGAAGTTCCTGGGCCTGTTTACACGGAAGAATTATCTGAGAGATTAAAAAAAAAAAAATACAGATTCCTGGTCCCAACAGGCAATATTCTGAGTGATAGGTTTCAGGTGGAACTCAGGAATCTATGCTGTTTAAAGCTCCCCAGGAGATTCTGATGCTCACCCAGGTATGGGAACTCCTGCTGTTAGGACAGCGTGTCTCTAAACAGGGAAAAGTCCTAGTGGAATACTTGATTTGAGCAGAGAGCTTGAGAAGATGGGAAGGAGGTGTAAGAGACCCCTGACCCTGACCCCCAGCCTCCCACCCCTCTCCAAGGAAACTTCACATTTACTGCCAGGAGCTTTCTTACAGAGATATATACTTAACATTATAACTCAGCAATTCTACTCATAGGCATTTCCCTAAGACATGTTAAAGCAAACTGGTGCATGAGAGCTCTATTTGTAATAACTAAAACTTGGAGATAATCCTTGTCTTCACCAAGTGACTGGATAAATTCACTGTGATACATCTGTGTAACTGGGTACTTCTCAGCAATGAAGAAGAAGGAGCTGTTCATACATGCAATGACATGGATGGATCTCAAAACAAGCTGCATGAAAGAAGTTAGACCCAAAAAAACACACAAAAAACAGAGCATGTAAGGTGTGTGATTCGATTTATATGAAATTCTAGGAAATGCCAACTAATCTCCAGTGACAGAAAGCAGATGGGGGGTTCCCTGGGATAGGGGTGGTGGAGGGAAGAGAGGGCACTTCTGGGGGGTGCCAGATAGGTTCATTATCTTGGTGGTGGTGGTGATGGTTTCAAGTGTGCATATATGTGTTAAAGCTTGTCAAATTGTATAATTTGAACATGCTTTATTGTACGTCAATTATACATCAATGACGCTGTTTAAAAAAATCTGATGGCAGTTCTGAGTAGTCACGGCGAGTCTGGTCTTTACACAGCATCCCTCTCCCCATGTCTTCATTGTAACTCCGAGTGCACATTGGATGGTTACTATGAGGTACAAGGTACTGTGGCTAAACACTATACAGAATTTTTAAAATGTTGATTTATTTTTGATTGTACTGGGTCTTCTTTGCTGCACAGGCTTTTCTCTAGTTGCAGTGAGGGGGGCTACTCTTTGCAGAGGCGTCTCTTGTTGCAGAGCACAGACTGTAGGGCACATGGGCTTCAGTAGTTGCAGCTCCCGGGCTCCAGAGCACAGGCTCAACAGTTGTGGTGCGTGGGCTTCATTGCTCTGTAGCATATGGGTCTTCCTGCATCAGGGATAGAAGACACATCTCCTGCATTGGTAGGTGGATTCTTTACCAGTGAGTCACCAGGGAAAAGACCCTATATGGAATTTTTAATTTAATCCTCCCAATAGTCTTGTGAAGTGATGCTACTATCAATAACTCTGTTTTACGTATGAGGAAACTGAAACTCAGAGCGGTTAAACTAATTCTCCAAGCAAGTGTCATCTGACTGAGTCCAAGCTCCAGCATTTATTTACTCTTGAGAAATTTGTATGCAGGTCAGGAAGCAACAGTTAGAACTGGACATGGAACAACAGACTGGTTCCAAATAGGAAAAGGAGTGTATCAAGGCTGTATATTGTCACCCTGCTTATTTAACTTCTATGCAGAGTACATCATAAGAAACGCTGGACTGGAAGAAACACAAGCTGGAATCAAGATTGCTGGGAGAAATATCAATAACCTCAGATATGCAGATGACACCACCCTTATGGCAGAAAGTGAAGAGGAACTCAAAAGCCTCTTGATGAAAGTGAAAGTGGAGAGTGAAAAGTTGGTTTAAAGCTCAACATTCAGAAAACAAAGATCATGGCATCTGGTCCCACCACTTCATGGGAAATAGATGGGGAAACAGTGGAAACAGTGTCAGACTTTATTTTTCTGGGCTCCAAAATCACTGCAGATGGTGACTGCAGCCATGAAAATTAAAAGATGCTTACTCCTTGGAAGGAAAGTTATGACCAACCTAGATAGCATATTCAAGAGCAGAGACATTACTTTGCCAACAAAAGTTCGTCTAGTCAAGGCTATGGTTTTTCCTGTGGTCATGTATGGATGTGAGAGCTGGACTGTAAAGAAGGCTGAGCACCGAAGAATTGATGCTTTTGAACTGTGGTGTTGGAGAAGACTCTTGAGAGTCCCTTGGACTGCAAGGAGATACAACCAGTCCATTGTGAAGGAAATCAGCCCTGGGATTTCTTTGGAAGGAATGATGCTGAAGCTGAAACTCCAATACTTTGGCCACCTCATGCGAAGAGTTGACTCATTGGAAAAGACTCTGATGCTGGGAGGGATTGGGGGCAGGAGGAGAAGGGGAGGACAGAGGATGAGATGGCTGGATGGCATCACTGACTCGATGGACGTGAGTCTCAGTGAACTTCGGGAGTTGGTGATGGACAGGGAGGCCTGGCGTGCTGCAATTCATGGGGTCGCAAAGAGTCGGACACAACTGAGTGACTGATCTGATCTGAATCTAATCCAAAGTCTGTTCTGCTTGGTTCTTATACAAACATTTGATATTTGTGCAAAACAAAATTTAAACATTTAAATTACTTTCAGTCAAGCAAAAGTGAAAGTTGCTCAGTTGTGTTGTGACCCCATGAACTATACAGTCCATGGAATTCTCCAGGCCAGAATACTGGAGTGGGTAGCTGTTCCCTTCTCCAGGGGACCTTCCCAACCCAGGGACTGAACCCAGGTCTCTGGTCTTGCAGGTGGATTCTTTACCAGCTGAGTCACAAGAGAAGCCCACTTTCAGTCAACCCCTGTGCATTTTTTACTATCCTCAGGTGGCGCTAGTGGTAAAGAACCTGTTTGCCAATGCAGGCGATGTAAGAGATGTGGATTTGATCCCTGGGTCAGGAAGATCTCCTGGAGAGGGGCATGACAACCCACTCCAGTATTATTGCCCAGAGAATCCCCATGGACAGAGGAGGCTCCTCTGTCCATGGGTTCGAAAAGAGCTGGACACAACTGAAGTGACGTAGGACACACACACACAGGAGGCTTTTAGCAGAATGATGGTGGGTGGTGGAAGATTTTTTGATTGACACTGCAGAGGTGAGTGCAGAAAGAGGGAGAGACCCTTCCTCATTCTTAGTGATATTATTTGAGTCACCTAAAGCCAACTAACAGATCTGTTTTGTTTAAACCAGTTTTCATTCATTCATTTATGTGACTCACTTATACTTGACGCTATGTGTTAGACACAGTTTTAGGAGCAACATCAATTAGATTTTCCATGAGCATAATCCTCAATTTAATCTTAACCTAATCCTTAGTCATAGATTAGAACTCTGATCCCTTTTCTAGTGACAAGCTTTTAGTGTCAAGAAACAAAGGACAAAGGGGCATTTGTATAATAAGAGTATGTAAGGTGCAGTAAGTGAAATCCCATGACTGTTACAAAGACCCTATAGTATGGGCTTCTGGCGATCTACATAGAGGTGGGCCCCTAAAGATGAGGAATGCAGGCCCTCTCTCATTGAAGAACTCCCTGTCAGGTGGTAAATATCCAAAATCTCAATGAACAAAAAGATCCTTAGTTGATTTATTCCCTGGACAAAAGATCTATGACCCCCTCTATGGATCTTTAATAAGTAATCTCCACCAGACAAATAACTATAACCATAACATATTTTACTGGAAAGAACAGTAAACTTTTTCAAATGTACAATATAAGAGAACTACTTTCACATGTAAAAACTTTGATAAAGTGCTAAGTGCACT
This sequence comes from Bubalus bubalis, assembly GCF_019923935.1. Taxonomy (NCBI): domain Eukaryota; kingdom Metazoa; phylum Chordata; class Mammalia; order Artiodactyla; family Bovidae; genus Bubalus; species Bubalus bubalis. Next base: position 102,910,615 of record NC_059162.1, on the reverse strand, counting down.
CTCTTTTTCTTAGCTAAATTTCCCAAGTTGTCATTTTTCCCACCTCAGTATTATAAGGCTCCTCCTCCACTGCTGACCACAAGGCCAATCTGGGGAAGGTATTAAAAAGAAGCCTGTAGTTAAAAAAAACCAGTTTTTATTTAGATAAAACTTGTATAAATAAAAATTTTCAAGTATAAAATATGATGTCTTGACAAATGTGTGTGGTTGTGTAACCCTTCCACAATCAAGATATAGAAAAATGTTCCTGTGTCCCTTTGAAGTTACTTCTCTGTTCCTCTTCTCAGCCCCTGGCAACTACTAATCTATCACTGTAATTTTGAATTTCCTGGAACTTCTTATACATGGAATTATGCCATATGCATTCTTCTGTGTGTCCGGCTTCTTTTACCCAGCATAGTGATTTTGAGATTCATTCATATTCTTGTGTACATTAGTAGTTTGTTTCTGTTCATTGCTGAGTAAATTTCAATGTACGGGTATAGTACAGATTGTTAACCTATTTACCACCTAATTGGCATTTAGGTTACTTTCAGTTTTGGCTGTTAGGAATAAAGTTACTATCAACATTCACTTGTAAGTCTAGGTAAATACTTCTCTTGGTAAGTAGCTCTTGGGTAAAGACCTAAAAACGGGAGTCCTGGGTTGTAAGGTAAGTGTATATTTATCTTTACTGGCAACTGCCAAAATGTTTTCCAAAGTTGTGTCATTTTATGTCCGGCAGTGTATGAGGCTTCCAGTTGGCCTCCACATCCTTGCCAATGTTGGTATGGTCAAGTTTTAAAAAAGTTCAGTCATTCTAATGGATGTGTAATGGCATTTCATTGTGATCTAAGTTTGCATTTCTCTAATGACTCATATCTTTTTGTGTACTTCTCAGCCATTCATACAGCTTCTTTGGCAAGGTATTGTTCAAATCTTTCAGCCATTAAAAATTTGGTCATCTTCTTATGTGGAGTTGTAAGAGTTCTTTGCATATTCTGGATAAGAGATCTTTATCAGAAATAAATTTTGCAAATACTTTCACCCATCTGTGACTTGCCTTTTTAATGGTGTCTTTCAAAGAGCCAAAGTTGGTTTTTTGGGTAAAATTTAATTTATGCATTTAAAAAATTCTCTGGTTTCTGACTTTTGTGCCTTATTTAACAAATCTTTCCTTAGCTCAAGGTTTCTCAATTTCAATACTGTTGTTATTTTGGGCCAGAAAATGTTTTGTTGTAGGAGGCTATCCTGTGTGTTGTAGAATGTTTAGCAGCATTCCTGGCCTTTACCCATTAACTCAATAGCATCGCCCGCCCAGTTGTGACAATTAAAAAGGTCTCTAGACATTGCCAAGTGTCCCCTAGGGGGAAATTGCCCCAAGTTAAGAAACAGTGGCATAAACTAAGATAAAACATTTCCTACATTTTTTCTAGAATCCTACATTTCCTACATTCTCCTACATTTCTTCTAGAAACTTCATATGACGTATGTGACATATTTTGAGTTAATTTTTGCATTTGACGTGATGGTTGATATTCGTTTTGTTGAATGTGGATACTTCATTGTTTGAGCCCCATTTGCTGAAAAGACTATCCTTTCCCCATTGAATTCCCTTGTTGTTTTTGTTCAGTTGCTGAATCCTGTCTGACTCTTTGCAACTCCATGGACTGCAGCTGCCAGGCTCCTCTGTCCTCCACTATCTTCCAGAGTTTGCTCAGATTCATGTTCATTGAGTTGGTGATGATATCTAACCATCTCATCCTCTGCTGCCTCCTTCTTCTTTTATCTTTAATCTTTCCCAGCATCAGGGTCTTTTCCAATGAGTTAGCTTTTTGTATCAAGTGGCCAAAGTTTTGGAGCTTCAGCATTAGTCCTTCCAAAGAATATTCAGGGCTGATCTCCTTTAGGATTGACTGGTTTGATCTCCTTGCTGTCCAAGGAACTCTCAACAGTCTTCTCCAGCAGCACAATTCGAAAGCATCAATTCTTTGGTAGTCAGCCTTCTTCATGGTCCAGCTCTCACATCTGTACATGACTACTGCAAAAACCATAACTTTGACTCTATGGATCTTTGTTGGCAAAGTGATGTCTCTGCTTTTTAATACACTGTCTAGGTTTGTCATAGCTTTGCTTCCAAGGAGCAAGTGTCTTTTAATTTCATGGCTACAGTCACCATCTGCAGTGATTTTGGAGCCTTGGCCCTTTTATAAAAACACAACATATTGACTACATATGTGTGGATTTACTTCTGGACTCTGTTTCAGTCCATTGAGTTACATATCTATCCTTACATCCCATCAATGTCTATCCCTAGATCAAAGCGACTACTGTAGCTTTATATTAAGTCTTGAAATCAGGTAGCCTAATCCTCAAACTTTGTTCTTCCTTTACAAAATTAATTTGGTTATGTGAGGACCTTCCCATTTTCATATAAATTTGGCAATTAGCTTGTTAATTTCTATAAAAATATCCTGCTGGTGTTTTGATTGAGATTATAGTGACTCTATGGATCAATCTGAGAAGTGACATCTTAACAATATTCTTTTCCCATCCATGAGCTTGCCTTATCTTTCCATTTAAAATTTTCTCTCAGCAATGTTTTATTGTTTCCAGTGTACTGATTATGGTGATTGTAAAAATACATCCACAGATTATTCGATGTACCTCCCTTTCAGAGGTGGAGATGACTTTCCCTCTCCTGGAGTATGGGCTAGACTTAGTGATTTGACTTGAACTACCGCACAATTGTACTCTTCTCACACGCTAGTAAAGTAATACTCAAAATTCTCCAAGCCAGGCTTCAGCAATACGTGAACCATGAATTTCCTGATGTTCAAGCTGGTTTTAGAAAAGGCAGAGGAACCAGAGATCAAATTGCCAACATCTGCTGGATCATGGAAAAAGCAAGAGAGTTCCAGAAAAACATCTATTTCTTGCTTTATTGACTATGCCAAAGCCTTTGTGTAGATCACAATAAACTGTGGAAAATTCTGAAAGAGATGGGAATACCAGACCACCTGATCTGCCTCTTGAGAAATCTGTATGCAGGTCAGGAAGCAACAGTTAGAACTGGACATGGACCAACAGACTGCTTCCAAATAGGAAAAGGAGTACGTCAAGGCTGTATATTCTCACCCTGCTTATTTAACTTCTATGCAGAGTACATCATGAGAAACACTGGACTGGAAGAAGCACAAACTGGAATTAAGACTGCCAGGAGAAATATCAATAACCTCAGATATGCAGATGACACCACCCTTATGGCAGAAAGTGAAGAGGAACTCAAAAGCCTCTTGATGAAAGAGAAAGTGGAGAGTGGAAAAGTTGGCTTAAAGCTCAACATTCAGAAAACGAAGATCATGGCATCCGGTCCCACCACTTCATGGGAAATAGATGGGGAAACAGTGGAAACAGTGTCAGACTTTATTTTTCTGGGGCTCCAAAATCACTGCAGATGGTGACCGCAGCCATGAAATTAAAAGACGCTTACTCCTTGGAAGGAAAGTTATGACCAACCTAGATAGCATATTCAAAAGCAGAGACATTACTTTGCCCACAAAGGTCCATCTAGTCAAGGCTATGGTTTTTCCTGTGGTCATGTGTGGATGTGAGAGTTGGATTGTGAAGAAGGCTGAGCACCAAAGAATTGATGCTTTTGAACTGTGGTGTTGGAGAAGACTCTTGAGAGTCCCTTGGACTGCAAGGAGATCCAACCAGTCCATTCTGAAAGAAATCAGTCCTAGGATTTCTTTGGAAGGAATGATGCTGAAGCTGAAACTCCAGTACTTTGGCCACCTCATGCGAAGAGTTGACTCATTGGAAAAGACTCTGATGCTGGGAGGGATTGGGGGCAGGAGGAGAAGGGGACGACAGAGGATGAGATGGCTGGATGGCATCACTGACTTGATGGACGTGAGTCTCAGTGAACTTCGGGAGTTGGTGATGGACAGGGAGGCCTGGCGTGCTGCGATTCATGGGGTTGCAAAGAGTCGGACACGACTAAGCAACTGAACTGAACTGAACTGAAGAGGAGGAAGCAGAAGTGACAGTGTGGAACTTTGGTGAATAAGTCTCTCTAACTGGGTTGCTCTTTCTCTCTTGGATTATTCATTCTGGAAGAAGCCATCTGTCATGTTGTGAGCAATCCTATGGAGTGTTTCATGTGATGCAAAATGGAGGCTTCCTGCTAAAAGCCATATCAAGCCTTTAAAAAATAAAAATAAATAAAAGCCATATCAAGCCTTCAGATGACTGCAGCTCTGGCCAACATCTAGGTTGCAACCTCCTGAAAGACCCTTAGCCAGAATCATCCAGCAGCTAAACTGATCTCTGGAAATTGACATAGGAAAAGTTTACTGTTTTAAACCACTAAGTTTGGAGTAGTTTTCTATATAGCAATAGATAACTGGTGGCATGGTGGTAAAGAATCCCCCTGCCAATTCGGGAGACACAGAGATGAGGGTTTGATCCCCGGGCTGGGAAGATCCCCTGGAATAGGAAATAGCAACTCACTCTAGTATTCTTGCCTGGAAAATTCCATGTACAGAGGAGGCAGGAGGACTACAGTCCATGGGGTCACAGAGTCGGACACCACTGAGCACTCATGCATATATGTCTTACTTCTGTCTTGATAAATGTATTACCTCGTCTTTAATGGTTTTTGATGTCATTTAAAAAGATGTTTTTAAAATTTCAGTTTCCAATTGCATATTGGTAGTGGATAGTAGTATAATTGAATCTAATAGTATAATTGAATATTATATCCTGTTTCCTTGTTGAACTCAGTCCTAGTAGCTTAGAAGTCTGTAGATTTGATAGGTTAAGAAAATAGCACGGTTGGGAATTCCCTGATAGGCCAGTGGTTAGGACTCTGCACTTTCACTGCCAAGTTCTTATTGTTCAGTTGCTTAGTTGTGTCTGACTCTTTGTGACCCCATAGACTGCAGCATGTCAGGCTTCCCTGTCCTTCACTATCTCCTGGAGTTGGCTCAAACTCATATCCATTGAGTTGATGATGCCGTCCAACCATCTCATCCTCTGTGGCTCCCTTCTCCTCCTGCTTTCAATCTTTCCCAGCATCAGGGTCTTTTCCAATGAGTCGACTCTTCATATCAGGTGGCCAGAGTGGAGCTTCACCTTTAGCATCAGTACTTCCAATAAATATTCAGTGTTGATTTCCTTTTGGATTGACTGATTTGATCTTCCTGCTGTCCAAGGGACTCTTAAGAGTCTTCTTCAGCACTAAATTTCAAAAGCATCAATTCTTCAGCACTCAAGCTTTCTTTATGGTACAACTCTCACATCCGTCCATGACTATGTGAAAAACCATAGCTTTGACTATACTATACTGTACTATACTCTACTCACTGCCAACTGCCCAGGTTCACTCCCTGGATGGAGAACTAAGAACCAACAAGCTGTATGGCTCAACGAAAGAAAGAAGAAAAACAAGCTAGCATGGTAGTCCTTAGTTCCTGGTTGGTGAGCATTTTTTCCTCCTTTCCTGCAGAGCATTTTAAATAAATTTTGAGTGCTTACTAATTCTAAGTCTGGGGCCTTTCCCTGAAAATGCTTTAGGACATGTTAGGACCTCCAGCAGTAGGACTGCATAGACTTTTATAGCTCAACATTAACACTACTTGACTACCATCCTAGTCTGCCTCACCTCATTCTGCTAGCTACTAACTCACTTCTTTTAATTTTTCTTTTCAGTCACTGGCTTGATCAGGCTTGGATCTCTGCTCTTCTCCATATTGTGACCTTCTTCATCTCTATTTTCTTATTATGTTTTCCAGTCAAGTGTGAAAATGTGGTGGCCCATCTCATCTTTTCCCTCCATGTCATTGATTGCCAGGCAGGTCCCCCTTTCTTCCAGTTGATTCTTCAGGTTGATTCTGTCCACAAGAGACAAAGTTCCATGGTCTAAATGCACCCATTTGGGCTGTGGGGGTTGGAGACAGAGCAGTCTCCCTGGAAAGGGGAGTGACTGGGTTGACCTGTGATGGACACTTCTCATGCAGACCTCCAACCCCACACCTTGAATCCCTGTGTGACACTGCTTCTCATCCAGTCCATAAGAGAAGCCAAACCTCATTTGTAGAATCGAACACATTTATGCTCAGCACTGGTTATCTTCCTCCTCCCTCCCAAGCCCTCCTACCCCTTTCTCTGCTCCTTCATAGGCAGACTGCACGTACCCAGAAAAGTTATGCGGTTTATCTGGCAGGTGAGAAAATTGTGGTCTGCAGAGCTCAGGTGACTTGCTCAAGTTCATCAGTTCAGTTCAGTCGCTCAGTTGTGTCCGACTCTGCGACCCCATGAATCTCAGCACACCAGGCCTCCCTGTCCATCACCAACTCCCGGAGTTCACTCAAACTCACGTCCATCGAGTCAGTGATGCCATCCAGCCATCTCATCCTCTGTCGTCCTCTTCTCCTCCTGCCCCCAATCCCTCCCAGCATCAGAGTCTTTTCCAGTGAGTCAACTCTTCACATGAGGTGGCCAAAGTACTGGAGTTTCAGCTTCAGCATCATTCCTTCCAAAGAAATCCCAGGGCTGATCTCCTTGAGAATGGACTGGTTGGATCTCCTTGCAGTCCAAGGGACTCTCAAGAGTCTTCTCCAACACCACAGCTCAAAAGCATCAATTCTTTGGTGCTCAGCCTTCTTCACAGTCCAACTCTCACATCCATACATGACTACAGGAAAAACCATAGCCTTGACTAGACTGAACCTTTGTTGGCAAAGTAATGTCACTGCTTTTGAATATGCTATCTAGGTTGGTCATAACTTTCCTTCCAAGGAGTAAGTGTCTTTTAATTTCATGGCTGCAGTCACCATCTGCGGTGATTTTGGAGCCCAGAAAAATAAAGTCTGACATTGTTTCCACTGTTTCCCCATCTATTTCCCATGCAGTGATGGGACCGGAATCCATGATCTTCGTTTTCTGAATGTTGAGCTTTAAGCCAACTTTTTCACTCTCCACTTTCACTTTCATCAAGAGGCTTTTGAGTTCCTCTTCACTTTCTTCCATAAGGGTGGTGTCATCTGCATATCTGAGGTTATTGATATTTCTCCTGGCAATCTTGATTCCAGCTTGTGCTTCTTCCAGTCCAGCGTTTCTCATGATGTACTCTGCAGAGAAGGTAAATAAGCAAGGTGACAATATACAGCCTTGACGTACTCCTTTTCCTATTTGGAAGCAGTCTGTTGTTCCATGTCCAGTTCTAACTGTTGCTTCTTGACCTGCATACAGATTTCTCAAGAGGCAGGTCAGGTGGTCTGGTATTCCCATCTGTTTCAGAATTTTCCACAGTTCATAGAGAGGTCTAAACTTAAATATGGACCTCCTGATTTTCCCAAGTTGGTGTATTTTCCCTATTAACCTGTAGTTGACCCCAGGAGGCAAAACACCTCCCATACCCACTGGGGCCAAATGGGGCAGAGAGACTGGTGTCAGAGACAGCTCTGACTCAGCCTAGGTTGTGGGCGGCAGGCGTCTCATCCCACTTAGGACCCGGCTTTATGGCTTAGTGTGCAAGTGCCCGGGGGTCCAGGTCCAGATGTGGCTAGGAGGTGAGAGGTACAGAGGCAGGAGACTGGTTAAGTTGGAGCTAGAACCAATAAACCTATCCTAGTAGCAGCAGCAGTAACCTGTGGCTGCTGTAAGCAATTATCATAAGCTGGGTAGCTTGAAACAACCGAAATGTGCTCTCACAGTTTCGGAGACTAGAAGTCTGAAAGCAAGGTGTCAACAGGTTCCACTGCCACCGTGGCCACCCCCACCCCCTTCCTCACCCCAGATTCTGGGGAAGAATCTGCTTCTACCCTCTGGTTGCTGCAGGTGTTCCTTGCCTTGTGGCCACATGGCTCTTGAGGAGCTGCAGCCTGCTGGGGTGATGACACATAGTAGTGACAATCCACAAGAATCCCTAGCCTGGGCAGGCTGAGGATTTTCCACCCAAATGCACTCATGGCCTCGGACATTCATTCATTTATCCACTGAATTCATCCACTCATTTGTTTTTTCATTCAGAAACCAGATAGTATTGAGGGCATCTGCATACCCAGCCCTGGCTGTTTAGGGGAGGGGCTTCCCTCCCTCTCTGAACACCCGTCCTGAGCCCTCCGCACCTGGACTGCAGTCCTGCGCCTGCCTGTGTGTACGTGACTGTTACTCATGGTCTAGACACCCGCAGGGCAGGGGCCTGGTCTCACTCCTCTCTAGTTGACAGAAGGGAGACTGTACGGGGCTATTTGGCGCCTTGCTCAGAGTTTCTGTCTGCTGCTCCCAGGGTTCCTCCTCCAGGAATAGGGGCTCTAGGCCAGCTTGCAAGGGTGGGGGTGGAGATGCGTGTGAGCAGACGAGCCCCACTCCCTAGGTCTGATGATCAGCTCCAGAGCAGAAGGGCAGAACTGGAGGGGCCCCAATCACGGGGAACAGCTGGCTTCCCCACTGTAGTGATTAGAAAGCTGAGGCAGCCACTCCCTCCCCACCCCTCCAACTGGCAGGGGCCCTAGTCTCTTAGTTCCCTGCTCTCCTGCGGCCTGCACACCTATCTTGGGTGGTCCCCTGGCCTGCTTTGATGAGGAATGCGAAGTCCCTCTGCACTGGGCTGGTCTGAGGGTGTGGTGGGGGAGGGCAGCCGCTCCCATCCAGAGGACTTTCCCTCTTTTGATTTCCAACAAGCCTGGCCCAATTCTCCTCCCCAACCTGTTCCAGAATTGCTCTGCACGGAGGAACAAAGTGCTGCGGGGTGAGGGGCGGGGAAGTGAATAGGAAGGATAATCCCAAAGGATCAGTTAGGGTTCATTCTGCAGCCCTCCCTGACTGTCAGAATCTGTTGAGTGGCTCGTGGGGAGCCCGAACCCACACGTGCATGTGTGAAATCATGGGAACGCGGATCTGTGGAACAACACACCTGCGCATCCGCGTGCGCGGTTATCTGCGTGTTTGCGGGATTGTGAGCCCCCACTAAGGCATCCACTGGGCATGGGTACGTGCAGAGGCGGAGCTAAGGATGGCTAGAGAAGACTGTGGTCTCCCTCTAACTTATATCGGCGCCTCCCGCTTCCTTTGATGTGGACTAGACACTCTTGGGTAAAGAGCCGCTTAGAGACAGGTCCATCTAGGTTGACTCCTAGATAAGACATTCTGGAGCGCAGACTTGTGTACTTGAGGGTTCTTGTACGTCAAATGCTCCCTTAGAGGGCCTGGGGCACAGTCTCCGGCCTCAGACCGGGGGTAGGAGTGAGGTCAGCCCAAGTGCAAAGGGGACCCTGGCATCGCTTCTCTCCGGCAAAACACCGGATGGAACCTTTTGTTAGTCCCCTCGCCCCCAGTCCCTGTGGAACTGGGGCAGCCCCTTCCTTTGTCTGGGCCCCAGACTTCCAGGCGGCCACACAGGGACCCCGCCTCCTTCTCGGGCCGAAGGGGCCCTGGGGAGGCGGCGGGAGGGGAAGCTGCGGGTGGAGGAGACCGCCCTGGCAATGACAGGGTGCCTTTGGGCCCCAGCCCACTCAGCCCCCGCTTCGTTTCTTGGGGCACCCCCCCCCCCAACCCTGGCGGGAATGGAGGCGGGGGCGGCGCGGCAGGTAGCGGTGAGGCCACGCCCCTCTGCACTCCTTTGTACCTGCCGGGACCCGCAGCCGCCGAGCTACGAGCGCTACGTGCTGCAGCCCGCTGGGGCGGGGAGGGGGGCGCCGGGCCCCCTCCACCTCCCCTTCTTCACCCCACCTCCTCCACCTCGCCGGCTTGGGGCCCCCAGGGCGTCTCTGGGTACCAGCTGCATTCCGCCCCTCCCCCGCGCGCCGTTCTCCTGGAACTCGCAGACCATCACCTGAGCCAGGCTTTGCCGGCCAGTCGGGGTTCCGGCCACCCTTCTGCACGCTGTGCCCGCCTCGTCTCCCCCTCCCAGCGCTTAGCCAACTCGCACCCCCCAGGCCCGACTCCAACGCTGCTTCTGGGAAGCCCGCTCAGACTCTCAGTGTTAGTCACTGTCCTCGAGGAGCCCCCAGAACCCTGATCCCTCCGGTCGAGGCTCGCCTGCTCTCAAGATTCAGGGTGGGGCCCAGCGCATTGCCCCGCACAGGCCTGACCGCCGTCCGTATAAGTGTCTTCCCGAGGGAGTGAGGGAGAGAAGCTGGAGGCGGGCAGGAAGGAGAATTGAGGTTTCCCGAGCCCAGCGTGGGCCCGTCCATGGCCAGACCTGAGGTCCGAGCTTTCCTGTCAGCCCTGACCACTGACCCTGGGGCCTCCTCGGTACCCTCCATTTACACGACCTGCTCAACCATGCCTCTGGTCTCCCAGTCTTTGTTCAAGCTGTTCCTTCTGTCTCCCTCAGCCACAGGTGCAAATCGGACCCTTCCAAGACCCATCTCTCCAGCAGAAGTACCAGATCCCTGGGGCTTTGTCATAGGCGCACCCGACTATTGTACCGGGTGCTGTGCACAGCATGTGGCATTTCCCCCTCCTGGTGACCCTACAAGAGAGAGCGAGGGAACAGCCTGCAAGTGGCTGACCTGGGGTTTGAGCTTCGCGCTGGAAAGACATCAAACACCAAAGAAAAACCCCACGCCAAACATGCTTTCTCCCACCCCACACTGTTGCCTGGCACCCCCAGGCCTTCCCCTGGGGACAACTGTTTCTCTGAACCGCTCCCCTGGTCACCACCTTCTCCCTCTTTCAGACCCGAGCCGGGCAGGGCTGGGATGCTTGCTCTAGTGCTAGGTCAGTCTGGGTCCCTTGTGGTTTGGGGCCTTCTTGAGGAATTTCAGGGGTGAACATGTAGGGTGTGGTGAGAGGGAGGTGGGAGCCGCAGGAATGTGGGGCTAGGGCGTGGGGGCAGGCAGCAAAAGGTGGTGGAGTTGCTTTCCCAGAGCCCTGGGAAAAGCATGGGCTAGTTTGAATGACAAAGGTTCCCCGGGGGGCAGAGGAAAGCTCGCTCTGAGGATGGGAATGTGGGGAGAGGAGGGTCAGAAGGGCGGGGAGGAAGCTGCTCTTGGGGCCTCATCTGCAGCAGCCCTTTCAAGTCCTGCTAAACTCGTAACAATGAAAGGAACTGACCTGGGACACCAGAAGCAAAGGATGATTAACGTAATTTGCCGAGGAAATACAAAAACCTTATGAAAATGTTAGAAATCCCGAAGTACAAATGAAAAGGATTCCGGCTTTTCTTACGTATAGAATTGGTCAGGATAAAAAAAATAATGAAAACACCAGATGTCGGTAAAGCGTGGGGAAGTCAGTGCCTTTTTCTCCACTGAGGAAGTAAACTGTACTGTGTTTCTTCAGGAATTTTTGCACTTTTTATTTTTTTTTTTTTTGGTATGTGTGTGTGTGCACGAAAGCTTTTTAAAAGGGTTATGCTTTGATTTAACCATTCTACTAGCAGGATGTACCCTAAAATCAAAGATTTTTCATCCCAATCTTATTTATAACAGGGAAAAATGGGAAACTCAATGTTCAGTGACAGAGAATTGGGTAAATAGATGCTACATTCATAGGTGGAAGGTTGTGCAGAAATTAAATATCATGCTCTTGAAGGACATTAAAGATATGAGGAAACACTGGAGATGGGAAGTTATAAAACAGCATGACTCCAGTTTTATCCAATGTCTATATAAATATGCACAATATCTGTTTTTTTTGGATGTGGACCATTTTAATGGTCTTTATTAAATTTGTTACAATATAGATTTTCTTTTATATTTTTGGATTTTTGGCTGTAAGATGTGGGATCTTAGCTCCCCAATCAGGAATTGAACCTGTACCCCTGCATTGGAAGGCAAAGGCTTAACCACTGTACCACCAGGGAAGTCCCAGTATCTACTGTTGTTAGTGCTTAATCCTGTGCTAAGAATTTCACTCAGTCTCTCAGTCAAGCATCATGCAACTGTGCAAGGGAGATTCTAATAACTGCGAGGGGAGAAAAAAACAGATTAAAAGGAAATTCACTAAAATGTTAATAGTGAAATAAGAGGGCATGCAGTTCTCCATTCAACTCCTGCACACCTGTCCCAAGAATTCAGTTCCAAAGAGGGCATGTGTTTTTAATTTTCTTCTTTATACTGTCTCATCCTTTCCCAATTTTCTTCAATAAAAATATAAGAATAATAAAAACATTGGAAATTTTAAAATCACAAAGATCATGTGTTCAAAAGCATCTTCAGGATCTCTTCTTTCGGGGATGGGTGGCAGTTTTTGTGTTCATTTACTGGGGCTGCTGTAACAAACATTGCCAACAGTGGCTTTAAAAAACAAACAAACCAAATTTGTTGTTTCACAGTTCTGGAGGCCAGAAGCCTGAAATCAAGGTGTTGGCTGGCTTGATTTCTTCTCAGAGTTGTGAGGGCAGGATCGGTTCCAGGTCTGTCTCTTGTGTTTCTGGTAGCCTCTGGTGTTCTTTGTCTAGTGTCTCCCTGTATGACTTTATATCATCTTCTCTCTGGCAATGTCTGTCTCTGTCCAGATGTCCTGTTTTAATAAGGACACCAGTCAAGTTGAATTAGGGCCCATCCCAATGACCGCATTAAAGTTGATCACCTCTATAAAGAAACTGCCTCCAAATAAGGCCACATTTTAAGGTACAAGGGGTTAGGACTTGAACATATGAATTTGGGGATGGGGGGACACAATTCAACCTGTAACCCTTGAACTGATGTGTTCCCTCTGAGATCAGTGTGGCTGGGAGGTGGGGGTAGGGGGAGACTGTCCCTGGGAGGGAGAGTCTATGCTCTTGGACATTCTGGGTCCCACTGAACTTGCCCTGTTGTGTGACCTTGGAAGGGTTATCACTGGGTTTCACTTTGCTCCCCTGTAGACTGTGGCTGGTATTTTCTTACTTGACAGGGCTGTTGTGAATGGAGTGATAGATGAGGAGTGGCTTCCATGGGACCTGGCATGTGGTCTTTCCAAGAAATGTCCTCTTTCTCCCTTCGCAGTGGAGGTAGCTGGGTGAGCATGGGCCCAGGGACAGCCAGGGGGCTTGGTTCAAGTTCTAGTCCTTTCACTCACTAGCTGTGTGATCCCTGGGAACCTCAGCTTCCTCATTTGTGAGATGGAAAAAACGTCTATTCCCACTGACTTATTATACTTTGCTCATTCTGGGACTCGAGAACCTCTTCAGTTCAGTTCAGTCGCTCAGTCGTGTCCGACTCTTCGTGACCCCATGAATCGCAGCATGCCAGGCCTCCCTGTCCATCCCCAACACCCGGAGTACACTCAGACTCACGTCCATCAAGTCAGTGATGCCATCCAGCCATCTCATCCTCTGTCCTCCCCTTCTCCTCTTGCCCCCAATCCCTCCCAGCATCAGAGTCTTTTCCAATGAGTCAACTCTTCGCATCAGGTGGCCAAAGTACTGGAGTTTCAGCTTCAGCATCATTCCCTCCAAAGAAATCCCAGGGCTGATCTCCTTCAGAAAGGACTGGTTGGATCTCCTTGCAGTCCAAGGGACTCTCAAGAGTCTTCTCCAACACCACAGCTCAAAAGCATCAATTCTTTGGCACTCAGCCTTCTTCACAGTCCAACTCTCACATCCATACATGACCACAGGAAAAACCATAGCCTTGACTAGACGGACCTTTGTTGGCAAAGTAATGTCTCTGCTTTTGAATATACTATCTAGGTTGGTCATAACTTTCCTGCCAAGGAATAAGCGTCTTTTAATTTCATGGCTGCAGTCACCATCTGCAGTGATTTTGGAGCCCCAAAAATAAAGTCTGACACTGTTTCCACTATTTCCCCATCTATTTCCCATGAAGTGATGGGACCAGATGCCATGATCTTCGTTTTCTGAGTGTTGAGCTTTAAGCCAACTTTTTCACTCTCCACTTTCACTTTCATCAAGAGGCTTTTGAGTTCCTCTTCACTTTCTGCTATAAGGGTGGAGTCATCTGCATATCTGAGGTTATTGATATTTCTCCTGGCAATCTTGATTCCAACTTGTGTTTCTTCCAGTCCAGCGTTTCTTATGATGTACTCTGCATAGAAGTTAAATAAGCAGAGTGACAATATACAGCCTTGACGTACTCCTTTTCCTATTTGGAAGCAGTCTGTTGTTCCATGTCCAGTTCTAACTGTTGCTTCCTGACCTGCATACAGATTTCTCAAGAGGCAGGTCAGGTGGTCTGGTATTCCCATCTCTTTCAGAATTTTCCACAGTTTATTGTGATCCACACAGTCAAAGACTTTGGCATAGTCAATAAAGCAGAAATAGATGTTTTTCTGGAACTCTCTTGCTTTCTCCATGATCCAGTGGATGTTGGCAATTTGATCTCTGGTTCCTCTGCCTTTTCTAAAACCAGCTTGAACATCAGGAAGTTCACGGTTCACGTATTGCTGAAGCCTGGCTTGGAGAATTTTGAGCATTACTTTACTAGCATGTGAGATGAGTGCAATTGTGCAGTAGTTTGAGCATTCTTTGGCATTGCCTTTCTTTGGGATTGAAATGAAAACGGACCTTTTCCAGTCCTGTGGCCACTGCTGAGTTTTCCAGATTTGCTGGCATATTGAGTGTAGCACTTTCACAGCATCATCTTTCAGGATTTGGAATAGTTCAACTGGAATTCCATCACCTCCACTAGCTTTGTTTGTAGTGATGCTTTCTAAGGCCCACTTGACTTCACATTCCAGGATGTCTGGCTCTAGGTCAGTGATCACACCATCGTGATTATCTGGGTCATGAAGATATTTTTTGTACAGTTCTTCTGTGTATTCTTGCCACCTCTTCTTAATATCTTCTGCTTCTGTTAGGTCCATACCATTTCTGTCCTTTATCGAGCCCATCTTTGCATGAAGTGTCCCCTTGGTATCTCTAATTTTCTTGAAGAGATCTCTAGTCTTTCCCATTCTGTTGTTTTCCTCTATTTCTTTGCATTGATCGCTGAGGAAGGCTTTCTTATGTCTCCTTGCTATTCTTTGGAACTCTGCATTCAGATGCTTATACCTTTCCTTTTCTCCTTTGCTTTTTGCTTCTCTTCTTTTCACAGCTATTTGTAAGGCCCCCCCCCAGACAGCCATTTTGCTTTTTTGCATTTCTTTTCCATGGGGAAGGTCTTGATCCCTGTCTCCTGTACAATGTCATGAACCTCATTCCATAGTTCATCAGGCACTCTATCTATCAGATCTAGGCCCTTGAATCTATTTGTCACTTCCACTGTATAATCATAAGGGATTTGATTTACTCCTTGAAGGAAAGTTATGACCAACCTAGATAGCATATTCAAAAGCAGAGACATTACTTTGCCAACAAAGGTCCATCTAGTCAAGGCTATGGTTTTTCCTGTGGTCATGTATGGATGTGAGAGTTGGACTGTGAAGAAAGCTGAGCACCAAAGAATTGATGCTTTTGAACTGTGGTGTTGGAGAAGACTCTTGAGAGTCCCTTGGACTGCAAGGAGATCCAACCAGTCCATTCTGAAGGAGATCAGCCCTGGGATTTCTTTGGAAGGAATGATGCTAAAGCTGAGACTCCAGTGCTTTGGCCACCTCATGGGAAGAGTTGATTCATTGGAAAAGACTCTGATGCTGGGAGGGATTGGGGGCAGGAGGAGAAGGGGAGGACAGAGGATGAGATGGCTGGATGGCATCACTGACTTGATGGATGTGAGTCTGAGTGAACTCCGGGAGTTGGTGATGGACAGGGAGGCCTGGCATGCTGTGATTCACGAGGTCGCAAAGAGTCGGACACAACTGAGCGACTGAACTGAACTGAACTGAACTGAATGGTCTAGTGGCTTTCCCTACTTTCTTCAAAATAAGTCTGAATTTGGTAATAAGGAGTTCATGATCTGAGCCACAGTCAGCTCCTGGTCTTGTTTTTGTTGACTGTATAGAGCTTCTCCATCTTTGGCTGCAAAGAATATAATCAATCTGATTTCGGTGTTGACCATCTGGTGATGTCCATGTGTAGAGTCTTCTATTGTGTTGTTGGAAGAGGGTGTTTGCTATGACCAGTGCATTTTCTTGGCAAAACTCTGTTAGTCTTTGCCCTGCTTCATTCTGTATTCCAAGGCCAAATGAGGAGGTGAATGAAGATCGGTGAAGATGAGGTTGAGAAAGCCAGTGCAGGTGAAGATGTCATGGACGGCATGGCAACAGGAAACATGAACGGGTTCGGTCCCAGTTAGATGTCATCTCCTTTAGGAAGTTTTCACTGAACCTCTACTCCATCCAGGCTCACACAGTCCCCTCAGCTACCCTCTCTCATGGTGTTATAACTGCCTCTCTAGAACTAGAGAAGCCTCCTTGAAGGAAGAGACCATCACCAATCATACCTGTTCAAGTAGCAAATCTGAATGAAAATGGTGAAACCCAGTACTGTCAGTGTTACAGAGATCCATGCACATCTGTGGTAGTGATATGTAATCAACACCATCTTTCTATTTGGCCATGCCTATTAAAAGCCAAACACAAATATATATTTTGGCCAATAAAAGCAGTTTGCAGAATATATTCCAAATGAATAATGGAAAGGGAAGGAAACTCTTCTTTGTAAAGATGTTTTGAGCTGACTATGCATCATGGGGAGGAGTGGCAATGGGTAAGTGACAATGCATCATGGGGAGGAGTGGAACAATGAACAAGTGAACGGCAAACTACGGCAGATTGGTGGACTCTGTGGCCATCAGCACAGTCCAGCAAATCGTAACTGAGCATGAGCATGTGTCAGCTCCTGAAGCCTCCCCGGGCCACCTGGAAATCTCTGTCTTATCTGATGGGTAGACAGGCAGGGAAACAATTTTGTATAAGGTGAGAAGTGTGATGAGAGGAGTGGGGGAAAGTGCACATGGAAGGGTGAACCGCACGGGATGGAGGAGGGTCAGGAGAACTTCTTACCAGAGCAGATATCTGAGCTGGCTTTGGCAGATGGTACTGGGAAGGAGGACTTTCCAGGCCATACAAATTTAACCTAGACAAAGGTGAGGAGCATTTGAAAAACATCAGATTGTAGGTGTGACTGGAGGGTGGAATATGTTCATATTTTCCAGTCATTGAGGCTGGAGAATTTGGCAGGGGCAAAATCATAAAGTGCTTTGAATACTAATTTGTGCTTTACCCAGCAGAGGTGAGACATGAGCAGAGATCTTTAAATGCCTGAGCAAGAACATCATCTTTATGGTTCAGGAAGCTCAGGCTGTAGCAGTTTGAAGGATGGACTGGGGAGGCCAAGAGGCGGGGAGATCTGGTGGGGGCCTGTGGTAGATGGTAGGGTTAAGGCAAGACAGGGCGACAAGGCCTGGGGAGAGAAAGAGCAGGCAGGCTTACGAGGTATTTAGGAGGCAGAAGACACAGCACTTGGTGATTGGATGTTACGGAGAGGCAGATTTGTGGCTGGTGGTGCCAAGTAGGGAATATAGAAGGAGGAGTCAGTTTAGAGGGGAAAAAGGTAGATCCAGTTTTAGATCTGTAAAGGGTTGGAGGAAGATGAGGTACACTGGAAAGTCCCTTGAGAAAGATCCAAGAGGTAGGAAACTAGGAAGAGCAGCCCAGGGAGGAGGGTGGAAAAAGGAGAGTACAGGCAAGTGTATAAAAGGGTGCCCACTTCTGGGCGGGCCTCAAGGATGTCTCTTCCTGTGTTCAGGTGGAGACTCCCCCAGACCCTCTCTGGGCCCCCTGCCTCCTCACCCAGGACCTCTGTGTGTCCTTTGGTAACCCCACGTACCTGTATGTCCTTCAGTAACCCCAAGGGCTTTCTGAGTCTTGGTTTCTTTCCTCACCCAAGGGGCATCATAATTCTGCCTGCCCTCCAGCAGTAGACAGAGCTTCAGAAGAGAAAAAGCAGGAGAAAGTGCTTTATCAACCACCCAACCATCATCTCTGACTCAGTTTTAGGCTCTTCCAGAGGCTCAGTGGTTATGTTTTCTCTTGTCTTTGGTAGCTCCTTGGCTCAGCTTTCTTCTCCTCCAGCGATATGTCTGTTCTGACTTGTTCGATGACTGCTCTTGGTCTGTGATTGACCTATCTCTGGATTTACTGAGTCATCCACTTTATCCCTGATGTATTGAAGGTGACCCTGCTCTGGGGCCTGCTCCTTGCTCTCCTCCTCCTCCTCTCTCTTTCCTGCATCTTCTTCATGTTTTTAAAGATTTATTTATCTTTTTTATTTTTTGCTGTTCTTTCTTGCTGCGCATGGGCTTTCTCTAATTGGGGCGAGCTTTCTGTTGTGGTGCGTGGACTTCCCATTGAGGTGACTTCTCTTGTTGCGGCGCTTGGATTCTAGGGAGCACCGACTTCAGTAGTTGCAGCACCTGGGCTCAGAAGTTGAGGCTCACAGGCTCTAGAGCGCTGGATTAGTACTTGTGGCGCATGGGCATAGTCGTCTTGTGACACGTGGAATGTGGGGTTTTCCTGGACCAGGGATCGAACCCATATCTCCTGCATTGGCAGTCGAAATCTTAACCACTAGGCCGCCAGGAACTCTCTCTTTCCTGTATCTTCAAGATCTTCCCTTTCTTAGTTACTCACCTGGCCCCCAAGAGACTGAAGTTTCTACTGTATTTTAAAATAGGAACAAAAATTCCTCTTTTACTTACTCCCCCTCCAGCTTCCTCTCTGTTTGTCCTTCACCAAATCTCTGTCAGTAATTATCTACATTTCTTTACCTCCCCACTGTCCTTTTTAAAAGATTTTTTTTTTCCCTCTTCTCTCCCTTTCCTCTTTGTCTCTTAATTCTTTGCAACCTGGCTTCCACTCCCGCCCCTCTCCTGAAACTGCATAAAGATCACTGTGGAAGGTTGAATGCTGGCCCCTGACATGGTATGTCCAACTCCTAACCTTTGGAGCCTGTGAACGTGAACATAGTTGGGATAAAAAGGGTCTTTGCAGATACAGTTAAGAGAAGGCCCTCAAGAGGAGATCAGCCTGGATTTAGGGTGGGCCCTACATACAACAACAGGTATCTTTACAAGAGAAGGTCAAGGGGAGTTATGAGACTGGGACATAGAAAGGAAGGCCGTATGAGTGCAGAGACACAGAGGACTTACACACCCAGAAAGCAAGAAACACCAAGGATTGCCAGCTGCTGTAAGAAGCAAGGAGAAAGGCATGCGGGGATTCTTGGGCAGAGGCTTAGAAGGAGCCAACCTGGAAGACACCTTAACATGTTAGACTTCTGGCCTCTAGAGCTGTGAGACACTGCAGTGCTGTTGTTTTAAGCTCCCCAGTTGTGGTGATTTATAATAGCAGTCCCAGAAACAAATTCAGGACTTCCTTGGTGGTCCAGTGGTAAAGGATCCACCTGCCAATGCAAAGGACACAGGTTCGATCCCTGGTCCGGGAAGATCGCACATCCCTTGGGGCAACTAAGCCCATTCACTACTGAGCCCACTCTCTAGAGCCCGCTAACTGCAAGTACTGAGTGCGTGCACGTAGAGCCTGTGCTCTGCAACAAGAGAAGCCGTCACAATGAGAAGCCCGCTCAGCACAACTAGAGAGTGGCCCCCACCTGCCTCGACTAGAGAAAGTCTTCACTCAACAATGAAGACCCAGTGCAGGCAAAACTGTTAAAGAAGGAAACTCAGTTCAGTAATAATAATATCCCCCAACCTTATGGAGTGTCTCTCCTGGGCCAGCATGGTTCTAAGTGCCTTCATGCATTATTTCATTGACTTTCCCCTCCCAGTGAAGTAGATATACAGTAATAAAAGCAATATTAACATGTAACCAGATACTGAGGGTTTGCCATGTCTCTGGCATTTAAAAATTGAACCTTCCTGCCGGGGACCAGCCCCGGCTGATCCAGGGTATTCGAAGGAGAGACGGCTAGGCGAGGGTCAGGGAATAACTGCTTAATTACACTTTAATTAAGGATACAAAGAGTAATAGAATAAGGATAGCTCAGTGAGGAAATTCAGTGGAGAAAAGAAGCTGAGTGGCTTGGTTTACGCGGAAAATCAATATAACCCGTGACACCAGGTTAGCTCTGACCACGGAGGCCGCAGGCGCCCTCTCGAATAGCGGAAGGTGCCCCACCTTAGACACCCTCTCGAGTGGGTCTTAGAAGCCCAGGCAAATAAATGGTCGCAGAGGACATCCACGCTCCAGATGGACGCTCAGCCGGAAGTTAAAGGGAAGAATGACATGGGGAGACCAAGTTTCAGTGAACAAGGCCCGCACTTTATTTTCCAAAGTAGTTTTTATACCTTAAGTTATGCATAGAGGATAATGGGGGAAGGGGTAGAGTCATGCAGCAAGCCAGGCTTTTTTCCTGTAAACTTATCATATGCAAAAGTTCAGGTGATAGACATCATCTTCTGGCCCGGAGGCCTGTTAACATTTTAAGAAACTTATCTTTCTCTAAAGGTGATTATTCCAAAGTCAGGCGCCAGCCTTCCAAAAAGCATTGAACAAAGCTGCATTTTACATTTCTATACACCCATTATATCAATCAATACACTGCCAAAGACACAGTAGGTAAGGAGTATGGAGACTTAGCAGCAAACATTGGCCCAACAAGTGAAAAACCCTTCACCAATACATTTTCTAATCAATCTTTTAACTACTCAAAGGAATCTGTGTTTAGGCAGTTTAGAACATCTCCTGCCTCTCACAGTTGGGAGGCTCTGAACAATCACATGTGGCCGGAAAAACCCATTCAGGCAGGCTAGAGGATTTCCAAAGGAGTTTGTAGGTTAAACACTGTCACATCCAAGAATTATTAACTGGAGCTGTAAGCTAACTCTTTTTTCAGAGAGAGGTAGTGGGAGACAGCCCCCCGTAAAGTCAGAGGTGTAGGTGAAAGCACAAAGCAGAAAGTAGGCAGACTCTGGTTTTGGGGGTAGATGCTCGAGAATTTCCAGGGGGACTCCTGAGGCTCGATCCCGCCTTTGCGTATGCCGAGCCTCCTTCCTCATGACCTTTGTCATGGGTGGAGTGCCTCACGCTGGCTCTCAGCAGTGATAGAATTCCAGTTGAGCTATTCCAGATCCTCACTCAATATGCAATATGCCGGCTCCCAGCACCTTCCACCTGAGGAGTGTGTTTTATTACTTTTCTCTTTTATAGATGAGGAGCCTGCAGACCAAAAACTTACATAATTTGCCCAAGGTTACACAATAAGCGTGTAGTGGAGCCAAGATTGCAACCCTGATGATTCCTGTGGGTACTCTTAACCATTTTGTCCCTCTTTTCAGGCCACTGGGGGAGAAGGAGCCAGGAAGGCTGAGGGGTAAACTGACCCAGAACTGGGTTTTGTATAGTTGGAGGGGTGTAAGGGGCCAAGGGACTGGTGAGTTTGTGGAAAGATCTATGGGGCTGTCAGGGTCGGTGTGGCTTGGAGGAACGGAGAGACAGGGAAGAGGAGATTGGAGATCTTGATAACCTCATAGAGCAGATACCTCTGAAGCAAGAGTGTGAGAAGCATCTGTGGTTACCCTGGGGACACTGGAATTTAAGATCCCCGAGCCTGGTGCAGTTCTGGGTGACGGTAAGGTCTAGTTGTGGCCGTGGGAGTAAGCCATTGAACCAAACTGGGGCAGTGGAGGTAGGGGGTAGGGGGTTGGGGAGATTGTGAGTACACTCTGCTAGGTCAAGAAACCTGGAGGGCAAATTGCATTCCAAGGGACCTGAGAACGTGCTCAGGAATTCAGAGGGTAAGCAATCATTCTTTGTGCTTATCATGAAATCAGTGAAACCTGAGCTGGTTCTTGAAAAATAGATAGGGGATGACAGACGCAAAAGCAAGAAGGGCTTCTAGGTAACAGGCCCAGAAAGAGGAAAGACATGGGAGAGTGAAGGCGTGGGTATCCAGTTTGTAGTTTAAGTTGGCTAGAGTTAAGGGTGCATAAAAGGGTGTGATGGGACTTGAGCTTTGAAAATGTCCTAATTTGGATACCCTCCAAAGCTGATGCTGGATCAAGGATTTAGGTGTAAGTACTTTATTTGAGAGGATGTCCCCAGGAAGCATAGTGAAGTAGTGGAGGAGAAAGAAAAGGGAGGAAAACCAATAAAAGATGAGAATGTTACTCTTTGGGAACTGGGGCTTAATACCACCGGGGAGCCCCCTGAAAGACTGCGTAGGACACACATCAGAAACGTCCCATAGGAAATTCCCTGATGGTTCAGTGGTTAGGACTCTGAACTTCCACGGCCGAGGGCACAGGCTCAATACCCGGTGGGGAACTAAGATCCTGTAAGCCACACAGTGAGGCCAAGTAGAAGGAGAAAAAGAAGGAATGTCTCACAGAGCGACAAGGAAGCTGGAGTATTTGTCCATCAAATCTGATCAATTTCGCTGTCCTGCCCAGATGGGTGAACCCACCACAGAAAACTTTTGGACAAAGAAGTGTAGGTGCTTGGGGTAGGAACCACCAGTGTGTACAGGAACTCCTCCCCAAATCTGTAGGTGATGTTCAAATGCACTAAAGGGATACAGGTGGTGGTGGTGGCGGGGGTGGGAGTGGGGGGGTTGGGGGGTTGTACCAGTAGTGCCTGTTGTAGAAAGGAAAGCTGAAAAGAGTTCATGGGAGCCTCGCAGTCCCTGTTAGAGATTTTCTGTTTACTTGTTGCTGCTAAGTCGCTTCAGTCGTGTCTGACTCTGTGCGACCCCATAGATGGCAGCCCACTAGGCTCCCCCATCCCTGGGATTCTCCAGGCAAGAACACTGGAGTGGGTTGCCTTTTCCTTCTCCAATGCATGAAAGTGAAAAGTGAAAGTGAAGCCGCTCAGTCGTGTCTGACTCTTAGCGACCCCATGGACTGCAGCCTACCAGGCTCCTCCGTCCATGGGATTTTCCAGGCAAGAGTACTGGAGTGGGGTGCCATTGCCTTCTCAGGAAATGGCAAGCCAGGGGAATATTCTGAGCTTAGGGATCTGTTTCTGACAGCTCCTGCCAAGCCCCTGAATGTGCTGCAGGGGAGAGGCAGTGAACGGGACTTAAAGGATGCAGGGTAGAGGGTGTGTGACAGGGCAGAGGGAAGGGGAAGATGGATGGAAGAAGATGGGCTGTTGAAAGAGTGCTGCAGACTTTAAGTGGACAGAATTTGGCAGTGTCTATTGGACCAGAGTGGAGCTGGGGAAAGAGAAGAAGTTATCAAGAGGATGCTGTGTCTCAGAGAAGAATAGTAACACCTCTAGAACATGCCTTGTTCAGGAAGCATCAAAAGAGGAACACTATGCTAATGGTGACTGCAGCCATGAAATTAAAAGACGCTTACTTCTCGGAAGGAAAGTTATGACCAACCTAGATAGCATATTCAAAAGCAGAGACATTACTTGGCCCACAAAGTCCATCTAGTCAAGGCTATGGTTTTTCCTGTGGTCATGTATGGATGTGAGAGTTGGACTGTGAATAAGGCTGAGTGCCGAAGAATTGATGCTTTTGAACTGTGGTGTTGGAGAAGACTCTTGAGAGTCCCTTGGACTGCAAGGAGATCCAACCAGTCCATTCTGAAGGAGATCAGCCCTGGGTGTTCTTTGGAAGGAATGATGCTAAAGCTGAAACTCCAGTACTTTGGCCACCTCATGTGAAGAGTTGACTCATTGGAAAAGACGCTGATGCTGGGAGGGATTGGGGGCAGGAGGAAAAGGGGACGACAGAGGATGAGATGGCTGGATGGCATCACTGACTTGATGGACGTGAGTCTGAGTGAACTCCGGGAGTTGGTGATGGACAGGGAGGCCTGGCGTGCTGCGATTCATGGGGTCGCAAAGAATCGGACACGACTGAGCGACTGATCTGATCTGATCTGATCTGATGCTGAACACTCCAGAATCCTCTCTTGAGGTAGTCAGCTGGGTTCCACCTATATTTGGCATCCTTAAAATTTTTTAATTTTAAAAGTTCATTTGCTTTTTATTTAAAAAGATGAAAAAGTATTTTTGGCTGCGCAGAATCTTCACTGCTTTGCTCGGGCTTTCTCTAGTTGTGGCAAGTGGGGGCTGCGCTTCATTGCGGTGCGTGGGTTTCTCACTGCAGTGGCTTCTCTTGTTGCGGAGCACAGGTGCTAGGGCATGCGGGCTTCAGTAGCTGCAGCTCGTGGGCTCCATAGCTGCAGCTCGTGGGCTCTAGAGTACAGGCTCAGTAGTTGCCACTACAGGCTTAGCTGCTCTGAGGCCTGTGGAATATTCCTCGACCAGGGATTGAACTTGTGTCCCCTGCATTGGCAGATGGATTCTTATTCACTACACCATCAGGGAAGTCCCTAAAAGTCCATTTTTAAAGTAATTTCTATGTGCCATATATTAAAAAGCAGAGACATTACTTTGCCAACAAAGGTCCGTCTAGTCAAGGCTATCGTTTTTCCAGTGGTCATGTATGGATGTGAGAGTTGGACTATAAAGAAAGCTGAGCACCAAAGAATCGATGCTTTTGTGGTGTTGGAGAAGTCTCTTGAAAGTCCCTCGGACTGCAAGGAGATCCAACCAGTCCATCCTAAAGGAAATCAGTCCTGAATAGTCATTGGAAGGACTGATCCTGAGGCTGAAACTCCAATACTTTGGCCACCTGATGCAAAGAACTGACTCATTTGAGAAGACCCTGATGCTGGGAAAGATTGAAGGCAGGAGGAGAAGGGGACAAAAGAGGATGAGATGGTTGGATGTTTCAGTAAACTCTGGGAGTTGGTGCTGGAGCTGGACAGGGAGGCCTGGTATGCTGCAGTGCATGGGGTCACAAAGAGTCAGACATGACTGAGTGACTGAACTGAACTGAACTGATACACTTTGTCTATATTGTCACTCTTCCCGCACAGACATACTGGCAGATAGGTACTATCATCTCTTTTAATGAATGGGGAAACAAAGACTTAGAGAAGCTGCATCATGGGCACCGCTTGATGTGTCCCTGTCACACATGTCACACAGCTAGTAAGTGGGGATCCATCTTTTTGCCAAAGCCCTTTCTCTATACCTTGTCTACCTTCACATGACACTTGGCCTCAGGGAAATGAATAAACGATCAGCACTTTACGCTTCTAAATCATGTTTGCTCATGAGTGAGCCCGGTTGCGGAGAGAACTTTGAGAGTCTGAGACAGA
Organism: Bubalus bubalis; assembly: GCF_019923935.1. Classification (NCBI taxonomy): domain Eukaryota; kingdom Metazoa; phylum Chordata; class Mammalia; order Artiodactyla; family Bovidae; genus Bubalus; species Bubalus bubalis. The sequence goes on along the minus strand of NC_059162.1, from coordinate 102,885,656 downwards.
CAGCATTCCCTTTGGACAGATGGGAAGGCCAAGGTCCAGAGACATGAAGAGGCTTCTCGGTCACGTAGCTAGTCTCTGCCTCTTAACCCAAATCGCATTCTTGGACCTTTCCCATCCTGGATGCACAGGTCAGCAGGGAGGTCAGAGAGGGGAAGGAGAGCCAGTGGAGTCTGACCAAGGACAGTGACGGGGAGAAGGAGAGGAGGGAGGGGGTGGAAGCTGACCTGGGACCAGGCACTCAAACACTATTATCAGAAGCTTTTCTCTCCAATTTTTGTCTCAGCTTTCTTCAGTATTGGTTTCATTTTCAGGGGGTTCCCTTTGTGCTTAGCAGCCCACACAGAAAGATAATTTCTCCCCTAACACATCCAGCAAGGCGTCCAAGATAGACTTTCAGAGGCTCAGTTCGGTTATGTGCCCATCTCTGGACCAAGCCTATCACATGTAGGGTGATTGAACCTGCTAATGGGTCACATTTAGGTTATATACCCAGCCTTGAAACTAAGAGAAGAGGTAAGCCCATCCAAACCCAAAGGGAAGTCAGATGCTATCTTTTTTGTGGACATGGAACAAAAAGAAATATAAGATATACTAGCCCCCCTATTCATTTTCCAGGTAAAGAAACTGAAGTTCTGCAAAAAAAAAAAAAAAAAGTGCCTTGCCAAAGTTTATTCTACGTCTGGTATGGCAGAATTTGAACCCAGAATTTTCTCTTTATCTGTGTCCTCTATGTCAGTGGACAGGGTCTTTCTCATTCTTGGGTCTCCTCCTGCATTCCCTCTCCAGATCTTAGCCCATAACGGGTCCTCTATTCCAGTGGTGTTCGAAGTGTGGTCCGTGAACTGTGCTGGGTCCGCAAACTCTTTGTTACCAGTCCATTGTGAGTTAAGTAGCAACATTCTGAGTCAGCATTTAGAAAAATTTTGCAACAATTTGACATCCAAGTGTGGTCATACAAAAAGATTGGTCTGAGATATGTTGTAAATAATTGAGAAGTGTTGTTCTATCTGGTCATCTTTCTCTCTCTCTATCTGTTGTTTGTTTGTTTGTTTTTTGGTCATCTCTTTTTTAAAAAAATATTTTGCATCCTCTTCCATTTATAGGTTATGACAAGATATTGAGTATAGTTCCCTATGCTAAATAGTAGGTCCTTGTTGGTTATCTATTTTATATTATAATACGAATATAATATATAGTAGTGTGTATATTTTAATCCCCAATTCCTAATTTATCCCACTTTTCCCACCTCCACATTGGTAACCATAAGTTTTATGATACTTTTTGAAGTCTATGAGTCTTTTTCTGTTTTGTAAATAGGTTCATTTGTATCTTTTTGTGGTTTCACCATTTAAGTGATATAATATGGTATTTTTCTTTCTCTGGCTTGCTTCATTTAGTATGATAATTTCTAGGTCCATCCATGTTGCTGCAAATGGCGTTACTGAATTTCATTCTTTTTACGGCTGAGTAATATTCCATTGTGTATACGTACCACATCTGCTTTATCCATTCTTCTGTCAATGGGCATTTAGGTTGCTTCCATATCTTGGCTTTTGCAAGTAGTGCTGCTATGAACATTAGAGTGCATGTATCTTTGTTATCTTTTTTTAAACATTATATTTTGTATTGGGGTATAGCTGATTAACAAGTAATGTTATGATAGTTTCAGGCAAACAGTGAAGGGACTCAGCCACATGCACTCTCCCCCAAACTCCCCTCCCATCCAGGCTGCCACATAACATCGACTAGAGTTCCATGTGCTCTACAGTAGGTCCTTGTTGGTTACATTGTAAATATGTCAGCGTGTACTGACACACAAACTCCCTAACTATCGCTTCGCCTCACCCTTCCCCTTAGCAACCCTAAGTTCAGTTCTCTAAGTCTGAGAGTCTGTTTTCTAAGTAAGTTCATTTGTATCATTTCTTTCTAGATTCCACATGTAAGGGATATCATGTGATATTTCTCCTTCTGTATCTTACTTCACTCAAGTTGATACTCTTTCCATGTTGCTGCAAATGGCATTATTTCGTTCTTTTGAATGGCTGAGTAATATTCCACCGTGTATATGTACCACATTTTCTTTATCCCTCCCTCTGTCAATGGACATTTAGGTTGCTTCCATGTCTTGGCTATCTGAAATAGGCTATAGTGAACACTGAGGTGCGTGTATCTTTTTGAATTCTGGTTTTCTCTGGATATATGCCCAGGAGTGAGATTGCTGGGTCATACAGTAGTTCTATTTTTTTGTTTTTTAAGAAACCTACATACTGTTCTCTATCATGGCTGCACCAATTTACATTCTCACCAACAGTGTAGGAGGGTTTTATTTTCTCCACACCCTGTCCAGCATTTATTATTTGTAGACTTTTTGATGGACAGGGTGGCCTAGCATGCTGCGATTCATGGGGTCGCAAAGAGTCGGACACGACTGAGTGACTGAACTGAACTGAACTGATTCTGACCAGTGTGAGGTGATACCTCATTGCAGTTTTGATTTTTATTTATCTGGTAGTTAGCAATGTTGAGCATCTTTTCATGTGCCTGTTGGCCATCTGCATGTCTTCTTTGGGCTTCCCTGGTGGCTCGTGGTACAGAATCTGCCTGCCAACACAGGAAATGAGAGTTCCATCCCTGGGTTGTGAAGATCCTGTTGGGGAAGGAAATGGCTACCCACTTCAGTACTCTTGCTTGGGAAATCCCATGGATGGAGGAGCATGGCGGAATACAGTCCGTGGGGTCACAAAAGAGTTGGACATGACTTAGTGATAAATATCAACAACAACATTGTCTTCTTTGGAGAAATGTCCTTGGTTATCTCTTGTATTAAGACATGAGCAAAGGAAACCATGGTGGCCCTAGTGGGTCCTCCACAGGGAGGCCCTGGTAGGCTGACTGCCCATCCTACCACTTGGATGGGGGTTTTGTCATCTGCTGGCAAGGGAGTTCTTCCTAGGAGCCCCACCCTTAGTGCAGGCCGCTGCAGCTGACGTGCCTCTCCCACCTACCAGAGGGCAGACAGGGAGGGTCAAGCCCATGCAGCTCCACAGCCCAAGGCTCTTGGTTCTACTCCAGAGCCTCGTTCTTGCTTTCAAAACACATCCCTCTGGCTGCAGCTGGGAAGTGAAGTATGAGCACTGAAATGGATAGTGTTGCCTGTTGGGAGACCCTTGCTGTGGTGTGGAACGGAGGAGGGAATCTTGTACTAAGGTGGTGATGACAGAGACAGAGGAGAGCACAGAGGTAATCGAGGGTTAGGAGTGGACAGTACTTGGTGCAGTGTTGCCCACACGTGTCAAGAACACGACTAGGCTCCTGACTTGCATGAGCACTTGAATGGTGCTACCAGAAGAGGAGCTGGTTTGAAGGAGTAAGCCCTTGAGTTTGGTCTTGGATAGGTTTTATTTGAGGTATTTCTGAGATGTCTAAGAAGCAGTTACCATTTTTCACTGGATCTAGTGAGATGCAGCTCACAAGCACATTTATCAAGAGCATTTTCAGTGAGTGATGGAGCAAGAAGCTTGTCAAGGGGCACAAAGAGACTCGTGAGGGTGATGGAGAGGGTTATTATCTTCATTGTGGTGGTGGTTTCATGGGCGTAGACATGAAACTTATCAAGTTGTACACTTCCAATAAGTGCACTTTATAGTATGTCAGTTATATCTCAGAAGCTGTCAGAAAAGGCGAGTGGAGTGAGGCTGTGAGACAAAATGCAGGCAGCTTCTTTGAGAAGGTCAGCAGGAAAGGCTGAGAGTGGCAGCTGGAGAAGACGTGAGGTTGAGGAGGTTGGCTTTTGTTTTGTTTAGCAGGTGATTTGATCTTGTTTAAAGGCTAACAGGAAAGATGTGATTTAGAAGTAGAGTTAGAGAATTCCCTTGAGGTCCAATGGTTAGGACTCCATGTTTGCACCGCAAGGGACACAGTTTTGATCCCTGATTGGGGAACTAAGATTCTTCAAGCCATGTGGTGTGGCAAAAAAAAAACAAAACAAAACAAAACAAAAAAAAAAACCCCAAGAGGAAGAAGATAGGATAATAAAATATACAAGATTTGCAAAAGACAACCCTCAGAATAGGAGAAAATATTTGCAATCGAAGCAACTGGCAAAGGATTTATCTCCAAAAATATACAAGCAGCTAATGCAACTAAATATCAAAAAAGCATACCACCCAATTAAAAAAATGGGCAGGAGACCTAAATAGACATTTCTCTAAAGAAGACATACAGATGGCCAACAAACACAGGAAAAGATGCTTAACATCACTAATTATTAGAGATATGCAAATCAAAACTACAATGAGGTATCACCTCACACCATTCAGAATGGCCATCATCAAAAAATGTACAAACAATAAATGCTGGAGAGAGTGTGGAGAAATACACTGTTGGTGGGAATGTAAAGTGATACACTATGGAGAATAGTGTCGTGGTTCTTTAAAAACTAAAATATAACCATATATAAAATAGACAGCCAATGGGAATTTGCTGTATGACTCAGGGAACTGAAACAGGGGCTCTGTGACAATCTAGAAGGATGGGATGAGAGGGGGATGGAGGGAGATTCAAGAGGGAGGGACATGGGTGTACCTAAGGCTGATTCTTGTTGATATTTGACAGAAAGCAAAACTCTGTAAAGGAACTCTCCTTCAATTAAAAAATAAAGTGGCAAAAATCCCTAAAATTTAGAACTAACATACAGATACAGATAGTGTGTTTTAATTGTGTCCGACTCTTTGCAACCTCATGAACTGTAGCTCATGAGGCTCCTCTGTCCATGGAATTTCCATATGACCCAGTAATTCCACTTCTGGGTATATATCCTGGGAAAATCATAATTCAAACAGATACATATACCCCAATGTTCATAGCAGCAGTATTTCCAAAAGCCGAGACATTGAAGCAAACTAAATGTCCAGAGGGATGGATAAAGAAGCTGTGGTACATATATACAGTGGACTATTACTCAGCCATAAAAAGAAATGAAATTGAGTCATTTGTAGAGAAGTGGATGAACCTAGAGTATGTCATACAGAGTGAAGTAAGTCAGAAAGAAAACCAAGTGTCATAAATTAATGCATAAATGTGGAATCTAGAAAAATGGTATAGATGATCATATTTGCAAAGCAGAAATAGAGACACAAATGTAAAGAACAAATGTGTGGATACCAAGAAGGAAAGGGAAGGGGTGGGAGGAATTGGAAGATTGGGATTAACACATATACACTATAAATACTATGTACGAAATAGGTAACTAACGAGAACATACTGTGTAGCACAGGGACTCTACTTAATGCTCTGTGGTGACCTGAATGGGAAGGAAGTCCAAAAGGGAGTGGATATATGTATATGTATGGCTGATTCATTTTGCTGTACAGTAGAATCTAACACAACATTGTACAGCAACTGTACTCCATTAAAATTAATTAAAAAATACAAGATTCCTGAGAAGGGGAGAAGGCAGGGCACCAAAATCCAGGTGGAGAACTGGCCTTGCTGCTGCTAAGGCCCTTCAGTCGTGTCTGACTCTGTGCGACCCCACAGACAGCAGCCCACCAGGCTCCCCCGATCCCTGGGATTCTCCAGGCAAGAATTCTGGACTGGGTCGCCACTTCCTTCTCCAATGCATGAAAGTGAATAGTGAAAGCGAAGTTGCTCAGTCGTGTCAGACTCCTAGTGATCGCATGGACTGCAGCCCACCAGCCTCCTCCATCCATGGGATTTTCCAGGCAAGAGTACTGGAGTGGGGTGCCATTGCCTTCTCAGAACTGGCCTTAGGTGAGAATATTAGTTCCTGTGTTGAAATAGAAGGGGAAAGGGAAGAGGATGGGTGTAGGGTTGTGTGTGCATGTATGTGTGTGTGTGTGAAGATAAGGGACAGTATTTTCTTTCTCTGTAAAGGAGAAGGTGGGGTCATTGCTGAGAATGAGGAAGCAAGTTTGAGGAGCATGATGAAAGCATGAAGTGGCCACTGGAGGGTGGATGGTTATGGGCAGTGTCCAAGGCCCATTTGAAGTGAACACCTAGAGTTAGGGGAAGCCCTCTGCCCTGTGGTATGCTGTTCTCAACGGTGTTTGGCTGCTAGGTACAGGAAGGAAACCACAGGAACAGAAGGGAGAGGTTTGCTCAACCAGTGAGATCTCAAGACCAACGGGCAAGAGAATTCATAGCAACAACAAGCTGTTACTAAAATGCTGGATCACCATCTGAGCTGTAATAAAGGACATGACTCACACCTACTAGAATTTATGATCAAATAGATAAGAGATAACACGTGTTGGTGAGGAAGTGGAGAAAAGGGAACTCTTGTCCACTCTTGATGGAAATATAACTTGGCACATCCACTATGGAAAATAGTGTGGAGGTTTCCCAAAAAATTAAGAATAGATTGGCCATACGATCCAGCTATCTCATTGCTGGGTGTATATCCAAAGGGAATAAAAACAAGATCTTAGAGATATCTTTACTCCTATGTTTGTGCAGCATTATTCACAATAACCAAGATATGGAAACAGGGTAAGTGCCTGTCAATGGATGAATGGATAAAGAAAATGTGGTATACATACAATGGAATATGACTCAGCCATGAAAAAGAAGGAAATCCTGCCATTTGTGATGGCAATGGATGGTCTTTGAGGTCATCATGTTAAATGAAATAAGTCAGGAAAAGACAATGACTCCACAGTATCACTTATGTGTATAATCAAAACAAAATAAAACAACAAAGTTAAAATATTAAAACAGAAGAAAAGTGCTTATGAGGGGCTAAGAGGAAGAGAAGAAGAAAGACATGAGGAAGAAGAGGGTGATGGATTGAAAGAAAATCGAGTGCCAGTGGCTAGAGAAGCCAGTGATGAGCAGGTGGAGGGACCTATGCAGTACATCATGTAGTGGAAGACTGGAGGTTGTGACCAGGTGGTGGGAGGTTTGAGTTGTGATATTTTAGAGCTGAAACCATTATGGTGTGGCAGGTGGGGCTGTTGGAAGTGGTGAATGATATAGCCGGTGAACGAGTGAATACATGTATGTGGTCACCTGAGCCATTTTCTTTCTCCAGTTAGCCCAGCAGCCTGTCTTCTTTTTTTCATTCTTTGAGTCAAAATATCCTGGCCCCAAACCCCTCAACTTCTTCAATCTTTCTTCATGTTTCAGCTCCCATTGTCCCTTCCTCTAAGAAGTATTTCCTGATTCCTAATCCAGGAGCAATACTTGTGAGAATTAAACACCCTCTGAAGTAAAGAGACCCCCCTACACGACAATCTCCTCATCCGTATTCCTATTTGTTTCCCACTCTGGTTGAAACCCCATGGCAGGCACTTGTTCTTATTAACAATCAAATGGCAGCTCACATCCACCGACTGCTTATGCATCACACTCTGTGCTGGGCTGGACCATACATTTCCATACTTTATCCCCATTTCACAACAGTTTTTTGGGTGTGTGGTACTATCACACCCTCTTTATCAGATGAAGAAGTTACGACTACAAGAGGGCAAGTGCCTTGCCCGGAGCTGAGTCACCCCAAGTGGTGGTTTTGCTCATCTTTGCATCTCTACTCCCAGAGCAGAGGGGGCTGATGTGTGTACCACCCAGGCATTCTGTCTGGTTCCCAACTCCTCACCCTGCCCAGGTTCAGCTGCCTAAGTCACAGCTGGCCCTCAGCACAGGGTCCATGTGCCCTCAGCTTGTACAGAAGCAGAGAGCTAAGTATAGAAGGACTCTGCAATGAGTAGTCCAGCTGCCCTGTTCATGCTGAGGCCCTGTTATGGATTGAATGTTTATATTTCCCCCCTACCCCAAATTCATATGTTGAAGCCCTAACCCCCAAGGTGATGGCATTTGAAGATGAGCCCCTTGGGAGGTCATTAGAGTTAGATGAGGCTATGAGGGTGGGGCCCTTCTGATGGAATTAGTGCCCTTGTGAGAGGAGACACAATAGTGAGCGTGCTCTCTCTCTCCATACACATGCACTGAGGAAAGGCCATCTGAGAACACAGAGAGAAGGTCACCCTTTGCAAGTCAGGAAAAGAGGGCTCACCAGAAACCAAACTGGTTGGCACATTGATCTTGGACTTCTCAGCCTCCAGAGCTGTGCTGAATAAATGTCTACTGTGTAAGCCACTTGGTGGCATTTTGTGGTGGCAACTTGGGCAGACAGATACAGCTCCTCTTCTGTATCCTTTCAAAGTGCTCACACCTCCTTTCCCCTTGTGATGGGGAGTTTTCTATCCCCTGAGGCTGCCATCCATCTGCCTGTGGGTAAGTTCCTGCATCTTCAGAGAGGAAATCTACCCACCAAGGCATCCACAGAACAATCCCAGCTCTGTCTGTGGCCCCCTCGCAGAACAAGGCCACTCACTCTTCCCCAGTACCCCTTCAGATATCTGCAGGCAGAGGCCTCGACCATCCCAACCATTTCAGGTTTCCATGGGGACAGAGGCCACATCTGTCCTGTTTTTTTGCTTGCTCTCAGCACCTTGTACACTGCTTGCCCCAGAGGAGAAGCTTTTCACATATTTTCTAGTTGAATGATCTAAATTACTTTTCTTCAGGTCAAGCATTTCCAGTTCCTTTAGCTATACCTCCAAGAACTTGTTTTCAAGTCTTTTATCCATTCTCTTTCCCCACCATGCTTCCATGCTCATTCTTCAGAAACTGAAATTTTGTTTCTATTAAAGAATGAGGTGTTGATTCTTGTTTTTGTTCAGTTGCTAAGTTGTGTCTGACTCTTTGGGACCCTAAAGACTGCAGCACGCTAATCTCCTTTGTTCTCCATTACCTCCGGGAGTTTGCTCAAATTCACGACTATTGAGTTGCTGATGCTATCTAACCATCATCGTATCAGCTGCTGCCCGCTTCTTCTTTTGCCTTCAATCTTTCCCAACATCAGGGAAAGATTTTCTAATGAGTCAGCTTTTCACATCAGATGGCCAAAGTATTGGAGCTTCATCTTCAGCATCAGTCCTTCCAATGAATATTCATGGTTGATATCCTTTAGAACTGGCTCGTTTCATCTCCTTGCAGTCCAAGGGACTCTCAAGAGTCTTCTCCAATACCACAATTTGAAAGCAATTCTTTAGCACTCAGCCTTCTTTATGGACCAACTCTCACATCCATACATGACTACTGGAAAAACCATAGCTTTGACTATATGGACCTTTGTTGGCAAGGTGATGTCTCTGCTTTTTAGTATGCTGTCTAGGTTTGTCATAGCTTTCCTTCCAAGGAGCGAGCATCTTTTAATTTTATGGCTGCAGTCACTATCTGCAGTGATTTTGGAGCCCCTCAAATTAAAATCCATCACTGCTTCCACTTTTCCTCCTTTAATTTGCATGAAGTAATGGGACTGGATGCCATAATCTTATTTTTTTAATGTTGAGTTTCAAGCCAGTTTTTTCACTGTCTTCTTTCACCCTCATCAAGAAGCTCTTTAGTTCTTCTACACTTTCTGCTATTAGAATGGTATCATCTGCACATCTGAGGTTGTTGATATTTCTCCTGGCAATCTTGATTTCAGCTTGTGATTCCTCCAGGTTGACATTTCACATGATGTACTCTGCATAGAAGAGGAATAAGCAGGGTGACAAAGTACAGCCTTACTGTAGGAAGGAATCTTTCTCATTTTGAACCTGTCCATTGTTCCATGTCTGGTTCTAACTGTTGCTTCCTGACCTGCATACAGATTTTTTAGGAGACAGGTAAAGTGGTCTGGTATTCCCATCTCTTTAAGAATTTTCCACAGTTCGTTGTGATCCACACATTCAAAGGCTTTAGCATAGTCAATGAAGCAAAAGTTGATGTTTTTCTGGAATTCTCTTGCTTTCTGTATGATCCATTGAATCTTGGCAATTTGATCTCTTGTTTCTCTGCCTTTTCTAAATCCTGCTTGTACATCTGGAAGTTCTCGGTTCATATACTACTAAAGCCTAGCTTGAAGGATTTTGAGCATAATCTTTCCAGCGTGTGAAATGAGCACAACTGATGATACTTTGCGCATTCTTTGGCATTGCCCTTCTTTGGGACTGGAATGAAAACTGACCTTTTCCAGTCACTGCTGCATTTTCCAAATTTGCTGACATATTGAGTGCAGCTCTTTAACGGCATTATCTTTCAGGATTTTAAATAGCTCAGCTGGTTATTACAGCTTGACAAATTGTCAAACATTTCTCACATCTTCCCTCTTTCAGTACTCCTCTACCTGCTTTATCTTTTCATATTACACACTTCCCAAATGTTTAAAAAACAAGGAGAAAGAAAAGAAGAGCTGACATTTGTTTATGTTCACTGGTGCTACCCCAAAGGTGCTCCACACTGTTCAGAGGAGTCTAACTTAGGATAGGAGGGCAGGGGGGCGGCGTGCAGGAGTTTAGGACCAGAGCTCTGGAGCCCAGCAGGGTTGTATGTGTACATGTCTGACTCTTTGTGACCCCATGGACTCTATCCTGCCAGGCTCCTCTGTTCATAGAATTTTCTAGGCACAGATTCCAAATCTCAGCTCCACCACTCCAGAGCTATGTGATGGAGCAGGTAGAGACCTGTCTGAGCCTGGGATTCCTCATTGGTAAATACATCATCTACCCCCTGCCTCCACCTCAGGGGAAGAGTAAATGAGATCACTGATATCTGAGACAATACCCTTAGCAGGGTGCCAGAACTTGGTGTCCGGAATGCTGATGATGGTGAAGGAGGTAGGGGGAGGCTGTGGGTCCTGAAGTAGAACGGTGATGGCATCTCAGTGGGTAGGAGCTGGGTTCAAATCCCAGCTCATTCTCTGACTGGTTGGTCTCCTTGGATAAGCAGCTTTACTTCTCTGAGTCTCTCTGTCCTCTTCTGCCAAGATGGAGATGCAAGGTAATTGGGAGGACTCATTGGGTGGCTTGGAAGCCCCCAGCATGGTGACAGATCCTCAACAGAGGTTTGTTCTTGGTCCTTTCCCATGTGGTATGAGCTCCCGTGTCTCCCTCTAAATGAGTCATTCAAGAGGGAGGTCTGATTCCCTTGAATAGACATGGAACTACATAACTGTGGAGGAAAAAGTGCAGGTTTGCTGGGCTGTCACAAGGAAGGCCTCGTGTCCTTTATAGCATGAGGCTGGTCCCCACCTGTCTTCTGAGGCCCGTTACCTGGAGCCTCCCACCATCTTCCCCTTCATAATGATGTTCTGGACTGACTGAACTTGCTGCTGAACAGAAGCACCTAGTATGTAAGTGAATATTTATTGAATGAATAAATGAATGTGATAGAATAAAACTTAGTCTTTTTTTTTTTTTAACTAGTAAGCCTAAGTCACTATTCATCTTGCATTTGTGATTATTTTTAAATTACAAAAGAAATGCCTGTTGCTTCTAGAAAAAAAAGTAGAAAATACAACTGATCAAAAAGGAAAAAATAACAACCCCATGCAATCCTACTGTCCAGCCGTACCTACTGGTGTTAATCTCTGTATAGAGCCTTCCAGGCTTTTTTCTAAGCAATCGCATTCCAATATCAGTTGTTTTGGTAATTTCATATTTTGAGAACTGGCTTTTTTTTCTTTTCACCTTGGAATGTTGTGGGTGTCTCTCCATGTCGTTGTGGATTCTTGTAAGAAAAATCTTTAGATTCTACTATTTGTGTAATATTGCACTGTATGAATATTCCATGTGCTGTGCAGTGCTTAGTCACTCAGCTGTGTCTGACTCTTTGTGACCCCATGGACTGTAGCCCTCCAGGATCTTCTGTCCGTGGGGTTCTCCAGGCAAGAACACTGGAGTGGATTGCCATACCCTCCTTCAGGGGATCTTCCCAACCCAGAGACTGAACCCAGGTCTTCCGCATTGCAGGTGGATTCTTTACCGACTAAGCCTTCAGGGAAGCCCTATCATTTAAAAAGCAAACATTAAAAAATCCTTTCCAAACCTGAATTTCTAGCTCTGTCTCCTCAGTATTTGATCTGGTTTCTAGCAAAGCCAGAGGGCAATAGCATTGGTGGACGCCATGTGTCACTTTACACACAAGCCCCTCTTTGTCCCGCCCCACAGGTGCTGAGCAACAGGTGGTATGTATGGTAGCAGAGAGCAGGGCTGCTCTGACATCAGGCTGCCTGTGGATGCCCCCAGGATGCCCACAGGATGCCCTCAGGATGCCCAGCAGACACTCCTCAGTTTCCCCATCTGTAAAACGGGGACAAAAATACATTTTTATGAACTTGTCGGGAAGATGATTAATATATGAAAAGTGCCAAGCACGGAGAATGCCTGGCATGAAGTACGTAATCAACAAATGGTAGCTATTATTCTTAATACAGTAAGGAAGTAATGCTTAGCTCCAATTGATAGATGAGGGATCACCTCACAAATAGCTGAAATGACTTGCTTATTAACACACTTCAAGATAATCTAAATTCTGGCTCCAAAATGAACTAGAATCCATTTAACATCTGTAAGATACCACGTACTACAGTGGGCATTTTGCATAATTTTGGATGATGTCACCTCGCTTCATTGATCCTGCAAATACGGCATATAGAATATCCTAAATCACACTATTGCATAGATATTGTTGTCCTTGTTTGGTGGAAGAGAACTTGAGACCCATAGAAGTTGAGGGACTTTCGCGAGTTTGCATAGTGAGCAAATAACAAGGCTGGGACTGGAACCTCCAGTGCTTTCCAGCCTTTCAAGCAAGTCTCAGAAGTGGCTTGCTCAAGGTGTTTTTACTCAGCCAGACTACCTCCTCCAAATAGTCCTGTGGAATTTTCCAGGAATCTGGGCTGGAAGTGACCTCCCGGGTTGTTAGACATTTGAGGAAGATGACCAGGACAGCAATATCCTGACTGTCAGAAGATCACACTTGGGGGCCCAGAAGGGCGAGTGGGTGAAATGCAAGAATCCTAGGCTGGAGATCAGAAGTCTGTCTCTGCAACCCCCACCCTTGCCCTGCCTGGCCCTTCCCTCTCCCTTTAGCCCAGCAGGAAGGGGGCAGGAAGGGGGCAGGAAGGGGCGGCTGCTGCTCTTTGCTTCAGGAAGAGCTCCCACAAAGAGACAGTGCCACACCTTTCCCTGGGCTCTCGTTTTCCCTCTACTCCAAATAGTGGAAGTAGGAGGAATAATAATGATCACAATAACACTTATTGAGTGTTTATTATTTATAATGTGCTTAGGGCTTTTCACACGTTCCACCTGCCACCTGTCCCTGCAGCAGCCTCTAAGGAGCGGGGCTGTCATTGTTCTGTTGAACAGAGGAGGAAACTGAGGCTCAGAATGACCAAGTGGCTTACTTAAGCGATGGGGCCATGGCTGGACCTCATTTCCGTCTGACTGTAGTGCCCTTGATCTTAGAGAGTATCCAGGACTGCAAAGTCAAACACGGGTACTGGGGATACTGTGGCGAAGGGACGTGGGATGCCACAGCCTCAACAAGTGCAGTTGGAGGAAAAAGGAATATGGAAGAAGCCCCTGAAATGGGCTTCTGAGCTGTGGCTTGTCCCTGGTTTCCTGGATGACCTTAGGCAGATGGCTTAACCTCTCCGGGTCTTGAGAGATCTCAGCCCGACAGGGGTGACACTAAGGGGCCCCACGGCCACCTCTGGGCTGTGTGTCAACGTCAGGAGAAGGAAAGCAGGCACAGGAGAACACCTCTAAGGACGGAGTGAGTGATCGGGACCCGCCTGGGCCCCGCTGCCATCTCTGTGACCTCCACTCTGTGTTAAGAGGATTTATCTAAAGTTTACTTCTACCTTAAGTTAAGTTGTAATAAAAACAATGCTGGTTGGGAAAAAAAAAGTACACATGAAATATTTCTTTAAAAAAAAAAAACAACCTGGCTTTGGGTCAGAAGGTCTGTGTTTTGGCCTGGGCCTCATTACCGAGGGTGTGGAATGAAGTCCAGTCTCCTCCAGCTGTAGCTGGGCCCCCAGATGCAGTGCCATCTCATCTCTGGCCTCTCTCGCCATCTGTGAAATGTGGGCATCTTTCATGTGGCATCTGACACGTGCGCCCTGGCATTCCCCTGGGATGCCTACCTCAGTTCTTGTCCTGATGGCCCTCTCAGTCCACCTTGCTGTCTGGGGAGGTGGAAGGGTCTTGGCCTCGGTGGGGAAGCAAGGGTTGGGGGCTCAGGTGGGCAGAAGAAGGGAGGGGGCACAGTGCCATGAGACGGACCGCCCCTGGCTTGGTCCCTGAGTCCCCCCTGAGTGGTGTGGGGGGCCTGGCCTGAGATCAGAGGTCCACCCGCGTCAGCCCCAGCCCTGCCCTCGCGTCAGGAGGCGCCTTCTCAGCGCAGAACAATGTGAGCTCTTTGAAGGGTTGGGCAGCAGGGGATGGGTGTTTCTCCAAACACAGGGCCTCCTTTGCAAAACAGGCTTTGATTCCCAGGCCCGGAGGCCCCAGGTGCCTGTTGGGCGGCAGGCGGGGCTGGGGGCTTTGTTTGGCAGGAAGAGGGGCCTTGGAAACTCAGGAACAAAGCCCGGGACAGAGCTGGCCAGGGCTGCAGACCGGGCCGGGTGGATAGGTCAGGGCTGGGATGCCAGTAGGGGAAGTGGTCCGCGTGTCTCAGACCAGCCCCCTTCAGCCTGGATCATACAGGGTGTTTCTGGCCTCCTTTCACAGGGGGTCCTGGCTCTCTCACTAATGCGGCAGGTGCTGTTGGAACTTCAGGTGTCATGGTGGTCCACTGGCTCCTGAAATAACTGTTTAGGAAGGAAGTGGGTAAAATGTGAAGCCTGGGACAGAGAATCCAAGAGGTGGGGAAGAAAAAGCTCTCACCCAGAGTCTAGTGGCCTGCACTCAAGGACCTAGGTCTTCTAGACCACTATGCTGGGTATGTGACATGCAGGTGTCTCTGAGTTAATCCTCACTTTCTCAGTTGACAATAACCTCTAAAGCCCCACAGGATCTCTCTGAACCCCCCTCCTGTCACTCTCCGCTCCATCTACCTTGGCTTCCTTTCAGTTCCAGAACACACCAGCATGCTCTGCCCTTAACATTTCCACATTGACAGGTCCCTCTGCCCAGAATGCTCTGGTATGGCTGACCCCTCACTCCTTCATGTCATGGCTCTCAGTGAGGTCTACCTCCCCTGACCACTCTGCAAGCTATACCTGCCAGTTCCCAAACATTCACCTTCCTTCAGTTCAGTTCAGTCGCTCAGTCATGTCCAACTCTGCGACCCCATGAATCGCAGCACGCCAGGCCTCCCTGTCCATCACCAACTCCTGGAGTTCACTCAGACTCATGTCCATCAAGTCAGCGATGCCATCCAGCCAGCTCATCCTCTGTCGTCCCCTTCTCCTCCTGCCCCCAATCCCTCCCAGCATCAGCGTCTTTTCCAATGAGTCAACTCTTCGCATGAGGTGGCCAAAGTACTGGAGTTTCAGCTTTAGCATCATTCCTTCCAAAGATATCCCAGGGCTGATCTCCTTCAGAATGGACTGGTTGGATCTCCTTGCAGTCTAAGGGACTCTCAAGAGTCTTCTCCAACACCACAGCTCAAAAGCATCAATTCTTCAGCGCTCAGCCTTCTTCACAGTCCAACTCTCACATCCATACATGACCACAGGAAAAACCATAGCCTCGACTAGACGGACCTTAGTTGGCAAAGTAATGTCACTGCTTTTGAATATGCTATCTAGGTTGGTCATAACTTTCCTTCCAAGGAGTAAGCATCTTTTAATTTCATGGCTGCAGTCACCATCTGCAGTGATTTTGGAGCCCCCAAAAATAAAGTCTGACACTGTTTCCACTATTTCCCTATCTATTTCCCATGAAGTGATGGGACCGGATGCCATGATCTTCGTTTTCTGAATGTTGAGCTTTAAGTCAACTTTTCAACTCTCCACTTTCACTTTCATCAAGAGGCTTTTGAGTTCTTCTTCACTTTCTGCCATAAGGGTGGTGTCATCTGCATATCTGAGGTTATTAATATTTCTCCCGGCAATCTTGATTCCAGCTTGTGTTTCTTCCAGTCCAGCGTTTCTCATGATGTACTCTGCATAGAAGTTAAATAAACAGGGTGACAATATACAGCCTTCACATACTCCTTTTCCTATTTGGAAGCAGTCTGTTGTTCCATGTCCAGTTCTAACTGTTGCTTCCTGACCTGCATACAGATTTCTTAAGAGGCAGGTCAGGTGGTCTGGTATTCCCATCTCTTTCAGAATTTTCCACAGTTTATTGTGGTCTACACAGTCAAAGGCTTTGGCATAGTCAATAAAGCAGAAATAGATGTTTTTCTGGAACTCTCTTGCTTTTTCCATGATGCAGCAGATGTTGACAATTTGATCTCTGGTTCCTCTGCCTTTTCTAAAACCAGCTTGAACATCAGGAAGTTCATGGTTCACGTACTGCTGAAGCCTGGCTTGGAGAATTTTGAGCATTACTTTACTAGCGTGTGAGATGAGTGCAATTGTGTGGTAGTTTGAGCATTCTTTGGCATTGCCTTTCTTTGGGATTGGAATGAAAACTGACCTTTTCCAGTCCTGTGGCCACTGCTGAGTTTTCCAAATTTGCTGGCATATTGAGTGCAGCACTTTCACAGCATCATCTTTCAGGATTTGAAATAGCTCAACTGGAATTCCATCACCTCCACTAGCTTTGTTTGTAGTGATGCTTTCTAAGGCCCACTTGACTTCACATTCCAGGATGTCTGGCTGTAGAGGAGTGATTATACCATCGTGATTATCTGGGTCATGAAGATCTTTTTTGTACAGTTCTTCTGTGTATTCTTGCCACCTCTTAATATCTTCTGCTTCCTTAGCCCACTTTTTTTTCTCTTAACATAATACTCAGTTACTTATTTATTGTTCCGGTTATTGACTTTCTGTCTCTCAACTAGAATGTAAGCTCTGCTGGGTCAGGCACCTTTGTCAGTTTTACCAACTTGTGTAACCTTGTTGTGTAGTCACTAAATCATGTCTGACTCTTTGCAATCCCATGGACTGCAGCACATCAGGCCTCCCTGTTGTTCACCATCTCCCGGAGTTTGTTCAAAATCGTGTCCGTTGAGTCGGTGATGCCATTGAACCATCTTATCCTCTGTCACCTTCTTCTCCTCCTGTCTTCAGTATTTTTCAGCATCAGGGTCTTTTCCAATGAGTCAGCTCTTCGCATAGGTGGCCAAAGTATTGGAGCTTCAGCTTCAGCATCAGTCCTTCCAGTGAATATTCAGGGTTGATTTCCTTTAGGGTTGACTAGTCTCCTTGCTGTTCTAGGCACTCTCAAGAGTTTTTTTTTCCAGCACAACAGAGCCTAGTACATAGTTGGCACTTGCAAAGTTAATGTTATGTCAACTTGGCTGGGCTATGGGGTACAGTTGTTTGGTCAAACACTAGTCTAGCTGTTGCTGTGAAGGTATTCGTAGATATGGTTCATATTTATAATTGGTTGATGGTCCATAAAGCAGATTACTCTTCATCATGTATGGATGGGCCTCATCCAATCAGTTAATGGCCTTAAGATCAAAGACTGAGGTTCCGTGAAGCAGGAATTTCCCCAAGACTGTCACATAAAAACCCTGCTTGAATTTCCCACCTCCTAGCCTGCAAAATTCGGTCTCAAGACCGCTACCTCAATTCTTGCCTAAATATCCAGGCTTCTAGCTTGTCTTACAGATTTCAGCTTTGCAAGCCCCTTAAAAGAAGGGGAGTTTGCCAATTTCTTAAAATCTCTCTCTCTCTCTATTTCAAACCTGTTGGTTCTGTTTCTCTGTAGAATCTTAATTGATATAGCATGCAAGAAATACTAGAATTGAACTATATGAAATGAATGTTTTTGAAAGTAAGAAAAGTATTAAATATCAGCAATTTCAAGTGGTTCAACCTAATATTAGTTGAATGAATAAAAGAACAAGTTGCAAAGCAATCATGAGACAGGTATTATCTTACCAATAGGGAAACCAAGGCTCCCAGAGACAAAGCTCCTTGCTCAGAAGGGCATAGTGACCATGTGGCAAGGCCAGTGCTCCTAACAAAGGAGGCAGCCTTCTTTAACTTGCCAACCTCAGGGTGGCCGTTCCCAGTAGGGCACTTTGCCTACATGGGCCTCAGTCTGAGAGGTCAGTCAAAGAGTGGCTGGGAGTCCACAAGTTTGAATGCCCCCCTCCTCCCAGTTGCAAGCTCTGCAGCCCCTGTAATCATGGTTCTGTCAGCCTTGGGCTGCTGCCGGTGGCTCACTTCGCCCCCATCTCTAATGCAGAGTCTAAAGGGAGATTGGGGCTTCCCTGGTGGCTCAGTGGTGAAGAATCCTCCTGTCATTGCAGGAGACACTGGCTTGATCCCCAATTTGGGAAGATCCCACATGCCGTATGATAGGGTCCACATGGGGTCTCACTGATAAGATGGCTCGTTATCAACTAAAAGTCTAGGCTTTTCTCTAATGCTCCACACAACTGTGCCATGAAAGAGTGTTAAGACACTACAGTAAATCGTAGTCAAGGAATTCAGGCCTGGAAGGGGCTTTAGCAAATAACTAAGACAGCCCTCTCTTTGCAAAAAGGAGGAAACATACATGAAGTGACTTCCCAAAGGCTTGTTAACAGAGCTATCCAGATGAAAATTCAGATGGTAACACATGTACCCCTGCCCCCAAATCACATCTCTACTTTCACCCACTCAGTTATGTGTCCCTTTTAAATCTCCTTTATGCGCTGAGGTTTCAGTTATACAAAAACCCCTTCCAGTCAAACAGAAGAAATTAATTCAAATACAAAGAGACAATCAAGCTTTGTTTCATATTTCGGTGGCTATTTTGGGTAGTTCATTTTCCAACCTCTCAAGACAGTGACCCCATGCGGACCCTATCACGGTGGAGAAACTCAGCCCCTGCACCACAGCTACTGAGCCTGTGTTCTAGAGGCTGGAAGCTGCAACTACCGAAGCCCTCGTGCCCTAGAGCCTGTGCTCCTCAACAAGAGATGCCACCGCAATGAGAAGTCTGCACACTGCAACTAGGGAGTAGCCCCCACTCGCCACAACTAAGGAAGAGCCAGCACCAACAAAGACCCAGCACAGCCAAAAATAAAAATTAAATAAAGGGAAACTGCTAGAAGGGCATCATCCAAGCCTCACCAAAGATGGAGGCTCCCAGCAAGGAAGGCAGTGTGATGTGCTGGAGCATGGTGGTGAAGGTGACCTTGGGGACAGAGGACCTCAGTCTCAGACTTGAGAACCAGGTGACTCTGGCCAACCTACTCCATGTCTCTGAGTCTCAGCCTCCCCATTGGTAAAGTGGGATAATCATGCTTTACCCCTGGTATTATTTCCCAAAAAGATGAAATAATACATGCAAAGCACTTAGGATTCTGTGTGCTCAGTGAATTGTAGTTACTGTTATTACTTTTAGCAAATAATATCAGTACAAAGTTGTAGCTGTTGTTGGAGGTAAAAAAAGGACGTCAACAGCATTTGCTTTGTGGCTCCCACGACACCCCCTTGGCCCCTCCAGCAGTTCCTCCGCCTTGGAAGAGGATCCATTTATGGTAATTCAGTGTGGCTTTTCTCCGGTGAGCTTATGCATCCAGGTGTCACCCTCAGGGGGTATCCTTGTTTAGACCTGAGCTTTCATTCTTGCACAAAGGTTTTGTCTGCTGTTAAAAAAACAAAACCAAAACCAAAAAGCATGAGCCTTTCAGGCTCCTGGAAATGACAGTTCACAATAGGTAATAATAGTACTTTACATTTTTCACATAAGCTGGTGTTTCTATTACAACTGTAAGAGGGGGCATGACGGTGACAGTGGTGGGTACTATAATCCTGACTTTAAATCGATGGGGGAACTCAGGTCCAGGGAGGAGACACAGCGTGTCTTAAGTCATCAGTAAAGCCAGGCCATGAGTTCCCTACATACTCCACACTCTTCTGTGCTGTGGAGAAGGGCTTGCTGCGGGGCAGTGCGGACTCCAAAGAGCGAGCAGGCCAGTTCTCTGGGTTGCAGAGAACTTCTCTTTATATGCATTTTTTAAAACAAAAAAGTCGTTAAGTTTTATTGTTGTTTGGTGGTGGTGGTGGTTTAGTTGCTAAATTGTGTTCAACTCTTGTGACCCCATGGACTGTAGCTTGCCAGGCTCCTCTATCCATGAGATTCTCCAGGCAAGAATACTGGAGTGGGTTGCCATTTCCTTCACCAGGGGATCTTCCCAACCCAGGAATCGAACCCAGGCCTCCTGCACTGCAGGCAGATTCTTTACCGACTGAGCTATGAGGGAAGCTTTATCGCTGTTTAATATAGAGATAAACAAATATAATATTTCAAAATAAAATACACACATATTTGAAACAGCATGCTTAGATTATTTTTAACCAGGAATGGTATGAGATCAAAGAGGGTTGGAGACCACAGCTCAGGGGAACCATCCTGAACTTGGCCTTTCAGGATGACTTCCTTCCTACTCTGGGGCTCGGCTCAGGCTGGGCCCCTGCAGGGGACCAAAAGCATCATCTTTCAGGCACTGGTGGATCCTCAGCTTAGTCAGAGCTGTGTGGTCTCCCCAGCTCCTGGACTGTCTGGCTCCCGCTGGCCCAGGAGGTTATCAGTACTGTAGCCTCCAACAGCCTTTCCTGTTATCAGAGCCCAAGTGTGTAAGAAGGAGCGTGAACCTCCTGCCCCTTCCCATCCTGCTGGGTTACAGTCTGTCCTCGGAGTGACAGTAAGCAGAGGAGGTGACAGTGTCAATAAACGTCTCCCGTGTGGCCTTGGCGAGCACACGTGCCTGCCCACTAAGAGACGCAGGCGGGCTGTGCTCGTGGCTCTTCCTAGGATACACACAAGAATAAATGTTAAGAAGACAGGAAACTGTAACAAAAATAAAGAACGAAAAAGGAGAGAATGTCTCCTTATGAATTCTGGAAGAGATCTTAAAAACCGAGTTCTGAGTAATAGAAAGTCCAACCTCTTGAACCTTATCACACGTCAGGTGATGAGTAACAGGTGACGAGTAGCAGATTTGCATCAAGAGGCAGTCACCCAATACGTATGAATTTCCCAGCCACTTACAGATATGTAGTGAACGTGTAACAGTTAACCCATTGACTAGTGAGGGAACCAGTAAGATGGTACCACTGGCTCAAAGGAAAATTAAGAGAACCTTACACATATAGGTTATAAGAACGCTAATATATTTTAAAATGTTTACAAAATTGGTTTATCCATGGGGCAGTCATTCCACTGTATGCAATTCCTTTGCATTTCCATGGAAAAGAATAATTTGCATGATCAATTCTCTACTACTTAGAGAGTTGTAGACTATCTCACGGAGAAGGCACCCCACTCCAGTACTCTTGCCTGGAATATCCCATGGACAGAGGAGCCTGGTGGGCTGCAGTCCATGGGGTCGCTAAGAGTCGGACACGACTGAGCGACTTCACTTTCACTTTTCACTTTCATGCATTGGAGAAGAAAATGGCAACCCACTCCAGTGTTCTTGCCTGGAGAATCCCAGGGACGGGGGAGCCTGGTGGGCTGCCGTCTATGGGGTCGCACAGAGTTGGACATGACTGAAGTGACTCAGCAGCAGCAGCAGACTATCTCAAGGATAATAAAATGTGACAATAACCTAGAAGAGGACTCTGGATAGGATACCCAGTCATCTTTTACGCCCATATCAAAGTTTTTCTAACAGCTTTCTCTGACACCAGAAAAATAAGTTTGGCCCATGCAACCAAAGAACTTTATGAAAAATTAGATTGTATTTACATCAGATTGGGAGATGAATCATTGCAGAAAGAAAGTAAAAGTGTTAGTTGCTCAGTTGTGTCCAACTCTTTGCGACCCCATGGACTGTAGCCCGCCAGGCTCCTCTGTCCATGGACTTCTCTAGGCAAGAATACTGGAGTAGGTAGCCATTCCCTTCTCCAGGGGATCTTCCCAACCCAGGGATCAAACCTGGGTCTCTGCATTGCAGGCAGATTCTTTAGTCTAAGCCACCAGGGAAGACCTATCATTGCAGAGCTCTACCCTTTTCTCCTTATGGATGATTCCAGAGAGGGCAGCATGCTGTCAAGTTAGGAAGCAGATCTGGGTCAGGTCCAACTTCACAGCTCTGTCATTGGGCGGTGTTGGTCCATCCCTTCTCTCTGAGCCCATGGTTTTGGACTTACACGATGGGGCCAATAACATGAGGCTGCAGAAGGCAAAGGACTGCCACCAGGCCTGGTGCAGAGTGGGAACACAGGACATGGGGGCTTCCTTCCCCACTTCTTAAAACTACCCCAAAGGAGACTCAAGTCATGTCTGTTGCAGAAGCTGCCCATTTTGGTCACTTGGCATTTCCAGACCCTTGAGACCCCAAGTGGAGTTTTGTCTGTGGAGACCTCCAAAGGCACCAGGAAAACCCTGTGGCCAAGGTCTTCTTTGGAGAAAAATGGAACCTGGCCCCATGGTGTCACCAAACAGCAGGTCTCTGGAGCTGGGGTAGTGGGGGTGGGAATTCAGTGAGCCAAGCACAGAGCTCAGAAGACATGTGGTTGAGAGGAGGATATGGAATAAACCAGGGGTTCCTACCTTTGGGGGGTTGATCAGAGACATCTTTGAGAAACCTCCCCAGAAATATACATGTATGTTGGCTAAAGGACCATAGCTAGCTCTTCTGTAGAAGTGCTGGGTCTGGAAGGGGGCACTCTCTGCACCCCTTTCCCCTCCCCTCAGTGACTGTCTCCAACTTCAGAGGAATTGGGGGCCAACCTCACAGGAGATGAGAAGGGAATGGCAACCCATGCCAGTATTCTTGCCTGGAGAATCCCATGGACAGAAGAGAGCCTGGTGGGCTACAGTCCACGGGGTCACAAAGAGTTGGACACGACTGAGTGACTTTCACTCACACTTCACTCACTCACAGGAGACAGACACCCCAAGGTGAGAGGTGGCTGAACAAACTCCTTCCTGTCTCCTGAAGGACGGGGCCAGGTGAGCAGCTGTGGCCTTGATGGGGCTCAGGCCTCTTAGAGTCTGAGCTCTCTTGTCCACGATGGCTGCCCTAAGTTTCCAGCACCCAGTCTTTGAGTCCACAGCAGGACCATTGTGGAGGGGAAGTGGTGGTGGAAGGACTTTCACACAAAAGCCTAGGGCCTTGACCTTCACTTTGCCCAGTTCATAGGCCCCCAGGGAAGGTAAATAATGTGGGCTCTGGAGCCAGTTTAAGATTTGTGTCAACCATGAAGATGCACCACTCAGCTCTCTTTTTATTTTTATTTCTTTATTTATTTGACTGCAATGGGTCTTCATCACAGCAGGCAGGCTTCAATCTAGTTGTGGCGTGCTAGCTCTACAGCACACAGGTTTAGTAGTTGTGGCACAAGTGAACTTGCTCCATGGCATGTGGGATCTTAGTTCCCCAACTAGGGGTCAAATCTAGGTCCCCTGTTTGGAAGGCAGGTTCTTAACCACTGGACCACCAGGGAAGTCTTTCAGCTCGCCCTTCAAAAGATAACCTGCTAGTCAGCTATATATGAATTTCCTAAGGCTGCCGTAATGAAGTACCACAGACGGGGTGGATTAAATAACAGCAATTTACTCTTTCACCATTCTGGAGGCTTGAAGTCTGAAATGAAGGGCTCACCAGAGCCATGTTCCCCTGAAGGCGCCAGGGAAGGCTGTACTCTCTCCTACCTTCTGGAAGCCTCAGGCACTCCTTGGCTTGTGGTTGCATTAGTCCAATGCTCTGTCTTCATGTGGTGCTCTCCTTGTGTGCCTCGGTCTTCATATGGCCTTCTTCTTATAAGGACACTAATCATAGTGGGTTGGGGACCCATCCAACTCCCACGTGACCTCTTAATTACATCTGCAACACTCTTTCCAAATCAAGTCACATGCGAGGAGTTTGGACTTCAGCACATCTCTGTTGAGGGGTTGGGAGACATAGTTCAACCCATGACAAGCTACCAGGAGTACAGTTAGTGGATCCCCCCTTACTGTAGCACTTTTGGGTAGATGCACTTTCCCTGATCGGCTCTCAACCAGTGGGAAGAGGCCTTATCAGATCTGCAGCACAATCAGAAGGCCTAATACCATTCTTTTCCTTTCATCTTTCACAGGCATTGTCTCCCAGTAAGTATTCTTACTCCTTACTGCATCATGGTGTGTGTTTGCTGAAGGACCAAAACTGGCGCAGAGATAGGATGGATTCATTTACTGGATCCCTTGCTGCTGAGGATGCTGCCCCTCCCCAGGGGTATGTGAGGCACAATAGTCCCTGGTACAAGATGGCAGCTCAGTTGCTAAAGCTTTCATTGGTAATGACTTGGAAGAATGTTCCAGCAGAGGGGACAGCCTGGCCATGCAATGATGCAGGGGTTTGAAAAGCACAGGGACAATACATACAAAGACAATGGAATTAATTGGTTGTATTAACTTATACAAGTTATCTCGACCCTGCAGAGAAATCATGAAAAGTTGAGGGCACTTGAAAAACAAAAATGAAGCATGAAGGGACTTTTGAGTGGTTTACAAATAAGCCTTTATTTCCTACAGAGAGAGAGCAGCAAGAATTTATGATCCAAATCAGGATTGAATAGTATGGAGCTTCAAAGATGAAGAATGCTTAGCTGAGGCAAGTCTCTACACTAAGGTGAGGGCCCTAGTTGGGAAAACCTGGGGCCTGACACCTGTGTATTCTGGTTCCCTAGACTCTGCACTGTCAGATCATGCAGAGTTGGCCCACTCCTCTCAAATAAGAGGGAGCACTCCCCACATACAAGAAGACACAGCAGAGGCTTCTCTCCCAACCCTGCAATAGAGGTCTTCTCCAGACTCTTCCTCCATCTCCTTTCCTTGTTGCCAGGCTGATAATCAGAACTAAGTTGCATCATGACCCAGCCAGAGTCTTATATGGGAGGAAAGGGACTATACCCCAGAATAACTATAGGAAGCATACAATAGGCTGTATTTTAAGGGTGCTGGATCAAGGGATCCAGAACAGATGACTGAGAAAGGAAGTGTATTTACCTGGGGTATGGGATTTAACTCTCTGGCAAGGACTTGAGGGGAGAGTGCAAGTTTGCTGCTTGAGAAACTCCTAGAAACTTGGAGAAAATGATGGTGTATGTCAAACAGAATTGAAATGCTTGAGAGTTGTCAAGCACAAATGGAGGAAAAAGGGCTTTAAAGTCTCAGGGAAGCAGATGTGCTAGACTGAATATATTATGTGATGTCAGAAGACCCATCAGAGGATGATAGTCCACAGGCAGACCAAGAGGAGACATGATCCTTCAAGTTCATTGGGAGTGTGTTGGTGGGAGGGCACCAGTGTCATTAAGCTCAATGACATCTCTCTCCTTTGCAAGAGGAGTTGATGGTAGAAGATGATGGTAGAAAGAGACTGTCCTAGAGCTCGGCCTTTTGGGAGCAATGGGGGTGATGGCTCCTACAAAAGCCAGAAGGTCCCAATTACTGTTAAACTAGCATACTTAGGGTGGTAGCCAACAGAGCTTGACTTGCAGAAAGCTGTGGAGACAGTTAATGGAATAAGTTACCTGACAGGCAAAATAGATGAGTAATGAGTGAGAGTATCATCAAAGGAATGCAAGTGTTTAAGCAGTAGGTCTAAGGTTGCTCCAATAAAATGTCACAATCCTTTGCCCAGTTTTGGGCCTGATCCAGATTTTAGATTTTTGTGTTAGTAGAATGGAGAACCTATTGTGCCTCAGGAGGAATTAATTGGTTGTACTAAATTATCTTGACCCTTCAGAGAGGTCATGAGAAGTTGATGGCTTAAAAAACTTAAAAAACAAAAATGAAGCATGAAGCAGCTTTTGGGTGGTTTACAAATAAGTCTTTATTTCCTGCAGAGGGAGAGCAGCAATAATTTATGATCCAAATGAGGATTGAATGGCAAGCACACCCTCTAAGGATCTCCCCAGTCCTTCCCTAAAGAGACTGATGGCCATTTACTCAGAATCAATTTACAGTTGAAATGAGAATACCCAGACACTTCTAGGACTATTGGACCCAGAGTCTGAGTTGCCACTGACACCCAGAAACTGGAAGTGTCATTATGGACCTACTCTGAAGGTCAAGTAATAATGGAGTCCTCATCACGGTCCAGCTTATAGTAGACCTGCTGGGATGTGAGACCACTGACCACTCATTTCTATGATCTCTGATCGTTTAACCAGGCTTGACATACTTGGTATATAGTGTAATTCTTACATGTGGCCTTTGACCTGTGGGGTAAGAGTTATCACAGTGGAGATGGCCAAGTGGAAGCCTCTGAATCTGTCCTCCTTCCTCTCCATACCCAACTCCCCACCAAGAGAGTAAATCAAAATCAATATTGTATCCTGGGGGAGCTGGCAGATATTAATGCTATCACTTAGGTATCTCAAGATACAGGAGTGGTGGCCCCTATAATTTCTCTGTTTATCAGTCTAGTCCTGGCAGAAACCAGATGGATCCTAAAGTGTGACTGTAGACAACTGGAAGTTCTACTAAACAGTAGCTCCAAATGCAGCTGCCATGCTCAACTAGAGTCTTTGCTCCAGCAGATTACATGGCTTCAGGTTCATGGTGTGCTGCTGTTGACTTGATCAATGTGTTATTTTTGATTCCAATCAGAAAAGAAGATCAGAAACAGTCCACATTCACATGGGATAGACAAGAATATGCATTCGTAGTTTTATCCCAGGGCCATGTTAATTCTCTTGCTCCTTGTCACAGTATAGTCCAAAGAGCTGTGGACCACTGGGGCACCCTGCAGAGCATCACATTGACCTGCGAGATTGCTGATGTCATACTAACCAGGATGATGAGCAAGAGGTGGCTCGTACACTGGAGGCTTTTGTTCTAGAGAGTGGGAAACAAGCCTTGCAAAGATTCATGAATGGCTGCCTTTTGCTTTTTACTATAAAGAAGGAAGCACAGGGCCAGTTAGGCCATTTTGGGTTCTGGAGGCACACATTCCATACCTGGAGATCCTGCTCCAGTCCATATACGGAGTGACATGAAAGGCTCCCAGCTTTGAGTGGGGCCCAGAACTGAGAGGGCTTTGCAGCAAGGCTGCAGGGCAAGCAGCTCGGCCAAATGGGCCATGGAATCCGGCAGATCTGCTGCTGGAGGTGCCAGTGTAGAAAAAGAGGTGGTGTGAAGTCTGTGGTGAGCCCAGAAGAAGAATCACAAAACAGGCCCTGGGATAAGGGTGAAGGACTTGGGTCACTCAAGGTGATAGCTCGGGGAGGAGGGGTGGGAATTCAAAATAGGCATTGTAGGAGGGAGATGATGAGCACCAGTTGAAACTCTAAGATCAGCTCTAATGATGGGAGCTGAAGTTTGTTCCACTACCCTCCCTTTCCCAAGTCTCTCCCCTTCAGGAGGAGCGGTCCATGGGAAGCTTGGAGAAGTGTATCCCTGCAGGGAACACATGGACTGAGTGAGCCAGGGGGGTGCCATACACAGACCTCTCTGCAGTGGAGAACATGCCATTACTGTGAGGGGAGCAAGAGGTGACAGCGTCCAGCTGTAGAGACTTCAGGCTGAGGCTGTGCTCTCTGGGCAGATCTAAGCCAATGAGGGGCACGTGGGTTCTAGGATCTGGCCATTTCTACCCAGTGTAGGACTCTTTTTAATGGGTGGTCTTTGCTCGGGAGCTCCCCATCGTGTCAGCGTTGTTTGCATCACAGTCTGACAGCAGCCTGAGTAACTTGTAAGGTCTGGGATCACACCAGCCAACCTGGGTTTTTGGTGTCCATTGATGTATCTGGACAGTAGGAGAGTTGTCTTTGGTTCCCTTGGGAAGGCCACACCTTCTGCCTGACCAGCCTCTGGAAGTTAAAAGGGCATAGACTTTAGTCAGACATACTTGGCTCCAGTCCCATCTTCTTCATTGACAGGTCATGGAGCTTTGGTCTCTGGGCTTCCTAAAGAGGCCTCATCTTTATCATCTCTTAATTCCACTCTCTTTCTCATCCACATCACAGCCCCAGCCAGAGTCCCTTAGGGGCAGATTCTCTGCCAGGAACTGCCAATGAGTTATTGAGGGAAAGTCTCTGTTTCCAAGACCACTCACTCTCTCTCTGCCTCCTCATCTCCATACACACACACCCCTCCTCATCCCACAGCTGAGAATACCTGCCTCCTATAATTCTCAGAAAGACGCCAGGCACTCAGACATCACTCAGGGTTGAAACTGAGCCAGCTTTCTTGAGTTCCCACTTTGTATCAGATCCTGAGCTGGGTACTTTCCCTTAATAACTTTCATTGCAACCCAGTGAAGCAGGGTCTGTTATTTGGAGCACACTGAGGCTCAGTGGAGAGTTGGGATGGGCCCCTACTCCATTGTCCCCCAAGCCCAATGCTCCTCCTATAATGCAAGTATGGCTGGATGAGGTCCCTGCCCAAATCTGTAAGGACAGAGATCTGAGAAGCCTGATTCATCACTAGGGAACTGGGGAGCCAGGGCCATAGTGAGCCCAGCCTGCTCTGGCTTGTAGTGTTTATGTGCTGGAGGATGCAGAGGGAGGAGCTCTTGGGGTCAGGGAAGTCACAGTAGGCCCGGAAGGCTTGTTGGAGAGTTTGGGATAATCAGAGCTCTTTAAATCACAGCGAAAATAATTAAAACAAGGTCAACTGCAATTTGTTAAATCCTTACTATGTGTAGGGTTAACAGGCAAGATCTCATTTAACCCTCCCAGCAATTCTGAGAGCGGAGAAATTGTTATCCGGAATTATTCGTCTGGGCCTGTGTGGCTCCAAAACTCATGGACTTTCCTGTTGTTTATTTTAATACTTATTTATTTGGCTGCTTCGGGTATTAGTTGCAACATGCAGGATCTTTGTTGTGTCACGCAGGCTCTCTAGTTGTGGCACATGGGCTTAGCTGCCCTGAGGCATGTGGGATCTTAGTTCCCACATCAGGGATCGAATCAGCATTCCCTGCATTGCAAGGCAGATTCTTAACCTCTGGCCCACCAGGGATGCCCCTCATGCACTTCCCTTGATGCAGCTCTGTATCTCCCCCTGGTAATGAGTGACGGGCCCTCGCCCCAACAGACCGTGCCACGGCCGGGTGCCTGTCTGGCTCCCACTCCTCCCTTGCTCGGGCTCCTCAGAGCCAGCCCCAGATTTAGGGCTTAGACCATCGAAAGGACCAGCTATACCCTTCCTAGGTACACCTGAGGCCCATCTCCCTGAACCACTGAGACCTAAAGAAGATGGAAGAGACTTTCTGAACCCTATTGAGAACAAGAGAGAGGACAAAAAAAAAAAAAAAAAAAAAAAGGCACAGGCTTAATCTTTATAGAACAGAACAGCATGTTATAGAACAGAACATAACCCAGTGGACCCTGCCTTCTCTATGAAGAAAAACACTCTTCAAACCAGAGAAGCAGAACAATCCCGGCTACCAGTAAGTTCAAGATTTAGCTACCCCCCCAGCTTCCTTTGCTTTGTTCCAGGCCCCTCTGGGCAGAGATGGGTCATTCCAGGGGCCCTTTTGGGGAGGTGAGAGTTTCCAGGAAGGAATTTTTAAAAAATGCTGCCTCAATTTGAGCATGGGAAAAATATGGTACATTGAGCTTATGATAATCCTAGGCAAAATTCCAGAAGTTCCTTTTCTAAGAAGGGATTATTGGAAGCCAAGATGGGTTCATGTAGGTCAAGGCATACCTAACTCTCCAGATTTCCCCTCTAGGAAGGACTATCCGAGCACACTGTGGGAAAAGCACCACAGACACAGAATCTTAAAATAAGACTTTGCTGTTATAAGAACTGCATTGAGGAAGAAAAAAAGAGAGTTCATCAACCAGGGTCTGGAATCTCCCACACCCCATTTCCTTATACATCAAAAGTATAGGCTTCTCTTTATAGCAGAGTAGATTCAAGTGCTGCTAAAATTTATCTCGTGGTTGACAATGGGGGAGGAGACTTGGGACACATGAGTGAAAAAGTTGGGACATTCTGAGATGATGATTGTTGGTAACATACATTTGAGAGACAGTGATAGTGTTTGTCTGATAGAGCACTTAGGGTCTAGAAAGTCTTAGCGCGTCCATGAGACTAAAGCATCAAGAATCCCTTAGAATACGTGACAGGGATTATGGAGGAGCCGATTTCCTTGTCAGGTACCAGTAGCACTGAGGTCAATTTTGCTGTTGATGAGGCTTTTGAAATGCCTTCCACACATATCTTTGCCAGTGAGTGGAGGAATATGGACCAACTGGTAGGGTAACTCAGCCTTCACATGGCTGGTTGAAGCCCTCTGCCCAGGGTAGAAGGAACAGGTTGATTCTGTGAGGTAGGACACTGCCTCTTATGACCCAGAGCATCAGCAGTATGGTCCTTCCACTAGAGCTCACTGGCGTCTACATGTGCCCCAAGCAGAGGAAGAGAATGTGAGGCTGGTGTGTGAGAGGAAAACCCTTCTAGGTGCCCCTGGTCCAAGATTGGTCCTGCACTATCCTCCCCCTGACTGCATGGCATGCTTGTTTCTATTCTGGAACCCATGGAGTGGAGAGGTTCTAGGTTCATGCTCTGGGATCACACTGCCGCTTACCTTCACCCTCCCATCCTGTTTCAGTCTCAGCTCTGCCATTGACTGGTTGGGTGACCTTAGGCAAGTTAGTAATTGATCTGTGTCTCATTTCTTTTCATCTGAAAATGGGGATAATTGTGATGCCTTATTCATGGAGTTGGGGCTTCGCAGGTGGCACAGTAGTAAAGAATCTGCCGGCCAGTGCAGGAGACACAAGAGACGCAGGTTCGATCCCTGGGTTGGGAAAATCCCCTGGAGTAGGAAAAGGCAGCTCGCTCCAGTATTCTTGCCTAGAAAATTCCATGCACAGAGGAGCCTGGTGAGCTACAGTCCATGGGGTCGCAAAAAGTCAGACTGAACACACACACACATTCATGGAGTTAGAGCATTGGTTTTCATTAGTTTTGACTTGTGACCGACAGTAGGAAATACATTCTACATTGTGATCCAGTACACACATTCCTACACACACACACACACACACACACACACGTATGTATAACTGGAAAAAGTGATGATTTATGGTATTTTCTTTTCCATTCTGTTCTTCCATTAAACAAACTGATGATTGAGAACCATTAAATTGATTTTCACTAGTTACATGGATTTGAAAAACACTGGGTTAAGGTCTTTCTGGACTATTGGGTTCAGATCCCAAAGCTATACTTTTCTTATATACGTCACGTTTTAAGAGGACTGTTTTCAGGTGACTGGATGTCCAAAAGAGAATGGGGAGGGTATTTCATTCCACTATTCTTTCTCTTTCTTCCTTTTCCAACCTCCAATCCACTCCCTCATTTGGCTATTCATCCATTTACCCATTTATCATAGGTTTAAGCACCTGTTTCATCTGGTTAGGAGGCTCCAGGAGAGATTTGCTATGTAAATCATATGAGAGAGGAACTAGACCTTTTCCTTGCAGTCCCCTAAGCAGAACTGGGATTTCTGGGCGAAAGTGACAGAGAAGTGAACTGGGGTATCACTTAGGAAGTGTATTCCAGTCTTGGATACAACTGGGCATTGGGTCTGGCTGCCTGTGAGACTTTTCTCTGTAAGTGAGTGTTCAGAGGTGGGAGGAATGGAACCAGGAGTTGACTTCCGGTGTTGGGTAGAGGGTAGTCTGAGGTTGGTTCTTCACCCCTTGCTCACTGATCCTGCAGTTTGCTTTCCTCACTGCAATGGGAGAAGAAACCATCTAGTTGGGGTTCTGTACTTCCCACCTGACAGCTAAAGCAACTCCATTTCTGTTTTACACAGTGGGATTCTCTGTATAAAAGAGAAGAAGGGCAGGAGACATGTTCCAATGATGCTAAAAAAAATTTTTTTTTTAATCTTTAAACTAGGAGCACATTAAGTCCCTGTGAGTCTTAGAAGTAATCATTTCTAGGATTCTGGGACTCATTTTTTCCCTTAAAAACAAGTCCATTAAAATTACAGCATAAGCCTTTGTTTTGCACTCTTAAATCTAGATATAATTGAGAGCAAGAGTTAAAGAATGACAAGGGTGGCAGGATAATGGGTTGAGGTGTTATTTGTGTTGGTGGTTTTTCTTCTCCTCATCCTCCCTGCCAGGCAGAGAGCAGAGAGCCGGTGCCTCTATGCTCCATCACCTCAGGGGGTGTTGGTGAAGCTGCAATTCCAAGTCCCCTGTAGATAACTGGTCTTTCAGGCTTTTGTTGATTGAAAGCCTGAGATTAGGGAGAGGGCTGTGATGAAAGACAGGGAAGGAGGAGTGAAAGGGAGGTGGTTGGGTAGGTTCTGGGAGGAATGAGGAACCAGCAGAATTAGGCAGGGCCGTGTCTGCTGTGCTGTTCCCTTAAGGAGGCCCAGCCCCAGGCATCCACGTTCCTTTGATCCACCAAAACCACAGGGCTGTCAGCTTCTGGTGGGTATTTGGAGATAGTCTGCAGTGTTTCTCAAACATTAACATTCATGTGAATCACCTGGGGATCTTGATATAACACAGATTCCGATTCAGCGGGCCTGGAGTGGATCCTGAGATTTTGCTCTTCTAACAGGTGTCCCGGGACTCTGATAAGGCCTGTCCTCAGACCACACTTGGGGCTACAAAGAGCTCCAGAGGTTGTTCCCTTGTTTTCTGGACGTAACCTAAGCCTTTCAGACCCTTGTGCCTCCTTACAACAGGGAAGACCTTCCCACTAGTAACGGGACTGGAATTTTCCATCAGCATAGTGTAAAGAGATGCGCCGTTAGTTTTGATTTGGAAGAATCACAAGCAGCTTTGAACTTTCGACTGCAAACTCATAGCCCCCTTGCAGGTTAGGCTGAATCTCCATGGGAAATTCAAGGGTCGAGGCTGAAATCTAACCGCTGTTCCTTCTCAGGTGAGAAATCACAGTTCTTTGTTTGGTTTTCTAAGAGGCACTTGAGGTGGGAGAAGAGCCCTCTTGCATCCCCCTCTTTTCCACCCTGGGGTGGGTGGTGGGTGGTGGTTAAATCCCTTACTAGCTGCTTATCTGAATTATCTGGGAGGAATTTTATCTGTTCGCTATCTTGCTTTGCTTAGAGGCACAAAGTCCATCTGTTTATGTCCTCTCCACTAGCCTGGGATAAGAGAGAAATCTAGAAGCCTCAAAGGAATGCAATGAACACAGCAGGCTCCTATGTTTCTTTGTCTCTTTGGGAACTGGTGTCAATCAACCCTGTTACCTGTTCAGCTCGTTGGCTTGCTTTCATGTCTTACCTGGGAATATACATTATTTTGCGAAGAATAGAAGAAAAAAAAAAAAAGCTAATACTTCCCAGCCTAGCCAACCTCAGGGGAACTCTTATTAAAAAAGGAGGACTCTGCCTCCTTTCCTCAGAAGGCCTAAACACACATTTTTAAAAGGAACAATCTGTAAATGCTCCTTGCCTAGAAAGTAACTCCTTGTGTTTATATAGCTTTTTAGACTTTGGAAACGGTCTGGCATTCATCAAGCATCTACTTGTGCTGGGACAGCGTCCTATTTAATCTTCCCAACAACTCCTACAAAGAGGTATTACTATTCCTTTATTTATCCACCAAAATTTAAACAAATTAGCCTTCCTTGTTCAAGCAAAAGCTATAGAAACAAAAGCAGAAGTATTCATTGCAAGAAAGAAAAAAATGAAGTGTAAAGGCACAGAAAGCCAGAAACCTGCCTCCCTGGTCACTAGGGATGCCCAGAGGGTGATTTCACCCTTCTCTTGATAAATGTGATAGACGGAAAGTTCAGGGGTGATGATGATGAGAAGGAAGTTTCCGAGCCCTATGGAGGGATTTTTTTGTATCTTTCTTTGGATTTTCATCAAGTCAGTTCTCAGGGAGGTGGGAAAGTCATGGTGAGCACATGTCAGCTGTGGCAGGAGCCGGGTTTTGCATCTGAAGAGGTGAGAGAAGTAGCACCAGGCTGTGCCCAGGCTTGGAAAGCAGGTAAGAAATCCTGTCTGACAGCTCTAGCGTCAGCAGACCTGGAGTCTAGCTCAGCAGCTCCTACTGACCAACAGCCAGGGCCTTCCAGGCTCTACACCTCGGTTTCCCCTGCAGCAAAATGGAGTGTTTAGACAGGATGCTTGCTCTCCAAGGGCTGAAAGCCTCTGATTTCCAGCTTGAGTTTGGTTTCCTTGCCTGAGAGGCTGCCGTGACCTGTTTTTTATACGGGGTGGAGATGAAGGTGGGGATACACACACACACACACACACACACACACACACACTGGGGTTATCATATGGTAGGTGCCGGGGATGCAACAATGAGCAAGATGGACAAACTGACCTCATGGAGTCAGGAAAGGCAGACACTGAGCAAGCAATTCAACACTTATGTCTTCAATGATGTTAGGACAGAGACCAAAGTGATGAGAAGAGCAAGTGTGTGAAGGGCGGAGGGTTCCAGGCAGAGGGAGCAGCGTGTGCCAAGGCCGTAGACGGAAACAAGATTGCCACGTTGGTGGGCACGGAAGAAAGCCTGAGGGGCACAGCGGTGTGGGGAGATGGATGGGCTGTGATACCTTTTTCATAGTCTGGCTCCTGCTACAGAGTTCTGTTTGGAGTCAAGAGACTGGGTTGGGTGTCCCTTTGCTTCTTCTCCTCTCCTCACTCCATCACACATGCACATGTGCCTGCCCCCCGTGCTCACACACACATACCAGCCTTGGGGAGCCTTGGCTATTGCTGGGCAGGGGCTTTGTGGCTGATCATTCCAGACAGGAAAAACTCCGTTCTTCTCCCCCCACATCGACCGGTGGAGGGGACCTTGGGGTCTCGCCCAAGGAAAGGAAGCACTGCTTCCTGGTTTATGTTGAGATGGGAAAGACTTGCCCAAGAACAATGGCGTTTTCGTAAAACACCACTTTGTTCTGGTGAGACCAGGAGGGGATTTCCTTCGGGACCTAGCCTGGTCCCATTGCCCCGGCCTGCCAACCACAACAGCCACGTGGCGTTCTCTAGGACCAGTCTTTCATCTGAGAGGTTTGGTCGTGCACAGCCCTGACTGCTTAACCCTTCACATCCCACCCCACTCAGGCAGCAGCGTCTCTGGGCTCCAGGAGGTCTCCCTGGAGATCCTGGGACGTGCTGGTCAGGGGAGTCTATTGGAGACACCAAGAGATGACTTGCAGCCTCTGTTTTTTTCATTTAAAGGGAC
Organism: Bubalus bubalis; assembly: GCF_019923935.1. NCBI lineage: Eukaryota > Metazoa > Chordata > Mammalia > Artiodactyla > Bovidae > Bubalus > Bubalus bubalis. The sequence continues at coordinate 102,850,606 of NC_059162.1, read as the reverse complement.
ATTCTGGAAAAAGGGCTCAGATTTGTCTTAGGAGTGTCTCAGTTCAAAACACCTTTTAAGCACCAGAGTCAAAGTTCCTTCTTTTACAGGTGGGGAAACTGGGGCAGAGAAAAGGAAGTGAGTTTGCTAAGGCCACACAGAGAGTCAGTGATGGAACCAAGGCTGGGATCTAGGGCTCTCAGACCAGCCCTCTTGCTACATTCTGTTCTCTTTTTCTACAGCAGAACCAAAGTTGGGTAAGGGAAGGGATCAAGTCTACTTTGGACAGATGGACACATCTACAGAGCCCCAGAATGTCTGAGGGAGGTACGGAGGGAAAGGGTGTGTGGTGTTGGGAGCTGGACTCCTTGATGTCACAGACAGTAGGGGGTGACTCGTGTAACTGCTCCTGTTTTTCAGGCATGCATGGCTGTTCCTCTGTGAATCGCTAAACGGACCATTTTAGCAAACAATCAAGCCTGTTCAGAGGAGGACATTAATGGGAAGTGAGTGGGCAAATAATTATATTGTCAGAACAATAAGGTAGAAGAACTCTGTTTTCCTTCAATGGTTGTTTTCGATTCTGCCTGGCATAGAAACAGGCTCAGGTAAAGAGCAAATGCTTCTCATTTGATAAAGAGGTGATGGTGGTGACAGTTTGGGGGTGATGGACTATTCATGTTGGGGAAGGTATTGCTGACCACTCTGTGGTGACCATCTCAGTTACAGAGATGGTGGTATGGATGTTGGTAGTACCATGTTTAGACGTGTTGACTGAAGTTATGGAGACACTGGCGTTGTTTACAGTTACATAGTGATTGCGCAGATGGTGATGTTGGCATTGGTGGTGTCCAGTTTAGTCGTGCTGAGTAGAGTTACGGTGAGGACAGAAGCCATAATGGTGGCGGTGGGTAAAGGGCAGTGATGATGGTATCGATTATGGTAGTGCTAAGAGTGACAGTGAAGGCGGTTGGGCATAAATGACGTTGGTATTGGTGATCGTGGTAAAGGCAAGGGTGGTACTGGAGTTGCAGATGATGGTTGTATTTTTGGTGGTAAAATGACAGTTGCCTTGGATGGTGGTGACCCGGAGAGTGCAGTCCGTATAAGAATGGTGTAATGCTGTTAGTCAAAGTGATTTTACTGACGTCTCACGTTGGGGGTGACGATACTGACGGTGGTGTCAGTGCCGCTGGCAGTGCTTCTCTGTTGGTCTTGGTGACACCCGCTTGTCTTAGCTGATAGAACTAACCAACGGAAGTGGTGGTGGTACAGACGGAGGGATCAGTGGTGAGTCTACAGTAGCCTTGCCATCGGGTCGTGGTGACAGTTTCGGTCCCGGTGCTAGTGGCAGGAATAGGGAGGTGGAGGCAGGGGTGATGAGCAGAATGGTGTTGATTACCCCGAGAGTGGCAGTACAGCTAGCAGGTTCCCCTAGATTGCCTGAGCTGCCCGCAGCCCGCCTCTCCGGACCTGACAGTGTGGCTGGATGTGGGGAAAAGACTCCCTATATTCCCCCAAGTCCTCCTTCCGAGGAGGCTGGGGCAGGGGGAGCAGGGCAAAGGGAGGTGAGGATTCGTTATCTGTGCTGGAGGTGATGGCTGTCTATGGGGGTCAGTGGGGATGGCTCAGAGAAACAGGTCTGTTGCTAGCAAAGTGGGCAGGGCGGGAGGCTCAGGACTGCTGAGCTGGGGAGTGCTCTAGTGGGCAGGTCAGCAGGAAACAGGCACATGGGGGCATGCCCACGGCGGGGGCCGCACTGGGCGGGCAGCCGTGGTGGCCGTGCAGGGGCTCACGTAGCTGGCAGAACCAGGGCTGTACTTCCTGCTGACTCAGCACAGCAGGCTGGGACTGATTCTTCTGGACTAATGTGTCTTCTCCCCAGGATTAGCTCACTCAGCTCTGGCGGGGAAAGCAAGAGGGAGGTGGCCTCTCCCATCTCCCCGGGCTTAGGGGCCCTTGGGGAGGCTATGGGCAGACTGACCCTGTGTGTCCTTGACCTCATTCGCAGTGGGCCCCCATTTGACTGGCATGAAGCCAGGGTCCCCAGGTGCCAAGAAATCCAGTACCCTACCCCCCACCTCCTAGCCCACTCCACATGACTGGTTTATCCTGCAGAATGCAGCATGGCATGGGCGTGGGGAGAGGAAGCCCTGGAACGAGACCATCTAATCTAACTTCCGTGTCCCCCACGTGTTCACTGTGTGACTCTGTGACAGTCACTTGCCGTCTCTGCATCTTGGTTCACCAATTGTGAGACGCGGCAGTGACCCCACAGCTCATAGGCTGTGGTGGAATCAGCTGTGTTAAGGTCTACAGAGGGCTGGAGGTGTTGATATGGAGTGGGTATCCAGAAAGTACTTGCTTTTATTCAGTTACTGAGAGTTGAGTCACTTTAAGAGACTTAACCTCTCCGAGTCTTAGTTTTCTCAGCAGCAAAATGGGGATAATCTTTAATGTGCATACTTCATATGAGAATTGAAAAGGAATAAACAGATGAAGGCATCAGTAGTTACTGTGCTTGTTGTTGATCCAAGGGCCAGTGCAGAGCAGGCTTTCACATCACATGGGATTTGGGAATCCCTGAAGCGACGGATGCTAACCTGTGGCTCCAGGAACTTGTGCCAGGGCCAGCTGCCTCCTGATAATGGAAGCAACACTTCCTCGTGATGGGAGGATTTGAGGAGATCAGCTATCTAGTTTTTAGCCCTTTGCCCTTCTCCCCCTGCCCCAGCCCTGGACTCATGCCTAGGATAGGGGTGGAGAAAAAAAGAGTGTTCTAGGAGAGTCCACCCATTCTTCAGGCTTCTGAGGAATCTTGTTACTTCATCCCTACCTCTCCTCTGTTTCTCTTCCTTCCCTTGCTCATTCACTCATTCATTCATTCACTCATTCATTCATTCCTATGCAGGATATGGAGTTTGTGGGGTCTGCCCTTGTTTCAAGGTTCAATCTAGTTCAGGCTTCAGTCAGGGCCTCACTGAATGATTCTTAGAGTAAGAACCGGAGAATAAGAAGGGGATTGTGAGGGAGGAGAGAGAGAAGAAAAGGAGAGAATCAGAAGAAGATTAAACTTGTCTTTGCCTTAAGGAAAATTATCAACAATGATGCTGTTTAGATGCCCTAAAATCAACATCTAAATAAAAGACAGACAATATAACTAGTTTATTTTCTCAACTGAAAGAGAGATAAAAATGATACACTTCGCATGGATCGGATTTTTTTTTTTGTTTGATTGGACTTCAGGTGCACAGAGTTGAGTCCTCTCTGCCAGTTTAATTTTTCCTCTCTTCCCAGATCCTGTTCTTATTCCGTACTTCCTTCCTCAATCTAGGAATCCACTCCAATATGTATTTTTAAAATATGTCCTTAAAAATATGTTTGTCTTGGGACTTCCCTGGCGGTCCAGTGGCTAAGACGCTGTGCTCCCAATGCAGGGGGCCAGAGTTCAATCCCTGGTTGGGGAACTGGATCCCACATGCTGCAACTGAAGATCTTGCATGCTGCAACTAAGACTCAGTGCAGTCAAATAAATACATAAATATATATTTTAAAAAGCGTTTGTCTTTATAAATATGCCTTGGGGAGTTCACTTGCAAAAATGATACTGTGCCGTAAATCTTTCTGGTCCCTAATTTTCTTACTCAACACCATGATTTTGAGGTCTGTCCAAGTTCCTGTAGGTAGACTGCTATGTTCCTTCTTGCTCCTGCATAGTAATGCATTGGAAGCATCCACATGCTTCCCTCATTCATTGCCCCGAGCGATAGACGCGTCACCAGCACAGCCTCACAGCATTGCTGAAGCATTAAGCAGAAAGCCCTTAATGCTGAGCTTGCCCAAAGTTCCCATTCCCTATAGTCAGCTATCATTACCGGAATATTATGATTGTTTCTATCTGTCCTCTAGGCTACATAGTTTCTATAACCTTTAATAATCAGTTGCACAAGTGCCTCTTGTTGATTCTTCATTATGATTTTCTTCCTCACATGCCACTGACACTTTCAGTGACCCATGGCCAGTGCTGGGTACAGGATCAAAGAGATGACTTTCATGAGGCCCCATGTTCTCCAGGGACTCACAGGTTTAGGAGATGGACAATTCAGGGCAGGGTGGGATGCAAAGTGGTCAGTAATCAGTTCTGCTGGTGGAGGGCAGGGTCCCCTAGAGTCAGATTTAACAAGTTGAGGAGGAGCGCATCAGGTGGATGGGAAGGGGGGAGAAATGGGGCAGAGTTGGTTCCAATAGAAAGAACATCCTAAGCAAAGGGTCAGAAGCATGAAGAAACTCGGCACTTTTAGAAAAAGTCATGGTTTTGATACAACTGAGGAAAAGGAAATGAAAGGGAAGAGGCAAGAGGCAACAGCTGTGTTTGTTGAGTTCTTACAACGTGCCAGGCATTGTTGAACAGGGTAAGTATACAACCTCATTTAAGCCACACAACAGCCCTTGGAAGATGCCACTACCATTCCCCTTTGACAAGAAAGGAAATGGAGGTCCAGAGAGGTTAGTAACTTGCCCACGGACACATAGCTTTAAGTGGGATCCCTAAGAACTGAAGCCAGGCTGTCTGGGATCACAGTCACAATATTATGACCTCCAAATGATGAGGAAGGTGAGGAGCTCGGTGAGATGGCAGAAGAATGCACCGGAGCCTCATGGGAGAGCCAGGCACTGTGGTGTGAGCCTGTGAGAGGGGAGTGTGTGAGGGGTGTGTGTGCTGCAAGTGTTATAGGTGGGTGTGTGCAAATATCTGTGTGCATGAGTGTGTCCACATGGGTGTGCTTGAGTGTGCCAGGGGAGATGTTTCTGTGCTACAGGGCAGGCCCCACCAGGACTAGATGAGTGTGCAAGTGAGTGTTGCATGTAAATGTGGGAATCTCTGGCTGCCCACGGGGGCCTGGGCGTGTGTCCTGTGGGCATGAGAGTGGGCCTTGGTGTCCTGCCATCCTGGGGCCCCAGGGAAGCTGTCAGAGACCATCAGCCTGGCCTGTTGTGAAGGGTCTGGGCTTGGCCTTAGAAGCTAAAAGGACGCACATCAAAGGCAGTCTGAGCCTGGGACCAGTGGGGCAGAATAATTTAATGAAGGTCCAGGAGGGAGGCTGTGGCTGGTGGGGAGTGGGAGGAGCTGCCGGGATGTGCCTGGGGCAGCTCCCAGGCTCTACCGCCAAGCATGTGGGGTCTGCAAATGTGTCAGGGAGGGGACGGGCCACACTGGGCACCTGGCCACGCTACCCTCCTTCTCTAGCCAGTGGGAGAGCGCTTCTGAAGCCCAAGTTCAAAGCTCCCCACTCCTGCCTGGATGCCAACCTAGCTCCCAGTTTCCTGGTTTCAGAGGAACCAGGATGCCAAGTCAGGCATTTTCATCTCTCAGGCCATTCTGACATTTCCATGAGGTGGAACACACAGAGAATCATTTCCTGGTCAACTCGTCTAAGCCCCCTGCCTTACAGAGGTCTTGTGTGTGTGTGTGTGTGTGTGTGTGTGTGTGTGTGTGCACTGGCCTTTTGCGAGGGGCTTGGGTCAGAAAGAGAAACGTGGGAGGGCCTAATGTCATCAGCTTTTCTCTGCAAGATGTGGGCAGAGAAAGGAGGATTTTGGGTAGGGTAGGAGGAGGGGCTGAGGATGAACATGCGCATGAGGGCAGAGTGGCCCTTGCCAGGGAAGAGTTGTGATGGGGGCAAAGCAGAACGTTGTCCTTGTCATTGGGAGTCATGGACAACAGGCACGCAGCCGGTTTTGGTCCAGTGACCACAGTGTGGGAGTGTCTCTAGGAGGTTCCTGTGACAAACGCCTTTTCATGGCAAGAATCTCCCGTGGGTCTTAGGCCCATCTACAGGGTGAGGCTCAAACTCCTTCGCTCCCCATGTAGGCGTCCTCCAAATTCAGGGTCTATCATCTGAACCCATCCATAAATCAGTGTTTTTGGCTGTCATGGATTGACACATATTCTTGAACAGAAATGCTTTTGACAGGACATGGACTCTCCTATTAGACACAAGCCCCACCACTCTGTTGTTCACACTCCCGCTTGTCCATCTACACCACCTGCTTATCACCAGAAAGCACTTGAATTTGGGACCCTTGAACTTGAGCTCTTCGAGGGAGAGGCTTGTACATTCTGCGTGTCCTCATCTAGCACATAGTAGATACTGATAAATATGTGTTGAATAGCTGACTTCAACTGGCCTCATTTCTTGTACCTCTAGCCCACCCTCTCTACTCCTCCACTTCAGCCCACCCTCATGCTGGTCTCCATTCCCTGAAACACAATTTTTCATCTGAAAAAAAGCGTCTTGGTGAATTCCTAGTCACCACTTCGGACCCAGATCCAGTGGACCCACCACTGGTCCAAGGGGCACCCTGCCCCAGGCTCCCATATGCTATGTCTGTCTCTATGTGACATCCCCTCAACCCCAGCATTGTAATTGTTAGTTGATGTGTCTGGTCTGTCCAGCTCAGAGCATCTGTTAGAGGACTTTGACAGCTGTCTCTGTTCATGGACTAGGCTTTGGGATTAGTCTGTATTAGATATATACATTAGTTGGCTTACCAACTTTGGTAAATCCCATTAGCAGCTCTGGGTGCTTTGCCCCCAAATCCTGGTGCCTTGATCCTCATCTTCAGTGGGTGTTGGAAGAGGCCTCATGACTCAGGGTCTGGCCCTTTCAGAGAGGAACATCCCTAGTGTGGCTCCAGGCAGAAGAAAAATATCAGCTCGCAAGCTGGGACCAGTTTTGCCGCCAGCCTGGCCAGGCCAGGCCACTCCTGGCCCATGACTTGGCACTTTCTGGGGCTACCTGCTGGGTTTGGCCAAGACAAGTTGCCTGGGCCTGTGGGGAACTGCTGGCAGTGCACATTTCCCAAAACCACCGATGGTGATGCCAGGGTGCACCCACACAACACCATGCTGGTTGCAGACACCCCCTCTTAAAGGCTCAGTGCATAGCTCCCATCCCTGGGTCTATAGCCTTAGCTACGCAGGGTCCCAGATCAGGGTCGACTCATCTCTTCTGCAACAGGACGGTGGTACACGTGAATGTGAGTGAGAGAACGTGGGTGTCTGAGTACGTGTGAGTGACTAGATAGATGAGTGAAAGGACGGTGTGTGATGAGTGTGAGTGAACATGTGCTGTGTGTGACCACATATGACTGTGTATGTGTGTGTGATGAGGGGAACATGTGCAATGCCACGTGTGCAGACATACAAACCAACTGGGGACGTGTGTGGTGGGAACGGCTGTCTGTGTCTATGTATACATACATGGGTTTGTGTGTAACAGTCTCTGGATAAGCTGTGCGGTGTGTGGATGTGTGTACACATGACTCTGTGTGACAACAGAGATGTGAATCTGAGTCCTGGTTCTGCCACTTCATAAATGTGTTGAAAACTTAAATAAATCCCTTCCCCTCCTTCTGTAAAGTGGGATGGCATAGACAAGATGATCTCTTAAGTCCCCTTCTAGCTTTGGTATTCAATGACTAGTTCAGGAGTTGAGCACAAATGTGTAAGTTGTGTGTGCATTTGCACGTATGTGTGTGTGTGTGTGCGCACGCATGTGCATCCTAGTGGTGCCATGCAAAGGGCATGGCTTTGAGTTCTGATTCCACGTTTGACAGCTGTGTGGTCTCAGCTTAGTCCCTTCCCCTCTCTGAGCCTCAGTTTCCTCATCTGCAGATGGGGCTAGTGATTCTCACAGGGCTGTTCAGAGGACTAGGAAATGTTGTTGGTGATGGAAACGTCTGGCTCAGAATCTGGCTTAGTTCTGTCAGTGTGCATGCGTGTGTGTGTGTGTGTATGTGCGTTTGCACATCTGAGTGTATGTGGATGGTCATGCTCACACGCTTAACTATGTAAGTTGGTGTGGAAAACAGGGTGAGTGATCTAGATCACTCCTGCCCTCCGGGGTTTCTGATTTCTGTTTGCTTGGGACATAGCTACCAGGAGACCTAGAGCTGGGCAGTCAATTTCCAGCCACCCTCCTGTGCCCATGTGATTCTGAGGGCTCCCTGGTGCCCCAGACTGTCTGTCACATGGGTGCAGTGGCCTGGAAAGAAGGATTGGTGTGGGCAGGAGACAGGCCGCCTAAATCCGCTTAGTGCCCACCCCACCATTTGGGGTATTAGAGACTAAAGAAATTCTTCTTCTTCTTAGAGGGTCAACTGCCAACCTGGGACGGTGGCTGAGCTGAGAATGAGCCCCTGAGCCCCATGTTCATCTAGAACGAGGCTTTGGAGTGGGGGGCTAGGAGAAGATAGGGCCCTGCCTTCAGAGAGCTCCCAGCTGAATGGAAAGAGTCAGGAGAATCAGGCTGGAAAGTGGGGCTGGGGTAAGGAAGGCCTTCTCGTAGAGGCTGGAGAGGGAAAGGAGAACACATTCTGGGCGGGAAGACCAGTGTGAACCAATGTGGGGAGATGTGAATGAGCACCAAGTGTGTGTACGCGCGCGTGTGTGTGTGTGTAGGGTGTGGGGAGATGGGAATGAGCGCCTAGTGGGTGTGTGTGTGTGTGTGTAGGGAAGGACAGGGAGAGGGCAGTGTAGTGGACCTCAGAGAATACCAAATCCAACTCTTTCATTTTCTTGGTGAGGAAATGAAGGTAGAGAAGGGAAAGGACATACATCTGGACAGATTGCCGTCGCTCCACTTCCCAGCTGGAGTCCAGGGTCTCCCTCAATTCCTGGGTTCTGAAGAGGGGTGTCAAGCTGAGCTGCCACAGACGCTCCATTAACTAGTCCCACAGGGGTCTCGATGAACAGGGGCGGATGGTGAGCAGGATGTGTGCCTTCAGACCAGTGGAAGGCTGTGGGGCTAAACATTTTGTCCAAACAAATCTAGAGTGGCTGCTAACACGTGGACCTAATCTGCCTGGGCAGGTGTCCAAACCCAGACCCTTGACACCCAGAGAAGATTCCCCAACATTTTGCAACAGCCACACCAGAGAGGGCCCCAACAACCTAACCTAGAGAGGAACACCTCACCCAGACTGGGAACCTAGGGAAACAACCCCCACACCTGGACCACATACCTCTGGATCTGCTTCCATTGCACAGTTGGCCTGAATGGATCCCTACAACTGGATCCAGAAATTCAGTGAAGATCCCACATCCAGAGAGGGTCCCAACACCCAGCAGATCCCAACCCTGCATCTGATAACATCTGATTGGCTTCCAGCTCAGGCCCAGAACACTGTGACTGTATCCAGCAGCCTGACCCAGCAGGCTCTGAGCCTGTCCCAACACCGAACACACAGCCAGGCATCATCCGCACCCCATCCCCCACCCCGCCCCCGCGCCCCATCGCGGTCAGGCAATCCATCTTCAGTTGAGTTCATCCTGTCCTGAGAGATTTCCCAGGTTCCAAGGCATTTTCTGGGGAAATTTTGTGGTCATCCTCCAGATGCCTGGGAGAAGCGGGGAGGAGGCCAGGCCCGCGCCCTTTGCGGGGGAGGGACGGAGACCCAGCTTGAGGAGTGGGCTTCAGCGGTTGCCTGCGGGTGGACAGGGTGGGAGCGGACGCGCCAGCCGCCCCCCTCCGTCTCTGGGCGGAAACCGTGCCCCCTTGCGAGGTCCCCAAACAGCCCGCGGGGCGTTGGGCGCGGGGCTGGGAAATCCGGCGCCCGCCCTTGAAGCGGCCCCAGGTCGGGCGGGGGGCGGGGGGCCGCTGGCACCGCGGCCGCCGAGCAACGTGACCGCGCGGCCCGACTGCGGCCTCAGGTCCCCACCGGGACAAGGCGGCCTCTGTGCCGACGCAGCTGATCCTAAATCCCTTCCGGCTGACAGCCCGCGCCGGCGGGGGCCAGACGGCGTGGGAACCGGGTCGAGTGGGGCCGGGGAGCGGAACCCAGTGGCGGGCGCCCCCGCTGGAAGCCGTCTGCTCCGGACAGGGTATTTCACTCCCCACCCCGAGTAGCAAGAGTTACCTCGATACCCAGACAGGGACACTGACGCTGGCATCACTAGACCGTATAGTCTCACAGCCTATTTCTTGGTTAAAACCAGGGGTCTTAATTAGGCCCCGTGATAAACTACATACATTGTGGAGAGCTGGGAGGCATCATGGTCCCCATTTTATAAATGAGGGAAATGAGGCTCAAAACAGTTGAAGCCACAGGTCCAAGGTTCCCAGACAGTTGGGGTGAGGCTGGAACTGGAGCCACGTCTGCTGACAACACGGGACAGCATGTGCATGCAGTCCTTGGGCTGGACCCCCTGGCCACCAGGCAGTTATGGAACATCCCATGGGGTGTAAACCAGTGGGTCCGTCCTGTCAAGGAGCTGTGTTTCTGGGTTCTTGAGTGTGATGGATCCAGTGAAGATGTGGAGTTAATCTTGGAGTGGAGGATGTGGGGCTGAATGGGGCAGACAGAGAGAGGGAGACAGGTGTGGTGGTGGAGAGGAGCTTGGAGGGAAATGAACCAGGAGAACGGCTGCTGGGAGCCCCCTCTGCTCTGCCCTTAAGAGTTGGGGACAAGGAGTCTGAGAGGCTGGAGAAAGGGTCATGGAGGGGTGATGCTCTAGAACCAACCTCACCCTGGCCTCTGGGAACAGGGTGGGGATTGTCTGGTGAATTCTCTGGAATTAAAACCTGGCGCCTTCTCTGGGCTGAGGGAGCCTGGCTGGGCTCTGGGTTCTGTTTAGCCCTTGTTGTCTCCCAGGACTGGGGCAGCTCAGGACTTTTCTCCCTTTCCCTAACTGATATTTGATCTAGACAAGCAGGGTGGGGGCTCAGGGGGAGGAGGGAGCATGGCAGGGGCTGGGGGGTGGGTGTCTGCCCAGTGTGCACAGGAGTCTCCGGGTGTGAACGTGCCTGTGTGTGCCTGCGCGCGGGATGCATATCTCTGTGTGTGCCTCTGAGAACGGGTCTACGTGTCTGGCGGGTGGGCATATTGTTTCGGTGTGTGTTGTTTGTGTCTGGATCCTTTTGTCTCATCTGGATGTGTGTTATCTTTCTGGATCTACATGTTTGTGGCTTTACTGGTATCTGTGAGTCTTTGTGTGTGGGCCTCCCTCCTGGCCCTCCCCATCAGGCCCTGAATGCCACTTTGCTGCCTGAGTGTGCGGAGGAATGTTGGGGGTAAGGGGAGACAGGAGCACAGGTCCTGGGCTACAGGCCTGCCAGGGATGGAAAACTACTGAGGCCTCCTGGGGATGGGCAGGCCAAGCCGGCCCAGAGCCAGGTTCAGCTGCTTTTGCCCTTCCAGGCTCCTCCCCTCCTTTCTCTGCAGGGCTGGGGACCTGCTGAGATGGGTCCTGCGTTAAGCAGGGAGCGCTGCCTCCCTTCCACCACTCCCCAGATGGCTAGCCAGGCCTCTGCCCTTCTCTGGGCCTAAGCATCCCTTGGAGTGGGGGAGGGGGGAGGGAGCAGGGGTGGGATTATTTTTCTCTGAAGGCCTTCCCAGCTCTAACATTCTCTCCATTGTGTGAGTGTTAGAGGGATTTAAAGAGGGTAACTTCACCACCATTCCAGGGACCGTGAACGCATAGGGCCTCAGACTGTTAGAGCAAGGTGGGCTGCCAAGGATGGTCTTATCTTATCCCCGCAATCTTTTATTTATTTGTTTTTGACTGTGCTGGTCTCAGTTGCTGCAAGGGCTTTTCTCTAGTTGCACCTAGTGGGAGCTACTCTTTAGTTGTGGTGCATGAGAATATTCTGAATATGCTGAATAAGAATATTCTGATGGCTTCTTTTGTTGCAGAGCACAGGCTCTAGGCAAGAGGGCTTCCATAGTTGTAGCACTTGGTCTCAGGAGTTGTAGTTCCCAGGCTCTAGAGTATGGGCTCAATAGCATAGTTGCTGGAAGGCATGTGGGCTCTTCCAGGACCAGGGGTCGAACCCATGTCTGCTGCATTGGCAGGCAGATACTTTACCACTGAGCCACCAGGGAAACCCCCCCACCCCCGGCCCACCCGCCCCGACAATCTTATTCATGAAAAAAGTGAGGCATGGTTTGAGGTCTCCAGCCCACTCCCCTCCCCCTGCCCCCCACCCCCACCCCCGCCGCCCCGCCTTACCTTCTGGAATGGCAAGGATCAGGCTTTCAGGTCCCCTGTCTCTCAGTTGCTGGCCAGTCCCCCATCATAGCTGCTTTTCAACATGACCTGCTTAGCATGGAGGGAGAAGCTTTGGAGATGGCCTTGAAGGATGGGAGGGCTTTGATGTTTGGAGTTGGGGTCAAGCCAGACCAACACTCAGTGGCAAAAAGACATGAGTTGAAATGTGGAAGTGGACAGGTAAGGAGGGCAGTCAGGATGGAAAGCTAGGAAGCACTAGTTGGGCACGGTAGGTGACAGGACTGAAAAAGGTGTGTCTGAGGGTCCCCAAAGGCATGCGAACTTTATCCTCCAGGTGTTTCTGGCAGAAGAGGTCAATTAGCAGTGTAGCATAGTGGTTAAAGGTGGGTGCTCTGCAGTCAGATCAGGCTCTGCATCCAAATCCCAGTTCCAAGACTTTAGTAAGGGATATAGTTAACTATACCACCTTGAGTGGGTCACTTCAACTCTATATACCTGACTTTCCTCATCTTTGAAATGGAGAGAACAACAGTAGGTATTTTCCTTAGGCAGTTGTTGTGAGGAATACATGAATAAATGAGAGTACCGGTAAAGCCCTCAGTGTCTGACACACACTAAACACTCAGTAATAGCTATAAGGATACTGATGATATAACCTGCATTTGGGGCCAGGCTGGAGGGAAAGAGAGTGAAGGCTTGGAGACCAGTGGGACGTTCAGGGGTGTCCTGCGGATGAGAGGTATGGAGGTCCATGGTGATGTCTTCTGAATGAGTGAGGGACCCAGGTGGAGTGCTCAGAGGGTCTGGGCTGTTGCAGGAAGGTGTGCAGAAAGCTCACATGGAGAGCTGTGGGTGTGAGCGAGCTGTCGAGGATGGCTTCACTGTTGTGGGAGTGGTGGTGGGGCCTTCATCAGGGCTTGGGAGGAGGGTAGGTTGGAGAAGTCCTTAAGAGGTGAGTTGACCAAGACCTGGGGACAACTCTGTGTGGCCAGGGAGGAGGAGAGGCAGAGTCCAGGCTGTGCATTTGTGGTTCTAACCGAGTGGCCAGCACCTGGGAAGCTATTTTCAGAGTGGACGATGGAGGAGGTTCATGGGATGTGGGTGGGGATGGAGGGAAGAAGGGGCCCAGCTGTGTGGAGGGTGAGGTGGGGCCCATGGGGATTTGCTATCAGACCTGGAGCTCAGGGGCCAGGTTTGGGCTGGAGATGGTATGGAGGCCACTTGATAGGCTCATGGTGTGGGCGAGGTCATCCCAGGGAGGCCAAAGATAGAGAGGGGGACCTCGGATCGCGGCAGACCCCTGGGAGAAGCAGCAATGGGAGGGATGAGGAAACTGAGGCAAGCTTTAGGTCGAGAGGGTGAGGGACGACCGTGCTCCAAGGAGGAGGGCGGATCAAGAGAGCCCCATGCTGGGGGACCAGGCAGGGGTTTGGGGAGGGGAGGGTGGGGGGGTGCGGGGGCGGGCAGATTGAGGCTTGGAGGCTATTGGTTTTGGCAGTGAGGAGGCCACCATCACCAGAATGCAGAATGTGGGCTGGAGAATAGGGGGCAAAACCCAAGCTACAGGGAGGTGAGGGATTAATGAATAGAGTGAGGGAGATGGAGACAGAGGCAGGTGTCATCCTGCTTGGAAGCTTGTTTGAGGAGAAGAGGGAGCCATGTGACCAGGCAACCAGACCAGGAAGGCCCTGGGCCTCTGTGTGAAAGGGGCAGTGGGGCCTCCCTATGTTTCAGTTGGAGGAACTGAGGCTCCTGGGGCTTAAGAGACTTGTACAAAGCCACAGTAAATTAACGTGGAAGATAGCCCAAGATCCCTGACTCTTCACATAGCAATTTTTAAAAATGGGCAATTGAAATAGTATAATACACACATCCCTGGAGCAGGAAATGGCAACCCACCCCAGTATCCTTGCCAGGGAAATCCCATGAACAGAGAAGCCCAGTGGGCTGCAGTCCATGGGGTCGCAAAAGAAGTGGACACAATGTACCAACTAAACAACAACAACAACACACACACAAAAATAAAATATGCTTATTGGATAAACCTAGAAACACATGCACAAAGATACAAAGGGAAAATACAAAGCTTACCTGTAATTCTACCACCTAGAGATAAGCATATTTACCATTGCGTATTATCACCGTCTGGGCTTCCCTGGTAGCTCAGTGGGTAAAGAATCCGCCTGTAATGCAGGAGACCCTGGTTCAATTCCTGAGTCAGGAAGATCCCTGGAGAAGGAATAGGGTACCCACTCCAGTCTTCTTGGGCTTCCCTGGTGGCTCAGATGGTAAAAAATCCGCCTGCAGTGCAGGAGGCCTGGGTTCAATTCCTGGATTGGGAAGATTCCCTGGAGGAGGACATGGCAACCCACTCCAGTATTTTTCTCTGGAGAATCCCCATGGACCAAGGAGCCTGGCGGGCTCCATGGGGTCACAAGAGTCTGACATGACTAAGCACAGCATAGCATGTTATGACTGTCCACTTTTCCCCTCTGTTGATACACAAAAATAGACACGGGGTCAGGTACTTACTGTTTTGTAGATCACTTGTTTCATTTTTTTGGCCTTTTCATACTGTTCATGGGGTTCTCAAGGCAAGAATACTGAAGTGGTTTGCCATTCCCTTCTCCAGTGGATCACACCTTGTCAGAACTCTCCACCACGACATGGTTCACAGTTTCATTGAGTGCAGATGACACCACACTTATGGCAAAAAGTGAAGAAGAACTAAAGAGCCTCTTGATGAAAGTGAAAGAGGAGAGTGAAAAAGTTGACTTAAAATTCAACATTCAGAAAACTAAGATCATGGCATCTGGTGCCATCACTTCATGGCAAATAGATGGGGAAACAATGGAAACAGTGATAGACTTTATTTATTTGGGCTCCAAAATCACTGCAGATGGTGACTGTAGCCTTGAAATTAAAAGACACTTACTCCTTGGAAGAAAAATTATGACCAGCCTAGACAGCATATTAAAAAGCAGAGACATTATTTTGCCAACAAAAGTCCATCTAGTCAAGGCCTTGGTTTTTCCAGTAGTCATGTGTGGATGTGAGAGTTGGACTATAAAGAAAGCTGAACACTGAAGAATTGATGCTTTTGAACTGTGGTGTTGGAGAAGACTCTTGAGACTCCCTTGGACAGCAAGGAGATCCAACCAGTCCATCATAAAGGAGATCAGTCCTGAATATTCATTGGAAGGACTGATGTTGAAGCTGAAACTCTAATACTTTGGCCACTTGATGGAAAGAACTGACACATTTGAAAAGACCCTGGCACTGGGAAAGATTGAAGGTGGAAAGAGAAGGGGACGACAGAAGATGAGATGGTTGGATGGCATCTCTGACTCAATGGACTTGAGTTTAAGTAAACTCTGGGAGTTGGTGATGAATAGCGAAGCCTGGCATCCTGCTATCCGTGGGGTCGCTAAGAGTTGGACACGGCTGAGGAACTGAAACTGAACTGAACTGAATTGTTTCATTTGGCAACATGTCACGGATGATTTTCCATAGTAATTTACAGTCCAAAGACTTCTTTTCTCTTCTAGCTCATAGACTGGTCAGGAAGTCAGGAGAAGGATGGGATCCTCTGACAATCAATCAGGACAGAACAATGAGACTGTCTTATCAGAGTATCTGGGGCTGGCAGCTGGACACCAGATCAGGAGCCCACAGGACTGGCTCCTTGCGGGCCAGATTGGCCCCCTGCTCACCATGTAGTCTTGGGTAATATATTTGCCCTCTCTGGACCTCAGAATACCAGAATCACAAACGGACTTTATGAGCAAGTCTCTTCAGGGTGGAAATGACAAACAGACTCAAGGGATTAGATCTGATAGACAAAGTGCCTGAAGAACTATGGATGGAGGTTCTGACATTGTACAGGAGGCAGTGATCAAGACCATCCCCAAGAAAAAGAAATGCAAAAAGGCAAAATGGTTGTCTGAGGAGGCCTTATAAATACCTGAGAGAAGAAGAGAAGCTAAAGGCAAAAGAGAAAGGCAAAGGAGAAGAGGAAAGCTATATCCATTTGAATGCAGAATTCCAAAGAATAGCAAGGAGAGATAAGAAAGCCTTCTTCAGTGATCAATGCAAAGAAATAGAGGAAAACAACAGAATGGGAAAGACTAAAGATCTCTTCAAGAAAATCAGAGATACCAAGGGAACATTTCATGCAAAGATGGACACAATAAAGGACAGAAATGGTATGGGACCTAACAGAAGCAGAAGATATTAAGAAGAGGTGGCAAGAATACACAGAAGAACTATACAAAAAAGATCTTCATGACCCAGATAACCATGATGGTATGATCACTCACCTAAAGCCAGATATCCTGGAGTGTGAAGTCAAGTGGGCCTTAGGAAGCATCCTTACGAATAAAGCTAGTGGAGGTGATGGGATTCCAGTTGAGCTATTTCAAATCCTAAAAGATGATGCTGTGAAAGTGCCGCACTCAATATGCCAGCACATTTTGAAAACCCGGCAGCGGCCACAGGACTGGAAAAGGTCAGTTTTCAATTCAATCCCAAAGAAAGGCAATGCCAAAGAATGTTCAAACTACTGCACAATTGCACTCGTCTCACATGCTAGCAAAAAAAATGCTCAAAATCCTCTAAGCCAGGCTTCAACAGTACGTGAAGTACATCATGGACTTCCAGATGTTCAAGCTGGACTTAGAAAAGGCAGAGGAATCAGAGATCAAATTGCCAACATCCATTGGATCACAGAAAAAGCAAGAGAGTTTCAGAAAAACATCTACTTCTGCTTTATTGACTACTCCAAAGCCTTTGACTGTGTGGATCACAACAAACTGGAAAATTCTTAAAGAGATGGGAATAACAGACCACCTTACCTGTCTCTTGAGAAATCTGTATGCAGTTCAAGAAGCAACAGTTAGAACTGTACATGGAACAATAGACTGGTTCCAAATTAGGATAGGAGTACATCAAGGCTGTATATTGTTATCCTGCTTATTTAACTTAAATGCAGAGTACATCATGTGAAATGCCAGGCTGGGTGAAGCACAAGATGGAATCCAGATTGCTGGGAGAAATATCAATAACCTATGATATGCAGATGACACCACATTTATGGCAGAAAGCAAAGAAGAACTAAAAAGCCTCTTGATGAATGTGAAAGAGGAGTGTGAAAAAGTTGGCTTAAAACTCAACATTCAGAAAACTAAAAATTCATGGCATCTGGTGCCATCACATGGCAAATAGATGGGGAAACAATGGAATCAGTGATAGACTTTATTTATTTGGGCTCCAAAATCACTGCAGATGGTGACTGCAGCCTTGAAATTAAAAGACTCTTGGTCCTTGGAAGACCAACCTAGGAAGCTATGACCAACCTAGGCAGCATATTAAAAAGCAGAGACATTACTTTGCCAACAGAGGTCCATCTAGACAAAGCTATAGCTTTTCCAGTGGTCATGTATGGATGTGAGAATTGGACTATAAAAAAAGCTGAGCACCAAAGAATTGATGCTTTTGAACTGTGGTATTGGAGAAGACTCTTGAGAGTCTCTTGGACAGCAAAGGAGATCCAACCAGTCCATCCTAAAGGAGATCAGTCCTGACTATTCATTGGAAGGACTGATGCTGAAACTCCAATACTTTGGCCACCTGATGGGAAGAACTAACTCATTTGAAAAGACCCTGATGCTGGGAAAGATTGAAGGCAGGAGGAGAAGGGGATGACAGGGGATGAGATGGTTGGATGGCATCACCGACTCGATGGACGAGTTTGAGTAAGCTCTGGGAGTTGGTGATGGACAGGGAAGCCTGGTATGCTGCAGTCCGTGGGATCGCAAAGAGTCGGACATGGCTGAGTGACTGAACTGAACTGAACTCTTCAGGCCAGCTGCCATCACTGCGAAATGGTAGAAAGAGAGGCTGAGAAAAATCAAGTGACTCTGGCCATCATTATCCTGCAGGTCAGATAGCTCCTTTAAGTCTCAATTTCTTTATCTGAAAAATGAGAATCACGTTTATCCACTCTGCCTGCCAGGACTCTGGTAAGAATGTAGGTAGATGAACAGTTAGGATGCCCAAGAACAATGACTGTTTTGGACAGTATTTGGACCCACCAGTCTCACTTGTCATAGAGTAACCCTGTGAAGCAGATTCTATTTTTGTGCCCTGTTTTTCTAGGTGAGGAAATTGACTTGGAGAGGTAAGGTCACTTGTTCAAGGTCACAGATAGGAAGTGGCAAAGTTGGATTCAAGCCCAGGTCTCCCAGTTACCAACACTATGGGTCTTTACACTGCAGCATTCTGATGTGTGGCACAGGCCTGAGCAGGAAGAGGACCAGGAGGGCTCTGGGAGACTGAGGCCCATTGCACCCTTGGGTCTGCTGTTGTTTTTCCCAGGCACCACCATCCGTGGGGAGTGGCTGCCCTCTGGTGTTCGAAATGTGACTTGTCCCGACAAGGAGGAGAGTTGGCAACTTGCCTGTCTCAGAAGTGGGGTGGGATGAGCTTGGAACAACCGCAACTCGTCCTTTCAGAGTTTGGAGGTTCAGGGAAAGTTAGTGCACACTCAGTCTCACTGAATGCGAGGCTGTTCCACTGAGGCCACTGGGTGGAAGCTTCGTTGATTTCTGCCTGCATCTGCCTCTCATCTGGTGTCATTTTGCAGGTAAGTGGCCACATTCTCTTTCTGACTTGAGTGCTAGTTAGGAGGGTGTTGCATTCTTCTTCTTTAAACTCTGCATTAGTGTTTCATAGGCACTTCTGTATCTACACACACTAGAAAAAATTAGAATTGTTGCCATCCTTGTGGGGCAGCTTTTATTCTGGGTTGATGAAAGTTTTGGCATTGGACTGGCATCAGATTGCAAAGTGGTGGGGGCCACACCCAAGGATGAGTGCTTGAAAGGGCTTTCTCACACGTTAGCTCATTGTATAGTCACCATAGCCTTATGAAGAAGTTTTTTATGATCGTTTTACATACGAGGAGACAGGCTCAGGATCCACTTGGACTTGTTTGAAGCCTAAGAACTTTGAGAGATGCCACACAGCCTCCCTGTGGCAGCCTTGTGGGCTAATCAGCCTGTCCAGCTGCCTGCCAAATGCAGAGATGCACTTCTTTCTTTGTGACTGAAGGTGCCTGACGCAACCACATGCTTCACCTTGGAGGGAATATTCTGTAATACCCTGTTACTATAGCTACTCGGTCTTCCAGAGCTTTGCCTTCTATAGGCCATTGACTGTAGCCAATTACGGGTGATATTTTTTCCCACTGGTAAATTCTATCATTTAATGGAGAATATTTACCAAATTTTCACAAAATCTCTCAAAAAATAAGAGAGGATGGAACACTTTCCATCTCATTCTATGAGGCAGTATTACTCTTATATCAGAGCCACACAGAAGACATCACAAAAACAGAAAACCTCAGGACAACATCCTCAATGAATATAAATGCAAAAAATCCTGAACAGAATAGTACCAAGTTGTATTTGGCTACATTTAAAAAGGCTTATACAACATGGCCAAGTGAAGTTTATCCCAGGGATGGAAAGTGGGTTTAATACCCCGAAATTTATGTAATACACAACATTAGTAGAATAATGGACAAATAGTACATAATCATCTAAATAGAAATAGGAAAAAAAAAAAGCACATTTCAAAACCTTATACCTTTTCATGATAAAATCACTCAAAAAGCCAGAAATAGACAGGGACTTCCCTAATCAGACAAGGGCCAGCTACAAAAATGTCCCCACAGTTAACATCATACTTGATGTAAAAAACTGAATACCTTACAGGTGATCATTTAAGTAACTGCGTGCCAAGGACAAGTAGTGTCCCCTTTTCCAATATCAATGAGGTCACTACTACTTTTGCATCCAAACAGATTGGAAAACAAATTCCAGAACTATTTGCAGCATTAAAGACTTTCAGAGTTTAGTTAGGAAGATAGAAGCAATTCTATGTATTCTGGGAATAAAGGCTATAATACAGAATTAGGGGCTTACCCAACTGTGGAAAGAGCCCATCGAGCGGGGGGAGTGGAAATCAAGGAAACTGTTGCTGAAGGTCAGAGAAGCTTACACACCAGATCTCTTCTTCAAGCAGTGCATGGTTCTCAAAAGCTTGCCTGGGAACCGCTGCCAGTCTCAGGAACCTCGGGGAAGCTCCAGTCCTCTCGGTCTACAATGGCAAAGGGGGCAGTTCTCAAGAGTTTATGTGAAGCTTTTGTGACACTCTTTTCTAGTCATGTGTTTGGCTGCAATCACTAGAGAATAATGGTTTCTACTTTGCCTATACCTTCCAAATCTTGTGTGAATTCTCTTATTTGGCAAATTCTAACCTGGAACCATATAGGAAAGGGGATTCCAGGAAATATAGTTCCCAGTCATAGGCTGCTACTGAATACAGACATGCACTCATGGCAAAGACAGAGGCACAGGTTCACTCTTTTGCCTCTGGGCCAAGGTAATTGGCTCTGCTTTTCTCTGACTTAGTATATAGTCTGCAGGAATTTTGCAGAGTATCATGATGTTCACTATATTGTTGTTACTGTTGTTGTTGAGTCTCTAAATTATGTCCAACTCCTTTGTGACCCCATGGAATGTAGCCCACCAACTCCTCTGTCCATGGGATTTCCCAGGCAGGAATACTGGAGTGGGTTGCCACTTCCTTCTCCAGGGGATCTTCCTGACCTTAGGGATCGAACCTAAGTCTCCTGCGTTTGCAAGTGAATTCTCTACCACTGAGCACCAGAACGGGGGAATACAGCACCCCGTTCACTGTATTAGTGGCCTTCTACTCATAGACCCATGAGCAGGAAATGTCAAGAATTCTAGATACCCTCTAGATGGGAGATAAACTTCATGAAGTTTCAGGGGTCTGCTACTTGGTGAAGTATTTTAGGGACCCTCTTGTCTTAGAGCAGGAGTTGGCTAATTTTATTTTTAAGGGGATGGTTAATAAATATTTTAACCCTTGCAGGACATAAGGTACCTATCGCCATACTCAATTTTGCCACTATGGTGTGAAGTCAGCCATAAACAATAGGAAAACAAATGGATGTGGCTGTGTTCCAAGTAGAACTTTATTTACAAAAATAGGAGGAGGATCATATTTGGCCTGTGGACAGTTTTGGCCACCCCCTGTCCTAGAGAAGACATTCCTTCTAAGGGAAAGGACAAATTGTTGCTCCTCATACCTCTCACCGCTGAGAAAGGGGCACAACACTTGGCTGTATTTTGATGATATTAATAGCATTTATCACACTTGGGAATGTTGCTTTGACCTTTATCAGGTGACTCAGGAGATTTCCAGTTTTGACTCGTGCTTGAGCTCAGTCATGCCTGACTCTTTGCAACGCTATGGACTGTAGCCCACAAGGCTCCTCTGTCCATGGGATTTTCCAGGCAAGAATACTCGAGTGGGTTGCCATTTCCTTCTCCACTGGTTTGACGAGGATCATGGAAAAGAGGGTTGGCAGCTGATCTAGGCTGTGATGCCAGCCGTTCTGGTGTGTCAGCCATTTGACCAGCAGATATGATAGTGCCCACGGTGTCTATGTCTATGGTGAGGACACTGTGCAGACTGCTAAATTCCAGTGGACAGTCTTGTGCAGATTTCTAGGTTTTAAAGCAGGGCTATGACTTCTGTGCTGGAGAGACACTCTCAGTTTGAAAAATATTTCCTGGCCTGCTACTGGGCTTTGGTAGAGACAATGTTTAACCACAGGACATCAAGAGACTGTGTGATTATAGCTGCCTATCACGAACTGATTTCACTGGATCATTACATATCCATTGAGTCATAAGACAGAGTGGACACAGCAAGTCTGATGAAAATAATTATTTAGGAGTCATGAATAAATTACAAAGACAGGTGCCCCAGACTCTCACATCACCCACCAATGCAGCTTATTCTATGGCATCATGAAGGGGTCCCTATGACCAACTGATGGCAGATGAAAAGATTTGGGCTGGTTCACTGATGGTTCAGTGTGATTTGCTGGTGCATGCTAGAAAAGGACTGCTCCTGTTTACAGACCTTTCAGGGATGGTCCTGAAAGACAAAAGAGTGAAGGCGAATGCTCTCAGTGGATAGAGCTAAAAGTGATACACTTGGCTATGATTTCCTATAGAGGTGTAGCCCAAGATAGCTTCACATGCTAATTTCTGGGCCATGAACCATGACTTGGTCAATTAATCAATGGCTAAGAAGGAATAAGACCAAAAGTTTTGGGGAAGAGTTATGTGGATGTACATCTGGGGTGAGCATAAAGCATGCAGACCTCTATGTCTTACATTAATGTCTTCCAGAGAGCATCCACTTCAGAAGAGACTTAAAAACCACCATCACCACCACTCCCGCCACATCCCCTCCACCCTTGCCTCTCTCCTTGGCCATCCTAGAATTTGCCAGGTGAGCCCAAAGATGTTGACCATGGTGGCATGGATGAAAGTTTTGTGTGGGCTCAACTACATTGACTTCTTCTCAACAAGGTTGACTTAATGCTTGTATTTCTAGCCTCGGAGAGTGATGCAGAGCCCTTGATATGGCATCACTCTCCAGAGAGACCTGCCACCTACCTGACGGCTGATTGACCACATTGGATATCTTATATCTTGGAGGAGGCAGCGATTTCTTTTTGCTAAAATGGATGATCTGATAGATTTGCATTCTCTGATTGCATAATCTTCACCAGTACTATTATCTGATGTCTCACAGCATGCTCATCTCTTACATACTGCCTCAGGTTAAGAGCCCTGTTTTATAGTAAGGAAAGTAGGCAATAAACTCATCACCACATGATTCATTGGTAAATATAACCCATCACCTAGGAGTAGTTGGTCTGATGTAACAGTGAAACAACTGAGTAAAAGTTCAGCCAAGGCACCAGCTTAGGGAAAATACCTTATAGGGTTATAGTGCTGTTCTTTACATGTGGTATATGTGCTGAATCAATATATTGCTGCATCCTTAACATGCATCATGGACCTGCATCCTTAAAATATGCAGGTCCATGGGTATAAGTTGGACTGGCTCTCTCATTATCAATCCTAGTGACCTGATTATGAAAATCTGTATTTACCATTTCTGAAAAAAAAGCAGGGGAGGAAAACAGTTCCTCCAGGGGACAGAGTAAAAATTTCATTGTATTTGAAGTTGTGGTCCCCACTTAGCAGTTTTAGCTCCTCATGCCAATGGACCAGCAGTAAAGAAAGAGGTTACCAAAGAAGCAGTGGTAATTGACTTGATTAGCATTAGGACTTGGGGTTGCTACTACACAATAAGGCTAGAAAGCAATATATCTGGAACTCAGGAGAATCATGGGACATTTCTCGGTGATTCAATGCCCAGTGATAACCATTAATGGTCAGCTGCAGCATCCAAGACCTGAAAAAGGCACAGCAACTGCAGACTAACACCCTCTAAGGATGAAGCTCTGGGTCACCCCTCTAGGCAAGCAACCTAGACCAAAGTACTAGTTGAAAGTGAAAGAAATCCAATGAATGATGATGGCTATCAGATAGCCTCAGGATCAACTGCAGCTTTAACTGGAGACTGGATCTTGGTTTGCTAACCTTATGTAAATCATTTGGGGATAGCTCATCTAACCATTGTCTTTTGAAAAAACTTGAAATATAATTCATTTACAAGGTTATTTTAGTTTCAGGGGTACCACATAGTATTCAATATTTTTATGTGTTATGAAATGACCACCACAATAAGTTCATAATGTTCCGTGGGACAATAAGTGTTCCATGGGACACACCTCGAATAATGAGAGACAGCAGATCAATGCCTCCTCCTTCCTGTTTCAGGATGTGGTGTTCTCAACAACCTGCTGGTAAGGTATTCCACGTGACTGAGCAGTCGCCTGTTTTTGCTGGGGAAAGTGTGGCTGCTTTTGTAATATACCGCCTTGTATATGCTTTCTTTTCTCCCCTGCTTTTTTTCCCCTCACTTTTGCTGCCTGGGATTATACTTCCAAGGAAAGACTGATCAGGTAAACTTTGCTTCATAGTCTGATTTGTAGGGGACCCAGGCTAAGGCAGGTAGAACTTCAGTGGGAGTTCTCACCCAGGAAGACTGGGTGAGAGTTGTTTGTTTTTTATTTTAAAGATTTAAAAAAATATGGACCATTTTTTCAAGTCATCATTGAATTTGTTACAATATTGCTTCTGTTATTTATATTGTTTTTTTTTTTTTGGCTGTGAGGCATGTGGGATCTTAGATCCCCAACCAGGGATCGAATCTGCACTCCCTGTATTGGAAGGCAAAGTCTTAACCACTGGACTGTTGGAGAAATCCCAGTTTTTTTTGTATTTTAAAGAAGGCTATTGTAGAAAGCAACAGAAATGGCTTGAGTAACTAAGACAAAAGTGAGGGAATATTTTCAAGGAATGTAATTCAAAGAAACTAAAGACTGAACAAGCCATAGAGTGAATGGGACCCAGGGAAGATCTGTTGATCTATGCAGCAGAACTAATGAATGGTATCTGTGGCAGTTTTAAAAGATGCATGCAAATTTTTTTGATACTCCTTCTTTCAAAAAGTGGAGCCCAATCCTGTCTTATATCAAGTCGGCTGTACTTAGCAATTTACATCTAATGAGTAAAATATGGCAGAAATAATGGCCTGTGACTTCTGAATCTAGGCCATAGAAAACACTGTGCCTTGCCCCTTGATTTCTCATTGATCACTTGATCTGGGGGAAGCCCGCAGCTGCCATGTCTTGAGGGCTATCTAGCAGCCCCATGGAGAGGCCCTGGGTGGTGGGGTCCTTCCTGCCAACAGCCTTGTCAGTGGACCATCATGGGAGCAATTCCTCAGTTCCAGTCAAGCTTTCATATGACTGAAGCTTTGGTTGACATTTTGACTGCCATCCTGAGAGACCCTGAGCAGGAAGCATCAGCTAAGGACCACTTGAATTCATGACTTATGTTAACTTCAAGGTTAATGGTTGTCATTTTAAGCCAGTGAGTTTTGGTGTAATTTGTTTTGCAGCAGTAGATAATGAATACAGTATCTTTAAGATGTCTTCAGTGATTATTGGTCTTGGTGAATATTATTAGTAACTACTCATAATATTAATAGTAATATTAATAGTAGTAGTAATATCATAGTAATAGTAATCTTATTAGCAATAATAATATTAGCAGTAGTACTATTATACTAATTATTATACTAATAATATAATTAGTATTATTAGTCCCATCTGTAAAATAGACATAGCAATTGTACCTCACTCATAGAGTTATTTACAACTCTATGGCTATAAAACGCACAATATAGTGCCTAGAACAGAGTGAGAATTCAGTAGATGTTACTTCTACTATTAGCAGTCATCATCGTCGTCTCAAGATTCAGATTCCTAGGAAAGAGAATCTGGTGGACTTAGCTTGGCTTATGTGCCTTCCTCTTGAGCAAGGGAGCACAGGGGACTGATTGAAAATCCTACCAGGTCTGTATTTCCTCAAAGAAAATTAAGGTGTGGTTGCCAGACAAGCAAAAGCAACACTAACTACAAAGGGTGTGCATACTTTAAGGTTTCTTATACATAAAATTGCTTCCAAATAGCTTCCGCCCAAATGTATCAATATGTATATACTTCTGCCAACATGAGAGCATCCTTCTCACTCCACCTTTGCCAACATTGCTATTATCCCAAAGAAAAGAAGAGCCAGTTTAATGGGTGAAAAATGATACCTTGTTGCTTATGTCTATACTTCTTTACTAGTGAATCTGAATGTTTCCATGTTTTATTGGTCATTTGTATGTCTTATTTGTTGAATTAAGGAACACTCATCTAAAAAGTGGGATATAGAGCTATTTCCGTTGACTTGGGTGCTTTATTTATGTGCTAATGGTATCTATATTCTAACATATATTACAAATCTTTCTTCAGTATATATTGTTTATTCTAATTTTGTTTAATGAAGCCTTTCACTCATGATGTTAAATTTTTAAGTGAGAGTGATTGAGCTTTTAATTTGCTCTATTTCCTGCTATGTGTGGTCTTTGGGGGAAGTCTGATCTTGCTGGCAATCTTGGAAGGTGGGTGGTACCTGTAAGTTCAGCTGAGAGATGAACAGTAGTCTTAACTTATACCCGAGAAGGCCAGAAAGCAAAGGACTGGTCATTCTTGCCAGCCAGTTTGTTATTGGCTTTTCAGAACACAAACTTGCATGACTTTCACCTTTTGCTGGATTGTCAGACCTACAAGGGAATCTCCAGCTCACACATGAATTGTTGTCCATTCAAAGGGGACAGTATCTTAGAGGCGAGAGACAAAGCTGAGCGATCACAACAGAGGGTCCTCTTGAGGTGGAGCCCATGAGTGATAAATTGAAACAAACGTACAGTAAGAACTCTAAGGGTGATACAACTAAACTTCAACAAAGATTTTCCTGCACTGCAAGACATAATTTCTAAATTAAAAAACTTGTCAGGAATCCCCTGGTGGTCGAGTGGTTAGGACTCAGTGCTTTCACTGTGGTGGCCTGGGTTCAATCACTAGTTGGGGAACAAAGATTCCATAAGCCGTGCAAAAAAAAAAAAAAAAAAAAAAGGCAAGCAAACAAACAAAAAAAAATTGGCAAATTAATTAAGAACTATGATCAGAGATGAGAACTGATTTAACATTCTGATTGATGCGTAAATTAAAAAATGCTCATGATGCAGAGTAAAAATACAAAGAAATTGAAATGAGTGAAAAATCATGGCTGACTCAAATGATAGGACTGGGAAGCTTGAACATGCTAATAATAGGAATTACAGAGTGTAGAAAAGGAAAATAGAGAAGTCATACTTAAGCACAAATAGAAAAATACAGCTTTGTCCAGTTGAATGTGGGCTTACTTGGCCATTGAAACACCCAGACAAATTCCGGTCCTTTGGCCTATATGTGAAAAATGTGTATGAGTATAGATAATCAAATGGAAAAGAGAGATTTTAGATGAAAACCTCCTGGATTTTAAGAAAAGGGAGCCTCTAGATACAAAGCGCTCAGCTAATCTTAGGCATGATTTTTTTTTCAAAGGCAAAAAGACACTAAATTTTAAGGATCAAGAGGAAAAAAATCTTACAAACTCTTCTAAAAAGATCAGGTTACCTACAGAAGGAAAAAAGACTCTGACTTACGTTGGATATTTCTTTTCCTTTTATTTTATAATAGTTATTATTCTTTTGGTTGCACTCGGTCTTCGTTGCTGCACTCAGCCTTTGTCGAGCCGTGGTGAGCAGGGAGATGCACCGGGTCTTCGTTGCTGCACTCAGCCGTTGTCGAGCCGTGGTGAGCAGGGAGATGCTTTTTGTGCAGAGGCTTCTCATTGCTGTGGTCTCCCTGGTTGTGAGCACAGGCTCTAGATGCAGGTTTCAGTAATTATGGCACACGGGCTCAGTAGTTGCGGTGCATTAGCTTAGGTGCTCCGAGGCACGTGGAATCTTCCAGACCAGGGATTGAACTCATGTTCCCTGCATGTCCAAGCAGATTCTTAGCTACTGTACTTCCAGGGAAGCCCTGGATATTTCTTTTATAACAATTAAAGAGAAAAATAGTTGAATGTCTACAGACTATTGAGGGAAACAGGCTCTGTGATGAAATAATCCTAACTAAATCCAGCAAGGACAGGATCCATCTGGCAGTACAAAAACAAAACAACACATTTTTACTTCTTTTAAAAAAAATTTAGTTGTTTCTCCTCCATAAGTGTATTTATACAAGTTTGAAGGTTATACTCCATTTACAGTTATTACAAAATTTTGGCTACTTTCCCTGTGTTGTACAATACATTCTTGTAGCTTATCTTACACCCAGTAGTTTGTACCTCTTGATCTCCCATCCCTGTATTGGCCCTCCATCCTTTTCCCACTGGTAACCACTAGTTTGTTCTCTATACCTGTGGGTTTGTTTCAAAGGAAAACATTTTCAAACATACAAGGATTCAGAAAAACTACCACACATGAATGCCACCTAAGAAAAATATTTTATCAAATTCAAGATTGAATTAGAATAGAGTCTCAAGATGCAAAGGAGAACAGTCCAAGGGACAGTGGTGAGCAGGCTCTGAGGACACACATAATTAAGATTAAATGGATGATAATAATGTGCCTGGGAACTCTAGTATTAAGCGAAGAGGGTTCTTGAAACAGAAGAAACACATGATTAGGCAAGACCAAAAATAGACTGTAGTCTTAGAAATTATCTTGCTCCTTGTGATTCTGTTTATGGTTAGATAAGAATTGGTATAAAACTGTATTGCCAATTATAGGCATGAATGTGGGCTGGCAAGAACTGAAATAAAAGCTAACTGTCTTGGAATTAAAGTCACAGTAAGAATAACCAGACAAGATGGGGGAAAAAGAAGACAAAACACAATCAACCAACTAGATCTAACAACATATACAGCATGCTCTTTCCAACAACAGCAGGATAACATTCTTCTCAAGGGCATGTGGGTCATTTTCCAGGACAGAGTGTATGTTAGGCCACAGATGCAGTCTCAGGGGATTTGAAATTTCATACGAAGTATCTTCTTTGACACAGCAGGATGAAGTTACAAATCAGTAACAAGTGAAATGGGAAGATTCTCAGATTTGTGGAAATTAACACACTCAAACAATCAGTGGATCAAAGAAGAAATCACAAGAGAAATTAGAAAATATTTAGAGACGAGTGAAAACAAAAACACATGTCAAAACTTATGTCAGTCATACCTTAATCTTTAACATTAGAAGAAAAAACTTATCAGATATAGTGAAAGCGGTGCTAAGGAGAAGTTTATAACTATAAATGTCTACAGTAAGAAAAGAGTGATCTCCAGTGAACAACCTAACTTTACAATTTAAGGAATTAGAAAATGAACAAACTAAAACTAAAGTTATTGAAAGGAAGGGAATAATAAAGATTAGAGCAAGGAATGCCCCAGCAGTCCAGTGGTTAGTTAAGACTCTGAACTTCCACTTCAGGGGCCTGGGTTCCATCCCTGGTTGGAGAACTACTAGGTTGGTACAAAAGTAATTGCAGTTATGGACCAAGAATTCTAAATCATTATAACTAGGCTCAAACACATGTTTATTAATCAAAATAGAAACCATTAAAATCAACACATTTTTGCCAGTGAGAAATAGCTTTGTTTATTTAGCATAAAAATCCACGCTTTGGGATTCAATGAAATCTTGGAAGCATTTTCTGCCTCCTACTGGTTGTGGAAGCATTTTTCCTGCAAAAAGTTGTCAAGATGCTTAAGAAGTGGTAGTTGGTTGGCGAGAGGTCAGGTGAATATGGCAGATGAGGCAAAATTTCGTAGACCAATTCGTTCAACTTTTGAAGCATTGGTTGTGCAATGTGCGGTCAGGCATTATTGTGGAGAAGAATTGCGTCCTTTCTATTGACCAATGTCTGCTGCAGGCATTGCCGTCTTGGCGCATCTCATTGATTTACTGAGCATATTTCTCAGATATAGTGGTTTTGCCAGGATTCAGAAAGCTGTAGTGGATCAAACAGGCAGCAGATCACCTGTGACCATGACCTTTTTTACTTTTTTTTGGTGCAAGTTTGGCTTTGGGAAGTGCTTAGGAGCTTCTTTGGTCACTGTTTGCATTTTTTCCCCATCTATTTGCCATGTAACAGTTAGAACCAGACATTGATCAACAGATTGGTTCAAAATTGGGAAAGGAGTACGTCAAGGCTGTATGTTGTCACCCTGCTTATTTAACTTATATGCAGAGTACATCATGTGAAAATGCTGGGCTGGATGAAGCATAAGCTGGAATCAAGATTGCCGGGAGAAATATCAATAACCTCAGATATGCAGATGACACCACCCTTATGGCAGAAAGTGAAGAGGAGCTAAAGAGCCTCTTGATGAGGCTGAAAGACGAGAGTGAAAAAGCTGGCTTAAAACTCAGATTCAAAGAATGAAGATCATGGCATCCAGTCCCATTACTTCATGGCAAATACACAGGGAAACAATGTAAATAGTGACAGACTTTATTTTCTTGGGTTACAAAATCACTATGGACAGTGACTGCAAACATGAAATTAAAAGACGCTTGCTCCTTGGAAGAAAAGCTATGACAAACCTAAACAGCATATTGAAAAGCAGAGACATTGCTTTGCCAACAATATAGTCAAAGCTATGGTTTTTCTAGTAGTCATGTATGGATGAGAGAGTTGGACTATAAAGAAGGGTGAGCGCCAAAGAATTGATGCTTTTGAACTGTGGTGTTGGAGAAGACTCTTGAGAGTCCCTTGGACAGCAAGAAGATCGAACCAGTCCATCCTAAAGGAGATCAGTCCTTAATATTCATTGGAAGGACTGATGCTGAAACTCCAATACTTTGGCCACCTGATGCAAAGAGCTGACTCATTGGAAAAGACCCTGATGCTGGGAAAGAGAAGCCAGGAAGAGAAGGGGATGACAGAGGATGACATGGTTGGATGCCATCATTGACTCAGTGTACATGAGTTTGAGCAAACTGCTGGAGATTGTGAAGATCAAGGAAGCCTGGCATGCTGCTAATGCATGGGGTTGCAAAGAATCGGACATGACTGAGAGACTGAACAACAAATTTGCCATGAAGTGATGGGACTGGATGCCATGATCTTTGTTTTTTGAATGGTGAATTTAAACCAGTTTTCTTTAAAAACATGTATATACTAGTATATATAAAATAACTAATGAGAACCTACTTATAGCATAGAGGGGAAAATGGTAATATCTGTTTGTAGGACATATATTAAAATGCATTCCAGGGACTTCCCTAGTGGTCCAGTGGTTAAGAATCCCCCTGCCATTGCAGCAGACATGAGTTCAATTCCTGGTCCAGGAAAATCCCACATGCTTCAGAGAAACTAAGCCCATGTGCCACAACTACTGAAGACCATGTGTCTAGAGCCCATGGACTGCAGCAAGAGAAGCCACCGCAATGGGAAACCCTCACATTGAAACTAGAGAGAAACCCCCAGTTGAAGCAACTAGAGAAAACCTGCATGCAGCAACAAAGATGCAGTGCAGCCAAAAATAAATATATATATAAAATTTAAAAATGCTTTTCAATATGCATTAGGTGCAGGCTAATCCTGTTTGATTCCACTTACAGCAGATACCTAAAATAGTCAAATTCGTGGAGTCAGAAAGTATACTGGTAGATGCCAGACAAGAGGGTGGGAGTGGGGTAGGGGAGGGGAATAGGGAGTTGATGTTTAATGAGGACAGGGTTTCCATTTAGGAAGGTAAAAAATTAGGTGTTGACGCATTCCGAGCATGGATTGGAAAAGAATTTCCAGACACAGAGCATTTCAGAAGGTAGTAAGCTTATTCAGAACAAAGAGCAGAGATAATGTGGACACTGGGAGCACAGTGGGCTGACCTCCTGAGTGGACAGTTTTGGGGGGTAAATAGCCAATTTTTATAACCTCAAGACAAAGAAAATTACTCCTGGAAGGTTGGTGTTAGGTGATTGATTGGGGCACAATAGAGTGTTTACTGGAATGGGCACCTTAGCCTAATTGGGACTCAGCAACCAGTCCATCCTAAAGGAGATTAGTCCTGGGTGTTCATTGGAAGGACTGATTCTGAGGCTGAAACTCCAATACTTTGCCCACATCATGTGAAGAGTTGACTCATCGGAAAAGACCCTGATGCTGGGAGGGATTGGGGGCAGGAGGAGAAGGGGACAGCGGAGGATGAGATGGCTGGATGGCATCACCAACTTGATGGACATGAGTCTGAGTGAACTCCGGGAGTTGGTGATGGACAGGGAGGCCTGGCGTGCTGTGATTCATGGGGTTGCAAAGAGTCGGACACGACTGAGTGACTGAACTGAACTGAACTGAAGCTTGTTAGTGATGATCAGAGGGGCTTTTGGCAATGAGACTTCCCCAGTGGCTCAGATGGTAAAGCATCTGCCTACAATGAGGGAGACCCGGGTTCAGTCCCTGGGTTGGGAAGATCTCCTGGAGAAGGAAATGGCAACCCACTTTAGTCCTCTTGCCTGGAAGATCCCATGGATGGAGGAACCTGGTAGGCTACAGTCCATGGGGTGGCAAGGAGTCGGACATGCCTGAGCGACTTCACTTTCACTTTTTCCTTCACTAAAGGGCTCAGGCTTCCCTGGTGGTTCAGTGGTATAGAATCCGCCTGAAATGCAGGAGCCGCAAGAAGATGCATGTTCAATCCCTGAGTTGGGAAGATCCCCACGACGAGGGCATGGCAACCTACTTCAGTATTCTTGCCTGTCCTATGGACAGAGGAGTTGGTGTGCTACAGACCATAGAGTCGCAAAGAGCCAGACACGACTGAAGTGACTTAGCACGCATGCACAAAAGGGCTCAGTCAGGTTCAGAGGTGACCTTGGTTCCAGGTTCCACTTCTGTGGCCTTGAGGGCAGGACTTAACATTAGGGAGATGGATGGTGATGAGAGTTGAGCAGCAACATGAATGTACTTAGTGCCAGTAAACGGTACAGTTAACTATGGTTAGAATAGTATGTTTTATATTGTGTGACTTTTGCCACAATAAAAAACATTTAAAAAAAAGAATAATGGATTTTAGCAACATTGAAATGGCTACTGTATTTCGAATGTTAACTCAACAGTTAACTGGTTATATATGGCTAGGTTATGTGTTTGCTGTAAAAGTGAATGGATTGCAGTCATAGCTCAATATAACTTTTTTTTCTCTCAATATAACTTTTAACCTTGTATTCTTATTTAATGTGTCATAACCATTTCCCATGTCATTGCATAGTCTTTTAAAATAAACCGTCATTGTCATTCAACTACAAGAACACTGATGATCAACATTTGAAAATCTTATCCACTCATAAAAATTTTAGTTACGGTTTAATATTCTTCCATTGAATGAATATTTCCTTATACTTAGTCATTTATGTGGCTTTTAATTTTACTATATGCTGGATGGACACCAAACATCATTGTGCAAATAACTTTTCCATTATTTTGGATTACTATTATGGGATAAAATCCTAGGAGAGGTCAAAGTATTTTAACATTTTACTTTAATGTACCAAATTGCTTTCCAATTTAGCTTGTCACTCATTAGGAAAAAGTGAATGTTACTGTCATTTGTTTTTCCTTGGTTGCCACTGTTAACGCTTTTTCATATGTTTATTTACTAATTGGCTGTATTTTATCAGAAATTGTTCATGTAAAGGTTGATTGGAAAAATGAAAACATCCATTTCATTAGAAAAGTCTCAGTTGAGAATGATATCTTTAGAAAATCAGAGAACTCTTCTAAATGCAGGTGAAATCAATATCTCTCTAGAGAAAGGGTATGTATGACATTGGTAAAGAACTTTCCTGGGTCAGAATCAGGATGTATGAATTTGTATTTGTTCCTTAAGCTGCTGGAGGGGCTTTTAATATGATTGTATCATCTATCCATTTTCAGAACCTTATGTAAAAGATCGCTCGTCACATGACTGTATCAGAGAAAGGAGGCCATCTCCAAACACATTAAGTGGAAAATGAAGACTTAACCCAACTTCGCCAGCTAGCACAGGGAAGGATTTGCTTAGAGCAGGCATTGGCAGTTTTCAGCTCATTGTGAAAACAGGAAAGAGCTCCTATGCTCTTAAATGGGTGTGTCCCAGAATTCATAGCAATACCTTATTTCCCCATCAAGACTTGGAAATTCAGCCTCTCAGCAACAACAACAACATACACAAGCATTAGCTACTATTAACACTATTATTGTAACTATTGGGTTAGAATTAAAATTACATTAGGATTAAAATTTTAATATTCTTTTAAATTCTTCAAGCATTTTTCTTTTGAAAAAATTTAGAAAGTTATACACTTAAAAATAAATATTAAGAAAAAATTTGATATAGGAAAGTGAGGGAAATCATATTGTCCATATTATAGTCAGAGAAATGCTACCCATGGGGGCATGCGTGTGTGTATCTTGTAAGTTGGTCGAATTTTATGTTACCGCTTCCGACGTGATTTTTATTTTGTATTGTGCCAAACCAATTGGGAAATTTATATAAAGAGAGATTGTTTATAATAATATCAACATGCATAGGAATAACTCTAACCAAAAAAAAAAAAATCAATGTTAGTTGATGAGATCATTGACACTTAGGGGTTTTGCTTTGAGGTTGTATTTATGCAATTATGATTATATTCTCCTGGAGGGCTTTTGTCAATACTGATAGGATAAAATCTTAATGGCTTCACAGTCTGATCCTGCTCATGTCTAGTTCTGCAGAGAGTGGTCCCTGGAGTAAATGATGGGAACTGAAGTTGAGAAGGTTAGCAGCGGTCAGATAATAAAGGGTCTTGTGTACCACTAGGAAGCTTGGACTTTATCCTGAAGGCAGTAGGATCCATAGAAGGATTTTTAAGTAGGGAGTGACAATCAGATTCTAGAAAACTCACATTGGTAATAATGTGGAAAGTTAGGTAGACAAGTAAATGTGCATGCAGGGAGGCCAATTAGAAGGCTGTTTCAGTAGTCCAGGGGAGAGATTAATTCTAGATCTGAAGATATCCTTTATGGCCAAGTATTATCAAAATACTTCAGCGACAGGTATGTGAAAGCAAGAACAGAAATAACACGGGATTATGGTTATGAAGCTGGGACTATGCCTGAGAAAGAAATCCTCTGCCAATGTGGGGTTAATAAGTGTAGAAAAAAATATTATAAATTTGTAGTTAATGCCTGCTCATGAAGTCAGCTGATCAAGCTGAAACTAGGGCTATGCAAAAGAAACCCCTGTGGTCAGTGGAATTAATTTACATTACTATCTGTCAAGAGAATTCCTCTCAGTTTACCCTTATTGGGAGAGTTTATTTGCATTACTTAGAAATGCTTGTAACAAAATAGGGACATTTTCATATGCGTGGTCTATCTCTTTATTCTTACTGCTGTTCAACTATACATGAGTAGAATGGATGTGTGTATTTTATATGAAATACCACTATATAATTTGTAACTTATTTGTAAATTATATATTCAGAAGAACAAATGTCACAATGGATTTCAGCACTTCTTACTGCTTTTGTAATTATTATCTTTGACTTTTAGGGCCCCAAAGGGCCAAATTTCACCTCTTTACCTACTGAATTTATTTATGTTTAATTCCTGGCAAATAATTTACCATTGTGAGCCATAAGATGGGCATCAGAGCCTGAAGAATATTAATACTGTGCATATTGCTTCCAAGTATTTTAAGTTAACTGGAGAAGCTCCATGAAATAGTGTCCCGTCAGTCCACTTGACTGAGAAAGAAGAGAAACTCTCCTAAGGGAAAGTTTTGGCACATTGTTTTTGAAATGAAACTTCTTTTCCACAGATTCTCTTCACTCCTTCTATATAAACTCAGGAAAAGAGGGAATAGAAACTTGGAGGAGCTGAAATATTTTTGTTCTAGACAGAGTAGAACCATAAGAAAAGGAAACTTAAGAGAATAGTCAGACGTGGCTTATATATTGCCAGAAAAGATGGTGCTGGGTAAGAATTTCACTTACGACAATTCTGTTGAAAAAGTCTGAAACAGACCATTGGACTTTCCTGGGCATGATGTGCAAATTATTTTCCTAGAGAAAAGGGAAAGATTTACTCTGCTGTAGGTTTCCTGACTATAATCATCTAGTGAAAAGGGGGTGAGAGTCTCCAAGAGTTAAAACTAACTTTATCTATAACAAAGATGTACATTTGGCTGGCAGGAAATTCTCCCCGCCCTTGGAACCAGCATGGGAATACTAGCTCAAAAAGGAGTAATTGAAGTAGTTCTGGGTTTTTTTAGGGTTTGGTTTTTTTTCTTTTTTTCTCAGCTTGCTTCTGGGTTTAATTACCTTTGGTTACCTTTCAGACAATGGAGAAGGAAGTGGCAACCCACTCCAGTATTCTTGCCTGGAGAATCCCAGGGACAGAGGAGCCTGGTGGGCTGTTGTCTGTGGGGTCGCACAGAGTCAGACACGACTGATGTGACTTAGCAGCATCATTATCAAAATACTTTATGAATGTTATCTTGTTTAATACCCTCAACAGCTTTATGAGATTACTGTTATCTTTGTTTTATATGTGGCAAACTTGAGGTGTAAACCGGGTAAGCAGTTTGCTCAAGGGCACACACAGATGATGACTCAGGAGCTGGGTTTCCAACCCTGGTGTGCCTAATTTCGAAACCCATTGTCTTGACCAGTAATCTACACTATCGCTCTACTGACATAAATATACCAGGGGCAACGTGGACAGAAAAAGGCAGCTAAATGTAAGAAATACTAAGGAGGAAGCATCAGCAAGACCTGGTGATTGATGAGGTATAGTCTGAGGGGAAGGGAGGAACTGAAGTTGACATCCAGGCAAGTGGGCAGGGCAGGGGTGGGGGACCCCATTTCTAATGGTTTCTATGTAGAGCAGATTTTTTAAAAATATTGATTTGATTTTTGGCTGTGCTGGGTCTTCATTGCTGCACAGCCTCCACTCGGGTGGCAGTGAGCAGGGGGCCGTTCTCCAGCAGTGATGCACAGGGCTTCTCACTGCAGTGACCTCTCATGCTGTGAAACATGGGTTCAGTAGTTACAGCTCCTGGGCTCCAGAATGCAGGCTCAGTGGCTATGGTGCACTGGCCGAGCTGCTCCAATGCACGTGGGATCCTTCTGGACCAGGGATGGAACCCGTGTCTCCTGCATTGGCGGGCAGATTCTTATCCACTGTACCATCAGGGAATTGTTGCTTCTGTTTTATGTTTTGGTGTTTTGGCTGCAAGGCACATGGGATCTTAGCTCCCCAACCAGGGATTGAACCTGCACCCCCTCCATTGGAAGACAAAGCCTTCACCACTGGACCTGTTTTTAAAAGAAGTCCCCAGATAGCTTGTTTTTAAAAAGGAAGGTTTCTATGTCTTTTCTATTTATTGTGCAAACAATAATCGTTGCTGTCTTCAATTTCTCCTTGATGGGTGGTGAGCCCTCCTCTGTTCTCCTAAAACCCTGACCAGAAATGTCTCAGTTAAGGTCACAAGACACTTTCTCTAGAATTTGTTATTCTAAATGGGTGATCCAGATTATGTCAGGCCTTGTACCAGTGAAATAACTTGAGAGCCAAGTTATTTGAAGAATAATTTTTGCTTGGCTAGTGCTGAGCCAGTGACTGGGTTATCTGAGTTCATCTATGTCCAAGGCCTGAGGAGGGGGAATTCTCATTTCTGGAGCTTCAGTTTAATCCAGACATCAGAAGGCAGTGCTTAAGTGTAAGTGTGGACGGGATCTGAAGCTGATGATCTTCTGGGTGCTTCTAATGAAATTGGTGGCTCAGATGGTAAAGAATCTGCATGCAATGCAGGAGACCCTGGTTCAGTCCTTGGGTCAGCAAGATCCCCTGGAGAAGGGAATGGCTACCCACTCCAGTATTCTTGCCTGAAAAATCCCATGAGCAGGAAGCCTGGAGGGCTACAGTCCATGGGCAAATTGTCAGACACAACTGAGTGACTAAGCATGCAATGAAATTGGATTGCAACTAAGAGAAAATTGTCAGGTTTATACATGCATTATTTTAAACTGTGGTGTTGGAGAAGACTCTTGAGAGTCCCTTGGACTGCAAGGAGATCCAACCAGTCCATTCTAAAGGAGATCAGTCCTGGGTGCTCTTTGGAAGGAATGATGCTAAAGCTGAAACTCCAGTCCTTTGGCCACCTCCTGTGAAAAGTTGACTCATTGGAAAAGACTCTGATGCTGGGAGGGACTGGGGGCAGGAGGAAAAGGGGATGACAGAGGATGAGATAGCTGGATGGCATCACTGACTCGATGGACATGAGTCTGAGTGAACTCCGGGTGTTGGTGGTGGACAGGGAGGCCTGGCGTGCTGTGATTCATGGGGTCGCAAAGAGTTGGATACGACTGAGCGACTGAACTGAACTGAACTGAAGAAAAAAAACCCTGCCAGTTAAACTGTAATACCAAGTTTGCTTATCACATGGAATTTTTGTTGAATAGGAATTTAAAGTATTCTCTTAGATTTTTATTATGTATCGTTCCTGTGTACCAGCATATCAGGAAATAGATTCCTTAACCTTTGTCTTGCTGTGGTCCCTCTTCCCATTCCTTTCCTGTCTTCCTTTGCTTTTTAAGGTCAGATTTAGATCATGGTAGGTCACAGCTGAGAGGGAGACCTTATTCTGTGCTCAGGTGAAACAAAGAGACCTCAAGAAGAAGTTAGTTTCATACCTGTTTTTGAATTCCTTCAGAGACTGCAGTTTTCTGTTCCATACATGTCTCTTATTCTGGCAGATGCCATGTATTCAACCATCTGTCCATCCATGTAGCCATCCATCCATCCTTTAAGCATTTATTAAGAGTCAGGTCACTGAATTTAGTTCTGTGGATACAAAGATGAACAAGTAATTCTGTCCCTTTCACGGACTTTGACCTGTACCAGGATTATTCTCTGCTTTTCCATGGTACCACAATCTTGCTATGCTTTTTAAACAAAAGGCAGATTAGAAATTTTGCTTGAGCTCTGAAGTTAGATTTTCTGAAACTTGTGGTGAAAACACCTAGGCCACAAATGGTCTTCAGTCTTCCTTGTGGATATTTTGATGTAGAACAAGGCAAGAGGTGAATTTAGCTCAAGGTCCCCCACTCTGGGTTTATGTTTTACTTCACAACTATCTCACAGCCTCTCTGGGAAGCTCAGGCAGGACTTCAGCTATGGAAAGGGGTAGGCATCTTACTTTTTCATCTTCCTGTCATAACACAATAATGCTTAACAGTTAAACAACTATGTTTTGAACCCATGTCTTCTAGGAAGTAAGGGAGGATGGCACACTTCACTATTCATGGACATGCATTTATAGATAGCCAAACACTATGCCAACTTATGCTTGGCATTTAAACATTAGTGTATTCTACTTGTTTTTTTTTTTTTTTTCTTGTTTGGTAGATGGATTTGGCAGAAGAGAAAAATGAGTAGATAAAGATTTTGGAGGGGTAGATGA
Source organism: Bubalus bubalis (assembly GCF_019923935.1). Lineage (NCBI taxonomy): Eukaryota > Metazoa > Chordata > Mammalia > Artiodactyla > Bovidae > Bubalus > Bubalus bubalis. The sequence goes on along the minus strand of NC_059162.1, from coordinate 102,811,663 downwards.
AATCCAATTGTTCCATCCTCACTAGGAAATGCTTAATACATGCAGTGGGTATGGAGGAGCATTTCAGGTGAGTGTGTGTTGAGGAAATCACCCATTGCATTGCCACTTACCCTTAATTGCCTTTAGTATTTCCCAGATAAAGTTTGCCTGCAGACTAACAATCTGTAGCCACCATTTTAACTATTCTGAATCACGGTTTCCATCACATACCTGGAGAGTTTTTCCAATTTCATCTTGGAGGTTTTGATTTGATGGAAGTATGTGTATTTTGTAAAAAATTTTCTGTGAACTTTAAGAACTTATCCTGATTCACTAGTCTACAAGATCCAGGGCTGGAAGGAATTATAAATTTCTCTGACTTCCAAACTCAGAAAAGGAGAGTAAAAACATGGGACCAAAGCAGGATTAGAGTAGAGTAAATACAAGGGGAAGGTATGAGGGGAAGGGCCATGGCTCTGGGAGTCCCAGAGTTCCCAGGACAGGGAGATGCCATTCAAGACCCACAGGTGATGGTTAATCAGGTTTATTCCAGTCAAGTGGTGAAGCCTTGAGACTAACTCAACTCATAAATATTCAAATAGAAGTGCGAACAATAATTATATAGCTTCTAGTTCAGTGACCTGGGGATCCCAGGATACTTCTGTAGTTAAAGTGTGATGAACTTATGTTGCTCTGTGATGACCTAGAGGGGTGGGATGGGGTGGTGGTGGTGGGAGGGAGGCTCAAGAAGGAGGGGATGTATGTATACATACAGCTGATTCACTTTGTCGTACAGTAGAAACTAACACAACATTGTAAAGCAATTATACTCTGATTAAAATGTGTGATGAATTTAGACAGCCGTTTTGTGTATCTTATGATTGCTGTGTTGTCCTCATCTTGTACCATAGGCAAACAGTTTCTACTTGAATGACATACAAAATGATTTTCTACCCTAGAGCTTTATTCATTTGTATTTAGGAAAACTTGGCTGGGGCAAAGATGATTGGCTCCGCACCCTATCTGTGAGTCCCTGGGCTGACTCTTGATTAATCAGTATCAAGTACCTGCTCTGTGTTTTGGAGTGACTCTGGCTCCTTGTGCCAGTCAGCTCTGGATGTTGAGTCTACCTCTGGCTTCATAGTTTCAGTCATAGGCAGCCAGGGAACTTGGTTGAGGGAGAGTGGATGTGTCTGTTACAGTAATAAAAAGTATATGTAAACAGTGTGAGAAGGGACAACAGAGGATGAAATGATTGGATAGCATCACCGACTCAATGGACATGAGTTTGAGCAGACTCCGGGAGATAGTGAAGGACAGGGAATCCTGGTGTGCTGCAGTCTATGGGGTCTCAAAGAGTCGAACATGACTGAGTGACTGAACAACAAAAAGCAGTGTGATGTCAGAAGATTTTGGGGGTTGCTATGAGGGGTAGGTAAATCTGATAACCTTTGGTGTATTAGGTTGACTCAAGTTTGGAGGGATCTATGTTGTTCTTTTTAAGCTCCTGCAGAATGTCTTTCTTTTTTTTAACTCCATAGAACCTTGAGTTCATTTCAGTTGCTCAGTCATGTCTGACTTTTTGCGACCCCGTGGACTGCAGCATGCCAGGCTTCCCTGTCCATCACCAACTCCCGGAGTTTACTCAAACTCATATCCATTGCATCGGTCATGCCATCCAGCCATCTCATCCTCTGTCGCCCCCTTCTCCTCCTGCCTGCAATCTTTCCCAGCATCAGGGTCTTTTCCAATGAGTTGGTTCTTTGCATCAGATGGCACTGGAGTTTCAGCTTCAACATCAGTCCTTCCAGTGAATATTCAGGACTGATTTCCTTTAGGATGGACTGGTTGGATCTCCACAGAACCTTAGCAGCGTTTTTTTTTTTTTTCTTTCCAGTGCTGAGTGACATGCAGGATCTTAGTTCCCTGACCAGGGATGGAATGCGTGCCCTCTACACTGGGAACACAAAGTCCACCAGAGAAGTCCCTTTAGCAATTTTTACATAAAAATTTCCATTTCCTTATGTTCTTGATTTACAAAGTAAATTTGCCTGAGTAAGTGTCTTTAAAGATAATTTCAGTTTTTATTTAGTTTTAAAGCTTTGCACCACCCACCATTCCAAGTGCTGTGGATGTTAACGGTGAGAAAAGCAACCTGGCTCTTGCTCTCAGGAGCTTACAGTTTTCTAGGGGAAGATAGATATTAACTGAAGGTTTTCAAAGGGAAAAAAGTTCAAATTGTCTAAGGTGGAGTATTTCATTTAAGACTAATTAGTGGTGATTTAAATTGCTTGGCATGATCAATTGTCTCAGCTTGTCCCTGACCCCTGGGTCTAGAAACAGCTCACTGGGAGAGTTATATCCATTGTCTTTCCCCATATGCGGGTATCCCGTTTTCTTTTTTTAATTTTATTTTATTTTTAAACTTTACATAATTGTATTAGTTTTGCCAAATATCAAAATGAATCCGCCACAGGTATACATGTGTTCCCCATCCTGAACCCTCCTCCCTCCTCCCTCCCCATTCCATCCCTCTGGGTCGTCCCAGTGCACCAGCCCCAAGCATCCAGTATCGTGCATCGAACCTGGACTGGCAACTCGTTTCATACATGATATTTTATATGTTTCAATGCCATTCTCCCAAATCTTCCCACCCTCTCCCTCTCCCACAGAGTCCATAAGACTGTTCTATACATCAGTGTCTCTTTTGCTGTCTCGTACACAGGGTTATTGTTACCATCTTTCTAAATTCCGTATATATGCATTAGTATACTGTATTGGTGTTTTTCTTTCTGGCTTACTTCACTCTGTATAATAGGCTCCAGTTTCATCCACCTCATTAGAACTGATTCAAAGGTATCCCGTTTTCTAAAGGCTGCACTTCTCTCCAGGCTTGAACAGTGGAGAGCACTGGGTCTCAAGAGAGTTGATGCTCCGAAGGAAAATGTACCCAGATGAGGGTTTTAAGAGCAAACAGCCAGAAGAATGAACTAACATTTCTGATTTTTAAGATATGGTAAATTAGTGGCCTTTTATACAGGTATTCAAATTCCTTAAAACCTAGCTGGAGGCCTTGAGGTTTTCTGATGATGACCTGCATTATGTAGTTTGCCTTGGGTGAATAGTATAAATGTTTGCGGCTTGGGTATTTTATTTATTTATTTGTATTTTTTTTCAACAGTCTTCAGTTTTTTTTTTAATAGATTTATTTATTTTAATTGGAGGCTAATTACTTTACAATATTGTATTGGTTTTGGGTATAGAGCCCTGAAGTCAAGGGCCACTTAAAAGGGTCTGGAACCAGACTCCTGGCTTTGAACTCTGTTAATCAGCTCTAACACTGATTAACTCTGTGATCGTGGGCCAATTACTTAACCTCTCTGTGCTTTAGTTCACCTACAAAAGTAAGATAATAGTGGTACCTCTGTCATAGGGCTGTCATAAGGGTTAAAAATGTTATTTTACTGATTTTCTAATTGATTTTTTTAATGCACATTTTTTTCATGTTTTCGATTCCTTTGAAAGTGGAATGTTCCTTGAAGTTGATGAAAGCTTACAATCTGTGTTGGCCCAGTGGCAGTGGTGATAAAGTCACTATATGTGCATTTGCAAATATCAAAAACTTAACAATTGGACAAGAAAAAGAAATAAAAAGGATCCAATTTGGAAGGGGAAAAGTAAAACTATCACTCACTATTTGCAGATGACATGATACTTGTATAGAAAACCCTAAAGCCTCCACTCAAAAACTATTAGAACTGAATTCAGTGGAGTTGCAGGATACAGGTTAATGTACAGAAATCGTTGCATTTCCAGATGCTAATAATGAATATTAAAAAGTGAAAGTAAAAAAAAATCCTGTTTAAAATTGCATCAAAAGGAATTAAAATACCTAGGATTAACCTTAACCAAGGAGATGAAAGACCTATACTCAGAAAACTATAAAACACTGAGGAAGGAATCTGAAGGTGATACAAAGAAATGGAAAGATATCCCATGCTCTTGGGTTGAAGAATTAATATTGTGAAAAAGCAATGCAAAGACGATCCTAATAAATATAGTAATATTGCTAAAAAGATATGCTGAACTCCTAATGAATAAATAAATACCTCGACAAATTTAGGACTTTAGCCTACAAAGCTGAGGTAACTTGATGAATGGGATATAAAAAAGGGATGTAGGTGCTGGATTATGGAGATAAGGGCAAGATACACAAATATTGGGAAAACTTCACATCATTTGTATCCATGACAAAGCTGTGGCCAAGAGAAAGAATGTGGAAAAAATAGCTATCATTTACAAGATGGATCATACACATTTATCCCTTAGTTTGCTGCATTCAGTCATGTTAGTTTATTTAAATTCAGATGTTGTTAGTTGGTGGTGCAAAGCATTAACATTCTGGAAAACTATGTATGAACCAGTACAACTTTTGAATAATAATGGCATTATTTCTCCATAAGCTAGTCACAAAAGAACTAGTTTGTGTTTGAGAAACTAGCTTTGAAGCTAATTTGGAGCACAACAGACGGAACTTTTGGAGCAGAACAGATTGAACTTTTCATTTTTCCCTAGTAACCTTGCCAAGTTGGTACTCTTCACATTTTACAGGTGAGAAAATGAACTGAGGATCAGAAACTTGCTTTGGGTCACATGGTTGGTAAGTGATAGGTCTTAACTCCAGAGCCCATGCTTTTTGCATTTATATCACAAAGCCCGCATCAACCAGACTTCCCTTATGCCTCAACATCATCCTCTCCATCCCAGAATAATCATGTCTTTTGCTGGATGAACTCTTGGCCATGTCTCCTTAGAATGTGGCCTGTGAGCAGTAACAAAGAGAGTTGAGCTTTCCTTTAAGTATTTTCTGAAGTTGTTTGGTACGTTTGATTCTCAAATTTCTGTCTTTGATTAGTAATTGAATCCCCTAACATTGTAAGGTCAGTTTGTCTCTGGACAAAAATGTGCCACTAGATTTACTATAATTCAGAGTTATGTTTGCAGTTTGTATTGTGAAGAGCTTTGCAAACTTGACTGCACTTTTAAAAAGATACAGTCACCAGATGGCAGCAAAATGCTTTCAGCGTGGGATCTGAACTACGTAAAACATCGATTGCTTATTGCTGTAAATATCCCAGTTATTTAAAGAAACAAATTTATGAAAAGGTAGTATCCTCTGTTAATCAAATCTGAACAACTTTATTGTATACTAGGTATATAAGTATGTTATTTCCAAAGCAAGCTTTCAAATAAATGACTGAATTCTCATAATGATTTATTTATGAAGGGTGTACCATATGGCAAGCATTTTGCTAAATACTGTATTTACATTTATTTTATGATTACAATATCATAATCTCTGTTTTGTTGGTGTGGGTTCTGAGGCTCAGATTTTGTATGTTGTTTTTGTATTGAGTTGGGCTTCCCTGGTGGTTCAGAGGGGAAAGAGTATGGCTGCAATGCTGGAGACCTGGATTCGGTCCCTGGGTCGGGAAGATCCCCCGAAACAGGGAGTGGCTACCCACTCCGGTGTAGAGGAAGAGGAAGCTGGTGTACTGTAGTCTGTGGGGTCGCAAAGAGTCGGACATGACCGAGCGACTAGCACCTTTACTTTCTTTTGTATTGGGTCATTGCACTAAGCACTCAGCTTCCATGCTTGTCCTAAATTAAAAAAAAAAAATTCCAATAGTTTTCTCAATTCATTGTCCTGTCTCAGATTTTTTGACTATTTAGATTATCTGCAAATAAAACCCAGTTTTGCCTCTTATTTTCTAATATTTATACCTTTTGTTTCTTATTCCTGACTTATTGCATTGGCTAAGAGATCCAGAAAAATGCAGAATAGCAGCAGTGATAGTAGATACAGGCATACCTTGTTTTATTGTGCTTTGCTTGATTGTGATTCACAGATGTTGCTTTTTTTTTTACAGACTGAAGATTTGTGGCAACTCTGTGTTGAGCAAGTCTGTTGATGCCAGTTCCACAACAGTATTTACTAGAATTATTTGGCTGTGTACCATGTGGCTTGTGGGGTATTAGTTCTCCACCCGGGATTGAACCCTGGCAGTTCAATCCTGGCAGTTCAACCTTGGCAGTAAAAGCACAGAATCCTAACCATTGGATGACCAGGGAATTCCCCCAACAGCATTATTTTTAAATTAGGTTTAATTTAAAAACCTAAAAAAAAAAATTTTTTTTTAGACATAATGTGACATTGCAAACTTAATAGGCCACAGTATAGTGTAAACAGCTTTCATATGCATTAGGAAACCAAAAATTCAGGTAGACTTGCTTTATAGTGATAATCACTTTACTGTGAGAATTGTTTTATTGTTGTGATCTGAAACCAAATTTTCAATGTCTCTGAAGTATGCCTGTATCTTCAAGGATGATGTTTTTCTGTAGTTTTAGGGGTATGTATTGGGCTTACTTATATTTCTAGACTGCTTAGTATTTTTATGTTTAGTTTTAGTTTTTTGGCCACATGGCTTGCAGGATCTTAGTTCCCCAACCAAGGATCAAACCTGCGCCCCCTGTGGTGGAAGCACAGAGTCTTAACCACTGAACCTCCAGGAAATTCCCAATGTGGTTTAGTATTTTTAAAAGAAACGAAAGTTGAGTTTTGTGAAAGGACTTTTGAGAGAGATTAAGGTTAGGGTTTTTCTCTTTACCTAAATTCAGACCATCCTTGTGTTCCAGTGGTGGTAATAAGTGGTGATGATGATAATATTAATAATTAGCATTTGTTATGCATTTGGTATATAGCAGTCAGTGTTCTTAGTTCTTTATGTTCAACTCAATACTGCATCCCTATGAGTTAACTCCTACTGTATTATTACCATCTTGTTTTACAGAAAAGGAAAATGAGACAGTGAAAGTTTTCAAATTTGCCACATTACTCAACTACTTCTTGGGTATGACATTATTCTTTTAGGACTCTACTGGCTTTCAATTTTTGCTCATACTTTGTTTAGGAATTTCTTCTCTATATTCATAAATGAAATTGGTCTACAGCTCTCTGTTTTTGCATGCTATCATCCACGTGCCACAAGGGAGAGTAGACCTATTCACTCACCAAAACTAAGGTCAGTGTACAGCAATGAAGACCCAACACAGCCAAAAACAAAAATTTTAAAAACCCTTCAGATATACTAGTTGATTCCTCAGTTAACAAATTTATATTATTATCATCTTAAAATATTTTAGATTTGGAAAATGTTATTTGTCCAAGATTACACAGCTGATATAGACAGATAAGGGTTTGAATCTAGACTGTCTGACTTCTGAGCTTGTTCTACTATACTTTCTTCCCTCTGTCTCTCCTGTACAATAAAGTTTCTACAAAATGATGTTGTTCAGTTGCTAAGTCATGTCTGACTCTTTCCAACCCCACGGACTGCAGCATGCCAGGCCTCCCTGTCCCTCACTATCTCCTGGAGTTTGCCCAAGTTCATGTCCACTGAGTCAATGATGCTATTCAACCATTCCTACAAGACAGACTACCTCTTTTCCTGATTTCTCCATTGCATGGCTCCTGTGCTTCAGCCTTGTCTGTGTACTATCTATGTGTTATAGTTCTCTCAGTTTTAATGCTGTGAAACCTTTGGTAGAGGTTAGAGGTTAGAAACATTATGTTGTTGATATCTTTTGACCCAGGAGTTTCATTTCATAGATTAACCTTTAAAAACCAAATTACACAAATGGGAAAAAATTTCTATATGAAGAGGAATGTACTGTATCATTGTTTCTTAAAGAAAAATTAGAAATAATCTGTGTCCATTGATAGGTCATTATTTAAAATAAAATATAATCCTTCCAAAGATAGTTCCTATCATCTATTAAGCTATTATTATGCATTAGGTATTCTGAAATTTCTTTTTAGGCATTGTGTTGTGTGTGTTAGTCGCTCAATCATGTCCAACTCGTTGCAACCCCATGGACTGTAGCTCACCAGGTTCCTCTGTCCATGGAATTCTCCAGGAAATAGTATTGGAGTGAGTAGCCATTCCCTTCTCCAGGGGATTTACTCTACCCAGGGATCAAACCCGGGTCTCCCACATTGCAGCCATATTCTTTACCATCTGAGCCAACAGGAAGACCCATTATTATGCATTAGGTATTCTGAAATTTCTTTTTGGGCATTATTTCATTTAATTTTCACATTTGTGTTGGATGTTATAATATCCCTTTCACACGTAAAGGAAATAGGACTGAGAGATATTCAATAATTTGTCCAAGGTCCTACTGCCAATGGATGGTAAAGTTGGGATTTGAATTCTTGACAATCTGATTCCAAAGGAGATGCTCATAACCACTTCATTTTAATCTGTATAATAGAATACCAGTATACAAGTGAAAAATGATGTAAAGCTACATTTTAGGCATGGAAAGATGCCCACTATACATTGGGGGGGGGAGTAGATTATCAAATAGCATATATAGAAGGAATCTATATTGGTACTGTCTGCATTTTTTCAATAATAAGCAAATGTTATTTTGGGGCTTCCCTTGTGGATCAGCCAGTAAAGAATCTGTCTGCAATGCAGGAGACTTGAGTTTGATCCCTGGATTGGGAGGATCCCTTGGAGAAGGGAAAGGCTACCCATTCTAGTATTCTGGCCTGGAGAATTCATTCTGGCCTGGAGAATTCATGGACTATACAATCCATGGGGTCTGTTATATGTTATTTTTATCATCAGAAAAAATTCCACTATGTTTTTGAAAAAAGAGTTGATTGATGGTGCATTCTTGCCTTCAGCATAGGATTATCAGAGAGAAGACTTTGAAACTGAATATGAAATACCATCTCTGGAACATCAACAGAGAATAACTACCCCTGAAGAGGACAACATAAGGCCATTTGCAAGTCATGAATGGTCCTGTGTGGAGCTGTGTATGTATGTTTTAAGTGTGGAAGGAATTTTACTCAGGGCTCACACATTATGAAGCATCAGTTGATCCACCCAGTAGAGAAATATTATTGCCCAGACTGTGGGAAATATTTCAGTAACAATTCAAATTTTATTAGACACCAATGGAATCACTGGCGTTACAGTTCCAGCTTCCTCTGGCATCAGCTGACGCACACTAGTGTGTCAGGAGTGAGGCCCCATGAGTGCCCATGAGTGCCCAGAGTGTGGTCAGAGGTTTAGTCATAGCTCCTAAATTGCAGTGCATCAGAGAACCCACACAGCCGAAAAAACATAACATTGCTCCCAGTGTGGGGGTCTTCCTTGGTGGCTCAGTTGGTAAAGAATATGCCTGCAACACAGGAGACTGCTTGGAATGCAGGAGACCTGGGTTCCATCCCTGGTTCGGGAAGATCCTTGGGAGAAGGGAATAACAACCCACTCCAGTATTCTTGCCTGGGAAATCCCATAGACAGAGGAAGCTGGCAGGCTATAGCCCATGAGGTCGCAAGAGTTGGACATGACTGAGTGACTAACACACACACACCCCTTGTAGCTTCATGGACTAATTATAGGATAGAAATCCTGTTTGCTCTATGGACAATGTGTCTCTCTCTGAAGTGTCTTACTTATGTATAAAGACTACCCTGAATTATAGCCAACTCTCTAAAGCAGATATCTTAAATCTGAAATTGTTACCTTATTGATTATATCCTCGTAAAAGCCTGAGGATGTTCACTTCAGTTCAGTCGCTCAATTGTATCCAACTCTTTATGACCCCATGGACTGCAGCATGCCAGGCCTCCCTGTCCATCACCAACTCCCGGAGTTTACTCAAACTCATGTCCATTGAGTCAGTGATGCCATCCAACCATCTCATCCTCTGTCGTCCCCTTCTCCTCCTGCCTGCAATCTTTCCCAGCATCAGGGTCTTTTCCAATGAGTCAATTCTTCCCATCAGGTGGCCAAAATATTGAAGTTTCAGCTTCAACATCAGTCCTTCCAGTGAATATTCAGGATTGATTTCCTTTAGGATGGACTGGTTGGATCTCCTTGCAGTCCAAGGGACTCTCAAGAGCCTTCTCCAACACCACAGTTCAAAAGCATCAATTCTTCGGCGCTCAGCTTTCTTCATAGTCCAACTCTCACATCCATACATGACCACTGGAAAAACCATAGCCTTGACTAGAAGGACCTTTGTTGGCAAAGTAATGTCTCTGATTTTTAACATGCTGTCTAGGTTGGTCATAACTTTCCTTCCAAGGAGTAAGCGTCTTTTAATTTCATGGCTGAGGATGTTGGAAGGGTTCAGATTGTAGGGTTCAGGGTGAAGGGTGAGACAGTGATTTTACCTTCCACTATACCTGCTTTTTGCAACATCCCTCCTCTCTCTTAATTTTGGACTGAGCATTAAAAGATATCTCATTTCTGAGGAAATCAAGGGATACACATACACAAACACCTCAATCTGCATTTGACATGTTTGGCAAAAATGCCTCCTCATTCTTTCACCTTTGATCTGCAAATAATAGTTTTTTTTAAAAAAGATTTTAGACGTCACTCACAGGGGAAGGTGACATTTGCTCAAAATTATTGAGTTCAGCCCTGCTCAAGGGTTGTGAGAAGAGCAGGGACAGGCTTGGGGAGCCAGTCCCGGACTGCCTCCACACCAAATGCAGCAGAAAGCTACTTGTACAAGCAAAGAACACCTAAGTAACTTTACAAACAAAGGAGAAAGTTTAAGTGATTTTGTCTTGGTGCCCTGCTGAATGTGCTTCCTGATGGACAGGACTGGGGCTAGGCAGCCCTCTTCAACAGTTCTATTTTTTCCCTTTTCTCTTATTCTGACCCCTTTGGCTATCACTTCTACTATGGGGAAGATAAAAAATTAAAAAAAATAAACATATTTATAAAAACATCTACTTCCCCAAGCTAAAAATTAAGAAATACTACCACCAACAAACTACCCACCCCCAAATAAAATACAGATATATCCCAGGGTTAATTTTTCTTTCCTTAAAAAGAATTCAACCCCAAAGCCCAGTCAACAATTCCCTAAAGTAGCAGAACCTCCCTGTGAAGTAGATATCTAAGAACTGTCATGTTCTTTTAGATAGTACCCACATAAACACACTCAGTACAGTAGAGACGTAAGCAAGTAGGTAATACAGTATGTTCAATCCTGAATCTGTTTTAAGCCTGTGTGCCTATATTCTAACATTTATAAATTCTCAATGTTATAAAAATCAGAGCTAATACTCTTGCAAGTAATGAATAACTTGCAAGTAATGAGTCAGTTAATATAGAATGCCCCTGGGACATTTACGATTCTCTGAGTTTAGCAACTTGATCTGTGACTTTGCCTATGATTCCTGTGACTCCATCCTTGTGATCAATTACGTTGTTGTAGAGAATGTTTAAACAGGCAGAAGTTGAGATTGCTCCAAGGTCGTCTCTAATTTGGAAGTGTTTGGATAGGATTGATGAATGTGTTGTCACCGTGTGTGAAACTCAACTCAAAGCTTGACAATTACTTTCTTTTTGTTTGTTATCTTTCTTTTTCCTGATGTTGATGCCAGAGCTCTCTATTAAAGTTTTCAAGTTGCTGCTAGAGTTATAAGGTTTTCAAAAATTTTTTATTTTATATGGAAGCATAGTTGATTAATAATGTTGTTTTAGTTTAAGGTATAGAGCAAAGTGATCTAGTTATCAAATCAGATCAGATCAGATCAGTCGCTCAGTCGTGTCTGACTCTTTGTGACCCCATGAATCCAGCACGCCAGGCCTCCCTGTCCATCACCAACTCCCGGAGTTCACTGAGACTCACATCCATTGAGTCAGTGATGCCATCCAGCCATCTCATCCTCTGTCGTCCCCTTCTCCTCCTGCCCCCAATCCCTCCCAGCATCAGAGTCTTTTCCAATGAGTCCACTCTTCGCATGAGGTGGCCAAAGTACTGGAGTTTCAGCTTTAGCATCATTCCTTCCAAAGAAATCCCAGGGCTGATCTAGTTATATAAGTATCTATTCTTTTAAAAGTCCTTTTTCCATTTAGGTTATTACAGAACATTGAGCAGCATTCCCTGTGCAATACCATGAGTTTGAATCCATAATCATAAAAGTCACAGCATAACACTTCATGTTGTTAAATGGCTCAATGCCTCTTCCCCACTGTTTCACCCCAGCATTAGGCTGAAAACCTTTAGTATTTTTAATATTTTTGTGTTTACTTCCTGTATAGTTTCTTCTGGAACCCTCAAAAGATATGTATCCAGAGTTAAATTGGCTATCTACCTAGGATCGTTTAAGACCACCAAAGAAACAGAAGTTTATAAATATAGTTGGGTGGATAAACCTGTAAAAATACTTTAACATTTAGCCAAAGCCCACATCTACTTGCACTGAGAGGTGAGGGATTCCTGAAGGTTAGATTTTTGGTGGAAGGAACTGTCTTGTATTATATGTCTTACCCCCAGCACAGAACTTGACACAGTTAGGTTTCAATAAGTGTTGGTTGACTCCTTTATGCCCATGATGTTTTGGTTACACCCGAAAAGTTTTACAGAGTCCAGTGAACCTTTGTTGCTCTACATGCTCATCAGTATTTGGTATTTTTTGACTTTTAAATTGTAGTTAGTTTGCGGGGGAGGTATGGTTTTAATTTGCATTTCCCTGGTGACTACTGAGGTTAAGGAATTTTTTTCACGTTTACTGGAAAATCATATTTCTTATTTTATTATGTGTGTGTTCAAGTCTCTTACCCATGTTTTTACTGGATTTTCTTTTATCATTTGTATGAGTTCTTTACATATTCTAAATATGAGTCTTTTGTTATATGTATTTCAAGTATTTCCCCGCTTTGACTTCTTCTGATGAACGGATCTTACATTTAATGCTGTTTAACTTATTAATGGTTAATCTTTCTTGTTTTCTGCTTTTGAAATCATTCCTTACCCCAGTGAAATGCAGGTGTTCTTTTATGTTAACCTTTTATGTTATCGCTTTGTCTAAGATTGACCTTTTTGTGTCTGATATGGGAGAGGAGTCGTTACTCCTCCCACACATACCTATTTGCTTCAACAGCATTTACTTTAAAGAACATCCTTTCTCCACTTCTCTGTAGTCATAAATGAAGCTTCTTTCTGGGTTTTCTATTTTATTTCATTAGTCTATTCGTCTATCCTTTGTATCAGTTCCACCCTGTCTTAATCACTGTAGCTTATATTAAGTCATGATATCCAGTAGAGCAAGTCTATTCACCGTGTTTGTTTCTTCAGCCACGTGTTAGCTATTCCCAGACCCTTGCACTTCCACATTTAAACTTAGATTCCACCTGTGAAATTACTGACTGACACATGTACCTTCTTTTGGGATTTGGAGTCCATTGACTGAAAATTAATATGGGAGTAATCATATCTTCCTGAAACTAGGTCTTTTAATCTATGAACATTTACACATCCCTCCATTTTTTTGAGTTTAAAAAATTTCACTCAGGCTTCCCTGGTGGTTCAGTGGTGAAGAATCTGCCTGCCAATGCAGGAGACATGGGTTCAGTCCCTGATCTGGGAAGATCCCACATGCCAAGGAGTTACAAAGCCTGTGGGTCACAACTGACAAAGCCTGGGGGCCACAAGTGCTGAGCCCATTGCTACAACTACTGAAGCCCTTGCGCCCTAGAGCCTGTGTTCTGCAACTGCAATGAGAAGCCTGCACATCGCAACTAGAGAGTAGCCCCCACTTGCCACAGCTATAGAAAAGCCCTCGCAGTCATGAAGACCCAGCACTGCAAAAAATAAATAAATAAAATTATTTAAAATTTTTAAATAAAATAAAAAATTTAAAAATTTCACTCAATGTTTTATTATTTCCAGTATGTGGGTTTTGCACAATCTTTGTCAGATTTGTTGCTAGGTATTTGAAATTTTTTATTCAACTATAAAATGTAGTTTAAAAAATTTTTATCTTATAGTTCTTTGCTGATATAGAAATATGATTAGTATTTCTATATATTGACCAACTCCTTGGAAAAGACCCTGAGGCTGGGAAAGATTGAAGGCAAAAGGAGAAGAGGGAGGCAGAGGATGAGGTGGTTAGATAGCATCACTGACTCAATGGACACGAATTTGAGCATCTCCTGGATATAGTGAAGGACAGGGAAGCCTGACATGCTGCAGTCCACGGGGTCACAAAGAGTCGGACACAACTTAGCGACTGAACAACAACAATATTGGCCTATTTCTAGCAACTTTGCTAATCCTAATAATTTTTCAGATTTTTATGTATGCAGTCATATCTAAGAATGTTCAAAATTACATTTCTATTTTGCTAATCTTTATGTTTTTGTTTCTATTTATTGCCTTACTGAACTGGCTGGGTTTTCTAGTACAGCGTAGTGTTAAAAGAAGTAGTGGTAGTAGTGGGTATTCTTTTCTTGTTTTAATCTCAGAGGGAGCATTCTCATTCCTTCATCATTAGATGTGATGTTTACCATAGATATTTCATAGATATTTGTTATCTAATCTATTCTTTTTTTTTTAATTTAATTTTATTTTATTTTTAAACTTTACAATATTGTATTGGTTTTGCCAGATATTTAAATGAATCCACCACAGGTATACCTGTGTTCCCCATCCTGAACCCTCCTCCCTCCTCCCACCCCATACCCTCCCTCTGGGTCATCCCAATGCACCAGCCCCAAGCATCCAGTATCGTGCATCGAACCTGGACTGGCGACTCGTTTCATACATGATATTATATAGGTTTCAATGCCATTCTCCCAAATCTCCCCACCCTCTCCCTCTCCCACAGAGTCCATAAGACTGATCTATACATCAGTGTCTCTTTTGTTGTGTCGTACACAGGGTTACTGTTACCATCTTTCTAAATTCCATATATATGTGTTAGTATACTGTATTGGTGTTTTTCTTTCTGGCTTACTTCACTCTGTATAATAGGCTCCAGTTTCATCCACCTCATTAGAACTGATTCAAATGTATTCTTTAAAAATATGGAATGCTTCACGAATTTGCGTGTCATCCTTGCGCAGGGGCCATGCTAATCTTCTCTGTATCATTCCAATTTTAGTATATGTGCTGCCGAAGCGAGCACTATCTAATCTATTCCTATTTTCCTAAGATTAAAAAACTATAAATGATGTTGAGGTATAGGTACTTTTTTCCTACATTTTTTAGATGATTTGATTTTTTCTTGTTAATATGGCAAAATATTGATTTTCTAGTGTTACACTACCTTTACATTCTTTGAACAAAACCAAATTGGTCATAATCTATATATCTTTACTATATCAAGAATTATTTTTGGTTTATTAATATCCTGTTTAGGGTTTCTTGCCTGGAGAATCCCAGGGACGGGGGAGCCTGGTGGGCTGCCGTCTATGGGGGTCACACAGTGTCGGACACGACTGACACGACTTAGCAGCAGCAGCAGGGTTTGTTGCATCTATGTTAATAAGTGAGAATGGGCTATAATTTACTTCTCTCATTATATCCTTAAGTTTTAATATCAGTAATATGCTAACCATATAAAATTAATTAGAAAGTGTTTCCATCTCATACTTTTCTGGAAGAGTTAGTGTAAGATTAATGTATCTTCTTTAAATACTTGGTAGAATTTATGATTGAAGGCATTTGTACCTGAAGTTTTCTTTTGTGAAAAAGTTTTAAAATTACAGATTTATTTTATTGCTATAGAAAAATCACATTTTAAAACCTCCCCCAGCAACATCTGATCTTTTTAACTGTCTCCATTGTTTTACCTGTTCCAGAATGTCATATAGTTAGAATTACACAGTATGTAGCATTTACAGACTGACTTCTTTCACCTAGTAATATGCACTTAAGTTTCCTCCGTGTCTTTTCATGGTTTGACAGCTCATTTTTTTTTTATGGTGTTAAATAATATTCTGTTGTCTGAATATACCACAGTTTGTCCATTCACCTGTGAAGGACATGGTTGCTTTCAAGTTTTGGCAGTTATGAATAAAACTGATATTTACATCACGTGCAGGTTTTTGTGTGAAAATAAGTTTTCAACAGCTTTGGATAGACACCAATATATGTGATTGATGGGCTGTACATTCAGTTTTGTAAGAAGTCAGAAAACTGTCTTCCAAAGTGGCTGTACCATTTTTGCATTCCCACCAGTAATGAATGAGCGTCCTCGGCGCTTCACATCCTTGCTAGCACTTGGTGTTGTAAGTGTTCTGGATTCTGGCCATTCTAACAGGTGTCTCATTGTTGTTTTATTTCCCTGAAGACATATGATACAGAGCATCTTTTCCTATGCTTATTTGCTGTCAGTATATCTTCTTGGGTGGAGTCTTTCTTGTTGGAGGACAGAGGGAAAGAAAAGTGCCCACTGAACTGAGAAGGCATCTTGAGACTGAAAAGTGAGGCAAACAGCTCTACATAAGCAGTGAATCAGTTTATTGTAAGATAAGTTATCACAGGGTGGGACTGTCATCCAGCGAACAATGATCTAGAAGCATTTGCAGCTGAACTCTGTCTCCACCAAAGGGCAATTGGGACAATTGTATATTTAACCTAGGGTGGGGGTGGGTGCTTGGAAACAGAACGTGCATTCCTAACCAAGATTTATGAATGGGTAATTAGTCTTATGGGTGCTGGGAATATGTTGTGAAGGTTTTCATTATTGTTTAGAGACTAACAGAGCATAGAGTCCTCTTGGTCCTAATGATTATTATTATTTTTTTTTTTGTTCTTCAATTTTATTTTATTTTTAAACTTTACATAATTGTATTAGTTTTGCCAAATATCAAAATGAATCCGCCACAGGTATACATGTGTTCCCCATCCTGAACCCTCCTCCCTCCTCCCTTCTCCCTCCCCATTCCATCCCTCTGGGTCGTCCCAGTGCACGATACTGGATGCTTGGTCCTAATGATTATTAAACAATATCTATTAACTATAAAGTCCATGATGACAGAGAAGCCATTTACTACACAGAACAGTCCTGGTTAGAATTAGTGGAAAGACAGGAGAAACTGTAAGGGCCCAAGATGGTGTCAGTTATGTATAATAGTTATATATAATAGATGTATAACAGCTATACATCTGTTAGGATCTTTGGACCATTTTTTTCATCAGGTTGTTTGTTTACTTAATGTTGAGTGTTAAGAATTATTGTATATTTTGGATTTGTTGTTGTTTAGTCACTCTCATGTCTGACTCTTTGCGACTCCATGGACTGCAGTACTTCAGGCTTCCCTGTCCTTCACTATCTCCCTGAGTTTGCTTAAACCCATGTCCATTGAGTCGGTGATGCTATCTAACAATCTCACCATCTTTTGCCTCCTTCTCATGCTCTCAATCTTTCCCAGCATCAGAGTCTTTTCCAGTGAGTCAGCTCATTGCATCAGATGGCCAAAGTATTAGAACTTCAGCTTCAGCATCAATCCTTCCAATGAATATTCAGGACTGATTTCCTTTAGGATTGACTGGTTTCATTTCCTTGCTATCCAAGGCACTCTCGAGAATCTTCTTCAACATCACAGTTCAAAGGCATCAATTCTTTGCGCTCAGCCTTTTTTATGGTCCAACTCTCACATCCATACATGACTACTGGAAAAACCATAACTTTGGCTTTATGGACCTTTGTTGGCAAAGTGATGTCTCTGCTTTAATATGCTGTCTAGGTTTGTCACAGTTTTCCTTACAAGGAGCAAACGTTTTATTTTCATGGCTGCAATCACTGTCTGCAGTGATTTTCTAGCCCAAGAAAATAAAATCTGTCACTGTTTCCACTCTTTCTCATCTATTTGCCTTGAGGTGATGGTCCAGATGCCATCATCTTAGTCTTTTTGAAAGTTGAGTTTTAAGCCTGCTTTTTCACTCTCCTCTTTCACCTCCCTCAAGAGGCTCTTTTGTTCGTCTTCACCTTCTGCCATTAGAGTGGTATCATGAGATTCCATCACCTCCACTAGCTGTATTCATAGTAATATTTCCTAAGGCCCACTTGACTTCACATTCCAGAATGTCTGGCTCTAGGTGTGCTAGCATACCATCATGGCTATCCAGGTCATTAAGACCTTTTCTGTTTTTTAAGGTTTTTTTTTTTTTAATTTTATTTTATTTTTAAACTTTACATAATTGTATTAGTTTTGCCAAATATCAAAATGAATCCACCACAGGTTTAAAAATTTGTTTATTTTTAACTGAAAGATAATTACAATACTGTGTTGGCTTCTGCTATCCATCAACGTGGGTCAGCCATAGGTATACATACACACCCTCCCACTTGAGCGTCCCTCTCACCTCCCACCCCATCCCATTCCTTTAGGTTGCCACAGAGCTCTGGTTTGAGTTTCCTGAGTCATACATCAAGTTCCCACTTGTATGGGAACATGTATGTTAGTGTACATGTTTCCATGCTACTTTCTCCATTTGTCCCACCCTCTCCTTTATACCGGCCACCCCCCATGTCCATAAGTCTGTTCTCTACGTCTGTGTCTCCACTGCTGCCCTGAAAAATGGGTTTATTAGTACCGTCTTTCTAGATTACATACATATGCATTAATATAGGGTAATTTGTTTTTCTGTCACTCACTTTGCTCTGTATAATAGGCTCTAGGTTCACGCATCTCATTAGTACTGACTCAAATGCATTCCTTTTTATGGCTGAATAATATTCCATTGTATATATGTACATAGCTTCTTTATCCATTTATCTGTTGACAGACATCTAGGTTGCTTCTATGTACTAGTTATTGTAAATAGTGCTGCAATGGACATTGGGGTACATGTGCCTTTTTCAGCCATGGTTTACTCAGGTAATCAGTGCAGCAGTGGGATTGTTGGGTTATCTGGTAAGTTTATTCCTAGTTTTTAAAAGAAATCTCCATACTGTCTTCTATAGTGGCTGTATCAATTTACATTCCCACCAGCAGTGCAAGAGGGTTCCCTTCTCTCCACTCCCTCTCCAGCATTTATTGTTTGTAGATTGTTTGATGATGGCCATTCTGACCAGTGTGAAGTGATATTTCATTGTAGTTTTGATTTGCATTTCTCTAATAATGAGAAATTTTGAGCATCTTTGCATGTGTTTATTAGCCATCTGGATGTCTTCTTTGAAGAAATGTCTATTTAGGTCTTTTGCCCACTTTTTGATTGGATTGTTTTCTGTTATTGAATTGCATAAGCTGCTTGTATGTTTTGGAAATTAATCCTTTGTCAGATGTTTTATTTGCTATTATTTTCTCCCATTCTGTGGTTGTCTTTTCATCTTGTTCCTTTGCTTTGCTGTGCAAAAGCTTTAAGCTTAATTAGGTCCCACTTGTTTATTTTGGTTGGCTTGTTTTCTGTTATTGAATTGCATAAGCTGCTTGTATATTTTAGAAATTAATCCTTTGTCAGATGTTTTATTTGCTATTATTTTCTCCCATTCTGTTTTATGTTTATTTTGATTGGTTTGTTTTCTGTTATTGAATTGCATAAGCTGCTTATATATTTTGGAAATTAATCCTTTGTCAGATTTTTTTTTTAATTTAATTTTATTTTTTAACTTTACAATATTGTATTGGTTTTGCCATATATCAAAATGAATCTGCCAAAGGTATACATGTGTTTCCCATCCTGAACCCTCCTCCCTCCTCCCTCCCCATACCATCCCTTTGGGTCGTCCCAGTGCACCAGCCCCAAGCATCCAGTATCATGCATCGAATCTCGACTGGTGACTCATTTCATATATGATATTATACATGTTACAATGCCATTCTTATTTGCTATTATTTTCTCCCATTCTGTGGTTGTCTTTTCATCTTGTTCCTTTCCTTTGCTGTGCAAAAGCTTTAAGCTTAATTAGGTCCCACTTGTTTATTTTGGTTTTTATTTCCATTACCCTAGGAAGTGATTCATAGGAAGTCTTGCTGTGATTTATGTCATAGACTGTTCTGCCAATATTTTCCTCTAAGAGTTTTATGGTTTCTGATTTTACCTTTAGGTCTTTAATCCATTTTGAGTTTATGTTTGTGTGTGGTGTTAGGAAGTGTTCTAATTTCATTCTTTTACATATAGCTGTCCAGTTTTTCTAGCACCACTTATTGAAGAGACTGTCTGCCCCATTGTATATTCTTGACTCTTTTGTCAAAGATAAGGTGACCATAGGTGAATGGATTTATCTCTAAGCTTTCTATGTTGTTCCATTGGTCTATATTTCTGTTTTTGTGCCAGTGCCATACTGTCCTGATAACTGTAGCTTTGCAGTATAGTCTGAAGTCACGAAGGTTGATTCCTTCAGCTCCATTCTTCTTTTTCAAGATTGTTTTGGCTATTTAGGTGTTCTGTGTTTCCATATGAATTGTGAGTTTTTTTCCAGTTCTGTGAAAAATACCATTAGTAATTTGATAGGGACCACATTGAATCTGTAGATTGCATTTGGTAATATTATCATTTTTATAATATTGATTCTTCTAACCCAGGAACATGGAACATCTCTCCATCTGTGGAACTTGGAACATTTCTCCATCTGTTTATGTTGTCTTTGATTTCTTTCATCAGTGTCTTATAGTTTTATGTATACAGCTCTTTTGTCACATTCAGTTCAGTTCAGTTCAGTCGCTCAGTCATGTCTTACTCTTTGCAACCCCATGTACTGCAGCACACCAGGCCTCCCTGTCCGTCACCAATTCCCGGAGTTCACCCAGACTCACGTCCATCGAGTCAGTGATGCCATCCAGCCATCTCATCCTCTGTTGTCCCCTTCTCCTCCTGCCTTCAATTTTGCCCAGCATCAGGGTCTTTTCAAATGAGGCAGCTCTTTGCATCAGGTGGCCAAAGTATTGGAGTTTCACCTTCAACATCAGTCCTTCAATGAATATTCAGGACTTATTTCCTTTAGGATGGACTGGTTGGATCTTCTTGCGGTCCAAGGGACTCTCAAGAGTCTTCTCCAATGCCACAGTTCAAAAGCATCAATTCTTCTGCATTCAGCTTTCTTTATAGTCCAACTCTCACATCTATACATGACTACTGGAAAAACCATAGCTTTGACTAGATGGACCTTTGCTGGCAAAGTAATGTCACTGCTTTTGAATATGCTATCTAGGTTGGTCATAACTTTTCTTCTAAGGAGTAAGTGTCTTTCAATTTCATGGGTGCAGTCACCATCTGCAGTGATTTTGGAGCCCCCCAAAATAGTCTCTCACTGTTTCCCCATCTATTTGCCATAAAGTGATGGGACCAGATGCCATGATCTTAGTTTTCTGAATGTTGAGCTTTAACCCAACTTTTTCACTCTCCTCTTTCACTTTTGTCAAGAGGCTCTTTAGTTCTTCTTTGCTTTCTGCCATAAGAGTGGTGTCATCTGCATATCTGAGGTTATTGATATTTCTCCGGGCAATCTTTATTCCAGCTTTGCTTCACCCAGCCCAGCATTTCTCATTATGTACTCTGCATATAACTTAAATAAGCAGGGTGATAATATACAGCCTTGATGTGCTCCTTTCCCAGTTTGGAACCAGTCTGTTGTTCCATGTCCAGTTCTAACTGTTGCTTCCTGACCTGCAAACAGATTTCTCAAGAGGCAGGTCAGGTGGTCTGGTATTCCCATCTCTTTCAGAATTTTCCACAGTTTGTTGTGATCCACACAGTCAAATGCTTTGGCATAGTCACTAAAGCAGAAAAAGATGTTTTTCTGGAACTCTCTTGCTTTTTCGATGATCCAACGGATGTTGGCAATTTAATCTCTGGTTCCTCTGCCTTTTCTAAATCCAGGTTGAACATCTGGAAGTTTATGGTTCATGTACTACTGCAGTCTGGCTTGGAGAATTTTGAGCATCACTTTGCTAGTGTGTAAGATGAGTGCAATTGTGCAGTAGTTTGAACATTCTTTGGCATTGCCTTTCTTTGGGATTGGAATGAAAACTGACCTTTTCATTCCTGTGGCCACTTTTGTCACATTAGGTAGGTTTATTCCTAGGTATTTTATTCTTTCTGTTGCAATGGTAAATGGGAGTGATTCTTTAATTTCTCTTTCTAATTTTTCATTGTTAGTTTATAGGAATGCAAGTGAATTCTGTGTATTGATTTTGTTTCCTGAGACTTTACTAAATTCACTGATTAGTTCTAGTAATGTTCTGGTAATATCTTTAGGGTTTTCTATGTATGGTATAATGTCATCTGCAAACAGTGAGAGTTTTACTTCTTCTTTTCCGATATGGATTCATTTTATTTCTTGTTCTTCTCTGATTACCATAGCTAGGACTTCCAAAACTATGTTGAATAATAGTAGTGAGAGTGGACACCTTGTCTTGTTCTTGATCTTAGAGGGAATGATTTTGGTGTTTGTTTTTGTAGATCTTTTCCTTCTCTTGTGTTTTCTTCTAGGTCCTTGTTAAATGTGTTAATTGATTCTTGCATTTTCTCTGTTCTGTTTTTGAGATTTTGGATCATCTTTACTATCATTACTCTGAATTCTTTTTCAGGTAGTTTGCTTATTTCCTCTTAGTTTATTTGGTCTTGTGAGTTTCTACCTTGTTCCTTTATTTGCACAATATTTCTCTGCCTTTTCAATTTTTTTCTCACTTACTGTGTTTGAGGTCTCCTTTTCCCAGGCTTTAAGGTTGCATTCCTTCTTCCTTTTGGTTTCTACCCTCAGTGGGTAAGGTTGGGCCAGTGGTTTACGTAGGCTTCATGTTGGATGTGACTTGTGCTTGTGTTCTGGTGGGAGGAAGTGAATTTTTTTTTTTTTTTCTGATGGGCAGGGCTGTGTGTGGTGATAATCCTGTCTGCTGATGATTGGGTTTGTGTTTTTGTCTTGCTTATTGTTTGGGTGAGGCATCCTGCACTGGGTGTTGCTGGGTATTGTATACAAGTGGAGGCTTTCATGGGAGTTCTCACTAACTAATACTCCCTGGGGTTAGGCATTCTCTGGCAGTCCAGGGTCTTGGACTCAGTGCTCCCACTCCGAAGGCCCAGGCCCAATCTCTGGCTGGGGAACTAGACTCTACAAGTCATTTGTTATAGCATTAAAGGGGATTGAAACAAACACACAAAAACGAACAAAAAAGAAGCAAAAGGTGAACACTAGACAAGTGGTAAATACAAAATCAGACAAATAATATAAAAAATAATGGAGCACACATACACACACATACACACACACAAACAAAACCAAAACAGTCCAAAGAAAAGAAAATACAGGAGATTGACCTGGCAAGCAAAGGAAACCAAAAATAATATCAACCAATTAGAAACAAAGCTAACTAAAGCACAAACCAGGAAACAAAACCAAAGCAAGGTGCCAACTGGGGAATAAACTAAAAAAACAAAAGAAACTAACAAACATCATGAAAAACAGAAAGAAAAGAAAGAAAGACTAGAAGAGCAAAGTTAAATAGAGGAATATAAAATAATTTACATATGTTAAAGAATAATTACAGCAGGAAAATCTACCACAATCACAGAAAACTAATCAAACTGATCACATGGACCACAGCCTTGTTTAACTCAATGGAATTATGAGCCATGCCATGTAGGCCACCCAAGACGGATGGTGGAGAGTTCTGACAACACATGGTCCACCGGAGAAAAGAATGGCAAACCACTTCAGTATTCTTGCCTTGAGAACCCCATGAACAGTATGAAAAGCAAAAAGATAGAACACTGAAAGTTGAACTCCCCAGGTTGGTAGGTGCCCGATATGCTACTGGAGATCAGTGGAGAAATAACTCCAGAAACAATGAAGAGACAAAACCAAAGTGAAAACAACATCCAGTTGTGGATGTCACTGGTGATGGAAGTAAAGTCCAATGCTGTAAAGAGCAATATTGCATAGAAACCTGGAATGTTGGGTCCATGAATCAAGGCAAATTGGAAGTGGTTAAACAGGAGATGGCAAGAGTGAACATCGACATTTTAGGAATCAGTGAACTAAAATGAGCTGAAATGGGTGAATTTAATTCAGATGACTATTGTATCTACTTCTGTGGGCAAGAATCCCTTAGAAGAAATGGAGTAGCCCTCATAGTCAACAAAAGAGTCCAAAGTGCAGTACTTGGGTGCAATCTGAAAAACGACAGAATGCTCTCTGTTTGTTTCTAAGGGAAACCATTCACTGTCACAGTAATCCAAGTCTATGCCCCAACCAGTAATGCTGAAGAAGCTGAAGTTGAACAGTTATATAAAGACCTGCAAGACCTTCTAGAACTAACACCCAAAAAAGATGTCCTTTTCATCAGAGGGGACTGGAATGCAAAAGTAGGAAATCAAGAGATACCTGGAGTAACAGGCAAATTTGGTCTTGGAGTACAAAATGAAGCAGGGCAAAGGCTAATAGAGTTTTAAAGCGAATGCACTAGTCATAGCAAACACCCTCTTCCAACAACACAAAAGGAGACTCTACAGATGGACATCACCAGATGGTCAACACCGAAATCAGATTGATTACATTCTTTGCAGATTACATTCTTCTCCATCCAGAGATGGAGAAGCTCTATACAGTCAGCAAAAACAAGAGGAGGAGCTGACTGTGGTGGAGATCATAAACTCCTTATTGCCAAATTCAGGCTGAAATGGAAGAAAGTGGGGAAAACCACTAGACCATTCGGGTATGACCTAAATGAAATCTCTTTCGATTATACAGTGGAAGTGACAAATAGATTCAAGGGATTAGATCTGATAGACAGAGTGCCTGATGAACCTGATGGACCTAGGTTCATGATATTGTACAGGAGACAGGGATCAAGACCATCCCCATGGAAAAGAAATGCAAAAAGGCAAAATGCTTGCCTGAGGAGGCCTTACAAATAGCTGAAAAAAGAAGAGAAGCTAAAAGCAAAGGAGAAGAGGAAAGATATACCCATTTGAATGCAGAGTTCCAAAGAATAGCAAGGAGAGGTAAGAAAGCCTTCCTCGGTGATGAATGCAAAGAAATAGAGGAAAACAATAGAATGGGTAAGACTAGAGATCTCTTCAAGAAAATTATAGATACCAAGGGAACATTTCATGCAAAGATGGGCACAATAAAGACAGAAATGGTATGGACCTAACAGAAGCAGAAGTTATTAAGAAAAGGTGGCAAACAGTCATCAAGACAGTATGGTACTGGCACAAAGACAGAAATATAGATCAATGGAACAAACTAGAAAGCCCATAGATAAACCCACGCACCTATGGACATCTTATCTTTGACAAAGGAGGCAAGAATATACAATGGAGAAAAGACAATCTCTTTAACAAGTGGTGCTGCGAAAACTGGTCAACCACTTGTAAAAGAATGAAACTATAACACATTCTAACACCATACACAAAAATAAACTCAAAATTGATTAAAGATCTAAACATAAGACCAGAAACTATAAAACTCTTAGAGGAGAACATAGGCAAAACACCCTCCGACATACATCACAGCAGGATCCTCTATGACCCACCTCCCAGAATATTGGAAATAAAAGCAAAAACAAACAAATGGGATCTAATTAAAATTAAAAGCTTCTGCACAACAAAAGAAACTATAAGCAAGGTGAAAAGACAGCCTTCAGAATGGGAGAAAATAATAGCAAATGAAGCAACTGACAAACAACTAATCTCAAAAATATACAAGCAACTCCTGCAGCTCAATTCCAGAAAATAAACAACTCAATCAAAAAATGGGCCAAAGAGCTAAATAGACATTTCTCCAAAGAAGACATACAGATGGCTAACAAACACA
This sequence comes from Bubalus bubalis, assembly GCF_019923935.1. Lineage (NCBI taxonomy): Eukaryota > Metazoa > Chordata > Mammalia > Artiodactyla > Bovidae > Bubalus > Bubalus bubalis. Next base: position 102,786,090 of record NC_059162.1, on the reverse strand, counting down.
TGAAAAGATGGTCAACATCACTCATTATCAGAGAAATGCAAATCAAAACCACTATGAGGTACCATTTCATGCCAGTCAGAATGGCTGCGATCCAAAAATCTACAAACAATAAATGCTGGAGAGGATGTGGAGAAAAGGGAACCCTCTTACACTGTTGGTGGGAATGCAAACTAGTACAGCCACTATGGAGAACAGTGTGGAGATTCCTTAAAAAACTGGAAATAGAACTGCCATAAGACCCAGCAATCTCACTGCTGGGCATACACACCGAGGAAATCAGAATTGAAAGAGACACGTGTACCCCAGTGTTCATCACAGCACTGTTTATAATAGCCAGGACATGGAAGCAACCTAGATGTCCATCAGCAGATGAATGGATAAGAAAGCTATGGTACATATACACAATGGAGTATTACTCAGCCATTAAAAAGAATATATTTGAATCAGTTATAATGAGGTGGATGAAACTGGAGCAGATTATGCAGAGCGAAGTAAGCCAGAAAGAAAAACACCAATGCATATATATGGAATTTAGAAAGATGGTAACGACAACCCTGTATGTGAGACAGCAAAAGAGACACAGATGTATAGAACAGTTTTTTGGACTCTGTGGGGGGGGGGGGGATGATTTGGGAGAATGGAATTGAAACATGTATAATATCATATAAGAAATGAATCGCCAGTCCAGGTTCGATGCAGGATACAGGAGGCTTGGGGCTGGTGCACTGGGATGACCCGGAGGGATGGTATGGGGAGGGAGGTGGGAGACGGGTTCAGAATTGGGAACACATGTATGCCCATGGCAGATGCATGTTGATGTATGGCAAAACCAATACAATATTGTAAAGTAAAAAAAAATAATAATAATAAAATTAAAAAAAAAAAAAAGAGGTGCAAGAATCCACAGAAGAATTATACAAAAAAGATCTTCATGACCAGATAACCACGATGATGTGATCACTCACCTACAGCCAGACATCCTGGAATGCGAAGAAGTCAAGTGGTCTTTAGGAAGCATTGCTGTGAACAAAGCTAGTAGAGGTGGTAGAATTCCAGCTGAGCTATTTCAACTCCTAAAAGAGATGCTATGAAAGTGCCACACTCAATATGCCAGCAAATTGGAAAATTTAGCAGTGCCCACAGTACTGGAAAAGGTCAGTTTTAATTCCAGTCCCAAAGAAAGGCAATGCCAAAGAATGTTCAAACTACCGCACAATTGCACTCATCTTACACGCTAGCAAAGTAATGCTCAAAATTCTTTAAGCCAGGCCTCAACAGTGCATGAACTGTGAACTTCCAGATGTTCAAGCTGGATTTAGAAAAGGCAGAGGAAGTAGAGATAAAATTGCCAACATCCATTGAATCATCAAAAAAGCAAGGGAGTTCCAGAAAAACATCTATTTCTGCTTTATTGACTATGCCAAAGCCTTTGACTGTATGGATCACAATAAACCGTGAAAAATTCTTAAAGAGATGGGAATACCAGACCACCTCACCTGTCTCCTGAGAAATCTCTATGCAGGTCAAGAAGCAGCAGTTAGAACTGGACATGGAACAATGGAGTGGTTCCAAATTGGGAAAGGAGTACATCAAGGGTGTATATTGTCACCTTGCTCATTTAACTTATATGCAGAGTACATCATTCAAAATGCCAGGCTGGATGAAGCACAAGCTGGAATCAAGATTTCTGGGAGAAATATCAATAACCTCAGATATGCAGATGACACCGCCCTTGTGGCAGAAAGCAAAGAACCAAAGAGCCTCTTGATGAAGGTGAAAGAGGAGAGTGAAAAAGCTGGCTTGAAACGCAACAATCAAAAAACTAAGATCATGGCATCTGGTGCCATCAGTTCATGGCAAATAGGTGGGAAAACAATGGAGACAGTGAGATACTTTATTTTCTTGGGCTCCAAAATCACTGCAGATGGTGACTGCAGCCATGAAATTAAAAGATGCTTACTCCTTGGAAGAAAAGCTATGACCAACCTAGGCAGCATACTAAAGAGCAGAGACATTACTTTGCTGACAAAGGCCCATCTAGTAAAGGCTATGGTTTTCCCAGTAGTCATGTATGGATGTGAGAGTTGGGCTATAAAAAAGCTAAGTGCCGAAGAACTGATGTTTTGAGATGTGGTGTTGGAGAAGACTCTTGAGAGTCCCTTTGACTGCAAGGAGAGCCAACCAGTCCAACCTAAAGGAAATCAGTCCTGAATGTTCATTGGAAGGACTGATGCTGAAACTGAAACTCCAATACTTTGGCCGTGTGATTCAAAGAACTGACTCATTAGAAAAGACCCTGATGCTGGGCAAGATTGAAGGCAGGAGGAGAGGGGACAACAGAGGATGAGATGATGGTTGGATGCCATCCTTGACTCGATGGACATGAATTTGAGCAAGGTCTAGGAGTTGATGATGGACAGGGAAGCTTGGCGTACTGGTCCATAGGGTCACAAAGAGTCGGACACTACTGAACGATTGAATCAAACTGATGACAGGAAAAAGAACAATACGAAAAGGAAACAAAAGAATAAATATAAAAAACTTTTTCAATTAAAAATATTTTAAAGAAACAATAAAACAAAACAGAAACTCCACAGAATTGCAAAAAGCCATGGTAGAGACAGAAATATATAAAGTGCATAAAAAGTGTGATTAAAAAAAAAATTCTCCCCTTCATAGATCACAGCCTTCTTGTGGCCATGCTGCTGTTGCTAAGTCACTTCAGTCGTGTCCAACTCTGCGACCCCATAGACGGCAGCCCACCAGGCTCCCCTGTCCCTGGGATTCTCCAGGCAAGAACACTGGAGTTGGTTGCCATTTCTTTCTCCAGTGCATGAAAGTGAAAAGTGAAAGTGAAGTTGCTCAGTCGTGTCTGACTCTTTGCAACCCCATGGACAGTTGCCGGGGTCCAGCCCCAGCTGATCTAGGGAGTTCGAAGCGGGGATGGCATCGTTGAGGATCAGGATACAATAGCTTCAATTAGATATTAATTAGAGATGTAAAGAGTAATAGAATGAGGATAGCTCAGTAGGAAAATTCAGTGGAGAAAAGAGGCTGAGTAGCTTGGTTTATGCGGGAGACCAATAAAACTTCAAGACAAGAAGTTTGCACCACTTACTTAGGCCACAGGCGTCCTTCCGTTCTCCCTAAGGAGAGGAGACACTGAGGCCTCCCCGGTCGGATCTTAGAAGCCCAGGCAAAATTAGTAAGCTTGGTGGGTTCCACGCTCCAGATGGAGATTCAGCCAGAGTTTGAGAGAGAGAGCGACATGGGGAGACCAGTATTTCGAGAAACTGATCCCAATTCTTTATTTTCCATGGTCTACTTTTATACACTGAGATGTTATGGAAAAGTCACGCGGGGTCAGCAGTCCTGACTTTTATCAAAGTCAGGTGCTTCATACAAATGTATACAGAGGTCTTAGGGGTGTTACATCATCTTCTGGCCAGGGGGCCTGCTGACAATTTATGACCCTCTCCTTGTGACAGCCGTCAGTCAACCAGGACACTTATTTCTCCAGGGGTGATTATTTTTAAAAAGGACTCCACCTTCCGAAGGTACCAGATAAAGTTACATTCCTATAGGGTGAGGTGTAGTAGGTTTTAATTAAGGAAAGAATTTACTTAGCCTAAGGTTTAATGTGATTAATATCAAAGGTTAATACTTATTTCTTCTATATATTCATTAATGTGTGTAAGGGCAGGGGATGTGGAGACTTAGCAACAAACATTGGCTCAACAAATGAAAAACCTTCACCAATACAATTTCTAATCAGCCCACTATACTTATACTAATGGTTTTCTAACTTTTCTAAGGAACCTGTTTTTAGAAGGTTTAAAGCATCTCGTGCCTCTCACGGTTGGGAGGCTGTGAGCAATCACATGTGGCCGGACAAGCCTGTCAGGCAGGCTAGAGAACCTTCAGAGGAGTTTGTAGGTTGAAACACTCCTATCATGCCCAGGAATTAACTGGAGCTCTAAGTTAACTCCTTCTCCGAAAGAGGTGGTGGGGGACAGCCCCCCATAAAGTCAGAGGTGTAGGTGAGAGCACAAAGCAGCAAAGTAGGCAGACTCTGGTTATGGGGGTAGATGCTCGAGGATTTCCAGGGGGACTCCTGAGGCTCAATCCAGCCTTTGCATATGTCGAGCCTCCTTCCTCATGACCTTTGCCATGGGTGGAGGTCCTCACGCCGGATCCCAACAGACTGTAACCTACCAGGCTCCTCCGTCCTTTGGATTTTCCAAACAAGAATACTGGAGTGGGTTGCCATTTCCTTCTCCCAGAGATCTTCCTGACCCAGGGCTTGAACCCGGGTCTCCTGCATTGTAGGCAGACGCTTTACCATCTGAGCCACCAGGGAAATCCAAATAAAACTGATATTTGTGTGTTGGTTTCATATCTTGTAATGTTATTGAATTCATTTATTAGTTCGAGCAATCTAGGTTTTTCTACATATAATGTCCTGCTTTCTGTGAACAGAGGTAATTTAACTTCCTTTCCAATTTGGATGATTTTTGTTTCCTTTTCTTGCCTAATTTCTCTGGCTAGGGCTTTCAGTACTATGTTGAATAGCATGGTGAAGTGGACATTCTTGTTTAGTTCCTAATCTTAAAGGAAAAGCTTTCAGTGTTCTGTCGTTATATGATGTTAGCTGTGTGTTTTTCATATGCATTCACAGCTGCTTTTATTTATTTGGCTGCACTATGCTCAGCTTGTGGGATCTTAGTTCCCCAACCAGGGACTGAACCCCTGGCTTCTGCAGTGGAAGCATGGTGTCCTAACCACTGGACTGCCAGGAAACTCCCCACAGCTGCTTTTAAATGTCTTAATTTCCCTAAGAATCTCACCTCTGCTTCTTCTCAGGGCCTTAAATGTTCTGTTGTAGTACTCTGCCTGTATTTCTTGCCTCCAACCGCTGATGGGTCTGCAGTTCCTCTGAAGTTTGCATGTGCCACGGCATGTACCGCTGCCTTCATCAGCCTGATATTCAAACTCTGTCGCTGTTTCCATCTGAGCTCAAGTCAGAAGAAGCAGAAATCAGTCTCTTGGGTAGTCCCTCAGTTCAGTTCAGTTCAGTCGCTCAGTCGTGTCCGTCTCTCTTTTTTTTTTTTTTTAATTTTATTTTATTTTTAAACTTTACATAATTGTATTAGTTTTGCCAAATATCAAAATGAATCTGCCACAGGTATACATGTGTTCCCCATCCTGAACCCTCCTCCCTCCTCCCTCCCCATACCCTCCCTCTGGGTCGTCCCAGTGCACCAGCCCCAAGCAACCAGTATCGTGCATCGAACCTGGATTGGCAACTCGTTTCATACATGATATTTTACATGTTTCAATGCCAGTCTCCCAAATCTTCCCACCCTCTCCCTCTCCCACAGAGTCCATAAGACTGTTCTATACATCAGTGTCTCTTTTGCTGTCTCGTACACAGGGTTATTGTTACCATCTTTCTAAATTCCATATATATGCGTTAGTATACTGTATTGGTGTTTTTCTTTCTGTCTTACTTCACTCTGTACAATAGGCTCCAGTTTCATCCACCTCATTAGAACTGATTCAAATGTATTCTTTTTAATGGCTGAGTAATACTCTATTGTGTATATGTACCATAGCTTTCTTATCCATTCATCTGCTGATTGTGTCCGTCTCTTTGTGACCCCATGAATTGCAGCACGCCAGGCCTCCCTGTCCATCACCAACTCCCAGAGTTCACCCAGACTCACGTCCATTGAGTCAGTGATGCCATCCAGCCATCTCATCCTCTGTCATCCGCTTCTCCTCCTGCCCCCAATCCCTCCCAGCATCAGGGTCTTTTCCAATGAGTCAACCCTTCGCATGAGGTGGCCAAAGTACTGGAGTTTCAGCTTTAGCATCATTCCTTCCAAAGAAATCCCAGGGCTGATCTCCTTCACAATGAACTGGTTGGATCTCCTTGCAGTCCAAGGGACTCTCAAGAGTCTTCTCCAACACCACAGTTCAAAAACATCAATTCTTCGGCGCTCAGCCTTCTTCACAGTCCAACTTTCACATCCATACATGACCACAGGAAAAACCATAGCCTTGACTAGACGAACCTTTGTTGGCAAAGTAGTGTCTCTGCTTTTGAATATGCTATCTAGGTTGGTCATAACTTTCCTTCCAAGGAGTAAGTGTCTTTTAATTTCATGGCTGCAGTCACCATCTGCAGTGATTTTGGAGCCCAAAAAAATAAAGTCTGACACTGTTTCCCCATCTATTTCCCATGAAGTGATGGGACCGGATGCCATGATTTTCGTTTTCTGAATGTTGAGCTTTAAGCCAACTTTTTCACTCTCCACTTTCACTTTCATCAAGAGGCTTTTGAGTTCCTCTTCACTTTCTGCCATAAGGGTGGTGTCATCTGCATATCTGAGGTTATTGATATTTCTCCCGGCAATCTTGATTCCAGCTTGTGTTTCTTCCAGTCCAGCGTTTCTCATGATGTACTCTGCATAGAAGTTAAATAATCAGAGTGACAATATATAGCCTTGACATACTCCTTTTCGTATTTGGAACCAGTCTGTTGTTCCATGTCCAGTTCTAACTGTTGCTTCCTGACCTGCATACAGATTTCTCAAGAGGCAGGTGAGGTGGTCTGGTATTCCCATCTCTTTCAGAATTTTCCACAGTTTATTGTGATCCACACAGTCAAAGGCTTTGGCATAGTCAATAAAGCAGAAATAGATGTTTTTCTGGAACTCTCTTGCTTTTTTGATGATCCAGCAGATGTTGGCAATTTGATCTCTGGTTCCTCTGCCTTTTCTAAAACCAGCTTGAACATCAGGAAGTTCATGGTTCACATATTGCTGAAGCCTAGCTTGGAGAATTTTGAGCATTACTTTACTAGCGTGTGAGATGAGTGCAATTGTGCGGTAGTTTGAGCATTCTTTGGCATTGCCAGGGTAGTCCCTAGTCATGCCAGAATACTGTAAATAAGTTCAAAGTGAGAACCAGGTATTAGGTGACTTCCCATTTATTGAGTCAGCAAGAGTGCACAGAAATGCCATGAAATATTCTGTTTAAGTGTTGCTTAAAACTTGGGTATTTTCTTGGTTGCTGAAGATCCTTGACTGTTTTCTCAAGCTCCCACAGCAGTATTTTTGGTCAATCTGTTGTTGTTTACTTGATGTTTCCATGGAGGTAAGGGGGCCTGGACCTTCTGCCGTCTTGCTGACATCACCATCAGATAATGCTAAAAGTTTTATTTTTACTTAAATTCACATTTGATTTATGATCCAGTTTGTACTGGATGATTGCCTGGCTTTGAGTCATAGCGTCACCACATTCTTATTCTTTGGCTTTGGGAAAATTCCTTAATGTCTCATGCCTCAGTTTCTTCACCAGTAAGATGACGGGCAAAGTGGTATCTACCTACTACAGTTATTGAGAGACTTATTCATATATATGTACAGGATTCAGAAAAGTGACTGGAAATTGGTACATTCTCAGTAAGTACTCCTGAATGTAAATATTTTTTATAGAATTTTGATCTGGTAATCCATTTGTGCCTTGGAAGCTCACTGGGGACTGACCTAATTAATTTTCAGAAAAGGCTCAACTCTACCACTTTGCATAACTTGAAGATCCTCATGGCTGGGTGGGAGTACTGAGAAAGACAGACTCAAGTTTGAACAGTGGATTCTATTGTGCTAAATAAATATGTGTTTCCTTTCCCTTCCCTTTCCTTGTACCCATACACAGTTTGAATACAGAGTGTTCCATGTAAGTTATTTATTGATTGATCTAACCATTAGCTCAATTTATAGAAACTTTCAATGTCTTCCTTGTTTATAGATATCCTGGGGACAAAGCTCATTAAAAAAAAAATTTCCTAGAACCTAGATGTACCTCTGCGCTCAGTTCCCCAAGAACTTCCTTTTTCAGTCTGTCTAAACTTTATTTGTCTCTCTATCTAAGCTTAAGGTTTTTAATATGTTCATTTTCTAAAATTAAGGCTTAATTGATTTACAATATTAATTTCAGATGTCCAACATAGTGATTCAATAGTTTTATAGATTTTATGCTGTTTAAAGTTATAAAATATTGGCTTTATTCTCTGTGCTATATAGTATATTCTTGTATCTTTATTCTATAAATGATAGTACTTCTTAATTCCTTACCCCTTTTTTTCCCCTCCTCCATCCCTGGGAAATGATAACCACTAGTTTGCTCTCTATATCTGAGTCTATTTCTGTTTTGTCATATTTATTCATTTTTTAAAGAACTTTTTATTTTGTATTGGGCTATGGCTGATTAACAGTGTTGTGATGGTTTCAGGTGAACAGTGAGGGGACTCAGCCACACATATACATGTATCCGTTCTCCCCAAAACTCCCCTCCCATCCAGGCTCTCATTATCATTTATTTTTTATATTCCACACATAAGTGATAACATACAGTATTTGTCTTTCTCTGACTTATTTCATTAAGCATAATACCCTCCAGTTCCATCCATGTTGTTGCAAATGGCAAAGTTTCTTTCCTTTTATGGCGCATAATAATGCTCCATTATATATATACATACCATATCTTCTTTATCTATTCATCTGTTAATGGACATTTAGGTTGCTTTAATAGTTTGGTAACTCTAAATAGTGCTGCTCTGAATATTTGGATTTGAATTAGTGTTTTTGTTTTATTCAGAATTATACCCAAGGGTGGAATTGCTGGATCATATAGTAGTTCTACTTTTAGTTTTTTGAGCAAACTCCATACTGTCTTTCACAACGGCTGTACCAGTTACTATTTCCACCAGCAAGTATACTAGGGTTTTCTTTCCTCCACATCCTTGCCAATATGTATTATTTGTGGTCTTTTTGATGATAGCCATTCTGACAGGTGTGAGGTGATATTTTATTGTAGTTTTGATTTATAGCTCCCTGGTGACCAGCAATGTTGAGCGTCTTTTCATGTGCCTGTTGGCTGTCTGCAGGTCCTGTTTGGGAAAGTGTCTATTCAGGTCTTCTGCCCATTTTGTAGTCAGGTTGTTTGTTTTTTGAGTTGTATAAGTTGCTTATAAACTTTGAATATTAACCCCTGATTGGTCATATCTTTTGCAAATATTTTCTCCCATTAAATAGATTATCTTTTATTTTTATCAATTGTTTCCTTTGCTGTACAAAAGCTTTTAAGGGTAATTATTTTCCATTTGTTTATTTTTGTTTCCTTTGCCTTAGGAGACAGATCCAGAAAAATATTGCCTCAATTTATGCCAAAGAGTGTTCTGTGTATGTTTTCCTCTAGGAGTTTTATGGTTTTTGAACTTACATTTAGCTCTTTAATTCATTTGAGTTTATTTTTGCATACAATGTGAAGAAATGTTCTAATCTTTTTTCTTTTACATATAACTGTCTGGTGTTCCAAGCATCATTCTTTAAAATAAACAAAACAGTTTCATTTTTTAAAGTTTTTAAGACTTTTTATTTTAATTTGCTTATTCATTTATTTTGAGCTTTATTGATATGATTGACATATAACATTGTATAAATTTAAGGTGTACAACACAATGATTTGAGAGATTTATTTATTACATAATGATTACCATGATAGTGTTGGTTAACACATCCAAAACCTCACATAGTTACCATGTATTTGTTTTGGTGAGAACTTTTAAATCTACTCCCTTAGCATGTCTTTAAAATTTTTTTAAATTGACCTAATATAGTTGATGTACAACATTATACAAGTTATAGATATACAGCATAGTGATTCATAAATTTTAAAGGTTTTACTACATTTATAGTTACTATAAAATATTGTATATATTACCTTCACTGAACAATATATCCTTGTAGGTTATTTATTTTACACATAGTCTTTTTTACCTCTTAATCCTCTATCCCTGTCTTACTCCTTCCCTTCCCCCTCCTCACTGCTAACCTACAATTAGTTCTCTGAATTTGTAAATCTATTTCTTTTTTGTTATTTTCAGTACTTTGTTTTATATTTTATATTCTACATATAAGCAATATCATACAGTATTTGTTTTTCTTGGTCTATTTTCTTTTTTAAGGAAAATTGTTTTATTAAATTTTTTAATTCAATGAAAGATTCCTTAAATTCTATAGTGCTTTACAATCTTCAAATTTTCATGTACATGATTTCATATAACCCCATAATAATCCTTTAAGAAAATCCCCCGATATGTTCCCTCCCCACCCCCTTCTCCCCATGGTAACTACTAGTTCATTCTCTATATCTATGTCTGCTTCCTTTTTGTTTTATTCACTTATTTGTTGTATTTTTTAGATTCCATGTACGAGTGATGTCCTACAGTATTTGTCTTTCTCTGTATGACACTTCATTTAGCATAATGCCCTCCAAGTCCATCCATGTTGCTGTACATGGCAACATTTTATTCCTTTTTATGGCTGAGTACTTTGGCCACCTCATGCAAAGAGTTGACTCATTGGAAAGGACTCTGATGCTAGGAGGGATTGGGGGCAGGAGGAGAAGGGGACGACAGAGGATGAGATGGCTGGATGGCATCACTGACTCGATGGACATGAGTCTGAGTGATCTCCGGGAGTTGGTGATGGACAGGGAGGCCTGGCGTGCTGCGATTCATGGGGTCGCAAAGAGTCAGACATGACTGAGAGACTGATCTGATCTGAATGTTCCCCTGTATATATACCTATCTTCTTTATCCATTCATCTGTTGATGGATACTTAGGTAGCTTCCATAACTGGCAACTCTAAATAATGTCTCAGTGAACAGCATTTTTTGAATTAGTGTTTTTTGTTTTTTTCCAGGTATATACCTTGTAGTGGAATTTTCAGGTCATATGGCAGTTCTATTTGTATTTTTTTGAGAAATCTCCATACTGTTTTCCACATCCTCACCAGCATTTGTTATTTGTGTTCTTTTTGATGATAGCCATTATGACATGTCCTACAGCAATCAAAACAGTACGGTGCTGGCACAAAATCAGAAATATAGACAAATGGAACAAGATAGAAAACCCAGAGATAAACCTACACACCTATGGGCACCTTATCTTTGAAAAGGAAGCAAAAATATACAATGGAGAAAAGAGAGCATCTTCAATAAATGGTGCTGGGAAAGCTGGACAGCTACATGTAAAAGAATGAAATGAGAACACTTCCTAATACCATACACAAAAAAAAACTCAAAATGAATTAAAAACCTAGTTGTAAGACCAGAAACTACAAAACTCTTAGAGAAAAACATCGGCAGAACACTCTTTGATATAAACCACAGCAAGATCCTCTTTGGCCCACCTCATAGAGTAATGGAAATAAAAATAAAAATAAGCAAATGGGACCTAATTAAAGTTAAAAGCTTTTTCACAGCAAAGAAAACTATAAACAAGATGAAAAGACAACCCTCAGAATGGGAGAAAATAATTGTAAATGAAGCAACTGACAAAAGATTAATTTTGAAAATATACAGGCTGTTCATGAGTTCAATATCAGAAAAAAAAAATAAAAAAATGGGCAGAAGACCTAAATAGACATTTATCCATAGAAGACATACAGACAGCCAGCAAACACATGAAAAGATGCTCAAAATTACTCATTATTAGAGAAATACAAATCAAAACTACAATGAGGTATCACCTCACACCGGTCAGAATGGCTGTCATAAAAAAATCTACAAACAATAAATGCCAGAGAGGGAATGGAGAAAAGGGAACCTTCTTTTGCTGTGGTGGGAATGTCAATTGATACAACAACTATGGAGAACAGTGTGAATTCCTTAAAAACTAGGAATAAAACTACCTTATGACCCAACAATTCCAATTCTGGGCATATACCCTGAGAAAACAATGACTGAAAAAGACACATGTGCCCCAGTGCTCATTGCAGCACTGATTACAATAGCCAGGACGCGGAAGCAGCCTGGGTGTCCATCAGCAGATGAATGGATCAAAAAGTTTTAGTACATACATACAATGGAATATTACTCAGCCATGAAAAGGAACAAATTTTAGTCAGTTCTAGTGAGGTAGATGAACTTTGAGCCTGTCATACAGAGTAAAGTAAATCAGAAAGGGAAAACAAATACTGTATATTAAGGCATATATATGGGATCTAGAAAAACGGTACTGATGAACCAATTGGCAAGGCAGGAATAGAGACACAGATATAGAGAATGGACTCGTGGACACAGTGGGACACAGGGAGGGAAGAAGAGGCTGGGACGAATTGAGAGAATGGTGTTGAAATATACACATCACAATGTGTAAAATAGCAGAAACAGAACACAGCTTTATAAAGAAATTATCCTCCAATTTAAAAATTGAAAAAGAAAGAGAACAACAGAAGAATTTGGTGCTAACAAAGGGAATAATAGTATGGGTAAGTTAGACAGAGTGCCTGATGAACTATGGATGGAGGTTGGTGACATTGTACAGGAGACAGGGGTCAAGACCATCCCCATGGAAAAGAAATGCAAAAAAGAAAAATGGCTGTCTGAGGAGGCCTTACAAATAGCTGTGAAAAGAAGAGAAGGAAAAAGCAAAGGAGAAAAGGAAAGATAAGCATCTGAATGCAGAGTTCCAAAGAATAGCAAGGAGAGATAAGAAAGCCTTCCTCAGTGATCAATGCAAAGAAATAGAGGAAAACAACAGAATGGGAAAGACTAGAGATCTCTTCAAGAAAATTAGAGATACCAAGGGGACATTTCATGTGAAGATGGGCTCGATAAAGGACAGAAATGGTAGGGACCTAACAGAAGCAGAAGATATTAAGAAGAGGTGGCAAGAATACACAGAAGAACTGTACAAAAAAGAGCTTCATGACCAAGATAATCACAATGGTGTGATCACTCACCTAGAGCCAGACATCCTGGAATGTGAGGTCAAATGGGCCTTAGAAAGCATCACTATGAACAAAGCTAATGGAGGTGATGAAATTCCAGTTGAGCTATTTCAAATCCTGAAAGATGATGCTGTGAAAGTGCTACACTCAATATGCCAGCAAATTTGGAAAACTCAGCAGTGGCCACAGGACTGAAAAGGTCAGTTTTCATTCCAGTCCCAAAGAAAGGCAATGCCAAAGAATGCTCAAACTACTGCACAATTGCACTCATCTCACACGCTAGTAAAGTAATGCTGAAAATTCTCCAAGCCAGGCTTCAACAGTACGTGAACCATGAACTTCCAGATGTTCAAGCTGGTTTTAGAAAAGGCAGAGGAACCAGAGATCAAATTGCCAACATCGGCTGGATCATGGGAAAAGCAAGAGAGTTCCAGAAAAACATCTATTTCTGCTTTATTGACTATGCCAAAGCCTTTGACTGTGTGGACCACAATCAACTGTGGAAAATTCTGAAAGAGATGGGAATACCAGACCACCCGATCTGCTTCTTGAGAAATCTGTATGCAGGTCAGGAAGCAACAGTTAGAACTGGGCATGGAACTACAGACTGGTTCCAAATAGGAAAAGGAGTACGTCAAGGCTGTATATTGTCACTCTGCTTATTTAACTTCTATGCAGAGTACATCATGAGAAACACTGGGCTGGAGGAAGCACAAACTGGAATCAAGATTGCCAGGAGAAATATCAATAACCTCAGATATGCAGATGACACCACCCTTATGGCAGAAAGTGAAGAGGAATTAAAAAGCCTGTTGATGGAAGTGAAAGAGGACAGTGAAAAAGTTGGCTTAAAGCTCAACATTCAGAAAACTAAGATCATGGCATCTGGTCCCATCACTTCATGGCACATAGATGGGGAAAGAGTGTCAGACTTTATTTTTTTGGGCTCCAAAATCACTGCAGATGGTGACTGCAGCCATGAAATTAAAAGACGCTTACTCCTTGGAAGGAAAGTTATGGCCAACCTAGACAGCATATTCAAAAGCAGAGACATTACTTTGCCCACAAAGGTCCATCTAGTCAAGGCTATGGTTTTTCCAGTGGTCATATATGGATGTGAGAGTTGGACTGTGAAGAAGGCTGAGCACCAAAGAATTGATGCTTTTGAACTGTGGTGTTGGAGAAGACTCTTGGGAGTCCCTTGGACTGCAAGGAGAACCAACCAGTCCATTCTAAAGGAGATCAGTCCTGGGTGTTCATTGGAAGGACTGATGCTAAAGCTGAAACTCCAATACTTTGGGCACCTCATGTGAAGAGTTGACTCATTGGAAAAGACTCTGATGCTGGGAGGGATTGGGGGCAGGAGGAGAAGGGGATGACAGAGGATGATATGGCTGGATGGCATCACTGACTCAATGGACGTGAGTCTGAGTGAACTCCGGGAGTTGGTGATGGACAGGGAGGCCTGGTGTGCTGCGATTCATGGGGTCGCAAAGAGTCGGACACGACTGAGCGACTGAACTGAACTGAATTGAAGTTATTTGTTAGAGATTTTAAAATCTTTGACAGCAGTGACTTTACTAGACTTTTTTTGTATCAGCTGTACTGTGTTGTTTCATTTACTGGTATACATTATATTTTATCTCCAATCATCTTCCTCCTGGTGTATAGGTTATTGTTGTCTGGGATTTTGGTTCTATCTTAAAAAAATTTTAACATTGAAAATTGGACACAGTTACTATTGTTTTACACAGTTGGCATTTATTTAGATTTTACTTCATGCTTTTAATATTCTTTGGAATATTCTGTTTTTTAAAAAATTTATTTATTTTAATTGGAGGCTAATTACTTTACAATATTGTAGTGGTTTTTGCCATACATTGACATGAATTAGCCATGGGTGTACATGTGTTCCCCATCCTGATTCTGGAATCTTTCCTCCTGAAGTACATCCTTTGGAAGATCTTTTAGTGAGGTTCTGTTCACGGTAAAACCTATCAGCTCCTATTACCTGGAAATGTCTTACTTTATCTTTATTACTGAAATATAATTTCTTTGGTTGTAGAATTCTAGGTTGACTGTTATTTTCTTCAATTCTGGAAAATTCTTGGTTATTATTTCTTCATTATCACCATTCTCTCAGTCTATCTATTCTTTCCTAGTATATCAGATTAAGTTCATACAGAATGTTCTCCCTGTATCTTACATGGCTGTTAAGTTCTTTTTCATATTTTCATGTGTTTGTTTCTAAGTAATTTGTATCTAAATAGAGACAATTTTTTTCTAGCTCTTTCTTCCAGTTTGCTAATTATGTTTTTAATCAAGTCTAACCTTCTATTAAATCTATCCCTGTGCATTAGGCAGCATGTCAGTCTCATAAATCTTTCCTTATGTTTTTAATATAATTTACATTTTTCACTTCTAAAAGTCCTCTTTAGTTATTCTTCAAACCAAACTGGGAAGTTATTCTATTTCCCTTGATTGTGTTTTTAATTTCTCTGGACTTTTTCAGTTTTCTTATTTTAAAAATGGGAAATGGCTTCGTGATCTTTAAGCACACATTCAGTTCATAAACACTCCCTGCCTTCCTCTTGGCTTAGAGTGTGCCACACTGGTAGTGATGGGCTGTTAGGTCAGAACTCTCCTGTTGAATTGTCCTCTTCTTTTGAGTAGCTTAGGAACTCAGCCTTAGTCTCAATGACCTACTCTAGCGCTGCCATACATCGAGGAATCAGCATTTCCATTGCACTGGATAAGACTGGGAAACTTCAGTTCCAATACCTGCCTGGTGCACAACAGCCTGGAGCACAGTGTCTGATTCTCACTCCTCCACCCCATGCTCATGGGCTCCAAGATGGGAACATTTCCAGAGAAAGCAATTTCCCAACCTTCCCCAGAGCATAGTTGAAAGTGTTTCCTGAAGTTTAACTTACATCTCCATCAAGTATCACCAGAAATTTTATTTCTTTCATTTCTAACCTTGAAAAGATAGGGTCACATCCTTGGTATTGAATGGAAGCCCTTCAGACAAATAGAGGCTCAAGGAAGAAGCAGCATTCTGATTATTTGGCTTAAGTAGTTTAAAAATAATAATGGGCTTCCCCAGTGGCTCAATAGTAAAGAATCTGTCTGCAATGCAGGAGCCATAGGAGACTTGGTTTCGATCCCTGGGTCGGGAAGATCCACTGGAGAAGGGAATGACAACTAGGTCTGGTTCTGGTTTGGACTAGCTCACTTTTACTGCAAGGAATCTGGGAGATATTTTTATGTAATTTACAGTTCAGTTCAGTCCCTCAGTCTTGTCTGAACTTTGCGACTCCATGAACTGCAGCACACCAGGCGTCCCTGTCCATCACCAACTCCCAGAGCTTGTCAAACTCATGTCCATCGAGTCTGTGATGTCATCCAACCATCTCATCCTCTGTTGTCCTCTTCTCCTCCCACCTTCAATCTTGCCCAGCAGCAGGGTCTTTTCCAATGAGTAAGTTCTTCGCAGCAGGTGACCATAGTATTGGAGTGTCAGCTTCAGCATCAGTCTTTCCAATGAATATGCAGGACTGATTTCCTTTAGGATGGACTGGTTTGATCTCCTTGCAGTTCAAGGGATTCTCAAGAGTCTTCTCAGCAGAAATAGATATTTTTCTGGAGCTCTCTTGCTTTTTTGATGATCCAGCGGATGTTGGCAATTTGATCTCTTGCTCCTCTGCCTTTTCTAAATCCAGGTTGAACATCTGGAAGTTCACGGTTCATGTACTGTTGAAGCCTGGCTTGGAGAATTTCGAGCATTATTTTACTAGCATGTGAGGTGAGTGCAATTTTCCAGTAGTTTGAACATTCTTTGGCATTGCTTTTCTTTGGGATTGGAATGAAAACTGACCTTTTCCAGTCCTGTGGCCACTACTGAGTTTTCCAAATTTGCTGGCATAATGGATACAGCACTTTAACAGCATCATTTTTCAGGGTTTGAAATAGCTCCACTGGAATTCCATCACCTCCACTAGCTTTGTTTGTAGGGATGCTTCCTATGGCCCACTTGACTTCACATTCCAGAATGTCTGGCTGTAGGTAAGTGATTACATCATCATGGCTACTGGGTCATGAAGATCTTTTTTGTACAGTTCTTCTGTGTATTCTTGCCATCTCTTCTTAATATCTTCTGCTTCTGTTAGGTCCATACCATTTCTGACCTTTATTGTACCCATCTTTGCATGAAATTCCCTTGTTATTTCTACTTTTCTTAAAGAGATCTCTAGTCTTTCCCATTCTATTGTTTTCCTCTATTTCTTTGCACTAATCACTGAGGAAAGCTTTCTTCTCTCTCCTTGCTATTCTTTGGAACTCTGCATTCAAATGCTTATATGTTTCTTTTCTTCTTTGCCTTTAGCTTCTCTTCTTTTCTCAGCTATTTGTAAGCCCCCCTCAGACACCATTTTGTCTTTTTGCATTTCTTTTTCTTGGGGATGATCTTGATCACTGCCTCCTGTACAATTCACAAACCTCTATCCATAATTCTGTAATTTACATGTGAAACTAAAAATTTAAACTTTTGAATACATGCAAGGCGTCAGATGAAGAATCCTGTTTATGCAACTTAGAGCAAAACAAGCTTTCTCGGACCTCCCTGGTGGTCTGTTGGTTAAGATTTTGTGTTCCCAGTACAAGGCGGCCCACGTTGAATCCTAGTTCAGGCCAAGGAGCTAGGATTCTGCATGTTGCAAAGAAGGTCCCACGTGCAGCAATGAAGAGTCCACGAGCCGCAACTAAGACCTGGTGCAGCCAAATAAAAGCTAAACAAACTAAGCTTTCTACTTCTCAGTTCCTTCATTTGCAAAATGGAGGTGATAGTTGTGCCTGTTTCATAGAGCTTGGTTTTTGTGGGGGATCGGGCGGGGATTCAGTTAGAAAATAAATGTACGTGATACATGTAAGTAAGCCTCAACAATGATGGCTGTTATTGTGACCAACTAGTCCGGGTGCTTACTCCTGCATGCTGCATTGTTCTCACTCGCGCAGCCTCAATTCCTTCTCTGTCAAGCAGGAAGACGAACAACCGATGATGAATATAAAATGTTTGGTAAAGGAGGGTGAAAAGGTACTGAGTTTTTGTTCCTGACCGGGTCCCCTTCCTTCTCCTCCACCTCTCATTCCTCATCCTTTCCCCTGACGCCTGTTAATAGATTCTTGGCATCCGAAGGGGCCCAACTCCAAGTTCTAACTTGCTTCTTAATCTACAGTTCTGGCATCTGGCCCTTGATGTACTCCCTGGGTTCTAAGAAGATCTCTGGTGGCAGGAAGAGAAGATGTAAAGCCCTGGGATTCCAAGGGGAACTTGACTTGACTCCCCATACTCACAGAGTAAAGCTTCAGCTTGGGATTCCCAGAGTTAGACCTCCACGTGGCTTGTGTGGGCGGTACATTCTGGGGTAGAATGTGGCATGTTTTTACCTCTTGAGAGTTACCTGAGTCATTCTCAACCGTTGCTTTGGTTAAGGCATATGTTACATATAGCTGTTCTATGCACTTACCCTTCTATGAGTGTTCCCAGGTTTTGATGCAGAAATTAAAAAGGTTACTCACTGAAATTTGTAGTAGAGATCTGGAGTGAGGCTGTTGGTTTTAAGAGTCACTACTCCACTCTTTTCTTTCTCCCCTCAAGAAAGCATGTAGAAAGGAAATGAGGGAGCATAGCTTTGTAGAGATAATATTCTAGCCCATGCTCATCTCCTCCCTCATAGGCTCCTACCACCTTGCCTGCCTCAGTGTCTTCTTGGTCTGAATTTTGCCCCATCTCTTTCAGGCAAGTCATTTTGTAAACAAGTAGACCCCATGGAGCCTTCCTAGGACAGGCCTTTCCCCCATATTCTCTGCTTTAGCTTCCCTCTGAAGTACCTGAAAAAACAAAAAAAGTGAAAATGTTAGTTGCTCAGTTGTGTCTGACTCTTTGTGACCACATGGACTGTAGCCCACCAGGTTCCTCTGTCCATGGAATTCTCCAGGCAAGAATATTGGAGTGGGTTGCCATGCCCTTCTCCAGGGGATCTTCCTGACCCAGGGACTGGACCCGGGTCTCCTGCAGTGCAGGCAGTTTCTTTATTGTTTGAGCCACCAGGAAAGCCCCTGAAGTACCTAAATAACAGTATTTGATGCACATTTCCTGAGTTGCTTTACAGATATGAGCCCCCAGCCTCCGACCAAATGGAAGATATTAACCACTTGATGACCATGAGCATATAGCCCCAGGCCTCCTGGAGCCTAAGGACTGTTAATGTTAACTCCTGTAACATCACCATGTTATCTCACCATCACCCAATCAGAGAACAGTGCACAAGCTGATCACAGACCCGGCAACCCAACTGGCCCTGTGCTCTGCCCCGCATGTGGCTTTAAAAAATGCTTTGTTGAAACCCTTTGGAGAGTTCAGGGCTTTTTAGAGCATGAGCCCCCATCTGTTTGCATGGCCCTGCAATAAACCTTTCTCTGCTCCAAACTTCGATGTTTCAGTTTGGCCTCATTGTGTGTCGGGCACAGGAACTTGCACTGTTGGGGATTTTCTCCTCGGGACTTGGAAGCGATGAACCTGAAAGACTGACACTCGGACAGTCTCTTGCAAGGACTGACAAGTTTATTTCTGCAGTCAAGCCTTTTTATAGAAGCAGGAACAAAGAGCTTAAAGTATACGGCCAGCAGAGTGCATACGGGGTTAACACATAATCAGTAAAAACATTTCAAGGACAGCGGGCTCTAAGTGACTCATGTGCTTATCCCACAACCCATTTTCTCAAGTAATATCCCTATTTATTATTAAATCTTGGCGCCGAGCATAACCAAAGGCAGGAGATGTTTTTCTGTCCGCAGTACAAAGCCGGGTACTTCTGGCCCTTCGCCATTTTCCCAAGGACTTTCTCCTTTTACGGCTATTTTGCACTATGCTTCCCAACATGCACTAACAATTTCTCTCTCCAGACTAGCAGCATTGTGCTGTGGCAAGAGCTAGACTTCTGAGTCAGGCAGTCCTGGCTGTGAATTCTCTTCCAACACCTGGCTGTAGAATCTTCAGTGAGTCACTCTATCCCACTAAGCTTTGTGTCCTCACCCTTAACCTGGGAATAATTCCTCTCTCAGTGCATTGGAGGCAAAGGCCTCATGCGTGCTCTATGCACACACAAATCTCCAGGTGCCTCCAGGTACATGATCTCTAATCCCTTCAGCCATGATATGCTGGGATATTATCCTAATTGATCAGCTGAGGAAGTGAGACTCAGAGAGGTTCAGTGGCTCGTGTGGCAGAGCTGGTCTGTGTCCTGTCCTTCCCTTAGGGGCTTACCTTGACTTTGCCTTTTGGTTGCTTCCTGTGCCTGGAGAACCCACCACAGTAAGGTCTGATGAAAGGCAATACCTCACTTCCCACACCAAAAGCTAGAGTATTGCTGGTTACTTGCTTTCCCTGACCCTGAAGCCAGCGAGTGGGTGCTGACCTAGGCTCAGCTAGGATGCTCCCATCCATGATTTTGAATCTGGGGGAAATGAAAAAGCATTAGACAGAGATAGCTCTGGCAGCAGTAGATGAGAGCATGGTGGTGGTCCAATAGCCAAAGCAGCATTCCCTGGCCACAGTGCCATCTATCGGGCTGCCCCTGTGGCAGGAGCTCGGCCGTGGCTCAGGTCACAGGTCTCCTTTGGCATCTACCCACTTATGCTCCTGTCAATGTTGTGAGCCTCTTGATAGTCTTCCTCAAATTCCTTTTCAACTTAAATCACTCAGATTTCATTTCCGATTTTTGTCACCGAGAACCTCATGTGGCAGTTCTACAACAAAAAAACTATCTCCGAACATTTTTATCTTCTGCCTAATACTCCCACCCAAATGCTGGGAGTCATTTCCCTCCAAACTACAGATTGGGTCTGTGGTTCCGTCCTCCATTCTTCTCTCCCCCTACTTCATCCTCTTTGGACAGCTGATTTCCGTGCCCCTGGGGCCTCAATTTTATATCCGATGGGCAGAGGCCAGCAAAGAGCCCTTTGCTTCCTTGTTCTTGCCTCTGCTCTTCCCTGATTTGTTTCTTCAGGGCCCAGGAGGTTTGTTTTTCTTAGCCCAGAGGGTTTATGGTGAGCTCTTCCCCAGGGACCTTGCTCTCCCCGAGTCCCACCTTCTTCTTCTTTCTCTGCCTGGACTTCACTGGGTCAGGATTCCTCCTTTTTTCTAAGAGCCTCAAGAAGGCATGGCCTTTGTCATGACACTAACAGGGTTATTAAAGATAAACAGCCCAGAAGACACTTTGGAAAGTGACTCCTCCCTTGGTGTAGACAGGTTCTAGGGAGTTCACCATGTTCATCATGACTGTTGGTGGTGAATCATCTTGCACTGGAAACTCCAAGGGAGCTGATTTAATCCAGGCCTGGAATGGCTCAGCTGTATTCCCTAGCCCAGCCTGGAGTTATGTCCATCTGCTTTATTTGTCTGTCCAGCCTATAATTCTTAGAAGATTGTCCCATTCTTCCCTTCCACTGGCTGCTGATCACAAGATCTACTTTCTAGGTTGAGAGGTGGGCCCAACTAAGCATGGATGGGCAGGATGAAAATATAAATGAATGCTCTGGCTTCCCAGGTGGCTCAGTGATAAAGAATCCTCCTGCCAAGCCGGAGACGTGAGTTCAACCCCTGGGTCAAGAAGATCCCCTGGAGAAGGAAATGGCAATCAACTCCAGTATTCCTGCCTGAGAAATCCCTTGGACAGAGGAACTTGATGGGCTACAGTCCATGGGGTCACAAAGAGTTGGACATGACTTAGCAACTAGAACAACCTGGGAGAAAGAAGCCCTTTCTTTCCCCTTGAATGGCAACCTATGAAGATATAATCTTGGAGTTGCTTCTGACTGTATTTCTTGCCAGAAGAACGAAGGAAGCTGCATTAGATTCCTAGGGCTGCTGAAACAAATTACCATAAAATTAGGTGGATTAAAACAGCAGAAATTTATTTTCTCACAGCACTGGAGACTAGAAGTTCAAGACCCGTGTCACAAGGTTGGTTCCTTCGGAGACCTCTGAGGCAGAGTCTGTTACATGCCTCCTCCTAGTTTTCGGAGGTTTCTGCAATCCTTGGCATTCCTTGGCTTGCAGATGCACCACTCCAATCTGCCTCCATCTTCACATGGCTGTCTTCCCTCTGTGTATGTTTGTGTTCAAATTTCCCTTTTATCAGGACACCAGTTACTGGATTAGAGACCATATAAATCCAATATGGCCTCATCTTAACTTGATTACATCTGCAAAGACTATTTCCAAATAAAATCACCTTCACAGGTTTTGGGTAGATATGAATTTTGGGGAACATCAATCAAACCAATATGGACGCTAACTTAGGAAAGCAGAATCATATATGATATTATTCATGTTTCAATCAAGAGGTGGGAAGAGAGAAGCTTAATGATGACTTATCAGTTCCTGAACCCAATTAGTCTTGGTGAAGTAAGCTTCATCCTGGACTTTTCAGATATGTGAGCCAAAGCATTGTCTTTTCCCTAAGGGAGTTTGGGTTTGATTTCCAGCACCTGAATTGGAAAAAGCCCTAATATAGAGGTACATAGAAAACCCAAATTAAGTAGGCTGGGATTTTAACAATGGACCAAATGCAGTAAGAAAATGTCTCCTCCGTCTATCCTTTCTTCCTATAAATATGCCATTTTCAGGACATCATGCTGATCTTGAGTCCTCCTGGTAGGAAAGCTGTCTAGTGAGAGGGTTTACCACTTTATTTACTTCTGTCTACTTGGATAAATAAGAGGTAATAGTACCAGAAGATCCACAGTCCAGATGTTTAGGACTCTAGGTAGAAAAGGTTGTAGCTCAAAGGAAAGAGGTCCTTGGGGGTCTAAGTTTGGTCATTAAGAAAGGATTTGGGGAGAGAGAACACTTTCAGCTAGGCCTGGAAGGACAGGGCAGGTGTTAATGAGGAACAGAGTGTGGAGGGAACATCTAGAATGTAATTGGTATCCTCCTAGGCGGACGTGTGGACTGGACAGGCAGAGGCAGGGAGGTGAGTTCTAATTGGTGATGAGGAGATCAGGGCAGAGATAAAAAGTCCATGGGCCAGGAGATGCCTAGGAAGCCAGGTCCTGTTTTGCAGGCTCAAAAAAGAGCAAAAAAGAACTGTTATCTCCCATCCACCCTGACTCCAGCTGAACTGAGATGTGGGGCCCCTGGCTCAGGCACTCAATGATGAGGTTTGCTGCCCTGTGGGTTCATGTGGCTAATCTGTGTTTTAACAGTGCTGTGGTTTGAGTTTGTCTGTTCCTTTAGGGTCTTCTAATTGTAGATGTCAGAAATTTGGGTATTGTTGAAATCTTTCTCTTTTGCTTGTTACTATTATGCAAGCTAAGGTCTGATTCTAGTACTTCCATCCTTGATTTTTTTTCCTCTGTCTCTCCAAATACCCTGACTCTGCTGACCCTTCTCAAGGGCTTGCAGGAGAGAGAAGCAGGAAAGGGGATGAACTGCCAGCTGGGGTCTTTGTCTGGTATTTGGAGGATTCTGTTTGTGGGCCAGGGAAACTAACACTGAAGTCTCGCCAGGGTCTCTGCCTCCAACTTCCACCTCACAGGCTGCTTCCTGCCAGATTCCCTCAGGGATTTCTCTTAGGGTTAGAAATGATTGTGACTGTTGGTGAAGAGTTCTGTCTCTCGGTGATCTCTTTGTCCACGGCAGCCTGGATGTTCTTGGCTACCTGGAGGCCGGACTTGATAGCTGTGTCTATCCAGGCGTGGGGCAGGCAGGTGTGCTCGCCAGCAAAGTGGATGCGGCCCTCTGGCTGGAAAAGTTGCTGCGAATAGTCCACAAACTGATAGGGTGTGAACTCAGTGAAGGCGCCCATGAAGAGGGGGTCCAGAGACCAGCGCTTGAC
Organism: Bubalus bubalis; assembly: GCF_019923935.1. Classification (NCBI taxonomy): domain Eukaryota; kingdom Metazoa; phylum Chordata; class Mammalia; order Artiodactyla; family Bovidae; genus Bubalus; species Bubalus bubalis. The sequence continues at coordinate 102,762,388 of NC_059162.1, read as the reverse complement.
CACAGAAGAGGGGCACATGCGCCGCAGCTCCTCCTTGGGAATCTGGTGCACCGCCGCCAGGTCCCTCAGGACGATATCCACCACCTGGTCCTGCTGCATGGATATGAAGAAGAGGGAGTCTTTGTCCACGGTGTAGGAGGCCAGCAGGACGCCCTTGCCGCTGGGGAGGTGGTGGCTGGGGTAGTAGATGTAGCGAGAGGGCAGGTCGGTGATGGAGACCCCGCCCTGGATGCCGTCCCGCTCCCAGAAGGACTCGTTGCACGCCAGAACCACTTTGGTGGCGCTGGTATAATGCACTGAGCGGAGCGCGTCCATCTTGTCTTGGGAGAGCGGGGGCTCAAAGGTGATGAGACGCGTCGCCTTGGCTGAGGCGGAGATGATGACAAAGTCTGCGGTGAGGGTGCGCAAGGTAGAGTTGGTTTCTCTCGTCCGGTAGGAAATTCGAACCTCAGGCCCATCTCTTACTACCTTCTCCACCTTGGAGCCCAGATGGATGGTGCCAGGTTTCAGGCTGGCGTTAAGGGCTTTGGGAAGCTGGTCAAAGCCACCGGTGATCTCGGAAAAGCTGTAGTGGTGAAGAGAGGGAAGGAGGAGGGGGGTAGTGTGGGAGGCACAAAGTCAGTCTGCTGAGTTGCCAGCAGTGATCCCAGTCCAAAAAGGGAGGAAACGGGCCTCCTGCAGTATGTGGTGGATACTTCATGCGTGCTCAGTCATGTCTGACTCTTTTGTAACCCCACGGACTGTAGCATACCAGTTTCCTCTGTCCGTGGAATTCTCCAGGCAAGAATACTGGAGTGGGGTGCCACTTCCTTCTCCAGGGGATCTTCCGCACCCAAGGATGGAACCTGCGTTTCTTGGGTCTCCTGCATTGCAGGCAGATTCTTTACCACTGAGGAACCGGGGAAGTCCACGTACTTCACACATCTCACCTTAACTAGCCTCTGTGAGAGAGGATTCATTGCTTACTTTTATAGTTTGGAAAATGAACACCCAGAAAAAAGGGACTTTCTCACGATGACATGTGCAATCTAGCAGGAAAGCCCATGGCTTCAGCCACCATGCAATTCTGCATCCCAGGAGGCGTCCTGCAGACCTACGTGTTCCAGCCCTTGCCCAGCTTGTGTGAATCTGAGTTGCATGACTTCTCTGAGCCTCAGCCTCCTCACTGGTAACATGACTCTGAATTATAGTGCCCTGCCTTCCAAGTGATCATAGCATTAAATGTGATCATCCTTGGAAAATGCTTAGCATGGCACCTGGCACATAGGAACTACTCAGTAATCAAAGTTCCCTTTCTCTGTTCTGCGTGTTTGAGAAAGGGGCAGACTCAAGGTCTGGTGCAGATCAGCCTTACTCATTACTTGTGAAGATCATGTCCATCCGAAGGGACTCCAGAAGGGACTTGAAGTATCCAGCATCCTCATTCATCACATCCCTGATCATCTTTACTCCTCCTTGGCTCAGCATCCCTTCCTTCAGCAGGTAAGCCTGCTGGATGGAAGCATCAGACAGAGGGCACAGTATGTAGGAAGGAGCCTCAGTAGGGGCCTGGGGTAGGCAAGGTTGAAGCAGGGGTGAGGGGACTCCAGGGAGGTGAGGCCTTGGGCATTGGGAGAAGGTCCTGGAGGGAGGGGACAATCCCAGGGGTCTAGGTTGAGCACAGACCCCCTTTCATCCCTATCTTGGGACTTTGCCTCACTCACCTTGGTGGAGTAAGAATCATAAAAGGACATCAGGTGGCTGCAGTTTAATTCTTTCAGGCTTTTGAGCTGTAGAGAAGAGCAAGGGGTAGCAACTTGAAAGTCATAGAGCCAGAGGAGGGACTTCTGGGTTCTCTGGATGATCCTTTGAAGAGGGTGGGGACTAAGAGGAAGTAGATGGAAGGAAAAGGGGGAGGGAGTTTCCACCTCCTAAATTTTCTCTTTCCCCCCAGATCTCTCCTTCATTTAATTTAAAGGTGAAGACATTTACTTCAATCCAGGAAGACTGATTCATTACCAAGGATTGGATTATCTGGTGATTCCCCTTCCTTCTACTGCTTAACCAAGGAATGGATGATTGGTCCACACGGGACAGAAGAGATGGAGCTGGGCACTAGGGCTCAGGTGGCAACATTCTTAGGGGGTGTTAGAAGGAAGATAGACCAATCATAAGAGTATCAGGTAGGAGTAAGGTGGCCTGATGGATGGTCACCTAACTTGCTAGGTGACTTTTGGCCAGACCTGTTTTTTCCTGACCCTGGGGTGGCAGCGGGGGGTAGGTGGGGAGAGGGAGGAGGCAGGAGTCACCTTGCCAATGGACTGGTAGAAGAGATTTATAGCATTCTTGCCCTTTTCTCCTGGGTTCATCGAATAGCCTAGAAGCTCTGGGTTGGCCTTAACCTCCCTGGCGCGGTAGCGTTTTCTGTTGATGAGGAACCAGGTGTTGTCATGGTATTGGAGGAACTTGTTTAGCTTCAGGCCCAGCTTCCTGACATAGGTGTGGACCAACCTGGAACAGACACAGGCGCGACGTGGCCCTCATCCATGTGACACCTCTTTCCTGTTTACCTCACAGTAGAAACTATTTCCAGGAAAACCAGTTTCTTCGTGTGCCCAAGGAGCCCAGACCAACTGCCCCCTCATCTCTAACCTCGCCTTCTCTTACTGCTGCGTTTGTTCTTTTTCTCCTATTTTTGCACTGAGGGAGACAGGGAGTAGGTTTTCCCCATGACTGAAAGAAGGCCCTTAAGGAAATCCCAGCATATAGAGCTCAACTACAGAGCCCAAGACATCTTGTTTCAGACAGAATTTAAAATTCCATTTCTAAGTAAGCTTGAAAAGTGAAAGTGTTAGTCGCTCAGTTGTGTCCGACTCTTTGCAACACCTTGGACTGTAGCCCACCAGGCTCCTCTGCCCATGAAATTCTTCAGGCAAGAATACTAGAGAGGGTATTCTTGGGGATTGTCCTGACCCAGGTTCTCCTGCCTTGCAGGCATATTCTTCACCATCTGAGCCACCAGAGAAGCCCTAAGTAAGTTTGAGGCCATATCTAAAGACTACTTTGGGCTGCTACTGTTAATTTTTGGTTTGGTTTAGGATAGTGTTTGTAGGGAAATCTCAGGTTTAGTTTCCACTTAAGGCAAAAAATGAGGCATGTAGTGGGGCACCAGGCAAAGGATCTTTTTGTCTTACAAGCCCCAGAACTGGGGGCCAGGTTGTCTTCCAGATTCTGATTTAGAAATTGAGCATATACTTTGGTGCCAGGTACTCCCTTGATTTTGAGGAGCTTTGTCACTTCCTCCTAGGAGAACCTTAGGTCAGTCACTTAATATCTCTGAGCCCAATTTCTTGATTTGTAAATAGGAAAAATAAGAGTATTATATTATAGGGTTGTGAGAGTCAAATGAAATAATGCACATATAGTACTTAGCACAGGGCCAGGCACATAGTAAGTGTCCACGAATGACAGCTACTATTATTATTATTTATTTTATAGCTTAAAGTAGTATCTGGCCTCCCTGGTGGCTCAGGCTGTAAAGAATCTGCCTGCAATGCAAGAGACCTGGGTTGGATCCCTGGATTGGGAAGATTCCCTGTACAAGGGAATGGCTATCCCCTCCAGTATTCTTGCCTGGAGAATCCCATGGACAGAGGAATCTGGCAGGTTACAGCCCACAGGGTCACAAAAGAGTCGGACAACAACAAATGGTCATTATTAGTTTGGGATCTTCCACTTTCTGTATTACCCTAAGCTCTGAGCCTTGATCATCTCTGTCAGCTGGGGGACCAGACTTGCAGGATTGAATCGCATGAGACAGTGAGTCTGAAAGGGCCCTGACACAGTGGCAGCAGCCCATCCCTTACTCCTCTTAATTCTTCCTCCTTGCCTTTTGCTCCATCCCTCTCCTGAGACTTACCTGTGGGACTTTGGGATTCGCATGGGCCCCAGTTCATAGTACCAGCCCTCCTTCTCGTTCCTGAATGTCATCACTCGACCCCCGACATGGTCGCTGGCTTCCAGGATGGTTACCTGGTATCCAGGGAGGCTGCTGTCACTCCCAGAGTCATGTACTCCCTTTTCCCACCTGGCCTGGCCACAGGTTCTATTCTGGAATTCTCACTGGTAGGTCCCTGAATGTGCAGGATAACCGAACTGGGCAGAGTGGGGTTTTCCCCCAGAGGGACCTGAGTAACGTAGGTGATGCAGAAGGGCTCCAGGGTTGCAAGGGTCAGAACACCTCTTAGCCCTTTCTGGCTAGCATAGCCCTTCTCTACTTTTATTTCCAAAAGAACACAAGTTGCAGTTAAGTCTCAGGGGATGCAGTTTTTTGAGGAACAATAACTAAGGGCTAAGAGACCCAGTGGGTTATGCTCAGTTTTCTAAAGGTTGGCTGTAACCCCACTCCTTTTCTTTTTTCACCCAACGAAGCAAAGTGGAGGTGAATGATTGAGGCCCCTCCCACACCAGCTTACCTGATGGCCCGCATCTTGCAGGGCCTTGGCCGCCGTCAGCCCTGACATGCCAGCTCCCACCACCACTATGCGCTTGGGCACTGGGGAGGTGTGGAGGCCCTCCTGGGCTGTGACAAGGATAGACTCATATTCAGGGTCCTGGAAACACTTAGCCAAGTCCTCATAGTAGCCAAGGCAGCTGGGAGTGGCCAACAAAAGCCCCAAGATCAGGATTCCTGGGGCAGAGAAAGGAATGGGGGCTGGGGCTCTGTACCCTGCCCTACCTGTCTGTGTCTGTCATCCTTGGCTGTGTGGATGAGTGGGAGTGGTAAGGTCAGGAGTGTCTGTCCAATGTGCGGTTGCAAACATGTGTTTGTGGTTATGTCTGTGTCTGTGTTGTGTGGGATATGAATAATGTGTGAACTATGCTAGCTTTAGTTGTGTGGGTGTGAATGTTCACGTGTGTGGGTGTGATTGGAAAATCCTGGTTGTGTGCAGCTTCCTATTGGAGGGTAAATGTGCCTGCTTCTGATGGTGAGTGTGTGTGTATGAGGTTGTCTATGATAAAATTGCTGTGGTTGCGAGTCTGTGGTCATTGCCCTGTGTAACTGTGCATTGTTTGTGATTTTATGTGAAATGAGTATGTTGTGGAATAGGGTAGGTACCCGAGTAAATGTGTGGGTGAATCTGTACAGATAAGTGAGAGATGTTGTAGAGATAGTGCATGTTGGCCTGTGTTTGGAGGAGGGACAATGATATGTATGCAATTGCTTGAGTTTCAGAGAGAATTTGGTTGCTTGTGTTCTTTGTTTGATTCCCTGTGTGTGTTTGAGCATGAGGTGGGACTGGGGAGCCTGAGGGTGTCTGTATTCTTTGGAAATGTGTGCATTTGTGAGAGGGTGTGTGTGTGTGTGTGTGTGTGTGTGTGTGTGTAGCACAGTTCTCTTCGGGGAAGGGAGTAGGGGAATTGTGACCACTTTCTCAATGACTACTCATGCCCCGCAGGAACTTGCTAGTCCTGTTGTTCTTCTCCAGCCTCACAGTATTTTCTTCAAAACATTCTGTGTTTTCTAATGTGCAGTCAAGATTGAAAACCATAGTTAATACATAACGTAAGTCCAGAGTGACTTGGTTTTATCCTATACAAATAACTATTCTGATGTACAGAGATATTCCGCTAAGAGTCTGAAACCCTGAAAGAGAGTCTGTGTGGTTTCCTTGGTGCTACTTGCTGTAAAGGGAACAGCCAGGAGCTGTGGCACACGGAGTGCCCCCTCACTAGCTCTAGGTTTTTTGGCGGGTGAGAATCCCCTTAGTCCAGTCTTCGTATTGGCAGCACAGCTGAAGCTCTCAGAAGAGAAGGGGTCTTCAGGGGCCACCCACTGAAGAGGAGCAGGGACCCCGCTGGTTCCCAGTGCAGGCCACTCCCAATGCTAGAAGAGCCTTCTGAAGGGGCGACTTCTCAGGAAAGAGGAGAGGAGTGACCATGCCCCGTGGGACAGAGAGTCAAGCCTCTCAGCAGCCCTGCCAGGCCTACCTCAACCTCTGGAATCCATTCTCCACCCGGGACAGGTTTTTCCATCTCCCTGAGTGATTTCCATTCTGTCTCAGTCCCCATGACCCTTCCCTTGAGTGGGCCTAACCTCCAAATGCATTCTCTAGATCTGTATCTATCCTCTTGACTCACTTTCAACACCTTGACCTACCCATAGCCCTTGACCTAGCTCCCGTCCCATCTCATACCCACCCCTTTTTCCCTAGCCTGGCCCTATGCCCAGACTCCCTCTTGGACCCATTTCACCCTCCCTCCAGGCCACCCCCACTCCACAATCTAGCTCTTCTGCCCTGTTTCAGTGTCCAATACCTCCTTCCTCAGGTGCCTCTCCCTCAGATTCAGAGGAGGGACCCTCCTTACCTCTCATCTTGACCATGGCCCTGCAGCTCAGGCTGAGTCTGGTACAACTCTCCCTCTCTTTAAGAGGAGCCAGCTCCACCCAGCAGTCACTGGCCTCATCCCACTAGGCTACCCTAGGGGCCAATTGGCTGGGCCAAGCAGAAAAACCCTGCCCTCAAGGCCTGGCTGTCAGGTAAAGATGATTGTGGTGACTCAGTCCCCCCGCCTCCCCGCATCTTCTGCATCCCTATATTCCTTCTGGCCCATCTCCCTTCCTAGGGAAAGCCCCTTCTCCCAGCTCAGATCACAGTCATTGATGGGAAGAGGTTGTGGATGCCAGGTGGGCCATCCCAAACCTGCTGGGACCATCTCCCAGGAAGGGGTAAGGATTGGGAATGAACCTCTGGGCTGGTTTGGAAATCCAGAGTCTGGGTTCCCAGCACAGGCCAGACCTCCTGACTGTTCTCACTAGAGAATGTTCCTGTTCCGCTGCTGTCTCACTGCGGAGCCTTCTGCTCCAAGGTGAGGATTCTAGCCATGAGTTCCCGTGGGAGGACTGGGCTCTTCCCACCCCTCTCAGGTGTTACCTCTGTGGGCAGGATACAGTCTCTGGTCTGGCCCATTTGCTGTGGGGAGTGGGCGTTTTTCTCCATTCCTCTGGGGCCCCCAGGGCTTCCTTAGGCACAGGCGGGCTTCTCTGGCACTGGAATTTCTTCTGGGGAATCAGGCCAGCTGGCTGTGGTGCCAGCACGAGTCTTTGTTCTCTGTGTACAGTGCAGGGAGAAGGGGCAGGAAACCGTCACAGAGCAGCAGCCTGGGGCTGGGGAAGGGGCTGGAGTGTGAGCAGATGTTCAGCAGCTGGGACACAGGACTCAGATCCTGGGCACTAGCGTGGCATTGGAGAAAGGGCACCAGCAACGGAATCAAACAGACTGATTTCAAATGTAGCTGTGTGTCTTAGGACGTATAGTATGCTTCTCTGAGCCTGGGTTTCTTTATCTGTAAAACTGGGTAATAATATTTTCTTTCTTTACAGGGTATTTCAAGGATTAAATGAGATGATGTGTGAAGAGACTGGCATAGGTAGGTACCTAAGCTGGTTTCCTTCTTTCCTTTTGGAGATAGGGTTTGTCACACAACTGCAATAGCTCTAAAAAGAGGTAGTTCCTCCATCACAGAGTTGCAAGCAGTGGCAGATAGAATGATGTTTAAAGAGAAACTGAATTGCTGGGCAGGTCGAGGACTCTTGCTTTCTTGCTCTTATTCTATTGTCAATTCTTTTAAATTTTTAATAGCTTTATTGAGATATAATTTATATGCCATACAATTCACCCATTTGAAGTGAACAATTCAGTGGTTTTTATTGTATTCATAGAGTTCTGCTACTATTACCACAACTAACTTAAAACATTTTCATTATTCTTCAGGAAACTCAAACTGGGGCTCTATAACAACCTAGAGGGATGGGAAAGGGTGGGAGATGGAGGGAGGTTCAAGAAGGAGGGAACATGTGTACAACTATGGCTAATTCATGTTGATGTGTGGCAGAAATCCAACCAATACTGTAAAGCAATTATCCTTCAATTAAAAATAAATAAACGAACAAACAAAAAAAAGAAATCCCTTACACTTTAGCCATCATCCCCCATTCTCTGCATCCCCCTAACCCTAGGGATCCACTATTCTGCTTCCTGCCTCTATGGGTTTGCCTGTTTTGGACATTTCATATAAATGTAATCACAAAATATGTGGTCTTTTGTGGCTGGCTCCATTCATTTAAAATAACCTCTTTAAGATTCATCCATGTTGCAGCATGTATCAGTACTTCATTTCTGGATGGCTCTCATTCCATTTATGACTGAATAATATTCCATTTATACCACATTTTGTTTATCCACTCATCTTTTGGGTTTGACCATCTGGTGTAGTGGGAATTCCTAATAACGTACTTTCTCAGCCTTGAGAAATTCCACAGAAATAGAATCTGGAAAAACAGTGTATATTAAGAAACTATGTTAATAATTATCTTTCACATTTTTCTTAGAATAATAGCCTTGTTACAAACCCCAAGGCCAGACCCAGAAGGGAGTATGACTGGGATCATGAAAGCATGGGCTTTGGAACACTGGGTCGGCGCCAGGCATGAACGCTGCCTACACACTTGCTGATTGTTCTTGAGACTTGCCCAAAAAGGAAACAGCCTGGGATAAAAATAAGGAAATCTGGACTGTGTCGGTGCAATCCATGACATTTAGGAGTATGTGATTGAAACAGAATATGTCTTGAGAAAGTAAGGCCAAAGAAATTCTTGTAGTCTGCACTTAGGAATAAAATCTGGACTCAGAGTGGACTCTGCACCTCAGTCCAATAGAGGCTGCAGGTCTCCTCACCCACTGCACCAGATTTTGTGTTCTGTCTTCATTCTCGTCGCTTGCTTCCAGACCATTAGGGCAACAATCTGGTTTCCCACGTTCTAGCTGTCATACACAGTGTGGCTATAAACATTCTTTTTATGTGGACATAGGTTTTCATTTATCTTAGGCATACACTTTGGAGTGGAATGGCTGGGTTATGTGTTAGGTCTGTGTTTCACCTTTTGAGGAGCTGCTGGATCGGTTTCCAAAATGGCTGCACCATTTTACTTTCCCACCAGCAATGGATGAGAGAGCCAATTTCCTCTCATTCTCTGTGACACTTGTTATTATCCATGCTTTTGATTATAGCCATCCTAGTGGCGGTAAAGTAATATTTCATTGTTTTCTCATTTGCACTTCCCTGATGATAAGTGACTTAAAACTCAACATCCAGAAAACAAAGATCATGGTATCTGGTCCCATCATTTCATGGCAAATAGATGGGGAAACAATGGAAACAGTGCCAGACTTTATTTTCTTGGGCTTCAAAATCACTGCAGATGGTGACTGCAACCATGAAATTAAAGATGCTCCTTGGAAGAAAAGCTATGACCAACCCAGACAGCATATTAAAAAGCAGAGACATTACTTTGCCACCAAAGGTCCGTCTAGTCAAAGCTGTGGTTTTTCCAGTAGTCGTGTATGGATGTGAGAATTGGGCCATAAAGAAAGCTGAGCACCAAAGAACTGATGCTTTTGAACTGTGGTGTTGGAGAAGACTCTTGAGAGTCCCTTGGACTGCAAGGAGATCCAATCAGTCAATAATAAAGGAAATCAGTCCTGAATATTCATTTGAAGGACTGATGTTGAAGCTAAAGCTCCAATACTTTGGCCACCTGATGTGAAGAACTGACTCATTTGAAAAGACTCTGATGCTGGGAAAGATTGAAAGGAGGAGGAGAAGGGGACGACAAAGAATGAGATGGTTGGATGGCATCACTGACTTGATGGACATGAGTTTTAAAAAGCTCTGGGAGTTGGTGATGAACAGGGAGGCCTGGCATGCTGCAGTCCATGGGGTCACAAAGAGTCAGACATGACTGAGGGACTGAACTGAACTGAACTGATGACCTTGAGCATCTTTTCATGTGCTTAATGGACATCTATATATCTTCTTTGGAGAAATGTTCATTCAGATCCTTTGCCCATTGTTTCATTTGATTAGTTGTGTCTTTATTATTGAATTGTAAGGATTCTTTATGGTAGCTCAGCTGGTAAAGACTCTGCCTGCAATGCAGGGAAGATCCACTGGAGAAAGGATAGGCTATCCAATTTAGTATTCTTGGGCTTCCCTGGTGGCTAAGATGGTAAAGGGTCCACCTGCAATGTGGGAGACCTGGCTTCAATCCCTAGGTTGGGAAGATCCCCTGGAGGAGGACACAGCAACCCACTCCAGTATTCTAGCCTGGAGAATCCCCAAGGACAGAGGAGCCTGGTGGGCTACAGTCCACGGTGTCACAAAGAGTCCTAGGGGTCACAAAGAGTCAGAAATGACTGAGCGACTAAGCACAAGGATTCTTTATATTGTAGATAAAATCCTTTTCACATATATGATTTGCAAATATTTCTGGCAGCACCATTCCATGGGTTGCCTTTTTACTTTCTTGATGGTGTCCTTTGAAGCACAAATGTTTTTAATTTTGAAGAATCCTTATTTTTCCTTTTGTTGCTTGAGCATTTGGGGTCCTAAGAAACTATTGCCTAATCCAAGATCATAAGACTTACCCTTTGCTGTCTTCTACAAGTTTTATATTTTCAGCTGGTATATTGAGGTCTTTACTCGATTTTGAAGTGATATTTGTAAATGATGTGAGGTAGAGTTCCAACTTCATTCTTTTGAACACGACTATTCATTGTCTCAGCACATTTTATTAAAAGGACTATTCTTCCCTCTCTGGCCTTGAAGGGCAGACAGGCTGCTCTGAGCAGGCGAGGGCGGTGGGGGGAGAGGGGTGGTGGGGTTGGGCTGGCGGCAGGCAGACAACGCGGAACTTCTGCGCTGCCCCCAACTGCACGCGGAAGAGCATGCAGTCTGACCTGGCCTTCTTCAGGTTCCTGTGGGATCCGGCCAGATGCCAGAAGTAGGTGGTGAGCTGTAGGCGAGCAGACTTGGAAGATAAAATACCTAATCAACTAAATAAACATTATCGACCGTGTGCCAAACACTTTGAAACTTCTATGATCTGCAGAACTAGTCCTTATGGGACCGTTCTCCGAGATAATGCAATACCAATAGTATTCGATCTTAACAGCCATTTGAATAATCCACATAGTAGACACAGAAAACGAGTAAAAAGAATTGAGTGAAGATGAAATTGAGACACTGAAACAGAAAAAAAGTGATCGTGTTAATGACTCAACTTCTGAATGCCTTTTTAAAAGGCCTTGACCTGTTGATGCGGAGAAGGCAATGGCACCCCACGCCAGTACTCTTGCCTGGAAAATCCCATGGACCGAGGAGCCTGGTGGGCTGCAGTCCATGGGGTCACTAAGAGTCGGACACAACTGAGCGACTTCACTTTCACTTTTCACTTTCATGCATCGGAGAAGGCAATGGCAACCCGCTCCAGCGTTCTTGCCTGGAGAATCCCAGGGACGGGGGAGCCTGGTGAGCTGCCGTCTATGGGGTCACAAAGAGTCAGACACGACTGAAGCAACTTAGCAGCAGCAGACCTGTTGATGAAACTTCTGAACAGGAACCAAAACATAAGGAAATAAACAACAGCAATGCTCAAAATTCCTGTGCAGAAGGAGGGGGTGAAGAGCAGGATGAAGACATTTTATCTTTAACTCTTGAAGAGAAGGAAAACAAAGAATACTTAAAATCTTTATCTAAAATTTTGATTCTTATGGGAAAACAAAACATACCTCTGGACAGCCATGAAGCTGATGAAATCCAAGAAAGTCTTTTTATTCTTGATAACTTTCAAGCGCTGCTAGAGTGCTGGATCAGTTCTGATGAAGAGGTTCTGAGAAAGCGCTTTGAGACAACAGCAGTTAACACATTGTTCTGTTCCAAAACAACAGAAATAGATGCTAGAGATCTGTGAGAGCTACATTTGGGAAGAAACCCTCAGGTAAGTGAGAGACTCTCACTTCTTTTTCATCATCACTGATGATGTGGTGGACATTGCAGGGGAAGAGCACCTGCCTATGTTGGTGAGGTTTGTTGATGAAGCTCACAACCTGAGAGAGAAATTTGTAGGCTTTCCACCTTATGAAGCTGATGCAGAAATTTCACACTATAATAACTGAGAAATGGGGATTAAACATGGAGTACTGTTGCGGCCAGGCTTACATTGTGTCTAGTGGATCTTCATCCAAAATGAAAGTTGTTGCTTCTAGACTTTTAGAGAAATATCCCCAAGCTACACACTCTGCTCTTCTTGTGCCTTAAATATGTGGTTGGCAAAATCAGTGCCTGTTATGGGAGTATCTGTCTCATTAGGAACAACTGAGGAAGTTTGTTCTTTCTTCCATCAATCACCACAACTGCTTTTAGAGGTTGAAAGTATAATTTTTGTCCTCTTTCAGAACAATGAAGAAAGGGGCAAAGAACTGAAGGAAATTTGCCATTCTCAGTGGACAGGTAGGCATGATGCTTTTGAAATCTTAGTGGACCTCCTACAAGCTCTTGTTTTAAGTTTAGATGGCATAAATATTGATACAAATGTCAGATGGAATAACTGTATAGCTGGCCGAGCATTTGTGCTCTATAGTGTGGTAACAGATTTTGATTTCATTGTTACCATTGTTGTTCTTTAAAATGTTTTATCTTTTCCAAGAGGCTTTGGGAAAAATCTTCAGGGGCAAACCTCTGATGGCTTTTTTGCAACCAGTAGCTTGACTGCAGTGTTACATTCACTAAATGAAGTGATGGGGAATATTGAAGTTTATCATGAACTTTGGCTTGAGGAAGCGACAGATTTGACAACCAAACTGTTTTCAGATGAAACTCCCAGGGAAATTTCACAGAGCTCAGCACGGTAACCTGGAATCTCAGCTAACCTGTGCTGCTGCTGCTGCTGCTGCTGCTAAGTTGCTTCTGTCATGTCCGACTCTGTGCGACCCCATAGACGGCAGCCCACCAGGCTCCCCCGTCCCTGGGATTCTCCAGGCAAGAACACTGGAATGGGTTGCCATTTCCTTCTCCAATGCATGGAAGTGAAAAGTGAAAGTGAAGTTGCTCAGTTGTGTCCAAATCCTAGCAACCCCATGGACTGCAGCCTACCAGGCTCCTCGGTCCATGGGATTTTCCAGGCAAGAGTACTGGAGTGGGGTGCCAGTGCCTTCTCTGTAGCTAACCTCTGAGAGTTACTATAAAGAAACTCTAAGTGTTCCAACTGTGGAACACATTATTCAGGAACTGAAAGATATATTCTCAGAACAGCACCACAAAGCTCTTAAATGCTTATCCCTGGTACCCTCTATCATGGGACAGCTCAAATTCAATACATCAGAAGAGCACCATGCTGACATGTACCGAAGTGAGTTACCTAATTCTGACACACTGCTGAGCTGCACTGTTGGACAATCAAATGGAAACACAGAGGGAAAGATATAGAACTTCCATCCACTATTTATGAAGCCCTTCATCTACCAGACATCAAGTTTTTTCCTAATGTTTATGCGTTGCTGCAGGTCCTATGCATTCTTCCTGTGATGAAAGTTGAGAATTGAACGCTATGAAATTGGGCGAAAGTGTCTCAAAGCATACTTGAGGAATACTTTGACATATCAAATGTCAAGTAATTTGGCTTTGCTTAACATAAATTTTGATATAAAACACGACTTGGATTTAATGTTCGATACGTATATCAAACTCTATACAAGTAAGTCAGAGCTTCCGGCAGATAATTCAGAAACCATTGAAAATACCTAAGAGACTTTTAACCTAGACTTTCTCTTTGATATTTGAAAAAAACCTATAATACAGAAATTTAAAAATATCTTACAGAAAAATTGTAAGGGTAGGCCACATAATCACTGAATATCTTGACCTGTAGGCCTCCCATTGAGTTCATTAGTCATTGATAATTTGCCTGTTTAAATGGCCTGTTTGAATGCCCATGCTTTGGAGACCAAACTGTTCTTCCAGAATATAGCATTGAAAGTACCATGTTACATTTTTATGTGATCTCTCCTATTGGCACTTTGGAATTGTTTTAGTTATTTTAGACATTATGTTTATCTCTGTGGATCCAATTGTCAGGTATTAAGTTATCAGATCTTTGAAAAAATAAAATTAGAGGAGGTATGGAAGGAAGGAACACATTTTGTAAAATGTTACAATGAAGCTCATGACTGACTTTTGAATAGTAGAAGTTTTAAGTATGATATTAAAAATCTGTAAAGGACAGTTAAGAAAATTATCAGACTGTAAGAGAAACGTGTGAGCTTGTCAAACAAGGATTTCAGTGTAGATTTTGTCTTTATCAAATGAAGTTAAAGCAACAAGTTAAAGTTTGAATGGAAGAGCCTGCCATTTTAGTTCCACACCTGGTTATCGCTGTTTACATTCCTTTATTGAGCCTACATCTTCGTAAGCTTTTTGGCAGGTACATGTTGAACACTTCCGTTTCATGGTCAAGAGAGGATCAGAGGCCATGGATACCGACAACTGATTTGTCTATTTCCTTCTGTCTTTTTCCATGACTGTATCTTACTGCCTCATCTCGATTTACAAGCAAAGCCTAGAAAACCTACAAAAATAAGTGTTTTGTAGTTTATCTAGGAATAATACAGAAAATATTGCTGTTACTTTTGGTGAAGAAAATCAATTTTGTATAGTTTATTTCAACCTAAATAAAATGTGAATTTTGTTTTAAAAAAAGGACTATTCTTTCCTCATTAAATTATCTTGGAAAATTTATCCTTGTCAAAAGTCAATTGGCCATAAATGTGAACATCTATTTTTGGACTATCAATACTATTCTATGAATTATAGGCAAATGCATATGACACTAACACAGTGTCTTGATTATTGGTTACTATAGTTTTGTAGTAACTTTTAAAATTGGACTTCCATATGAATGTTTTTTCCCCTTACTTTAAAAAAAATGTATTCATTTTTATTTGAAGGATAATTGCTTTACAGTATTGCATTGGTTTCTATCAAACATCAACATGAATCAGCCATAGGTTTACCCATGTCCCCTCCCATTTGAACATTTTTCCCATCTCCCTTCCCATCCCATCCATCTAGGTTGCTATGAATGTTAGGATCAACTTTCCAATTTCTGCCAAATGCCAGTAAGATTATGATAGGGATTGTGTTGAATCTGTAGACAATTTAGGAAATATTCACATCTTAACAGAGTTTATTATTCTGATACATGAACCTGAGATGTATTTCCATGTATATAGATCATCTTAATTTCTTTAAACAATGGTTTATAGTTTTCAGAGTATTGTTTTGTACTTCTTTTATTAAATTTATTCCTAAGGATTTCATTATTTTGATTCTATTATAAAGAGACTTGGCTTAATTTCATTTTTAAATTGAAATACATGGTAAGAGCTCATGTGGTTTCTGTGTTTTATTCCATTGATATGGTATATTACATTAATTGATTTTCAAGTGATAAACTAATCTTGCATTCCTGGGAGGTTGGGGACTTTTGCAGTTGTTACAGTCACTGACGAAGAGGTGAGGCGGCCCCACACTCAAAAGTAGAGTCTGGGTTGGAAATCCTGGTGGAGCCTCAAGTTACCATGCGTCTCTTACACTGACTCCATGTACTTTCTAGAGAGCACTTTCACCTGCTGGATTAGCTTCGTGCTGATGAGCTTCCTGGGGCCTCAACAAACCAGGAAACATCTCGGGGAGTGAGCTGACTAAGGGGGATTTTTTGGAGACCCTGTGTTGTAGGCTTAAAAATGGCTCCCCAAGGACGTTCTAAGTCCTGGAACCTGTGAATGTTACTTTATGTGGCAAAAGGGAGTTTGTGTGTGTGATTAAATTAATCTTCTGAGACGGGGAGATGATCCTGGGGTTACCAGGTGGGCTCTAAATATAGTCACAAGGGTCTTTATTAGAAGGAAGGCAAGAAGGTCAAAGAGGGTGAGGATGATGCAAACATGGAAGCAGAGGTTGGAGTGATGTGGTTGTAACCCAAGGGACACCAAAGTAGCCTCTGAAAACTGGACGATGTCAGGAAGAGATTCTCCCCCGGAGCCTCCAGGAAGAACCAAACCTGCAAACACCATGATTTTAGCTCAAGGTTCACTTTGGGCGTCTGACCTCCAGAATTATAAGAGAATGCATTTGTGTCATTTAAGGCCACTAAGTTTGTGACAGTTTGTTACAGCAGCAGCAGGAAACTAATATACTCTACCTCCTGGTTTTCTGGGCAGCACAGGTCTGAGCACTAGAACTCTTCCTCAAACCCTATCACAACTGACTTCCCAGAGCTCTTGTTCCCCTGTCCCTCCTATTTCTACATCCTGAGTCTCAAAACACTCCTGTGTATGCTCCTGATAGTTCCTCTGAGCTTTGCAGGTGAGACGGGAACACAGAAGTAATGCAGTCAGCCCACTAGGATTTAATTCTTGTATCTACTACTTGTGAGCTGTGTTGGTGGGCAAGTCACATCATTCATCTGAGCCTCAACAGATGTGGGTTTCCTCTTTTCCTGTTTTGTGTTCTGGGAGAGACTGGTGCCATGGAAACAAGCCCTTGCCTCAGAACCAGGACAGCTGGATGCGGGATCTTCCATTGCAGGGCACAGATTCTCTAGCTGTGGCACGTGGGCTCCAGAGCACATGGGCTTTGGTAGTTGAGGTGTGTGATCTTAGTTCTCCAAACAAGGATCAAGCCCATGTCCCCTTCATTGGAAGGTGGATTCTTAACCACTGGACCACCAGGGAAGTTCCAGTTGTTAAACTTGTAACATCACACCATTTATAGTCTTAATCGGCCAGTTAGTGGCTATAGGACATTTGTCACACTACTAAATCTCTATGACTCAGTTTCTTCATCTGCAAAATCATGAAGATTATAGCACCTGTCGTAGGAATTTTTAAAAATTGAAGTATAGTTGATTTACAATATTATATTCATTTCAGGTGTGCAACAAATGGATTCAGCGTTTTTACAGATTATGCTCCAATAAAAGTCATTAGAAGATACTGGCTCTAATTTCCTGTGCTATACAGTATATCCTAGGTGCTTATCTAGTTTATACATAATATGTATCTCTTAATCTCATATCCCTAATCTGCTCCTCTCCCTTTCCTCTTCACATAGAAAACTAGTTCACTTTCTGTAACTGTGAGTCTATTTATTTTTGCATATGCATTAATGTGTATTACTTTTTAGATGCCACATGTAAGTGTTATCATGCAGTATTTGTCTTTGTCTGACATTTCAGTAAGCATGATATTCTCTAGGTCCCTCCATGTTGCTATAAACGGCAGAATCTCGTTCTTTGTTTTATGGCTGAAGCTGAATAACATTTTATTGTATGTATACATCACTTCTTCTTTATCAGTTCATCTGTACATGGACATTTAGGTTCTGTATCTTAGTTACTATAAGTAGTGCTGTTCTGAACATGAGGGTACATGTATCTTTTAAAATTCGTGTTTTTCCTTGTTTTTTTTTTTTTTTTTTTCCTGGATATATACCCAGGAGTGCAATAGCTAGACCATATGGCAGTTCTATTTTTAATTTTTAAAGGAACCTCCATATACTTTCCACAGTGGTTGCACCAATTTCCATTTCTACCAGCAGTGTGCAAGTGTTCTGTGCCTCCTCTTCTCCAACATTTATCATTGTAGATTTTTAATGATATTCATTCTAACAGGTGATATTTTACTGATATTTTGATTTGCATTTCTCTAATAATTAGTGATTATGAGCATCTTTTCACTTGCTTGCTAGGCATCAATCTGTCTTCTTTATAAAGTTGTCTATTCAGGTCTTCCATTTTTTGATTGGATTTTTTTGATGGTGAGTTATATGAGCTGTTTATATATTTTGTATATTAACTCATAGGGATATTTTGAATATTTAATGGATTATTGTAAGCAAAACACCTAAGAGGCAATGCTTATAAGATTTGCTCTTATTATTATTACCACCATCATTGTTATTGTTTTGTTGTTGACATTATTGGAGAATTCCATGGACAGAGGAGCCTTGTAGACTACAGTCCATGGGGTCACAAAGAGTCGGACATGACTGAGTGACTAACACTTTCAGTGGATTTTCAGTGGCTCAGTGGTAAAGAACCTGCTTGCCAATGCAGAAGATCTAGGTTTGGTCCATGGGTCAGAAAGATCTGCTGGAGAAGAAAATGGCAACCCACTCCAGCACTCTTGCCTGGGAAATGCTATGGACAGAAGGAGCCTGGCGGGCTATAGTACATGTGGTCACAAAAGAACTGGACACAACTTAGTGACCAAACAGCAGCAATCCTATTATCTTCTCTGACCTACATGTACTTTCATTGGCTCACACAAGATTTAGTCTTGGGGGATACAAATACCCAGGAATCAAGATGCTGAGGGCATGCATGATAAGATACCTGCAACTAACTAACTATTACTACACAGATGGACAGCTCTTTCTTCAAATTTCTAGAGAACAAAGCAGGGAAGGAGCACAGAGTCAATGGAATGGGTCTGTGGCTGGGAGGCAGGACTTCTAGGTTCTAATCCCCTACACACTACCTCATGCAGACCAGTGACTTTCCTTCTCTGAGCTTCAATTTTCATGGCTGTAAAAGAGAGCAGGGAACTGGATGTGTTGACCTTGAAGGCCCCTTATGACTCAGAGAGCAGTGAAGTGACCAAAACCAGCATCAGTGACTCCCGCAGGACTTAGTCCATGACAAGTGTTCTTATCTGTTTCCATCATTGTCATCATCTGTAAAACAGGAACCATTACACCTCCCTCCCGGGTGTGTTGGGAGGACCTGATGAGAAAATATACATGAAAGTGCTTTGTGTGCAAGTCTGTCCCAAAGGACCACTAAGATGCTCTTGATCATTATACCATCAGCAACTGCTGCCATTTCCCTCAGCTCCCTCCCCAGACATAAACCCAGAAACTTTCTAGGACACCCGTCTTAGCAAAAGAGAGCTAATTCCCATGGAACCCCTCCCAGAAGCATTCTCAGCCTGGGGCTAATTACAGAGTCCCTGGATATTAGGATTGCCACAGCCCTAGCTTTTCGCTTCTTGCAGCCCACCCTCTTCTCCTTGAGGCCTGCAGGGCCACCTGGCTCAAAATTCAAC
Organism: Bubalus bubalis; assembly: GCF_019923935.1. Taxonomy (NCBI): domain Eukaryota; kingdom Metazoa; phylum Chordata; class Mammalia; order Artiodactyla; family Bovidae; genus Bubalus; species Bubalus bubalis. The sequence continues at coordinate 102,743,405 of NC_059162.1, read as the reverse complement.
ATCCAGAGTCCAGTCTTGCCCCTCATATCAACCACCCCCACCCCCCGGCCCAGCCCCACTGGTGGTCACAACCAGCTCCAGGACAGCAGGAAGGATTTCAGTTAGAGTTCAGGTAAAGCCATTAGTTTAGACACAAGCACTGAAGCCTGTGATATTGTGGACACAGCCCTAGCCCAAGAGGTTCGTAACAGGGCTCTGTTGCTGGTTTTCCCACTATCTAGCTGCATGGTCTTTGCCAAATCCCTCATTTCTTCCAGATCGTATCACTTACCTGGAGTATGGAGAGTAGATGGATAGTAGGACCAAGCTCGACAGTCTTTTAAGTAATTCTGTCATTTAAAGAGTCAGAATGGCATGAGTTTCATCTTACCTTTGATCCTGGATTGCTTCTGACTTCAGGCAAGTCACTGTACCTCCTTGGGCCTCAATTTCTTCCTCTATCCAATGGACAAGTGGGTCCTGCATGGGCTATCTCTTCAGAGCTGAAGTGAGGGTCAGTGACATGGGGGAAGAGGAGTCAGGGCCTGGCTCAGGGAAGAGTTGGTTATCATTGCCATTCTGGTTCTGAAGAAAAGGATTAACAAGGCAAGTTTCCATCTGTCCTGAGTTCTAGGCCCAACTCCCTCTCTTCCCTGAATCTCTGGGCCCATCAGGCTGGAGGACATATGTGTGTGTGTGTGTGGTGGGGGTGGGGGGTGGGGGGCAGTGAGGAAGATGGGGTACAGGAGAAGACGCCCACAGGGCAGTCCTCTGAGACTGTAGTTGAGTCTGAGGAAGAGCTGACAGTTGCAGGGAGCCTTGGGATCAGAGTCCCCCGCCTCCGCCTCACGAAGAACCAGAAGAACCCGGATGGAATGCTCAGGTATTTCTGACCCCAGGGACAGTTCAGGGGCACACAGTGGATCGGGAATGCCATGAAGGAGGGAATGTGTCCTCTCCCTGTAAGGTGTGATTCCAGGAAGAAGGAATGGAAGTGGGGTCAGGAAGTAGACACAGGGAGGGGATTAACTTTCATGAAGTGGTTATTCTGTGCTGAGCATCAGGCTCACGTGTACCATCACTGGATCTGCATCATCACCTGTGAGAGAAGAAAAGAGTCTTCTGCATTTTAGAGAAATGGAAACTGAACCTTGTCTCAGAAGACAGAGCCAAGTCGGGGTAGCAGTGGCCTCCATGTGCTTCTGGGCTCCTTCTGTTAGCAGCCTTTCTGATCTTGTTTGGAGAAGTTCCTTACCCTTTCTGACACTGTTTTCTCATCTGTCAAATCCCTGCCTCCCAAGACCTGTGCAAAGTAAGCTCTGAGTGTGCTTGGGCTTCATCCCTAAAGGTGGGAGCCAGTGGGGCTCCCTGAGTGCAGAGCTGGTCTTCCACATGCCATGGTCGGCCCTGCTGAGGCTTGTGAGGAGGCTGGCGAGGGTCCAGAGGACAGTGCCAGGCTGTGTCTCGCTTTCTGGGAGCCTCTGTCAGGGCCAGGCAAAAGGACTGGGCTGAGAGGGTCTGAGCTGCTGGGCTGGGCTCCTCCTGGACGAGGGCAGCTCATTGCCGGCTCCCCTAACTGCTGCCAATAGCAGAGTGGGAAGCCTCCAGCTCTAGGTCATCCTGAGACGTCTGGCTTCTTAGAACTCAGGACTGGAAGCAGTGGTGTGCTGGTAAACACCTAACAATCCATCCTGGGAGGGGAGGGAGGAGTTCTGAGTTGTATTGTTTTCTGGTTTTTGTGTTGGGTAGATACACCTATCGTGGCCAGATGTCAAGCAAACAAGATGTCACTGAACTCAGAGGTAGGGAGAGATCATGGAGCTCTCCATTATTAGAGCATTTCCATTATCAAAATCCAGTGATGCAGACAACTTCTGAAACACAGGAAACGGATGTTTGCATTTTGTAGTAGAATGATCAGGATGTGAAGAATTTTGAGCTTTTGTTTCTACCCTTTTTGTTTGCTTGTTTGTTTCATTTTATAAACTGATTTTTCATTTCTTTTTTCACTCCTAACTGTTAAGATTTAATTGACATATAACTATGTGTAACTTTAAGGAGTACAATGAGTGAATGGATACGCTTATATATTGCGAAACAGTTACCACAGTCAGGTTAGTTTAGGCATTCCTTCACCTCACCATTACATGTTGTTGCTATTTTGGTGTAAAACTTCATTCTTACAGTATACAATAGCGTATTGTTAACTGGAGCCACTAGCTGTTGGTTAGATCCACAGGACTTTCTTTGTGCCCTTTGAGCAACCCCTCTCCATTTCCCACCCCACCCCCCACCCCCAGCTCCTGGCACCCATACTCTACTCTGCTTCTATAAATTTCATGCTTTTAGATTCTACATGTAAGTGAGATCATACAGTGTGTGTTTTTCTCTGCCTGATTTAGTTCAGTTAGCATAGTGCTTTCAAGGTCCATTGATTTTTGTTTTTAACATACTTGACTTAATTATACTTTATATACTCGAGTAATGACCTCGTTTAACACCATCCTACAGCATTTCTGAAAAGTCAGTGCATGACTCTGGTGACCTGTGGCTGACGGAGAGGGACCTCTGAGTCCAAACTTCTCTTCCTGAAGGGATGGGGAAGCAAGGCACAGACAGAAGGCAGGGTGGGAACTCAGTCATGGGCGGCACAGGCAAGACTTGTGCAGGAATTTCAGCACACTGTCTCATTGAATTCTCTCAGCAACCCCAGAAAGTTGGGTTATTAAGATATTATTCCTGTCATTTTCCAGAGGTGAAAATGAAGGCAGAATAACACAAGTTTAAGAGAACAGGAGCTAGAACATGACAGATCCTGATTCAGATTCTCTTTGTGCCCTTAGAGGACATGAGTCCTTGGGCAGTTTCTCGTCTCCACTGGCCCTTGACTTCCTTGTACGTAACATGAAGCTGATGCTACTTTCCAGATACCTTTTGCCAGGACCTGGTTCAAGATCTGTATAAGGTTTGTGCTCCATGGTCAACTCATAACTATCGTCATGTCCAAGTTGTTCTGCAGAATGGAGGAAAATTTTGATTTGCCCAAGGTGGTTCAATAAGGAATAGGGATTTGACTCCTTCTTGGTCTAATTGACAAGTTGGACATGGGGTTTAGAAGGTAAAAGGGAAATCAGCATGAGGCCTTCAGTTCTTGTCATCGCTACAAGGTGACCAGGTACAATAGCCTCTCCCCTGAGCCAGTCATATCCCTCAGAAGGCTGGAAAAGGAAATAGGTCACTATGCCTCCCCAACGAGGGTGTGGTTTTCTCTTGCTCTGTCCACAGGGACCTTTTCTTTGTGGGGTTCTTGTTGACAACAGTCAGAGAATTCCATCTTGGCATCCCCACCAGAGACACGGATGGTGGTAGCAGGTAGCAGAAAGATGGCCCTGCCCTTGCTCTCCCAGAAAAACGTGGTAAGGAGGCAGGACCATAAAGCCTCAGCAGCTTGGCCCACTGGGAGGAACTTGGATTGGCTGAAGCTCCCTCTATCTACACCTGAGAATCTGACAGGCAAGGCCCTCAGGAGCCAGGGCTGGCCAGGTCAAGTGCAAAGAGCTGAGCAATGCAGAGAAGGCAGGGGACTCATCCTTCCATCTCTCAGAAGCCTAGTGCTTTTCTGGAGACTGGGTTACCTGGAATCCTGGCTCTCTGGACTCAGTTGCCCTGGGCACTTCCTGTTCAGTCTCTTTCCATTAAGAACAAGTGACAGTCTCTCTGTAACCTGTGAATGCCTGAGGGGTGAGATGGTCACTGTGCTTGGGGCTATGGGTGGGATCCAGGCATCTGTGGGAGCTGGAGGTCAGAGGTAGCCAGGCCACCCGGCCACTGGGTCCTCTCTGTGCTTCTGCCCCAACATCCCTCCAGGCAGCTCCCACATTCCCCACTTGTCTTCCTTCCCCACCTCACATCCCATTCTTTCTTCCTAGACCTCCTTCTTTCTTCCATTTGTTCATGTAGTAAATACGTATGGATGGTTCGTCTGTTCCAAACTGCGTTCCAGGAGCTAGAAACAGAAAATGAATAATTTCCTGAGCTTCAGGCCTCCAAGTTCAGCTAAGAGACATCATGAAAGGACAATGATGCTTATGCTGGGAGAAACCCTCAACAATGACATCAGGACCACAATGATTAGTTCCCACTCCCCTGTCCCCTAGAGACCTGGGCTATTGTGAATTAAGACCTGGTCTCCTGCATTGTAGGTAGATTCTTTGCCATCTGAGCCACCAGGGAAGCCTCTCTCTCTCTCTCTCTCTCTCTCTCTCTCTCTCTATATATATATATATATAATTTTATATAATTACATGTGGTATATATGATTATACTAAGATAAACAATTTATCATTTTTTTTCTCTATGGCTAGTGCTTTTTTGCTTCCTGTTTAAAAATTTCTGCCTATTACAAGGTGACATAGATATGTTTTTGTGTTTGATTCTAAAAATCTTTGTTTTGTCTTTACCATTTAAAGCTATAGTATATCTGGAATTAGCTTTTGTGTACCATGTGAGGTAGGATTTAATGAATTTTTGTTGCCTGTGTGAATATCCACAGGATCCAGCAGAATATGTTGAAAAGACCATGCTTTCCACAATGTGTTGTAGAATCAGCTTTGTCATGAATCAGATGGCTCTATATTCACAGGTCTGTGATGGACTCTATTTTGTTCCATAAATAGTATCTCCGGTTTATTTTTGTGCCAATGTCATGCTAGCTTAGTTATTGCAGATTTATAGTAAGTGTTGAAAGTCACTCAGTCACGTCTGACTCTGTGACCCCATGGACTATACAGTCCATGGAGTTCTCTAGGCCAGAATACTGGAGTGGGTAGCCTTTCCCATCTCCAGGGGATCTTTCCAATCCAGGGATCTAACTAGGGTCTCCTGCATTGCAGGTGAATTTTTTTACCAGTTGAGCCACAAGGGAAGCCCAAGAATACTGGAGTGGGTAGCCTATCCCTTCTCCAGGGGATCTTCCCAACCCAGGAATCAAACTGGGGTCTCCTGCATTGCAGGCAGATTCTTTACCAACTGAGCTATCAGGAAAGCCCCATAGTAAGTGTTAATATCTGGTAAGTCCTTCAGGTTTTGTTTTATCCTTCAAGATTCTTCAGAATTTCCATATAAATATTACAACCAACGTGTCAGTTTTCTGTGGAAAAAAATTGTTGAGGTTTAGACGGGGACTGAATCTATAAATCAATTAAACATATTGATAATGTTGAATTGTCCTGCATACCCCTCATGCACGAACATGGCATATTCCTCCAACTACTTGGCTCTACCTTTATTTCTCTAAATAATGTTTTTCCACACATATTTTATTAAAGTTATTAATACATGTTTATTTTTTTTAAATGCTCTTATAAGTAATTTTCTAGCTCCTGGTATAGAGAAAGATGTTGGGTTTTTGTATACTTATTAATTCCAATTTCTCTTTGGGTTTGTAAAAATTTTCTACCTATACAATTAGGTGTTCTGCAAATAATGATCGTTCTTCCTTTCCAATCCTTTGGTCTTTTGTTTATTTCTTTTGACTTATCTCACTACCTAGGACCACTAATACAATAGTCAAAAGAAATAGTAAGAGTGAACATTTTTGTTTCACTTTCAGTGTTAGTAAATTATCAGTGCTTCACCAGGTAGTATGATAGTTGCTGTAGGTTGCTTCTTCTTTACTGGAGATAATATTTATTACATTAAGAAAGTTCCCTTCTATTTCTACTTCGCTAAAAAGTTTATTTATAATGTTAATTGACGGTTGACTTTTTTTTACTAGATGCTTTTTGTATATCTAAGTTAATCACATAATTTTTCTCCTTTACTTCCTGTAATCGGATGAATTACATTGTTTGCTAAATAAACCTCGAATTCTTTAATAAACCCAATCTGATTGTGATATATTATCCTTTTTAATATATTGCTAAATTAAATTTGCTAATATGTTGTTAAGAAATTTTGCAGCAGTCCCCATGAGAGAGATTAATTTGTGCTTTTTCCTTCTTATATGTTTTCGTTATTCTTTGTATTGCATTTATACTAGTCTTATAAAATGAGTTGGTTAATATTCACATTTTTTTCTATGCTTTTAAAGAATTTGTTATGATTGCTATTATTCCTCTCTTAAATGTTAGAAAAATTTACCAGTAAATCTATCTTGAGTCTAAAGTTTTCTTTCTAGGAAAGTTTAAAATTATAGATTCACCTTTTTAGAAAGATAGTGGATTCTTCTGATTTTTTCTTCTGAAGTTTTCAAAAGAACTTCTGAGTTCTTGTTTGTCAGCTTTGGTAATTTGTGTTTTCATTTGTCCATTTTGTTTGCTTATCAAATTTATTGTAATAAAATTGTTTGTAATTTTTAAAATTAGCTTTAAAATGACAGTAGGATCTATAATAATGTTCCCCTCCTCACCCTGATGCTGGTAATTTGTGTTTTATATAACTTCTTTATTAATCTTGCTAATAACTTATAAATTATTTCAAAAAGTGAACTTCAGGCTCTGTCAGTTTTTATTGATTGTAGTTTTGTTTACTATTTCTTTGTTTTATGCTCTTATCTTTATTATTTCCTTCTTTCAACTGTTTTTGGTTTTGATTTAGGGCTTCTTTTCTAGTTTCTTGAGATGAAGGTTTAATTGTTTAATTTTTATTTTAGCATATTCTAACATGCGGATTTAAGACTAGAGAATTTCTCCTAAGCTCTGATAATGTTATTTACATCATTATTTACTTTAACATATACTAATTTTCATTTTGATTTTTTCTATCCCATAAGTTATTTAGAAGTATATGCTATAATAATTCTGAATGAGTCCGGTACTTACCTGTTATATTTACTTTGACTCCTAGCCTATCTCATGGTTAAAAGTATACTCTGAATGACTCTCACCCTTTGTATTTTTTTGAATTTATGCTTACGATGTAGCACACAGTTAATTTCTATAAGTGCTCCATGAAGCTACAAAGTTTCTTTTGGTTAATGTTTGCAGGGCATTTTTTCTTCCTAGAGTGTCTGACCTTGTATTAAGGTGTATTTCAAAAAGAAATACAACTTTATTGAGGTATAATTGATGTAACATTGTTAACTTGAGCAACATGTTATTTACACATATTTACATATTGCAGAACGAGCAAATAATGTTTCTGGTGGATAACATGTAGGTTTTAAAAACTCTGTTTGAAAATAACCTTTGATGAGAATATTTAGTCCTTTTGCATTTAATGTAATTAACTACATACGAAATTCCACTATTTTCTATTGACTTACCTATTTTATATTTGATCTTTTTCCTCACTCAAAAGAGCATTATTCTGGATTGATGAATATTTTATTAGTTCATTTTCTCCTATTTTAGGTTGTTGGCTATATATTATTTTTTCTTTTATTGATTTTTTCCAAGATATGTTAACATAAATCTTTGACTTACCACAATCTAATGTGAGTGGTTCATTTTACCACTTTTCCAATTATGCTAAATATTTAGAACACTAACTCTACTTACCCCTTCTATTTCTTACTCTTTTGTTCTTTGCCATATCTTGTCTTTGATTTGTTTTAAATCCCACAAAATTTTATTATTGATTTGCATTCATTATTAATACACATTTATCCTTTTCCTGAGGGACTCTTCATTTCTTTTTGCATTTTTGTGTTTCAGACTCTTTCTGTGTGAAGAACTCCCTTTTAAATGATCTCATATTTTGTTTGTCTGAAAAAGTTTTTATATAACATTAAAAATTATTTTTAAAAACTTTTTTTGGAAGTGACTTAACCATTGAAGAAGCTGAAAGAGTACTACAAAGAAATCCTGTATGTCCCTAATACTTGGATTTATTGATTTTTAGCAGTTATTATTATAATTTTCAGAACTTTCTGAGAATAATTTACAAATATCATGTTCCTTTACCCTCTAATTCTTCAGAGAATAGTTCCTAACATGTAAGAGAATAGGATATTCTCTTATGTGCATATGTGCTAAGTCGCTTCAGTTGTATCTGACTTTGTGCGACCCTTTGGGCCATAGCCTTCCAGACTCCTCTGTCCATAGGATTCTCCAGGCAAGAATGCTGGAGTGGGTTGCCATGCCCTCCTCCAGGAGATCTTCCCAACCCAGGGATTGAACTCTGTCTATTACGCCTCCTGCGTTTACCCACAGTGCCACCTGGGAAGCTCATTCTCTTATATAGTAGCTATCAACCACAGGGATTTGAACACTGATGCACTTATCTAAACTAATCTAACTCATATTCCAGTTTTATCAATTGTCAAACTAATATTAATATTATTTGTAGCATTCCCCCTGGCAGGTCTACTTTTGCATTAGTTGTTATTTCTTTAATTGCCTTGTGTCTATTATACATTCTTAGCCTTCTTTGTCTTTCATGATAGCTATTTTTTTAAAGATCAGAAGCTAATTACTTTATAGAATGTTCCTCAATGTAGGTTTCTATGATGTTTCCTCATGATTAGATTCAGGTTTTGTTTTTTTTTGGCTGAAAATATGTAGGTGATATATTTTTAGATTTTCACTTATGGAGACATATAATGTCTATCTGCTCCTTATTGGTGACATTAATTTTAACCACTCAGTTAAGATGTTGTCCAGTTTTTCCACTGATAGCTACCACTTTTTTACTTTTATAATTAATAATTGCTTTATGGATAGATGTCTTATAACTGTGTAAATTCTATTCCTTATCAAGTTCACTCCCCATAGATTTAGCGTCTGCATCAGTTAGGATCCTGGCAGAAGACAGAACACAACAGTAATGTGAACAGGGAAAATGTAATACATAGAATTTTAACTGGTAAAATGTAGATAACTGCTGAAAGGGATAAAAGAGAAGTCTCTGAGATCCGGAAGTAGGAATATATATATATATAAATTTATATATAAAGAAGATTCCACCTTGTGGCTTAAGAAGAATACACAGGGGCTAAGGATTTAGAAGATACTTCCCTCCTTCCTCCTGCTCTTCTCCTATCTTCCTCCACCAGAGAAAAAAAGACTGAGCTCAAACTTTTTCAAAGAGGGTGTGACTGCCACAAGAATATAGTTTGTTACTGGGAGTAGGGATGGAGCCACAGGCCAGAGCTCTCCTAGAAGTGGCCACTGGGTGGGGAGAGTGTGTATAACCTGAGTATGTGACCATGACTGGTCCACACCAACCAGCTGGCTCTCCGCCTGAGTAACTAAGGAAGGAGAATTGAAGTCCCAACCTAAGTGCCTTCCTGCTGCCATCATTTCATTGCCCTGGTATCTCCCTCTATAGGAAATGCCTCCCACTGCCATCTTCTAAAGAGACAAGTTTACAGGGTAAGGAGAAGCTTGTAGCACATCCAGACAAATGATCTCTAAGGCAGAGGGGAAGGCCATTTCTGCAGGTTTGGGGGCTGGAGTGGATAGCTGTAAATTGATTGTTGCTAGACATTTGAGTGACCAGTTTGTCCACTGAGGGTTGAGGAGTAGGACTGGGGAGATTGCAAATGGGCATTTACTACTATTTAGGGTTTTAAGGCATTGTGTTAATATGAGATGCTTCATATACATCATCCCAACTCTTCCTAAAAAGCCTGAGAGATAAGTGTTATTCAGTTCAGTTCAGTTGCTCAGTCCTGTCTGACTCTTTGAGACTCCATGGACTGCAGCATGCCATGCTTACCTGTCCATCACCAGCTCCCGGAGTGTTATTAGCCACGTTTGATGCGAAGAACTGACTCATTTGAAAAGACCCTGATGCTGGGAAAGATTGAGGGCAGGTGGACAAGGGGATGACAGAGGATGAGATGGTTGGATGGCATCATCAACTCAATGGATATGAGTCTGGGTGAACTCCGGGAGTTGGTGATGGACAGGGAGGCCTGGCGTGCTGCAGTTCATGGGCTCACAAAGAGCTGGACATGACTGTGCCACTGAACTGAATAGATGAGGAGCCTGAGGCTTAGAGTGGTTAAGTAACTGCAAGGCACTAGGTGAGCAGTGGGCTCAAAATTAAAATCCCAGAGCTTCTGCCTCCAGATCTTACTAAACTATCATATCTTAGGTGATATTTAAATTCATATCATTCTCCTATAGGCCCACCATGTGGATGCCTCCAGGGCAGAACCAAAGCTGGGTTTCTGAATTTATCCTGCTTGGCTTCTCCAGTGACCCCACGACCAACAGGACCCTCTTCAGTGCTTTCCTTCTTCTTTTCCTGAGCTCAGTCCTTGGCAATGGGCTCATCATCACCCTGATATGCCTGGACACGTGTCTCCACACTCCCATGTACTTCTTCCTCTGTATCCTCTCCCTGCTGGATATGGGCTGTGTCACTACCACTGTGCCCCAGTTGCTGGTGCATCTTCTTTCTCGATCTCAGACCATCTCCTTTGCTGGCTGTTGGCTACAGATGTACATGTTTGGTGGGCTGGCCCTGACTGAGTGTTTTTTCCTTGTAGTTATGGCCTTTGACCGGTACGTGGCCATCTGCTATCCACTGCGTTATACTGTCATCCTCAGCTGGGGCCTGTGCACACGACTGTCAGCTGGGACCTGGGCCTGTGGTTTCTTCTTCTCTCTGATCCACACTTTTTTCACCATGAGGCTGCCATACTGTGGGCCCAACATGGTCAACCACTACTTCTGTGAAGGCCCTTCAGTACGAAATTTGGCTTGCATGGATACTCATGTCATTGAAATGGTGGATTCGGTCATCAGTGTCTTCATGGTTGTTGCCCCACTCTCACTCATTCTGGCCTCCTACATCTGTATTGCCCAGGCCATTTTCAAGATTAAGTCCATGCAGGCCCGCTGCAAGGCTTTTTCCACCTGTGCTTCCCACCTGACTGTGATCACATTCTTCTATGCTCCAGCCACCTACATCTACATGAAGCCCAATTCAAGGTATTCCCCTGAGCAAGACAAGCAGATCTCACTCTTTTATAATGTGTTCACTGTCCTGCTTAATCCTGTGGTCTACAGTCTGAGGAACAAGGACATCAAGGGGGCTTTTCTCAAAGTAATGGGTAAGGGTAGAGTGATCTGCTGAATTAGGAGACAGGCAGAATCTAAGATAGAATGCCAATGTCGAGAAAAGGTGGAGTATCTATAATGTATGAGATCAACATTATACGTGTGAACCAATGTAGTATTTGGTCAGTTGAACAAAGGTGGGAAATGAAACTAACATGGCTATCCTGATCACCTTGCTACATTATGGTGCAGTGAGAAATAGCTTCCTAGTCTTAGTGGCTTATAACACTGAAAGTTCATTTATTGTTCATTTTCCATGTCAGTTGTAAGTAGACTGTGATCTTCTGCCATTTGATTCTTGGATCCAGCCTGAAGGAGGAGGTCCTATCTGGAAATGCAAGTCTTATGACTGAGGAAAAAGGAATAATGGCTGAAATAGTAATACATGATTTGTATTAATACTCTCAAACATTTGTTAATGTTTTAATTCATTTTTCCCTTAAAAATTTTTTTGAATTAGAGGATAATTATTTTACAATAGTATGATGGTTTCTGCCATACATCAACATGAATCGGTTATAGGTATACATATGTCCCCTCCCTCTTGAACCTGCCTCCCACCTCCCTCCCTAATGTTTTAATATGTTTTTTTTTGAAGAATCTGACAGAATAATCAGAAAAACAATAGAATAATATGTTATACAACAGGTTACTGCAAAGAATATACAGCATGGAACCATGTGAGTAAAATTTGTATGCATAGGAGAAAAATACAACTTATGGCAATATCCTATATAAAATTACATTTTGTCATTGTTCAGTCACTAAGTCACGTTCGACTCTTTGCGGCCCCATGAATTGCAGCATCCCAGGCTTCCCTGTCCTTCACCGTCTCCTGGAGTTTGATAAAACTCATGTCTGTTGAGTTGGTGATGCCATCTAACCATCTTATCCTGTTCTGTCTTCCTTCCCCCAATCTTTCCCAACATCAGGGTCTTTTCCAGTGAGCTGGCTGTTTGCATGAGGTGGCCAAACTTCAGCTTTAACGTCAGTCCTTCCAGTGAATATTCAGGGTTAATTTCCTTTAGGGCTAACTGGTTTGGTCTCCTTGCAGTCCAAGGGACTCTCAAGTCTTCACCAGCACCACATTGTGAAAGCATCTTTAAGTTCAGTTCAGTCGGTCAGTCGTGTCGACTCTTTGCGACCCCATGAATCGCAGCACACCAGGCCACCCTGTCCATCACCAACTCCCAGAGTTCACTCAAACTCATGTCCATCAAGTTAGTGATGGCATCCAGCCATCTCATCCTCTGTTGTCTCCTCTTCCTCCTGCCCACAATCCCTCCTAGCATCAGAGTCTTTTCTAATGAGTCAATGCTTTGCATCTTTAGGGGTAGGTAAAATTATACTTTTTATGTTACAAAATTTTTAGAAATTAAGATGCCTCACTATTTAAATGGAAGTATAAAAATTAATCTTTAGTTATTTAATTTCATTCTCTAATGTATTTACACTGAGTCTATTCAAGTGTGAATGGGCTTCCCTTATAGCACAGCTGGAAAAGAATCCGCCTGCAATTCTTCAATTCCACATTCTTCAATGTGGGAGACCTGGGTTAAATCCCTGGGTTGGGAAGATCCCCTGGAGAAGGGAAAGACTACCACTCCAGTATTCTGGCCTGGAGAATTCCATGGATTGTATAATCCATGGGGTCACAAAGAGTCGGACATGACTGAGTGACTTTCACTTTCACTTTCATTCAAGAGTGAATGGATGTACAAAGGAAAAAATAGAGACAGGGAACATTTCTTCCAACTTACAAACAGGAAGGCATAAGAGAAGGTATAATTTTCTTTTTGAATTGAAGTATAGTTGATTTGGGCTTCCCTGGTGGCTCAGATGGTAAAGAATCTGCCTACAATGCAGGAGACCTATGTTCAATCCCTGGGTTGGGAAGATCCCCAGGAGGAGGGTATGGCCATCCACTCCAGTATTCTTTCCTGGAGAATCCCCATGGACAGAGGAGCCTGGTGGGCTACAGTCTATGGGGTCACAAAGAGTCGGACACGACTGAGTGACTACGCACAGCACAGCACATAGCTGATTTACAACGTTGTGTTAGTTTCAGGTATACAACAAACTGATTCAGTTGCATGTATGTATAAATCTATTCTTTTTCAGATTCTTTCCCTTTGTATATTACTGTGAGATATTGAATACAGTTCCCCGTGCTATAAGTAGGCCCCTGTTGGGTATCTATTTTATATATAGTAGTGGGCATATGTTGATTCCAAGATCTATATTTATCTTTTTCCCCTGACCTTTACCCTTTGGTAGAGATAAGTTTATCTTCTGTGTCTGTGAGTCTATTTCTGTTTTGTAAATATCCTTATTGTATAATATTTTAGATTCCACTATCAGTGATATCATATAATATTTGTCTTTGTCGGACTTACTTCAATTAGTATGGTACCTCCTAAGCTTCTGCTCAAAAGTGACACACATCTCCTTGCTCACATCCTACTGGCCAAAAAAGTCCTATGCTTAAGCCTGATGGCAAAAGGGCAGGAAGTATTTTCCTCCCATAGAAAATTAATGCAGGTCACGTGGCAGTGGGGATGGATGTATATTCCTTCTACAGTGAGAGCAGCAAATAAAGGGGGTAATAATATAACCTATTCTAGTGGCACTGGAACCAATAGAATACATGCAATCACCATGAAACATAGTACCTGTAAGTGACGTGGTACATGGACACAGTAGACAGTCAAGGTAATATAAGCAATAAAGTGGTATTTATTTACAAGTGGTACATGTAAACAATAAATATCTGTGGCCAACACTTTGAAAATCAAGTCACTAGTCAATACTCTGAAAAAGCTGGCTTAAAACTCAACATTCAAAAAACTAAGATCATGGCATCCGGTCCCATCACTTCATGGCAAATAGATGGGGAAACAATGGAAACAGTGACAGACTTTATTTTCCTGGGCTTGAAAATCACTGCAGATGGTGACTGCAGTCATGAAATTAAAAGATGCTTGCTCCTTGGAAGAAAAGCTACAACCAACCTTGACAGTATTATTAAAAGACAGAGACATTACTTTGCCACCAAAGTCCATCTAGTCAAACCTGTGATTTTCCAGTAGTCATGTATGAATGTGAGTGTTGAACCATAAAGAAAGCTGAGCACTGAAGAACTGATACTTTTGAACTGTGGTGTTGGAAAAGACTCTTGAGAGTCCCTTGAACTGCGAGGAGATCATACCAGTCCATCCTAAAGGAAATCAGTCCTGAATATTCATGGCAAGGACTGATGCTGAAGCTCCAATACTTTGGCCACCTGATGTGAAGAACTGACTCACTGGAAAAGACCTTGATGCTGGGAAAGATTGAAGGCAGGACAAGAAGGGGATGGCAGACAGTGAGGTGGTTGGATGGCATCACCGACTCAAAGGACATGAGTTTGAGCAAGCTCTGGGAGTTGGTGATGGACAGGGAAGCCTGACATGCTGCAGTCCATTGGGTTGCAAAGAGTCGGACATGACTGAGCGACTGAACTGAACCGAATCAACACTCTGTAAATGGCTTTTATGGGAAAAGTTTCTAAAAAACAGTAGATACATTTATATGTATAACTGATTCACTTTACTATGTACCTGAGACTAACACGTTATAAATTGATTATACTGAAATAAAAATTTACATTTTAAAAAAGGAAAATTAAGCCAGTGATATATGAGACCAAAGTAACCCATGGATTGGACTTGGTGCATGGATCCAAATTGGTTCATGGGGCTGACATGACATATGCATCATCTTGTGGAAGGACACAGAACTTGACATTAATTGACCTGGGTTCTAGTCCCAACCTTGCTAACTTCTTTTGTTACTTAAGGCAATAAACTTCCTTTCTCTGGATCTCACTTTACGGAACACCTCAAGTTGAAAGGTCTTTAAGATATCTGTGTCTCTAAAATTCTATGTCACAGTAGATGGAGTGACTTGTGAATTTTCTGTGAATTCACTTGTGAATCTTGTGTGATTCTTCTCACAAGAAAAGCTTGTGAATCTTCTGTGAACCCTAAAATATATTAGAAAAGCATAGAAGGATAAATGTTATTGCTTGGGTGCAGCCTACTTGGGGCTCTGAGCCTGAGACTTAGCATGGGCATCCAACTTTCTTTCATGCATCATTGGTGACCCAGATCGTGGGATGAGTCAATTTCAATATTTCTTGAGCATTCATTAAGATGAATCCAACCAGTACCAGGCCCCATGGAAACCAAGACAGATACATGGAGAGGTTTACAGTAATGAAATTATAATATCACAACTGGACATGGAACAACAGACTGGTTCCAAATAGGAAAAGGAGTACCTCAAGGCTGTATATTGTCACCCTGCTTATTTAACTTCTATGCAGAGTACATCATGAGAAACGCTGGACTGGAAGAAACACAAGCTGGAATCAAGATTGCCAGGAGAAATATCAATAACCTAAGATATGCAGATGAAACCACCCTTATGGCAGAAAGTGAAGAGGAACTAAAAAGCCTCTTAATGAAAGTGAAAATGGAGAGTGAAAAAGTTGGCTTAAAGCTCAACACTCAGAAAACGAAGATCATGGCATCCGGTCCCATCACTTCATGGGAAAT
This sequence comes from Bubalus bubalis, assembly GCF_019923935.1. NCBI lineage: Eukaryota > Metazoa > Chordata > Mammalia > Artiodactyla > Bovidae > Bubalus > Bubalus bubalis. Next base: position 102,727,816 of record NC_059162.1, on the reverse strand, counting down.
AGATGGGGAAACAGTGGAAATAGTGTCAGACTATATTTTTGGGGGCTCCAAAATCACTGCAGATGGTGACTGCAGCCATGAAATTAAAAGACGCTTACTCCTTGGAAGGAAAGTTATGACCAGCCTAGATAGCATATTCAAAAGCAGAGACATTACTTTGCCAACAAAGGTCCGTCTAGTCAAGGTTATGGTTTTTCCTGTGGTCATGTATGGATGTGAGAGTTGGACTATGAAGAAGGCTGAGCACTGAAGAATTGATGCTTTTGAACTGTGGTGTTGGAGAAGACTCTTGAGAGTCCCTTAAACTGTAAGGAGATCCAATCAGTCCATTGTGAAGGAGATCAGCCCTGGGATTTCTTTGGAAGGAATGATGCTAAAGCTGAAACTCCAGTACTTTGGCCACCTCATGCGAAGAGTTGACTCATTGGAAAAGACGCTGATGCTGGGAGGGATTGGGGGCAGGAGGAGAAGGGGACGACAGAGGATGAGATGGCTGGATGGCATCACTGACTCGATGGATGTGAGTCTGAGTGAACTCTGGGAGTTGGTGATGGACAGGGAGGCCTGGCGTGCTGCGATTCATGGGGTGGCAAAGAGTCAGACACGACTGAGCGACTGAACTGAACTGAATGAAGGTGCCACAGTGACCTGTGGAGACTGATGGCCTCATAGGAGGGAGATTCTCTCAGTGGGTGCCAGACACTAGGAACCAGGCTACACCTCACCCCACTCCCATCACCACTGCATATCTCAGCACTTTGTATTCTCTCCAGAGCTTAACATCATGGAGAGAGGAAGCAACACCTGAGAAGTCTCTTTTTCTCCCTCAGCAGCTAACCCTGGTTACCCCTTTTAAAAAAATTGGAATATAATTGCTTTGAAATGTCATGCTAGTTTCTTTTATTTCTCCCACCAGTGGAATAATAGGTCAAAATAGAAATTAAGCTTAGTTACTGAAAAATGAAGTTGTAGACCTCTTAGGAAACAAACAGTGTTCTATGGATATAGAGAAAATGGAGGAGGGAAACCTACTTACCAAGAGCTGACATATAAGGTCTTGGTCAGGAATTCAGATGTAGCGTACCTGAGGATGAGCGTCATCCAAGCAGAGAGCCAGGAGAAGGGCATTTCTGGCAAGAGGACTCCAGGTACAAATGCCCCAAGTCCGGAAAGGACTTTGCATTGTTTGCAGCTCTGGAAGAAGGCTCATGGGGTCACGGGCAAGTGAGCAGGAGAGGCAGAGATAACATTGAGAGGTAAGCGAAGGACAGTCTTCTAGATCCATATGAGAAGTGTTTACTTATTCAAAGTGCAGTGGGAATGCTTAGATTCTTACTGGGGAAGTGAAGCAGTTTTATGGGTGATAAGCTCTGCTGTGAGTGTGACTTGAAGTGCCTGGAAAGTGGGTGGGAGAAAAGGTCATTGGGTATGAGGTGATGGTTTAGTCGCTAAGTTGTATCTGACTCTTGTGACCCCATGGACTGTAGCCCACCAGGCTTCTCTGTCCATGGGATTTTCCAGGAAAGAATACTGGAGTGGATTGCCATTTCCTTCTCCAAGGGATCTTCCCGACCCAGGAAATGAACCTGGGTCTCTTTCATTGCAGGCAGATTCTTTACCTTCTGAGCTATGAGGGAAGCCCCAAGAGAATGTTTGGGAACTCATAGGTCAGGAGTGAGGAAAAAGAACTTCCCTCTTGGAGAGCTGTAGGGCATGTGGTATCCCAGGGAGAATTCTAGGTAGAGGATGTTGGGAGAGGTGATTGCTGATGGTGGGGTTGATGTTGAGAAGACAGAGAAAACTGGGGAAAGGCAGAAGTAGGGATTTGGGCAGTTGAGGGATGAGTAAAGGTTTTAATGACATGTGGGCATCTAGGAATAATGAATGACTAGAGAGCTGTGAACTTTTGGTGGGATTGAAATTTTGCCTCTAGCACTTAGGCACAAATCTGTGTGGTAGTATGGCTCCAAAGCACTTATGGAGAGTTATAACAGGGCTGGGCTGGGTGTTGATTTGAATGGATGTGTTCTGTGGCATCAATGGTGTGGCAAAGTTCCAGACAGCAGTTCCAGAGGGTTTTAGGCAGAAAGTGAAGGGTCCCCTGGGCTGCTGGTGTTCCCTCCATCTGAGGAAAGGATAGGAAGCTATATGGCTGGTGGAAGGGACTTCCAACTATTGAAAGTTTCCTGCTTTATCTTTGTGGAGAAGGGGACTGACTGGATAATGGGAAGGAGGTCTTCCTGGTTTTTGGAGTTCCTTCCAGAAGGTGCAAAGTCTACCTGGTGGCAAAGTCTACCTGGTCCCAGGGACCAGGGTAATGGGGAGATGAGTCTTGTGGCTAAAGTGTGATGAGGTTTATTTTTCTTTCATTTAGGACAGATAGTAAGAGAGTTTGTAATTCAGGATGATAGATTTTATCTTAAATAGAAGCAACCTTAATTTTTAAGAATGAGGGATAAGGAATGGAGTAGACAAGAGAGGGTAACACAGTATTTGTAGAGTACCAATGAGGGGGTTGGACTGGAGAGGAACACTCAGTAGAGGAGAGCTAGGCGTAATTTCTGAAGGTGCTAGACTTGATGGTGGCAGTGAGTGGGGAGATGCTGAAAGATGTTTTGAGGAAAGAAGTAAGAGCACGTGATGGCTTGACTTGTAGGTGGAAAGGGGAGAAATCAAGGAAGTTATCAACATTTTAAACTACTTGTACCACTGTCTTTGCTTGCAGTCCACTGATGGGGGCCGTTGATTGTCAACTGTTGTCACCGATTCCTGGCACTGGTGACAGGAAGTCACAGCCCTTGTCCTCATGGAATTTACAGTCCACAAACCAGCCATTCCTAGGAAGTGTATAGATACTTGGGAGTATATAGTGTATAGATACTTAAGGTTAAAAATGTTATTAATTAATTGTTAACTTGGACTTTATGAGAGTTGTTGGCTTTTGTTTTATTTACTTTTTACTTTTCTCCTTGTTCCCTTGAACAAAGAAAACAGCAAAGTGGGTCATAACACCATTCTGTCTGGTGGGACTCAGGTCATCTCTTTGGGGGAAATACTTTGCTGCTAAACTGAAATGTCAGCCTCTCCAAATTCTTTGTCCCTTTGACCCATTTCTACACTAATGATCTCAAGGTTTCTGACATCATTAAATTTGTTGGTAGATTGGTAAATGGCAGATTGGTAAACTACCACTTATGTGCTGTGTTTTGCTGTGCATGAAACTCTGCTTTCTCTGTTTGCTGATCCCTATGCAAATAAAATTGCAGACTAGATGAAATGAATAATTTCTTAGGGAAATGTAGATTACCAAAATTAAAACTTTTAAAGATAGAATGTTTAAACTGGCTAATTTGCATAGGAAAATAAGAAAACAAGAGAAAGCTATTAAGTAACTACCCCATAACAAGATTCAGAAATTGGTGGTGAGAAAGTTTAGGGAGGGGGAGACATATGTGGGATGAACTTCCAAGTGGACATCGGCTGTGTGTGTCCCACGTGAATATTCATGAAAGGGTATCAGCTACAGAGGAGATAAATCAGGTGGAAAAAATGACACACTCTCTGGATGTCATTTAGGCTTTTTCCCCAGACACTTACTGAGTAGGCACGTGAACAAAATGTCCGTGAAGGCAAGGATGGAAGCTGTCCACGTGGGCTCAGTGCATGGACTTCCTTTTCTGTGGCTGACCTGGCTACCACTGCTGATGAGTGCTGCTTCTGCAAATAGCAGAGGTCAGCTCTACGGCACCATTCCCTGGGGGAATAGGCTGCCACCTGATTATATTGGATCTCTTTCATCATGGAGGGGGCAATGATCTGTCTTCATAGGAAGAGGTAGATTCTAGATATGCTTTTCTTCCCCCGATTATAGAACTTTTGCCTGCGTCATTATCTATGAAGTCAGAGTGCCCAATCCACTATCAAGGAACCCCCACAGCATTGCATCTGGTCAAAGAACTCATTTTACAGCTTTGGTCTCATAATTATAGACTCAATGGCCTTATGTAACTTCTAACACTTAGAATAAACTGCCCTAACTGAAAGGTGGAATGGCTTATGAAGATTCAGTTGTTGCTGTTCGCGGGTAACAATGCCTTGAAGGAATAGGCCCCTGTCTTACATACTCCTTTAAAGCGAGCATGGGACTTCCATGGTGGTGTAGTGGGTAAGAATCAGCCTGCCAATGCAGGGGACTTAGGTTTGATCCCTGGTCTGGGAATTTTCCACATGCCATGATGCGGCAACTAAGCCCATGAGCCACAACTACTGAGGCCGTGCTCAAGACCCCATGAGCCGCAACTTCTGAGCCTGCACCCCCAACTACTGACACCTGCCAAGCTCTAGGGTCCGAGAGTCACAACGAATGAGCCCCTGTGCTGCAACTCCTGGAGACTGCTCCATGGCAGGAGAAGCCACTGCAATGAAGAGCCCATGCACTGTAGCTGGAGAGTAGCCCCACTTTCTGCAACTAGAGAAAGCCTGTGCAACAACGAAGACCCGATGCAGCCCAAAATAATACAAATTAAAAAAATAAAAGTAAGAAATAAAGTGATGAAGTTTATACTTTGAGTCAGTGACTATATGACACTGGTTCTCCCATAGCTAGAATGCATGGACCTGGAAATCAAACAGTGAAATGGGAGTGGATGCTCTTAGTCTTACACCCAATAACTCACAGAATATTTGTTCCCTTTCCCAGGAACCCTGACCTCTGCTAACTTGGAGATCTTCGTACCCTAGTAGAGAGTGTTTCCGCTGGTGGACAAAACAGTGATCTCATTGAATTGCAATTTGACGTCATCTTGAGATGTTTGAATATTAAATGGATTACTGTAAGTAAAGCATATAAGAAACAGTACCTGTAAGGTTCTGCTGTTATTGTTATGGGCTTCCCAGGTGGCCCAAATGGTGAAGAGTCCGCCTCCCAATGCAGGAGATGCAAGAGACACAGATTAGATCCCTGGGTGGTGAAGATCCCCTGGAGGAGGAAATGGCAACCCACTCCACTATTCTTGCCTGGGGAATTGCATGGACAGAGGAGCCTGGAGGGCTACAGTCCAGGAGGTCACAAAGAGCCAGACACAACTGAGCATGAATTATTATTATTATAATTATGATCATCATTTTTTGTTGTTTTTCTTATTATTATTATTACTATCCTATTTGCTTGTCTGACCGACATGTACTTTCATTGGCTCACACAAGATTTATAGTCTTGGGGGATGCAAACCCCAGGAATGAAGATGCTGAGGGCAGGCATGCATGATAAGATACCTACATTAACTCATTATTACTAGACAGATGAGCAGGTCCTTTTTAAATCCTAGAGAGCAAAGGAGAGGAAGGAGTATGGGTCAATGGAATGAGTCCATGGCTGGGAGGCAGGACTTCCAGGTTCTGATTGCCTAAGTAACTCAAGCAGGCCAATGACTTTGCTTCTCTGAGCTTTAATTTTCATGGCTGTAAAAGAGAGTAAGGAACTGGATATGTTGACCTTGAAGGCCCTTTATGACTTGAGCACTGAAATGACCAAAACCAGCATCTATGACCCCTCAGGACTTGGCCCATGGCAAGGCTGCAGTAAGAGTTTGTCATCATCGCCATCGCCTGTGAAATGGGGACCATTACACCTCCCTCCCAGCTGTGCTGAGAAGACCTGGTGAGAAAAGGCCTGGTCAGAAAAGTTTTTTCACACATAAAAGAAAAAGCTCTGTGTGTGAAGATGTCCCAAAGGACCACTAAGATGCTTTTGATCATTACCACCTCCTGCCATTTCCCTCAGCTCCTGCTGCAGACTTAAATCCAAAGAAGTTTCTGGGGCACCTGTCTTAGCAAAGGAAAGCTAATTTTCACAGAGTCCCTCCCAGAGGCACTCTCAACCTGGGGCTAATTACAGAGAGTCCCTGCATATTAGGATTGCCACAGCCCTAGCTTTTCCTCTCTTGCCAGCCCACCCTCTTCTCCTTGAGGCCTGTAGGCTCACCTGGCTCAAAATTCAGCATACAGAGTCTAGTCTTCTCCCTCATTCCAACCCCCCAGCTGGCCCAATGCCACCTGTAATCACAACAAACTCTGGGACAGCAGGAAGAATTTCAGTTAGAGTTCAGGTGGAGCCGTAGACTCAAGCACTAAAGTCTGTGATATTGTGGTCACAGCCCCAGCCCAGGAGACTCGTGCAGGGCTCTGTTGCTGGCTCTCCCATTATTGTTGCAGTGAAAAGGAGAAAAAAAAGAGGAATGACTTTTCTTTCCTTTTCTTGAGAACAAAGAAGATAAAGAGACCAGTGAGCAAGACTGAACATTCCGTTTTTTATTTAATTGCTTCTAACTCTGCATGTCTGTAACTAAGTTTACTTTTCTGTCCTTCTAACTCTACTGGAGCTATATTTCTCATCTATTATCCTTTGACTCTGCTAGATACATCCTGTATCTGGTGCTCAATTTATAGCACTCTTCCTCTTATTTGTTGTTGTTGACACAGTTGCTCAGTTGTGTCTGACTCTTTGTGACCCCATGGGCTGCAGCATGCCAGCCCTCCCTGTCCTTCACTATCTCCTTTGAAGTGAAAGTCACTCAGTTGTGTCTGACTTCTTGCAACCCCAAGGATTATACAGTCTGTGGAATTCTCTAGATCAGAATACTGGGGTGGGTAGCCTTTCCCTTCTCCAGGGGATCTTCCTAACCCAGGGATCAAACCCAGGTCTCTGGCATTGCTGCTGCTGCTGCTGCTAAGTCACTTCAGTCGTGTCCGACCCTGTGTGACCCCATAGACGGCAGCCTACCAGGCTCCCCCATCCCTGAGATTCTCCAGGCAAGAACACTGGAGTGGGTTGCCATTTCCTTCTCCATGCATGAAAGTGAAAAGTGAAAGTGAAGTCGCTCAGTTGTGTCCAACTCTTAGTGACCCCCTGGACTGCAGCCTACCAGGCTCCTCCGTCCATGGGATTTTCCAGGCAAGAGTACTGGAGTGGGGTGCCATTGGCATTGCAGGCGGAATCTTTACCAGCTGAGCCACAAGGGAAGCCCAAGCATGCTGGAGTGGATAGCCTATCCCTTCTCCAGGGAATCTTCCCATCCTAGGAGTCGAACTGGTGTCTCCTGCATTGCAGGCAGATTCTTTACCAACTGAGCTATCAGGCAAGCCCTCACTATCTCCTGAAGTTTGCTCAGATTCATGTCTTTTGAGTTGATGATGTCACCCAACCATCTCAACCTCTGTTGTCCCCTTCTTTTCCTGCCCTCAATCTTTCCCAACATTAGGATTTTTCCCAAAGAGTTAGCATTTTGCATCAGGTGACCAAAGTATTGGAGCTTTAGCTTCAGCATCAGTCCTTCCAATGAATATTCAGGGTTCATTTCCTTAAGGATTAGCTGGTTTGATCTCCTTGCTGTCCAAGGGACTCTCAAGAGTCTTCTCCAGCACCACAGTTCAGTTCAGTTCAGTCGCTCAGTCGTGTCCGACTCTTTGCGACTCCATGAATCGCAGCACGCCAGGCCTCCCTGTCCATCACCAACTCCCGGAGTTCACTCAAACTCACGTCTATTGAGTTGGTGATGCCATCCAGCCATCTCATCCTCTGTTGTCCCCTTTTCCTCCTGCCCCCAATCCCTCCCAGCACCACAGTTGGAAAGCATCAATTCTTTGGCACTCAACCTTCTTTATGGTCCAACTCTCACATCTGTACATGAGTACTGTAAAAAACCATAGCTTTGACTATACAGACCTTCATTGTTAAAGTGATGTCTCTGTTTTTTTTTTTTTTTTTTTAATATGCTGTCTAGGTTTGTCATTGCTTCTCTTCCAAGGAGCAAACATCTTTTAATTTCATGGCTGCAGTCACCATCTAAAAATCTGTCACCTTTTCCATTTTTTTCCCCATCTATTTCTTATGAAGTGATGGGAGTGGATGCCATGATCTTTGTTTTTTGAATGTTGAGTTTTAAGGCAGCTTTTTCACTTTCCTCTTTCATCTTCAACAAGAGGCTCTTTAGTTCCTCTTTACTTTCTGTCTTTAGGGTGGTATCATCTGCATATCTGAGGTTATTGGTATTTCTCCTAGTAATCTTGATTCTGGCTTGTGATTCATCCAGCTGGGCATATCACATGATGTGCTTTGTATATAAGTTAAATAAGCAGGGTGACAATATACAGCCTTGACGTTTTTCTTTTTAACATGTCAGAAAGGAGGCGACCAAACTACCAGACTCGATTACTGGGTTACTGCCCCAGCCTATGACTGTTTTTGAAACAATACAAGAGGAAGAAGACAAGACCCTCACACCTTTGTTCCTCATCATTTACTCCTGACTGCAAGCTTTTATCTTATATAAGCCCCTAGATTTCTTATTGGAGGGGAGTTTTACAAGAAGGAGCCTACTGCGTTCCCCTCTCTGCTGGATGAGCACTAAAGCCACCTTTCTATTTCCTCCAATCCCAGTCTCTGTATTTTTTTATTCGGCTTTGGAAGACAAAGCCAAGATTTTGGCCAGCAACATTATCTAGTTGCATGGTTTTAGCCAAATCCCTCATTTCTTCTGCTGGAGAGGAGATTGGCTACTCTCTCTAGTATTCTTCCTAAGTGGCTTAGCTGATAGAGAACCTGCCTGCAATGTGGGAGACCTGGGTTTGATCCCTGGGTTGGGAAGTTCCCCTGGAGAAGGGAACGGCTACCCACTTCAGTATTCTGGCCTGGAGAATTCCATGGATTTCACAGTCCATGGGGTTGCAAAGAGTTGGACATGACTGAGCGACTTTTGCTTTCATTTTCATTTCTTCCAGGTCACATCACTTTACTGGGATATGGAGGGTAGGATGAAGCTTGGCAGCCTTTAAGTAATTCTGTCATTTAAGGAGACAGGATGGCCTGAGATTTATCTTATCTACGATCTTGGATTGCTTCTGACTTCGGGCAAGTCACTGCACCTCCCTGGACCTCAGTTTCTTCATCCATCCAATGGACAGATAGGTCCTGCCTGGATTACATGTTTCGAGCTGAAGTGAGGGTCAGTGACATGGGGGAAGAGGAGTTAGGGCGTTGGCTCAGGGAAGAGTTGGTTATCATTGCCATTCCTGTTCTGGACAGAAGGATTGACAGGGCAAGTTTTCATCTGTCCTGAGTCCTGGACCCAACTCCCTGTCCTCCCTGAATCTCTGGGCCCATCAGGCTGGAAGATGTATGTGTATGTATGGGTTGAGGGAGTTGGGGTACAGGAGAAGACTGCCACAGTTTAGTCCTCTGAGACTGTAGCTGAGTCTGAGGAAGAGCTGAGGATTGCAGGGAGCCCTGGGATCAGAGTCCGCCCCTGCTAGCCCCCTAACCCCCCTGCCCAAGGAACCTGAGTACCTGGATGGAATCCTCAGGTACTCCTAACCCCAGGGATAGTTCAGGGGCACACAGTGGATTGAGCTCAGAGATGCCATGAAGGAGGGAATGTGTCCCCTCCCTGTAAGGTGTGATTCCAGGAAGAAGGAACAGGAAGGGGGATCAGGAAGTAGACACAGGGAGGGGATTAACTTTCATGAAGTGGTTATTCTGTGCTGAGCATCGGGCTCATGTGTACCATCACTGGATCTGCATCATCACCCGTGAGGGAAGAAAAGAGTCTTCCGCATTTTAGAGAAATGGAAACTGAACCTTGCCTAGAAGACAGAGCCAAGTGGGGGTAGCAGTGGCCTCCATGTGCTTCTGGGCTTCTCCTGTTAGCAGCCTTTCTGATCTTGTTTGGAGAAGTTCCTTACCCTTTCTGACACTGTTTTCTCATCTGTCAAATCCCTGCCTCCCAAGGCCTGTGCAAAGTAGACTCTGAGTGCGCTTGGGCTTCATCCCTAAAGGTGGGAGACAGTGGGGTGTGGGAGCTCCCTGAGTGCAGAGCTGGTCTTCCATGTGCCATGGTCGGCCCTGCTGAGGCTTGTGAGGAGGCTGGCGAGGGTCCAGAGGACAGTGCCAGGCTGTGTCTCGCTGTCTGGGAGCCTCTGTCAGGGCCAGGCAAGAGGACTGGGCTGAGAGGGTCTGAGCTGCTGGGCTGGGCTCCTCCTGGACGAGGGTCGCCAATAGCAGAGTGGGAAGCCTCCAGCACTAGGTCAGCCTGAGACGTCTGGCTTCTTAGGACTCAGTACTGGAAGCAGCGGTGTGCTGGGAAGCATCTAGCAATAAATACTGGGAGGCGGGGAAGAATTCTGACTTGTACTGTTTTCTGGATTCCATGTTGAGTAGATACACCCGTCATGGCCAGATTTCAAGGAAACATGATATCACTGAACTCAGACCTAGGAAGAGCTGTTCAGAGCACTCCATGATTAGATTATTTCCACTGTACAAATCCAGTAGATTCAAACAACTGTTAGAACACAGAGAACAGATATCTGCATTGTAGTAGAATAATTAAGATGTGAAGAGTTTTCAGTTTTTTTTCTTTAAAATTATTTCTCCATATGGACACTTTTTTAAAGTCTTTATTGAATTTGTTACAATATTGCTTCTGCTTTTTTTTTTTAGATTTTTGGCCACAAGGCATGTGGGATTTTATCTCCTCAACCAGTGATCAAACCTGAACCCCATGTATTCAAAGGCAAGGTGTCAACCACTGAACCACCAGAGAAGTCCCCCAGCTTTTGTTTCTAACCTCTGGGTTTTTTTTTTTTTTTCCTGTAAATTGAATTTTATTTTCTTTTTTCACCCCAAATTATTGAGATTTAATTGACATATAATATTCTGTAAGTTTAAGTTGTACAATGTGATGAACTGATATGTGTGTATATTATGAAACTGTTACCACAATAAAGTTAGTTTATGCATTACTTTGGGCTTCCCTGGTGGCTCAGATGGTGAAGAATCTGCCTGCAATGTGGAAGACCAGTGTTTGATCCCTGAGTTGGGAAGATCCCCTGGAGGAGGGCATGGCAATGCACTCCAGTGTTCTTGCAGGAGAATCCCCATGGACAGAGGAGCCTGGTGGGCTACAGTTCATGGGGTTGCAAAGAGTTGGACACAGCTGAGCAACTAAGCACAGCACAGCACATGCATTGCTTTACCGCACCCCTACCATTTCATTGCTGCTCTTATAGTGAAAACGTTAAAGCTTTACTCTCATAGCGACTTTCCAGTATACAGTACAGTATTGTTAACGATAGTCACTATATTGAGGGTTAGATCCCCAGAACTTATTATCTTATAACTGAGAATTTGTCCCATTTGATCAACCTCTCTCCATTTTTCTGCCCCTAGCCCCAGGCCACCACACTCTACTCTCTGTTTCGAGTTGCATGTTTTCAGATTCCACATGTAAGTGAGATCATACAGTGTTTGTCTTTCTCTGTCTGACTTACTTCACACAGCATTGTGCTTTCAGGGTTCACTGAGCTTTGTTTCTAACATACTTGAATTAATTATTGTTTATGTAACTTAACTTTAATAATGACCTCATTTAACACCATTCCACTCACTTCTGAAAAGTCAGTGATTGACTCCGGTGACCTGTGGTTGACTGGGCAGGACCTCTGTATCCAACCTTCTCTTCCTGAATGAATGGAGAACCGAGGCCCAGACAGAAGGCAGGACAGGAGCTGAGTCATGGGAGGCATGGGCAGGACCTATGCAGGGCTTTCATCATGTTATCTCATTTAATTCTCCTGCAACCCCAGAGTGTTAGGGTTATTAAGATATCATTATCATTTTTAGATGTGCAAACAGGTTCAGAACAACAGCAGTTTATTAGAACGGTCACTAGGACATGACAGATCCTGATTCAGATTCTGTTTCTGCCCTCAGAAGATGTGAATCCTTGGGCAGGTTCCCGCCTGCACTGGACTTCAACTTCCTTGTATGTAACATGTGACTGATGATACTTTTCAGATGCTGTCTTCCAGGACCTGGTTCAAGCTCTGTATAGTTCTCCATGGCCAACTCATAAGTATCATCGTGTTCAAGGTATTGTTCTGGTGGGGAATGGAGTAAGATTTGTTCAAGGTAGTTCAGTAAGAAATAGGAGTGTGACTCAGACATGGGCTAATTGACAAGTTGGGACTCAGGGGTTTGGGCGAGAAGGGAGGAATCCGCATGAAGCCTTCAGTTCTTGGGATCTCTGCAAATGGACCAGGTACTTGAAAAACATAAAGACAGGTCACTACGTCTCCCCAACCGGGATGTGGTTTCCTCCTGCTCTGTCCCCAAGGGGCTCTTCCTTGTGGGGTTCTCGTTGACAGCATTCAGAGAATTCCATCTTGGCATCCCCACAACGGATAGGGTCTGTGGTGGCAGGAGGCAGGGGTGGCCCTCCCCTTGCTCTCCCAGGGAAAGCCTGGTAAGGAGGCATAAACCCTCAGCAGCTTGGCCCATTGGGAAGAACTTGGGCTGGCCAAGGCTCCCTCTACCTGCACCTGAGGACCTGGAAGGGAAGGCCTTCAGGAGCCAGGGCTGGTCAGGTCAAGTGCAAAGAGCTGAGCAATGCAGAGAAGGCAGGGGATTCATGCTTCCATCTCTCAGAAGCCTAGTGCTTTTCTGGAGACTGGGTTGCCTGGAATCCTGGCTCACTGGATTCAGTTGCCCTGGGCACTTCCTGTTCAGTCTCTTTCCATTAAGAACAAGTGACAGTCTCTCTGTAACCTGTGAGTGCCTGAGGGGTGAGATGGTCACTGTGCTTGGGGCTATGGGTGGGATCCAGGCATCTGTGGGAGCTGGAGGTCAGAGGTAGCCAGGCCACCCGGCCACTGGGTCCTCTCTGTGCTTCTGCCCCAACATCCCTCCAGGCAGCTCCCACATTCCCCACTTGTCTTCCTTCCCCACCTCACATCCCATTCTTTCTTCCTAGATCTCCTTCTTTCTTCCATTTGCTCATGTAGTAAATATGTATGGATGGTTCGTCTGTTCCAAACTGCGTTCCAGGAGCTAGAAACAGAAAATGAATAATTTCCTGAGCTTCAGGCCTCCAAGTTCAGCTAAGAGACGTCACGAAAGGACAATGGTGGTTATGCTGGGAGAAGCCTGCAACAATGACAGCAGGACACAATGATTAGTTCCCACTCCCCTGTCCCTTGGAGACCTGGGCTGTTGTGAATTAGGACAGAGACTGTTGGCTTAATGGAATCTTAGGAGACTTTTTTTTTTCCACCAGAAGATGTTCCCCCTTCCCATGGAAGTCAAGGTTGACTAATAAGAGGGGGGCTTTTTACAAAGATTTATGAAGTTCTAGTATGGTACTCAGTTCCCAAGTCTCTTGCTACGGATGCCTTCTGCTTCCAGTGCAACCCCATAGCTTTCCACATCCAAGTGATGGGAGCAGATGGAGAAAACTTTATCATGAGAGATAGTCTGTGGCTGCCACTTTAGCACTTTATCCTAGGAGGGGCCTTATGCTATCTTATCTGGTGGCTGTAACACATAGGCCATGATTCTATAGTATCTCGTTCCAAACCTCAAGAAGCTCAAATTGAGGAGTAATGGGGGCAGTTTGCATTCTTTACCCTTCCCACTTAGAGAGTGTTCACCTGAACCAGGAGAAGATTCTGGTTAAGAGTTGGCTTTGAAACCAAACTGCCTTGATTCAAATCCTAGGTTCATCATACAAATCGTATAATTTGGAGTGAATCACTTAGTTTCTGTATGATTTAGTTTTCTTTTCTCTGTAAAAGTGGAGGTACCAGTGCTTACCTCAAAGAGTTGTTGGGAGGATTTGATAAAGTTAGTGTAGCAAAGCCTGGCACATAGAAAGTGCTCGTTAAACATTAGGTATTCTTATTACTGAAAAGCACATTATAAACTCATCCCATTATCCACACTTTATTATAGATATTTCAACTCAATGAGTGGAAGTAAAGTTAACATGAGAGGGAGAAATTTTTTCCAAGATATTAGACCTCTAACTTTATGTCAGAACCTTCTAGGATTACTAGGGTTATAACCTAGATAGCATATTCAAAAGCAGAGACATTACTTTGCCGACAAAGGTCCGTCTAGTCAAGGCTATGGTTTTTCCTGTGGTCATCTATGGATGTGAGAGTTGGACTGTGAATAAGGCTGAGTGCTGAAGAATTGATGCTTTTGAAGTGTGGTGTTGGAGAAGACTCTTGAGAGTCCCTTGGACTGCAAGGAGATCAAACCAGTCCATTCTGAAGGAGATCAGCCCTGGGATTTCTTTGGAAGGAATGATGCTGAAGCTGAAACTCCAGTACTTTGGGCACCTCATGCGAAGAGTTGACTCATTGGAAAAGACTCTGATGCTGGGAGGGATTGGGGGCAGGAGGAGAAGGGGACGACAGAGGATGAGATGGCTAGATGGTATCACTGACTCGATGGACGTGAGTCCGGGTGAACTCCGGGAGTTGGTGATGGACAGGGAGGCCTGGCATGCTGAAATTAATGGGGTCGCAAAGAGTCAGACACGACTGAGTGACTGAACTGAACTGAACTTGCCAATAATCACAGTGGAGTCTGAGAAATAGAGAAAGCATCCAACCAGGGTTTGGGAGATGGAGTGGGTCTGGGAAGGCTTCTTGGTGGGATGATAAATGAGTTGAGTCCTAAGATGGGAATAAACATTGGATGTGTAACAGAGTATGTGTGGGCGGCAAGGATGTAGGGGTTGGTGTTCTTCCATGCTTTATAAAGACCTAGGCAAGGGTCTGAAGATGTAATAGAGGTAGAGACATACATGACTCTGGGCATGCTTGTACGGAAAAGATGGGATGAGGGATAGAGTTGGGCACTGAGGCTAAAGAAGTGTGAAGGGTGTAGGTCATTTAGGAAGGGTTCTATGTGGGTGTCAAACATTATCTGGCATTGGGAACCCTTAAAGGTTTTAAACAGGAGACAGCTAGGTCAGTGTTATATTTTGAACAATAACTTGTAGTAGTCCATATGGAGAATGTACTAAAGGAAAAGAGTCCAGAGGCAGGGAGACTAAGGAGGGACTTTTGCAGTATTATGGGTGAAAAATGCTGGGCTCCTAATCCAGGGCAAAGGAAGGGATGACTTTGAGGGATATGTAGGTGGTCCATTGGTCAGGTGAGGAGCTGGGCCTGGGGATAGTGAAGACTGAGGATGGCCTGATGTCTCCTGTGAGGTTTTATCCTCCCAAAAGGTAACCTCTATAGAAACATATTACAGTGCTTTTATCCATTATACTGTTGATTGAAACTTGGGTATTTCCCTACCAGGGGCCTTTTTTCTAGTGTTTTGAACATTTCTGTAAATGTCTTCCCAAGAATATGGGCTTCCCTGGTGGCTCAGATGGTAAAGAATCTTCCTGCAATGCAGGAGATCCAAGTTCAATCCCTGGGTTGGGATGATCCCCTGCTGAAGCGAATGGCTACCCACTCCAGCATTCTTGTCTGGAGAATTCCATGGACAGAGGAGCCCAGTGGGCTACAGTCCGTGGGGTTGCAAAGAGTCAGACACAACTGAGGGACTAACAACTAATGTTTTCCTAGAATATATATGTGTGTCTATAAGTATGGAGAAGTATAGTTAGGAATAGAATTGCTAAGCAATATGGAATGCATATGTTCAATTTTAAGAGATACCATCAGATGTTTTCCAGAGGAATAACACAATAATATTAATTTTATATGTTAATTATATTAATATTATTTTAATTAATATTAATAATTAATAATACACTCTCATCAACAGTGTAAGAAAATTCTGGTTACTGTTGCCAAAACCATGTATTTTTCATTTTAGCCATTCTAGTGGGTGTATAGTGGTGTTGTGCTGTGGTCTTAATTTGCAATTCCTGGATGACTAATGATGCTGAGTTTCATTTGATTACTGTCTGTTTAGATAGCCTCATTTGTGAAGTGCCTTTTAAAATCTTTTGCTCATTATTATATTTGGTAGCCTTTGTTTATTTTAAAGAATTTTTTATTCTGGATATAAATTTTAAGTTCTTCATTTTACCATAATCTGTGTATATAATTGTATATAATGATATATATGCAATTATATGTAATTATCTATAATGTAATTACATAAAATATATAATTTATCATCTTTTTCTCTATGTGCCCTGTTTAAGAAATTTCTGCTTATTGCAAGGTGACATAGATATTTTTCTGCATTTGATTCTAAAAATTTATTATTCTATTTTACCATTTAAAACTATAATATATCAGGATGTCCATCAGCAGATGAATGGATAAGAAAGCTATGGTACATATACACAATGGAGTATTACTCAGCCATTAAAAAGAATACATTTGAATCAGTTCTAATGAGGTGGATGAAACTGGAGCCTATTATACAGAGTGAAGTAAGCCAGAAAGAAAAACACCAATACAGTATACTAACGCATATATATGGAGTTTAGAAAGATGGTAACAATAACCCTGTGTACGAGACAGCAAAAGAGACACTGATGTATAGAACAGTCTTATGGACTCTGTGAGAGAGGGAGAAGGTGGGAAGATTTGGGAGAATGGCATTGAAACATGTAAAATATCATGTATGAAACGAGCTGCCAGTCCAGGTTCGATGCACCATACTGGATGCTTGGGGCTGGTGCACTGGGACGACCCAGAGGGATGGAATGGGGAGGGAGGAGGGAGGAGGGTTTAGGATGGGGAACACATGTATACTTGTGGCGGATTCATTTTGATATTTGGCAAAACTAATACAATTATGTAAAGTTTAAAAATAAAATAAAATTAAAAAAAAATTCTAAAGGAAAGAAAAAAAAAACTATAATATATCAGGATTAATTTTTGAGGTTCAGTTCAGTTCAGTCACTCAGTTGTGTCTTACTCTTTGTGACCCCATGAACCGCAGCACGCCAGGTCTCTCTGTCCATCACCAACTCCTGGAGTTCACCCAAACCCATGTCCATTGAGTTGGTGATGCCATCCAATCATCTCATCCTCTGTTGTCCCCTTCTCCTCCTGCTTTCAATCTTTCCCAGCATCAGGCTCTTTTACAATGAGCCAACTCTTCGCATCAGGTGGCCAAAGTATTGGGGTTTCAGCTTCAGCATCAGTCCTTCCAATGAATATTCAGGACTGATCTCCTTTAGGATGGACTGGTTTGATCTCCTTGCAGTCCAAGGGACTCTCAAAAGTCTTCTCCAACACCACAGTTCAAAAGTAACAATTCTTTGGCGCTTAGCTTTCTTTATAGTCCAACTCTCACATCCATACGTGACCACTAGAAAAACCATAGCCTTGACTTGACAGACCTTTGTTGACAAAGTAATGTCTCTGCTTTTCAATATGCTGTCTAGGTTGTTCATAACTTTCCTTCCAAGCAGTAAGCGTCTTTTAATTTCATGGCTGCAATCATCATCTGCAGTGATTTTGGAGCCCAGAAAAATAAAGTCAACCACTGTTTCCACTGCTTCCTCATCTATTTGCCATGAAGTGATGGGACTGGATGCCATGATCTTAGTTTTCTGAATGTTGAGCTTTAAGCCAACTTTTTCACTCTCCTCTTTCACCTTCATCAAGAGGCTTTGAGTTCCTCTTCACTTTCTGCCATAAGGGTGATGTCATCTGCATATCTGAGGTTATTGATATTTCTCCCAGCAATCTTGATTCCAGCCTGTGCTTCCTCCAGCCCAGCGTTTCACATGATGTACTCTGCATAAAAGTTAAATAAGCAGGGTGACAATATAATTTTTGAGGTAGGTTTCAACATTTTTTTTCCTGTGTGAATATCTGCATGATCCAGCAGAATTTGTTGAAAAGTCCCCATTGCATTGTAGTATCAACTTTATTATAAATTAGGTGACTATATATTCATAGGTCTGTTCTGTACCCTGTTTCATCAATCCATTTGTTTATTTTTGTGTCAATTTCATACTTGCCTAATTATTGCAGCTTTATAGTAAGTCAATATCTGGTAAGTTCTCCAACTTTGGTTTTTTTCCTTCAAGATTCTCCAGAATTCCATATAAATATTATATTCAGGTTGTCAATTTTCCATAGAAAAACCTATTAGGGTTAAGACTAGGACTGCATTTAATCTATAAATCAGTTTTGTATCCTGTGATGTTGAATTGTCCAACCCGTGCATGAAGATGTCATATTCCTTCATTTACTTGGCTCTACCTTAATTTCTTTAAATAATGTTTTTCTACATACATTTTATTAAAATTTTTACTACAGGTTTTCTTTTATAAAATGCTCTTATGAACTACTTTTGAGCTGCTGATATAGAGCAATATGTTCGATTTTCATGTACTTACTAATTCCAGTTTGTCTTTGGATTCTTTAAAAATTTTCTACCTACACAATCAAGTATTCTGCAAATAAAGACAGTTTTGTTTCTTCCTTTCCATTTCTTTAGTCTTTTGTTTCTTTCTCTTGACTTATTTCACTGACTAGAACCATTAGAAAGAAAGAAAGTGAAGTTGCTCAGTCGTGTCTGACTCTTTGCGACCTCATGGACTATAGCCTGCCAGGCTCCTTCATCCATGGGGTTTTCCAAAGAATACTGGAGTGGTTTGCCATTTCCTTCTCCAGGGGATCTTCCTGACCCCGGGATCGAACCCGGGTCTCCAGCACCGCCAGCAGACTCTACCATCTGAGCCACCAGGGAAGCCGGTAGGACCATTCGTATAATGGTTAATGGAAATGGTAATAGTGAACATTTTTGTTTCACTTTCACTGTTAGTGAGTTATTAGTATTTCACCATGTAGTATGACATTTGCAGTAGGTTGCTTCCTCTGGAGATCATATTTATCACATTAAGGAAGCTACCTTTTATTTCTACTTTCCTAAGAGGTTTTTTTTCGAATTTGAATTGATAATTGAGTATTACTAGGTTGCTTTTTTGGAGAAGGCAATGGCACCCCACTCCAGTACTCTTGCCTGGAAAATCCCACGGACGGAGGAGCCTGGTAGGCTGCAGTCCATGGAGTCGCTAAGAGTCGGACACAACTGAGCGACTTCACTTTCACTTTTCACTTTCATACATTGGAGAAGGAAATGGCAACCCACTCCAGTGTTCTTGCCTGGAGAATCCCATGGACAGAGGAGCTTGGCAGCTCCAATACATAGGATCACAAAGAGTTGAACACAGCTGAAGTGACTTAGCATGCATGCACCCATAATCATTATCACCACTGTTGTTATTGTTTGGTTGTTTTTTTCTTTACCATTATTATTACTATCCCATTATCTTATCTGAACTTTGTGTACTTTCATTGGCTCAAACAAGATTTACAGCATTGGGGGGATACAAACACCCAGGGGTGAAATGTTGAGGGCATGCACGATGAGATGGACAGGTGGACAGTTTTTCTTTAGATTCCTAGAGAATGAAGCAGAGGAAGGAGCCTGTGGTCCATTGAATGGGTCTCTGACTGGGAAAAAGGACTTCTAGGTCGGAATCACCTACACTAACTCCTGCAGGGCGATGACTTTGCTTCTCTGAGCTGTAGTTTTCATGGCTGTAAAAGAGAGTAAGGAACTGGACATGTTGACTTTGAAGCCCCTTTATCCCTTAGAGAGCACTAAATGACCAAAACCTGTATCGCTGACTCCCTCAGTACATGGCCCATCACAAGTGCTCAGTGAATCAACATCATTGTCATCATCTATACACCAGGACCATAACACTGCCCTCCCATAAGACCTCCCTCCCAGGAGTACTGGGAGGACCTGGTGAGAAAAGTCACATGAAAGTGCTTTGTGCATGGGGCTGTCCTAGAGGACCATTAAGATGCTCTTGATCATTATTACCATCACCACCTCCTGCAATTTACCTCAGCTCCCTCCCAAGACATAAAATCAGAAAACTTTCTGGGGCACCTGTCTTAGCAAACAAGAGATAATTGCCAGAGTCCTTCCCAGAGGTATTCTCAACCTCCGCAGAGAGTCCCCCATTGTTAGGACTGCCGCAGCCCTAGCGTTTTCCCTCTTGCCAGCCCACCCTCATCTGCTTGAGGCCCGCAGGACCACCTGGCTCAGAATTCAGCATCCAGAGTCCAGTCTTCATCCTCCTACCAATGCCCCAGCTGGCCCAACCCTGCTGGTGATCAGAATGAGCTCTGGGACAGCAGGAAGAAATTCAGTGAGAGTTCAGGTAGAGTTGTAATTCTGGTCAGTAACAGAGGAAGATTTTGATTTGCTCAGAATCTCCCACCATAAAGAATAGGAGTATGACTCAGCCATGTTCTAATTGACACATTGGGGCACAGGGGTTTGGGAGTAAGAAGAGAATCAACATGAGGCTTTTAGTTCTTGACATTTCTGCAAGAAGACCAGGTGTAATTTCCTCTCCCCTGGACTGGTCATATTCCTCAGAAAGCTGGAAAAAGAAAGGACAGGTCACTATGTCTCCCCAACGGGGTGGGTTTTCTCCTGCTCTAACCCCAAAGGACTCTTTCTTGTGGGGTTCTTGTTGACAACATTCAGAGAATTCCATCTTGGCATCCCCACCAGGGACAGAGACAGTGGCAGGAAGCAGGAAGATGGCCCTCCCCTCCCTCTCCCAGAAAAGCCTGGTAAGGAGGCAGGACATGAAGCCTCAACAGCTTGGTCCGTTGAGAGAAGCATGGATGGGCCAAGCCTCCCTCCATCTAACCCTGAGAACCTGATAGGAAAGGCCTTCAGGAGCCAGGGTTGGCTGGGTCAAGTGCAAAGAGCTGAATCATAGAGAGAAGCCAGGGGGTTCATCCTTCCACCTCTCAGAAGCCTAGTGTTTTTCTGGAGACTGGGTTGCCTGGAATCCTGCCTCACTGGACTCAGTTGCCCTGGGCGCTTCCTGTTGAGTCTCTTCCCCTTCAGGACAAGTAACAGTCTCTCTGTGATGTGTGAATGAGTGAGGGGTGAGGTAGTCACTGGGCTGGGGCTATAGGTATGATCCAGACATCTGTGGGCCTGGGGTTCAGAGGTAGCCAGGTCACTCAGCCACTGGGTCCTCTCCGTGCTTGTTCCCCAACATCCCTCTAGCCCCCTCCCTTGTTCCTCATTCTTCTTTCCTCCCCACTTCACATCTCAGTCCCCTCCCCATTCTTTCTTCCTAGGCTTCTTCCTTTTTCCATTTGTTCATTTAGGAACTATATATGGACAGGTCCTCTTTGCCAAGCCAAGTTCTAGGAGTTAGATGCAGAAAATGAATTTCTTGAGCTTCAGATCTCCAAGTCCAGATACTAGACATTATGAAAGGACAATGATGGTTATGCTGGGAGAAGCCTTCACCAATGACATCAGCGACCACAATGATTAGTTCCCACTCCCCTCTTCACTAGAGACCTGGGCTTTTGTGAATTAGGGCAGAGACTGTTGGCTTAATGGAATCTTAGGAGACTTTTTATTTTCACTAAATGACTGTCCCCATTCCCTTTGGAAATCAAGGTTGACAAAGGAGGATTTGACAAAGATTTACTAAGGTCTAGTATGGTAATCAGTTCCCAAGTCTCTTGCTATGGATGCCTTCTGCTTCCAGTGCAACCCCATGGTTTCCCACCTCCAGGTGATGGGAGCAGATGAAGGACACTATCATGAGAGATAGTCTGTGGCTGCCACTTTATTCCCTTATCCTAGGAGAGATCTGATTCTTTCTCATCTGGTGGCTGTAACATGTAGGCCATGATTCTATAGTATCTTGTGCCAAGCCTCAAGAAGCTCAAATTGAGGAGCAGATGGGGGAAGTTTGCCTTCTTTGCCCCTCCCGCTTAGAGCCTGTTCACCTCCAGCAGGAGAAATTAATAATTAAGAGTTGGCTCTGAAGCCAAACTGCCTTGGTTCAAATCCCAGGTTCGATCACGCAAACAGTATAATTTGGAGTGAATCACTTACTTTCTCTATGGCTTAGTTTGTTTTTTCCCATCTTAAAAGTGTAGGTACTAGTACTTACCTCAGTGGGTTGCTATGAGGCTGAGATCAATTCATGTAGCAATGCCTGGCACACAGAAAGTTTTCACTAAACATTAGCTATTAATATTTCTGAAAGAAGTTTATATACTCACTCCTTTGTGCATGCCTGCCCATCGCTTCAGTCATGTCTGACTCTCTGAGACACTATGGACTATGGCCCACCAGGCTCCTCTGGCTATGGGATTCTCCAGGCAAGAATACTGGGTTGGTTGCCACTCCTTTCTCCAGGGGATTTTCCTGACCCAGGGATTGAACTTGTGTCTCCTGCAACTCCTGCCTTGCAGGTAGATTCTTTATGACCGAGCCACGGGGGAGCCTGCCACTCACCCCTTTATCCATACTTTATTATAAATATTCCAACTCACTGAGTGGGAATAAAGTTACCATGAGAGTGAGAAATTTTTCTCAATGTATTAGAGCTCAAAGTTTATATCAGAACAATCTAGAACATTCTAGGGTTATATCTTGCCCAAAACCACAAGGAGTTCTAAGAAAGAGATAAACAATCTAATCAACGTTTGAGAGTGGGAGATGGAGGAACAGATCTGAGAAGAGATTAAGAAGAGGTGGCAAGAATACACAGAAGAACTGTACAAAAATGGTCTTAATAGCCTGGATAACCACAAGGTTTGGTCACTCACCTAGGGTCAGACATTCTGGAGCATGAAGTCAGGTGGGCCTTAGGAAGCTCACCTATGAACAAAGCTAGTGGAGGTGATGGAATTCCAGCTAAGCATTTTCAAATCCTAAAAGATGATGCTGTGAAAGTGCTACACTCAGTATGCCAGGAAATTTGGAAAACCCAGCAGTGGCCAAAGGACTGGAAAAGGTCAGTTTTTATCCAACCCCAAAGAAGGACAATGACAAAGAATGTCCAAACTACTGGATCCTTCAAGCCATACTTCCAGATGTACAAGCTGGATTTAGAAAAGGCAGAGGACTTAGAAACCAAATTGCTAACATCTGTTGGATCATATAAAAAGCAAGAAAATTCCAGAAAAACTTCCACTTCTGCTTCATTGACTAGGCTAAATCCTTTGACTGTGTGGATCTCAATTACTGTGGAAAATTCTTAAAGAGATGGGAATACCAGACCACCTGACCTGCCTCCTGAGAAACCTGTATGAAAGACAAGAAGCAACAATTAGAACTGGACGTGGAACAATGGACTAATTTCAAATTGGTAAAAGAGTATATTAAGGCTGCATATTGTCCTTGTTTATTTAACTTGCAGAGTACATCATTTGAAACTCTGGGCTGGATGTCACAAGCTTTAGTCTCCTGGAATCAAGATTTCCAGGAAAAATATTAAAACCTCAGCTATGCAGATGATACCTCTAATGGCAGAAAGCAAAGATGAACTAAAGAGCCTTTTGATGAAGGTGAAAGAGGAGAGTGAAAAAGCTGGCTTAAAACTCAACATTCAAAATGAAGATCATAGCATGTGATCCCATCACTTCATGGCAAATAGAAGGGAAAACAATGAAAACAGTGACAGATTTTATTTTCTTGGGCTCCAAAATCACTGCAGATGGTGACTGCAGCCATGAAATTAAAAGACGCTTGCTCCTTGGAAGAAAAGCTATGATCAATCTAGACAGTATGTTAAAAAGCAGAGACATTACTTTGCCAACAAATGTCTATATAAAGATATGGCTTTTCCCATAGTCATGTATGGTTATGAGTGTTGGACCATAAAGAAGGCTGAGCACTGAAGAATTTATGCTTTTGGACTGTAGTGATGGAGAAGACTCTTGAGAGTCCGTTGGACTGCAAGGAGATCAAACCAGTGAATCCTAGGAAATCAACCCTGAATATTCATTGAAAGAACTGATGCTTAAGCTGAAACTCCAATACTTTGGCCACCTGAAGCAGAGAAGTGATCATTGGAAAAGACTCTGATGCTGGAAGAGATTGAGGGCATGAGAAGTGAGTGACAATGGATGAGATGGTAGGATGGCATTGTCAACTCAATGACAGGAGTTTGAGCAAACTCTGGGAGATGATGTAAGGGAAGCCTGTCGTGCTGCAGTCCATGGGGTTGCAAAGAGTCAGACACAACTGAGTAACTGAGCAGAAAAAAAATGCTAGATATTAGTTTTACCATTTTTCCAATTATGCTAAATATTTAGACCCTAACTCCATTTACCCCCTTTTGTTCCTGTGTATTGTTGCCATAATCTCTAGTCTTTTGTCTTAAATCTCACAAAACTTGATTATTGGTTTATATTCATTATTACTTTATATTTACCCTTTCCTCGAGAGACTCTCCATTCATTTTTGTATTTTTGTGTTTCTGTCACTTTCGTTCTGCCTGAAGAACTCCCTTTAAATTATTTTACATTTTATTTTTCTGAAATAATTTTTATTTCACATTTAAATTTTTTTCAAAACCTTTTTCTGGAAGTAAAAACCCTCAGTTCAGTTCAGTCACTCTTTCATGTCCAACTTTTTGTGACCCCATGGACTGCAGCACGCGAGGCTTCCATGTCCATCACCAACTCCCAGAGGTTGCTCACTCATGTCCATTGAGTCAGTGATGCCATTCAACCATCTCATCCTCAGTCGTCCCCTTCTCCTCCTGCCTTCCATCTATCCCAGCATCAGGGTCTTTTCCAATGAGTCAGTTCTTTGCATAAGGTGGCCAAAGTATTGGAGTTTCAGCTTTAGCATCAGTCCTTCCAATGAACACTCAGGACTGGTTTAGAATGGACTGGTTTGATCTCTTTGCAGTCCAAGGGACTCTCAAGAGTCTTCTCCATCACCACAGTTCAAAAGTATCAATTCTTTAGCCCTTACCCTTCTTTATAGTCCAACTCTCACATCCATACATGACTACTGGAAAAACCATAGCTTTGACTAGATGGACCTTTGTTGGCAAAGTAATTAATGTCTCTGCTTTTTAATATGTTGTCTAGGTTGGTCATAGCTTTTCTTCCAAGGAGCAAACATCTTTTAATTTCATGGCTGCAGTCACCATCTACCATGATTTTTGAGCCCAAGAAAATAAAATCTGTCACTGTTTCCATTTTATCCTCATCTATTTGTCATGAAGTGATGGGGCCAGGTGCCATAATATTAATTTTTTTAATGCTGAGTTTTAAACCAGCTTTTTCATTCTCCTCTTTCCAGCTTGTGCTTCATCCAGCCTGGCATTTCGCATGATGTACTCTGCATAGAAGTTAAATAAGCAAGGTGACAATATATACAGCCTTGATGTACTCCTTTCCCAATTTGGAACCAGTCTGTTGTTCCACGTCTGATTCTGTTCCTTCTTGACCTGCATACAGATTTCTCAGGAGGCAGGTAAGGTGGTCTGGTATTTCTCTTGAAAAATTTTCGACAGTTTGTTGTGAGCCACACAGTCAAAGGCTTTGGTATAGTCAATAAAGCAGATTTTTTTCTGGAGCTCTTGTTTTTTTGATGATCCAATGGATGTTTGCAATTTGAACTCTGGTTCCTCTGTTTTTTCTAAATTCAGCTTCAACCTCTGGAGGTTCTCAGTTTACGTACGGTTGGAGCCTGGCTTGGAGAATTTTGAGCATTACTTTACTAGTGTGTGAGATGAGTGCAACTGTGCAGTAGTTTGAACATTCTTTGGAATTGACTTTCTTTGGGATTGGAATGAAAACTTTGGGATTAGAATAAAAACCCTCAGAAAACCTGAAAGAATACTACAAAGAAACCTGTATGTACCATGACAAGATGTATTAAATTTTTAGCTTGCTGTTACTGTAATTTTCAGAACTAATTGAGAATAATTTATAAACATCATGTTCCTTTACCCTTTAATACTTCAGAGAATAGTTTCTCAAATGTAAGAGAATAAGGATATTCTCTCACATAGTAGTTGTCAAACTCAGGCATTTTAACACTGATACTGGTCTAAACTAATCTAATTAAAATTCCAGGCTTACCAGTTGTCAAATTAATGTTATTTGTAGTATTCCACTCTTCTGATTTTACATTTTGCAATAGTTGTTATACATTTTTTAGTCTCCTTGCCTCTATTACAGATTAGAACTTTGTCTTTCATGATAGATCTTTTTTGAAGACTAGGGTGGCTCAGCTGATTAATAATCCGCCTGCAATGCGGGAGACCTGGGTTCAACCCCTGGGTTGGGAAGATCCCCTAGAGAAGGGAACGGCTACCCACTCCAGTATTCTGGCCTGGAGAATTCCAGGACTGAATTCCTGGAGAAGTCCATGGGGTTGCAAAGAGTTGACACAACTGAGCGACTTTCACTTTCAAAAGTTAGTTATTTTGTAGAATATTTCTCAACTTAGGTTTCTTTGATGTTTTCTCATGGTTAGATTCAGGTTTTGTTTTTTTGGTCTGAAACAATATATAAGTCATTGTTGGTTTTCACATATGGAAACACCAGGTGTCTATCTGCTCCTTATCGGTGTCATTAATTGTAATCACTCAGTTAAGATGTTGTCCAGTTTCTCCACTGATAGCTACCACTTTTTACTTTTGTAATTAATAATTACTTTATGGATAGATAGCTTGTAATTATATAACAGTCTGTTCCTTATCAAATTCATTCCCCATAGATTTAGCATCTGCATCAGTTCAATCCTGAGAAGAGACAGAACATGCCAGTGATGTGAACAGGGAAAATTTACTATACAGAATTGTTAGCTAGTTAAAGGTCGATAACTGCTAAAAGCCTTAAAAAAGAACTTGAAGAGATCCAGAAGTAGCAATTAAAAAAAGAAAAAGCAGCTACTGCCTTATGGCTAAAGAAGAGTACACAGGGACTAAGGATTTAGGAGTTACTTCCCTCCTTCCCCCTGCTCTCGACACCACTATCTATCTTCCCTGATCAGAAGAAAAAAGAAGACTGAGCTCAGACTTTTTCAAAAAGGGTGTGACTGCCACAGGATACAGTCTGCTACTGGGAGTGGGGGTGGAGCCACAGGCCAGAGCTCTCCTAGAAGTGACCACTGGTAGGGAGAGTGTGTGTGGCCTGAGTATGTGGTTGGATGCTACCAACCCAGTGGCTCTCTAGCTGAGCAACTGAGGAAGGAGAATTGAAGCTTCAACTTCAGAGCCTCCCTCCTACCATGTTGCTAGGATTCTCTGTCCATGGAATTTTCCAGGCAAGAATACCGAAGTGGGTTGCCATTCCTTTCTCCAGGGGCTCTTCCTGACCCAGGGATCGAACCCAGGTCTCCTTCATTGCAGGCAGATAGTTTACTTCCTGAGCCAACAAGGAAGCCCCGCCCTCTATTGGTAATGCCTCTTATCGTCAGCTGTCAAAGAGACAAATTTATAGGGTGAGGAGAGGCTTGTCGCACATCCAGACAAATGATCTCTAAGGTAGACAGGAGCTCACATCTGCAGGTTTTGGGGGCCGGAGCAGATGCTGTGTAAGTTGATTGTTACTAGACATTTGAGCAACTAATCTTTGCTCTGAGGGGTTGGGAATAAGCCTGGGGAGATTGCAAATGAGCATTTACTACTATTTAATGTTTTAAGGCATTGTAGGAGATGATTCACATACAACTCCCCAACTCCTCCTAAACACCCTGAGAGATGAGTATTATTAGCCACATTTTATAGAAGAAGAGACTGAGGCTCAGAAAGTGAAGTAACTGTAAAAGGTAGTAGGTAGGTAGTGGGCTGAGGATTAATATTACAGCTGCCTCCCTCCAGATCTTACTAAACTATCATATCTTAGGTGATATTTAAATGCATATCCATATGTGGTATGCATATCATTCTCCTATAGGCCCACCATGTGGATGCCTCCAGGGCAGAACCAAAGCTGGGTTTCTGAATTTATCCTGCTTGGCTTCTCCAGTGACCCCACGACCAACAGGACCCTCTTCAGTGCTTTCCTTCTTCTTTTCCTGAGCTCAGTCCTTGGCAATGGGCTCATCATCACGCTGATATGCCTGGACACGCGTCTCCACACTCCCATGTACTTCTTCCTCTGTATCCTCTCCCTGCTGGATATGGGCTGTGTCACTACCACTGTGCCCCAGTTGCTGGTGCATCTTCTTTCTCGATCCCAGACCATCTCCTTTGCTGGTTGTTGGCTACAAATGTATATCTTTGGTGCCGTGGGCCTGACCGAGTGCATTTTATTTGTCGTCATGGCCTTTGACCGGTACGTGGCCATCTGCTATCCACTGCGTTATACTGTCATCCTCAGCTGGGGCCTGTGCACACGACTGTCAGCTGGGACCTGGGCCTGTGGTTTCTTCTTCTCTCTGATCCACACTTTTTTCACCATGAGGCTGCCATACTGTGGGCCCAACATGGTCAACCACTACTTCTGTGAAGGCCCTTCAGTACGAAATTTGGCTTGCATGGATACCCACATCATTGAAATGGTGGACCTGGTCATCAGTGTCTTCATGGTTGTTGCCCCACTCTTGCTCATTGTGGCCTCCTACATCCGTATTGCCCAGGCCATTTTCAAGTTCAAGTCCATGCAGGCCCGCTGCAAGACTTTCTCCACCTGTGCCTCCCACCTGACTGTGATCACATTCTTCTATGCTCCAGCCACCTACCTCTACATGAGGCCCAATTCAAGCTATTCCCCTGAGCAAGACAAGCAGATCTCACTCTTTTATAATGTCTTCACTGCTCTGCTTAATCCTGTGGTCTACAGTCTGAGGAATAAGGACATGAAAAGGGCTTTTCTCAAAGTGATGGGGAGATAGACTGGCCTGCTGAACTGAGAGACAGGAGGAGTCCGGGGTAAAGTGTTCATTGATGAAGAAAGGGACAGCATCTATAACATATGAAACCAACATTATACAATAGAACCAACACAGTACTTGGTCAGTGGAACAAATGTGGAACATGAAACCACGGATGGCTGTCTTGATCATCTTTCTACATTGTGGTGCAGTTACAAACAACTCCATAATCTCATGGGGTCACACAGTAAAAGTCCATTTATTTGTCATGCTCCAGTCAGCTGTAAGTAGTCTGTGGCCTTCTGCCATTGGATTCTTGGATCCGGCCTGAAGGAGGAGGCCCTATCTGGAACACATCAGACTTATGAGAAAGAGAAAGGAACAATGGCTGAAATACATGACGACTCTTAAAGCATCTGCTCAGAAGTAACACACATGTCAATGGACATGAGTTTGAGTAAACTCTGAGAGTGGGTGATGGACAGGGAGGCCTGGTGTGTTGCAGTCCATGTGGTCGCAAAGAGTTGGACACGACTGAGCGACTGAACTGAACTGAACGCACATCTCTTTGCTGACATCCTATTGACCAAAGCAAGTCCTATGTGTAGGCCTTCTGAAAAAAGGGCAGAAAGTATTTTCTTCCCACAGAAAAGTAATGCAAGTCATGTGGCATGGGGATAGATATGTATTCCCTCTACAGTGAGAGCAGCAAATACTGTGGGTGATAATGTAATCTACAACAGAGGCACTGGGACCAATAGTACGCATGTAACTAATGTGAAACATGGTACCCAAAAGTGGTGTGGTATATGGACATAGTAGAACATCAAGTAGTAGGCAATCATAGTGGTACAGGAAAAGAATAAATATGTGCGACCAACTTTGAAAATTAAGCCAATGGTATATGGAGCCAATGTAACCCATGGACCTGGCCTGATGCATGGAAGCAATATGGTTTATGGGGCTGATACCTTGTACTCTACATCATCTTGTGGAAGCAACCAAACTTGATATTAATTGACCTGCGTTCTAGTCCCAACCTTGCTAAATGGTTGGGCCATTTACTTTGGGCCATAACTGGTTATGTCACTTTGGGCCATTTACTTCTTTTCTCTGGATCTCACTTTATTCATCTATAGAATGAGGACCTCAAATTGAAAGGTCTCTAAGACCTCTGTGTCTCCAAAATTCTGTGTCACAGTAGGTGAAATGTATGAAATCAAATGCTATAAACTAGTGTATTTTCTGTGAACCATAGGGTGAATTACAAAGCCATAGAAGAATTAAAGTTGTTACAGGTACAGTACATTGTAAGCAATGCCTCTGATTCTTTCTAGGGACCTAAATGACATATGAGACTCTATAAGAACCCTGGCACAAGCCTCAGAGTTAGCATGGGAATCCAGCTTTCTTTCCGGCCTCATTGAAAGCTCAGATGTCTTGCGAATGAAAGATGTAACAGTGCTGAGCTAAGCAGGGGTTTAGGTAGGTGCGTACCATAGCACCAATGGTGTGGCAAAGTTCCAGGCAACTTTTCCAAGAGATTTCAGGCAGAAAGTGAAGGGTCCTATGGGCTGTTGGAGCATTCCCTCCATCTGGGGAGAGGGTAGGGAGCTATGTGGCTGGCGGGAGGGACTTAAAACTTTTAAGAACTTTCTGTTTCTGGCTTCGTGGGGAAGGGGGTTGCCTGGATACTGGGGAAGAGGTGTCATTGGCTCTTGGAGTTCCTTCCAGAAGGTGTGGCGTCTACCTGGTGGCTCTGCTACAACTAGACTCAGGAATCAGGATAATGTAGAGGTGAGAGTCTTGTGGGTGAAGTGATGAGGTTGTGTTTGTCTCTCTACTTGGATAGATAGTAACAGAGTTTGTAATTCAAGATGATAATAGATTTTATCTTAAAGATAGACAACCTCTATTTTTTTAAATATAAATTTATTTATTTTAATTGGAGGTTAATTACTTCACAATATTGTATTGGTATGTGACAATCTCTATTTTTAAGAACCTGGGATATGGACCAGAGTAGAGGAGAGAAGGTGCCTCAGTATTTTCAGAAGAATGGCTTGGGACCATGGATGAGGGGGTTGGATTAAAGAGAAACATTTAGTGGGGGTAGACCTAGGCATAATTTCTGAGATACTAGACTTGATGGTGGCAGTGAGTGGGGAAGTGCTGAAGTGACAGGGAAAGAAGCAAGAGCATGTGATGACTTGGGTGTGGAGGTGAAAAAGGGAGCAATCAAGGAAGCTATCAGGGTTATAATCCAGCTTTACCAGTATCTCTGATTCCCTGTAGTTCACTGATGGGAGCCATTAGTTGTCGACTGTCACCACTGATCCCTGGCGCTGGTGACAGAGTCACAGCACCTGTCCTCATGGAATCTGCAGTCCACAAACCAGCAGTTCTTAGGAAGTGTACAGGTACTAAGGGGTGGAGTTAAAAAAATGTTGTTAATTAATTCTCTGTTAATTTGGTCTCTATGAGGATTGTTGTTTTTTGTTTTATTTTTACTTTTTCCTGTTTCCTTGAACAAAGAAAATGGCAGAGTGGATCATAGCACCTGTCTGGAGGGACTCAGTTCATCTATTTGGGGGAAATATTTTGCTACTAGACTGAAATGTCGGCCTCTCCAATTCTTTTCCCTTTTGATCCATTTCTGCACTAATGATCTCAAAGTTTCTGTTTGGGCAGATTGGTAAACTACCACTTATCAGCTGTGTATTCCTATGCAAGAAACTTAGGTTCCCCAACTCTGCTTTCTCTGTTTGCTGATCCCTATGCAAATAAAATTGCAAACTTAGATGGAATGGATATTTTCCAAGGGAGACATAGATTACCAAAATTAAAACTTTTAAAGATAGAAAGTTTTCACAGATTGATTTCCATAGGAAAATGCAAAAATGAGCAAAAGGTACTAAGTAACCATGCCACAAGATACAAAGATTGGTGGCAAGAAAGTTTGGGGAAAGGAGAGATATGTGGATGGACTTCCTTAGAGTGGACACAATCTGTGTGTCCCAAGTGAATGTTCATGAAAGGCTATCAGCTTCAGAGGAGACAAATCAGGTGGAAAAAATGACATGCTCTGTGAATGTCAGTCAGGCTTTTTCCCGAGACCCTCATTCAGTGGGCGTATGAGCAAAACGTCCATTAAGCGAGGATGGAGGCTATTCATACGGGCTTAGGAACAGGGTTTCCTTTTTCCACGGCTGACCTGTTTGCCACTACTGATGAGTGCTTAAGTCACAAATAGCAGAGATCAAGTCTATGACACCATGCCTCAGGAGAACAGCTATCACCGGTGGCGGTTTGATTATATTGGATCTCTTCCATCAGGGAGGGGACAGTGATTTGTCTTCATGGGAACATATACAGATTCTAGATATGAATTTGCTTCCTTTGCCCACAAAGCTTTTGCTAGCATCATTATCTATGAATTCACAGTGTGCCTAATCCACCATCAGAGAATCCTGACAGCATTGCATCTGATCAAGAAACTCATTTCTCTTCTGTGGGTTCATAATTATAGAATCAGTGACCTTAACTAGGCTCCAACACTTGGAATAAGCTGGACAAGTTGAAAGATGAAATGACTTATTAAGATTCAGTTATCGCTATTGGTAGGGAACAACAGTTTGAAAGAATAGGACCCTATCTTACATATTTCTTTAAACATGATGCTAAGTTTAAGTTTTGAGTCAGAGACTATATGGTATTGTTTCCTCAGTGCCAGAATGCATGGACATGGGAATCAAGCCGTGAAATGGGAGTGGATTCTGTGACTATTATACCCAGTAACCCACTCACAGAATATGTGTTTCCTATTTCAGGAACTCTGAGCTCTGCTAGTTTGAAGATGTTAGTGTCCCAGTAGGGAGTGTTTCCACTGGTGGTCAAAACAATGTTTCCACTGAATTTCAAGATGAGATGTCTTCTTGAGATCTTTGAATATTACATGGGTTATTATAAGTAAAGCACATATGAAACAATACCTATAACGTTTTACTATTATTATAATAACCAGAGAAGGAAATGGCAGCCAACTCCAGTATTCTTGCTTGGAAAATCCCATGGACAGAGGAGCCTGGCAGGCCATAGCTTACAGCATCACAAAGAGTTGGACCCCACAGGAGTGACTTAGCATGCATGTGCACATAATAATTAACATCGCTATTGTTATTGTTTTGTTGTTGCTGTTCTTATCATTATTATTACTATCCTATTACCTTATCTGAGCTTTGTGTACTTCATTGGCTCAAACAAGATTTACAGCACTGGGGGATACAAATTCCCAGGGATAAAAATGTTGAGGGCATGCATGATGAGATGGCTGCAATTAACTAATTATCACTGGACAGGTAGACAGCTTTTTCTGCCAATTCGTAGAGAATGAAGCAGAGGAAGAAGTCTGAGGTCAATGGAATGGGGACATGGCTAGGAGGCAGGATTTCTAAGTCTGAATCACCTACACTAACTCATGCAGGGCAGTGACTTTGCTTCTCTGAGCTTTAATTTTCATGGCTGTAAAAGAGAGTAAGGAAATGGACATGCTGACCGTGAAGGCCCTTAGTGACTCAGCAGTGAAGTGACCAAAATGAGCATCACTGACTCCCTTAAGACTTGGCCCATCACGAGCACTCAGTGGCTCACCACATTGTCATTACCTGTAAAACAAGGATCACAACACTCCCTCCCAGGTGTGCCAGGAGGACCTGATGAGAAAATACTCATGAAAGTGCTCTGTGTGTGAGGCTGTCATGAAGGACCACTAATGTGCTCTTGATCATTAGTACCATCATCACCTCCTGCCATTTCCCTCAGCTCCCTCCCCAGACATAAACCCAGAAACCTTCTAAGGTACCTGTTTTAGCAAACGAGAGCTAATTCCCACAAGAGTCTCTTCCAGAGGCATTCTCAACCTCCACAGAGAGTCCCCGGTTGTTAGGATTGCCACAGCCCTAGCTTTTCCTCTCTTGCCAGCCCACCCTCTTCTCCTTGAGGTCTGAAGGCCCACCTGACTCAAAATTCAGCATCCAGTGTCCAGCCTTCCTCCTCCTACCAATGGCTGGCCCAACCCCACTGGTAATCAGAACCAGCTCTGGGACAGCAGGAAGAATTTCTGTTAGAGTTCAGTAGAGTTGTTATTCTGGTCAGGAATAGAGGGCGATTTTGATTTGCTCAAGGTTGTTCAGAAGAAACAAGGGTGTGATCCAAACATGTTCTAATTGACAAGTTGGGGCACAGGGATTTTGGAGGTAAGAGGAGAATCAACATGAGGCCTTTGGTTCTTAACATCTCTATGAGAAGACCAGGTATAATATCCTCTCCCCTAGGCTGGTCATATTCCTCAGAAGGCTGGAGAAGGAAATAGACAGGTCACTATGCCTTCCCAATAGGGAGGTTTGCTCCTGCTCTGTCCACAGGGACCTCTTCCTTGTAGGGTTATTGTTGACAACATTCAGGGAATTCCAACTGGCATCTTCACCAGGCACAGGGATGATGGTGGCAGGAGGGAGGGGGATGGCCCTCCCCTTGCTCTCGCAGGAAAGTCTGGTAAGGAAGCAAGACCATAAAGCCTCAGTAGCTTAGTCCATTGAGAGGAGCTTGGATTGGCTGAGGCTCCCTCCATCTACACCTGAGAACCTGACAGGCAAGGCCTTCACGAGCCAGGGCTAGCCAGGCCAAGTGCAAGGAGCTGAGCAATGGAGAAAAGGCAAGGAGTTCACCCTTCCACCTCTCAGAAGCCTAGTGTTTTTCTGGAGACTGGGTTGCCTGGAATCCTGCCTCACTGGAATCAGTTGCCCTGAGTGCTTCCTGTTCAGTCTCTTTCCCTTAAGAACAAGTGGCTGTCTCTCTCCGTGATCTGTTTCTGTGGATTCCAGAGGGTGAGATGGTCACTGGGCTTGGGGCTATGGGTGGGATCCAGACATCTGTGGGGGCTGGAGGTCAGCGGTGGCCAGGTCACCCAGCCACTGGGTCCTCTCTGTGCTGTGCCCAACATCCCTCTAGCCCCTCCCTTGTTCCCCACTCTTCTTTCCTCCTCACCTCACACTTCTGTCCCTTCCCCTTTTTTCTTTCTAGACCTCCACCTTCTTCCATTTGTTCATTTAGGAAACATATATGGAAAGGTCCTCTCTGCCAACCCATGTTCTAGGAGTTAGAAACAGAAGATGAATTTCCTAAGCTCCAGATCTCCAAGTCCAGCTAAGAGATGTCATGAAAGGACAATGACGGTTGTGCTGGGAGAAGCCTTTAACAATGATACCAGCGACCACAATGATTGGGACCCACTCCCCTGTTCTCTAAAGACCTTGGCTGTTGCAAGTTGTGACAGAGACTGCTGGGCTAATGAAATCTTAGGACACATTTTTTTTTTCCATTAAATAATGTCCCCATTCCTACGGAAATCAAGGTTGACTAAGAGGGAGGCTTTTACAAGGATTTACTAAGCTCTAATCTGGTAATTGGACTTTCCTGGTGGCTCAGATGGTAAAGCATCTGTCTACAATGCAGGAGACCAGGGTTCGATTCCTGGGTCGGGAAGATCCCCTGGAGAAGGAAATGGCAATTCACTCTAGTACTATTGCCTGGAAAATCCTATGGACAGAGGAGCCTGGTAGGCTACAGTCCATGGGGTCGCAAAGAGTCAGAGGGAGGCTTTTACAAGGATTTACTAAGCTCTAATCTGGTAATTGGACTTTCCTGGTGGCTCAGATGGTAAAGCGTCTGTCTACAATGCAGGAGACCAGGGTTCGATTCCTGGGTCGGGAAGATCCCCTGGAGAAGGAAATGGCAATTCACTCTAGTACTATTGCCTGGAAAATCCTATGGACAGAGGAGCCTGGTAGGCTACAGTCCATGGGGTCGCAAAGAGTCAGAGGGAGGCTTTTACAAGGATTTACTAAGCTCTAATCTGGTAATTGGCTTCCCAGGTGGCTCAGCGGGTAAAGAAGCTGACTGCAGTGCAGGAGACACAGGAGATATGGGTTCAATTCCAGGGCCGGGAAGATCCCTTAGAGGAGGGCATGGCAATCCATTCCAATATTCTTGCCTGGAGAATCCCAAGGACCGAGGAGCCTGGTGGGCTATATAGTCCATAGGTCACAAAGAGTTGGGCACAACTCAAGTGACTGAGGATGGCATGCAGGATGGTATTTCCCAAGTCTCTTTCTAAGGAATCCTTCTGCTTCCAATGTAACCCCATGGCTCCCACATCCAAGTGATGGGGGAGATGGAGGAAGCTTTATCAGGAGAGAGAGTCTATGGCTGCCAGTTTAGCTCTTTGTGCTAGGAGGAGTCTGATTCTGTCTTATCTGGTGGTCATAAATTATAGGCCATGATTCTGTAGTATCTTGTGCCAAACTTCAAGGAACTCAAATGGAGGAGCAGATAGGGGCAGTTTGCATTCTTTACCTCTCCCAATTAGAGCCTGTTTCCATACAGCAGGAGAATTTAATGATTAAGAGTTGGCTCTGAAGCCAAAATGCCTTGGTTCAAATCCCAGGTCCATCACAGAAACCGTAGAATTTGGAGTGAATCACTTACTTTCTGTACAATTTAGTTTATTTTTTACCATCTGTACAAATGGAGGTACTAGTACTTACCTCAGTGAGTTGTTATGAGGATAAGTTCATATAGCAATGCCTGGCACATAGAAAGTTTTCTCTAAACATTCAGTTCAGTTCAGTTCAGTCGCTCAGCCGTGTCCGACTCTTTGCGACCCCATGAATAACATTAGCTATTACTATTTCTGAAAGGAGGTTATATACTCACACCTTTATCCATACTTTATAATAGATATTCCAAGTCAATGAGTGAGAACAAAGTTAATATGAGAGGGAAAATTTTTTTCCCTAGATGCTAGAGCCTAAACCTTTTATCAGAACCTTCTAGGATTACCAGGGTTATAACTTGCCAATAACCACAAAGGGTTCTGAGAAATAGAGAAAGCACCTAATCAAGGTTTGGGAGTGGGAGATGGTGGAATAGGTCTGAAAAGGCCTCCTAGTGGAATAATACTAAGCTGGATCCTTGTTGTTGTTGCTCAGTTGCTAAGTCGTGTCTGACTCTTGGTGACCTCAGGGACTGCAGCACGCCAGACTTGCCTGTCCATCATCAACTCCCGGAGCTTACTCAAACTCATATCCATTGAGTCGGTGATGCCATCCAACCATGTCATCCTCTGTTGTCCACTTCTCCTCCTGCCTTCAATCTTTTCCAGTATCGGGGTCTTTTCAAATGAATCAGTTCTTCATATCAGGTAGCCAAAGGATTGGAGCTTCAGCTTCAGCATCAGTCCTTCCAATGAACATTCAGGACTGATTCCTTGAGGATTGCCTGGCTTGATCTGCTTGCAGTCCAATGGACTCTCAAGAGTCTTCTCCAACACCGCAGTTAAATAACATCAGTTCTTCAGCACTCAGTCTTCTTTATGGTCCAACTCTCACATCCATACACGACTACTGGAAAACCATAGCTTTGACTATATGGACCTTTGTTGGCAAAGTAGTTTCTGCTTTTTAATATGCTGTCTAGGTTTGTCATAGCTTTTCTTCTAAGGAGCAATCGTCTTTTAATTTCATGGCTGCAGTCACCATCTGCAGTGATTTTGGAGACCCCAAAGATAAAATCTGTCACTGTTTCCACTGAATCCTAATGTGGGAATAAAGGTTGGGTGTGTAACAGAGTGTGTGTGGGTGGTGGGGATACAGGGGATGTATTGTTGCATGCTAGAGACCTAGGCAAGCATCTGCAGATGTGATAGAGGTATCAGTTCAGTTCAATTCAGTTCAGTCACTCAGTCGTGTCCAACTCTTTGCGGCTCCATAAACTGCAGCATGCCAGGCCTCCCTGTGCATCACTAACACCTGGAGTTCACCCAAATTCATGTCCATCGAGTCAGTGATGCCATCCAGCCATCTCATCCTCTGTCGTCCCCTTCTCCTCCTGTCCCCAATCCCTCCCAGCATCAGGGTCTTTTCCAATGAGTCAACTCTTCCCATGAGGTGGCCAAAGTATTGGAGTTTCAGCTTCAGCATCAGTCCCCCCAATGAACACCCAGGACTGATCTCCTTTAGGATGAACTGGTTGGATTTCCTTGCAGTCCAAGGGACTCTCAAGAGTCTTTTCCAGCACCACAGTTCAAAGCATCAATTCTTCAGTGCTTAGCTTTCTTCACAGTCCAACTCTCTCATCCATACATGACCACTGGAAAAACCATAGCCTTGACTAGATGGACCTTTGTTGGCAAAGTAATGTCTCTGCTTTTGAATATGCTATCTAGGTTGGTCATAACTTTCCTTCCAAGGAGTATGTGTCTTTTAATTTCATGGCTGCAATCGCCATCTTCAGTGATTTTGGAGCCCCCCCCCCCAAAATAAAGTCTGACACTGTTTCCACTGTTTACCCATCTATCTGCCATGAAGTGGTGGGACCAGATGCCATGATCTTCGTTTTCTGAATGTTGAGCTTTATGCCAACTTTTTTACTCTCCTCTTTCACTTTCATCAAGAGGCTTTTTAGTTCCTCTTCACTTTCTGCCATAAGGTGGTGTAATCTGTATATCTGAGATTATTGATATTTTTCCTGGCAATCTTGATTCCAGCTTGTGTTCTTCCAGCCCAACGTTTCTCATGATGTACTCTGCATATAAGTTAAATAAGCAGGGTGACAATATACAGCCTTGACAGACTCCTTTTCCTATTTGGAACCAGTCTGTTGTTCCATGTCCAGTTCGAACTGTTGCTTCCTGACCTGCATATAGGTTTCTCAAGAGGCAGGTCAGGTGGTCTGGTATTCCCATCTCTTTCAGAATTTTCCACAGTTTATTGTGGTCCAAACAGTCAAAGACTTTGGCATAGTCAATAAAGCAGAAATAGATGCTTCTCTGGAACTCTCCTGCTTTTTCCATGATCCAGCAGATGTTGGCAATTTGATCTCTGGTTCCTCTGCCTTTTCTAAAACCAGCTTGAACATCTGGAAGTTCACGGTTCACGTATTCCTGAAGCCTGGCTTGGAGAATTTTGAACATTACTTTACTAGCGTGTGAGATGAGTGCAATTGTGTGGTCGTTTGAGCATTCTTTGCATTGCCTTTCTTTGGGATTGGAATGAAACCTGACCTTTTCCAGTCCTGTGGCCACTGCTGAGTTTTCCAAATTTGCTGGTGTATTGAGTGTAGCACTTTCACAGCATCATCTTCCAGGATTTGAAATAGCTCAACTGGAATTCCATCACCTCTACTAGCTTTGTTCATAGTGATGCTTTCTAAGGCCCACTTGACTTCACATTCCAGGATGTCTGGCTCTAGGTGAATGATCACACCATCATGATTATCTGGGTCATGAAGCTCTTTTTTGTACAGTTCTTCTGTGTATTCTTGCCACCTCTTCTTAATATTTTCTGCTTCTGTTAGGTCCCTACCATTTCTGTCCTTTATTGAGCCCATCTTTGCATGAAACGTTCCCTTGGTATCTCTAATTTTCTTGAAGAGATCTCTGGTCTTTCCCATTCTGTTGTTTTCCTCTATTTCTTTGCATTGATTGCTGAGGAAGGCTTTCTTATCTCTCTTTGCTATTCTTTGGAACACTGCATTCACATGCTTACATCTTTCCTTTTCTCCTTTGCTTTTCACTTTTCTTCTTTTCACAGCTATTTGTAAGGCCTCCTCAGACAGCCATTTTGCTTTTTTGCATTTCTTTTCCATGGGGATGGTCTTGATCCCTGTCTCCTGTACAATGTCATGAACCTCCATCCATAGTTCATCAGGCACTCTGTTTATCATATCTAGTCCCCTAAATCTATTCCTTACTTCCACTGTATAATCATAAGGGATTTGATTTATGTCATACCTGAATGGTCTAGTGGTTTCCCCCACTTTCTTCAATTTAAGTCTGAATTTGGCAATAAGGAGTTCATGATCTGAGCCACAGTCAGCTCCCAGTCTTGTTTTATGTCATTATGATTGTTTAAATACCAATCATTTTACAGTAGGTATACTATAAAATAGTTTACTTTGTAGTACAGCTTTTGGTTTTTTCTTGAGTTAATTATCACCTTATATCTTTCTCTGTGCCTTGTTTTCCTTCTTTATCCTTATTTCTTCTTGATGTTTTGCCATCTTATCCACCTTATAATTTCCCCACTCTAATCTAGATCTGTCATACACCTGTCCCCCGTGTCTTCACAGCTTCTAGTTTGGGTCCACTATTTCCTGGATCCCATGTTTTCCTGTCTTAGCTTGTGCCTTCTTCTGCTGTATACCACTTTCTGGTAGGAAAGGGGCCATGGGAGATGGACTTGTGTCTGCTTGCATCTTGCAGTTGCCTTTAATTTGGCTGGTGTGGGATTATTCCTGAGAATACTGCAGGCACTGCTTTTTTGCCTTACAGCCCCGTGTGCTGCCATTGAGAATCAGTGCCATGCTAGTTCTCATTCTCCTCTCTAGAAGCTTTCTTCTCCCAGCATCTGAAGTTCTGTGGTGATTTGCTTTGGTGTGGGCCTGTTTTCATTCCTGGATTAGGGAATTTGGAAGGATTCAGATTCTACAATTATGGGAAATTTTATTTTACAACCTCCCTCTTATTTTCTTTGTTCTGACTCTGGAATTTCTATTACTCAGATTTGAACCTTTTTTGATTTAGCTCTAATTAGAAGAAAGATTTCTTTGATTTTTTTTCTAACCATGTCACTGAACATTTATTTTAGTTTTCATTTTTTATTTTATCACCTGAGAGTTCTTTATTCTTTAATTGCTCTTCTTTCATATCATTTACTTATTCTATAGATGATATATTTAATTGTATCTCTCAGGAAATGATTTATAGTTTTGGTTTTTAAAAAGTTTTCTTCTCTTCTCTTCATTCTGTTTTCTCAGCCCCTCCCTGTGTATTTCAGCCTCCTTTGTTCATGTTGAGCCACGTGGAAGTTGATAATGTGGACTCTGGGGCCATGCTGCTGGGTTTGACACCTGGCTCTGCTTCATACTTGCTGTTTTTCTATACTTTGTAATCTGCATATAGAAGTAATAATAGTATCTACCAAAGAGGGTTCCTGTCAGCATTAAGTGAGGTAATATATATACAAAACCCTTAGAACATTGCCTGCCATATGGCAAGAATATACCCAGCAAAAGGATTCTTTTGCTGGATGAGGTTGTTTTTCTTAATGTCTGCTGAACCCTGGTGGTACATATTTGAGAGGTTCTCAAATGCTAGCTGGAAGCTCCACACAGGTAGGACGAGGCGGGTAGGGCCCCTTAGCCGTTAGACTTTCCTCTGTGTTGAAGGCAGCTTATTGACTGTCCTTCTGTCCATTCCAGTTTAGAAACCATACTTTTAGGAAGCTAGAGATATCTGAGAACTATATATTCTCAAGCAGAAAAAAAAATATTTTTTTGCATCATTTCCTTTCTTATAGCTTTATGAAAATGACTTTCTAGTGCAAAAAGAGTGAATTTTATTTTTGTAAATTAATTTCAATGAACAAAATTTGAGCAAACAGGTCACATTTTCTGAATACCACAGTGTTTTACCCTGATCTATATTTGACAATCTACACCATATTGAATGGGTTAATGTATAGTACGCAGGTTACAGTCTATAAGGTTGCAATGAGTCAGAGACACAACTGAAGCAACCTAGCACACATAATAATTAATAAGTAATTAACCAGAGATTTTGGAGTATACATGGGACATATTGAGAGTTTTAGGAAAAGGGAATACAGTCTGACAGCAGTTCACACTGGTAAGGCCAATAGTAAGTTACTGATGCAAGTACTTTAAAGGATTTGAAAACTATGTACCTTCCTTCTTTCCTCCTCCTCTGTCTTTTTCTCTTTTTTGCATAGAAAATGGAATTGATTCACTTAATTTGAGAGGTATACTTCAAAGAACTAATTTACATCACTTCCTCTGTCATTACAGCCCTTAAATAAAGTATAACCAGGGTGTAGGAAGCATTATCCCTCATATTGGTTTAAAATACAATTCCATACATTGAAAGACAGGCAGGAACCAGCAGTTCCCAATACTGACTCCAGGGTGTTCTTGTTTTGCATGATTTTAACATGCATAGGGGACTTCCCTTGTGGCTCAGTGGTAAAGAATCTGCCTGCCAATGCAGGAGACATAGGTTCAATCCCAGGGTTGAGAAGATCTAGAGATGGAAATGGCAACCCACTCCAGTATTCTTGTCTGGAAAATCCCATGGACAGAGGAGCCAGGGAGGCTAAAGCCATGGGATCACAAGAGTTGGATACAACGTAGCGACTAAGCAACTACAAACATGCATGGACTTCAGCTGTCAAGGTGAAACTGAATAATAGTAGTTTCTCAACAACAGTGTTCACCAAATAACTGGGTAAATACAGCTTACTACTAGCTCTTCAGGCCATAAATCACTACATAAATAGCAGATGTGTAATGATTAGTGAACAATTATCACTTCTTTCAAAGACCGTCGGTCACTGCACATGTTATTCAGTTCACATATATGTGGCAAAGAGTGCAGTTGTGTTGTCTCCTCATTTCCTAGTGATAAACCCACATTGTGTTTTACAGAAGTAGGTAGTTGAAAGAGAAAATTAAAAAAAAAATAAAGAAGATATTGTTTAAAAAGAGTGAACTTTCCAAAGCCAACTTTCATTTGAAAAGACTCTGATGCTGGGAAAGTTTGAAGGCAGGAAGAGAAGGGGATGGCAGAGCATGAGGTGGTTGATGGCATCATTGACTCAATGGACATGAGTTTGAGTGAACTCCGGGAGTTGGTGATGGACAGGGAGTCCAGGCGTGCTGCAGTCCACGGGGTCGCAAAGAATTGGACACGACTGAATGACTGAACTGAGCTGAACTTTCCAAAGCTACTAAAATAGCTTCAGAATTCAGAGAATGCAAGCAAACCAATAATTAAAAATGTCCAATACATATTTCTTTAAAAATATATAGTTTCAGCTTACTTGCACCCTGGAAGGTGACCTATAGGTTGCCTAGAAACTCCAGACTAACTCTGGCTTGTCTAAATCCATGAAGTGAGTAAATGTTAGTCACTCAGTTGTATCCGACCATCTGTGATCCCATGGACTGTAGCCCATCAGGCTCCTCTGTCCATGGAATTCTCCAGGCAAGAATCTGGAGTGGATTGCCATTCAGTTCTCCAGGAGATCTTCCAGACCCAGGGATCAAACCCAGGTCTCCTACATTGCAGGCAGATTCTTTACCATCTGAGCTACAGGGAAGAACAAGAAGAAATCCGTGAACACCTTTGCAATTCAGTGCCTGAACCATACCTTCTCCAATGAGGTTTGAATCCCTCCCAGGTCTATTCTTCCTTGGCTACTATCCCTCGGCCCTTGGGTACCACACTGAGTTACTTATATGTTATTTTATTGTGGTTAATGCTCCTTTACATCAAGTTTCCCTTGTGTAACCTTTTGGACCTAAAGAGGTATCTCTTTTTTTGGACCTAGAAAGCTACAATCTCTCTAAACCTTTCAAAGTAAGGATCATTATCTCCATTTTACTGAAGAGAAAATCTGAAGCTTGAATTACAAATGCTCATTGTGATTAGGAACCACAGCCAAAGTCTCAAAATTAGTAAATGAAGGAGCTGGGTTTCCAAGCCTGTTTTGTCTGTTTCATCTTTGGCCAATGTATTGGCCAAAAATATGGCCAATACAAAATATTGGCCTACCAAAATATTCAGCCACTGAGCATCCATGCATCCCATATGTTCCATCCTATACTGAGCTTCATCTCTTCTCCCTGCAACTTCTCTCTGAAATCCTGTTTCCTAAAATTAAACCACACCCCAAATCTCTTCACTGAATTTGCCTTCTATCTCTTTACCAAAAATCTGAAACTTCCCTAGGGACAACACTCTCAGATGAGCTTATTCATAAACTCTTTCAATAGTACACTCTCAATTCTAAATTTTCTGCAACTCAGTCTCTTCTTGTTCTCTCCAACTTCTAATCCTACCATGCTGTTGTCTGGCCTAACCAAACCCTTTTGTCTTCCCATTTTTTCCTATCATCCCACTAGTATCTTGATGTAGCCTGGATAGCATCATCAACTCCTATCCTTCCTTTGCATTTGTGATTTGGGGGCTTGGTGCATCGTTCCAGTCTTTGTACATGACTCCTGCTCACTTGCTCTCCCAGTGCCCCAGGATCTCTTCTCAAACCCTGTGCCTTACTACTTTTCAAAACATGGTCAACAAACATCCTATAACCTGCTGTGGAGTGGGAAGGTCAAACATTATTCTTCCTCTACAAGTTATATTCATTCTGTCATCAACACCACAATCATCAGTACTTTCTTACTGAGTCCAAAGCAGCTTCACTGATATTCAGTTAGATTGAATCGGTATCACCTTCATGGGAACCATCACTTTTTTTTATTGAGGACTGTTAATTAATGTCGATTCAACAATTCTGATGCTAAAGAGGCCTAATATTTGTCAGAAGGGAGCCTAATGGCTTTAAATTTCCTTTGGGTTCAAAGCAAGAATTTGACAATATTTCGCCATGGCACCGTTTCCTTGAATAACCTGTCCTTCGTTCCATTAGGCGATCTAGACTTTCAAATTCAAAGCTAAATTTGGAATAGGAAAGGCTGGGATGGCTCTATGAACTGTGGGATGTCAGGATGATGACAAGGATAAAATAAATGCCAGGAACTCCTGCCTCCTTTTTTGTTTGTTCTCTAGTTAGTAGAAAGAGTGAAACCAAAACTTGGAGGTGATT
Organism: Bubalus bubalis; assembly: GCF_019923935.1. Taxonomy (NCBI): domain Eukaryota; kingdom Metazoa; phylum Chordata; class Mammalia; order Artiodactyla; family Bovidae; genus Bubalus; species Bubalus bubalis. Next base: position 102,683,608 of record NC_059162.1, on the reverse strand, counting down.
CTCTAAAGGTGAAAGCTTACTTCTCTGAATCAGGCCTCACTGAGGTGTTACCTGTCTTTCTTGGTATGATAGGTGTTGTGTGGCCAGTACAATTCCTAAGATTCTGTAGAGCAATTCTTCTGTGCCTCCTAGAAGGTGCTGGGGACTCTCAGGGGCCACAGCCATGGGTAAAAGGCTCTGGCACTGGTAAGAGAAACCAGCACCCATTATGATATCCATCTCTTTCCATACCTATTGATGTCCTCTTGAATAAAGTACTCTATTAACACCATCATTACTCAATTCAAATATGGACAAATATTTATTTTGAAAGCTCTACCCTGAGAGAATATCAATGGAGGTATCCTTGAGGAGCAGTGGTTGTTTGCAATCAGGGCCTCTTTTTTGGTATCTTGAAGGGATATTATTTTTCTATAGTTTCGCTGATAAGCTTCTTGGTGACAGATCCTACTTACCGAACTCACTAAATCCACATAAGGATGAAGTACACACAAATACCAACCTTTTCAATTGTATTGCGAGCTATCCCTTTCCAGAGAGCAGAATGGCTAATCTCTGTAAGTGGAAATGGTCTCAGTTGTTTGCTTGGTAATTGAGGTGTTAGGAAAAAGAAGTCAACTATAACAAGAAGAATGACAATGTTTATGTAAAGCAAGCAGTGTATCAAGCACTGTTTTGAGAATGTTACCTACACTGACTTCTCACAACAATCCTACAAAGTGATGGCTTCCTGCAGAGTATGAGCTCTGACCCACCACAATTTCTTTCGGGTGACATTTTACCTGTATACTGAGAGACTCCCTCAAAGTATCTCTTCACCATAGCAGGGGCACATCATGGAAATACTGGATGGACCATCACCAACCCTTGAATCCCATTCCAAAGGTCACCTTTCCTTTACCCTGAAACTATGTTTCTTTAGATCTGTTCATGCTCTTTATTAAGATAAAATAAAATTCACTAATCTGGGTCCTATGACCCATCTTGTCCCATCTACCTAGAGTTGATTTAATAGGTCCAATCCTCATGAATTCAGTTACTCAACATTTGCTTTGAGTAAATGCTTTGATTTGTCAGACTCTTGGCTGGGCCCTGGGGAAACAGGAAAGAATTAGACATGGATCTTTCCTCGGCAAGATGTCCATAGTTTAGTCTCAATGTTTGAAGAGAGCCCACTGGAGTCATCATCATGTCCCACCCAGGTACTTACTTTCACATATCATCTCCCCTAAGTCAGTGATTCTTGCCTATCTATAGGGCTATGGTAGGGAATGGGGTGGAAGGACCACAGAACCTATGGTTTCAGGTCTGGTCGTAGCCTTCTGTGTTCCAGTGACCTCATTCAGTGGTCCTGCTCCAGCCTGTTAGCTTGAGGAAAGCTCTCTTTACGTCTTTGTTTCTGAGGCTATAGATAATGGGGTTGAGAAAGGCAGAGATGACGTTGTAGAACAGGGCAAGTTTCTTGTCCCGCTCTGGGGAGGCATTGGCCCCAGGGTTCATGTACATAAACATGGCAGGCCCACAGAACATGGTGACCACAGTGATGTGGGAGGCACAGGTGGAGAAGGCCTTGAGCCGACCTTGGGCTGAGCGAATTCTCAATATGGTGGCAAAGATACGGATGTAAGAAGCCAGAATGAAGGAAAGGGGTACCAGAAGAAGGATGAAACCTAGGATGAAATCTACTTGGTCATTGAGGGATGTATCTGCACAGGCCAGCTTCAGAACAGCAGGAACCTCACAGAAGAAGTGGTTGATCTCATTGGGGCCACAGTAGGGCAGGCGCATAGTGAAGACAGTGTAAACTAGAGAGCAGCTCACCCCCCACAGTCCACAAAAGACCACCATTGCCCCACACAGCCATGGGCTCATGATAACCTTGTACCTGAGTGGGTAGCAGATGGCCACATATCTATCATAGGCCATGACAGAGAACAGCCAGCCCTCAGTGATGCCCAACACCAGAAAGATGTACATCTGGGCCACACGCCCAATGTAAGAGATAGTTTTCTTCTGACAGACCAGATGTACCAACATCTGGGGCACAGTGGTGGTAACATAGCTCATATCCAGCATGGAGAGGACACTGAGGAAAAAATACATGGGTGTATGGAGGCGGGAGTCCAGGTGGATTAAGGTGACAATGAGCCCATTGCCCGCAAGAGTAGAGACATAGAGGAAGAGGAAGATGTTGAAGAGGATTGTATTAATTTGGGAATCCTTGGAGAAGCCCAGAAGGATGAACTCAGACACGGAGCTCTGGTTCTCCCAGAGGAAATCCTGCATTCTCCTTCAGCTGCAGAAAGAGAAATGAACCAACTATTGTCCCAGCTTAGGATGCATATCAATCACCATGATTGTTCAGTTGTTGGCAAGGTCGATGATTTTATTTAGATACTCAGATCAGATCAGATCAGTCGCTCAGTCGTGTCTGACTCTTTGCGACCCCATGAATCGCAGCACGCCAGGCCTCCCTGTCCATCACCAACTCCCGGAGTTCACTGAGACTCACGTCCATCGAGTCAGTGATGGCATTCAGCCATCTCATCCTCTGTCGTCCCCTTCTCACTCGGGATTAATATCAGGTCATTGACTGAGGTCTGTCTAGGATGAGGTTAAATTAGGGAAGGGCAGGGAAAACTTTATGAGATTTTCATTCTCTCGAGTGTGAATCTTTCATCAAAACTTCCAGTTTCTCACTGTGCTTCCTCTCTTAGTCCTAGCAAGGCCATCTGCTTTCTTGTGCTTCAGGAACCACCACCACACAGCACATTGCTGGAGGTTCTTCTGCCTTAGTCTTTGGTGTAGAGTGTGATGACGAAGATTAGAAGTTTCCTTCTCCCTCCTGTCAAAAAACAAATCGCTCAAAACTCTTTCCTTTGGTGCTTTAAACTTCGAATCACTACATATATACAGGCAGGGCAAGTCAGAAATATGGGCAAGATTATATGACTCCAGAATATGAAATTTTTTTTGAAATTTTATCCAGGTCTGTGTTTCTTGAATCTTTGGTGTCTCTGGAAGCTTCCTCATATCTGATTTTATTTCAGATGGAGTTGCTCACCACTGGGCCTCTTCCTGGCCTTATTCACAACAGAAAAAAAGTCTTCCTGCTTGACCCTCAAACTATAATTGAGGCAGAATAATAGCTGTCTTTTCGGCTTGAAGTCAGCTTTGGCATCTCTGATTCTTTCAGGTTGATGGGAATACCCTCCCAGTGGTAATCTATACTTTAGGGTCTCTTTCTCTCCTAGAGTCGAGATTTATGACAGTCAGGGAGCTCCAGAGTTTAGTTTATATCTCAAAAGTTAGAGCTGATTCTTCATTTTTGGCATCATAGGAAGTGGTTCTAGCGGAGGAACATGGGATTTGGAATCAGAAGATTGACATTCAAGTCTTGGTACTTCAACTGTGGCCAGTTCAAGTAATTCAATCTCCTTGAACCTCATTCCCTTCTCTGTAAAATCTACATGATATCCACCAGAAATCGGAACAGAACCTGTGAGGAGTAATGTATGACATGCATGGCACACACAGCACTGTAGCTAGCAGAAAGTGGAAGCTCAGTGATGTTCATTCCAGTCAAATTATCTTCCTGGTGTTGTTCATCAAATGGTAAAGAAAAACTGAAAGAGACCAGAACAAACATGGTATACTCCTAATCCCAAAGAAGCTCACAGTGTTTTGGGGGAAATAGAAGAATAAAGACACAAATCACATTCCAATGTATTTGGCACTCTGATGGAAATATGGGCTGGCAGTCAATGCTGTGTTAAGCACTAGGGATACAGAAATAAAAAAATTTCTACCCTCAAAGAATGCACATAGGAAGGAGACAGATAAACAATGAATGGTACTCAAGTGATAAGTGCTATGACAAGAGTAAGTATAGAGAGTCATGGGGACCCATTAAAGAAGCACCTGAACTAGCCTTTGAAAGCTAAACTTCTCCAAAAAGAGGGCCCATGATGTGACTCTTAAAAGATGAATAGGAATTAGCTAAGCAAAGAAGAGTTGGAAGTTGGAAAACTAGGAAGAGTTTTGCAAGCAAATGGAGTAGTAGTTACAAAGGATCAAACGAAAGAGAGTTTTGTACAACCAGGGGACATGTGTGATAAGGTCTGAGGGCAGGCTGGTTTGCAAACATTAAGAAGAAAAAGGTATTGGGTTCCTTGGTAATGAGCATAGACTCGATCATTTAGGCCATGGCAAGCATCAGATGAGTCTTAAGCAGAGAAATAATTCATTAAGGCTTCAGTTCAGTTCAGTCGCTCAGTCATGTCTGACTCTTTGCAACCCCATGAATCACAGCACGCCAGGGCTCCCTGTCTATCACCAACTCCCGGAGTTCACTCAAACACATGTCCATCGAGTCGGTGATGCCATCCAGCCATCTCATCCTCTGTCGTCCCCTTCTCCTCTTGCCCCCAATCCCTCCCAGCATCAGGGTCTTTTCCAATGAGTCAACTCCTCACATGAGGTGGCTAAAGTATTGGAGTTTCAGCTTTAGCATCAGTCCTTCCAAAGAACACCCAGGACTGATCTCCTTTAGAATGGACTGGTTGGATCTCCTTGCAGTCCAAGGGACTCCCAAGAGTCTTCTCCAACACCACAGTTTAAAAGCATCAATTCTTCAGCACTCAGCTTTATTCACAGTCCAACTCTCACATCCATACGTGACCACTGGAAAAACCATAACCTTGACTAGGTGGACCTTTGTTGGCAAAGTAATGTCTCTGCTTTTGAATATGCTATCTAGGTTGGTCATAACTTTCCTTTCAAGGAGTAAGCATCTTTTAATTTCATGGCTGAAATCACCATTGGCAGTGATTTTGGAGCCCCCAAAAATAAAGTCTAACACTGTTTCCACTGTTTCCCCATCTATTCCCCATGAAGTGATGGGACCAGATGCCATGATCTTCATTTTCTGAATGCTGAGCTTTACGCCAACTTTTTCACTCTCCTCTTTCACTTTCATCAAGAGGCTTTTTAGTTCCTCTTCACTTTCTACCATAAGGGTGGTGTCATCTGCATATCTGAGGTTATTGATATTTCTCCCGGCAGTCTTGATTCCAGCTTGTGCTTCTTCCAGCCCAACGTTTCTCATGATGTACTCTGCATATAAGTTAAATAAGCAGGGTGACAATATACAGCCTTGACGTACTCCTTTTCCTATTTGGAACCAGCCTGTTGTTCCGTGTCTAGTTCTAACTGTTGCTTCCTGACCTGCATACAGGTTTCTCAAGAGGCAGGTCAGGTGGTCTGGTATTCCCATCTCTTTCAGAATTTTCCACAGTTTATTGTGATCCACACAGTCAAAGGCTTTGGAGTAGTCAATACAGCAGAACTAGATGTTTTTCTGGAGCTCTCTTGCTTTTTTGATGATCCTGTGGATGTTGGCGATTTGATCTCTGGTTCCTCTGCCTTTTCTAAAACAAGCTTGAACATCTGGAAGTTCATGGTTCATGTATTGCTGAAGCCTGGCTGGAGAATTTTGAGCATTATTTTACTAGTGTGTGAGATGAGTGCAATTGTGCAGTAGTTTGAGCATTCTTTGGCATTGCCTTTCTTTGGGATTGGAATGAAAACTGACCTTTTCCAATCCTGTGGCCACTGCTGAGTTTTCCAAATTTGCTGGCATATTGAGTACAGTACTTTCACAGCATCATCTTTCAGGATTTGAAATAGCTCAACTGGAATTCCATCACCTCCACTAGCTTTGTTCATAGTGATGCTTCCTAAGGCCCACTTGACTTCACATTCCAGCATGTCTGGCTCTAGGTGAGTGATCACACCATCATGACTATCTATCTGGGTCATGAAGCTCTTTTTTGTACAGTTCTTCTGTGTATTCTTGCCACCTCTTCTTAATATCTTCTGCGTCTGTTAGGTCCATATCATTTCTGTCCTTTATCGAGCCCATCTTTGCATGAAATGTTCCCTTGGTATCTCTAATTTTCTTGAAGAGATCTCTAGTCTTTCCTATTCTGTTGTTTTCCTCTATTTCTTTGCCTTGATCGCTGAGGAAGGCTTTCTTATCTCTTCTTGCTATTCTTTGGAACTCTGCATTCAGATGTTTATATCTTTCCTTTCCTCCTTTGCTTTTTGCTTCTCTTCTTTTCATAGCTATTTGTAAGGCCTCCTCAGACAGCCATCTTGCTTTTTTGCATTTCTTTTCCATGGGGATGGTCTTGATCCCTATCTCCTGTACAATGTACTCCTGTCTCCTGTACCCTGTCTCCACAGTTCATCAGGCACTCTATCAGATCTAGTCCCTTAAATCTATTTCTCACTTCCACTGTATAGTCATAAGGGATTTGATTTAGGTCATACCTGAATGGTCTAGTGGTTTCCATTATTTTCTTCAATTTAAGTCTGAATTTGGCAATAAGGAGTTCATGATCTGAGCCACAGTCAGCTCCTGGTCTTGTTTTTGCTGACTGTATAGAGCTTCTCCATCTTTGGCTGCAAAGAATATAATCAATCTGATTTTGGTGTTGACCATCTGGTGATGTCCATGTGTAGAGTCTTCTCTTGTGTTGTTGGAAGAGGGTGTTTGCTATGACCACTGTGTTTTCTGAGCAAAACTCTATTAGCCTTTGCCTTGCTTCATTCTGTATTCCAAGGCCAAATTTGCCTGTTACCCCAGGTATTTCCTGACTTCCTACTTAGATTTTAGAAATATCACTATTTGGGTGGAAGTTAGGAAAAGACATTGGAGAAAGACCAGCTGAGAGGTATGAAGGAAAGACAGGAGAAGGGTAACATTCCAGACAACAAAGAAGAGAAGAGAGATTAGGGAGAGAGGTGGACAGGACTTGGTAACTGAGCGGTACAGAAGATGAGGAAGAGGGAGGAAACAAGCATGAGTTTGAGGTTTCAGACCTGGGAAGCTAAGTTGACAGTAATACCATTACAGGACAGGTGGAGGTGAAAGAAAGAGTGATGGGGTAGGGGAGAAAATGGCCAGAAAGTCATTATTAATTCTATTATAGACATGCAGAGTTTGAAACATCAAGTGTCTTGGAGGATCTGATCATCAAAGAGTTAGACAGATTGTCTTGGAGCTCAGGAAAGAGATCTAAGCAGAAAATCAAACTTTAGAAGGTAATTAAGCACAGAATGGATGAGAACTCTCAGGGATACCTCAGAGAGAGTACAGAGGCTCCAAAGAAGCAACCTGGGAGGAGGAACACTGGAGAGATCAGCAGGAGAAGAGATGGGCTTGAACAAGAGCATCCAGGGAGGCAGGAGAGCTTGACACTGTAAGTTCAGGAAACTACCATCTCCAAGAGCGTATATGATGCTAAATGCTATAGAGAGAGCAAGAGGAATTAAAACTTTTCAAAAAATGCAATAATGCCAGACTTATTAGTTGCTTGGATGTGGGAAATTTCTGTGGAGTGATGAAGGCAGAAATCAGTGGGTTATGAGGAGCGAACTTGGCTATAAAGAGAAGGACTGAGATGAGGAGATATCTAAGATTGGGACATAAGGTGAGGGGAGTGCTTTGTTTCCTTTGCCATTTTCTTAAGATAAAAGTTCAGAATGTGTATTACACCGGGGGAAATCCAAAAGAAAGGGAAAGATGTGCTATTGCATGGTCTCTGAGGAAGCAGACAGCAACAAAACTAAGAACACAAGTCTTGAGAGGCAGTTTCAATAGAGCATAAACAAAGGGGAAGATGCATGAATGAGGAGGATACAGATCATTTAACTGTGTGTGTGTGTATGCACTCAGTCATGTCTGACATCTAACTGTGACCACCAGAAAATTCAAGATACATTCCCATGGACCAGTCTCACAGGTTCTTTCTTCACATCTCGTGTAGATGGTGAGGAAGAAGATCTGATCATGTCATTGCAAATCAGATTTCAAGTCTCAACTGGATAGAACAAGAAGCATATGCCAACAACAAAAAAAAAAATGCTATAGCACCAATGTAAAATTCCCTGCCCCTCTGCTCACAAAGCCAGCCATACATAGTCAGCTCAGCTGAGAAATAACTGAAGACTGAAAGGGGATCAATGCAAGGATGTTCCTAAAACATCATCGTGAAGTGACAAAACTGAGAAAAGATGCTGTGAGATCACAGGAGGTGTCATGCAACTGTGTCTGCAGAAGCCAGACCACCTTCTGGGGCCACGTTTTAAGGGGACGATAGGTAAGTTGAAAGAGGTTATAAAGAAACGTCTGGAAACAACATGATGTGAGGAAGAGTTGAGGCAAGTGGGGGTTTTGCCACGTGGAATGAAAGGGTAGGAGAATTCTGGAAGCTGAGGGCCTACTCTCTGAAAGGCTTTCATGTGGAAGATGGATAAGACTTGTTCCAGGTCCTAAAAAGTGCACTTGCGAATTCTACTAGGGAGGTAAGTTCCAGCAAAATATAACTAACTTACATTAGTGAGGGCAGATCACGGATAGGATCAACTGACCTGGGAGACAGTAAACTTGCTGACCCCAGAAGAGGATCAAGCAAAGTGTCATTGGGACTAGTGCTGCTGGTCAGGTGGGAAGGTCTCTGGTTCACTCTCTAGGTCATCCTTCTGTGCGCTTCTTCTTTCAGCTTCATCTGGACCTGATGCCTGGATCACTGTAGTACTCTCTCAGTAAGCATCCCACTCATAGTCTTATGGTGCAAAACTGAGGAATGTGCAGCGGGATAGAAGGACCAGGAGCAAGTGAATGGGGAGCTCCACGCCCACTATGAGCCTTCTTCCCATCCATCCCAGGCCTGGCCTAAGGCTGTACCAGAAAAGAGTGCTAGGATACCAATATCCTGTTTAGAAGCAGTTACATCTCTCCCCTTCCCAAATAAGAACTTCACAGCTCTTCCCACTTCTAATGTCCCCTTCCAGGTTCTAACTTCTATTAACTTGTCATCAATACCTTGATCTATCCTTACCAGTGTCTTGACTTGTATCCTCAGTGGGCTTCAGAGGAGAGTCAAATGCCTCAGCTCCATACAACAGCCTTCACTTTCTTCTACTTTTCTCTCCTTCAGCTGAGGAGCTCACTCAGAAAACAAGTAAAGAAGGAAAGAAAATTACCAAGAGACAGATAGACCACCGTACACAGAGAAGTCAGTGAACAGAGGACAGAGTTCAGGGAGCAGGCCTGAGTGGCCTGATAAGGATGGAAAGGAGGTGGAAGCAGGCAGGCACACAGTCAGACATATGGGGAGCACTGGGCTGCCCAGGAGTGGGAGAGCATGGTTCAGTTCCCTGCCTCAGGCCCTTCTCCTTACCTGGTGCTGGGCTCAGGGTGGGATGCACTGGGGGCCTGCTGGGTCCTCCTTTAGTATTCAGCTCCTGATCCTCAGGGAGAACAGATCAGATGTTTTAATGAGCCTTTGTGGTATTCTCCAGGCCCCACAGCAGCCTTCCCAAGCCCCAAGCTCACTTTTCACCCTCCCAGTGTAGCACTCAAGACCAAACACTCAAGAGCCTGATCCTCCCATCCCAATGCCTCCTGTTCCTCTCAGGTGCTCCCTACTCAGCTTCATAGTCTAAAGGGCCAGAAATATGAATATCAATTACAGCAAGTGCTTGGATTGAGAAATGGCAGGGGGTTGGGAGGACTGGGCAGGCAAGCCAGGGAAAGTTTCTACGCAGCATAAAGAATAGGTTTGGAGGGCAGGAAAGGGCTACACTCTGCAATCATCCCCCATCACCCACTTGATTAACCAGACCTGGGATTCATCCTTGACTCCTCTGTCTACCTCACCATTTCCCAATGAGCTACCTATACCTACCTAGCTAATGAGTCTACCTCATAGAGACCTCTTATCTAATACCAACCTCTCATGTTCAATAGCTACTCTTTTATTCAACAGCTCAGCTTCTCATCTGTTCCTGCCTGAGTGAGTGCAGCAGCTGGTATCCTTCTCCTTCAATTTAGTTTCCACATGAGAGCCAGAGTGATCATTCCAGATGTAAATCTAATGTCGTGGTTCTTTAATGGATGATGTCATGCCTTTTATCTCTATTACTGCAAAATCTACCCTCTTTAGGCTGTTTTGAAGGGTATGATAGTTTATGTTTTGTTAATTTATGTCTAAGCATTTGACTTTTATGGAGTTAAAAATAGTGTTCATGCATGCTCAGTTGCTCAGTTGTTTCTGACTCTTTGCAGCCCCCATGGACTGTAGCCCACCAGGCCCCTCTGTCCATAGGACTATCTCAGCAAGAATACTGGAGTGGGTTGCCATTTCCTTCTCCAGTGGATCTTGCTGATCCAGGGATTGAACCTGCGTCTCCTGCGGTTCCTGCATTAGCAGGCAGATTCTTTACCACTGAACTGCCTGGGAAGCCCATCATAAATAATATTATGTATTTAATTCTAGTTTCCAATTGTTCATTGCTAGTATATAGGAATAAAATTGATTTTTATGTGTTCATCCTGAATCCTGTAACATTGCTAAACTAATTAATTATAGGAGTTTTAATGTAGAATCCTTGATTTTTTACATAGACAATTAGGTTATTCGAAAATAGATGCAATTTTACTTCTTCCTTTCCTGTATTCTCTTTCCTATCCTTGTTGTACTGGCTAAAGTTTACCATGCTATTTTGAATAGGATTGTTGAGAGCAAGCATCTTTATTTTGGTACTGATTTTGGGAGGGAAAGCATTTAATTGTTCATCATTTTGTGATGTTAGTTGGAGGTTTTTAATGTAGATTTTTTTTTTTTTTTTGGTCAGAATAAGGAAATTTCCTTTTATTTCCAGTTCACTGAGATATTTTTATTTCAAATCATCAATGTGGGGAAAGGACATTCATAGTCATAAACATTTGAAATAGCTTTATGCAAATATATCTGAATGATGTGTTAGTAGTTCTTGTTGTCAAAGGGACTCAGGGACGAAATGAAAGTTAGAGCCTTTAAGATCTGCATGTGTTTCTGAGGCCGAAGTTGAGTGCTTAGTTGGTGGCACTGAGTTTGGGGAGTAGAAAAAAATCTTTCATCCTAGATGAAAGTAGTTAGAAAGCTTCCTGAGAAGAGACCCATACAAGGCCTTGATGAACAAGTAAGGGGACAGTAGGCGAGAGTGAGGAGAAGACTTGGGGAGTCAGGACTGGCCCAGAGTAAGGGATCATGTTGGGAGGTGGGGAAATTAGATGGGCCTGCTGTGGGTTTCTACTGCCCTGAGAGCTCTGAAAAATAAGGTCCAGTCATTTCAGCAGATAATCCTCACATGCCCTTCCTTTTTAGTTATTTATTTATTGGCCATGCCATGCAGCATGTAGGATCTCAATTCCCCAACCAGGAATCAAATCTGCACCCTGTGCTTTAAAAGCATGGAGTCCTAACCCCTGGACTGCCGGGGAAGTCCTCTCACATATCCTTTCTAATGGCCCCAGAACAATTTTCTTAGTCCTCAGGAAACACAATCAGAATGTCTTGCTGATAATTTCATTCTTTTTTTCTCCAGAAAATCAAGGCTCCTCTTTCCCCTGGACTTCTCTTCTTAGAGGCTACGGCCTTCAGGCAGGAAACCCTGGGACTAGAGTAGGCTCTTCCCTTCTCACAATCCATCCATATCACTCTTAAGGCCTATGTTCCCTTAATGCTTGGGGATTGCTAAGAGCTCTCTAGGCTGTCAACTCCCCTAAATTTATCTTCTTGAGAAAGTTGCTAATAAGCAAAATGCACTCTTAGCATTTAGTACTCTTTCGTTTTTCTCAACATCCAGATAATCCTTGGTTTACAAATAAAACTTGTTTCTAAGCAACTAAGTGCAATTAGAATATTTTGATAATTGAATCCTATTAGACTTGTAGAGAGTAGCTGATTTACAAGATTTATCTTGTATTGCTTTTTACAAAGCAATTAATATTTATCTGACCCCAGAGTGAGAGAAATTTAAATTTACTTTGATAGCACGAGATTAGTTCCTGGTTAATGTGGCAGCTGATGTGATTCAGTTCAGTTCAGTTCAGTTCAGTTGCTCAGTTGTGTCCAACTCTTTGCCACCCCATGAACTGCAGCATGCCAGGCTTCCCTGTCCATCACCAACTCCCAGTGCTTGCTAAAACTCATGTCCATCAAGTCGGTGATGCCATCTAACCATCTCATCCCCTATCATTCCCTTCTCCACCTGCCCTCAATCTTTCTCAGCATCAGGGTCTTATCCAATGAGTCAGTTCTTTGCATCAGGTGGCCAAAGTATTGGAGCTTCAGCTTCAGCATCAGTCCTTCCAATGAATATTCAGGACTGATTTTCTTTAGGATTGACTGGTTGGAACTCCTTGCAGTTCAAGGGACTCTCAAGAGTCTTCTCCAACACCACAGTTCAAAATCATCAATTCTTTAGTGCTCAGCTTTCTTTATAGTCCAACTCTCAGATTCATACATGACTACTGGAAAAAACATAGTTTTGACTAGATGGACCATTGTTGGCAACATAATGTCTCTGCTTTTCAATATGCTATCTGGGTTGATCATAGCTCTACTTCCAAGGAGCAAGCATCTTTTAATTTCATGGCTGTACTCACCATCTGCAGCGATTTTGGATCCCCAAAACATAAAGTCTCTCACTGTTTCCATTGTTTACCCATCTATTTCCCATGAAGTGATGGGACCAGATGCCATGATCTTAGTTTTCTGAATGTTGAGCTTTAAGCCAACTTTTTCACTCTCCTCTTTCACTTTCATCAAGAGGCTCTTTAGTTCCTCTTCACTTTCTGCCATAAGGGTGGTGTCATGTGCATATCTGAGGTTATTGATATTTCTCCCAGGAATCTTGGTTCCAGCTTGTACTTCATCCAGTCCAGCATTTCTCATGATGTACTCTGCATATAAGTTAAATAAGCAGGGTGACAATATACAGCCTTGACTTACTCCTTTCCCAATTTGGAGCCAGTCTGTTTTTCCATGTCCAGTTCTAACTGTTGATTCTTGACCTGCATGCAGATTTCTCAGGAGGCAGTTAAGGTGGTCTGGTGTTCCCATCTCTTTAAGAATTTTCCACAGTTTGTTGTGATCCACACAGTCAAAGGCTTTGGTGTAATCAATAAAGCAGAAAGAAAGGAAGTGAATTCGCTCAGTCATGTCCGACTCTTTGCAACCCCATGGACTGTAGCCTATCAGGCTCCTCTGTCCATGGAATTTTCCAGGCAAGAGTACTGGAGTGGGTTGCCATTTCCTTCTCCAGAGGATCTTCTTGACCCAAGGGTCAAACCCGGGTCTCCCACCTTGTAGGCAGATGCTTTACCATCTGAGCCACCAGGGAAGCCACTAATAAAGCAGAAGTAGATGTTTTTCTGGAATTCCCTTGTTTTCCAATGATCCAACGGATGCTGGCAATTTGATCTCTGTTTCCTCTGCCTTTTCTAAATCTAGCTTGAACATCTGGAGTTTCATGGTTCAGGTACTCTTGAAGCCTGACTTGGAGAATTTTGAGCATTATTTTATTAGTGTGTGAGATGAGTGCAGTTGTGCAGTAGTTTGAACATTCTTCAGCATTGCCCTTCTTTGGGATTGGAATGAAAACTGATGTGATTGCATCCCACTAATTTTGATGTGTGTGTGTGTGTGTGTGTGTGCTGAAGGTATGAAGGAGAAAATGTTAGTTGTGCAGTTGTGTCTGACTCTTTGTGACACCATGGACTATAGTGCGCCAGGATCCTCTGTCCATGGGATTCTCCAGGCAAGAATACTGGAGTGGGTTGCCATGCCCTTCTCCAGAGGATCTTCCAGACCCAGAGATCAAACTCAGGTCTCCTGCATTTCAGGCAGATTCTTTACTATCTGAGCTACCAAGGAAGCCTTTATATGCTTTCAGTTACCATCATTAGTATCCAACTCATATATTCTGACCTCACAATAAGCCTGATATTAACATTGTAGTTGACAAATACAAGCTACAGTTAATAAGGTAGTAACTATTTTCTAAGGTATCTGGCTTTGAAGACAATGACTATCTAATGATAATTTATACAATTATTTAAGTTTTAAGGCCTATGAAATGTTGTTGTTGAATCACGCGAATACACCGGGATTCTTGGCCCCCGGAGGAGAAGAATTCAATCCGGGGCCAGGGACGAGGCTTGATCTCTCAGAGCTTTCGTGTAATAAAGTTTTATTCAAGTATAAAGGAGATAGAGAAAGCTTCTGACATAGGCATCAGAAGGGGGCAAAAAGAGTACCCACTTGCTAGTGTTAACAACGAAGTTATATAATCCAAAAAATGTCTGGAGGTTGTAAAGACCTCATAAGACCTACTCCCATAATTTACATTTTAAGATAACACTGTCCTCAGGCAAGATATATCCTTGTAAAGACCAGGTCTACTCCCATAATTAACATTTTAAGATAACAAGAGGTTGAATCCAAAGACTGTCCTTAGGCAGGATACATTATTGTTATATAATCCTAAGGAATGTGGAGAAAAAAAAAAAGTTTGTCCTTTCTTCTTCCTTGAGAATTCCAGACCCCTATCTCCTTGGGGACCCCTAGACTCCCTATCAACCTGCCTAGGAACTGACTCTCTCACCTATTTCTACTTGAACCTAAAATTAATATTATGGTACAGTCATTATCTCCATATCAGACTCCATTTTATGGATAGGGGCCTGAGCTCCAGAGAGATTAGGTGGTTTTTCCAAGATCTCAACAAATTAAGTCAAGACTAAAGTTCAGGGCCCTTCCCCTTGTTCTCTAAGGTGGCAGAGGAAATTTAAGGGTAAGTCAGTTATGGAAACCAACATACTCTTTTTGTAAATAAAGGTCTGGATTGCTGAAAGGCATGGTGGGATAGGTACAATGGAAATCAGAGAGGGATCCATGAAAGTGAAGAACTAAAAGAAGAACTGCAGAGGTAGACAGACCAGGGATGGAGAAAGGCTAGGAAATCACTCAATAAACATTTATTGAGAAGTTACTATTCCACTGCAAGATGCCACTTGCTTAGGCTATGAAACTCTGCTGAGGAACATCTAAATTAGCCAACAGAGCTCTGAGTTGATGGATCTGACCCTATAGCTATGACTTAGAATCATAATCCTAAATATTTTGAATTTTCCTCAATGGTATCCTATCTACTATCTCAGCTGAGCCTCAAAAAGCTCTACTGAATCCTTGAGATATGGCATAATATACTAGAGAAGAGCCTGGACTCTGGAGCTATACTGCTGCTGCTGCCGCTAAGTCCCTTCAGTCGTGTCCGTCTCTGTGCGACGCCATAGACGGCAACCCATCAGGCTCCCCCATCCCTGGGATTCTCCAGGCAAGAACACTGGAGTGGGTTGCCATTTCCTTCTCCAATGTGTGAAAGTGAAAAGTGAAAGTGAAGTCGCTCAGTCGTGTCCGACTCTTAGCGACCCCATGGACTGCAGCCTACCAGGCTCCTCTGTCCATGGGATTTGTCAGGCAAGAGTACTGTAGTGGGGTGCCATTACCTGGGGCCAAATCTCAATTGTGTTACTTTCCAGCTGGGTGGCCTTTGCAACTTGTTTAATCTTGTGCCTCAGTTTTTTGTTGTTGTTGTTGCTGCTATTTTTAAACTTTATGAAGAAAATCATAATACATACCTCTGGAGTTATTATAAGAATTAAAATAAAGTACATATAAAGTACTTAGACAATGATTGTCATGTAGAAAGTGATCAATAAAGGTAGTTATTATTTAGGCCCAAAGAATATTCTGGAACACATTGTACAGATATGAAAATTAAATCTCAGAGAAATGAGTTGACGTTTTCAAAACAACAGAAAGTCAATGATGTATTTCACCCCTGAACACAATTCTTTCTTTCCTAATGTTTCCAGTAACCTAATAAAATGAAAAAGTGTTTCTTTGTAGATATCTTCCCTATCCTGGGCTCCTTCTTCAGTCCATTGATTTCAGTGAACGTGTGGATGTCATAGACAGAGATCAGAGGCACCGCAGACACCCCTCATCCGTGGCTTATTGAGTGTCCGCACTCATTCCAACTAACTTGAAGAAAGCCCTCTTCACATCCTTGTTCCGGAGGCTGTAGATCATGGGGTTGAGGAAGGCAGAGATGACATTGTAGAACAGGGCCAGCTTCTTGTCATCCTCTGGGGAGGCCTCAGAGCCAGGCCTCATATACATGACCATGCATGGAATACAAAACATGGTGACCACAGTGATGTGTGAGCCACAGGTGGAGAAGGCCTTGATTCGCCCCTGGGTGGAGCCAATCTTTAGGATAGCAGTGAAGATGCAAACATATGAGGCCAGAATGAGGGACAATGGAATCAGGAGCAAGATAAAGCCCAAGATAAAGTCCACTTGGTCATTGAGTGATGTATCTGCACAAGCTAACTTCAAGACAGCAGGAATTTCACAAAAGAAGTAGTTGATTTCATTGGGGCCACAGTAGGGCAGATTCATTGCAAAGACTGTGTAGACGAGGGCACAGGTGAGACCACAAAGGGCAGAGCTGACTGCCAGGAGTACACACAGGGTTTGGCTCATCTTCACCCCATAATGGAGTGGGTAGCATATGGCAACATATCTGTCATAGGCCATAGCTGCAAAAATCCAGGTCTCAGTGATGCCCAAGGTTAGGAAAACATACATCTGGACCACACACCCAACATAAGAGATAGTTTTACTCTTGCTTACTAGATGGATCAACATCTGGGGCACTGTGGTGGTAGCATAGCTGAGATCCAGCAGAGAGAGGATGCTCAGGAAGAAGTACATGGGGATGTGGAGGCATGCATCTACTCTGATCAAAGTAACAATGAGACCATTGCCCAGGACTGTAAATAAGTAAAGGAAGAGGAAGAGGAAGAAAAGGATCCAGTTGGTTCTGGGATTTCTGGAGAAGCCCAGGAGGATAAACTCGGTTACAGAGCTTTGATTTTTCCAACCTTGGCTATGGGTGGCCTTCCTTCTGGGGAAAGAAGAGGACATATTCCTAAATACCTTGCAGTCTCAGTGAGAGAATGCATAAGATCCACAGCTGCAGGGACTGAAGGCATCGCAGAACTAAGCAAGCAATCAAACCAAGATCTCCTCCTCCATGCCAGGGAACATTCTATCCAAATTGGCTTCACACTGCTCTAGGCACTTGGTAGGGATTATAGAAATGATTTTGCTCTGTCTAACTAGCTTTAATAAAGTTCCAAGGGCCCAATGGAAAAACTGTACACGGCATAAATCTTATTCTGAAGAACATACCCATCCCATAAATCAAAGGAAGGAGGCTAGGGAAATGTAAAATGTTTTACGGTCAACCAAAAAGTTGTAGAGCACTCTATAGTTCCTAAAGTCATTCTTTCAAATGTCAAGACAAGCAGGTGCTACCAAGGACAGTGTAAATGCGAAACAAACAAAACCCCTTGCTTCTTGCCTTTGTCTTCCTCTCTGATGCTGTAACTTTGAAAGCCCACATACCATTAGTTTTCAGAAAAAGGGGGAGTTTCAAGGAAGCTTTTTTTGGGAAAAGAAATCTTTCCTCTAGAACTTTTATTTCCCTCACCCCCACCATTCCAGCATTACCTGCAGTAGTTACAACTATTAAGATAAATTGACGTATAAAGACAGCCCGAGACTCAAGAATCGAAACCTAGAGAACATGCTTGTGCTCCTGGCATTTCTCAAAAAAATGAAGCTTCTTTATCTGGAAATTAGGTGCCTGTGTGTCTCAAAGCTTTTCTTGAAAACTAGTAAGGACTCCTCCACAGCCATGTTGCTCACAGGAGAGAGTTGAGTATTGGGTGGGAATGGATCTTCAGGTGATTTGAACTCCATCCTAGATCTCACCTTGGCAGGCCTAGACAGCAGAACACAATACTGACCAGTTCTTTTTTCTTAGTCCTTCTGCAACAGAACCATAACTGCTAGATACACACCTTTTCCAGACACCAAAGAAGGAAATTGTCTTTTATGAAATGGCATTCTATGAAGATGTTTTCATAAATGTGATCTTATTTGATTATCACCACAACCCACTGAGGTGAGTATCACTACTTCCTTTTCATAAAATCGCCTGTCCAGTGTCGGACAGAGTAAATAGTGGAGCAGGACTCAAAGTCCAAGTCCCAAATGTGTCCCTCACACCAATTTCATGCAGGGTTTAGCAGGTTTCCCTGATGGCTCAGATGGTAAAGGATCCACTTGCAAATGTAGGAGACCTGGGTTTGATCCCTCGGTTAGAAAGATCCCCTGGAGAAGGGAAAAGCTATCCACTCCAGTATTCTTGCCTGGAAAATCCCATGGACAGAGGAGCCTGATGGACTATAGTCCATGGAGTCACAAAGAGTTGGACATGACTGAGTGACTAAGAACACACAAGCACAAAATAGACCCATTTTAGGTAACATTGTGAGAGAAAGAGCTGACCTGTGTATCAACACTTATAGAGAGCAGAAAGTTCATATTGCAAAACATTGCAAATTATCAAGTGGTTTTCATAGAGAATCTCAAAACTGGATCAGAATTTCAACATTTAAAGCATTGCACTGGCATGACAAGGCTGGCTGATAGCTCTCAATTTGTGTTAAAATAACACCACATAAAGCTGTGGATGGGACTCAGGCTTGGATAAATGAGAAAAATGATATTAATACTCACATTAGAGGCTCTTTGCAGTAGTATGAGAGTTAGTGGGTATGGTTCATGCTCTTTTCTCCTTTAAGAATTTACTCAATTGTCATCTTTGCAGGGAAGACTTGAATCTTTCCTGATCATCCTGTTTGAATCTGAAATATCCCATACTCCATACATTTTCTGTTTTATGTATCTTCATAATAGTTAGCAACTTCTAATGTACAAAATAATTTTTTGAAATCATCAGTTTCCCTCACAAGAATTCAGGAATTTTTATCTTTTTGATTTATTGTATATTACCAGATTCTAGAGCAGTGCCTAGCATATAGTGGGTATTTTAAATGTTGGATAAATGAAAGGGCTGAGTCCGAGCTGGCCCACCAAGGGCATCAGTTGCCTATTTGTACTTATGGGAGCTATCCTTGTTGCTGAACTTTGCTTCCTAGTGAGCTAGCAATGGAGTTGACCTCATTCTGAGGCTTTCCTTTGGATTTACATAGCTATCAACAGATTTCTTTCCTGGTGGCTCAGAGGTAAAGAATCCAGCTGCAATGCAAGAGACAAAGGAGACAGGTTTGATCCCTGGGTTGGGAAAATCCCCTGCAGAAGGAAATGGCAACCCATTCCAGTATTCTTGCCCGAGAAATCACATGGACAGAAGAGCTTGGAGGACTACGGTCTATAGGGCTGCAAAAGAATCAGACATGACTTAGCAACTAAACAACAACAGATTCCTGAACACGGACTGGTCCAGACCATTTACATACATTATCCATGGTCATCCCACAAAGTCAATACCTACTATTAGCTGCATTTTACAACTAAGGAAACTGATATTTATCAGAGTTAAGTAAAAAACCCGAGTCACCCAGAGAACTGTTTTTAACTCTTGAACCTGCAATTTAAAAGGAAAAAACACAAACTAGAGCTTCTCTATACAGAGAAAAGAGCTTATCAGCAAGGAATCCATGAAACCTTGTTATTTACGGAAGAACGGAAGAGACTGAGAAAACTTAGCTGGGAGACTTATGAGGAACTTAAGAGAGCTCACTAAATATTCTGAAGGTTGTCATGCAGAAAAAGGTAGAAATGTGTACTGTATGTTCCTGGAGGGAAGAAAATTAGAAATGTTTGGCAAAAGTTATAAAAGGGAAAATTTTAAGCTCAGTTACAAAAAAAAAAAAGGGCAAGAAACTTCTAGTGATTAATACTACTCAATAATGAGTAGTATCTCCATTTTTAGTTTTCAAGCATAAGCTGTAAGGCCATGTCACTCAGGTGTAGTATCATTGCTTTTGATGTGAAATCATGATGTACTACATTAAAATTCAACTTTGTAATAAACATCCTAAGATTCTAAAGCTCAATGACACCAACATTCAGAGAATCTATGATTTTAGGGGTGACTTCTCACTATGTACCCAACCTCATAACAGTGTCTAGTCAAAACAAAGTCTAATGCTAATAATGAGAACCAAGGAAGTTTGAAAGAAAGTGAGAATACAGTATTTATCAAGTATAATGTAAAAATTCAAAAGATAATTTAAAGTTCCTACTGTCTTATTTGGGCAGATATGGAGCTCCCTTGGGAGCTATGATTGGTATCCAGGCAGGGTTGTTTTCCTGCCCCCCAGAAGATCCCACATAGTCTCTTCCAGAAAGAAGAAAGCTCAAGAAAAATAGCAGACTACAAGCTGAAGGGAAAACACTATTATAAAATTTGCATTAAATCTTTGTTATTCTTTCTTGTTTAAAATTCTTTATTCTTGTGTCCTTTGAGAGAATGTTCTAAGAATCAAATTAGGAAAATACAATTTTAAAAGTTGTTAAGTAGCAACTATATTTAAATCACAGGAGGACTATACAACATCCAAGACAGAGTGGAGATGAGAAACATTTCAGAAGAATATTTTCACTGAAGGAGAGCAGGAGTGTCTTCCCTGATCTTTCCTGTTCTAGCCTTTCTTCCATCCAACCCAATCTACACACTGCCAGAGTGAGTTTCAAAAAAGACAGAGATGATCATGATATTTCCCTGTTTACAAACCCTAAAAAAAAAAAAACAACTCCCATTATTTATGAGCTAATGTCTAATTTCCTTAGCTTGGTTTTCAAAGCTCTTTGGAACTTGATTCTTATCTATCTAGTAGGTAACTTGATTACTTACCTACTCATCTTACCTACCTGGTAAGAACTTGATTCTTACCTACCTGGTAGGTAACTTTGGAACTTAATTCTTACCTACCTGGTAAGTAACTTGATTACTTACCTACTCACCTTGTGTGCTTTGTATGGCTTGCTATCTAGGAATGGAATGGTTTTTGCTTTTTAATATGGTTGAAAAAAATATTCATTTATGTCTGTGGCTGTTTTGCCTTACAACAAGAGTTGAGAAACTCTAATAGAGATCATATATGTCCCACAAAACTTAAAATATTTATGATCTGGTCCCCTACAAGAAAGGTTTGCTGACTCTAGCTGAAGGCAAAGCAGCTCATTCATGACCCTCCAAATAGTCCAGGTCCTTTCACAAATCTATTTCTCATGAGGCAGTATGTTCTAAGGAGAGAGTAGAGGCTCTGGGGTCAAATTTGGTTTGAGTTTCGCTTTGCCACTTAGCAACAGCACAACCCAGAGAAAGCCATTAATCTCAAACCCTATTTCATCATCTGTAAGACTGGGAGAATAACATATAACTTGAAGGTTTTTGTGAAGATTAAATGATATTTTGAGTGTATGTAACACTACAGCAATGTGTCAGTTATTATTACTGCTAATGTTATCCTCCAGATGAAATGCCCTCCTCTGCTTTCATCTCTTGGTAAAAACCCTAATCATGGAAGTATTCTGTGATTCCCCTCATAACTTCTTCTTCCTCTGGGCTCTGATAACACCTTTAATGTGATTTTACTATTCCCCATGCTTACACACACACAAGTTTGTGGAATTCCTCGAAGATGAAAAACCATATCTTACCTTTCTATCTCCAATTCTTAGCACAGGGTGTGGGTCATTGCTAATGAATGTCAAATTAATGACTTTAAGAAGTTATGCCAATGGCATAAGAGTGAGTTTGTTGCAAGAATGAACTCCCAGTCCAGTGGTTTCCCCATCACTTTCTCTTTCAAAATTACTACCCAGGTCTTTTTGGTGACATCTACCTGGGTTATCCATGTCCAGAATAACTAAAATCCTCTTCTCAGCAAGTTGGTAACTGAAATAAAGTTTGAAAACAGAAAAAATGAAATCAAGAACACACAGGCAGTCCTTGTATTATCTTCCTCAAATGTGCTTCTCTTCCAGGCTTAGTCTGGGCAACTAGACATGTCATTAGATAGGGGATGAACCAGAGACAGAACCCATTTTCATTAAGTGCTCATTGTGGGCCAGTTAGTTTACACCCAGGATAAGAAAACGATTAAGAGTATGGCACCACAGTCCATGAGGTCCCAGAGTCGGACACGACTGAATAACTGGACACAGCACACACGGCACTAGTATCAGACTTGGGTCTGAGTACTGACTCCATCGCTAATTAGTAGAGTGACCTTGGGAGAGTTACCTAAATACTGTGTGTCTACATCCTCTCCTAGAATCCTGTGATGATGATAGTACGAATCTCAAAGGATTGTCCTAATGATTAATTGAAACAGCACAGGTAAAGTTGCTTAACACTATGCCTGCAGAGTATTGCTCTAAAGCAAGTAGTTACTATTATTATTATTATTTTATCCCACAACAAGTCTTTCTCAAAAATTATGAATTTTTAGAGAAAAAGGAAATTGGGAAACAGGATAGCTTTTCTGATGTTGCACAGTATTAAAGTTGCCACATCTCAGCAGCTCCCTGGGAAATACCTAGTTGGTGTATTAATGAGGCCCATGGGTATTGGGGATCAGAGTCCCTAAGGATGCAGCCAAATAGATCCTGATGTCACCTCAGGAGACTTCTAATCCTAAGGGATACCATTCCTCAGGGAAACGTTCAGTAAGGAGGGAGTCATCAGACTAGAGAAAGAAGGGCTGAATGTGCCCCAGGGAATCCTAAGATTTGGGGGGAGCTAGAACTACAGAAGCAGTGTGAAGTTTTGTCCATTTAGTCAGGCCTCCATGTGGGGGCGTGCTAGATGAGTACAGCTAAGCAGTTGATACCAGGACCCCAGTTTTAGCTGCTCTGCTGGTCTTTTTCCCCATCTATTTGGTGTGAAGTGATGGGACTGGATGCCATGATCTTAGTTTTTTTAATACTTAGTTTTAAGCCAACTTTTTCACTCTTCTCTTTCACCCTCATCAAGAGGTTCTTTAGTTCCTCTTCACTTTCTGCCATTAGAGTAGTATCATCTGCAAATCTGAGGTTGTTGATATTTCTCCCAGCAATCTTGATTCCAGCTTGTGACACATCCAGCCTGGCATTTTGCACAGTGTACTCTGCATATACATAGAACTGTGGTGTTGGAGAAGACTCTTGAGAGTCCTTTGGACAGCAAGGAGATCAAACCAGTCCATCCTAAAGGAAATCAACCCTGAATATTCATTGGAAGGACTGATGCTGTAGCTGAAACTCCAATACTTTGGGCATCTGATGCAAAGAACTTACTCATTGGAAAAGACCCTAATGCTGAGAAAGATTGGAGGCAGGAGGAGAAGGGGATGGCAGAGGGTAAGATGGCTGGATGGCATCATTGACTCAATGGACATGAATCTGAGCAAACTCTGGGAGATAGTGAAGGACAGGGAAGCCTGGCGTGATGCAGTCGATGGGGTCACAAAGAGTCGGACACGACTGAGCAACTAAACAACAACAAAGTTTCATTAACTAATAAATGTTCCTGAAAGCAAGGGTTTTATGACTCAACCTTGATAAATATTATGTTAAATAGAGTCAGTGTTTTCCTTGTTTTTAATCGCTCATTTACCTATTTGCTTCCTATGTATTCATTCATCAAACATTAATTGATGTTTACTGGCATTGCATGTCAGGCCTAATGCTAGGTTCTGTGGATGCAGGCATAAATCATGCAAGTGCCAGTCTAGTGGGGGAGAGACTCATACTTAGACAAGGATGCTATAAGATGCTGCTGGGAACACATTTGAAACTCTGATAGAGTGTCAAGGAGGTGGTCCAGGCTCTAAAGACAATCTGAATTCTCAAGACTCTCTACTATTGCATGAAGCATGAATAGAACAATTTCTTAGCCTATTTGGACAAGAACTCTTTTTGTTACAAAATGTTTCACAGAACCAGAGTTTCAGGTAATGTTCTTGAAAAGTGCTTGTCTAGAGAAAAAAATCTAATTTTTTCAACACAATGTGCCAGGCTCTATCTGTCACATCTACTCTCCCCTGCCTGGGCCTACATTCAGCCACTCTGCCCATTCTCCAAAACCTCCATGTCTCTAGGCGTTCAGCATCCTATTTCCTCTTCCAGAACACTTCAACCTCTGCTCCCCACCCTTTAATCCAATTATCAAGCTTCTACTCATGCTTTAAAGACCCAGCAGAACTTTAACTCTGTCTTTAGAGCCTGGACCACCTCCTTGCCACTCTTTCAGAGTTTTGAATGTGTTTCCAGCAGCACCTTATAGCATCCTTGTCTTAGTATGTGTCTCTCCCCCACTAGATTGGGACTTGCATGATTTATGCCTGCATCCACAGAATGTAGCATTATCCCTGACATGCAATTCCAGTAAGCATCAGTTACTGTTTGATGAATGAATAAATGATGCCAACATTATGGCTCACCTTCTTTTCTCTGATAACAGATATTTTTCAAGTCATCTTTATTTCTTTCTGCTATAAAGACAATCTGTGCTGATTGTAGAAATTTTAGAAAGTAGAGAAAAATATGAACAAAAATAAAAATCACTTGGTATCTTACTACCCGGAGAGAGCCAATGTTAACATGTTAGTATATATCCTTTCAGGCTTTTAAAAATGAATGTATGCATTTTTATAAAAATTGGATTAACTTTATACATACAAATTTACATTTTTAATTTTTCCACCTAATATTATATATACTTTTCACTGTAATTAAATAATGCTTTAAATATGATAGATAATATTAGTTGCATACTGTTTCATAAAGTTTATGTATCATATTTGCAGCTGTTTCCAATCATTCTTTTCTAATATTTATTCTACTATTTATTTTACTTTTGACTTCTTTGAGTCTTAGTTGTGGTATGAAGGATTTTCGTTATGCCACGTGGGACCTTTCATTGTGGAGCATGATTTCTCTCTAGTTGAGGCACGTGGGCTCTTTTGCCCCACAGCGCGTGGGATCTTGGGCTTCCCAGATGGCAGTAGTGGTGAAGAACTTGCCTGCCAGTGCAGGAGACCCAAGAGGCTGGGCTTCCATCCTTGAGTCGGGAAGATTCCCTTGAGGAGGGCACAGCAATCCGTTCCAGTACTCTTGCCTGGAGAACCCTATAGACAGAAGAGCCTGGAGGGCTAATCTATGGGGTCACAGAGAGTCTGACACAACTGAAGCGACTTAGCATGCACGTGTGGGATCTTAGTTTGACCAGGGATCAAACCCTTGTCCCCTATACTGGAAGGCAGATCCTTAACCACTGGAACACCAGGGAAGTCCTCCAATAGTTCTTTGATGAACATATTTGAACATAAAATTTGGTCCGTGTTTCTGATTTTGTTCTTAGTATTGCCAGGAAAAGCCAGTTCTGACTCCCTGTTGGAACTGTCACTTTGACTTGCTTTTCATTGCTTTTGTTATTATAATCATGCATAATGGCCTGCCTCAGAATCTTGCCCCCTCACTCAGTTCAGTCACTCAGTCAGAGTTCGACTCTGTGACCCCATGGACTGCAGCACGCTAGGCTTCCCTGTCCATCACCAACTCCCAGAGTTTACTCAAACTCATGTCCATTGAGTCGGTGATGCCATCCAACCATCTCATCCTCTGTCGTCCCACTCTCCTCCTGCCTTCAATCTTTCCCAGCAAATGAGTCAGTTTTTCACATCAGGTGGCCAAAGTAATGGAGTTTCAGCTTCAGCATCAGTCCTTCCAATGAATATTCAGGACTGATTTCTTTTAGGATGGACTGGTTGGATCTCCTTGCTGTCCAATGGACTTGCCCCTCTACCTGACTGTTAAAGTGCCTTTGTTCAGAACTCTGTATTTGTGTAGATGTCAGGAAGGAAGAAATTAACACATTCCCTGCCTGAGACTTGCCATTCTGGGAGATTCTTGCAAGATTAAATGGTGTTTTTATATTGTTTCCTCACCTCCCCCCATCTCTGATACGAAAGAACCTGGCATCCAGACTTCGATAGATAAGATGCTTCTTTCGAGACATCAATCTACCATCTCCTCAGTCAGCAAGCTGGGACTCTGTAACATTAGGACAAATTCCTAGAAGTGAAATTTCTGGACCTGTTTATAACAACATTGTGAAGGTATGATACAGATTGTTATATGCTTATCATATGATATTTTTATTTCATAAATGAATATATGTAAAATTCTTAAAACTTTATTGGCACTTAGTGTTTAATAAATACAGATGTAATTCCTTCTTTAACAGATATATTGAGTGCCTACTCTGTGGAAGGCACTGCTCTGAAAAGGTAGAGTCAATAATATTCTTTTCAGTAACAAACATGAGTGTAAGTCTTACTGCACACTTCCCAGCATTGGGCATCATCATTTTCCTAAACCTTGCCAGTTTGATGATGAAAATGATTCAATTCATATTTATTAATAACAAAAGCAAAACATTTCTTCTATGTGATGATAGCTGAACAAGATATAATCCTTTTTTTATCTCCTCCGCATTCTTATCTGGAGAATTCCATGAACAGAGGAGCCTGGCAGGCTACAGTCTATGGGGTCACGAAGAGTCTGACATGACTGAGTCTGTACACACACTTTTTGCATCTGCCACTATTTCTTACATTTTGCTAGTCTGAATCCATCAACTTTTCCACTCACTGACTTCATCTTCCATCTCCGACTGTTTGGGTGGACTGTTACTCCTTCACTCATAAAATATCCATTGAAGGCTAGTAGATAAGCGGCATGGGCTAGATTCTAGGGATACAGCACTCAACTAGACAATCATGATCCCTGCCTTGTGGATTTATTAACTTGCTGTCTAATAGAGAACTCAGAATCATGTGCCTTTATTATTATGAGGGGTACTGCATGCTTTGGAAGGCTAACTCACTCTGGGAGCTCAAGGAAAGGCTTCTTTGAGCAGCAGCAGTTTAAGCCAAGACCTGACAGATGAACAGGACATCAGTGGCATAATGGGGTGAGGTTAAGGGTGAGAAGAGAAGGAATAGCTCATGTAGAAACCCTGAAATGAATGGGAAAGAGCATGGCACATTCAAGACAAAGACAGAAATCCAGCTTACTTGGAGTGAGAGAAAGAGGAGCAGAGTGACCAGAGTGAGATGAGCCTGGGGAGGCCACGGGGGCCAGATTGTACATGGCCTCATTCACCCTGTCTCCTGCGATGTCAGTGTCTTTGCCCTTCTCTCCAGCTGACCTAATACCACGAGGGCAGTTTCCAGAGGGCATGTACCTTTCTCAAGATTCAGCCACAGGTCATTCCCCAATGCTCATTCCTCTGTCTCAATCAAAGATTTTAGTGTCTCAGAGACCCTTCTTTTGTAAACCACTGAGACTAGAACAAGATGGAAATAAAAGACTGATATGCCTGGAAGATATTTATTGATAGGTCTGCTCCCTAAGGGCCTGAATAAGGTTGAGACCCTGGGCTGGGCATGGGGATGGTGTAGTGGTGCTGCTGGGTCATATGAATGAGTGTTTAAGGCATTGACTGTGTATCATGAGTCTTGTTCCTCTGACCCCCCAGAACCTCTTTCACAGCCTCATTCTGGGGTCCTGCCCCAGCCCATCACCTTGAGGAAAGCCCTCTTCACATCTTTGTTCCTCAGGCTGTAGATGATGGGGTTGAGGAAGGCAGAGAGGACGTTGTAGAACAGGGCCAGCTTCTTGTCCTCTTCTGGGGAGGCCTCTGAGCCAGGCTTCATGTACATGACCATGGCTGGCACACAGAACATGGTGACCACAGTGATGTGGGAGGCACAGGTGGAGAAGGCCTTCAGCCGCCCCTGGGCTGAACGAATCCTTAAGATGGCAGTGAAGATATTGATGTAAATGATGAGGATGAGAGAAAGTGGAACCAGGATGACACTAAAACCAAGAATGAAGTCTACCTGGTCATTGACTGAGGTGTCTGCACAAGCCAGCTTCAAGACAGCAGGGACTTCACAGAAGAAGTGGTTGATCTTGTTGGGACCACAGTAGGGCAGATGCATGGCAAAAACAGTGTAGACAAGAGCAGAGACGACACCCCAGAGTCCACAGAACAAGACCATTACCCTACACAGCCACGGACTCATGACAACCTTGTACCTGAGTGGGTGGCAGATGGCCACATACCTGTCTATAGACATGATGGCAAAGAGCCAGGACTCAGTAATGCCTAACACCAAGAAAATGTACATTTGGGCCACACAGCTGGCAAAAGAGATGGTCTTCCTCTGGCTTGCCAGATGTGCCAACATCTGGGGCATAGTTGTGGTGGTATAGCCCAGATCTAACATGGAAAGGGTGACAATGAAGAAGTACATGGGTGTGTGGAGGTGCGAGTCCAGGGCGATGAGGATGATGATTAAACCATTGCCCAGAATGATCAACAGGTAGGTTGTCAGGAAGGCTGAGAAAAATAGAGGAGTGGTTTTGGGGCTGAAGGAGAAACCCAGAAGGATGAATTCAGTCACAGAAGACTGATTAGTCTCTTGCATTGTGTTCTACATCTGAATGAAAAAGAAAGACACCAATTTAGACAGAAGATTAGCTGAACTATGTACCAGGATAAGGGTTGCTGATGGGGTTGGGGTAGTGGTCAGTGTCCAGTTATAGTGAAACATCATGATCCCCCATGACAGGCTGTTTTACCTCCCCTTGTCCACTGCCACCACTTTCAGGAAATTTATGAAGAGGAAAGGGCTTCCACATCTGGCCTGGCTCTGCCTCTGGCCCACCAGCAGTTGCTCATCTCAGCCTCACTTTACTCAGCTATAAAGTGAAAGCACTGGGCAGGTGACCTCTACCTCCTCTTAGCATCCCCTTCTCCTTAGTAAGGCAGCCAGGTGTTTAGAGATAAACATTGTCATACAGATTATGCAATTTGGCAAATTACAGTGAGAAAAACTACTTGGTCTTGTTGAGGATATCAATTTATTTTTCCACTTTAATTACACCCTCAGATTGCTCCTGGCAAGGACAGCTCTCTGACCATCACCTACTCCATCACAAGCCATGGTGTGTTAGAAGGCACACTGAGTTCTAAGTCCCGGTTTTAAGGTTTATTCAGTCAATGACCTTGAGTAAGCCCTTTACCCTGCCCTCTAACCCTTTGAGGCCACTTCCTTGAGTACAAAATGAGAGTAATTATCTCTTTGTTACAAATTTGCTGCAAAGATTGAATGATATTTTGGCATGAAAGCATCACACAGAGGACCTAATGTGATAGATACATAATAAATGTAAATTGCATTTCTGGATGGTTCTCCATATACAGGGACTGGGATTCAGGTCCAAGTTATGCAAGCAAACATCTTGAGAACGACTTCACCATATTTGATGCTCACAATCAATTTTCACTCCCCTAGAGGCCTACCTTCTGTTTCTTCTCCCCACAAAAGCCAGCATTTCATTCCATCCTTTAGCTTCTTACTGACTTTTAGCTCTTCCCCAACTTAACCTTCCTGAACCTTCATTTCTTCATGGAGAACAGGAAGAAGCCAGCATCACTGAAGAGGTGTCATGTGTATTGTCAGCGCTCAGGGAGTGAAGCAGTCTTCATGCTGTCAGTGTTATTCCTTCTCCCGGCACCACTTTATTTGACTCAACCTATTTGTTCTCCAATCTGCTTGTTTTCCTTCAGATACCCTGGATGAGTCTTCACAAGAACCTGTGTCTACATTGGATGGCTTCTTGGCTTTGGCTAAAGGACTGCACACAGTTGGAACCTCCCATATGCTAGGCCCTTTTCCAAGACCTTCACAGACATTATCCAGTAGCTGGCAGGTAATTATTCTTACTAAATCCCTTTCACCATAGAGACTTTGTAGGTCACATTGTACCCACAAGTTGGCCTCAGTTTCCATATAAAGTATTATGTATTTGGGGTAGGTGGTTTCAAAGAAGAGAGACCACACAATAGTGTGGAAAGGGCAAAAGATTTAGGATTCAGGATTCAGGATTCTATTTGAATCCTGATTCTGGCTTTACTCGCTATGTGAACTTGGGTTGTTAGTTTGCTTCCTAGGCCTCAGTTACCTCAACTGTAAAATGGGAATAAAAATATCTACTTTACAAGCCACATTCTTCCTTAGAGGAATTCCAAAGATATGAGAATATTCTCTCTTGGGGCCAAGAGTTGGCAAATGTGCTGCCATTTCTAAGTTTTCAGTTTTCACATATAGTCAATGAATGTGTTTGCTATTTAAGAGTCTGGTTTCAGCCCATTTTCTCCGCCCTGGCCTTCAGAGTACCAGTTCTAAAACAAAAATCTGACTGGGCCCCCCCGCTTCAATCTTTTGGTGACTCCCTTTCCTACAGGGAAAAGTCTAAGAGAGGTAGACAAATACCCTGGCTTCATTGCATAAGGCAAGGCTCAGTTTTGTTCACCAGACTCCAAGGTAGATCGAACACTTTAAAGAGATCTCCAGCTGCTGCAACAGCTGGACTGAAACAGGGCACCACAGTGGCCCGAGATGCCAGGTGCAAGGAGGAGACATGGAAAGGAGAGGCATTCCAAGTCACAGTGGGGTTTTGTCGTAGAGATGAGGACCCAGAACTCCAGGATGTCAGCTGGCCAGCTCTTTGGGTTCTGTCTTAACTTAAGGCAAGCCAAAGATAACTTGGAAATTCTGCAAGTCAGACATATCCCCCATAAGCAGTTTGACTTCACTGTGCCTAATTTTATTTTTTTTCCCACAGTAACTTCATTACTTAATGCAGAGCCTGACAGATGGTAAGATCTGGTAAGTGCTTATTGAATGATCTACATACAGGGAGATGTGGAGAAGCCAGGGTAAAAAGAGAAAAGAAAGAATATAGACATTCTTTCTCTCCCTACACTTTTTGTTCCTGTTCCTCAGAGATGCAGAGAAGATTACCTGTGTCTAGAGGTCACAAGTCACCCAGGAGAAATCAGGGCATAAGGTGGTTGAAGGAGAAAGACTGAGAGAGTTGGTCCCAAGTGCTCTGAATCTCTCAGTGTGGGAAGAAGAAAAAGAGCTGGGCAGTATCGCTAGGCTGAAAAAGGTTGAAAACTGAAAACAGAACCATGGGCCAGAAAGCCCCTGGAGCCTACCCCCAGGGAGCAGTGTTGGCTCTCAGGAGCCTCTGGAGGAAGCCTGGGGCAGCTGCCACCTTCATCCACCCACTTTTGCCAGGGCACACTTTGCACAAATGCCAGAAACTTTCAGCCTCCCCATACACTGCAGACAGATGCTGCCGTCAGAGTATGACCCTGATCCAGCCCTGGTCTTCCCCTCCCAGTCAAATAAGGCTCACCCAGTCCTTCTCAGGTCTGTGTCTGGGAGGGGCCTGAGTCTACAGTGGCTGATGCTGAGCTCAGGATAGTTTTGGGCCCAGGTCCAGAGCAAGCAGTCCAGAGCATCTTGCTTTGTTGTGTTCCATGTTGCAGGTCTCTCCCTGAGTCCTCAGTGACACCCCACAGATCTATTCTGGGCAACTTCAGAAATTCATCAGAACTTGGGGCTGGAGGCAGTCTTGGAGAATCCAGCCCCTAGCAGGGCACACATCTCTGCAGCCTACCTGGCAAAAGATGCTCCAGCTCCTGTTCACATTCTTCCAAGGACAGGAGGCTCATTACCTCTCAAGGAAGCTTATGTAGCCTTGAATCTACCCTTCATAAAATACTTTCTCATTCTGAGCCAAAACTAAGTACTGGTCCATTATGACCCCAGTGATGTGCTCTCTAAAGCTCCCCTCTGCCTCAGACTCTGCCCCTGCACTCTCCCACCTCTCCTCTGTTCTCCTGAGTCACCAGTCTGCATTTCAATGCTGTAGGCTTACCTGTCTCACCTCTCCTTATGAGGGTAAGTGGGGCAGTCTGGGTCATCCTCTTCCCCTTGAAAAGCTCTCATGCCCTGATTCTGCCCTTTCTGCTTAAGCTGATCCATACTCCCATCTCTTGCATCTAATGCCAGGTAGCAGCCCCAGCAGACTTCCCGCTGGCATCACAGGAATGGCCCCACCCTTCTGCTCAGTGGCTAAGGGCTCCCAGGAACAACCTCTGGGGAAACATCTGATGCACAGGGATTTGTTGTCAGAGCAACCGGGTCACTGTGACCTGGCCAAGTCATTTAGCTTCCTCTCTTTGAAATGGAGCTGTGTTCCCTGTAGCATAACAATACTTCTCATTGGGTTTCTTTGTGTCGAGCAGTGATTATGGGCCAGACATTTGATGTATCCTAAATTCATGCAGCATTATTACCTTCATTTTACAGGTACAGAAAAGGAAACTTGGAGCACTAAGTAGGCTGTGCAGAGCTGGGATTCTTGTCAGACCACCAGGCTCTGCTCCTAACGAGCACTGAACCCACTGTCATGATCCATCACAAGTCAGACCAGAGGCGGGGAGCCTCACAGCCTCTTGGGTGAGAAGGACAGAGTCACACATACAGTGGAAAGTGGCTGACTCTCACTCTAAACTCAAGAGCAGCAACTTTTGAAGGCCCCAAGCTCTTTGGGGGCTTCTGTTGGATACATGTTCTCCTGGGGCTAGACAAGGAGGACGGGAAAGGAACCAACATTTACTGTACACCTTCTGTGTGCCCAGCACTTCAGAGGCATCATTCCATTTAGTCCTCCGACTACTCTGTACAGGAAGCACGTTATTTCCACTTTCAAGATGAGGACACCAAAGTTCAGAGCCATGCAATGCCATCTCCAAGGTCAAATGGCTGAGATCCCAGTCTAGGTCTGCTTGATTGTAAATGGCCTCAAGCACTCTCTGCTTGATGTGGGTGGTGGGGATGACAAGTCAGGACCATCCAAGTCTCTCACCTGCAGCCCTTCCCTTGGCTTTACTAACACCCCTTCCCCCAAGTTGGACTGCAGAATTTCCAGGATCCTGAGTTGTTTCTCCAGACTCTACCTGAGCTGCAAGGTGGTGGAGGCTGAATGGGAAATGGAAAATTCTGATTCTCAGTCTGAAGGTCCTTCCCCATGGATTCCTTCACACCCAGGATAACTCCTGAGAGAGTATTCCCTTGTTACTGAGTTACAACAGTGATCGTGTTCATCGAGGAAAGTTCACAGACCCAGGAAGGTAGAAAGGAGAAAATAATTACCTTCTAGTTCCTTCCATATGACAAAATTTTAGTTATGACTTGTGGATATTTCTCAAATTTTTTCCTATCCTTAAATGAAAGTGGATTTTTTTCTCACCTCAGTGATATCACGCTTTACATACATTTTATCATGGCAGACACTAGTTGAATGACTATCCGTTTCCTTCTTTGCTGAGAGAACCATCCTCTCGCTGAAAACCCTTGTTAGGTGCAGTGAATACATCATGGACCAAGCCCAGACATTGTGGTTCCATTTCCCCCTTTCCCAGAATTCCTCTCAGTGAGGGTAGCGACATAACCTGGTCCTTTCTAGCAAGACTCCAGAGGAATTCAGCTGAGAAATGTTAGTGAAATATTTATTTTCCTACAAAAAGGGAATAAGTGACTATGATACAAACCCCTTCCCTCAAACCTCCTTTCTATCACCATGAATGAGATGCCATAAGTGGAAATGGGCACCTGTCTTGAGAGCCTGAGGAAAGAGCTCAGAGAATCACAGGGGTCCTCTCATCAACATTATCCATCTGTGAGCTAATACATGATGCCATTTACCATTTAAGTCTTCTTCTTAAGTGAAAAAATGAATTCTTGTATATCTGAACAACTGTTAGCTGGGTTTTCTGGGTTGTGCAGGCAAATCCTAACGAATCAAGTATTCTACCTTTAAAAACTTAATATTATGTGATAAAGATTTTACCTTGATCTCAACTTGCAGCTTCCAGAACTGCAAGAAATAAATGCTTGTTATTTAAACCACCAAGTCTGTGGTATTCTATTATAGCAGTTGAATTGACTAAGACAGAGGTCAAGGTGGCTAGAATTCAGAGCAAAGGACTAGAGGGGAAAGCCTCACAGAGAGCAAGCCCAGGAATCCACAGAAGGCCCCTCTCCAGTCTTCAGATGAGGGCTGATCAGTGCATGCATATGAGGAAACACCAGAGGATGAGGGAAGCTAAGATTAATAAGAGAATAGTATGAAGAATTTAATTCCAAAAAATATATATCTTAGATAAAATGAACAAATTCACTGAAAAGTATTAACTATCAAAGCTCATTTGAAAATACATAAGAAACCCAAATAGCCATACATCTATTTTTTAAAGTGAATGTTGTGTAAAATCTTTTCACAGAGAAAACTTTAGACATAGATGGATTTACCTGTGAATTCTACCAGAGCTTTAAGGAAGAAATTCTATTGCCATACCAAACTTGGGTCTGCTCACATGAGCAGTAAAGCCAATCTACTGATACTGGGCTGTGATAAAGGAAAGTGCAGTGTTTATTGCA
The DNA here is from genome assembly GCF_019923935.1 of Bubalus bubalis. Taxonomy (NCBI): domain Eukaryota; kingdom Metazoa; phylum Chordata; class Mammalia; order Artiodactyla; family Bovidae; genus Bubalus; species Bubalus bubalis. Next base: position 102,649,410 of record NC_059162.1, on the reverse strand, counting down.
GGGGCCAAGCAGCTAGTGCTTAAAAACCTGAAGTTGACTTGTGCAGACACATCCCTAAATGACCAGTTGGACTTTATTTTGGGCTTCATCCTGCTTTTGATCCCACTCTCTTTCATCCTGACATCCTACGTTTGCATCTTTGCCTATACCTTAAGCACCCGTACATCCCAGGGGAGAGTCAGATCCTTTGCCACATGTGCTTCCCACATCACTGAGGTCACCATGTTTTATGGGCCAGTCATGATCATGTACACAAGGTCTAGGTCCTGGTATGACCCAGAGAGAGACAAGAAGCTGGCCCTTTTTTACAATGTCATCTCTGCCTTCCTCAACCCCATCATCTACAGTCTCTGGAACAAAGATGTAAAGAGGGCCTTTCTGAAAGTGCTTGGCCAGAGAGGCACAGCTCAATGACCCAGGATGTTTCAGAGTTGTCCAGAATCATGGACAGACCTGATGGGGCTCATAGGGTGTCATTACAATACATAATTTCTGACCAATCTGAACCTTTCTGTATCTATGAGATATCCATAAAAGGTGAGTCCACTCTTACATTGAAGTCCTCCCCATTGGTTTAAAAATTTTCAGCTGCTACCATTAATGGACTGGGCTGAGTATTGAAGGCAAAGAATTTCTATTATAACAAAGATGTCCTTATGGTCCAAGGCCATTGATTTATTGGTTTTCCTGGGTTCTCGCCTCACCTCTGGAAAATTATTTATCAGTTCAATATAATCATAGTCAAACATTCAGCATGCATACATGCTTTTCTGCAGTCTAAAGGGTTGGGGGTGAAGATGACACAAAGAGTAGACAGATTACATAGGAACAGTCTTGCATTACAGTCTGACAAGTGCTCACAAGTAATATTGACATTGCTTTTTGCACTTGGTGCTATAAAATGTAAGCTAGAATTATTTTTAACACATCTGTGGAACAGATGAGGCTAATAATTAGTGAGGCTAATAATTTGGTCTGACTCAGGTTGTAAAACTGACTCTTACCTGGTTTTACATTTTAAATATCACTTCTACTCTCAGAAAATAAAAATGTCTATTTCATGAAAGAAAAATACATATATGTTTATCTATCTATCTGCATCTCTCCCTTTATGTATATTTATATAATGAGAGAGTCAGAGTCAGAAATATGCAGAAAAAATTTATAGAAAAGAGTATAGCAAAAACATGTTTAATATTTTGCCATATTAATTTGAGTCTTTTTTTCCCTTTAAAAAAGGATTAAATAATTACGGATGTTGTGGAATCTGGAGTTGCAAAACACACCTCGAAGGACACTCAAGGAGTGTCAGTTTATTGCACCAGCAGATCCAAGGGGAATCAGTTCCCAACAAGGACCCTGATGTTTCTGAGAGGCCCAGTTTTATACCCCCCACTACATGACTTGTTACGTGTTAGCAACCTCTTTGTTGTATATGATTGAGTTTTACAACAAGTAGGTGCTAGGAGAACAAACAATTAAGGTTAAATGGGGGAGGGTACAATGATTATACATCAAGGGGAAATGTCCCCATGGTTAACCTAACAGGGGCAGCCTGACCTCAGTTACAATCTCTGTTTGTCATTTGTAGGGAGGGAAGTCTCAAGGAGACCTGGTTTTCACTAGCAACGATTTCCTCACTCTTGGGCAGGGTTCAGGCTCAGTTCACATCCTGTCTTTAAGATGGATGATAGGCTTCAAGATGGAGTCTCTCCTGCTTTCCTCACACTGGCCCCAACACAGATAAAGTTGAAGTGCTCTTTGATTATTCCCAACTCCTCTGAATCTACCGGTATCATTATATCAATGTCTATTTAGTGTGTCTTTAAGTTTTTCCTTACATATAATTGTATCTATAAGCAATACATACAGTTCTTTTTGTATGAACTTAAAATTTTATAATGATATCAAGAAATCTGCACCACTCTGAAAATATTTAACTCAACATCATGTTTCTGATATTACCTACTGAACACATACAGGCCTAACCCTTTCTGTTTAACAAGCATTTAACGTATGTACCGCATTTCATTTAATTATTATTGAATATTTATTTTAAGTTTTTCATTATCTAAACAATTCTGCCACAAATGTTTTAGACATTTCTCCCTATGTAATTATTTTTTCCAGGACTTATGTGTAACAGTGAATGTGGCAGTTTAGAACTTTCAAATTTACTAGATATTCCTAAATTATTCTTCTAAGTAGTTATACAAGTCTAAAACTTTCATTCTCAACAGTTGATAGTATTATCTATCTCCACCATTCTAAAGTTTCTATCTCATAGATAGACTGTAGTGACATAATTTCCTGTTTTATTCAGAGTTCTCTCACTGTTGGTGAATTTAACATCTTTTCATAAGCTTGTTGGTATTATTGCATAGTGAATTCAGCCCTGGAGTCAGACTGCTGTATTTTGTCCTCGGCTCTATACGTTACTAACTCAATGATGATAGGCAAGTTACCTAACTTCTCTAAGTTTCCTCATCTGTTAACAGGAAGAATATACTGTAGATCACAGAGGGTTGTTAGAAAGATTAAATGAGATAATATCTGTGAAAAGTTGTTGCTGAGCTGTGAAAAACACCAGGATTCTTGGTCTCCAATGGAGAGGAACTGGATCTGGGGCCAGTGACGAGGCTTGATCTTAGAGCTTTTGTGTAGTAAAGTTTTATTAAAGAATAAAAGAGAAAGCTTCTGACATAGACACCAAAAGGGGGCAGAAAGAGTGCCTCCTGCTAGTCTTTAGCTGATGTTATATAGCTACTAGCAGGCTGCTAATTAGAGAGAGGAAATGTCTCAAAACTCAGAGACTGGCACCAAGCCCCTCACCCACAACATGAATTTTGAGATAACATTGGCACAAGGTGAGTTGTCTGGGCTATAAAATTATTGATGTGAATCTTGAAGAAAGGCAGTTTTTCAAGCAAATACATAGTCTCATTAACATAGCTTAAAAGAACATTTGCAGGAGTAAAACATACTGGTTTGTCAAGTCAGTTCTGAATCTTAGGCAGAACCGACTTGAAGACCGAGTCTTCAAGTAAATACATAGTTTATTAACATAGCTTAAGAAAATCAAAGCAATACAAAAGATTGTTCAAACTACTGCACAATTGCATTCATATCACATGCTAGCAAAGTAAAGCTCAAAATTCTCCAAGCCAGGCTTCAGCAGTACATGAACCGTGAACTTCCAGATGTTCAAGCTGGATTTAGAAAAGGCAGAGGAACCAGAGATCAAATTGCCAACATTCACTGGCTCATCAAAAAAGCAAGAGACTTCCAGAAAAACACCTACTTCTGCTTTATTGACTATGTCAAAGCCTTTGACTGTGTGGATTACAACAAATTGTGGAAAATTCTTAAAGAGATGGGAATACCAGACCACCTGACCTGCCTCTTGAGAAATCTGTATGCAGGTCAAGAAGCAACAGTTAGAACTGGACATGGAACAACAGACTGGTTTCAAATCAGGAAAGGAGTACGTCAAGGCTGTATATTGTCACCCTGCTCATTTAACTTCTATGCAGAGTACATCATGAGAAACGCTGGACTGGATGAAGCACAAACTGGAATCAAGATTGCCAGGAGAAATATCAATAACCTCAGATACTCAGATGAAAACACCCTTATGGCAGAAAGTGAAGAAGAACTAAAAAGCCTCTTGATGAAAGTGAAAGAGGAGAGTAAAAAGGCTGGCTTAAAACTCAACATTCAGAAAACCAAGATCATGGCATCCGGTCCCATCACTTCATGGCAAATAGATGGGGAAACAATGGAGACAGTGAGAAACTTTATTTTCTTGGGCTCCAAAATCACTGCAGATGGCCACTGCAGCCATGAAATTAAAAGACACTTGCTCATTGGAAGAAAAGCTATGACTAACCTAGATAGCATATTAAAAAGCAGAGACATGACTTTGCCAACAAAGGGCTGTCTAGTCAAAACTATGGTTTTTCCAGTAGTCATGTAGGGATGTGAGAGTTGGACTATAAAGAAAGCTGAGTGCTGAAGAATTGGTGCTTTTGAACTGTGGTGTTGGAGAAGACTCTTGAGAGTCCCTTGAACTGCAAGGAGATCCAACCAGTCAATCCTAAAGGAAATAAATCCTGAATATTCATTGGAAGGACTGATACTGAAGCTGAAACTCTAATAATGTGGCTGCAGTCACCATCTGCAGTGATTTTGGAGCCTAAGAAAATAAAACCTCTCACTGTCTCCATTGTTTCCCCATCTATTTGCCATGAAGTGATGGGACCGGATGCCACGATCTTCACCTTATGTGAAGAACTGACTCATTGGAAAAGACCCTGATGCTGGGAAAGATTGAAGGTGGGAGGAGAAGGGGACAACAGAGGATGAGATGGTTGGATGGCATCACCTACTCGACGGACATGAGTTTGAGTAAGCTCTGGGAGTTGCTGAAGGACAGGGAAGCTTGGCGTGCTGCAGTCCATGGAGTTGCAAAGAGCTGGACACAACTGAGAGACTTAACTGAACTGAAGAAAAACATTTTCATAAGAAAAATGCATTGAGAAATAAATGTAAAAGAAACAAAAGAGACGATAGCAAAAATCAACAAAGCTAAAAGCTGGTTCTTTGAGAAGATTAATAAAATTGACAAACCATTAGCTTAACTCATCAAGAAACAAGGGGAGAAGAATCAAATCAACAAAATTAGAAATGAAAATTGAGAAATCACGACAGACAACACAGAAATACAAAGGATCATTAGAGACTACTATCAGCAACTATATGCCAATAAAATGGACAACTTGGATGAAATGGACAAATTCTTAGAAAAGTAAAACTTTCCCAGAGTGAACCAGGAAGAAATAGAAAATCTTAACAGACCCATCACAAGCACGGAAATTGAAACTGTAATCAGAAATCTTCCAGCAAACAAAAGCCCAGGACCAGATGGCTTCACAGCTGAATTCTACCAAAAATTTAGAGAAGAGCTAACACATATCCTGCTCAAACTCTTCCAGAAAATTGCAGAGGAAGGTAAACTTCCAAACTCATTCTATGAGGCCACCATCACCCTAATACCAAAACCAGACAAAGATGCCACTAAAAAAGAAAACTACAGGCCAATATCACTGATGAACATAGATGCAAAAATCCTTAACAAAATTCTAGCAAACAGAATCCAACAACGTATTTAAAAGATCATACATCATGACCAAGTGGGCTTTATCCCAGGGATGCAAGGATTCTTCAATACTCACAAATCAATCAGTGTGATGCACCCCATTAACAAATTGAAAGATAAAAACCATATGATTATCTCAATAGATGCAGAGAAAGCCTTTGACAAAATTCAACATCCATTTATGATAAAAACCCTCCAGAAAGCAAGAATAGACGGAATATACCTCAGCATAATAAAAGCTATATATGACAAACCCACAGCAAACATTATCCTCAATGGTGAAAAAATAAAAGCATTTCTTCTAAAGTCAGGAACAAGACACGGGTGCCCATTCTCACCACTACTATTCAACATAGTTTTGGAAGTTTTGGCCACAGCAATCAGAGAAGAAAAAGAAATAAAAAGAATCCAGAATGGAAAAGAAGAAGTAAAACTCTCACTGTTTGCAGATGACATGATCCTCTACATAGAAAACCCTAAAAACACCACCAGAAAATTACTAGAGCTAATCAGTGAATATTGTAAAGTTGCAGGATATAAAATCAACACACAGAAATTCCTTGCATTCCTATACACTAACAATGAGAAAACAGAAAGAGAAATTAAGGAAACAATTCAATTCACCATTGCGACAAAAAGAATAAAATACTTAGGAATAAATCTACCTAAAGAAACAAAAGACCTATATATAGAAAATTATAAAACATTGATGAAGGAAATCAAAGATGACACAAATAGATGGAGAAATATACCGTGTTCATGGATTGGAAGACTCAATATAGTGATAATGAGTATACTATCCAAAGCAATCTATAGATTCAATGCAATCCCTATCAAGCTACCAACAGTATTCTTCACAGAACTAGAACAAATAATTTCACAATGTGTATGGAAATACAAAAACCTCGAATAGCCAAAGCAATCCTGAGAAAGAAGAATAGAACTGGAGGAATCAACCTGTCTGACTTCAGGCTATACTACAAAGCTACAGTCATCAAGACAGTATGGTATTGGCACAAACACAGAAATATAGATAAATGGAACAAAATAGAAAGCCCAGAGATAAATCCATGCACCTATGGACACCTTATCTTTGACAAAGGAGGCAAGAATATACAATGGAGGAAAGACAATCTCTTTAACAAGTGGTGCTGGGAAAACTGGTCAATCACTTGTAAAAGAATGAAACTAGAACATTTTCTAACACCACACACAAAAATAAACTCTAAATGGATTAAAGATCTAAACTTAAGACCAGAAACTATTAAACTCCTAGAGGAAAACATAGGCAAAACACTCTCCAACATAAACCACAGCAGGATTCTCTATGACCCACCTCCCAGAATACTGGAAATAAAAGCAAAAATAAACAAAAGGGACCCAATTAAACTTAAAAGCTTGTACACAACGAAGGAAACTCTAAGCAAGGTGAAAAGACAGCCTTCAGAATGGGAGAAAACAATAGTAAACGAAGCAACTGACAAAGAATTAATCTCAAAAATATACAAGCAACTCCTGCAGCTCAATTTCAGAAAAATAAAGGATCCAATCAAAAAATGGGCCAAAGAACTAAACAGACATTTCTCTAAAGAAGACATACATATGGCTAACACATGAAAAGATGCTCAACATCACTCATTATCAGAGAAATGCAAAGCAAAACCACAATGAGGTACCATTTCACACCAGTCAAAATGGCTGCTAACTAAAAGTCTGCTGCTGCTGCTAAGTCGCTTCAGTCATGTCTGACTCTGTGCGACCCATAGACGGAAGCCCACCAGGCTCCCCCGTCTCTGGGATTCTCCAGGCAAGAACACTGGAGTGGGTTGCCATTTCCTTCTCCAATGCATGAAAGTGAAAAGTGAAAGGGAAGTCGCTCAGTCATGTCCGACTCTTAGTGACCCCATGGACTACAGCCTACCAGGCTCCTCCATCCATGGGATTTTCCAGGCAAGAGTACTGGAGTGGGGTGCCATTGCCTTCTCCTATCTAAAAGTCTACAAACAATAAATGCCAGAGAGGGTATGGAGAAAAGGGAACCCTCTTACACGGTTGGTGGGAATGCAAACTAGTCCAACCACTATGGAGAACAGTGTGGAGATTCCTTAAAAAACTGGAAATAGAACTGCCATATGACCCAGCAATCCCACTGCTGGGCATACACACTGCGGAAACCAGAATTGAAAGAGACACATGTACCCCAATGTTCATCGCAGCACCATTTATAATAACCAGGACATGGAAGCAACCTAGATGTCCATCAGCAGGCGAATGGATAAGAAGGCTGTGGTACATATACACAATGGAATATTACTCAGCCATTAAAAAGAACACATTACACATTTGAATCAGTTCTAATGAGGTGGATGAAACTGGAGCCTATTATACAGAGTGAAGTAAGCCAGAAAGAAAAACACCAATACAGTATACTAATGCATATATATGGAATTTATATCATTCCAAGATGGTAATGATAACCCTGTATGCGAGACAGCAAAAGAGACACAGATGTATAGAACAGTCTTTTGGAATCTGTGGGAGAGGGAGAGGGTGGGATGATTTGGGAGAATGGCATTGAAACATGTATAATATCATATAAGAAACGAATCGCCAGTCCAGGTTAGATGCAGGATACAGGATGCTTGGGGCTGGTGCACCGGGATGACCCAGAGGGATGGTATGGGGAGGGAGGTGGGAGGGGGGTTCAGGATGGGGAACACATGTACACCCATTGTGGATTCATGTCAATGTATGGCAAAAACCACTACAATATTCTAAAGTAATTAGCCTCCAATTATAGTAAATAAATTTAAAAAAAAAAGAAAAGAAAAACGCATTGGTTAGCTCAAGGTTCGAGAAAAGTTAAGTTCAGGTGGAACAAGGTGTCGTTATGACAACACAGAATTTTAAAAGAAATCTCCTTTTAAATTTGTATCAGTTCAGTTCAGTTCAGTCACTCAGTTGTGTCCGACTCTTTGCGACCCCATGAATCATAACACGCCAGGCCTCCCTGTCCATCACCAACTCCCGGAGTTCACTCAAACTCATGTGCATCGAGTTGGTAATACCATCCAGCCATATCATCCTCTGTCATCCCCTTCTCCTCCTGCCCCCAATCCCTCCCAGCATCAGAGTCTTTTCCAATGAGTCAACTCTTCGCATGAGGTGGCCAAAGTTTTGGAGTTTCAGCTTTAGCATCAGTCCTTCCAAACAACACACAGGACTTCCTTTAGAATGGACTGGTTGGATCTCCTTGCTGTCCAAGGGACTCTCAAGAGTCTTCTCCAACACCATAGTTCAAAAGCATCAACTCTTCAGTGCTCAGCTTTCTTCACAGTCCAACTCTCACATCCATACACGACCACAGGAAAAACCATAGCCTTGACTAGATGGACCTTTGTTGGCAAAGTAATGTCTCTGATTTTAATATGCTATCTAGGTTGGCCATAACTTTCCTTCCAAGGAGTAAGAGTCTTTTAATTTCATGGCTGCAATCACCATCTGTAGTGATTTTGGAGCCCCAAAAAATGAAGTCTGACACTGTTTCCACTGCTTCCCCATCTATTTGCCATGAAGTGATGGGACCAGATGCCATGATCTTTGTTTTCTGAATGTTGAGCTTTAAGCCAACTTTTTCACTCTCCTCTTTCACTTTCATCAAGAGGCTTTTAGTTCCTCTTCCCTTTCTGCCTTTTAAGGGTGGTTTCATCTGCATATCTGAGGGTATTTATATTTCTCCCAGCAATCTTGATTCCAGCTTGTGCTTCTTCCAGTCGAGCATTTCTCATGATGTACTCTGCATAGAAGTTAAATAAGCAGGGTTTCAATATATAGCCTTGACGTCCTCCTTTTCCTATTTGGAACCAGTCTGTTGTTCCATGTCCAGTTCTAACTGTTGCTTCCTGACCTGCATACAGGTTTCTCAAGAGGCAGGTCAGGTGGTCTGGTATTCCCATCTCTTTCAGAATTTTCCACAGTTTATTGTGATCCACACAGTCAAAGGCTTTGGCATAGTCAATAAAGCAGAAATAGCTATTTTTCTGGAACTCTTTTGCTTTCTTGATGATCCAGCGGATGTTGGCAATGTGATCTCTGGTTCCTCTGCCTTTTCTAAATCCAGCTTGAACATCTGGAAGTTCACGGTTCACGTATTCCTGAAGCCTGGCTTGGAGAATTTTGAACATTACTTTACTAGCGTGTGAGATGAGTGCAATTGTGTGGTCGTTTGAGCATTCTTTGGCATTGCCTTTCTTTGGGATTGGAATGAAAACTCACCTTTTCCAGTCCTGCGGCCACTGCTGTGTTTTCCAAATTTGCTGGCATACTGAGTGCAGCACTTTCACAGCATCATCTTTCAAGATTTGAAATAGCTCAACTGGAATTCCATCACCTCCACTAGGTTTGTTCATAGTGATGATTAAAATCTGACACCTGTTTGTTTCCTCCTGCTGCTTAAGAGAGAGATAAAAAATGTCTAACACTTGCAGCCTATATCCTGCTTTTGGAGACCCCTAGACTTCCTGCCTGTTACCGTCTCGCGTGTAAAGCATTTATCATAATAAAAAACAAATAGTAAGTATTCAGTGAATGTAAGATACTGTTTACCTTTTCTTAATTTGTAATTTATTATATATTGGATAATATTCTTTGTCTGTTACACGCACTGAAAATATCTTCTCAGTTTATTATTTGTTTTCTTTATTGCAAAAGTCATATATGTTTATTCTTAAAATTTTATAACAGATGCAAACAAATACCCATTACTTTAGACTTGCAGATAACTACAGTTAAAAATTCAGGGTCTAAATTTTTTAAAATTGTCTTTATGAATATTTTTAAGAAACATAACACAATTCTTAAACAATTTAGTTTTTGTTTGCATGATTTTTAACATTGAATTACACAGTATTTATTCTTCTGTCACATGATTTATTCACTCAGTATAGGTTTTAACATTTTTCTGTTTTCATTTGTTTTCACTGTTGAAAATTTTTTTTCACTTTTTGATGGATCGAAATGAATAATGACTTCGAATGTATAGAATTCTTAATAAACTTATGAATCTATCCTTATGTTTTTTCTTAGATGAATATATGTCAACAATTTCATTGAATTGCAAGAGGAGAGGCTGGGAGGTAGACAAGATTCAGACCAGGAAGGGTTTTGGCTGCTGGACTAAGGAGCTGAGACTAAATTCCCCAGATGGAAACTTGTGAGGACTCTGAAGGAGGGGGAACAAAGGCAGAGTTGCTGGATAGAAATCCAGCTGTGGCAGTCATGGGAATGCTTATTGACCACACAGTCTGCTCTTTGAATCCAGGCCCTGCCACTTGAGAAGGGAAATGAATCACAGACCTGGAAATCCTGGTTGCTTGGGGTGGGCAGCCTAGGAGATGAGTTCCAGGCTGGGCCAGGGGAATGTGGGAGAGGAACAGCTCTCCACAGTTGTGAGGAGACCCCTGGGGTAGGCGGCTGGCACAGACCTTCAGCCCTGAGATTCTCAGAGGAGCTGAAGTCATATTCACCAAACCCTGAGCTCCCCTCCAGTGGAGGAAGAGGCCTCCAGGACCTGATCGGTGCTGAGGTGGACTCCACAGTGGGGTCAGGATCAGAATAGTGGGGAGCAGGAGAGCAACCATCACCCAGGAAGAAGGCTAGTATGGAGGAGAAAGAAGGGACTTCATCTGTGGAGTGAGGGCTGGAATGTGCCTGGTGCCCCCACCTAAGGAGACTGCCTTTCCCAGAAGCCAGCCTCTGCAGATGGGCTCCACTCTCATCAGCCTCTCCCCTGGGTCTCCCAGCTTTCAGCCCAAACCCCAGTCTGGCTCCTGTGGGGAAACACTGGGCCAAGAACCAAATGTAACTCTAGTGCCCCTTGGCTGTGTGTGGGCAGGGGACCTTCTCATGCTCAGGAGGAATGGGGCCTGAAGTTTCTTTCCCACCAGGCAGGACTGAACTCCTGTGGGATGTTGCTGAGCAAGAACCTAGTGCTCTCTCCCCAGCAGGAAGGGGCTGCAGGAACTTAGCTCCTGGTTAGAGCCCTGGGGCCACATGTTACTCAGGAGTGATCTCCTGAGTCTGAGAGAGCTCTGCCCACAGCTCCCTTCCCTGTAGAGTTATAATCTCAGGACAGCAGCGCCCACAACCATTCTGGGGAGCAAGCCAGGCTGCAGCTGACCCCCCATGCCCAGTCTTGCCAGGAGCTCTGGGTAGGACCTGGTTCACAGTTCCTGTTCATCTTGGTGTCTCTCCTCATGTCTATGTGAGAGTGTCCATGGTTGTCTCTGCCTCTTTCTCTCTGTGTGTCCATCCTTTCCTTCCTCTGTCTCTGGGTCTGTTATTATCTCTCCATCTCTGCCTCTCCTCTTTGTTATCTCCATCCCTCTCCATGTGTCTCCTCCTGCCTCTTTTTCTGTTTGCTGTCTCTGGGCTTCTCTACCTCCAAGGATTTCATCCATCTCTGATCCACTTTCTGATTGTGTAGCTCTGGTGTTCTGTCTAACGGGGTCTTCAGCTCACTCTGTGACTTTCTTTCCCTCTTGATGTCTGTTTACTGCTTGCTATGGTCTGGATTTGCCTGAAGCATCATCCTTTGACTCACAAGATCTGCTCTTGCAGTGCTTCTCTGTATCTGCCACTGGAACCCTGAGCCATCTCCTTCTCCTTCTGTTGATGTTAATCACACTCCCAGCACCCATTTTCTTCTCTCCTTGTGTATCCCCCATCCCTCAAATTTTGGTTTATTCTTCTCTCTGTCTTCTTGCCACATATGTTTGTGTCTCTTCCTCCCTTCTGGAACTCTCTATCTTTTCCCATCATTTTCTCTGCTTCTATTGCTTTCTAATTTTTATTTGTTTCTCTAGGTCAATCTTAGCCCCTGAAGGTTTGTGCTGATGCTGGGGGAGGGTGTGTGTGGTGGGGGAAGAGCTAAGGAAAAGGGAAGAGAGGAGTAAACATATTTTCTGAACTTGAAAGAATCATATATTATTGTAATAAACCTCTCTCTCTCTCTCTCTTTTTTTTTTTTTTTTACAGATAAGAAATAGTTACCTACTCAGAATCATGGCAGTAAATGGCAAAAGTGAAAATTCAAAACTACATTGAGCCTTTTGTTTCTCCACCTGTGCTTCAGAAGGGTAGGTATGTAGTAGAAGATAAATATATGGGGCTTCTCTGGTAGCTCAGATGGTAAAGAATCCTCCTGCCATATGGGAGACCTGGGTTTGATCCCTGGGTTGGGAAGATCCCCTGGAGAAGGGAACAGCTACCCACTCCAGTAATCTTGCTGGGAGAGTTTCATGGATAGAGGATCTTGGTGGGCTATACAGTCCATGGGGTCACAAAGTGTTGGACATAACTGAGTGACTTTCACTTACTCATGTGGCGCTATTGGTAAAGAACCCACCTGCCAATGCAGGAGACATAAGAGACACGGGTTTGATCCCTGGGTCAGGAAGATCCCCTGGAGGAGGGCATGGCAACCCACTCCAGTTTTCTTGCCTGGAGAATCCCATGGACAGAGGAGCCTGGTGGGCTATGGTCCATAGGCTCACACAGAGTCAGACACAATTGAAACAACTTAGCAAGCACAGCACAAAGTGCAGAAGAAAAAAATTAGGACAAACACACAAACTCATCTTAGGGCAAGGAGTCCTGGGGAGCAGAGACCTGTCACCCACATCCCCTTTGCCCTCACCCTGAAGGTACAAACTGGAGGTAAAAACTGGGCAGCCTCTCATCACGAGGGACCTCATTCAAGGATCTCCATCACTCAGGACCTATCTCCTACCCAAAATACTTTTACCTTAAGCAGCAAATGTACTTGTATTAAACTGTATAAGCTGATTCCCAAGTGTAGCTCGGTGGAGGGGTTGAGCTCAGACAACAGGATACACTCCCTTTCAATGTCCTCCAGTCTTGTCTAGGCCCAGCATGTCTTTCTCCATCTCTCATCTCCCTCTCTCACATCCACTCTTTCATCTAACTAGTCTGAATGAAGAAGCCAAATCCTTATATATTCCAAATTCAAAGTACCACTTGAATTTTATTCCTTATTATAAAAATTATTTATGTTTATTGTGTGAAATTTGGAAAGTTCAGAGAACTTTAAGTAATAAATATCACCTGTAAATCTAATCACCAGAAATGACCCCTGTAAGGTTTTGGTATATTTCTTTCTAATTTTTATGCTGTGCATATAAATTTGTATACTGTTAGGATTCAGTCTGCTTTTTAACAATCTGTTGGAGCATTTCTCCACAATGTAAAATAGTCTCCAAAATATTATTTTAAAGGTTATCAGGTATTCAATCATATCAATAGACCATAAATTATTTCAACCAGTCCCCTGTTATAGGACATTTATGTTCTGTCCAGTTTTGCCCATTAAAAGTAATACTGCAATTAAACATCCTTGATGAAAATCTCTCCCCACATCTCTCATTTTTCCACGTGCAATATTCTTAAAGGTGAAATTAAATGCTATCACATTTTCCTGCAGAAGAACAGAGTAATTTGCTTCTCATATGAATTTCCAAATCAATATATAAGAATTTCTCATTTACTGCAAACTGGTCAATGCCAGGCATCATCATTTTAAAAGAATTTTGTGCCTATGTCAGGTTAAAACTATTTCATTGATGTTTTAATTTGCAGTCTTTAATTATTAGGAAGTTTAAACTTTGGTGGATTCATTTTTTCATTAATCTCTTGTGCATTGATTATTAATATCTCATTCTTGGTTATGAGTTTTTTCCTTACAAAGAAGAGACCTTTATATTCTAATGATATTAATCACTTGTATTACACATATGCAACAACTTATTATTCATTTTTTAACTTACATAAGTTATTATACATAAGTTATTATATAGCCAAAAATATTCATATTTTTCTTACTTTTCTTCCTTTATTTTTATGCTCACAAGAAAGCAAGAAAGTATTGGCATTTAAGCAGGATGAATGTGAGCAGCTTGAGTATACTGTAGAGACAGGGAAATTGAGATAGAACCAAATTACTCTTCACAATTAAGTAGATTGGTTCTCAAAGTGTGGACCCAGCATCTGCATTACCTGGGAACTTGTAGAAATGCAAATTCTCAACCTCCACCCAAGACTTTCCAAACCAAAACTCCGTATGAAGTGCAGGAGCATCTGACAAGCTCTCCAGGTGATTCTGAATCACAGGTAAGTCTGAAAGCATTGAGTTAAAGGAATTGGATTTATGGCTGCTTGCCCTGGTAACGGGAGTAAGGAGAGTCCTAGAACTGGAAGACAAGGGAAGATCGGAGGAGGTTCCAGGAAGGAGACCAGTCTCCAATCACATGCAGGTGGCTGGGGGCTAGAGAGGAAAAACCTCTGCACAGATAACTTAGGGACTTTCCAAAATTAAATGCTCATTTTTAAAATAGTTTTCTCTTCTGTGCTGCATTGTAAGTCATCTTCCCTTTATCCATACATCCAGGACAAGTCTTGCAAATAACATCCTTGTGTTGGTGAGGTTTAGGGGCATAATGGAGAAAGAGAATAAGGATGAACCACTGAAGGTCAGTACTCCATGAGGAAGGCAATAAGGGGAGTTGAGGAGTCAATGAGAGTGAGGATTAGGAAGCAAAATGACCAGGGATACACAAGAATCCTTCACAATTTAGGGAAATATGGAACAGGTCAGATGAGGGCTGTGCAGCTTTGTTTGCTTATTAGAGGGAAAGGGGTCAATACTAAGAGGCTGAAGGACTTGGAACCTTCAAGTGATGCTTGAAGGCCTTTCTCTGTCACATCATAAAATAAATATTCACTCATATATTTTCTCTTAGGTTACCTTACACTTTTATTTTTCGCATTTAACTCTTTAACATATTTAACTGTGTGAAATCACTTTTCCACCCATATTATCTATAACTCTCCTTTGCCCCTCTGATTTATAACAAATAGTAGGCATTTGGTAAAAACATGTTGAATCAATGACATAGTTACTGAACACTAGTAAAGTTTCTTTCACCAGGAAAAGTTAAATCTTGAATATTAACTATAAGCTTTAATCTACATAGCATTGATTTGAATTCCCAATTCTAACCTCAATGGTAATCCTAGCAGTGATGAAAACCTCAACATAAATAATAAGTGTAATAGTCTTAACTCTGATCTTTAATTGAGGCTAAACAACCTGTGTTGTCCCAAAAGAAAATGGAAAATGGGATGAATAATAGAAAAGCAAAGCTATCTTGGGAAAGGGAGAGACAGGAAGGAACACAGCACACAGCACTTCCCAGACTCGGTCTTCACTATTTCATCACTATGCCCCTCAGCTTACGTCTGAACGAAACCCCGACACCACTCAAACTGCTGCAGGAAGGGGGACCCCTTCCAGGGCCCAAAACTGGGCTCTTGTCTAGCACTTGGAAATGAATTGTCCAAGGAGACACATGTGCTGACAAAGCAAGAGATTTTATTGGGAAAGGGCACCTGAGTGGAGAGCAGTAGGGTAAGGGAACCCAGGAGAACAGCTCTGCCACATGGCTGGAAGTCTCAGGTTTTATGGTGATGGGATTAGTTTCCGGGTTGTCTTTAGCCAATCATTCTGGCTCAGAATCCTTCCTGGTGGTGCATGCCTTGTTCAACCAAGATGGATGCCAGACAGAAGGATTCTGGGAGGTGGTTGGATGTGTGGTGTCTCCTTTTGACATTTCCTGAACTCTTCCGGTTGGTGGTGGCTTATTAGTTCCATGTTCCTTACCAGGACCTCCTGCATAAAACAACTCATGTAAATGGTTACTATGGTGCCTGGCCAGGGTGGGCGGTTTCAATCAGTGTGCTTCCCCTAACAAAACTACTATGGGGATGTATTCAGTAGTGCCCCATCTAATAATCCAAAATCCCTGTTAAGAAACATAAATGAAAAATGAGTGAAATTTGTTGGCACCAAAACCCCAAATATCATATATTTCCCAAACTCTTTAAACAGGCAGCGCAAAATGCAGGAACTCAACGAGTCCACTGTGACAGAATTCATCCTGTTGGGCTTTGCCTCGAACCCCAGGACCAATCCTCTGCTCTTCACCTTCTTTCTAGTCTTTTACCTGCTGATCCTTGTGAGCAACAGCCTCCTCATCACCCTCATCCACCAGGACACACGCCTCCACACACCCATGTACTTCTTCATCAGTGTCCTCTCCATGCTGGACATGTGCTACACCACCACGACTGTGCCCCGGATGCTCGTGCATATTCTCAGCAAGAAGAGAGCCATCTCTTTTGCTAGATGTGTGGCCCAGATGTACCTCTTCCTCCTCTTTGGGATCACTGAGTCCTGACTTTTCTCCATCATGTCGGTGGACAGGTACGCGGCCATCTGCCACCCTCTCCGGTATAAGGTCATCATGAGCCGCTGGGTGTGCCTTCTCATGGTGGGCATCTGTGCAGCCTATGGTGTGCTGGGTGGTCTGTCCTATACCTTCTTTGCTATGCACCTTCCCTACTGTGGCCCTAATGAAACTGACCACTACTTCTGTGAGGTCCCTGCAGTCCTGAAGCTGGCCTGTGCAGACACATCCCTCAATGATTTGGTGGACTTCATCACTGGCTTCAATGTCATTGTGGTCCCACTCTCCCTGATTGTCCTTGTCTATGTCAACATCTTTGCCACCATCATGAAGATCCACTCAGTCCAGGGGCGGATCAATGCCTTCTCCACCTGTGCCTCCCACATCACTGTGGTCACCATGTTTGCTATTCCATGCATCATCATGTACATGAGCCCTGGCTCTGACTCCTTGTCAAACAGTGGCAAGAAAATGGCCCTTTTCTACAACATTGCCACAGCCTTCCTCAACCCTGTCATTTATAGCCTGAGGAACAAAGATGTGAACAGGGCCTTCCTCAAATTGGTGGGCAGGGGCAGGGCCCCAGAGTGACTCTCTAAAGATGAAGATGTGGGGAGCCATACAATGCAGGATGCACACTCACCCCGAAGACTCATCTACCAGTCCTGAAGAGATGGTCTTCATAAAGCTAACTCTTCACCCTGGCCCAGTGGGAGAGAACAAGGTGCTTGATCATCAGAATTTTCTATGGCATTGTAGTTTGAGGCAAATATGATTGGGAAGATCTAACACAGTTGTTAAGAGCCTGGACTCTAGTGCCAGAGAGACCAAGACGAGAGACTTGGATTTACCAGTTACTAGGCATGTGAATTCTTGCAGCACATTTAACTGCCCAAAGTTTGTATCTCTCCTCAGAGAGAAATTGCAATGATTAAATGAGATAATACAGAAAATGTACAGAGCGTGGCATAGATAATTTCTTTTAGCAAATGTTACTTTTACTAGGAATGAATTATCAGTCCTTAAATGGCAATGATCTTCCTGATCTGTGGAAGTTGCTGGATCCCTAAAGAGAAAGTGGGGGGTGGGGGGTGAGTGGGGAAAAGCTGGTGGAGGGGAAGAATGGAAGAAGAAACTCAGAAACTGTAAAGTGGAGATTCTTAAGGTGCAGAGGGACTTGAGAAAAAGGAAATTAACCTATATAACCCATCTACAAACTGTGCCAGTTAAAGCATCTGGGGTCAATTGAAGTTATCTTAGAAAGTTGAAAATTCTTTTATGACCATTTTTTTCTGTTCTTTTGTAGTTTTATACCTCTTGATTTCCCTTTTCTTCTTGTTTCTAATAGTGTCCATTTTTAAAAACTATAGCTTCTCTTAGGTAATCTCAAGGAAAAGGGATTCTGTCCACTTGAGGATGTAGGAAATTAGAGAGGAGAGGAATGACTATAATGTGACAATGCAAAAAAGGGACTTTAGTTAAAAATTAAGTGGGGAAATTTTTGCTCCATTCTGATTTTTTTAAGGGATTTTCTCTGGAAATCTGTTTATTTTTCATAGAATGTTTACAACTTGATTGCTTTCCCCCCCAGGCTTCACCAGTCTGGGCATCACCCATATTTACTGACTACTTGCTGTCATAGGAACTTCACCACCCAACAAAGCAATTCCCATGAGGTTCTAGAAACATGTCCCATAAACTAACATGCAGACCCTTTGGGTTCTGTTTTCCTAGCTTCTTGCTGATGTACACTGCCTATGAAACTCTTTTCAGAAAAAAATCAGCTAGGCTGGCCAAAAAATATAATATGAATGTCTGTCCCCTCCATGAGAGGCCAGGTTCCATGCCAAGGGTGCAAGTTCACAATGTCCCTGAGATATTACTTCACCCTGATATCCAGGAGCCAGAGTGTTGCATAAACAATAAAGCAAAATTATGGGAAAATAACAAGACAGGGCATATAGCTGCAAAATATTTACAGACATGTGAATAAAAACATTAACACAGAGGGGCTCTAACAAATTGGTAAAAAAAAAAAATACAAATGCTCAGGAAAATTGGAAACAGATATGAGCACATTATTTAAAAGATCCCCAAGTAACAATAAACATGGGAAAATCACACCACTGTAGGCACCAAAGAAATGCAAATTAAAATACCAATGAGATACCACTTTTTCACCTTTACAAACTGGAAGAATATTTAAACAATAACCAGAGGTGGCCAGAAAACAATAAAACACTGATTTTTATACATTGCTAAATGGAGTATGAGCTTCCCTGATAGCTCAGCTGGTAAAGAATCTGCCTGCAATGCAGGAGACCTGGGTTTGAACCTGAGTTGGGAAGATCCCCTGGAGAAGGGAAAGGCTACCCACTCCAGTATTCTGGCCTGGAGAACTCCATGGACTGTATAGTCCAAGGGGTCGCAAAGAGTCAGACATGACTGAGCGACTTCCACTCCACTCAAATAGGGCTTCCCAGGTGGCACAGTGGTATAGAATCTGCCTGCCAACGCACGAGACACAAGAGACACAAGTTCAGTCCCTGCTTGGGGAAGATCCCCTGGAGAAGGAAATGGCAACCCACTCCACTATTCTTGCCTGGAAAATACCATGGACAGAGGAGCCTGGTGGACTACAGTCCATGCAGTCACGAAGAGTCAGACACAACTGAGCGACTAACACAACACAATGGGAGTACAGGTTGATCTAAAAAGTACATGCATATTTCACATAACCATGTGATAGTAATTAGCTGAGTCCCTGATTGTATGGCAGCCAGGACTTTCTCAAGGCCCCATCTGTGGCCAGAGCATTGCAGGGAAGAAAAAAAAAGTTTATTTCTATGCAGTCAGCCATGTTTATATTCTAAGTTCAACTCAGTTTGAATGTGTGGTCAAACATAAAGTCAACCAACTGCTGAAAAATCAGCAAATTAGATTTCAGGTCAATCCCAGATATACTCATGCTCACCAGAAGGCTACCAAATGGAGTCATGGAAACAGTCATTCACTCTGAACCTGGTCAAGAAGGCTGCAGAGATGAGGCCCACAGAGCCCAGGAGACCTACCTGGATGACAGTCTAACACTGACTCCAGTTCTGAGGGTCATGATTACTAGAGATTTGCAGAGCAGGAGCACCAGGCACATCATCCCTTCCTCCATTACTTTCCTCTTATAGAGAGTCCTCACCTGTTCCTGGAGTGGTACCTATCAAAACTGGTTGCAGTTATAGATTCCTGTGTGTCTCTAAATGGGATGCATAATTATCTCCTGGCCACTAGCAGGTGATGCGAGTGGTGATCACAGAAAGTGCCAGGTTCTGCTTCTGATGAACACAACGGATGCTGTCCCCACATTAAAGTGTCACTGGTACTGAGTAAGTGGTATCTGATAGCCAGGCTCCAGTGACCTGCAAGGACCAGCTCCCAATTAGCTCCTCTAGTTCAGAGTCCAAGAAGCTTTACAAGATCAGAAATACTACCATTTTGGTTCAATTCAGGTGGTCCAAGGTTTGCACCAGACAGAAGAGTGGCTGCTACAAAGCCATGCCAAGCAGGCTAGCCCTGCATAGGCTTGCTATATGTAGCAGTCAGTGTTCCCTTAAAAAAGATAGCCACTTCACATGCTATGGGTAAAAAAAAAATCTATTTTAAGTATTAGACCTTAAACAACTGTCCCAAGAACTGGGGAAGTAAAGACCTGGAAGGGGCATTGGAGGATCCGAGTAAAATCACCATTCATTCATCATGTATCACTGGGCAAAGGTAGAGAAGTCAGAGCTTACAGGAAGATCTGAGGAGCCCCAGATGCAGTCATTTAACAGGCCATAACTGGGGAGTGCTTAAAAAGCTCCTTGGGAAACTGTTGCCTTTGAGAGTCCACAGTCAAGTCCTCAATTTAATTTAATCATTTCTTAAAAGGGCCTATATCCAAACATGGTTACATTCTGAGATACGGAATGGCTAGGACTTCAACATATGAAATTGGAGCAGTAGGGAGCAGACACAATTCAGTCCAAAACAGAGTAAGACAGTAATTCTTGAAAAAAAGGAGATATGCAGGAAGAGACTTTTGGCCAACGGTACCACAAGCAAGTGGCCAAAACTAAGTGGAAACCAAGCAGAGAGCAGCAATCCCTATACTGGGTGAAACAAAGATCAGAACTGTGCACTGTTGAGACAGTGAGGAATTTGTGAAACACAGGTTTGAGAGAAGAAGAAACTTTACAGAAAAGGGACTCCAGAAATTTACATAGAGGCCTCCTTCCGCCATTAGCCAATCACTGACAAGCATACACACAGGGTGAAATGAGACATGGAAGAAACAACTACTTGGGTCTGTGAAGTGAATGAAAATTCAGGTGCTTGTACCATGTAGGGAGACACTGAAGTTGTCATCCAAAGTGGAGCTAACTCACTATATACTCCAGGCTCCCAAAATAACTCTATCTTAGGAGTAGAGCTATTCAGTCCTTAAAGGAAGAGTTGCTCCTGATTTACTGTGAAAGCCAAAAGCAAAGCCTCAATAGGATCAAACTGATATGACAATAAGTTAGCGCTCTGTCAGACAACCTTCAACATTTTTTGAAGGGAAACAACATAATGCAGACTATCAACTCTGTAGCATCCTATAAGTTGAAATAATGCCCTAAAAAAATCAAATTTTACTAGACATATAAAGAAGCAGGAGAAAGTAACTCAGAATCAGAGAAAAAACAGTCAACAGAAACATACACAGAAATGATGTGGACATTGAAATTAACAGAAAAACTTTAAAACAGCTTGTCTAATAAACACACTAAAAAATTGTTGAAGGAAAATATGGATATAATGAGTGGATAGATGGGGGATCACAACAGAAAATGGAAATAAATAAACATGAAGAAAGAATAGTCTTCAATGGGAGGAGATCAAGATGGCGAAGTAAGAGGGTATGGGGTTCACATATCCCCAAGAACACATCAAAAATACATCTATATATAGAATAATTCTTTCTGAAAATGA
This sequence comes from Bubalus bubalis, assembly GCF_019923935.1. Taxonomy (NCBI): domain Eukaryota; kingdom Metazoa; phylum Chordata; class Mammalia; order Artiodactyla; family Bovidae; genus Bubalus; species Bubalus bubalis. The sequence continues at coordinate 102,627,924 of NC_059162.1, read as the reverse complement.
ACTGGAAACCAGCAGAAGGACTCCTGTACGACCAGGTCTTTAAGAAAGATATACATGTAACTGGGTGAAAATAGAAGAAAAGTGATCGGGTCAGGCCCTGTACCCCTGAGAGGAGACCTAGGAAAAGGGAGATTGCAGATACCCACCCTGGGGAGTGAGCAGGTCAAGACACAGACTGGATGTCCCAGTCCTGGGGTTCTACATGGAGAAGACAAGCTCTCTTGGCTGGTTGGGGATTTGCTGGGTCAGGCAGAAAGACTGGGGAAACCTGGAATTTGCTCATGAGGAGTGCTTGCCCGCAGGCTTGCCCCTGAGACAGGACAGAGAGAAGTCTGCTTAAGTAATTGTCTGCTGAGTTTCCCAAGACAGCCTCACAATGCCCCATTTGGAGCCAAGGGAAACCCGGCCCCACTCAGTCCATGCCACAAGCAGCAATGGATCTGGGGTGGCCAGGACTGGGAAGAGGACTAGATCTTGAGCTGCAAAGACGACCCAGTCCTGCGGCTGAGCCTTAATGGAGTGATGGTGGCCCTTATTGAAACTTACTCAAGCCGCACCTCAGAAGCAGCCCAGTTGCTGCCTGATTTTCTAATAGAGACCAAATGGGGATTTGAACCCAGATCAGGATTCAGTGAGGCAACAACACTTAACAGTTGACACAGCATTGCCTGTCACGTTAGACAAACTTCCTTGTTTGTTTATCTGTTTAAGGAGGTGCAGTCCCCTCTTGAACAGTAAATCTCTGCTTGAAATCCCAAGAATGTCACATTCATGAGGCCCACTCTCTTTAAGGGAGGAAGGACATTGCCACCACACAGGCAGTGTCTCCCACTACCTAGAGAAACGTGTGGCCTGGGCAGGGGTCCTCCACTGTGGATGCAGGCTCCCAGGCTCCTGTCCCTACCACAGGATGTCTGGGTGTCACACCAGAGATCAGGGCTGGCCCTTAATATTGCTCACTTCTTGCCACTGACTGAGCCCCTCTGTGTACCATAAGCTGCGCTAAGTGTCTTACAGGTACCTTCTTAACGCTCATAGCACTGCTTTCCATTCTAAATAGGATGAAAATGAAGCTCAGAGAGGGAAAGTGATTTGCACAAGTCCATATGGCTAGGAAGTAGTGCAGTCGGCATTCAGCCATCAGTCTGTCCGGTTGTCTAGTCTTTTGTTTTCTGTGTTGCAAAAGAGAGGCATTGTATTTTCTGGGGCCTCAGAACCATATCCAGAGAAGGAAACAAATTGTCAAGAGACAAAATATATCAAGATCTACGACTGTATCTTGAATATTATAAATAATACTGCTATAAAAAATTGGTTTCATGTATCTTTCAGAATTAGTACTTTTATCTTCTTCTTATATAGTCTGGTTGGAGAGTGTAGTATCTCCAGTTTTGGTCTTTTTCTCAATATTCCTTTGGCAATTCAGAGACTTTTGTGATTCCATATAAAATTTTTGATTCTTTGTTTCAATTAAAATTTTTTTAAATTTATGAGTATATTACACAATATCTACTGCATGTTCCATGGGCAGGGCTGCCCCATATCAGGTATCTGCCAGGTCCACCGCCTTCTAATCTCTGAAACCATACAATGTCCAAACTCAGACATGTTTTGAGAGTTAAAGGGAGAGTTTTAACTAATTACAGGAAATAATTGATCTATAATAGGCATAAACCTTAACTGTACCATGAAAACTAGGGTATGCGATCACCCTTTCCAATCCCATCCTTGGCTAGCCTACTCTCTCCCCATAGTTGGGGACAAGCACTATAGTTGATACTTTTTAGCCCTAAAATTCATCTTACCTGGATAAATGTGCTATTTCTCTGGGGACCTAAGTATTCCAGCCCATTACTCTGAGATAACATCCAGGCATGCTCAGCTGCTGGTTTATCCAACTTCATGTTCCAGTTATATGATACTAACAGGACTTTTTTGGTCTTTGCCTTGGGGACCTGTTTTAAGATGACATGCTCTTTCTAGAACCCCTCCCATAGCAGGACTCATCCAGTTCTGTGCTCAGTTCCCATGCAGTGGCTCAGGCCATCCTCCTACAGACAGATACCCTTTTACCACTAAGTGTCACTCCACCTGGATTCATCACTGGCCTCTACCAAGGTAAAAGTATTCCGCGTTGGCCTTAAGTCCCCGGGTGCCCAAGCTGTACTTCACCTTGCCCTGAGTTTCACCTTCATCACCACACCCTTCAGAATTTGAATTCTACCTTGAAGGGCTAGAACATCTCTCACAGTTGGTCATTGCCTCCCACCTGTGAAACAGGCTCCTTTCCAGTGAGGCTGCATTCAGCCAGCAGTCTGTCTGGCTGTATGGTCTTTTGCTTTCTGTGTTGCACAAGAAAGAGTGGCATCATGGGTAAAATAGATAACTGCAGCAGTTAATGAAGCCAACCTAGTCTGATGCTTTTCTCTCCTAGAGTTCCAGTAGGACCCAAGAGGGTACTTTGCTGGGGAGCATCCTTCCAGTGGGTCCAAGGAAGACTGTGCCTCTGTCCTGGCCTCTGACCACCTGGTTCCTACACCCAGCCTTGCAGACACACTATCATCTGACTATACATACCCTGTAAATCAGCATTGCAACAGAGATGCTACAGTAGAATGACTTGGAATCTGGAAGATTGAAGTTCAAATTCCTATTACACAATTTATTTCCTATGTGGTATGAATAAGTCATTTAATTCTCTTAAACTCTCTGTGTCTGCTGACAAATCAAGTGACTTACCTACCTTGTCCTGAGGATTAATTACATTATGCATAGCACCCAGTGTAGCATCTGATAAGAGTAAGTGTTCACATAAAAAGCTGCTCAACATCCCTAATAATTAGAGAAAGGCAAATCAAAACTACAGTGGGGTATCACCTCACACCAGTCAGAATGGCCACCATCAAAAAATCTACAAACAATTAATGCTGGATAGGATGTGGAGAAAGGGAACCCTCCTACACTCTTGTTAGGAATATAAACTGATACAGCCATTATAGAAAACAGTATGGAGATTCCTTAAAATACTAGGAATAAATCTATTATATGACTCAGCAATCCCACTACTGGGCATATACCCTGAGAAGGCCACAATTCTAAAAGATACATGTACCCCAATGCTAACTGCAGCCGTATACAATAGCCAGGACATGGAAGCAACCAAGATGCCCATCTTCAAATGAGTGGGTAGAGAAGCTGTGGTACATATACACAATGGAATATTACTCGGCCATAAAAAAGAATGAATTTGAGTCAGTTCTAGTGAGGTAGATGAAACTAGAGCCTGTTATACAGAGTGAAATAAGTCAGAAGTAGAAAAATAAATATTGTATATTAACACATATATATGGTACATGGAAAAATGGTATTGTTGAACCTATATGCAGGTAAGGAATGGAGACACAGATGTAGAGAATGGAGTTGTGGACACAGTGGGGGAAGGAAAGAGAGGGGCAAATGGAGAAAGTAGCATCAATATATTTAAACTATCATGTGTAAAATAGATAACTGGTGAGAAGCTGCTCATCAGTTATCTATCTAGAGCACAAGGAGCCCAGCCTGGCAATTTGTGATGACCAAGGGGTGGGACACAGGGAGGGGAAGGAGGTTCAGTATGCATAATTATGGCTAATTCACGTTGTTGTATTGCAAAAACCAGTACAACATTACAAAGCAATTTTCCTCCAATTAAAAAATTTAAAAAGAGTAAGTGCTCAATAATACGTGGTTGTTGCTATAGTAATAGATTTAGTAGCATTTATACCACAATTAGGTACATGGTCTTTGAAAATAGTGCTGTTGTTGTTTAGTTGCTAACGCGTGCCTGACCCTTTGTAACCACATGGACTGTAGCCCACCAGGCTCCTCTCTTCATGGGATTCCCCAGGCAAATATACTGAAGTGGGTTGCCATTTCCTTCTCCAGGGGATCTTCTCAACCCAGGGATCAAGTCCATATCTCCTGCATTGGCAGGTGGGTCCTTTACCACTGAGCCACCAGGGAAGCCCCTGGATAGTTCAGTTCAGTTCAGTTCAGTTGTGTCTGACTCTTTGCACAGCACGCCAGGCCTCCCTATCCATCAACAACTCCCGGAGTTCACCCAGACTCACATCCATCGAGTCAGTGATGCCATCCAGCCATCTCATCCTCTGTCATTCCCTTCTCCTCTTGCCCCCAATCCCTCCCAGCATCAGAGTCTTTTCCAGTGAGTCAACTCTTCGCATGAGGTGGCCAAAGTACTGGAGTTTCAGCTTTAGCATCATTCCTTCCAAAGAAATCCCAGGACTGATCTCCTTTAGAATGGACTGGTTAGATCTCCTTGCAGTCCAAGGGACTCCCAAGAGTCTTCTCCAACACCACAGTTCAAAAGCATCAATTCTTCAGCACTCAGCCTTCTTCACAGTCCAACTCCCACATCCATACATGACCACAGGAAAAACCATAGCCTTGACTAGACGGACCTTTGTCCGCAAAGTAATGTCTCTGCTTTTGAATATGCTATCTAGGTTGGTCATAACTTTCCTTCCAAGGAGTAAGCATCTTTTAATTCCATGGCTGCACTCACCATCTGCAGTGATTTTGGAGCCGAAAAAATAAAGTCTAACACTGTTTCCACTGTTTTCCCATCTATTTCCCATGAAGTGATGGGACCAGATGCCATGATCTTAATTTTCTGAATGTTGAGCTTTAGGCCAACGTTTTCGTTCTCCTCTTTCACTTTCATCAAGAGACTTTTTAGTTCCTCTTCACTTTCTGCCATAAGGGTGGTGTCATCTGCATATCTAAGGTTATTGTTATTTCTCCCGGCAATCTTGATTCCAGCTTGTGCTTCTTCCAACCCAGCGTTTCTCGTGATGTACTCTGCATATAAGTTAAATAAGCAGGGTGACAATATACAGCCTTGACGTCCTCCTTTTCCTATTTGGAACCAGTCTGTTGTTCCATGTCCAGTTCTAACTGTTGCTTCCTGACCTGCATACAGATTTCTCAAGAGGCAGTTAAGGTGGTCTGGTGTTCCCATCTCTTTCAGAATTTTCCACAGTTTATTGTGAGCCACACAGTCAAAGGCTTTGGCACAGTCAATAAAGCAGAAATAGATGTTTTTCTGGAGCTCTCTTGCCTTTTTGATGATCCAGTGGTTGTTGGCAATTTGATCTCTGGTTCCTCTGCCTTTTCTAAAACCAGCTTGAACATCAGGAAGTTCACGGTTCACATATTGCTGAAGCCTGGCTAGTTATGAGGGCACTAATAGGTATAAGCAGCATTTATAGTATCTATATCCAAGCCTAAGTTTTATCTCTGCTGCATAAGTGGCCTGGATAAGATGCATAAGCACATAAAAGGCAAATGAACGTGCTTTGGAAGGAAGCAACGCACACTGTATTGGTGTTGTCACCGTGTCACAGTGAGGTAGCCACTCAGCTGTAAGACTCCTCCCTCCACCAAGACTCAGTGGGAAGGAATTTCAGTCCCTACATAGGGACTTGTTCCATTTACACCGCATTTGGCTCAGGAACTGCTGAGGAACCTGCAGTGCAGTGGTGGTTCAAGAAGTTTTGCAAAGGGGACGAGAGCCTTGAGGATGAGGAGCATGGTGGCCAGGCATCAGAAGTTGACAATGACCAACTAAGAGAATCATCAAAGCTGATCCTCTTACAACTACCTGAGGAGTTGCCAAAGAACTCAGCATCAACCATTCTATGGTTGTTTGGCCTTTGGAGCAAATTGGAAAGGTGAAGAAGCTCGATAAGTGGGTGCCTCATGAGGGGACCACAAATCAAAAATACCATTGTTTTGAAGTGTCGTCTTCTCTATTCTATGCAACGACAAAGAACCATTTCTCCATTGGATTGTGATGTGTAATGAAAAGCAGATTTTATATGATAAACAGTGACAACCAACTCAGAGGCTGGGCTGAGAAGAAGCTCCAAAGCACTTTTCAAGGCCAAAACTGTACCAAAAAAAGGTCATGGTCACTGTTTGGTGGTCTGCTATTGGTCTGACTCACTACAGCTTTCTGAATCTCAGCAAAACCACTCTATCTGAGAAGTAAGCTCAGCAAATCAATGAGATGCACTGAAAACTGCACCACCAGCAGCTGGCATTGGTTAACAGCAAGGGCCCGATTCTTCTCCACGACAACGCCCAACAGCACATTGCACAACCAGTGCTTCAAAAGTTGAACAAATTGGGCTATGAAGTTTTGACTCATCTGCCATATTCACCTGACTTCTTGCCAAATGACTACCACTTCTTCAAGCATCTCGATCACTTTTTGCAGAGAAACCATTTCCACAACGAGCAGGAGACAGAAAATGCTTTCCAAGAGTTTGTTGAATCCCAAGGCATGGATTTTTATGCTATAGGAATAAGCAAACTTATTTCTCATTGGCAAAAATGTGTTGATTGTAATTGTTCATATTTTGATTAATAAGGTTAATCAACCCTATTTTGAGCTTAGTTACAGTGATTTAAAAATCACAGTCCAAAACTGCAATTACTTTTGTACCAGCCTCCAGAGCTGTGAGAAAATAAATTTGTCTTGTTTAAACCACTCATTCTACAGTATTTTGTTATGGCAACCCTGGTAAACTGATACATACTGTCTGTTGTCCAATGCCTGAAAAGCATTGCTTCATAAATTTTCTTCTGCTTTATAGTTAGTTTTTTTTAATAATGGAAGGTAGTTCTAATACATGTTAATCATGTCCAGAAACAAAAGTCCCTCCCCATATTTGAAATTTGAAAACTACTTCCAATAATTCCTGAATAAAAGAGAAATGAAAAATATAGAATAAAGATGTTTTGCCATAAAGGCGGCTGGATTGTGGTATTGTCAACTTGGGTCACACTTCCTCCCACAATTGTATAAGTTTCAGTTCCTAAAATACATACATTATTCCTAAAATAATCCTTAACTGGTAAAGGTGGGTCCTGTTTTCCAGAATCCTCTTCTTTGTATGTTTTGGGATTTGGCCTGAAGAAGTGAAGTAGCAGTTCTTATTGTTGGAGTGAAAGTCTTCATGATCATATAAAGTGATGGCTAGATGCTGAGGATCATTGGGTCTTAGTTTGTCCTTGTTTTCCTTGGTAAGCTTATTTTACCAAAAGCTGGCCCTGGGACCAACAGTAACCCCTGGACCACAAGTGAATGCTTGGCTATGGACACTCAAAGGCAATAGGTTTCCAGAAACCTCTTTATGACCTCTGTTATGATCTATTAAATGACTGGATCTGGAGCTTCTCAGATCTTCTTACAAGCTCTGACTTGTCTAACATTACCAGCAGTTCAAGATGAATGAGTAATGATTTTACTCTGATCCTCCAATGACCCTTCTAGTTCATCTCCAATGACACTTCCCCAGTTCTTGGCACAGTTGTGTAAGGTCTAATTCCTAACATAAGCTCTTTATCCATAGCATGTCCAGAAGTTATCTTTCTTGAGTGAACCTGAGTGCTACATATAGGAAACTTGCGCGGGACTAGCCTGCCTGACATGGCCTTGTAGCAGCCATCTCTTCTGCCTGTCGGAAACCACAAATCAGGTGAATTTAACCAAAATGGTAGTACCTCTAATCTGGTAAATCTCCTTGAACTGTGAAGTAGAGGAGCTAACTGGGGGCTGAGCCCTGCAAGTTATTGGAGCCTGCCTATGAGATACTACTTACTCAATGCCAGTGGCACTTTAATATGGAAAGAGCGTCCTTTGTGTTCATCAGAAGCAGAGCCTAGCGCTTCTGTGAGCACCAGTCCCATCAACTGCTAGCAGCCATAAAATCCATTAAGACACAGGAGAATCTATAACTACAACCAATTTTTTTTTTTTTTTTGGCCACATGGCGTGGTCTGTGTGATCTTAGTTCTGCAACTAGGAATTGAACCCATGACCCCTATAGTGGAAGGACAGATTCTTGACCACCAGGGAATTCCCTCATCAAACTGCAACCAATTCTGACAGATACTGCTCCGGGAATGTTTGAGGACTCCCTGTAAGAGGAAAACAATGGAGGAAGGGGTGATGTGCCTGGCACTCCTGTTTTGCAAATCTAGTAATCTGGTAAAATCTGGTTACTAGTAATCTAGTAATTACAAATCTAGTAATCTGGTAAACTCCAATGCTTTGGCCACCTGATGCGAAGAACTGACTCATTGGAAAAGACCCTGATGCTGGCCAAGATTGAAGGCAGGAGGAGAAGGGGACAACAGAGGATGAGATGGTTGGAGGCATCACTGACTTGATGGACATGAGTCTGAGCAAGCTCCAGGAGTTAGTGAAGGACAGGGAAGCCTGGCATGCTGCAGTCCATGGGGTCACAAAGTCAGACACAATTGAGCAACTGAAATGAACTGAACTGAACTGAGTAATCATGATCCTCAGAGCTGGATACAGTGTCAGAGGTCATCTAGGTAGGTCACCTCATACCTGTGGGCCTCACTTTTGCAGCCTTCTACACCAGGCTCAGAGTGAATGACTGCTTCCAATACTCCATTTGGTAACCTGTTGCTGAGCATGAGTACATCTGGGATTGAGAAGAAATCTGCTTTGCTGGTTTTTCTGCTTTCAGTTAACTTACTTTCTGTTCTACCACACATTCAAATTGGGCTAAAACCTAAACTATTAATGTGGCTGACTGCCTATAAATAAACCTTTTATTTTCTACAAAGCTCTGGCCACAGACTGGGTTTTAGGAAAGTCCTGGCTGCCATACACTTAGGATTTAGACTATTACTTGGTTGTGCAAAATATGAATATGCTTTCTAGGTCAATATGTACTCCCGTGGGTAGTGTATGAAAATCCATGTCTTATTGTATTCTATCCACTTCTGTATTTTGGCCTGGAGAATTCCATGGACTGTATAGTCCATGGGGTTGCAAAGAGTTGGATACAGCTGAGCAACTTTCACTTTACTTTCACTTTCAGCCACCTCTGACTCTGTTTAAGCACTCTGCCAGTTTCAAAAGGTGAAAACATAGTATCTCATTGATATTTTAATTTTCATTTATTAGATCCCTACTGTGCTTGATTTTCCCATGTCTCTATTGATTATTTGGATTTTGTTTTTATGAACTGTTCACACCTGTTGCTAGTTTTTCTGAGTGTTTGTATTTTTTCTTACCACTTTCCAAGAGTCCTTTATGTGTTAATGCTTTTATTCACATCTGTAAATATGTTGCATTTATATGTCCTGTGTTGTTGTTTGCCTTTAATTTTGCTTCATTATTTATGCAACGCTCTGACTTCTGGGTGGTGGGGTTGGTAATACCTGTGGGGATATTGTGAACCTGCACTCTCGGCATGGGCCATGGCCTCTCCGGAAGCAAACAGACACTCATGTCATATTTTTTGGCCAGAGTAGTTAACATTTTTTTTCCCCGAAGGATTTCATAGGCAGTGTACATCAACACAGGGCTCAGAGAGAAGAATTCAAAGGGGCTACAGGTTAGTTTATGGGACACGCCTCTAGAACCTCATGGGAGCTTTGTTCTGTGCTAAAGTTTCTGTGGCAGCCAGCAGGCAGTGAATATGGGTGATGCCCAGTAACATGATCTTTGTAGGTTGGTGAAGTGTGGGAAAAAACAACTCATGTTTGTGAAGATTCTCTGAGAAATAAACAGTTCCAGGGAAGTCATTTCAAACAAGAAGGAACAAAACAAAAAATTCCCCACTGAAATTGTAACCTTCTCAGAGCTCCCAACATTTTGCATCTAGGGGTCACATTATATTCACCCTCCTAACTCTGGTTTCCCTCATCCTTAGAGTCCCTTTCTCTTGGGATTACCCAAGAGAGGCTATAGTTTTCAAAAATGCATGTTATTAGAAACAAGGAAATCTAGAGAACAAAAAAACATGGTCATAAAAGATAATTTTTCCCCTTCTAAGAGAACTTCAATTGACCCCCAGAGGCTCTAACTGACTGAGTTTTTAGATGGGTTATATAGGTTCATTTCCTCCTTCTCAAGTTTCTTCTGCACCTTAAGAATCTCCAGTTGACAGTTTCTGAGTTTATCCTTCTTCCACTCTCTGCCTACAACACCCTTTTTATTCCCATTCTCTCTGGGGATCCAGTCACTTCCAAAGACCAGAAGATCACTGCTGTTTAAGGATTGATAATTCAACCCTGAGTCAAAACTCTTGAAAATTAAAACTAAGGTTTGCAGGCTCTGTACTAAGTACCTTTGTTGTATCGATATTATCTCATTTAATTATTACAACTTCCCTATGAAGAAGAGATACAAACCTTAAAGTAGCTGAAAGAGCTGTAAGAATTCACATGCCTAGTGATTGGTAAAGCCAAGTCTCTCATCCTGGTCTGCCTGGCACTAGAGCCCAGGCTCTCGAACGCTGTGTTGGATCTTCCCGATCATCTTTGTCTCAAACCACACCACCACAGATAATGCTGATTGCCAAGCACCCTGTTCTTTCCCACTGAGTCAGAGTGAAGCATTAGCTTTATGGAGACCATTACTTCAGGACTTATGGAAGAGTCTTTGGTGTGAGTGCAAGTCCTGAATTTTACGTCTCCCCATATCTTTATCTTTAAAGTATTACTCTGGGGCCCTGCCCCTTCCCATCAGTTTGAGGAAAGCATTTTTCACATCCTTGTTCCTCAGGCTGTAGATGACAGGGTTGAGGAAGGCTGTGGCAATATTGTAGAAAAGGGCCATTTTCTTGCTATTGTTTGATAAAGAGTCAGAGCCAGGGCTCAGGTATGTGATACTGCATGGAATAGCGAACATGGAAACCACGGTGATGTGGGAGGCACAGGTGGAGAAGGCCTTGATCCGTCCTTGGGCTGAGAGGATCTTCATGATGGTGAAAAAGATGTCAATATAGACAATGACAATCAAGGAAAGTGGGACCACAATGACATTGAAGCCTGTGATGATGTTCACCAAGTCATTGAGGGATATGTCTGCACAGGCCAGCTTCAGGACCGCAGGGACCTCACAAAAGTAATGGTCAATTTCATTAGGGCCACAGTAGGGAAGGCGCATAGCAAAGAAGGTATAGGACAGACCACCCAGCACACCATAGGCTGCACAGATGCCCACCATGAGAAGGCACACCCAGCGGCTCACGATGACCTTATACCGGAGAGGGTGGCAGATGGCCGCGTACCTGCCCACGGACATGATGGAGAAAAGCCAGGACTCAGTGATCCCAAAGAGGAGGAAGAGGTACATCTGGGCCACACATCTAGCAAAAGAGATGGCTCTCTTCTTGCTGAGAATATGCATGAGCATCTGGGGCACAGTCGTGGTGGTGTAGCACATGTCCAGCATGGAGAGGACACTGATGAAGAAGTACATGGGCGTGTGGAGGCGTGTGTCCTGGTGGATGAGGGTGATGAGGAGGCTGTTGCTCACAAGGATCAGCAGGTAAAAGACTAGAAAGAAGGTGAAGAGCAGAGGATTGGTCCTGGGGTTCGAGGCAAAGCCCAACAGGATGAATTCTGTCACAGTGGACTCGTTGAGTTCCTGCATTGTGCGCTGCCTGTTTAAAGAGTTTGGGGGATATGTAATTTATTGGGTTTTGGTGCCAAGGGATTCTCACCCTTGTTTGATTTATGTTTCCTAACAGGAAGTTTGGATTAGCAGATGGGGGCACTACTGTTCATGGGATTTGGTTCAGGATTAAGTTGAGGGTCATCATGATGAAATGGTGAAGACCAAGTCAGGGAAGTGCCGTAGTCTATGTTCCATTCTGTTACTCCATTTCCTGAGACAGTCATGCTTTTTCCTTTGTTGTTCACATCAATTTCTGTTTTCTTGAGACAAGAGAGCTTGCTAAGACTCACTTTAAGGATCAGAGTTAAGACTATTACACTCATTATGTGGGTTGATGTTTTTATTACTGTTAGGATTGGCATTAAGGTTGTAAATGGTGATTAAAGTCAAGGCTATTGTAAAGTTTAGCGATAGAATTTAAGATTTACTTTTTCTGGTGAATGGAATTTACTGGTGTTTATTAATTATGTCATTGATTCAATATGTTTCTGCCAAATGTTCACTATTTGTTATAAATCAGAGGAACAAGGAAGAGTTAAAAAGAGTATGAGTGGGAAAGTTTTCACACGGTCGACTATAATGAATTCTAAATACTTTAAAGAGTTCAAGGCAAATGATGAAACTATAACAACCTAGGAGAATATATACATGGGTGAATATTTATTTTATGATGGGACAGAGAAAGGCCTTGAAGCCTCACCTGACTGTTCAAGGCTCTTCAGCCTCATGATATTGACTCTTTTCTCTCTAATAACCAAACAAAGCAACAGAACTCCTCATCTAAGCTGCTCTATATTTCCCCAGTATTGTTGAAGATTTCTTGGGCATTCCTGGTCATTTTGCTCTAAAATCCTTGTTCTTAGTGAATTTTTGATTCCCTTCACTGCCTTTCTTGTCATCCCTATGCTCTTTCTTCTTCATGCCCCCAAACCTCACCAAGACAAGGATGTTATTTGTAAGACTTGCCTTGAAGGTATGGGTAAGAGGAAGATGACTTACAAGGTAGAGTAGAACAGAAAACTATTTTTAAAATGAACATTTAATGTTGTAAAGTCCCTAAGTTATCTGTGCAACAGTTTTGCCTCTCTAGTTCCCAGCCAGCTAGCAAGTGACTGGAGACTGTTCTTCCTAGAACCTCCTCCCACCTATCCTGGTCTCCCTATTCTAGGACTCTCCTTACTTTCATTACCTGGGTAACCAGCCACAAACCCAGTGCCTCTAACTCAGTGCTTCAAACTTCACTGTGTATCTGAGTCACTCGGATGGTTTGTCAGATGCTATTGTGCCTCACACAGAGTTTTAATTTAGAAGGCTCATTTTGCCTATGGAAAAATGAGAGATGTGGGGAGAGATTTTCATCAAGGAGGTTTATTGCAGTATTATTTCTAATGGGGAAAACTGCACACAACTTAAATATCCTATAACAGGGGACTGATTACATAAATTATGGTCTACTGATATAATTGAATACCTTATAACATTTAAAAATAGTACTTTGGAGGCTATTTCACATTATGGGGAAATGCTTCAACAGATTGTTAAGTTAAAAAGCAGAATAGGAAACTATATATGACCCAGTTAAAATATTATAATGATTTATAAAATTGGACTAAAATTTAAAAGAAATATATGAAATAGGTTAACAGTGGTCATTTCTGGTGATTAGATTCATAGGTGATATTTAGTTCTTAAAGTTCTTTGAACTTTCCAAACTTATTACAAGAAACACAAACAATTTTTATAATAAGGAATAAAGTTCAAGTGAACTTTTTTTTTTTTTTTTTTACTGTGGACCATTTTTAAAGTTTTAATTGAATTTCTCACAATTTTCTTTTTGTTATTTATGTCCTGGTTTTATGGCTGTGAGGCCCGTGGGATCTTAGGTCCCAGACCAGGGGTGGAACCAGAATTCCTTGCATTGGGAGGCAAAGTCTTAACCACTGGTTAAGATTGCCAGAGAAGTCCCTGAGTGGTGATACTTCGAGGATGGAATATACAGGAATTTGGCTTTTCAATTCAGACTAGTTACATAAAAGGGTGAATATGAGAGAGGAAGATTAGAGATGGAGAAAGGCATGCTGGACCTAGCAAGGTTTAAAGGAGAATGGAAGGGAGTGCTTCTCTTGTTGTCTGAGCTCATCCCCTCCACTGACCTACACTTAGGAATCAACTGTTCCATGCAAGTACATTCTCTGGTGAAGGTTAAAGTGTTTTGACTAGGAGATAGGTCCTGAGTGATAGAGATCCTTGAACAAGGTCTCTGGTGATGAGAAGCTGCCCAGTCATTATCTCCAGCTTGTGCCTGCAGGGTGAGGGTAGAAGGAGATGTGAATGACAGGACTCCGCTCCCCAGGACTCCTTTCTCTCTGATGAGTTTGTGTCTTTTTCCTGAATGGAGCCTGGGGAATGGTTTCTACCTTTACTTTCCTTGGCTGATTTGCTGTTTGTCTTAAGGGCCATTTGCTTGGCCTTTCTGAACTTCAGGTTCTGACCCTGTCACAGCCAGGTTTGATGATGACTTGTTGCCAATGACTTCCCTGGTGGCTCAGACAGTAAAAGCATCTGCCTATAATGCAGGGGACCTGGGTTCGATCCCTAGGTCAGGAAGATCCCCTGGAGAAGGAAATGGCTCTTCCAGTACTCTTGCCTGGAAAATCCCATGGACGGAGGAGCCTAGTAGGCTTCAGTCCATAGGGTCGCAAAGAGTCGGACATGACTGAGCGACTTCACTTTCACTTTCTGTTGCCAATGAAGAAACAGAAAGGGATTGTGTGATTGACAAGTCCTGGTAGAAATGAGTGCCCAGTCCTCAAATTGGCTGGAGCTGGGGGTGGGTGTGCCAGTCTCAGGCCATAGTTAGATGTAATGGAAATCAGAGAAAATCGGTTTTCTTTGTAACTTTGGATCCTTATATTTATCTCCTATTCACATACCTACAGGATTCCCTGGTGGCTCAGGGGTAAAGAATCCGCCTGCCAATACAGGAGTCATGGGTTTGATCCCCGGGTCAGGAAGATCCTCTGGAGAAGAAGATGGCAACCCACTCCAGTAATTTTGTCAAGGAAATCCTATGGACAGAATAGCCTGGTGGGCTACAGTCCATGGGGTCGCAAAAGAATCGGACACAGCTTATGGACTAAGCAACAATACTACCTAGTCTCCTGCAGCGCAGGCTAAGAGACGAAAACTCAAAGTAGCTTTGAATTTTCACTTTTCCCATTTACTGCCACAACTGAGCAAGTAATTGTTTGTTATCTATAAAATTAAAAAAAAAGCTTTATTGCAATAATACATGATTCTGTCAAGTTCTGAAGGTATGCTTTCTCCTCCCTTACCTTCTCCAGCTCTTTCCCTTTCCCTTCCCCCAGCATCAGCAGAGACCTGCAGAGCTAAAAATAACCCAGAGAAACAGATAAAACTAGAAAGCAACAAAAGCAGAGAGAATGATGGGAAAAGATAGAGAGGACCCTGAAGGGAGGGAGAGACACAAACACAAACGGCAAGAAGGCAGAGAGAGGCACAGAGAATCAGAATCTGGGGGTGAAATGTCTCTTTAGTTCTTTGGCCCATTTTTTGATTGGGTCATTTATTTTTCTGGAGTTGAGCTGTAGGAGTTGCTTGTATATTCTCGAGATTAGTTGTTTGTCAGTTGCTTCATTTGCTATTATCTTCTCCCATTCTGAAGGCTGTCGTTTCACCTTGCTAATTGTTTCCTTTGTTGTGCAGAAGCTTTTAAGGTTAATTAGGTCCCATTTGTTTATTTTTGCTTTTATTTCCAATATTGTGGGAGGTGGGTCATAGAGGATCCTGCTGTGATGTATGTCAGAGAGTGTTTTGCCTATGTTCTCCTCTAGGAGTTTTATAGTTTCTGGTCTTACGTTTAGATCTTTAATCCATTTTGAGTTTATTTTTGTGTATGGTGTTAGAAAGTGTTCTAGTTTCATTCTTTTACAAGTGGTTGACCAGATTTCCCAGCACCACTTGTTAAAGAGATTGTCTTTAATCCATTGTATATTCTTGCCTCCTTTGTCAAAGATAAGGTGTCCATATGTGCGTGGATTTATCTCTGGGCTTTCTATTTTGTTCCATTGATCTATATTTCTGTCTTTGTGCCAGTACCATACTGTCTTGATAACTGTGGCTTTGTAGTAGTGTCTGAAGTCAGGTAGGTTGATTCCTCCAGTTCCATTCTTCTTTCTCAAGATAGCTTTGGCTATTCGAGGTTTTTTGTATTTCCATACAAATTGTGAAATTATTTGTTCTAGCTCTGTGAAGAATACTGTTGGTAGCTTGATAGGGATTGCATTGAATCTATAAATTGCTTTACATACAGATGGCTAACAAACACATGAAAAGATGCTCAACATCACTCATTATCAGAGAAATGCAAATCAAAACCATGATGAGGTACCACTTCACACCAGTCAGAATGGCTGCGATCCAAAAGTCTACAAGTAATAAATGCTGGAGAGGGTGTGGAGAAAAGGGAACCCTCTTACACTGTTGGTGGGAATGCAAACTAGTACAGCCACTATGGAGAACAGTGTGGAGATTCCTTAAAAAACTGAAATAGAACTGCCTTATGATCCAGCAATCCCACTGCTGTGCATACACACTGAGGAAACCAGAAGGGAAAGAGACAAGTGTACCCCAATGTTCATCGCAGCACTGTTTATAATAGCCAGGACATGGAAGCAACCTAGATGTCCATCAGCAGATGAATGGATAAGAAAGCAGTGGTACATATACACAATGGAGTATTACTCAGCCATTAAAAAGAATACATTTGAATCAGTTCTAATGAGGTGGATGAAACTGGAGCCTATTATACAGAGTGAAGTAAGCCAGAAAGAAAAACACCAATACAGTATACTAACGCATATATATATGGAATTTAGAAAGATGGTAACAATAACCCTGTGGTCAAGACAGCAAAAGAGACACTGATATATAGAACAGTCTTATGGACTCTGTGGGAGAGGGAGAGGGTGGGAAGATTTGGGAGAATGGCATTGAAACATGTAAAATATCATGTATGAAACGAGTTGCCAGTCCAGGTTCGATGCACGATACTGGATGCTTGGGGCTGGTGCACTGGGACGACCCAGAGGGATGGTATGGGGAGGGAGGAGGGAGGAGGGTTCAGGATGGGGAACACATGTATACCTGTGGCAGATTCATTTTGATATTTGGCAAAACTAATACAATTATGTAAAGTTAAAAAAAAAAAAGAATCTGGGGGTGGGGCACAGACAGGAAGAGAGGCAAACGGATGTTGGGCATGTAATTGACATCAACAGGAGGAGAAGGTGGGAGCTCAGAAGGAGGAAGACGATGGGAGAATGTTTATTCTCTTTGTGTAAGAAGAAGACTAAAGATTAGAGGAAAAAGACAGAGAGACACGAGACCCAATGGGCAAGTCAGAGGACAGAACAACACAAAAGGAAAAAGTCAGGGAGACAAAGGAGAAGACAAGAAGGAATGTCAGAGATTCTTGGAATGGCATGTGAGCCAGGGCTATGAGAACAGGGTACCAGAGGGCTGAGCAGGTTGTGACTGGAACAGCAAAGAGCCTGCAGAGACCAGACAGCGGAAAAAGGGAGACAGGCAATCCACAGGGCAGGTGCAGAGAGGCAGGGGCAAGACCAGTTTCTTGGGGTGAGAGAAGGAGCTGGAAGAAAGGGCAAGAGCAAAAAGATGGGATGACTGCAGACAAGGGAGAGCCGGACAGAGGGGTGGAGACAGAGAGAGCAGCAAGGTGAGGGAGATTCCCAGACAGTGGAGAATGAGGGCAGAGAACTGGGTTCCAGGGGGAAAGCTAGAGAGACCCCACAGGAATGATCTTTGTGAGTCAAAGGAAGAGGTACAGAGTGAGGAGAAGAGGAGAGAAGCAGGATGTCTGAAGAAGGCGACGCTGCAGGCAAGTCCAGAGGCACAGTGAGCAGTAAACAGACATCAAGAGGGAAAGAAAGTCACAGAGTGAGCGGAAGACCCCGTCTGACAGAACACCAGAGCCAGAGACTCAGAGGACCAGAGAGATGGACAAAATCTTGGGAGGCAGAGAAACCCAGACAGAGCCAGCAGAAGCAGAAGCTGAAGGAGAGAGATGAAGAGGGATGGAAAGTAAGAAAGAGAAGGAAAGGCAGGACACCAAGATAATATCAGACCCAGAGACAGAGAAATTATTGGATGGACACACAGAAAGAAAGAGGCAGAGACAGCCATGGACACACTCACATAGACATGGGGAGAGAGACCGAGATGACCAGGAACTGTGGACCAGGTCCTGCCCAGAGCTCCAGGCAAGGCTGGGCATGCTGGGTAGCCAGCATGGCTTGCTCCCCAGAATGGTTCGGGGCTTATAACTGCTATCCTGAGCTTATAACTCTGCTGGGAACGGGGCTGTGGGCAGAGCTTCCTCAGACTCAGGAGACGACTCCTGAGTGACATGTGGCCCCAGGGCTCTAGCCAGGAGCTACAGTTCCTGCAGCCCCTTCCTGCCAGGGAGGAAGCACCCAAGTTCCCACTCAGGAGCATCACCCTTGCTCAGACAAGGCTCTTCTGGAAGCACAGGGTGGGCAGGGGGAACGTATGGCTCAGCTGGGACCTGAGTGTGGTGCTGGGGGTGGGTGGGGGTGGGGGCGTGTCCTGGCAGGGCCCTGAGGGCAGGTCTTTTCTCAGCTGCTTCTCCTTCCCCAGGAAAAAATAAATGAGGCCCCCTGGGAGGTGTGGGGTGATGAAGGCTATGAAATGGTCCCCTCCTTCTGCCTGGTGGCATTCCCAGGGCCATTTTATCCATGAGAAACTATAGACAAAATGTCTAGGGTCCTTGAGCTTTCAGTGTCTATAAACATATTTGAGACAAGAAAGATATTATTGGTTCAAAAATAGAGATTCCACAGAATAAAATTAGTGATGAGTCAAATGACTATTAAATACAACATTTAATCAGTTAGTCCCTGGCAACTCATTAGACTCTTAAATCTTCTTTCAGATATTTGAAGTGGGACGTGGTGCATTTTGGGCTTTCCTGGTGGCTCAGTGGTAAAGAATCCGCCTGCAGTGCAGGAACCACAGGAGATGCAGGTTCAGTTCCTGGGGCAGGAAGATCCTGTGGAGGAGGGCATGGCAACCCACTCTAGAATTCTTGCCTGGAGAATCCCATGGATAGACGAGCCTAATGGGCTACTGTCCATAGGGTAGCAAAGAGTCAAACAGGACAGAAGCGACTTATCATGCACACATGTGGTACATTTTAATATGTATCTAGTAAACAATGGTGCCCTTGGAGTTCTGAAACTACCCAGTGGCCTCTGAGGGTGTGTTCTATCATTTCAAGTAACTTGGTGAGAAGCTTTACTCAAGCAGGAGAGAAGGGGACAGGCTCCTTGCATTTTCCTTCACTTCGCAATGACTGTAGCACCAAGGACTTAAGACAGGAAATAGGAAGTTCCTGTCACCTGCAATTTTGAGAGAGTGACGCAACAGGGAAGCCTTTGGACCCCTTTTATGATGTCTCTGGCCAAGGGTTAGGGAGTTCAGTCCTGCTGGAGGGCAAAAGAAACTTTAGGCTCTATCCTTCCTGAGCATGAGAAGGTCCCCTGCCCACACACAGCCCGGGTAGACTGGGGTTACATTTGTTACTTGGCCAGGCATTTCCCCACAGGAGCCAGACTGGGGCTTGGATTGAAAGCTGGGAGCCACACAGGGGAAAGCTGATGAGAGTGGAATCCAAGAGCCTGGCTTCTGGAACAGAAGGCTGTTTAGGCAGGGGCACCAGGCTCACTCCAGCCGACTGCACCCTGCACTCTCCTGCTTACTGACTACTCAATCTCTTCCTCTTGGGTGACAGTCTCACTCCTGCTCCCCACTGTCCTGATCCTGACTCCAGTGTGGAGTCCACTGCAGCACTGACCGGCCATGGAGGCCCCTTCCTCCACTGGAGGGGAGCTCAGGGTTTGGTGGTGTCCACATCAGGGATTTCTGACCTCAGCTCCCTCTGAGGTCCTCAGGGCAGAAGGTCTTTGCTTGGGCCATAGGGAATCCCCTATCCCAGGGGCCTCCTCACACCTGTGGAGGGCTGTTTCTTTTCTGGCATTCCCCTGGCCCAACCTGGAATGTCCTCTTCCAGGTTACCCACCTCAAGTGACAAGGTCTCCAGGTCTGTGACCCACCTTCTTTCTCAAGTGGCAGGACCTAAATTCAACAACCAGGCTCTGGGGGCTATAAGCATTCCGACAGCTGCTGTAGCTATCTTTCTTTTTTTTTTTTTTAATATAAATTTATTTATTTTAATTGGAGGCTAATTACTTTACAATATTGTATTGGTTTTGCCATACATCAGCATGAATCTGCCATGGGTGTACACTTGTTCCCCTTCCTGAACCCCCCTCCCACCTCCCTCCCCGTACCATCTCTCTGGGTCATCCCAGTGCACCAGCCCCAAGCATCCTGTATCCTGCATCGAACCTGGACTGGCGATTCGTTTCTTATATGATATTATACATGTTTCAATGCCATTCTCCCAAATCATCCCACCCTCTCCCTCCCACAGAGTCCAAAGGACTGTTCTATACATCTGTGTCTCTTTTGCTGTCTCTCATACAGGGTTATCATTACCATCTTTCTAAATTCCATACATATGCATTAGTATACTATACTGGTGTTTTTCTTTCTGGCTTACTTCACTCTGTATAATAGGCTCCAGTTTCATCTGCCTCGTTAGAACTGATTCAAATGTATTCTTTTTTAATGACTGAGTAATACTCCATTGTGTATATATACCACAGCTTTCTTATCCATTCGTCTGCTGATGGACATCTAGGTTGCTTCCATGTCCTGGCTATTATAAACAGTGCTGCGATGAACATTGGGGTACACGTGTCTCTTTCAATTCTGGTTTCCTCAGTGTGTATGCCCAGTAGTGGGATTGCTGGGTCATAAGGCAGTTCTATTTCCAGTTTTTTAAGGAATCTCCATACTGTTCTCCATAGTGGCTGTACTAGTTTGCATTCCCACCAACAGTGTAAGAGGGTTCCCTTTTCTCCACACCCTCTCCAGAATTTATTGCTTGTAGACTTTTGGATAGCAGCCATTCTGACTGGCATGAAATGGTACCTCATTGTGGTTTTGATTTGCATTTCTCTGATAATGAGTGATGTTGAGCATCTTTTCATGTGTTTGTTAGCCATCTGTATGTCTTCTTTGTAGCTATCTTTCTAATCTGCAGCTCTGATTTTTTTCTCCCAGCTCCAGAGTCCTCACTGGTTCCCATGTGTGAAGTTTCATCTCAACTCCTTTGTCCAGCTGCCAAAATCTTTTTTGCCCTGAATTGTGTCCATCTGCCCAGACTTCTCTCCTACAGCTCAATGAAACCTTTGACATATGTTTATATTTAAAAAAAAAACATAAAAAAGATTTACAAAGTCATTAA
Organism: Bubalus bubalis; assembly: GCF_019923935.1. Lineage (NCBI taxonomy): Eukaryota > Metazoa > Chordata > Mammalia > Artiodactyla > Bovidae > Bubalus > Bubalus bubalis. The sequence continues at coordinate 102,606,982 of NC_059162.1, read as the reverse complement.
GAATTCTATAGAGCTTCCCTCGTGGCTCAGCGGTTAAAGCATCTGCCTGGAATGTGGGGGACCCGGGTTTGATCCCTGGGTCGGGAAGATTCACCCGGGGAAGGAAATGGCAACCCACTCCAATACTCTTGCCTGGAGAATCCCATGGTAGGCTACAGTCCATGGGGTCGCAAAGAGTCGGACACGACTGAGCGACTTCACTCACTTTAAGAATTCTATTCATTCAAAAGTCATTATTCTATTCATCAGGAAAGTGAAAAGAATACTTTTCAAGCAGTGAAAACAAATCAACATGCAAAAATGTTAAAACCCATATTGAGTGAATAAATCAAGTTACCAAAGAATGCTACTGCTACTGCTAAGTCACTTCAGTCGTGTCCAACTCTGTGTGACCCCATAGATGGCAGCCCACCAGGCTCCCTCATCCCTGGGATTCTCCAGGCAAGAGTACTGGAGTGGGGTGCCATTGCCTTCTCCGTACCAAAGAATAAATACTGTGAAATTCAGTTTTATAAATCATGGAAACAAATAATAAATTTTAAAGGAATTGTGTTGTTATTTTTAAAAAATATTTATAAAAGTAATTTTAAAGATTTTATACTCTGAAAGATTAACTGTGGTTATCTCCTAGTCTAAGGTAATGAGAATTTGTTTGCATGTACAATTATGAGAACAAACATACACTGTATTTTGCCTTTTTATACAGTTCATAGGGTTCTCATGGCAAGAATACTAGAGTAGTAACCTAAAGGAAATCAACTCTGAATACTCATTGGAAGGACTGATGCTGAAGCCCCAATACATTGGCCACCTGATTTGAACTGCCAACCCATTGGAAAAGACCCTGTTGCTGGGAAAGACTGAAGGCAGAAGGAGAAGAAGGTGACAGAGGATGAGATGGTTGGATGGCATCACCTGTTCAATGGACATGAACTTGGACAAACTTCAGGAGATTGTGATGGACAGGGAGGCCTGGGGTGCAGCAGTCCATGGGTCAAAAAGAGACAGATACAACCGAGCAACAAAGCCCAGCACAGAACAGCAAAGGAGTAACTGAGAGAAAATATTTTCAATGAATGTAATAGACAAAGAATAATATCCCAAGATAAACTACAAATTAAGAAAAGATAAACAATATCTCATATTCATTGAGATTACTTAGTATTGTTTCTTTATTACAATAAATTATTTACTTGTGTTATCTCATTTAGTCCTTCTAACACCCCTCTGAGGTCTATGGTATATTATTCCCATTAACAGATGAGGCAACTGAGACTCACAGAAGTTAGGTCACTTACCCACTATCACTGAGTTAGTAAAGGGTTAGCTGAGGTTAGAATACAGAAGTCTGACACCAGGGTTGACTTCATTACTCAATACTACCAACAATCTTATGAAAAGATGTTACATTCACCAGCAATCTGGGAATTATAAATGAAACAGAAAACTATACCCTCCACTTTCCATCTATGTGATAGATATCAATTTTAGAATGGTCGATATAAATGACATTATCAAGTGTTCAGTTCAGTTCAGTCACTCAGTCATGTCTGCCTGTATCTGACCCCATGGACTGCAGCACATCAGGCTTCCCTATCCCTCACCTACTCCTAGAGCTTGCTCAAACTCATGTCCATTGAGTCAGTGATGCCATCCAACCATCTCATCCTCTGTAGTCCTCTTCTCCTGCTGCCTTCAATCTTTCCCAGCGTCAGGGTCTTTTCAAATGAGTCAGTTCTTCACAACAGGTGGCCAAAGTATTGGAGTTTCAGCTTCAGCATCAGTCCTTCCAGTGAATATTCAGTGTTGATTTCATTTAGGATTGACTGGTTGGATCTTGTTGCTGTCCAAGGGACTCTCTAGAGTCTTCTCCAACACCACAATTCAAAAGCATCAATTTTTTGGCACTCAGCTTTCTTTATAGTCCACCTCTCACATCCATACATGACCACCGGAAAAACCGTAGCTTTGTCTAGACAGATCTTTGTTGGTAAAGTAACGTCTCTGCTTTTAAACATGCTGTCTAGCTTTGTCATAACTTTCCTTCCAAGGAGTAAGTGTCTTTTAATTTCATGTCTGCAGTTACCATCTGCAGTGATTTTGGAGCCCAAGAAAATAAAGTCTGACACTGTTTTCATTGTTTCCCCATCTATTTGCCATAAAGTGATGGTACCAAATGCCATGATGTTAGTTTTTTGAATGTTGAGTTTTAACCAAGCTTTTTCACTCCTCTCTTTGATTTTCATCAAGAGGCTCTTCGGTTCCTCTTCCCTTTCTGCCATAAGGGTGGTGTCATCTGCATATCTGAGGTTATTGATATTTCTCCTGGCAATCTTGATTCCAGCTTGTGCTTCTTCCAGACCAGCGTTTCTCATGACGTACTCTGCATAGAAGTTAAATAAGCAGGGTGACAATATACAGCCTTGACGTACTTTTTTCCCAATTTGGAACCAGTCCATTGTTCCACGTCCAGTTCTAACTGCTGCATCTTGACCTGCATACAGATTTCTCAGGAGGCAGGTAAGGTAGTGTGGTATTCCTATTTCTTGAAGAATTTTCCACAGTTTGTTGTGATCCACACAAAAGCTTTGGCATAGTCAATAAAGCAGAAGTAAATGTTTTCTGGAACTCTCTTGCATTTTCTATGATACAGCAGATGTTGGCAATTTGATCTCTGGTTCCTCTGCCTTTTCTAAATCCAGCTTGATCTCTGGTTCCTCTGCCTTTTCTAAATCCACCATGAAGTTCTCAATTCACATACTGTTGAAGCCTCACTTGCAGAATTTTGAGCATTACTTTGCCAGCATGTGAGATGAGTGCAATTGTGTGGTAGTTTGAACATTCTTTGGCATTGCCCTTTTTTGGGATTGAAATGAAAACTGACTTTTTCCAATCCTGTGGCCACTGTTGAGCTTCCCAAATTTGCTGTCATATAGAGTGCAGCACTTTCACAGCATCATCTTTTAGAATTTGAAATAGCTCAACTGGATTTCCATCTCCTCCACTAGCTTATGTGTAGTGATGCTTCCTAAGGCCCACTTAACTTTGGACTCCAGGTTGTCTGGCTCTAGGTTAAAGATCACACCATTGTGGTTATCTGGGTCATTAAGATCTTTTTGTATAGTTTCTCTGTGTATTGTTGCCACCTTTTCTTAATATCTTCTGCTTCTGTTAGGTCAGAACAAGTGTTGATGAGAAGGAAAGGTGTAAATTGGCATAAATACCTAGAAGAATAGTTTAGGAGCATCTAGTAAGTTTGAAAATTCTTGGACTGTAAACTCTGTCAAGTTCACTGCTATGCATAAATCCTAGGAAAAAATACTTACCTATGAAGAAATGTCTAAATACATTTGTCACAGAATTGTTTAAATAATGAAGTGGCTCAGATGGTAAAGAATTTTCCTGCAATGCAGGAGACCTGGGTTCAAATTCTGCATCAGGAAGATCCCCTGGAGAAGGAAATGGCTACCCACTTTAGTATTCTTGTGTGGAGAACTCAATGGACACAGAAGCCTGGCATGCTCCAGTCCACGGTGTCGCAGAGTTGGATATAACTGAGTGACTAACACTTTCACACTTTCACATGGAGAAATGTCTAAATATATTTGTCACAGATTGTTTAAGTAGTGAAAATTTTTAAATGCATAACTGTTCCATAATAATTAGATAAAATGAAATATGATACATCAAAATGCTTGTTACAAAATGAGTTAGACCTGTTAAGTATCCAATGGGAGATATCAGAAACATGATGTTGAGTTAAAATTTTCAGAACAGAACTGATATCTTGATACCATTATAAAATTTCAAGTTCATACAAAAACAATTGTATGTATTGATTATGGATAAACTTATATGTATGCTAAAGCTTTAAAACACGCTAAGTAGACTTCAATTTAATGATAGCAGTTGATTCAGAGGAGCTGAGTTCAAGAGCACGTCAACTTTATTTGTAACTATTTAGAACTGGACATGGAATAACAGACTGGTTCCAAATAGGAAAAGGAGTACATCAAGGCTGTATATTGTCATCCTGCTTATTTATCTTACATGCAGAGTACATCATGAGAAATGTTGGGCTGGAAGAAGCACAAGCTGGAATCAAGATTGCCAGGAGAAATATCAATAACCTCAGATATGCAGATGACACCACCCTTATGGCAGAAAGTGAAGAGGAACTAAAAAGCCTCTTGATGAAAGTGAAAGAGGAGAGTGAAAAAGTTGGCCTAAAGCTCAACATTCAGAAAACTAAGATCATGGCATCTGGTCCCACCACTTCACGGCAGATAGATGGGGAAACAGTGGAAACAGTGTCAAACTTTATTTTTTGGGGCTCCAAAATCACTGCAGATGGTGATTGCAGCCATGAAATTAAAAGATGCTCACTCCTGGAAGGAAAGTTATGACCAACCTAGATAGCATATTCAAAAGCAGAGACATTACTTTGCCAACAAAGGTCTGTCTAGTCAAGGCTATGGTTTTTCCAGTGGTCATGTATGGATGAGAGAGTTGGACTGTGAAGAAAGCTAAGCACTGATGAATTGATGCTTTTGAACTGTGGTGCTGGAAAAAACTCTTGAGAATCCCTTGGACTGCAAGATCCAACCAGTCCATCCTAAAAGAGACCAGTCCTGGGTGTTCATTGGAAGGACTGATGCTGAGGCTGAAACTCCAATACTTTGGCCACCTGATGCAAAGAGTTGACTCATTTGAAAAGACCCTGATACTGGGAGGGATTGGGGGGAGAAGAAGGGGACGACAGAGGATGAGATGGCTGAATGGCATCATCGACTCGATGCACTTGAGTTTGAGTGAACTCCAGGAGTTGGTGATGGACAGGGAGGCCTTCCGTGCTGTGATTCATGGGGTCACAAAGAGTTGGACACGACTGAGCGACTGAACTGATCTGAACTGAGTCTCGTTTTTATAAAAGGAAAAGAAAGACTCAGACTAAATATGGCAAAATATTGATGTCTTTATTTTGGATGTGAGAAAATGGGATCTTTGCTTTATTTTTTTCCATAATTTCTTTCTGCATATTTCTGACTCTATCTGACTCTCTGGTTACATACCTATAAATAAACAGAGATTCATACAGATAGATAGTCATATACAATTGTATTTTTCTTTATGAAATATACTTTTTTCTGAAAAAAAAAAAAAAAAGTGAGATTTAGAATGTAAAACCAAGGACTTCCCTGGGGATCCATCCTTCTGATGCAGGGGCTATGGATCCAATACCTGGTTTGGGAGCTAAGATCTACATAACTTGTGGTCAAAAAACCAAAACATATAACAGAAGCAATATTGAAACAAATTCAATAAAGACTTTAAAAAATGTCCACATTAAAAAAGAGGGTGGGATGATTTGGGAGAATGGCACTGAAATATGTATAATATCATATATGAAACGAGTCGCCAGTCCAGGATCGATGCATGATACTGGATGCTTGGGGCTGGTGCACTGGGATGACCCAGAGGGATGGTATGGGGAGGGAGGAGGGAGCAGGGTTCAGGATGGGGAACACATGTATACCTGTGGCAGATTCATTTTGATATATGGCAAAACCAATACAATATTGTAAAGTTAAATAAAATAAAATTAAAAAAAAATAAAAATAAAAAATCTGCTCTTAGTAAAATGAAAAAAAAAATCTTTAAAAAAAATAAAATGTAAAACCAGGTAAGAGACAGTTTCACAAGCTGAGTTCAGACCAGGTTATTAGTCATATTTTCCCAGAGATATGTCTAAAATAATTCTAACTTGCATTTTATAGCACTAAGTGCAAAAAACAATGCTAATATTACTGTGAGTGCTTGTTAGATAGTAACAAAAGACTGTTCCTGCATAATCTGTCTACTCTTTGTGTTATCTTCGTCCCCCAACACTTTATACTGTAGAAAGCATGTATGCATGTTAAACATTTGACTGTGATTGTATTGAACTGATATAACCTTGCCTAGGAGAAAACCCAGGGAAAACAATAAAGTAATGGCCTTGAACCACAAGGACATAGTCCTTGTAAAAGAAAACCTTTGCTCTCAATACTCAACTAATTGGTTGGGTGGTAGCAGCTGAAAATGGGGAGAATTTCAGTGTATGAGTGGCCTTGCCCTTTCTGCATATCTCATAGACATAGAAAGGTTCAAGTTGGTCAGAACTGATGTATGAGGCCCATCAAGTCTTCCCATGATTCTGGACAACTCTGAAATGTCCTGCGTTATTGAGCTTTCTCTTTGTGGCCAAGCACTTTCAGAAAGGCCCTCTTTACATTATTCTTCTGGAAACTGTAGATGATGGGGTTGAGGAAGGCAGAGACAACATTGTAGAAAAGGGCTGCTTCTTGACCCTCTCTAGGTCATACCAGGACCTAGGCCTCATGTACATGATCATGGCTGACCCATAGAACATGGTGACCACAGTGATATGAGAAGTAGACGTGGAGAAATACTGGAGTCTCCCCTGGGATGAACAGATTCTTAAGATGGAGACAAAGATGTGAACATACGAGGCCAGGATGAAGGTGAGTGGGACCAAAAGTGCTTCCAACATACTCTGTTTGAGGTGGGCCATGGGGATGACAAGTAAGGACCACCCAAGTCTCTCACCTACGGCCCCTCCCTCAGCTTTTCTAACACCCCTCCCCCCAAGTTGGACTCCAGATTTTCCAGGGTCCTGAGTTGTTTCTGCGGCCTCTTCCTGAGCTGCAAGGTGGTGGAGGCTAAGTGAGGAATAGAGAATCCTGATTCTCAGTCTGGACATCCTTCCCCCGTGGATTCCTTCACACTCAGGATAACCCCTGAGAGAGTCTTCCCTTGTTTCTGAGTTACAACAGTGATCATATTCATCCAGGAGTGTTCATAGACATAGGGAGGCAAGAAGAAGATAATAATTACCCTCTAGTTCCTTCCACATGACAAAGAAAATTTTAGTTTGTGGAAGTTTCTCTCTAATTGTTTCCTATCCTTAAATGATAATGGATTTTTTTTCTTACCTCAATGATATCATGCTTTACATACACTTTTATCATGGCAGACACTTGTTGAATGACTATCCACTTCCCCCTTCTTTGCTGAGAGAACCATCCTCTGGCTGACAACCCTTGTTAAGTGCAGTGAACACATCATGGACAGTCCAAGCCTAGAAGGCAGCTCCATTTTTCCTTTCCCGGAATTCCTCTCAGTGAGAGCAGTCACATAACCTGGTCCTTTCCAGCACGACTCGAGAGGAACTCAGCTGAGGAAGGTTAGTGAAATGTTTATTTCTCTAAAAAAAGGAACAGAGTGACTGTGATACAAACCCCTTCCCTCAAACTTCCTTTCTTTCACCACAAATGAGATGGCATATCTGGAAATGGGTACCTGACTTGCTACCATGAGGAAAAGGCTCAGAGAACCACAGGGGTCCTCTCACTTACATTATCCATCTGTGAATGAATACATGACACTGTTTACCTCAGGACTTGTTATGTGAAGAAATGAATTCTTGTATATCTAAACTACTGTTAGCTGAGTTTCCTAGTGTTTGGGGGAAATCCTAATGAATAAAGTGTTCTGCCTATGAAAAAATGAACATTATGTGACAAGCATTCTACCCTGATCTCAGGCATTCAGCCACCAGAACTGCGAGAAATACATCCTAGTTATTTAAACCACTCAGTCTGTGGGATTCTATTATAGCAGCTTGAGCTGACCAAGACAGAGGTCAAGGTGGTTAGAATTCAGAGCAGAGCAATGGAGAGGAAAGCTGCACAGAGAGTGAACCCAGGAGTCTGCTGAAGGCCTCTCTCCTGTCTTTAGATGAGGGCTGATCAGTGCATGCATATGAGGAAACACCAGAGGATGAGGGGATGCTTCAAGATTAATAAGGGAGTATCATGAACAACTTTATCCCCAAATTAGATAATTTAAATAAAATGAATAAACTCATTGAAAGCTCATCTGTAAAGAAATAGGTAACCTGAATAGTCATAGATCTAGTTTTTTGAATTGAATGTGGAGTTAAAACCTTTTCACAGAGAAAACTCTAGACTTAGATGGATTTACTTGTGAATTCTACCAGTCCTTTAAAGAAGAAATACTGTTACTGAACCAAACTTGGGACTGCGTGCCTGTGCAGTAAAAAAAAATCTACTGACACTGGGTTGTGGTGAAGGAAAGTACAGTGTTTATTGCAGGGGCCAAGCAAGGGGTCCAGGCAGCCAGTGCTTAAAAGATCTGGACTCCCTGATAGTTTTCAGGGAAGGGTTTTTAAAGACAGGGTGAGTGGGAAGGTTTGTAGAGTGCATGATTACCTCATAGACATTCTTCAGATTAGCTGATGGTGAGGTAATGGGAGTCAACATCATCAGCCTTCTGGTTCCAAACCAGCTGAGACCTTCTCGCTTGTGGGCAGCACACAGTTAACTTCTTCCACCTGGTGGGGGTTTCAGTATCTGCAAAACAGCTCCAAGGACATGGCTCAGAATATGAGCTATAGTCCTTAAGAAGGAACTAAAAGTCCTTAACCTTGTGTAGGCTAAACTATTACTAGTTTGTCTTGCTTGACTTTTCTCCTTTGCTTCTGCATTTTCTCACTTCTCTGGTTAAATTCATTCTTTGAAACTCAAGGAAGGCCTAGGAAGCTAAACTTTTGCTACAAACAAGAGGCAGATGGAGGATGTGGAGGGGTGGGAGGGTCTGTCCCAGGAAGGTCCAGTAGCATCCTGCTTAGTTATAATACTTTCAAGTCTGCACTAACCCTTCTAGAAAATTTAAGGATGAAGGAATTATTTACAATGCATTCTATGAGGCCAGCATCTCTCTGATATGGGAACAAAGATAGTACAAGAAAAGTAAATGACAGACCCATATCTTTCATGAAAATAGATGCAAAAATTCTTTTTTTTCTAAATTTATTTTTTAATTGGGGGAAAATGGCTTTACAATGTTGTGTTGGTTTTTGCTGTGTAACAACGTAAATCAGCTATATGTATACATATATTCCCTCTCTGTTGAGCCTCCCTCCCCTTCTTTTCGAGCTTCTCTGGTGGCTCAGATGATAAAGAATCTGCTTGCAATGTGGGAGACCTGGGTTCAATCCCTGGGTTGGGAAGATCCCCTGGAGGAGGGCATGGCAAACCATTCCAGTAGTCTTCCCTGGAGAATCCCCAGGGACAGAGGAACGTGGCTTCATCCCCTTCCTTTATCCCATCCATCTAGATCATCACAGAGTGCCATGCTGGGCTCCCAGTTTCACAGTGACTTCTCACCAGCTATCTATTTTACACATGGTAGTGTAAATAAGTCAGTGCTACTTTCTGCATTCACCTGACTCTCTCCTTCCTCCACTATGTGCACGAGTCTGTTCTCTACATCCTCCATTCCTTCCCTGCAGATAGATTCATCAATACCATTTTTCCAACAAAATTTTAGTAACTTGAATTGCACATATGTTTTAGAAAGGTCAATGCACCATGGCCAACTATTAGGTGAAGAGAAACTAAACTGAGAGGCAGAGAAGGGTACTGGGGTGAAAACAGGCTTCAGAGGGGTCCAGCTCCATCTGGACCACTTCCCAGCTGTGTGTCCTTGGAGGAATGGTGATGATGTTGATCAGGAGGCTCTCTCCCATTTCCTAAGCACATGTTAGCTTCATGGTGTCAGATGCTTAAAAACTTCCTCTCTCTTAATCCTCAGATAGATCATGTGAAGTTCATATTATCCAAGTCATAAATATCCAAATATTTATATATTTATCCAGCTGAGGCATGTGTGTGTGTGTGTGTGTGTGAGTGTGAGTGTGTGTTTGTTAGTCACTCAGTTGTGTCCAACTCTCTGCGACCCCATGGACAGTCTCCTCTGTCCATGGAATTCTCCAGGCAAGAATACTGAAATCTTCCTGACCCAGGGTCCTAACCCTGGTCTCCTGCATTGCAGGCAGATTCTTTACTGTCTGAACCACCAGGTGAACTGAGACTTAGAAAGGTTAGGAACTTGCCTGAGTTTCTAGTAGAGACCAAACGGGGATTCAAACCCAGATCAGGATTCAGTGAGACAATACTAAACAGTAGGCATGGCACTGCCTAGCACATTAGACAAACTTCCTCACCTGCTTATCTATTTAAGAAGGTGCAGTCCTTTCGTTGAACATTGACTATCTGCTTGAGATCCCAAGAATGCCAGATAAAGAGGCCCACCATCTTTAAGGGAGGAAGGAAATTACCACCACACAGGCACTGTCCCCTCCCACTAGCTTGAGAAATATGTGGCCTGGGCGGGAGTCCTCCACTGTGAATTCAAGCCCTTGCTCCAGGGTGTCTGGGTGTGCCACCAGAGAACTACACTAACCCTTATACTGCTCACATTTTGCTGACAGTATAAGACATTCCACTGACTGACCCACTTCTGTGCTCATACCATAACCTGTGCTGAGCATCTTACAGACACCTTCTCAACTCTCACAGCACTGATTTCTGTCAAGACTCGGAAGGGAAAGTGAGAAGGGCATACGGCTAGGAAGTAGTGGAGTTAGCATTCAACCACCAATCTGTCTGGTCTTTTGTTTTCTGTGTTGCACAAGAAAGACTGCCCTTTGCCTTCTGGGGTTTCAGAACCTAAGTCCAGAAAAGGGAATGATGTAGGGAACAAATTGTTAAGAGGGAAAATATATCAATATTGATGACTATATCTTGGATATTGTAAGTAATGTCCCTGTGAACAATGGGATCTTTTTGAATTAGTGTTTATATCTTTTTCAGGTATAGTCTGAAGCCAGAAAATGTGATGTCTCCAGTTTTGTTCTTTTTTCTCAATATTCCTTTGGCAATTCAGGGTCTTTTGTGATTCCATATAAATTTTTAGATTATTAAAATTAAATTTAAAATTCTGTTAAAAATTGATGACTATATTACATAACATCTACTGCATGTTCCCTCAGAGAAGGTGATGGCATCCCAGTCCAGTACTCTTGCCTGGCAAATCCCATGGATGGAGGAGCCTGGTAGGCTGCAGTCCATGGGGTGGCGAAGAGTCAGACATGACTGAGCGACTTCACTTTCACTTTTCACTTTCATGCATTGGAGAAGGAAATGGCAACCCACTCCAGTGTTCTTGCCTGGAGATCCCAGGGACGGGTGAGCCTGGTGGGCTGCTGTCTATGGGGTCATGCAGAGTTGGACACGACTGAAGCAACTTAGCAGCAGCAGCATGTTCCCTAGATAGGGCTGCCCCATATCAGGTATCTACCAGGTTCATGGCCTCCTAATCTAGGAAATCATACAATGTGCAAACTCAGACAAATTTTGAGAGTGAAAGGGAGGGTTTAAACTACTTATAGGAATTAGTTGACCTATAATAGGCATAAACTGTAACTGTCCCATGAAAACTAGGGTATGAGATCAACCTATCCAATTCCATCCTTGGCTAGCCTACTGTCTTCCCACAGTTGGGACCAAGCACTATGGCTGATGAGTTTGAGCAAGCTCTGGGAGTTGGTGGTGGACAGGGAAGACTGGCATGCTGCAGTCCATGGGGTCGCAAAAAGTTGGACACAGCTGAGCGACTGAACTGAACTGATCTATGTCTGATACTTGTTAGCCCTAAAATTCATGTTACCTGGATGAATGTACTATTTCTCTGGGGACCTAGGCATTCTTGCCCTTTACTCTGAGATAACATCCAGGCAGCTCAGCTGCTGGCTTGTCCAACTTTATGTTCCAGTTACATGGATACTAACAGGGCATTTTTTGGTCTTTGCCTTGGGAACCAGTCCTTTGACATGACACACTCTTTCCAGGACCCCTCCCATAGCAGGACTCATCCAGTTCTGTGCTCAGTTCCCACGCAGTGGCTCAGGCCATCCTCCTATAGACAGATACCCTTTTACCACTAAGTGTCACTCCACCTGGACTCATCACTGGCCTCTACCAAGGCAAAAGTATTGCCCATCAGCCTTACGTCTTCCAGTGCCCTTTCCCCTTCATCACCACACCCTTCAGAATTTGAATTCTACTTTGCAGGACTGGACTGTCTCTAACAGTAGATCATTGCCTCCCACCCACGAGATAGGCTCCTTTCCAGTGAGCCTGCTGTCCTGCAGCAGTTAATGAAGCCAAGCCAGTCTGCTGTCTTTTTCTCCCAGAACTTTGTTGAGGAAGTTGTCCTTCCAGTGGGTCTGAGGAAGTCTGTGCACCTATCTTGGCCTCTGACCACCTGAGTCCTACACTCAGCCTTGCAGACACTCCACAGCCTGACTACATACCCTATAAATCAGTACTACACTTTGGCCATAGACAGTCTACAGTGGAATGACATGGAGTCTAGCAGATCCAGGTTCAAATTCCAATTACACAATTTATTTGCTATGTCGTGTGAATAAGCCCCTTAATTCTCTTAAACTCTCTGTGCCTCCTGACCTATCATAGCTTACCTACTTTCTTGTGAGGATTAATTATATTATATGTAGTGCCCAGCGTAGCATCTTATAAAAGTTAAGTGTTCAATAGTACGTGGTTGTCACTATAGTCAGGTTTGATAGCATTTATACTGCAGTGAGGAGGGTGGCCCTGGATAATAGTTAAGTTTCAATAAATCAAAGTTGCTGCTGCTGCTGCTAAGTCGCTTCAGTCGTGTCCAACTCTGTGACCCCATAGACAGCAGCCCACCAGGCTCCCCCATCCCTGGGATTCTCTAGGCAAGAACACTGGAGCGGGTTGCCATTTCCTTCTCCAATTCATGAAAGTGAAAAGTGAAAGTAAAGTTGCTCAGTCGTGTCCGACTCTTTGCCACCCCATGGACTGCAGACTTCCAGGCTCCTCTGCCCATGGGATTTTCCAGGCAAAAGTTCTGGAATGGGTTGCCATTGCCTTCTCCGAAATGAAAGTTATGAGGTCACTAATAAGTGTTCAGTTCAGTCATTCAGTCGTGTCTGACTCTTTGCAACCCCATGAATCGCAGCACACCAGGCCTTCCTGTCCATCACCAACTCCCGGAGTTCACTCAGACTCATGTCCATCGAGTCAGTGATGCCATCCAGCCATCTCATCCTCTGTCGTCCCCTTCTCCTCCTGCCCACAATCCCTCCCAGCATCAGAGTCTTTTCCAATGAGTCAAGTCTTCACATGAGGTGGCCAAAGTACTGGAGTTTCAGCTTTAGCATCATTCCTTCCAAAGAAATCCCAGGGCTGATCTCCTTCAGAATGGACTGGTTGGATCTCCTTGCAGTCCAAGGGCCTCTCAAGAGTCTTCTCCAACACCACAGTTCAAAACCATCAATTCTTCGGTGCTCAGCTTTCTTCACAGTCCAACTCTCACATCTATACATGACCACAGGAAAAAGCATAGCCTTGACTAGACGGACCTTTGTTGGCAAAGTAATGTCTCTGCTTTTGGATATGCTATCTAGGTTGGTCATAACTTTCCTTCCAAGGAGTAAGCGTCTTTTAATTTCATGGCTGCAGTCACCATCTGCAGTGATGCTGGAGCCCAAAAAAATAAAGTCTGACACTGTTTCCACTGTTTCCCCATCTATTTCCCATGCAGTGATGGGACCAGATGCCATGATCTTCGTTTTCTGAATGTTGAGCTTTAAGCCAACTTTTTCACTCTCCTCTTTCACTTTCATCAAGAGGCTTTTTAGTTCCTCTGTATTAGCGGCATTTGTATTGTCTATATCCAAGCCTCAGTTTTATCTCTGTTCCATAGGTGGCCTTGGATAAGATGAATATGGATTTAAAAGGCAAACAAAATTGCTTCGGAAGGAAACAAAGCACAGTGTTTTAGCACTGTCACTGTGTCACGCAGGGATGTAGCCTCAACCATAAGACTCCTCCCTCCTCAAAGTCTCAGTGGGAAGGAATTTCAGTCCCTACATGGAGATTTTGGAAGGATGCCCGGCTCACTAACTCCAGAAGTTGAGCCCAAAATGCCTTGGGGGCCTTAAGCTTCCTGCCTGTGCCTTTCACCCAGCCCAGTGGCTCTGTGCTGCATGTACCAGCATGGGCAGGAGATCTTCAGGGCTTTCAGGGACAGGAAATCTACTCTCCAACCCCATGCTGATGTGAAGGAAGCCCCTGGGTCTGCCTGCTAGAATGCCCTCCCTCCAGGGATGCTATGCATTTGACACACTTAATAATGGCACAGATCTCCCCAGTAGGGCTACCGTGCAAAGGAGAAAGGGAGACCGCTTTCCACTGCACCACTGAGACCAAGATACACCAGGCGAAGGCTGCTGCAGGGCTGAAGGGGGTGAAGAATGGTGCGCTGTTCACTTGTAAGTAGGACTGAGGGATGCGCTAGGTGAGTTACCTTCTTAGGGCACCCCCAAGAATGGACAAGGGATCACCCTAGTCTTCTCTGCCCCACTCCCTGGGGGAGGAGGAGGGGGCTCCTGCCCTCATAAACAGGAGTAGAATCTCTAGTGCAACTCCATGGCCATTTTCAAACTCAAACAGTGGCCCTCAGGAGCATCACCTACCCCCATTCCCTAAATGGGTCTTGGGGCACTCTGGTGGACCCCTGACAAGGAATCCTCTTTCTTCTTTTTCTTAAAAAAAAAATATGTTTTTATTTCTTTGACTGCACCAGGACTTAGCTGCAGCATGTGGGATCTAGTTCCCCAACCAGGGACCAAACTTAGGCCCCCTCCATTAGGTGTGAGGAGTCTTAGCCATGGGACCACCAGGGAAGTCCCTCTTCTTTTTTCTTGTCTACTAGAAGAGCAGAGGCTGAGAAGGATAAGTGAAGGGTTGGCAGGAGGAAAGAAGGGCAGATATTAAAAATGGAGCTCTCATAGTTCAAAGGCTGATGTAATTGTTTCTTCATGTGTGCCTTTGAGGGAGGCAGCAGAGAGAGCAGTGGCTAAGAGCCTGGCAAGCTGTGCACCCAGAGAATCTAGCATAAGGCCTGGGACCACCACTCATTGGCTTGGAGGAAGGCAGAGTAGAGTCTGGTCTTAAAGCAGAGAAAACTAGTCCTGGAACAGGGCTCCAGAAGAAATCGGTTGATCTCACTTAAATATGGTGGAGAGATAGATCTAATGGACACAGCCTCTGCCTGTAGCCTGCCTGGGAAGATAATACACAAACCCCACAAGGCTGACTGGTCAGGTGAGGAGGAGGGAACCCCAAACTGGGCTTTAACAGCTGGTGGGATGTGAGGAGGAAGAAGGGATCATGGGAGACATTCCAACAGATAAACAGTTCAAGGAAAGAATGGCAAGATTTGCATGGCATATGTGGCAGGTGCTGAGAAAGCCAAGTAGCTTGGAGGATCTGTGGGTCAGAGAAGAGGGGCCCCCAAGATGCTCAGATGAGGATGTTTTGGTGGTCATGCTCTTAGCATCATGGCTCAGAACTCTCCTTGAGTCACAGAAAATCCTATAGACTTGATATTGGTCAGAACCAGAAGAGAAATGTCTTAGTATAGTCTAAGGAGGCATGAGAATGTGCATGAAAGATGAAGCAGTATCTGCTGGTGGGTGGACCAGGAAGGCAGGCTAGTTAGGGGCTCCTGAGAAAGCCCAGATCTGGATGTGGACTAATGAGATGGAGAATGTGAGCCTCTCCCCATTCTCATCCCTCAGCATTCTGGCTTCAGCTGTTTGCACAGCTGACAAATCCTCGTCTCTTGAATGTGACCCCTCTCAAAGTCCAAGACGCTGAGCTTTCCTAGTTCCCTTCTCTTCATAAACATTCCTGACCTGAATCATTTTCCTTCTTCTTCCATTTATTTTTGTCCAGTTACTGGTGTTCCCTAAAGCTCAGCACAAAAATATCCCACTGTCTTCTTTTGCTCATAGCCTCAGACAACTTCTTCATCCCTCACCCTTCACCAGAATTCTGCAGCAATCAGGCCTCATAGTCTTGCTTTCAGTGTTGTCCTCTGGAACTTAGATGCTTGAAAATATCACGATGGCTCCTCAATTCTCCCTTCATTCCTACTTCCACTAAGACTCCCTTATGTAAATTGTTACCATTTATTGAGCACTTTCAATAGACCAGATGCATTTCACATAAACTCCATTCTGGAGGAGGTATTACAGATAAAGCACAAGGGACCCTGAGAGGCTAAGTGACTTAGGAGTGGGTAAAGAGGATACGAAATGAAGGTGTGTTGACACCTGAGTCTATGCCCTGGTCTCGTGTCTCCAACTCCTGAAAGGAATCTCCTGCTAACACAACCCTGTTCAGCTGACTGCTCAGCCCAGCCCTCCTCTTGGTTCTCATGACACTGATGCTATCACATGTCTCCAGCCAGGTGTTCCTTGGACCAGAGAATAGCAGACCCAGAAGAGTCCCTTGGAGTCATCAAGACCACCAGAGTTACCCAAAATCACACAGCAAATTAGGTGCAGAGTTAGGACCAGCCCCCACTCTTCTGATTTCCAGAGTCCTCCCACTTATACCAACCCTTTTACTGGTCTAGTGTTGGTATTTTGCAAAATTTATTGACATAGGGTATGTCATATGCCTCTTTCTATTACCCTGTGCCGTGGATGTTTCATTTCTAACAGATGAGGATACTGAGGCCATTGGGGGTGAAGGGACTCGCCCAGATTCACACAGATGGGTAATTGACAGCCTTCTGTCTGAAGGAAGAGCTGAATTTAAAATGTTATCATAGGGTGGTAATTATAAGGATTTGACAGAAAATCCCACAGACATCCAATCACAGACCTCAGGACAAGTTAGGAATCAAAATCACTCTTTCCATTTCTCGGGGCTGTGAGGTCTCTGCTCTCTCCTTCCCAGCATGTCGGCTCTCATCACTGTAAGACCTCCACTGTTCTCTACAAATCCAGCTCCCCTGTGACTTCGGGTCGACAGCACAGCAGCTCTGGATTGACTGTACCTCAAGCACCGACGGCCCAGTGACACAGACTTTCAGTGTCATCATTTAAAATTTTCAGCAGAAAATTGTTCTCCAGACCAAGACAAGTATATGCGCTTGGAAGCATTTAGCAGTGATCAGAGGCTGGCTGGGTTCGCCTGCTTCAGACATAGCTACCTAATGCCTTGCCTTCTATAGATGAAGGTGGGTTCCAGGGAAGGACCTGTGAGCATCTTATATTCTGTTACAAGCATAAATCCAGATCTTCTGATGGCTCTCCCAGTTCAGGAGCTACCCTAGTTTACTACACCTTTTCGCCCAACTCAACAAAGATTTGACTGAATCTCAAGCTACTGTGCAAGGGTCTCTGTGTGGTTCTGGTTCAGTCAGCTATGTCCTCCTTCTCCCAAGGCTGAGGACAGAACAGACTGGTCTTTGTCTCCTTGATAGGCAGACCACCATGCAGAGCCTTGGCAAGGAGAACCACAGTTCCGTTTCTGAGTTCATCCTCCTTGGCTTCTCCAGTGAGTCTCAGGTTAGAATGGCTCTGTTCACGTTCTTCCTTATCCTCTACTTTATCACCATTCTAGGCAATGGACTCATCATCACCCTGATCTACTTGGATACACAGCTCCACACACCTATGTACTTCTTTCTCAGCATCCTCTCCCTGGTAGACATGAGCTATGTCACCACCACTGTGCCCCAGATGTTGGTTAATCTGGTATACCCAAGGAGGACCATTTCCTGGGGAGCTTGTGCAGCCCAGATGTTCATCTTCTTGATCCTGGGCATTGCTGAGTGTGTCCTCTATGCCATTATGGCCTATGACAGGTATATGGCCATCTGCTTCCCCCTTCACTATACTCTACTGATGAGTCATCCTATTTGTATCAAGATGGTCACAGTCTGTTGGCTCATTAGCATAGCTGGGGCCCTGATCTATACTGTCTTCACCATGCGTCTGCCTTATTGTGGCCCCCACAAGATAAACCACTTCTTCTGTGAGGTCCCTGCTGTCCTGAAGTTGGCTTGTGCAGACACATCCCTCAATGACCGGTTGGACTTCATCTTGGGTTTCCTCTTGCTTTTGATACCACTTTCCTTCATCCTGGTCTCTTATGTTCGCATCTTTGTCTCCATCTTAAGCATCCGCTCACCCCAGGGGAGACTCAAGTCCTTCTCCACGTGTGCTTCCCACATCACTGTGGTCACCATGTTCTATGGGCCAGCCATGATCATGTACATGAGGCCTGGGTCCTGGTATGACCCAGAGAGGGACAAGAAGCTGGCCCTCTTCTACAATGTTGTCTCTGCCTTCCTCAACCCCATCATCTACAGTCTCCGGAACAAAGATGTAAAGAGGGCCTTTCTGAAAGTGCTGGCCAGAGAGGGACAGCTCAGTGACCCAGGATGTTTCAGAGTTGTCCAGAATCATGGGCCGACTTGATGAGGCTCCTGTGGTATCATCAGGTTCTGGCCAGCATTTCTGGGTCTTTGAACTTCCCAAAAAGGGTGAGGTCACCCTGAAGTTCTCCCCACTGCTTGGAAAATTTTCAGCTACTACCGCCCACAGACTCAGTCGAGGATTTAAGATGAAGGGTTTGATTTACAATAAGTATGTCCTTATGGTCCAAGGTTATTTCTTTATTGTTTTTCCTTGGTTCTCTCCTCAACTCTGGAAAATTATGTCAGTTCAATATATCATAGCCAAGTGTTTAACATGCATATGTGCTTTTCAATGGTGTAAAGGATTGGGGGTGAAGACGACAAAAAGAGTAGACAGATTATGTAGGAACAGTCTTGCGTTACTCTCTGACAAGCACTCAGAAGTAATATTAGCATTGCTTTTTGCACTTGGTGGTATAAAATCTAAGTTAGAGTTATTTTAGACATATCTGTAGAACAATATGGCTAATAATATTCTCTTCAACTTGTGAAACTGACTCTTAGCTGATTTTATATTTTAAATATCACTTTTATTTTCAGAAAAATAAATATACATTTCATAAAAGAAAATACATGTGTATATATACCTGCATCTTTTGGTTTTTTTTTTTTTTTTGGCTCTTCATTGTGTGTCTTTGGCTGAGTCTTCACTGTGGCACACAGGTTCTGTAGTTGATGCCTGGGTCTTAGCTGCCCCATGGCATGTGGGATATTACAGCCCTGATCAGAGATAGAACCTGGGTCCCCTGCATTGGAAGCATGGATTCTTAACCAGGACCAGCAGGAAAGTTTCCTATGTATCTCTCTTTTTATGTTTATGTATATAATGAGATATCAGACAGAGTCAGAAATATGCAGAAAGAAATTATAGAAAAGAATATAGCGAACACTCTGTTTTCTCACACTCAAAATAAATATGTTAGTATTTTGCCATATTTAGTCTGAGTCTTTTTTATACTTTAGAAAAGGATTAAATAATTACAGATAAAATTGAAGTGCTCTTTGACTATTTCCATCTTCTCTGAATCAACCGCTTTTATTAGACTGAAGTCTATTCTCTGTGCTTCAAAGCTTTTGCTTACATGTAATCACATCCATAACCAATAGACAAAATTGTTTTTGTATAAACTTAACATTTTATAATGGTATCAAGATATCAGTGCCACTTTGAAAAAATTTAACTCAACTTCATGGTTCTGACATCCCCCACTGGATACTTAAAGGTCTAAATCATTCTCTTAAGAAGAATTTTAAGCATTTTTTTTTAATTTTATTTTATTTTTAAAATTTACAATATTGTATTAGTTTTGCCAAACATCGAAATGAATCCACCACAGGTGTACCCATGCTCCCCATCCTGAACCCTCCTCCCTTCTCCCTCCCCATACCATCCCTCTGGGTCGTCCCAGTGCACCAGCCCCAAGCATCCAGTATCATGCATCGAACCTGGACTGCTGACTCGTTTCATACATGATATTATACATGTTTCAATGCCATTCTCCCAAATCTCCCCACCCTCTCCCTCTCCCACAGAGTCCATAAGACTGTTCTATACATCAGTGTCTCTTTTGCTGTCTCGTACACAGGGTTATTGTTACCATCTTTCTAAATTCCATATATATGTGTTAGTATATTGTATTGGTGTTTTTCTTTCTGGCTTACTTCACTCTGTATAATAGGCTCCAGTTTCATCCACCTCATTAGAACTGATTCAAATGTATTCTTTTCAATGGCTGAGTAATACTCCATTGTGTATATGTACCACTGCTTTCTTATCCATTCATCTGCTGATGGGCATCTAGGTTGCTTCCATGTCCTGGCTATTATAAACAGTGCTGCAATGAACATTGGGGTACACGTGTCTCTTTCCCTTCTGGTTTCCTCAGTGTGTATGCCCAGCAGTGGGATTGCTGGATCATAAGGCAGTTCTATTTCCAGTTTTTTAAGGAATCTCCACACTGTTCTCCATAGTGGCTGTACTAGTTTGCATTCCCACCAACAGTGTAAGAGGGTTCCCTTTTCTCCACACCCTCCCCAGCATTTATTGCTTGCAGACTTTTGGATTGCAGCCATTCTGACTGGCGTGAAATGGTACCTCATAGTGGTTTTGATTTGCATTT
This sequence comes from Bubalus bubalis, assembly GCF_019923935.1. Taxonomy (NCBI): domain Eukaryota; kingdom Metazoa; phylum Chordata; class Mammalia; order Artiodactyla; family Bovidae; genus Bubalus; species Bubalus bubalis. The sequence goes on along the minus strand of NC_059162.1, from coordinate 102,586,604 downwards.
CTCTGATAATGAGTGATGTTGAGCATCTTTTCATGTGTTTGTTAGCCATCTGTATGTCTTCTTTGGAGAAATGTCTATTTAGTTCTTTGGCCCATTTTTTGATTGGGTCATTTATTTTTCTGGAGTTGAGCTGTAGGAGTTGCTTGTATATTTTTGAGATTAGTTGTTTGTAAGTTGCTTCATTTGCTATTATTTTCTCCCATTCTGAAGGCTGCCTTTTCACCTTGCTAATCATTTCCTTTGTTGTGCAGAAGCTTTTAAGTTTAATTAGGTCCCATGTGTTTATTTCTGCTTTTATTTCCAATATTCTGGGAGGTGGGTCATAGAGGATCCTGCTGTGATGTATGTCAGAGAGTGTTTTGCCTATGTTCTCCTCTAGGAGTTTTATAGTTTCTGGTCTAACGTTGAGATATTTAATCCATTTTGAGTTTATTTTTGTGTACGGTGTTAGAAAGTGTTCTAGTTTCATTCTTTTACAAGTAGTTCACCAGTTTTCCCAGCACAACTTCTTAAAGAGATTGTCTTTAATCCATTGTATATTCTTGCCTCCTTTGTCAAAGATAAGGTGTCCATATGTGCGTGGATTTATCTCTGGGCTTTCTATTTTGTTCCATTGATCAATATTTCTGTCTTTGTGCCAGTACCATACTATCTTGATAACTGTGGCTTTTTAATAGAGCCTGAAGTCAGGTAGGTTGATTCCTCCAGTTCCATTCTTCTTTCTCAAGATCGCTTTGGCTATTCGAGTTTTTTTGTATTTCCATACAAATTGTGAAATTATTTGTTCTAGCTCTGTGAAGAATACCGTTGGTAGCTTGATGGGGATTGCATTGAATCTATAGATTGCTTTGGGTAGTATACTCATTTTCACTATATTGATTCTTCCAATCCATGAACATGGTATATTTCTCCATCTATTAGTGTCCTCTTTGATTTCTTTCACCAGTGTTTTATAGTTTTCTATATATAGGTCTTTAGTTTCTTTAGGTAGATATATTCCTAAGTATTTTATTCTTTCCGTTGCAATGGTGAATGGAATTGTTTCCTTAATTTCTCTTTCTGTTTTCTCATTATTAGTGTATAGGAATGCAAGGGATTTCTGGGTGTTGATTTTATATCCTGCTACTTTACTATAATCATTGATTAGTTCTAGTAATTTTATGGTGGAGTCTTTAGGGTTTTCTATGTAGAGGATCATGTCATCTGCAAATAGTGAGAGTTTTACTTCTTCTTTTCCAATATGGATTCCTTTTATTTCTTTTTCTGCTCTGATTGCTGTGGCCAAAACTTCCAAAACTTTGTTGAATAGTAATGGTGAAAGTGGGCACCCTTGTCTTGTTCCTGACTTTAGAGGAAATAAATGCTTTCAATTTTTCACCATTGAGGATAATGTTTGCTGTGGGTTTGTCATATATAGCTTTTATTATGTTGAGGTATGTTCCTTCTATTCCTGCTTTCTGGAGAGTTTTGATCATAAATGGATGTTGAATTTTGTCAAAGGCTTTCTCTGCATCTATTGAGATAATCATATGATTTTTATTTTTCAATTTGTTAATGTGGTGTATTACGTTGATTGATTTGCAGATATTGAAGAATCCTTGCATCCCTGGGATAAAGCCCACTTGGTCATGGTGTATGATCTTTTTAATGTGTTGTTGGATTCTGATTGCTAGAATTGTGTTAAGGATTTTTGTATCTATGTTCATCAGTGATATTGGCCTGTAGTTTTCTTTTTTTGTGGCATCTTTGTCAGGTTTTGGTATTAGGGTGATGGTGGCCTCATAGAATGAATTCGGAAGTTTACCTTCCTCTGCAATTTTCTGGAAGAGTTTGAGCAGGATAGGTGTTAGCTCTTCTCTAAATTTTTGGTAGAATTCAGCTGTGAAGCCATCTGGACCTGGGCTTTTGTTTGCTGGACGATTTCTGATTACAGTTTCAATTTCCGTGCTTGTGATGGGTCTGTTAAGATTTTCTATTTCTTCCTGGTCCAGTTTTGGAAAGTTGTACTTTTCTAAGAATTTGTCCATTTCTTCCACGTTGTCCATTTTATTGGCATATAATTGTTGATAGTAGTCTCTTATGATCCTTTGTATTTCTGTGTTGTCTGTTGTGATCTCTCCATTTTCATTTCTAATTTTATTGATTTGATTTTTCTCCCTTTGTTTCTTGATGAGTCTGGCTAATAGTTTGTCAATTTTATTTATCCTTTCAAAGAACCACTTTTGGCTTTGTTGATTTTTGCTATGGTCTCTTTTGTTTCTTTTGCATTTATTTCTGCCCTAATTTTTAAGATTTCTTTCCTTCTACTAACCCTGGGGTTCTTCATTTCTTCCTTTTCTAGTTGCTTTAGGGGTAGGGTTAGGTTATTTATTTGACTTTTTTCTTATTTCTTGAGGTATGTCTGTATTGCTATGAACTTTCCCCTTAGGACTGCTTTTAAAGTGTCCCATAGGTTTTGGGTTATTGTGTTTTCATTTTCATTCATTTCTATGCAAATTTTGATTTCTTTTTTGATTTCTTCTGTGATTTGTTGGTTATTCAGCAGCGTGTTGTTCAGCCTTCATATGTTGGAATTTTTAATAGTTTTTCTCCTGTAATTGAGATCTAATCTTACTGCATTGTGGTCAGAAAAGATGCTTGGAATGATTTCTATTTTTTTGAATTTACCAAGGCTAGATTTATGGCCCAGGATGTGATCTATCCTGGAGAAGGTTCCATGTGCACTTGAGAAAAAGGTGAAATTCATTGTTTTGGGATGAAATGTCCTATAGATATCAATTAGGTCTAACTGGTCTATTGTATCGTTTAAAGTTTGTGTTTCCTTGTTAATTTTCTGTTTAGTTGATCTATCCATAGGTGTGAGTGGGGTATTAAAGTCTCCCACTATTATTGTGTTGTTGTTAATTTCTCCTTTCATACTTGTTAGCATTTGTCTTACATATTGCGGCGCTCCCGTGTTGGGTGCATGTATCTTTATAATTGTTATATCTTCTTCTTGGATTGATCCTTTGATCATTATGTAGTGACCATCTTTGTCTCTTTTCACAGCCTTTGTTTTAAAGTCTATTTTATCTGATATAAGTATTGTTACTCCTGCTTTCTTTTGGTCCCTATTTGCATGGAAAATCTTTTTCCAGCCCTTCACTTCCAGTCTGTATGTGTCCCCTGTTTTGAGGTGGGTCTCTTGTAGACAACATATGTAGGGGTCTTGTTTTTGTATCCATTCAGCCAGTCTTTGTCTTTTGGTTGGGGCATTCAACCCATTTACATTTAAGGTAATTACTGATAAGTATGATCCTGTTGCCATTTACTTTATTGTTTTGGGTTTGATTTTATACACCATTTCTGTGTTTCCTGTCTAGAGAATATCCTTTACTATTTGTTGGAGAGCTGGTTTGATGGTGCTGAATTCTCTCAGCTTTTGCTTGTCTGAAAAGCTTTTGATTTCTCCTTCATACTTGAATGAGATCCTTGCTGGGTACAATAATCTGGGCTGTAGGTTATTTTCTTTCATCACTTTAAGTATGTCTTGCCATTCCCTCCTGGCTTGAAGAGTTTCTATTGAAAGATCAGCTGTTATCCTTATGGGAATTCCCTTGTGTGTTATTTGTTGTTTTTCCCTTGCTGCTTTTAATATTTGTTCTTTGAGTTTGATCTTTGTTAATTTGATTAATATGTGTCTTGGGGTGTTTCGCCTTGGGTTTATCCTGTTTGGGACTCTCTGGGTTTCTTGGACTTGGGTGATTATTTCCTTCCCCATTCTAGGGAAGTTTTCAACAATTATCTCAAGTATTTCTCATGGTCTTTCTTTTTGTCTTCTTCTTCTGGGACCCCTATGATTCGAATGTTGTAGCATTTAATATTGTCCTGGAGGTCTCTGAGATTGTCCTCATTTATTTTAATTCATTTTTCTTTTATCCTCTCTGATTCTTTTATTTCTACCATTCTATCTTCTAATTCATTAATCCTATCTTCTGCCTCTGTTATTCTACTATTTGTTGCCTCCAGAGTGTTTTTAATTTCATTTATTGCATTATTCATTATATATTGACTCTCTTTTATTTCTTCTAGGTCCTTGTTAAACCTTTCTTGCATCTTCTCAATCTTTGTCTCCAGGCTATTTATCTGTGATTCCATTTTGATTTCAAGATTTTGGATCAATTTCACTATCATTATTCAGAATTCTTTATCAGGTAGATTCCCTATCTCGTCTTCTTTTGTTTGGTTTGGTGGGCATTTATCCTGTTCCTTTATCTGCTGGGTATTCCTCTGTCTCTTCATCTTGTTTAAATTGCTGAGTTTGGGGTGTCCTTTCTGTATTCTGGCAGTTTGTGGAGTTCTCTTTATTGTGGCGTTCCCTTGCTCTGTGTGGGTTTGTACAGGTGGCTTGTCAAGGTTTCTTGGTTAGGGAAGCTTATGTCGGTGTTCTGGTGGGTGGAGCTGTATTTCTTCTCTCTGGAGTGCAATGAGATGTCCAGTAATGAGTTATGGGATGTCTATGGTTTTGGGGTGACTTTGGGCTGCCTGTATCTTGGAGCTCAGGGCTGTGTTCCTTGTTGCTGGAGAATTTGCTTGGTATGTCTTGCCCTGAAACTTGTTGGCCCTAGTGTGGTGCTTGGTTTCAGTGCAGGTATGGAGGCATTTGATGAGCTCCTGTCAATTAATGTTCCTTGGAGTCAGGAGCTCCCTGGAGTCAGGGTTTGGACTTAAGCCTCCTGCTTCCAGTTATAGGTCTTATTTTTACAGTTGTTTCATAGCTTCTCCTTCTATACAGCACCACTGATAAAACATCTACATTAAAGATGAAAAGTTTCTCTACCGTGAGGGTCACCCAGAGAGGTTCACAGAGTTACATGGAGAAGAGAAGAGGGAGGAGGGAGTTAGAGGTGACCCGAATGAGGTGAGGTGGAATCAAAAGAGGAGAGAGCAAGCTAGCCAGTAATCACTTCCTTATGTGCAGTCCACAACTGGACCTCTCAGAGATGTTCATGGAGTTAAACAGAGAAGAGAAGAAGGAGGAAGGAGACAGAGGTGGCCAGGAGGATAAAAGGGGGGAATGAAAAGGAGGGAGACAGATCCAGCCAGTAGTCAGTTCCCTAAGTGTTCTCCACCGTCTGGAACACACAGAAATTCACAGAGTTGGGTAGAGTAGAGAGGGGTTAGGGAGGAGACACGGGCGACCTGGTGGAGAAAAAGGAGAGTCCAAAGGGAGAGAGAGCAGTTAACCCAGTAATCTTGCTCCCTAATGAAAAATGGGTACTGAAGATTGGGTTCTTAAAGGTACAAAATTGGTAACAAATACATAAAAGCAAAAATTAAAAATCTAGAGTAGAGTTTGGAATTTCAAAAATACGATGTTGAAGAAAAGAAGAAGGAAAAGAAAGAGAGAAAAAACGAACAAACAAAAACAAACAAGGTGGCAAAAATTATAGAGAAAATATAGGTACAAAATTGATAACTAATACCAAAAAGCAAAAGTTAAAAATCTAGAGTAGAGTTTGGAATTTCAAAAATACAATGTTAAAAAAAGAAGAAGAAAAAGAAAGAGAGAGGAAAAAAAACAAACAAGAACAAACAAAGTCACATAAATTATAAAGAAAATACAGATACAAAATTGATAACAAATACCAAAAAGCATAAATTAAAAATCTAGAGTAGAGTTTGGAATTTCAGATATACAATGTTATTTAAAAGAAGAAGAGAAAGAAACAGAGAAAAAGAAAAAGAAAAAATAAAAAAGGGTCACAGAAATTATAAAAAAAAAAAAAAAAACTATAGGTACAAAATTGATAACAAATACCAAAAAGCTAAAATTAAAAATCTAGAGTAGAGTTTGGAATTTCAAAAATACAATGTTAAAGAAAAGAAGGAGAAAAAAAAAAAAACAAGGTCAAAAAAATTATAAAAAATATATATATGAAGTTTGCTTTAAAAAAATGGGGTCTTTTTTTTTTTTTTTTTTTTTGCAAAGTAATCGGTTATAAAAGTGAAAATTAAAGGAATAATAGAGGACTTAAAAAATTTTTTTAATTAAAAAAAATAAAAAAGAAAGAATGATCGTAAAAATAGTAAAAATATATCTAGGACTTTCTCTGGTTTTGTTGTGAGTATTGCGGGTTCAGTTCATTTTTGGCTAGTTCCTTGGTCCGACTTATATTTCTCAAGATCTATAGGCCCCTTCCTATGTAGTTGGTACTAACCACAGGGTTTTAATCTATTGCCTGTAGCTTCCAAGGCGGTTCCCTCTGTTATAGCTTCTTCTGTTTGCTGGTCTCTTCAGTGTCTGGTTTCTGCCCTGACACAAAGGGGACAGTGGAGGACACTTTTTTTGTCACGCTGAGGGGAGGTAGGGAGGGATGCTGCAAACAAATAACACTGGCGTGCGCTCACAGTGCCTCAGCCACACTGGGTCTGCCCCCCGTTCACGGCGCGTGTAGCCTCCCTGCCCACGCTGCTCAGGCTCTAGGTTGCTCCACTGGGAACCATCCGTGGCCGGCCCTGGGCTGCCTGCACTTCCAGGTCCAAGCCGCTCAGGTTCAGGCACTCAGGTAGTCCTCAGAGGTGCAGACTCTCGGTTGGGCCTGCGTTTTGTGCCCTTCCCAGAACCGAGCAGCTCAGGTGATGAGGTGTTTGGCGCGCGCAATTGCTGCGACTTATCGCCTCCCCGCCGCTCGGTTATCTAGGTGTGCACCGGCGCACCTTCTCAGGCAGATGTTGACCGTCCAGACCCCCAAGAAGTTTTAGTTAGCAAAGAAGCCTGCTTACAGTTTTATAGATAATGTGTCTCTGGGGCTGCGATTGTCCCCTTCTGGCTCTGGCTGCCTATCACCGGAGGGGGATGGTCTGCCGCCGGCTATCTCTGGTCAGGCCTTTGTTCCGTGCGCGGGCCTGGCAGTGTCTTAGGTTAGGGCTGGCTTTTTGAATGGTAGATATCCCACAGTCTGGTTTGCTAGCCCAAATTATTTCGCTCAGATAGCGCTCGGGGTATTCAGGCCAGATCCTTGCGATGCAGCCCGTGCCGCGCCTCCCTGCCCAGCCTCCGCTTGCTAATGGCAGATGCAGGCATCTGCGCTGCTTCTCCGCTGGGGGAGTTACCGTAGGGCTTGCAATGTGTGGGTTTTAATTGTTTATTTATTTTTCCTCCCTGTTATGTTGCCCTCTGTGCTTCCAAGGCTCGGCACAGATTCGGCAGTGAGAAGGTTTCCTGGTGTTTGGAAACTTCTCTCTTTTTAAGACTCCCTTCCCAGGACGGAACTCCGTCCCTCCCTCTTTTGTCTCTTTTTTTTGTCTTTTGTATTTTTTCCTACCTCCTTTCGAAGACTTGGGTTGCTTTTCTGGGTGCCTGATGTCCTCTGCCGGCATTCAGAAGTTGTTTTGTGGAATTTACTTGGCGTTTAAATGTTCTTTTGATGAATTTGTGGGGGAGAAAGTGTTCTCCCCATCCTACTCCTCTGCCATCTTAGCTCCTCCCCCGAATTTTAAGCATTTTACCACATCTCATTTATCTAATTCTTTATCATTGGACATTTGTTTACTTCTAAGTTTTTGCTATTTAAATAATATTGTGATAAATTTCTCTGGACATTTCTCCATATGTAAAAATTTTTCCCAAGATGTATGTATAGCAGTGAATGTAGCAGTTTTTAGAACTTTCCAATTTACTAGATAACCCTAAATTATCCTTCTAAGTACTGATACCAATCTACAACTTTCATTCTCATCAACGCTTGATAATGTTATTTATCTAAACCATTCTAAAAGAGTCTATCTCATAGATAGAAAGTGGTGACATTTTTTGTTTCACTTATAATCCCCTGGTTGCTAATGAATTTGACATCTTTTCATAAGACTGTTGGTAGTATTGTGTAGTGAAGTCAGCCTGGAGTCAGACTTCTGTATTCTAACCTCAGCTAACCCTTTACTAACTCCGTGATGATGGGCAAGTTACCTAACTTCTGTGAGTTTCAGTTTCCTCATCTGTTAATGGGAAGAATATATTATAGATCTCAGAGGGGTGTTGGAGGATTAAATGAGATAATACATGTACAGCATTTAGCATAATAAAAAATAGTAAGTGTTCAATAAATACAAGATATGTTTGCCTTTTCTTATTTATAGTTTATTAAATATTTTGGCTATTGTTCTTGCTCTATTACATGCACTGAAAATATCTTCTTGGGCACTTTCATGGAGGTTCAGTGACTGGACCTCTGTACTCTACTGCAGGCAGCCTGGGTCCCATTCCTGGTGGAGGAACTAGATTCCACAGATCACAATTAAGAGTTCACATGCCTAAGACCTGGCACAGCCAAATGTATAAAAATTGAAAAAAAGAAAAGAAAACATCTTGTCTGAGTCTATTACTTGTTTTCATTATTGCAAAAGTAGTATATATGTATTCTTAAAACTTTGCATTTATAAATACAAACAAAAAACTGTTACCTTAGATTTGGAGATAACTACAATTAACATTTATTTATTTTCTGCTTCTTTTGTATTTTCTAAATTATGAAAGTATGATAACACACTTATAGGAGACTTGGAAAATACAGAACAAAGTTACATATATTTCCACTATATATTACAATCATTTTAAAGTAGATAAATTAAAATTTTTACTTGGAATAAATAACAAGCTGTCAAAAGTTAATAGAATGAATACACAAAGAAGTAGAAGGATATAGCAGACCTGAATATCACTATGAGCCAATTCAACATGATTAAGATTTAAACAATTTTCACACAACAGCAGGATACAAATTCTATTCAAGTTCCCTTAGACTAAACTAGGAGATACTGGAACATATCCAGGGACATAAAACAAGGTACAAGCATTTCATGGTCTACAGGTATAGAAATTATACAGAGTCTGTTCTCTTATCACTATGGAACTATGTTAGAAATCAATATCAAAAGATATTTGAAAATAACCCACATAATTTCAAGGGCAATGTGACACTTACCAATAGAGATCTTTGACTTAGCCATTGAAAGCTTCCATAAAGTTAAAAGTTTGAAAAAACATAAAGGGTGATTGCAAAGAAGAAACCATTTAAATAAGAAATTAATATAAAAATGAGAAATTAATACTAAAGGTACTTTTAAAACATGTATTTGAAACTTAAATGTCTGCATTTAAAAGTTATATATATCTAAGAAACCATAATAAGAAAATTTAGAGATATTTGTAAGAAAAACAAAATGAAAAGAGAATTTATCAGAATTTGTTGCATGCAGCTGAAGCTACTCAATGCAACTAAATACAATGTGAAATCTTGAATAAGATATGAAAACAAACAATGAACACTAGCATAAAATTTCATGCCATGTGAATAAAGTCTGTACTTTAGTTAATAATACTGTATCACATGTTAATTTCCTGTTTTTTTAAACTTTATTTATTTTAATTGGAGGCTAATTACTTTACAATATTGTAGTGGTTTTTCCCATACATTGATATGAATCAGCCCTGGGTGTATATGTGTCCCCCATTCTGAACCCCCCTCTCACCTCCCTCCCCATCCCATCCCTCTGGGTCATTGCACTGCACCAGCCCTGAGCCCCCTGTCTCATGCATCGAATCTGGACTGGCGATCCATTTCACATATGGTAATATACATGTTTCAATGCCATTCTCTCAAATCATTCCACCCTCACCTTCTCCCACAGAGTCCAAAAGTCTGTTCTTTACATGTGTGTCTCTTTTGCTGTCTTGCATATAGGGTCATAATTACCATCTTTCTAAATTCCATATATATGCCTTAATACACTGTATTATTGCTTTTCTTTCTAACTTACTTCACTCTGTATAATAGGCTCCAGTTTTATCCACTTCATTAGAACTGATTCAAATTCATTATTTTTAATAGCTGAGTAATATTTGAATGCAGAGTTCCAAAGAATAGCAAGGAGAGATAAGAAAGCCTTTCTCAGTGATCAATGCAAAGAAATAGAGGAAAACAACAGAATGGGAAAGACTAGAGATCTCTTCAAGAAAATTAGAGATACCAAGGGAACATTTCATGCAAAGATGAGCTCAACAAAAGACAGAAATGGTAGGGACCTAACAGAAGCAGAAGATATTAAGAAGAGATGGCAAGAATACACAGAAGAACTGTACAAAAAAGATCTTCACGACCCAGATACAATGGTGTGATCACTCACATAGAGCCAGACATCCTGGAATGTGAAGTCAAGTGGGCCTTAGAAAGCATCACTACGAACGAAGCTAGTGGAGGTGATGGAATTCCAGTTGAGCTATTTCAAATCCTGAAAGATGATGCTGTGAAAGTGCTGCACTCAATATGCCAGCAAATTTGGAAAACTCAGCAGTGGCCACAGGACTGGAAAAGGTCAGTTTTCATTCCAATCCCAAAGAAAGGCAATGCAAAGAATGCTCAAACTACTGCACAATTGCACTCATCTCACATGCTAGTAAAGTAATGCTCACAATTCTCCAAGCCAGGCTTCAGCAATACGTGAACCGTGAACTTCCAGATGTTCAAGCTGGTTTTAGAAAAGGCAGAGGAACCAGAGATCAAATTGCCAACATCCGCTGGATCATAGAAAAAGCAAGAGAGTTCCAGAAACACATCTATTTCTGCTTTATTGACTATGACAAAGCCTTTGACTGTGTGGATCACAATAACTGCGGAAAATTCTGAAAGAGATGGGAACACCAGACCACCTGCCCTGCCTCTTGAGAAATCTGTATGCAGGTCAGAAAACAACAGTTAGAACTGGACATGGAACAACAGACTGGTTCCAAATAGGAAAAGGAGTACATCAAGGCTGTATATTGTCACCCTGCTTATTTAACTTATATGCAGAGTACATCTTGAGAAATGCTGGGCTGGAGGAAGCACAAGCTGGGATCAAGATTGCTGGGAGAAATATCAATTACCTCAGATATGCAGATGACACCACCGTTATGACAGGAAGAGAAGAGGAACTAAAGAGCCTCTTGATGAAAGTGAAAGAGGGGAGTGAAAAATTTGGCTTAAAGCTCAACATTCAGAAAACTAAGATCATGGCATCTGGTCCCATCACTTCATGGCAAATAGATGGGGAAACAGTGGAAACAGTGTCAAACTTTATTTTGGGGGGCTCCAAAATCACTGCAGACGGTGACTGAAGCCATGAAATTAAAAGACACTTACTCCTTGGAAGGAAAGTTATGACCAACCTAGATAGCATATTCAAAAGCAGAGACATTACTTTGCCAACAAAGGTCCGTCTAGACAAGGCTATGTTTTTCCAGTGGTCATGTATGGATGTGAGAGTTGGACTATAAAGAAAGCTGAGCACTGAAGAATTGATGTTTTTGAACTGTGGTGTTGGAGAAGACTCTTGAGAGTCCCTTGGACTGCAAGGAGATTCAACCAGTCCATCCTAAAGGAGATCAGTCCTGGCTGTTCATTGGAAGGACTGATGTTGAAGCTGAAACTCCAATACTTTGGCCACCTGATGTGAAGAGCTGACTCATTTGAAAAAGACCCTGATGCTGGGAGGGATTGGGGGCAGGAGGAGAAGGGGATGACAGAGGATAAGATGTTTGGATGGCTTCATCGACTCGATGGACATGGGTTTGGGTGGACTCTGGGAGTTGGTGATGGACAGGGAGGCCTGGTGTGCTGCGGTTCATGGGGTCGCAAAGAGTCGGACAAGACTGAGCGACTGAACTGAACTGTATATTCCGTTCAGTATATGTGCCACGGCTTTGTTATCCATTCATCTGCTGGTGGACATCTAGGTTGCTTCCATGTCCTGGCTATTGTAAACAGTGCTGTGATGAACATTGTGGTACACATGTCTCTTTCAATTCTGGTTTCCTCGGTGTGTATGTCCAGTAGTGGGATTGCTGGGTCATATGACAGTTCTGTTTCCAGTTTTTTAAGGAATCTCCACACTGCTCTCCATAGTGGCTGTACTACTTTGTAGTCCCACCAACATTGTAAGAGAGTTCCCTTTTCTCCACACCCTCTCTGGCATTTATTGTTTGTAAACTTTTTGATAGCAGCCATTCTGCCCGGCATGAGATGGTACCTCATTGTGGTTTTGATTTGCATTTCTCTGATAATGAGTAATGTTGAACATCTTTTCAAGTGTTTGTTAGCCATCTGTATGTTTGGAGAAATGTCTGTTTAGTTCTTTGGCACATTTTTTGGTTGGGTCATTTATTTTTCTGGAATTGAGCTGCATGAGCTGCCTATATATTTTTGAGATTAATTCTTTGTCAGCTGCTTCATTTGCTATTATTTTCTCCTATTCTGAAGGTTGTATTTTCACCTTGCTTATAGTTACCTTCATTGTGCAAAAGCTTTTAAGTTTAATTAGGTCCCATTTGTTTACTTTTGCTTTTATTTCCATTACTCTGGGAGGTGGGTTATAGAGGATCCTGCTGTGATTTATGTCAGAGAGTGTTTTGCTTATGTTTTCCTCTAGGAGTTTTATAGTTTCTGGTCTTACATTTAGATCTTTCATCCATTTTGAGTTTATTTTTGTGTATGGTGTTAGAAAGTGTTCTAGTTTCATTCTTTTACAAGTGGTTGACCAGTTTTCCCAGCACCACTTGTTAAAGACATTGTCTTTTCTCCATTGCATATTCTTGCTTTCTCTGTCAAAGATAACATGTCCATAGGTGCATGGATTTATCTCTGGGCTTTCTATTTTGTTCCATTGATCTATATTTCTGTCTTTGTGTCAGTACCATACTGTCTTAATGACTGTAACTTTGTAGTATAGTCTGAAATCAGGTAGGTTGATTCCTCTAGTTCCATTCTTCTTAAGATTGCTTTGACTATTGGAGGTTTTTTGTATTTCCATACAAATTGTGAAATTATTTGTTCTAGTTCTCTGAAAAATACTGTTGGTAGCTTGATAAGGTGGAGAAGGCAATGGCACCCCACTCCAGTACTCTTGCCTGGAAAATCCCATGGATGGAGGAGCCTGGTGGGCTGTAGTCCATGGGGTCGCTAAGAGTCAGACACGACTGAAGCAACTTAGCAGCAGCAGCAGCAGCAGCAGCTTGATAAGGATTGCTTTGAATCTATAGATTGCTTTGGGTAGTATACTTACTTTTATTATATTGATTCTTCCAATCCATGAACATGGTATATTTCTCCATGTATTTGTGTCATCTTTGATTTATTTCATCAGTGTTTTATAGTTTTCTATATATAGATCTTTTGTTTCTTTAGGTAGATTTATTCCTAAGTATTTTATTCTTTTCTTCGCAATGGTGAATGGAATTGTTTCCTTAATTTCTCTTTCTGTTTTCTCATTGTTAGTGTATAGGAATGCAAGGGATTTCTGTGTGTTAATTTTATATCCTGCAACTTTACTATATTCATTGATTAGCTCTAGTAATTTTCTGGTGGTGTCTTTAGGGGTTTCTATGTAGAGGATCATGTCATCTGCAAACAGTGAGAGTTTTACTTCTTCTTATCCAGTCTGGATTCCTTTTATTTCTTTTTCTTCTCTGATTGCTGTGGCCAAAACTTCCAAAACTATGTTGAATAGTAGTGGTGAGAGTGGGCACCCTTGTCTTGTTCCTGACTTTAGGAGAAATGCTTTCAATTTTTCACCATTGAGGATAATGTTTGCTGTGGGTTTGTCATATATGGCTTTTATTATATTGAGGTATGTTCTTTCTATGCCTGCTTTCTGGAGGGTTTTTTATCATAAATGGATGTTGAACTTTGTCAAAGGCTTTCTCTGCATCTATTGAGATAATCATATGGTTTTTATCTTTCAATTTGTTAATGTGGTGTATTGCACTGATTTGTGAATATTGAAGAATCCTTGAATCCCTGGGATAAAGCCCACTTGGTCATGATGTATGATCTTTTTAATACGTTGTTGGATTCTGATTGCTAGAATTTTGTTAAGGATTTTTGCATCTATGTTCATCAGTGATATTGGCCTGTAGTTTTCTTTTTTGTGTGGCATCTTTGTCTGGTCTTGGTATTAGGGTGATGGTGGCCTCATAGAATGAGTTTGGCAGTTTACCTTCCTCTACAATTTTCTGGAAGAGTTTGAGTAGGATAGGTGTTAGCTCTTCTCTGAATTTTTGGTAGAATTCAGCTGTGAAGACATCTGGTCCTGGGCTTTTGTTTGAAGATTTTTTTATTACAGTTTCGATTTCTGTGCTTGTGATGGGTCTGTTAAGATTTTCTATTTCTTACGGGTTCAGTTTTGGAAGGTTATACTTTTCTAAGAATTCATCCATTTGAGATCAGCCCCACGGAGAAGACACACAGCACACCTGAGATGGCCCTTTTGCAGCGCACCCAGGAAATCAAGCAGCTGGGACTGGGGAGGTGATAAGACACACTGTACACCTGGAATAGTGAGCTCAACAAACATCTGGTCGCCTGAGCTCCTCAGACCTGGGAAGGGCACAAAATGCAAGCCCAACCGAGTCTGTGTCTTTGTGGAGTACCCAAGAACCTGAACCTGAGCAGCTTAGACCTGGGAAGAGCACGCAACCCAGGGCCCGCTTTGGACAGTTTCCCTTCAGAGTAACATGGAGCCTGAGCAGTGTAGAGGGGGAAAGCACAGGCACCGTGAGCTGGGGCAAACCCAGTGTGGTCCATACTCTGCAAGTAGTCCCCACACACACTAGTGATATTTGTTTGTAGTGTTCCTCCCTCCCCACAGCACAACTGAACAAGTGAGCTTAAATAAGTGATCACCTTCGCCTCCTTATGTCAGGGTGGAAATTAGACACTGAAGAGACTTGCAAACAGAGGAAGCCAAAATAAACAAAGAAGAGGGAGACGCTCTGGAAGTGACAGGTACAACAGATTAAAACCCTATAGTTAGCATTGACTGTTTTTTTATTTTTACAACATAGTATTTCTTTATATTTTCAGAATGGGATCAGAAGTGTCAAGCCTCATTCAAATTTGTTTTTTAAAAATCACTAAGATAAAAAGCTTTCTAGACTTTTAGCAGTAATGCATGCATGCTCAATCACTCAGTTGTGTGTGACTCTTAACAGCCCTATGGACTGCAGCCAGCGGGGCTCCTCTGTCCATGGGATTCTCCAGGCAAGAATACTGGAGTGGGTTGCCATGCCCTTTGCCATTAGCAGTAATGCTAGATGCCAGAATAAATGGAGCTACATCAAAGTATTGAGAGAATATAAATTAGAAATCTAGCATTCTATTCATCTTAGTCAAACAAATGAAATCAAAAAGTCATAAAACTTTTAGCCAGGCAAAAATTCATAAGTTTTCTAAAATATATATTGAATGTATATGTTTAATTAATATTTAATATTAATTATTATTGAATTTAATATTAGTTAATAGTAAATGTACTATTTAGTAATATATGTATATAATAGCTTTTATACTACACTTGGTAAAGGTTTGAGAAAGAACAACAAAAAATAAGAGAGAAATTAGGAAACATAAACTAAATGAAATGGGAGTACTGAATATGAAATAGAAAAAAGTGAAACAAACTAGATAAAAGTGAAAGATATATAGTTCAGTAGTTTTTAAACATGGCTGCTCATTAGAATCACATCTGGAGCTTTGGAGAAAGAAAACAATACCTGGGCATTTGTATTTTTCAAAAAATTCCAAGATAATTTTAATGTGCATCTGAATTTTAAAAAGTGATTACAGGTTTTTCTATTAAATGGTAGTTTTAATGATATAGAATTCTATTATCTTCTGTTGACCAATTATGATACAATTGTATTAAAATGAATAATAGTTACACGGGGCTTTTCCTGGTGGCTAAGAAGGTAAAGAATCTGCCCACAAAGTGGGAGGCCTTGATTCGATCCTGGGGTTCAGAAGATCCCCTGGAAAAGGGAATGGCTACGCACTCCAGTATTCTTGCCTGGAGAATTCCATGGACTGAGGGGACTGGTGGACTACAGCCCACAGGGTCACAATGAGTTGGACACAACTGAGCATCTAAAACACAAATCCAATCACAATAGCAAAAGAGGTTTATCAGTTCTCACAATCAATAGCCAGACAAAAAAATAAAAGATAATTACAATTGCAAGCCATAATGGAAACATTATGATTAACCTAACAGTATAAAATAATTACATACAATTTAGGGGTTAAGTAGAGTGATGTGGTAAGTGGAAGTGCATACATACACATATTTTCATCCACCCAGCCAGTCTATGTCTTTTGGTTGGTGCATTTAATCCATTTACATTTAAGATAATTATCAATATGTATGATCCTATAGACATGAATTTGAACAAACTCTGGGAGATAGTGAAGGACAGGGAAGCCTGGCATGTTGCAGTCCATGGGATCTCAAAGAGTCGGACACAAGTTAGTGACTTTTATTTTTTGTAGGTCTTTTTCTTCTCTTGTGTTTCCTGCCTAGGGAAGTTCCTTTAGCATTTGCTATAATGCTGGTTTGGTGGTACTAAATTCTCTTAACTTTTGCTTGTCTGTAAAGCTTTTGATTTTTCCATCAAATCTGAACAAGAGTCTTGCTGGGTAGAATATTCTTGGTTACAGACTCTTCTCTTTCATCACTTTAAATATATTGTGCCATCCCCTTCTGGCCTGTAGAGTTTCGATTGAGAAATCAGCTTATAGCCTTCTGGGTGTTTCCTTGTATGTTATTTGTTGTTTTTCCCTTGTTGCTTTTAATCTTTTATCTTTATCTTTAATTTTGGTCAGTTTGATTATTATCTGTTCAGTGTGTTCCTCCTTGGGTTTATCCTGCCTGGGAATCTCTGTGCTTCCTGGACTTAGCTGAATATTTCCTTTCTCATGTTAGGGAAGTTTTCAGCTATAATCTCTTCACATATTTTCTCAGGTCCTTTCTCTCTTCTCCTTCATGCCTATAATGTGAATGTTGGTATATTTAATGTTGTCCCAGAGTTCTCTTAGGCTGCCTTCACTTTTTTTCAGTCTTCTTTCTGTTTTTCAGCAGTGATTTCCAGCATTCTGTCTTCCAGTCATTTATCTGTTCTTCCACCTCAGTTATTCTACTAATGATTCCTTCTAGTGTATTATTCATCTCTGTTTGTTTGTTTTTTAGTTCTTCTGGGTCTTTGGTAAACATTTCTTGCATCTTCTCCATTGCTTTTCCTAGGTCCTGGATATCTTCACTATAATTATTCTGAATTCTTATTCTGAAAGATTGACTATCTCTACTTCATTTAGTTGATTTTCTGGGATTTTAGCTTGTTCCTAAATCTGGGACATAACCCTCTGTCATTTTCATTTTGATTAACTTTCTGTGATGTGGTTTTCATTAGGCAGCTGCCAGATCGTAGTTCTTCTATAATCAACAATCTTCTACAAGCTTCTTAGCCTCATTCACCAGAGAGCAGACAGAAAAAGCAAGAAGAACTACAGTTAAAATTTCAAGGTCTAATTTTATTAATTGCTTTCATTAATATTTTTGAAGAAACATAACACAATTCTTAGACAATTTATTATTTGTTTCCATAATTTTTAAAATTGAGTTACACAATATATATTCTTCTGTAGCTTTTATTTTTTTCACTCAATATAGGTTTTACTATTTTTTCCATGTTCATTATTTTCACTCCTGAGAAGTATTCCTTTCATTTTTTTTTGATGAATAGAATAATGACTTTGAACAAACCGAATTCTTAATGAACTCATGAGTCTTTTCCTTATGATTTTTCTTAGATGAACATTCATCAGAGGCTTCATTGGGCTGCAAGAAGGAAGGCTGGAGTGATGGACGAGATTCAGGGCAAGAAGGATTTTGGCATCTGAACTAAGGAGTTGAGATTAAATTCCACACGTGGGAACCAATGAGGCCTCTAGGACAGGGGGAACAAAATCAGAGCTGCAGATTAGAAAGATGGCTACAGCCACCATGTGAATGTCACAGAACTGGAAACCCTTGTTCCTTGAGGTAGACAGCTTGGGAGAGGGCTTTTCAGGCTGGTCCAGTGGAATGTGAGGAAAGAAACAGCCCTCCAGAGGTGTGAGGAGTCCCCTGGGCTGGCGCTTCCCTTTGCAGCAGGTAAAGGCCTTCAGCCCTGAGGGTCTCAGAGGGAACTGAAGTCAGAATTACCTGGACATGGATGCCATGAAACCCTGAGCTCCCCTTGAGTGGAAGAGGGGATGGCCTGGGCAGTGTTGCAATGGACTCTGTTCTGGGGTCAGGATCAGGAAAGTGGGAAACAGGAGAGAGACCGTCACCCAGGAGGAAACGCTCAGCACTCTGTGTGGTCACAGGCATGACCAGTAAGGAGGAGAGGGAAGAGACTTCATCTGGGGAGTACAGAGTGCAGCTGGGGCTAGAATGAGACAAGTGGCCCAGCCTAAGCAGCCTGCTGTCCCAGAAGCTAACCTCTTGGGCTCCACTCTCATCAGCTCTCCCCTGTTGGCTCCCAGCTTTCACCTCAAGTCCCAGTCTGGCTCATGTGAGGAAATACCTGGCCTAGAAACAAATGTAACTCCAGTTCCCCTGGGATGTGTGTGGGCAGGGGACTTTCTCATGCTCAGGAAGGATGGAGCCTGAATTTTCTTCTGCCCTTTAGGCAGGACTGAACTCCTCCCTACCCCTTGGTCAGAGACATCACAAAGGACGCTTCAAAAGGTTTCACCACTGCCTCATTCACAATTGCAGGAGGCAAGTCCTTCCTGTTACCTGTCTGAGGTCCTTGGTGCTACAGACCTTGTGAAGTGAGGGGTCACACTGGGAGTCTGGTCTCTTCTCTCCTTTCTGAGAAGTGCTTCTCACCAAATACTTGAAATGACAGAACACACCCTCACGGGGCTGAAACCCAAGAGGCACTGGGTAGTTTCAACCCTTCATGGGTACTGTTATTTACTAGATACAAAAAAATGTACCATGTCCCACATCAAATATAATTAATATATCACTTCTGATATGATTATCTGTGGGTTTAATGAGTTGCCACGGACTAACTGATAAAATGTTGTATTTAATAGCGAACCGCTTTTTATTCTGTGGGGTCCCTGTCTTTGAGTCGATAATATCTTTTATGACTCTAATATGTCTGTAGACTAAAGTTTTAGGGCCCTAGAAAATTTTCCTACAGTTTTTAATGGATAAAACAGCCCTTGGGATGCACCCTGGCAGAAGGAGAGGACAATTTCATGGCCTTCATCACCCTACACCTCCCAGGGGGCCTCATTTTTTTTTTCCTGTGAAAGGAGGAGCAGCTGACAAAAGATCCATCCCTCAGGGTCCTTCCTGAGTTCCCAAGCATGCCTCCTTTCCAGCATCCACACTCCTGTCCCAGGTGAGCTTTTCGTTCGCCCTGCCTTCCCTGGGCCTGCCGAAGGGCCTAGTCTGAGCAGGGGCGATGCTACTGAGTGGGAGCCTGGGGCTTCCTCCCCAGCAGGAAAGGACTGCAGGAACTTAGCTCCTGGCTAGAGTCCTGGGGCCACATGTCACCCAGGAGTGGTCCCCTGAGACTAAGGGAGCTTTGCCCACAGCTCCCTTCCCTATATGGTTTATAATCTCAGGACAGCAGTGCCCACAAACATTCTGGGGAGCAAGCCAGGCTGCAACTGCCCCCCACCCCCAGATTTGCAGGAAGCTCCAGGTTGGACCTGGCCCATTGTTCCTGCTCACCTTGCTTTCTCTCCCCACATCTATGTGAGTATCTCCTTGGCTGAGTCTGTCTCTTTCTCTCTTTACATCTATCTATTCCTTCCTCTGTCTCTGGGTCTATTATTATCTCTCTCTCTCTTTCTGCCTCTCCTTCTCTTTCTTACTTTCCATCCCTCTCCATGTGTCTCCTTCTGTCTCTTTTTCTGTTTGCTGTCTCCGGGCTTCTCTGCCTCCAAAGATTTCATTCATCTCTCTGATCCTCTTTCTGAGTGTGTAGCTCTAGTATTCTGCCTGACTGGATCTTTCTTTTTTTCTGGCCTCTTGACATCAGTTTACTGCTTGCTGTGCCACTGGATTTGCCTGTAGCTCAGTCGTCTCCAGCCTCCCTGCTTCTCTCCTCTTCTCCTCGCTCTGTACCTGCCTCTTTGACTCACAGGGATTGTCCCTGCAGGGTTTCTCTGGGTCTCCCCCTCGAACCCAGTTCTCTGCCCTCATTCTCTGCTGTCTGTGTATCTCCCTCACCTTCTGGCTCCCTCTGCTTCCACCCTTCTGTTCAGCTCTCGCTTGCCTGCAGTCACCCCATCTTCTTGCTCTTGCCCTCCCTTCCATCTCCTTCTCTGTCCCTGGGAGACTTGCCCCTGCCTCTCTCCACCTGCCCTGTAGATTGCCTGTCTCTCTTTTCCCCTGTCTGGCCTCTGCAGGCTCTTTATTGCTCCAGTTGCCCTCCTCTGCCCTCTGGTGCCTTTTTCTCGCAGGCCTGTCTCACACACCACCTTCCCAGCTTTTCTAATATTCCCTCCTGTGTTCTTCCTTGTCTCCCTGTATCTTTCTTCATCTGTTTCTTCACCATGTTTTATCCCCCTGACTCTCCAACCGGGTCTCCATGTCTTTTGCCCCTTTCCTCTAGTCTTTTTACTTCTTCTTTCACAAAGAGAAGAAGGAACAATCTCCAACCTTTTTCCTCCTGCTGAGCCCCCTCCTTCTCCTCCCACTGATGTCAATTATACCCCCAGCATTAATTTTCCTCTCTCCCTGTCTGTAGCCCACTTGCAGATTCTGGTTCTCTGTGCCTCTCTCCACCTTCTTCCCAATTGTGTTTGTGTCTCTCCCTCCCTTCGGGGCCTCTCTATCTGTCCCCATTATTCTCTATGCTTTTGTTTCTTTCTAGTTTTGTCTGTTTATTGGACATGACTGAGTGACAGAGCATGCACACACTGAGCATGCCCTGGGTCATTTTTAGTCCCTGCAGGCCTGTGATGATGCTGGAGGAGGGTATGGGCAGGGAGAGCTGGAGAAAGGGGAAGGGAGGAAAAACATACCTTCAGAACTTGACAGAACCATGTATTATTGCAATGAACCTCCTGTTTTATTTCACAGATGAGAAACAATTACTTGCTCAGAGTGACAGCAGTAAACAGCAAAAGTGAAAATTCAAAACTACTTTGAGTCTTTTGTCTCCTAGCTGGTGCTGCAAGAGAGTCGGTATTTGAATAAAAGATAAGTATAAGGGTCCAAAATTAAAACAAAAACAAATTTTCTGTGATTTCTATTACATCCTAACAAGAAGCCAAGGCTGGCATCTCTAGACCCAGATCCAGCCAATTTGGAATCTGGAGGTTTATCCCTACAAGGACTTGGCAATCACATGATTCATTTCTATTTTTTCATTGGTCACGGGTCATTATCACACCTGGAGTGGCAGGGTCAGAACCTAAGGTTCAGAGAGTTCAAGCAACTGGCCCTTAAGACACATAATAAGTCAGCCAAGGAAAGTAAAGGTAGAACCCAGTCCCCAGGCTCTACTTAGGGCAAAGACACAAACTCATCAAAGGTCAAGGTGTCCTTGGAGGGCAGAGTCCTGTCAGTCACATCTCCTCCACCCTCACCCTGAAAGGACAAGCTGGAGGTAAAAACTGGGCAGTTTCTCACCAACCGGGACCTGTTCAGTTACCTCTCTCTTAGGACCTATTTCCTATTCAAAACACTTTTATCTTAAGCAGTAAATGTACTTGCATTGAGCTATATAAGCTGATTCCCAAGTGTAACTCAATGGAGGAGATGAGCTCAGACAAAAGGAGAAGCTTTTCCTTCCATCCTCTTCCAATCTTGTCTAGGTCCAGCACGTCTTTCCCCATCTCTGATCTTTCACTCATATCCACCCTTTTACCTAGCTAGTCTGAACAGAGAATTTAAATCCCTATATATTCCATCTTCACAGTATCACTGGGGGCTTCCCTGGTGGCCCAGTGGTTAAGACTGTGCCTTCCAATGCAACTCTCTCCCCACATGTCTCATTTTTCCCTAGGTAAAATTCTTAATTGTGAAGTTATATACTGTCAGTCATTTATTTCCCATATGAATTTTCATATCAATATACAAGAATGTCTCCTTTACTATAAACTGGATGCCAGGCATTATCATTTTAAAAGAATTTTTTGCCAATGTATAGGTTTGAGGCTTTTTCACTGATGCGGTTTTTTTGTTGTTGTTTTGTTTTAAATTTTATTTTATTTTTAAACTTTACAATATTGTATTAGCTCCGCCAAACATCGAAATGAATCCGCCACAGGTACACCCGTGCCCCCCATCCTGAACCCTCCTCCCTCCCCCCTCCCCACACCCTCCCCCTGGGTCGTCCCAGTGCACCAGCCCCAAGCATCCAGTATCGTGCATCGAACCTGGACTGGCGACTCGTTTCATACATGATATTATACATGTTTTAATGCCATTCTCCCAAATCTCCCCACCCTCTCCCTCTCCCACAGAGTACATAAGACTGATCTATACATCAGTGTCTCTTTTGCTGTCTCGTACACAGGGTTATTGTTACCATCTTTCTAAATTCCATATATATGTGTTAGTATACTGTATTGGTGTTTTTCTTTCTGGCTTACTTCACTCTGTATAATAGGCTCCAGTTTCATCCACCTCATTAGAACTGATTCAAATGTATTCTTTTAATGGCTGAGTAATACTCCATTGTGTATATGTACCACTGCTTTCTTATCCATTCATCTGCTGATGGGCATCTAGGTTGCTTCCATGTCCTGGCTATTATAAACAGTGCTGCGATGAACAGTGGGGTACACGTGTCTCTTTCCCTTCTGGTTTCCTCGGTGTGTATGCCCAGCAGTGGGATTGCTGGATCATAAGGCAGTTCTATTTCCAGTTTTTTAAGGAATCTCCACACTGTTCTCCATAGTGGCTGTACTAGTTTGCATTCCCACCAACAGTGTAAGAGGGTTCCCTTTTCTCCACACCCTCTCCAGCATTTATTGCTTGTAGACTTTTGGATCGCAGCCATTCTGACTGGTGTGAAATAGTACCTCATAGTGGTTTTGATTTGCATTTCTCTAATAATGAGTGATGTTGAGCATCTTTTCATGTGTTTGTTAGCCATCTGTATGTCTTCTTTGGAGAAATGTCTATTTAGTTCTTTGGCCCATTTTTTGATTGGGTCATTTATTTTTCTGGAGTTGAGCTGTAGGAGTTGCTTGTATATTCTCGAGATTAGTTGCTTGTCAGTTGCTTCATTTGCTATTATTTTCTCCCATTCTGAAGGCTGCCTTTTCACCTTGCTAATTGTTTCCTTTGATGTGCAGAAGCTTTTAAGGTTAATTAGGTCCCATTTGTTTATTTCTGCTTTTATTCCCAATATTCTGGGAGGTGGGTCATAGAGGATCCTGCTGTGATGTATGTCGGAGAGTGTTTTGCCTATATTCTCCTCTAGGAGTTTTATAGTTTCTGGTCTTACGTTTAGATCTTTAATCCATTTTGAATTTGGTGTTAGAAAGTGTTCTAGTTTCATTCTTTTACAAGTGGTTGACCAGAGTTCCCAGCACCACTTGTTAAAGAGATTGTCTTTAATCCATTGTATATTCTTACCTCCTTTGTCAAAGATAAGGTGTCCATATGTGCGTGGATTTATCTCTGGGCTTTCTATTTTGTTCCATTGATCTAATATTTCTGTCTTTGTGCCAGTACCATGCTATCTTGATAACTGTGGCTTTGTAGTAGAGCCTGAAGTCAGATAGGTTGATTCCGCCAGTTCCATTCTTCTTTCTCAAGATAGCTTTGGCTATTTGAGGTTTTTTGTATTTCCATACAAATTGTGAAATTATTTGTTCTAGCTCTGTGAAGAATACTGTTGGTAGCTTGATAGGGATTGCATTGAATCTATAACTTGCTTTGGGTAGTATACTCATTTTCACTATATTGACTTCTTCCAATCCATGAACATGGTATATTTCTCCATCTATTAGTGTCCTCTTTGATTTCTTTCACCAGTGTTTTATAGTTTTCTATATATAGGTCTTTAGTTTCTTTAGGTAGATATATTCCTAAGTATTTTATTCTTTCCGTTGCAATGGTGAATGGAATTGTTTCCTTAATTTCTCTTTCTGTTTTCTCATTATTAGTGTATAGGAATGCAAGGGATTTCTGTGTGTTGATTTTATATCCTGCAACTTTACTATAGTCATTGATTAGTTCTAGTAATTTTCTGGTGGAGTCTTTAGGGTTTTCTATGTAGAGCATCATGTCATCTGCAAATAGTGAGAGTTTTACTTCTTCTTTTCCAATATGGATTCCTTTTATTTCTTTTTCTGCTCTGATTGCTGTGGCCAAAACTTCCAAAACTATGTTGAATAGTAATGGTGAAAGTGGGCACCCTTGTCTTGTTCCTGACTTTAGAGGAAATAAATGCTTTCAATTTTTCACCATTGAGGATAATGTTTGCTGTGGGTTTGTCATATATAGCTTTTATTATGTTGAGGTATGTTCCTTCTATTCCTGCTTTCTGGAGAGTTTTTCTCATAAATGGATGTTGAATTCTGTCAAAGGCTTTCTCTGCATCTATTGAGATAATCATATGGTTTTTATTTTTCAATTTGTTAATGTGGTGTATTACGTTGATTGATTTGCAGATATTGAAGAATCCTTGCATTCCTGGGATAAAGCCCACTTGGTCATGGTGTATGATCTTTTTAATGTGTTGTTGGATTCTGATTGCTAGAATTTTGTTCAGGATTTTTGCATCTATGTTCATCAGTGATATTGGCCTGCAGTTTTCTTTTTTTGTGGCATCTTTGTCAGGTTTTGGTATTAGGGTGATGGTGGCCTCATAGAATGAGTTTCGAAGTTTATCTTCCTCTGCAATTTTCTGGAAGAGTTTGAGCAGGATAGGTGTTAGCTCTTCTCTAAATTTTTGGTAGAATTCAGCTGTGAAGCCGTCTGGACCTGAGCTTTTGTTTGCTGGAAGATTTTTGATTATAGTTTCAATTTCCATGCTGGTGATGGGCCTGTTAAGATTTTCTATTTCTTCCTGGTCCAGTTTTGTAATGTTGTACTTTTCTAAGAATTTGTCCATTTCTTCCACGTTGTCCATTTTATTGGCATATAATTGTTGATAGTAGTCTCTTATGATCCTTTGTATTTCTGTGTTGTCTGTTGTGATCTCTCCATTTTCATTTCTAATTTTATTGATTTGATTTTTCTCCCTTTGTTTCTTGATGAGTCTGGCTAATTGTTTGTCAATTTTATTTATCCTTTCAAAGAACCAGCTTTTGGAACAGGCAGTCTTTAAACTTTTGTGAGTTCATTATCCATGAATCTCTTCTTTCGTGAATCGATTATTCATGTCTCAATTTTGGTTATTAGTCTTTTCTTTATGAAGAAATGACCTTTATATTCTAATCATTTTAATAACTTGTAAGCCACATTGTTGTTAATGTTCAGTCACTAAGTCATGTCCAACTCTTTGCAACTCTGTAAATGGCAGCATGACAGGCTTCCCTGTCCTTCCCTGTCTCCTGGAGTTTACTCAAATTCGTGTCCATTGAGTCAGTGATGCCACCCAACCATCTCATCCTCTGTCATCTCCTTCTCCTCCTGCCCTCAATCTTTCTCAGCGTTAGGGCCTTTTGCAATGAGTTGGCTCTTCGCACCAGGTGGGCAAAGTATTGGAGCTTCAGCTTCAGCATGAGTCCTTCCAATGAATATTCAGGGTTGTTTTCCCTTAGGATTGACTGGTTTGATCTACCTGCTGTCCAAGAGACTCTCAAACGTCTTCTGCAGCACCAAAATTCAAAAGCTTCAAGTCTTTGGCACTCAGCCTTATTTATGGTCCAACTCTTACATCCATAAATGACTACTGGAAAAACCATAGCTTTGCCTATATAGACTTTTGTTGGCAAAGTGATGTTTCTACTTTTTAATATGGCATCTAGGTTTGTCATAACTTTTCTTCCAAGGAGCAAATGTCTTTCAATTTTGTGGCTGCAGTCACCATTTGCATTGATTTTGGAGCCCAGGAAAACAAAATCTGTCACTGCTTCAACTCTTTCCCCATCTATTTGCCATGAAATGATGGGATCAATGCCATGATCTTAGTTTTTTGAATGTTGAGTTTTAAGCCAGCTTTTTCATTCTCCTCTTTCACCCTCATAAAGAGGCTATTTAGTTCCTCTTCACTTTCTGCATTAGAGTGGTGTCATCTGCATGTCTGAGGTCGTTGATAATTCTCCTGGCAATCTTCATTCCAGCTTGTGATTCATTCAGCCCAGGATTTAGCATGAAAGTTCTCTGCAGAGAAGTTAAATAAGCAGACTGACAATATACAGCCTTGATGTACTCCTTTCACAATTTGAAACTAGTCTATTATTCCATGTCTGGTTCTGTTACTTCTTGACCTGCACACAGGTTTATCAGGAAGCAGGTAAGGTGGTCTTGTATTCCCATCTCTTTAAGAATTTTCCACAGTTTGTTGTGATCCACAGAGTCAAAGGCTTTAGTGTTGCCAATGAACCAGAAGTAGATGTTTTTATGAAATTACCTTGCTTTTCCTTGTATCCCACATATACAACTATTATTCTTTTTTAACTTAAATAAAAAATTATTTTTTATATTTATATTGTCAAAGATAGTTATTTTTTCTTTTTTACTTTTCTTCCTTTATTCTTATGCTTAAATGAAAGAATGAAAACACTGAATAGTGGCATTTAAGTAGGGGATTTACAATGAGCATAATGCAATTAAGCATAATGTGGAGAAAGGGAAATTCAGAAAGGACCAACTTTATCTTTACCGTTAAGTAGATCATTTTTCAAACTGTGACCCCCAGCATGTGAAGAACCTGGGAAACTTGTTAGAAATGCAAATTCTCACTTTCCAACCCCATCTTCCAATTCAAATTTCCTTATGACGCAGTAGCAGCATCTGACATGCCTTCCAGGTAATTCTGAAGCACAGTGAAGCTTGAAAGCACTGATTTGGAAGCATTGGATTCATGGCTCATGGCCCAGGTAACAGGAGTAAGGAGAGTCCTACAACAGGGAGACAAGGGGAGATGGGAGGAGATTCCAAGAAGTAGACCAGTCTCCAGTCACCTGCCAGCTGGCTGGGAGCTATATAGGAAGAAGTGCTGCACAGATAACTTAGGAACTATACAGTATTAAATGTTCATTAAAAAAAGAGTTTTCTGTTCTGTACTGCATTATAAATCTTTCCTTTTACCCATACCTTTAGGACAAGTCTTACATATATCATCCTTGTGTTAGTGAGGTTTGGGGACATGATGAAGAAAGAGCATAGGGATGAACCACTGAAAAGTTCAGTACCCACACAAGCAAGGCAGCAAGGTGGGTCAAGGATTCAATGACACCAAGGATTTTAGAGCAAAATGACCTGGGAATCACAAGGAGCCCTCAAAACTACTGAGTAAATAGACAGCAGGTCCGATGAGGAGCTGTGTTGCTTTGTTTAGTTATTAGAGGATAAGGGTCAACGCCAAGAGGCTGAAGGAATTGGAATACGCAGTTGATACTTAAAGGCATCTCTTCCACCATAAAATAAATATTCACCCATGTATTTTTCCAAGATTGTCTTACTATATTATTTTTTGCATTTCACTCTTTAACATACTTAGAATTTATCTTGGTAGATTGCATGAAATCATTTTCCTACTCATATCATTTATAACTCTTCCTTGCCCCCTTGATTTACAATAAATAGTAAGCATTTGGCAAAAACTATGTTGAATCAATGACATAATTAATGAACATCAGTAAAGTTTCGTTCACCAGAAAAAGTCTAACATTAATGATAATCCTAACAGTGATGAAAAGCTTAACCCATTTTATGAGTGTAATAGTTCTAATCCTGATCTTTAAACCAAGGTTTAGAAACCTCTGTTGTCCCAAGAGAAATCATAAAATGGAACGAATACATCTGAGAAAAGCAAAGCTGTCTCTGGAAAGGAAGAGACAGAATTGAACACAGCACACAGCATTTCCTTGACTTGGCCTTCACCATTTCATCACCATGACTGTAACTTAATCCAGAACCAAATGCTGACACCACTCAAACTACTACAGGGACCTCTCCAGTAGTGCTCATCTGCTAGCCCAAACTTCCTGTTAAGAAACATAAATGAAAAAATGAGTGTGAAAGTTCCTTGGTACCAAAACCCAATAAATTACATATCCCTCAAAATCTTTAAACAGGCAGATCACAATGCAGGAGCTTAACCATTCAGCTGTGACAGAATTCATCCTGTTGGGCTTTGCCTCGAACCCCAGGACCAATCCTCTGCTCTTCACCTTCTTTCTAGTCTTTTACCTGCTGATCCTTGTGAGCAACAGCCTCCTCATCACCCTCATTCACCAGGACACACGCCTCCACACGCCCATGTACTTCTTCATCAGTGTCCTCTCCATGCTGGACATGTGCTACACCACCACGACTGTGCCCCAGATGCTCGTGCATATTCTCAGCAAGAAGAGAGCCATCTCTTTTGCTAGATGTGTGGCCCAGATGTACCTCTTCCTCCTCTGTGGGATCACTGAGTCCTGGCTTTTCTCCATCATGTCCGTGGGCAGGTACACGGCCATCTGCCACCCTCTCCGGTATAAGGTCATCGTGAGCCGCTGGGTGTGCCTTCTCATGGTGGGCATCTGTGCAGCCTATGGTGTGCTGGGTGGCCTGACTGATACCTTCTTTGCTATGCGCCTTCCCTACTGTGGCCCTAATGAAATTGACCACTACTTCTGTGAGGTCCCTGCAGTCCTGAAGCTGGCTTGTGCAGACACATCCCTCAATGATTTGGTGGACTTCATCACCGGCTTCAATGTCATTGTGGTCCCACTCTCCCTGATTGTCCTTGTCTATGTCAACATCTTTGCCACCATCATGAAGATCCGCTCAGCCCAGGGGCGGATCAAGGCCTTCTCCACCTGTGCCTCCCACATCACTGTGGTCACCATGTTCGCTATTCCATGCATCATCATGTACATGAGCCCTGGCTCTGACTCCTTGTCAAAGAGTGGCAAGAAAATGGCCCTTTTCTACAACATTGCCACAGCCTTCTTCAACCCTGTCATCTACAGCCTGAGGAATAAGGATGTGAAAAATGCTTTCCTCAAACTGATGGGAAGGGGCAGGGCCCCAGAGTGACACTCTAAAGATGAAGATCTGGGAAGTCTTACAATGCAGAACACAGACTCATCAACTCCTCAAACACACTTTCATGAGACCTGAAGTGATGGTCTTCATATAGCTAACTGTCCATCCTGGGCCTGTGGGAGAGAACAGTGTGCTTTTTCATCAGCATTATGTGTGGTGGTGTGGTTTGAGACAAAGAGGATCCGGGTCTAACACAGTGATCAAGAGCCTGAACTCTAGTGCCAGGCAGACTAGGATGAGAGACTTGGCTTTACCACTCACTAGGCACCTGAATTCTTGCAGCTCATTTAACTTAATTCTAAGGTTTAGATCTCTTCCTCACAAGGAAGTTGTAATGATTAAATGTGATAGTACACTAAAGGTACAGAATTGTCATACAGTAATTTTTTAGCAAATGTTAGTTTTAACTTATAAAATTTTTTACTCAGGGATGAATTACCAACTCTTATATGGCCATGATCTTCCTGGTCTGTGGAAGCGAATGGATCTCTAGAGAGAAAGGGGAAAATGGGTGGTGAAGGGCTGGAGAGAGGAAGAAGGAGAAACTCAGAAACGGTTAAGTGGAGATTCTAAGGTGCAGAAGGGACTTGAGGAGGAGGAAATGAACCTACATAACTCATTCACAAGCTGTGTCAGTTAGATCATCTAGGGTCAATTGAAGTTGTCTGAGAAAGTCGAAATTTCTTTTACCACCATTTTTTTCTGTTCTTTTGTAGTTTTATACTCTTGATTTCCCTTTTCTCTTTGTTTCTACTAATAATAGTGTCCATTTTTGAAAACTATAGCCTCTCTTGGGTAGTCTCAAGGAGAAGGGACTTTGTCCACTCAAGGATGAGAGAAATTGTGTGTGTGTGTGTGGTGGAGGAGGTAAGTACAACCCCTGGATGCAAAAATTAGAGAATTAAGAGAGAGAGGTTAAAGATTCAGTGGGGAGTTTTTGCTCTGTTCTCTCTTGCTTGAAGAGACTTTCCCTGAAACAATGTTTATTTCTCATAGAATCTTTATAGATATGAATCCTTTTTCCCCATGTTTCATAGATCTGCAGGGTTATGTACTGAGCATCACCCATATTTACTGACTGCTAGGTGCCAAGACACTTCAGCACTCATCAAAGCAATTCCCACGAGTTTCTGGAAACTTGTCCCATAAGCTAACATGTTGCTCCCTTGGGTTCATCTTTCCAAGCCTCTTGCTAATATTCATTGCCTATGAAATTTCTTGCAAAATAATCAGCTAGGCTGACCAAAAAATATAACATGAATGTCTGTCCCCTCCATGAGAGGACATGGGCCATGCCAAGGGTGCAGGTTCAAAACATCCCCAATGTATTATACAATTCTACCATCCAGGTGCTAGAGTGTTTTATAAATAATGAAACAAAATTAAAGACAAATAACAACACAGGGCACATAACTGCAACATACATACAGACATATGAATAAAATCATTAACACAGAAGGAGCTTTGACAAACTGGAAAGAAGATATAAACAATCAGGAAAGCAGATAACAGTTCTTTTAAAGAAAAAATCATATAATTAATAAACATATGGGGAAATCACACCACAGTAGGCACCAAAGAAATACAAATAAAACATCAGTGAGATAACACTTGTTCATGTTCAGAAACTGGCAGAGTTTTTAAGACAACATATCAGAGTTTGCCAGTATACAACGAAACATGGATTTCATACATTGCTAGTGGGAGCACAGATTTACCTAAAAGTAATATTCATATTTTGTAAAACCAAGCAATAGTAAGTAGTCTAAGCCCTCAATGTATGGCAGTTAGGACTTTCTCAAATCTTCAGTTCAGTTCAGATTAGTCTCTCAGTCATATCCAACTCTTTGCGAACGCATGGACTGCAACATGCCAGGCCTCCCTGTCCATCACCAAACCCGGAGTCTACCTAAACTCATGTCCACTGAGTCAGTGATGCCATCCAACCATCTCATCCTCTGTCATCCCCTTCTCCACCTGCCCTCAATCCCTCCCAGCATCAGGGTCTTTTCAAATGAGTCAGCTCTTCGCATCAGGTGGCCAAAGTATTGGAGTTTCAGCTTCAGTGTCAGTCCTACCAATGAACACCCATCCTAAAGGACTGATCTCCTTTAGGATGGACTGGTTGGATCTCCTTGCTGTCCAAGGGACTCTCAAGAGTCTTCTCCAACACCACAGTTCAAAAGCATCGATTCTTCAGTGCTCAGCTTTCTTCACATCCAACTCTCACATCCATACATGACCACTGGAAAAACCATAGCCTTCATTAGACGGACCTTTGTTGGCAAAGTAATGTCTCTGCTTTTGAATATGCTATCTAGGTTGGTCATAACTTTCCTTCCAAGGAGTAAGTGTCTTTTAATTTCATGGCTGCAGTCACCATCTGCAGTGATTTTGGAGCCCCCCAAAATAAAGTCTGACACTGTTTCCATTATTTCCCCATCTATTTGCCATGAAGTGATGGGACCAGATGCCATGAACTTAGTTTTCTGAATGTTGAGCTTTAAGCCAATGTTTTCACTCTCGTCTTTCACTTTCATCAAGAGGCTCCTTAATTCCTCTTCCCTCTCTGCCATAAGGGTGGGGTCATCTTCGTATTTGAGGTTATTGATATTTCTCCTGGCAATCTTGATTCCAGCTTGTGCTTCAACCAGCCCAGCATTTCTCAAGATGTACTCTGCATATAAGTTAAATAAGCAGGGTGACAATATACAGCCTTGACGTACTCCTTGTCCTATTTGGAACCAGTCTGTTGTTCCATGTCCAGTTTTAACTGTTGCTTCCTGACCTGCATATAGGTTTCTCAAGAGGCAGGTCAGGTGGTCTGGTATTCCCATCTCTTTCAGAATTTTCCACAGTTTACTGTGAATCACACAGTCAAGGGCTTTGGTGTAGTCAATAAAGCAGAAATAGATGTTTTTCTCAAACTCTCTTGCTTTTTCGATGATCCTGTGGATGTTGGCAATTTGATCTCTGGTTCCTCTGCCTTTTCTAAAACCAGCTTGAACATCTGAAAGTTCATGGTTCACGTATTGCTGAAGTCTGGCTTGGAGGACTTTGAACATTACTTTGCTAGCATGTGAGATGAGTGCAATTGTGCATAGTTTGAACATTCTTTGGTATTGCCTTTCATTGCGATTGGAATGAAAACTGACATTTTCCAGTCCTGTGGCCACTGCTGAGTTTTCCAAATTTGCTGGCGTACTGAGTTCAACACTTTCACAGCATCATTTTTTAGGATTTGAGATAGCTCATCTGGAATTCCATCACCTCCACTAGCTTTGTTCATAGTGATGCTTCCTAAGGTCCACTAGACTTCACATTCCAGTATGTCTGGCTCTAAATGAGTGATCACACCATCATGACTATCTGGGTTGTGAAGATCTTTTTTGTACAGTTCTTCTGTATATTCTTGCCATGTCTTCTTAATATCGTCGGCTTCTGTTAGGTCCATACCATTTCTGTCCTTTATCGAGCCCACCTTTGCATGAAATGTTCCCTTGGTATCTCTAATTTTCTTGAAGAGATCTCTAGTCTTTCCCATTCTGTTGCTTTCCTCTATTTCTTTGCATTGATCCCTGAGGAAGGCTTTCTTATCTCTCCTTGCTATTCTTTGGAATTCTGCATTCAGATGCTTATATCTTTCCTTTTCTCATTTGCTTTTCGCGTCTCTTCTTTTCACAGCTATTTGTAAGGCCTCCTCAGACAGCCATTTTGCTTTTTTGCATTTCTTTTCCATAGGGATGGTCTTGATCCCTGTCTACTGTACAATGTCACAAACCTCCATCCATAGTTCATCAGGCACTCTGTCTATCAGATCTAGTCCCTTAAATCTATTTCTCACTTGCAATGTATAATCATAAGGGATTTGATTTAGGTCATACCTGAATGGTCTAGTGGTTTTTCCTACATTCTTCAATTTAAGTCTGAATTTGGCAATAAGAAGTTCATGATCTGAGCCACAGTCAGCTCCCAGTTTTGTTTTTGCTGACTGTATAGAACTTCTCCATCTTTGGCTTCAAAGAATATAATCAACCTGATTTCGGTGTTGACCATCTGGTGATGTCCATGTGTAGAGTCTTCTCTTGTGTTGTTGGAAGAGGGTTTGCTATGGTTTGCTATGACCAGTGTGTTCTCTTGGCAAAACTCTATCAGCCTTGCCCTGCTTCATTCCGTATTCCAAGGCCAAATTTGCCTGTTACTCCAGGTGTTTCTTGACTTCCTACTTTTGCATTCCAGTCCCCTATAATGAAAAGGACATCTTTTTTGGATGTTAGTTCCAAAAGGTCTTGTAGGTCTTCATAGAACCATTAAACTTCAGCTTCTTCAACGTTACTGGTTGGGGCATAGGGTTGGATTACTGTGGTATTGAATGGTTTGCCTTGGAAACAAACAGAGATCATTCTGTCATTTTTGAGATTGCATCCAAATACTGCATTTCAGACTCTTTTGTTGACCAGGATGGCTACTCCCTTTCTTCTAAGGGATTCTGCCCACAATAATAGATATAATAGTCATCTGAGTGAAATTCACCCATTCCAGTCCATTTTAGTTTGCTGATTCCTAGAATGTCGACGTTCACTCTTGCCATGTCCTGTTTGACCACTTCCAATTTGCCTTGATTCATGGACCTAACATTCCAGGTTCCTATGCAATATTGCTCTTTACAGCATCGGACCTTGCTTCTATCACAAGTCACATCCACAACTGGGTATTATTTTTGCTTTGGCTCCATCCTTCATTCTTTCTGGAGTTATTTCTCC
The DNA here is from genome assembly GCF_019923935.1 of Bubalus bubalis. Lineage (NCBI taxonomy): Eukaryota > Metazoa > Chordata > Mammalia > Artiodactyla > Bovidae > Bubalus > Bubalus bubalis. The sequence goes on along the minus strand of NC_059162.1, from coordinate 102,552,822 downwards.
ACTGATCTCCTGTAGCATATTGGGCACCTACCAACCTGGGAGTTCTTCTTTCAGTATTCTATCATTTTGCCTTTTCATACTGTTCATGGGGTTCTCAAGGCAAGAGTACTGAAGTGGCTTGCCATTCCCTTCTCCAGTGGACCACATTCTGTCAGACCTCTCCACCATGACCTGTCCATCTTGGGTGGCCCCACACGACATGGCTTAGTTCCATTGAGTTAGAAGTCATACCTGAATGGTCTAGTGGTTTCCCCCACTTTCTTCAGTTTAAGTCTGAATTTGGCAATAAGGAGTTCATGATCTCCACCGCAATCAGCCCTGGTCTTGTTTTTGCTGACTGTGTAGAGCTTCTCCATCTTTGGCTTCAAAGAATATAATCAATCTGATTTCAGTGTTGACCATCAGGTGATGTCCATGTGTAGAGTCTTCTCTTGTGTTGTTGGAAGAGGGTGTTTGCTATGGCCAGTGCATTTTCTTGGCAAAACTCTATTAGCCTTTGCCCTGCTTCATTCTGTACTCTAAGGCCAAATTTGCCTGTTACTCCAGGTGTTTCTTGACTTCCTAATTTTGCATTCCAGTCCCCTATAAGAAAATTAGAGATACCAAGGGAACATTTCATGCAAAGATGGGCTCAATAAAGGACAGAAATGGTATGGACCTAACAGAAGCCGGAGATATTAAGAAGACATGGCAAGAATACACAGAAGAACTATACAAAAAAGATCTTCATGACCCAGATAGTCACGATGGTGTGATCACTCACCTAGAGCCAGACATCCTGGAATGTGAAGTCTAGTGGACCTTAGGAAGCAATACTACAAACAAAGCTAGTGGAGTTGATGGAGTTCCAGTTGAGCTATTTCAAATCTTAAAAGATGATGTTGTGAAAGTGTTGCACTCAATATGCCAGCAAATTTGGAAAATTCAGCAGTGGCCACAGGACTGGAAAAGGTCAGTTTTCATTCCAGTCGCAATTAAAGGCAATGCCAAAGAATGTTCAAACTATGCACAATTGCACTCATCTCGCATGCTAGCAAAGTAATGCTCAAAATTCTCCAAGCCAGGCTTTAGCAACATGTGAACCGTGAACTTCCAAATGTTCAAGCTGGTTTTAGAAAAGGCAGAGGAACCAGAGATCAAATTGCCAACATTCATAGGATCATCAAAAAGGCAAGAGAGTTTGAGAAAAACATCTATTTCTGCTTTATTGACTACACCAAAGCCTTTGACTGTGTGGATCACAATAAACTGTGGAAAATTCTGAAAGAGATGGGAATACCAGACTACCTGGCCTGCCTCTTGAGAAATCTCTATGCAGGTCAGGACATGACAGTTAGAACTGGACACGGAACAACAGACTGGTTCCAAATAGGACAAGGAGTACGTCAAGGCTGTATATTGTCACCCTGCTTATTTAACTTATATGCAGAGTACATCTTGAGAAACGCTGGGCTGGTTGAAGCACAAGCTGGAATCAAGATTGCCAGGAGAAATATCAATAACCTCAAATATGCAGATGACCCCACCCTTATGGCAGAGGGTTTCCCTAGTGGCTTAGACGGTAAAGTGTCTGTCTGCAATGTAGGAGACCCGGGTTCAATCCCTGGATTGGGAAGATGCCCTGGAGAAGGAAATGGCAGCCCACTCCAGTATTCTTGCCTGGAAAATCCCATGGACAGTGGAGCCTTGTAGGTTACCGTCCATGGGGTCGCAAAGAGTCAGACACGACTGAGCGACTTAACTTTATGGCAGAAAGGGAAGAGGAACTAAAGAGCCTCTTGATGAAAGTGAAAGAGGAGAGTTAAAAAAGTTGGCTTAAAGTTCAACATTCAGAAAACTAAGATCATGGCATCCAGTCCCATCACTTCATGGCAAATAGATGGGGAAACAGTGGAAACAGTGTCAGACTTTATTTTTTTGGGCTCCAAAATCACTACAGATGGTGATTGCAACCATGAAATTAAAAGATGCTTACTCTTTGGCAGGAAAGTTATGACCAACCTAGATAGCATATTCAAAAGCAGAGACATTACTTTGCCAACAAAGGTCCATCTAGCCAAGGCTATGGTTTTTCCAGTGGTCATGTATGGATGTGAGAGTTGGATGTGAAGAAAGCTGAGCACCGAAGAATTGATGCTTTTGAACTGTGGTGTTGGAGAAGGACTCTTGAGAGTCCCTTGGACTGCAAGGAGATCCAACCAGTCCATTCTAAAGGAGATCAGTCCTGAGTGTTCCTTGGAAGGAATGATGCTGAAGCTGAAACTCCAATACTTTGGCCACCTGATGCGAAGAGTTGACTCATTGGAAAAGACTCTGATGCTGGGAGGGATTGGGGGCAGGAGGAGAAGGGGACGACAGAGGATGAGATGGCTGGATGGCATCACCAACTCAATGGACGTGAGTTTGAGTGAACTCCGGGAGTTGGTGATGGACAGGGAGGCCTGGTGTGTTGCAGTCCATGGATTTGCAAAGAGTCAGATACGACTGAGCAACCAAACTGAACTGAACTGAGGTAGTGGTGAAGGAAGTATTAATGGTGTGAATAAGAGTCAAACCTAACCAGTGTGTTTCAGAGAAGATTGTAGGACAGGAATTAGAGTATAGACAACTCTTTCTAAAAAATTTTTCCCAAGGAAAATGAAGATATGGATGGTAGCTGGCAGGGAAATAAGACCAAAAAAAGGTGCCTTTCTTTGAGATAAGATAATAAAATGTCAATACTCTAGCCCCTTTCTTTCTGCCAATTCCAGATAACCATATGCTGCTCTTTTTTATTCTTCTCAACAAAATAAAGTGAGAGTTACAAACAAGGTGGACAGAAGCCAAATTCAGGTTTTTCTCAAGATAATTACAGTGTCAGATAACTGACTCAATATAAATGACAAATAAAGTCTCAGAGACAAGAGAATGTAAGATTCTCAGTCTTACCTGAAACCCTGGAGCCAAACCTGTGTCAAGGAAGTTTAGGTTTCTCCTCTTAGTTTTTAAAAAGCTTTATTCACTTCTGAGCTTAAATTATCACAAACATTTTTTAACAACAACAAAAAAAAGCTGTAGTTACACTACAGGTCTACTGACACAGGTTGTGTGATACTGTCCCTGCAGTGTTGGCTAAATCATTGTTACCAAACTCAAATGTGCGTAAGAATCACATGAAATATCTTTTCAAGTGAAATTCTGATCCCAAAGGTGTGTAGGGTGCCAAGATTCTGTACTTCTTAACAACTCCTAGATGATCCTGGTGACACTCAAACATAGACCCCTCCTTGAGTAGCAGCAAGAGTCTGAGTCACAAGGGAGAAGTTTGCATGAACCAATGACCCCTGTATTCTGGTATTCGTGTCTAAGGTAATCCCCTCCCCTTGAGTCTGGGCTAAGCCCATTAGTTTGCTATTCATGAATATCCCAAAAGAGATTGGAAGTCACATTCAAGGTTAGGCTGCAAAAGACCCTGGCTTCCACATTTTTCACAGTCTCTCTCTTGCTCTCTTTCTTGTTTGCTCAGGTAAAGCCAACTGCCACATGGAGAGCTGCTGTAGGGAGAGGTCCACATGAAAGGAAGTGATGAATGAACTAAACAATAGTCAGGAAGAAAATGAAACCCTCAATCAAATAGCCTGGCAGGACTTAACTCTGCAAACAGTCATGTGTGCTTAGAAGTAGATTCTTCACCAGTTGAACTTTAGAAGATCTACTCTTCCAGCTGATACCTTTATTGCAGTCTCCTGAGAGCCCCTAATCCAGAGGACTCAGCAAACTTTCATTCAAATTCTTGACCCACAGAAAGTGTTAAAAAATAAAATAAATGTTTGTTTTTTTAAGACACAAAATTGGGGGGAGGTGATTTGTTACACAGCAATAGATAAATAACTAATACAGAGGAATCGCAAAGATCACAAGAAAACTTGGGGGGATGGTGGTTATGGTGATTTTGATTATGGCGATGGTTTCACAGCTGTATTCATGCTTCAGAACTCACCAGAATATTTACTTTTAATATCTACAGCTCATTATATGTCAGTGTACTTCAATAAAGTTGAAAATACATTATAGAAGTGTCTGGGTGGGAGGAGATTTTCACCCAATTACTAGGAGATTCTATTCCCCTCTACAAATATCCCCTCACTAAAACAGAGTTCCTTTCCTTAGTGACATGAGGTTTACTGTGCCCTAAATTCATTCTCTCTTAATAGTACTAAATGAAAACTGACCTTTATTACATCCCTAAACTCTATTTTATAGGACAACCATCTATTTATCTTAAATTAGTCTTACTTCAGAACTTGTCCCTGATTAAGCCATAGTTGTGTCACTGATCTGGGAATCTGGAAGTCATCTTGTCCCCATCAATTTGAACTTATTTCATGAGTCCAGAGCTCAAGCACCCAGTCTTGTGTTCATTTAGTAATAAAAATAAAAATAATAATATTTTTATTATTTTAATAAAATAGCATCTTATTAAAAATAAAAATTGATTCCAGTTCTTTGCTAGATCTTATAAACTGGTGATACGGAGATGAATCAAACATGGGACTTGCCTACATGGAGACGCTGTCTGGTGTCTTTGTGCTTGAGGGACACCCACTGCCTTAGCCCTTCAGGTGTTCTGATATGCAGTCCCACTGAATCTAGCCACCCGATATATCAGGTGTGCCCAGGGACATACAAAAGGATTTGGATGGAGAAGTCATATAGGCTGTGTCCTGGGTCTGTTGCTGGTGCCCCAGCTGCTGTGACTTTATTCGGGTGTGTTGCCCCACCCTGTCACTTTGAGGAAAGCCCTCTTCACATCTTTGTTCCTCAGGCTGTAGATGATGGGGTTGAGGAAGGCAGAGATGACGTTGTAGAACAGAGCCAGCTTCTTGTCCTCTTCTGGGGAGGCCTCCGATCCAGGTCTCATGTACATAACCATACATGGAATAGAGAACATGGTGACCACAGTGATGTGGGAGGCACAGGTGGAAAAGGCCTTGAGTCGCCCTTGGGATGAGTGGATTCTCAAGACGGCAGCAAATATATTGATGTAGACAATGATGATGAGGGAGAGTGGGACCAACAGAAGGATGAAGCCCAAGATGAAGTCCACCTGGTCATTGAGAGATGTGTCTGCACAGGCTAACTTCAAGACTGCAGGTACTTCACAGAAGAAGTGATTTATCTCATTGGGTCCACAATAGGGAAGAATCATAGCAGAGACCGTGTATATCAGGGCACAACTAGTACTCCAGAATCCACAGAAGGCCACCATTAACCCACACAGCAAAGGGCTCATGATGACATTATACCTCAGGGGGTGGCAAATGGCTACATACCTGTCATAAGCCATGATTGCAAAAAGCCAAGACTCAGTGATACCTAGTATCAGAAAGATGTACATCTGGGCCACACATCCAACGTAAGAAATGGTCTTTTTCTTGGAAACCAGATGTACCAGCATCTGGGGCACTGTGGTGGTGACATACCCCATATCCAGAATGGATAGGACACTAAGGAAAAAATACATGGGTGTGTGGAGGCGGGAGTCCTTGCATATCAAGGTGATAATGAGCCCATTTCCCAGAAGGGTGACAAGGTAGAGGAAAAGGAAAACGCTGAACAGAATAACATTTATCTTTGTGTTGCCAGAGAATCCTAAAAGAATAAACTCAGTAAGAGAGCTGCGGTTTCCCAAAAGGAAGTCCTGCATCCTTCTCCTGGTGTAGAGAAATAACAGAGTCATGATCCATAAAGTGGAATCTCCAGATTCAAATTCTGCTGGCATTCGAATCAGGAGTGCCAGATACATACCAGTAGCAAAGTAAGTGCATGCCAGGATGATTGCAAAGCCAAATTTTTTAAAGAATTTCCACTTGATATGAAACAGCATGTCAATATTGTATTATTTAATCCTAATTTATCTTGAGATCCCAAATAACAAACTCTGCTTTTCAAAATGTAGAACTTGCAAAAAGAGCATATAAACCTATTTGTTTTACTTCATGAACATGTGTAGTTCATGCAACTTATAAAATATTTTACAGTGGCCAAGCAAAGAATTAGATATCTGTGGATACAGCATTTGCTCTGTTTCATATCAAATGGGGATGTCTGCCCTTCCTTTGAAGCTTCCCCAAAAATGGGCTTCAGCAGAAACACTTGAATACACTAGAACTTTAGAAACACAGTTGTTAGGTATCTGACTTAAGTCTGTAGTATAAAGAAAAGAACTGTTCTTTGGAAATAAACTGTGCCCCATGGAGAGTCAAAGTCATGTTTTCCAGTGAGCCACAGGTGGGTCACATAGGAGAGAGAGAGGGAGAGGCAGAGGAGGCACAAAGATTAAAAGAAGAAAAGAGAAGGAAATAGGAGAGGTAAGTTTGGGAAAGGAGCTGAGGAGGAAACACGATAAGTCTAGCCTTGGATTCAAGGAGCTTGTGGGACTCCTTGTATCTGTTGGACTGATGGATCAAAAGCTAAAGAAAATACTCTGGAGATAGGAATCTGCGTGTTATCAGCACTTCTGGAGGAACTGAAGCCATCAGAAGGGATGAGACCACTCAAAGAGAGTGCCTAGATGAAAACTAACACCAGAACCCTGAAAAGCTCCAGTATTTAAGGACAGGCTTAGAGGAGAATCCAGAGAAGGCAGTACTAAGTGACCAAAGAGGGATGATACAACACAGAAACCCAAGATGAGACAAGGTCTGCAAGGAGAAGGTGGTCTTTGTGGTCAAATGTGTGAGAATATCAAGTTAAGACAAGAATCTTAAAAGTTGTCTATCACTTTTAGCAACAAAGAGGCTTTGGGAGAATAGTTGCAACAGACGTCTATTAATACATGAAGTAGGTTAAAAGAAGCCAAGTATAGGCGGGATTTCTAAGATTTTTGAACCAGGTGGAAAGGAGGTGTAAGTCGCGAACTAGATGGTGAAATACAGTATTTTACATTGTAAGGATTTTGGCTTGTTCATATGGTAAAGGAAATGGCTAGTTAATAGAGAAATCTAAAATTACAGGGCTATGACAAACTAAATCATGGACCAAGTGTTTAATGAAACAGGAAAACGTGGGATCCAGGCTACAAAAGGAAGGAGTGGGCTCAATTTGAGGGAGTGATCCCCTTTCTGTTGTGGTTGGTGGGATGGAGTTAAGAATTTATGTGGTGGGGGGGGGTGGTCCTAAGGTGGAGGAGGAATAGGACAGGGAGACCACTTTCTCCCCCACAAATTCATCAAAAGAACATTTAAACGCTGAGTAAATTCCACAAAACAACTTCTGAATGCCGGCAGAGGACATCAGACACCCAGAAAAGCAGCTGATTATCTTCAAAAGGAGGGTCCCTTCCTCCCCACAGCATGACTGAACAAGTGAGCCTAAAAAAGTGTCCCATCGCCCCCTTGTGTCAGGGCCGAAATCAGACGCTAAAGAGACCAGCAAACAGAAGAAGCTAAAACAGAGGGAACAGCCTTGGAAGTGACAGATGCAATAGATTAAAACACTGTAGTTAGTACCGACTACATAGGAAGGGGCCTATAGATCTGGAGAAATATAAGCTGGACCAAGGAACTATCCGAAAATGAACTGACCCCACACTGCCCACAAAAACACCAGAGACAATACAGTATACTAACGCATATATGTGGAATTTAGAAAGCTGGTAACAATAACCCTGTGTACGAGACAGCAAAAGAGACACTGATGTATAGATCAGTCTTATGGACTCTGTGGGAGAGGGAGAGGGTGGGGAGATTTGGGAGAATGGCATTGAAACATGTATAATATCATGTATGAAATAAGTCGCCAGTCCAGGTTCAATGCATGATACTGGATGCTTGGGGCTGGTGCACTGGGATGACCCAGAGGGAGGATATGGGGAGGGAGGAGGGAGGAGGGTTCAGGATGGGGAACACAGGTATACCTGTGGCGGATTCATTTCGATATTTGGCAAAACTAATACAATATTGTAAAGTTTAAAAATAAAATAAAAATTAAAAAAAAAAACACACACCAGAGAAAGTCCTAGATATATTTTTACTATTTTTACTATCATTCTTTTTATTACTTTTTAAAAAAATTTTAAGTCCTCTATTACTCCTTTAATTTTCATTTTTATAACCTACTATTACTTTGCAAAAAAAAAAAAGAGACCCTATTTTTTAAAGGAAACTTCATATATATATATTTTTATAATTTTTGTGACTTTGGTTTTTATTTTTCCTTTTTTTTCTTTTCTTTAATATTGTATTTTTGAAACTCCAACCTCTACTCTGGATTTTTAATCTTTGCTTTTTGGTATTTGTTATCAATTTTGTACCTTTAAGAACCCAATCTTCAGTACCCATTTTTACTTGGGAGTGAGATTACTGACTTGACTGCTCTCTCCCGCTTTGGACTCTCCTTTTTCTCTACCAGGTCACCTCTATCTCCTCCCTCCCCCTTCTCTTCTCTACCCAACTCTGTGAATCTCTTTGTGGGTTCCAGACGGTGGAGAACACTTAGGGAACTGATTACTGGCTGGATCTGTCTCTCTCCTTTTGATTCCCCTCTTTATCCTCCTGGCCACCTCTGTCTCCTTCCTCCTTCTTCTCTTCCCTGTATAACTCCATGAACATCTCTGAGCGGTCCAGACTGTGGAGCGCACATAAGGAAGTGATTATTGGCTAGCTTGCTCTCTCCTCTTTTGATTCCACCTCATCTCATTCGGGTCACCTCTAACTCCCTCCTCTCTCTTCTTTTCTCCATGTAACTCTGTGAACCTCTCTGGGTGTCCCTCACTGTGGAGAAACTTTTCATCTTTAACCTAGATGTTTTATCAACAGTGCTGTATAGATGAAGAAGTCTTGAGGCTACTGTAAAAATAAGACTGAAAACCAGAAGCAGGAGGCTTAAGTCCAAATCCTGAGAACACCAGAGAACTCCTGACTCCAGGGAACATTAATCAACAGGAGTTCATCAAACGCCTCCATACCTACACTGAAACCAAGCACCACCCAAGGCCCAACAAGTTCCAGAGCAAGACATACCAACCAAATTCTCCAGCAACACAGGAACACAGCCCTGAGCTTCAATATACAGGCTGCCCAAAGTCACTCCAAACCCACTAACATCTCATAACTCATTACTGGACACTTCATTGCATGCCAGAGAGAAGAAATCCAGCTCCACCCACCAGAACACCAACACAAGCTTCCCTAACCAAGAAACCTTGACAAGCCACCTGTACAAACCCACACAGAGTGAGGAAACTCCACAATAAAGAGAACTCCACAAACTGCCAGAATACAGAAAGGCCACCCCAAACACAGCAATATAAACAGGATGAAGAGACAGAGGAATATCCAGCAGGTAAAGGAACAGGATAGATGCCCACCAAACCAAACAAAAGAGGAAGAGATAGGGAATCTACCTGATAAAGAATTCTGAATAATGATAGTGATAATGATCCAAAATCTTGAAATCAAAATGGAATCACAGATAAATAGCCTGGAGACAAGGATTGAGAAGATGCAAGAAAGGTTTAACAAGGACCTAGAAGAAATAAAAAAGAGTCAGTGTATAATGAATAATGCAATAAATGAGATCAAAAACACTCTGGAGGGAACAAATAGTAGAATAAAGGAGGAAGAAGATAGGATTAGTGAAGTAGAAGATAGAATGGTAGAAATAAATGAATCAGAGAGGAAAAGAGAAAAATGAATTAAAAGGAATGAGGACAGTCTCAGAGACCTCCAGGACAATGTTAAATGCCCCAACAATTGAATCATAGGAATCCCAGAAGGAGAAGACAAAAAGAAAGACCATGAGAAATACTTGAGGAGATAATAGTTGAAAATTTCCCTAAAATGGTGAAGGAAATAATCACCCAAGTCCAAGAAACCCAGAGAGCCCCAAACAGGATAAACCCAAGGTGAAACACCACAAGACACATATTAATCAAATTAACAAAGATCAAACTCAAAGAACAAATATTAAAAGCAGCAATGGGAGAACAGCAAATAACACACAAGGGGATTCCCATAAGGATAACAGCTGATCTTTCAATAGAAACTCTTCAGGCCAGGAGGGAATGGCAGGACATACTTAAAGCGATGAAAGAAAATAACCTACAGCCCAGATTACTGTACCCAGCAAGGATCTCATTCAGATAAGAAGGAGAAATCAAAATTTACAGATAAGCAAGAGCTGAGAGAATTCTGCACCACCAAACCAGCTCTCCAACAAATGCTAAAGGATCTTCTCTAGACAGGAAACACAAAAAGGGTGTATAAACTCGAACCCAAAACAATAAAGTGAATGGCAATGGGATCATACTTATCAATAATTACCTTAAATGTAAATGGGTTGAATGCCCCAACCAAAAGACAAAGACTGGCTGAATGGATACAAAAACAAGACCCCTATATATGTTGTCTACAAGAGACCCACCTCAAAACAGGGGACACATACAGACTGAAAGTGAAGGGCTGGAAAAAGATATTCCATGCAAATAGAGACCAAAAGAAAGCAGGAGTAGCAATATTCATATCAGATAAAATAGACTTTAAAACAAAGGCTGTGAAAAGAGACAAAGAAGGACACTATATAATGATCAAAGGATCAATCCAAGAAGAAGATATAACAATTATAAATATATATGCACCCAACATAGGAGCACCACAATATGTAAGACAAATGCTAACAAGTATGAAAGGAGAAATTAACAATAACACAATAATGGTAGGAGACTTTAATACCCCACTTACACCTATGGATAGATGAACTAAACAGAAAATTAACAAGGAACACAAACTTTAAATGAGACAATAGACCAGTTAGACCTAATTGATATCTAAAGGACATTTCACCCCCAAAACAATGAATTTCACCTTTTTCTCAAGCCCACATGGAAACTTTTCCAGGATAGATCACATTCTGGGCCATAAATCTAGCCTTGGTAAATTCAAAAAAAAATTGAAATCATTCCAAGCATCTTTTCTGACCACAATGCAGTAAGATTAGATCTCAATTACAGGAGAAAAACTATTTAAAATTACAACATATGGAGGCTGAACAACACGCTGCTGAATAACCAACAAATCACAGAAGAAATCAAAAAAGAAATCAAAATATGCATATAAATGAATGAAAATGAAAACACAACAACCCAAAACCTGTGGGACACTGTAAAAGCAGTACTAAGGGGAAAGTTCGTAGCAATACAATTATACCTGAAGAAACAAGAAAAAAGTCAAATAAATAACCTAACTCTACACCTAAAGCAACGAGAAAAGGAAGAAATGAAGAACCCCAGGGTTAGTAGAAGGAAAGAAATCTTAAAAATTAGGGCAGAAATAAATGCAAAAGAAACAAAAGAGACCATAGCAAAAATCAACAAAGCCAAAAGCTGGTTCTTTGAGAGGATAAATAAAATTGACAAACCATTAGCCAGACTCATCAAGAAACAAAGGGAGAAAAATCAAATCAATAAAATTAGAAATGAAAATGGAGAAATCACAACAGACAACACAGAAATACAAAGGATCACAAGAGACTACTATCAGCAATTATATGCCAATAAAATGGACAACTTAGAAGAAATGGACAAATTCTTAGAAAAGTACAACTTTCCAAAACTGAACCAGGAAGAAATAGAAAAATCTTAACAAACCCATCACAAGCACAGAAATTGAAACTGTAATCAGAAATCTTCCAGCAAACAAAAGTCCAGGTCCAGACGGCTTCACAGCTGAATTTTACCAAAAATTTACAGAGGAGCTAACACCTATCCTACTCAAACTCTTCCAGAAAATTGCAGAAGAAGGTAAACTTCCAAATTCATTCTTTGAGGCCACCTTCACCCTAATACCAACACCTGACAAAGATGCCACAAAAAAAGAAAACTACAGGCCAATATCACTGATGAACATAGATGCAAAAATCCCTAACAAAATTCTAGCAATCAGAATCCAACAACACATTAAAAAGATCATACACCATGACCAAGTGGGCTTATCCCAGGGATGCAAGGATTCTTCAATATCCGCAAATCAATCAATGTAATACACCACATTAACAAATTGAAAAATAAAAGCCATATGATTATCTCAATAGATGCAGAGAAAGCCTTTGACAAAATTCAACATCCATTTATGATTTAAAAAAAAAACTCTCCAGAAAGCAGGTACAGAAGGAACATACCTCAACATAATCAAAGCTATATATGACAAACCCACAGCAAACATTATCCTCAATGGTAAAAAACTGAAAGCATTTCCCCTAGGTCAGGAACAAGACAAGGGTGCCCACTTTCACCATTACTATTCAACATAGTTTTGGAAGTTTTGGCCACAGCAATCAGAGCAGAAAAAGAAACAAAAGGAATCCAAATTGGAAAAGAAGTAAAACTCACTGTTTGCAGATGACATGATCCTCTACATAGAAAACCCTAAAGACTCCACCAGAAAATTACTAGAACTAATCAATGACTATAGTAAAGTTGCAGGATGTAAAATCAACACACAGAAATCTCTTGCATTCCTATACACTAATAATGAGAAAATAGAGAAATTCAGGAAACAATTCCATTCACCATTGCAACGAAAGAATAAAATACTTAGGAATATATCTACCTTAAGAAACTAAAGACCTATATATAGAAAACTATAAAACATTGGTGAAAGAAATCAAAGAGGACACTAATAGATGGAGAAATATACCATGTTCATGGATTGGAAGAATCAATATAGTGAAAATGAGTATATTACCCAAAGCAATCTATAGATTCAATGCAATCCCTATCAAGCTACCAACAGTATTCTTCACAGAGCTAGAACAAATAATTTCACAATTTGTATGGAAATACAAAAAACCTCGAATAGCCAAAGTGATCTTGAGAAAGAAGAATGGAACTGGAGGAATCAACCTGCCTGACTTCAGGCTCTACTACAAAGCCACAGTCATCAAGACAGTATGATACTGGCATAAAGACAGAAATATAGATCAATGGAACAAAATAGAAAGCCCAGAGATAAATTCACGCACCTATGGACACCTTAGGAGTGTCAAAGGAGGCAAAGAATATACAATGGAGAAAAGACAATCTCCATTGTATATGACAAAGGAGGCAAGAATATACAATGGAGAAAAGACAATCTCTTTAACAAGTGGTGCTGGGAAAACTGGTCAACCACTTGTAGAAGAATTAAACTAGAACACTTTCTAACACCGTACACAAAAATAAACTCAAAATGGATTAAAGATCTCAACGTAAGACCAGAAACTATAAAACTCCTAGAGGAGAACATAGGCAAAACACTCTCTGACATACATCACAGCAGGATCCTCTATGACCCACCTCCCAGAATATTGGAAATAAAAGCAAAAATAAACAAATGGGACCCAATTAAAATTTAAAGCTTCTGCACAACAAAGGAAACTATAAGCAAGGTGAAAAGACAGCTTTCAGAATGGGAGAAAATAATAGCAAATGAAGCAACTGACAAAAAATTAATCTCAAAAATATACAAGCAACTCCTGCAACTCAATTCCAGAAAAATAAACGACCCAATCAAAAAATGGGCCAAAGAACTAAATAGACATTTCTCCAAAGAAGACATACAGATGGCTAACAAACACATGAAAAGATGCTTAACATCACTCATTATCAGAGAAATGCAAATCAAAATCACAATGAGGTACCATTTCACACCAGTCAGAATGGCTGCGATCCAAAAGTCTACAAGCAATAAATGCTGGAGAGAGTGTGGAGATAAGGGAACCCTCTTACACTGTTGGTGGGAATGCAAACTAGTACAGCCACTATGGAGAACAGTGTGGAGATTCCTTAAAAAACTGGAAATAGAACTGCCATATGACCCAGCAATCCCACTACTGGGCATACACACCGAGGAAACCAGAATTGAAAGAGACACGTGTACCCCAATGTTCATCAGCAGCACTGTTTATAATAGCCAGGACATGGAAGCAACCTAGATGCCATCAGCAGACGAATGGATCAGAAAGCTGTGGTACATATACACAATGGAGTATTACTCAGCCATTAAAAAGAATACATTTGAATCAGTTCTAATGAGGTAGATGAAACTGGAGCCTATTATACAGAGTGAAGTAAGCCAGAAAGAAAAACACCAATACAGTATATTAATGCATATATATGGAATTTAGAAAGATGGTAATGATAACCCTGTATATGAGACAGCAAAAGAGACACAGAACAGTCTTTTGGACTCTGTGGGAGAGGGAGAGGGTGGAATCATTTGGGAGAATGGCATTGAAACATGTATAATATCATATATGAAACGAATTGCCAGTCCATGTTTGATACATGATACAGGATGCTTGGGGCTGGTGCACTGGGATGACCCAGAGGGATGGTACGGGGAGGGAGGTGGGAGGGGAGTTCAGGTTGGGGAACACGTGTACACCCGTGGTGGATTCATGTTCATGTATGGCAAAACCAATACAATATTGTAAAGTAATTAGCCTCCAATTAAAATAAATAAATTTATATTTTAAAAAAATTTATGTGGACACAGAATATTTGAAAGGTCAACATGTAGCAGAAATTCTGAAGCATGTCTGTGTCAGTTCTATTGGATAATATCAAGGATTTTTTCCTTTTTAACATACCTCATACCCAGGGTATGATCTATCAGAATTAGTCACAGAATCAGGATACAAACCCATCTCACCCAACAAGAAAAATGGTCTGAAACCGACCAGTCTGTGTCTTAAATACATCTTCATAGTTTTATCACTTTGCCCAGACCCTTCCCTGAACTCCACATATCCAGCTGACTGACTACCTGAACTCTGCCTTGAATGTTTAATGGGCACCTGAAACTCATATCCAAAACTGGACTCCTAATTTACACTATATGATCTAGCTCTTGGATCTCATCTCCTATTACTGTCTCCTTTGCTCAGTTCACCAAAACAACATTGTAACTTCTATTCTGCCAACTTGGTTTTCACCTAAATTCTTTTTTTTTAATAATAGCTGTTATCATTTATTGAAACTGTCATGTGTTGAGTACATATCAGGTGCTCTATTTTACCTTATATAATTCCTACAATAATACTGAGACACACAGCATTATTCCAGTTTTACAAACATAAAAATTAAGGCTCAGAGAAGCTAAGTAACTTAACTAAGATCACACAGCTTGTGGATGCCTAGGATTTAAACTTAGGGATGTCTGCTTGCAATGCTGTTCTTAATCTTTACATATAAAGTTATTTCAGGTGAGGATCCACTTGTTCCAATGTCGTCATTTGTGAACTGGGTCATCTAGTACGAGGTTTAGTTCTTTGCAGTGGTTTAGATCAAGATCAGCCATCTGGTCTCAGTGTGAATTTTAAAATCTTTTCCTTCATTTATAACATGAGCTAAGTAGTTGGACTAACTTGTCAAAGACATCTCTAATGACAGAGTGAATTTGATATGAAATCATAATCTCCAGTCAACTCAGATTTCTTTTGCCACAATATCCAGTACTTACATGCTCTTTTACCAGATATTTTCAGGGTAAGCTCTTTCACCTCCTTTGCTTTTCTGTCCAATTGTCACTTCACCACAGAGCTCTTTCTCCACCATCCTCTGTAAAGTACAACTATCCTTCACTGTCTCTTTAGCCTGCTTCACTTTTCTTCATTGTATCTCACTTCTCTAAAAAAATGTATCTATTATTTATCTGATTGTTGTATGTTGCCTCCAAATAGACCGTTAAAGCAAAGACTTTGCTCACTACCATGACTCCTGTGGCAATCCTGCCTGGCACATGGTAGGAACTTAAATAATATTTATTAAGTTATTAAATCAAGGATGCTAGTTTTGCACTCCATCCCAAATGTTATGTTGGTAAGACAAGAAGTGATTGACATCTATCCTCTCCCGTGGAGCAAAAACATGTGGGAATGTAGGATTTACTCCCATGACCCCTGCCCTAGTGGGGTGTGTGGACAAGTTGCTACATGTAGGAAGATATATGGCAATGGTGAAAAAATAAATCTAAGCAAGTGATAATATCTTCTCTGCAAAAATTTAAGCAAGGGAGGATGCTGTCTACAGAAGTATCCAAAGGGATGTGTTAGGAAAGGTTAATAAGATTGCTCTGCATAGCCCCAGTTTTAGAATTATGTGTGAGTTTTACCAGGATAACAAGTTTCAGTTGGACTAGAGAAAATGTTCTGGCTCTCAGAATCGTCCATAGACAGAAGAATTGTCCTGAAAAGCAATGAGCTCCCTATTGTGGGTTGAGCAGTTCAGGCTGAACCTAGCTGACTGAATGTCTGGGATGCTCTGGGATCAACCCAGACTTAGAGAAATGTGGGACAGGAAGACTCTTGCCGTTCATTCCACATGGAAGAGTTAAGAACTTTCCCATCTTCTCTGTTCTCTTTGTTATACAACTTTGTTCCTAATGCCTACTTCCTGCAGCACTGCAGTAACTTCTCACTTGTGACTTTCACCCCCTTATTCCTACAGCATTTGCTAGAAGCAATTTTTCACTCACTGTGACCTCCGTTCTCTTCAAGTCTCTTCAAGTATGGTGCAGAATATGTGCGGTAAAGAGCATGGGGTACTTAGAGGAGAAGAAACAAGGGGAGTGGGGATAGGGGATAGATAAGCAGGTTCCAAAAGCCCATTCAGTCCCTAATCCCTGCTGAGTATGACAGAGAGCATCAGTGGTCCCCAAATCCCTGACTCCCCTGAGATCTCCTTGCAGCTCCCTTCCTTCTTTCCCATATCCTAAAAATCCTAATTTCTTCAGTCTCCCCAACAACACTTCCTCCTCCTCCTCTTTGTTGCTATTGGCAGCAGGAAGCCAGATGCCTTGAGGGAGTTGTGCAACTCAGATAAAGACAGAGAGTGAAAGGGCAGTTGGACAGAGAGAAGAAAACAAAAAAGCAAGTCAGAGAGGGAAGAAGAGATGTACAGAGAAGCAAAGGATAGAGCAAGAAGCACAGACAGGAAAGGACATGCAGGTGTGAAGATTTGTGGACAGTAGAGAAAACTCGGGCAGGCAGAACACGGGATGCCCCAAACCTTGGGCCCCCCTGCTGCACCCCTGCCATTCTTTACCTGCTGTTGGGCTCTGTATGAGGGATGGGTCAGGAGTCTGAGGATATTTCCTTCGAAGCGCTCCTCCTGGGGGCCTTAATTCCTATGAGGAAAACCCAGTGCCTTCCTAATGAGCTCTCTGTGCCCCAAGGTGTGAACATCAACTTCAAACTCCAACATCTAGTACTCAAGACTGATTAGCCAGCTCCCTGACCCCTCCAGTCTGAGTCCTTACCACTCCCTAAAAGTCTTCCCTTTTCTGTTTTTTTATGATGCCAAAGCTCAGTTTTTTGTACACCAGTACTGAATCATATCTGGAAAACAGAACTTTGGATGAAGTATAAAAGGATAGCTTTATTATTTTGCCAGGCAAAGGGGGATATAGTGGGCTCCTGACTTGAAAGTACATTTATCTCAACTTAGAGAGGATTGTGAGACGTTTTATAGTAACGGTCCAAAGAGGAAGTGATTGGCTCACGGACATTCTTTTGAGGTAAGTAGGAATCAAGCATCAGCAACATTCAGGTTCCACCTGGTCTGTGGTCGACAAGCTTGTAGGCAGCATACCACTGTTGATCATTAACTTCTCCCTCCTGGAGGGTGTTTCAGTATCTGCAAAACAACTTAAAGACACGTTTGTGTGTGTCCCTTGATGGAGAAACAGGACTTTGCTCCAAGGCTGCACTATTGTTTCTCTTGACTGTTTCTTCCTGGTCTTGCATCCCTTCCCTTTCCTAAATAGCAACTGCTTGATCTGCCCATTGGAATTCAGGAAAATTCCACCTTGGAAATTTCCAAGTTGGAAGTTCCAAGTTGGAACTCAGGAAATGTCATAGAGGCTGAACAAAGGCTATTTCCAGTAACCAAAAAAATGGGGGAGACAGAAAATCTTCGTGCCCAGGAGCCCCACTGTGTCCAGTAAAAGTATCATCCAAAAATGAAAAATAAATTGAGTCATTCACAAAAAAATAAGAACTGAAAGAATCTGTCGCTAGCAAGCACTATATGAAATATTAAGGGAGACTTTAAGGCTGAAATCATCATGAAATAATAAAGAGTACTGGTAGAGATAATTATAGAAGTAAATATAAAAGAGACTATATATACTTTTGTTAGTAATTTTTCTCATGTAATTTAGAAGACAACTGCATAAAATAATAATTATAAATCTGTGTTAATGGGTACACAACATATAAAGATGCAATCTGTATGACAATAGGAAAACAAATATACAGGAGGGAATGAAGACAAACAAGAGCAAAGTTTTTGTATACTCTTAGAATTAAGTTTCAGTAGACTAGATGGTTATAAGTTATCAATTATAACTTTCAGGGAATCCAAACATTTACAGAAGAGTTAATGCATAACTTTCTGAAATCATTGCTAAAAACTGCAGAGGAAGGAACACTTCTGAACTCATTCTATGAGACCACAATCCCCAGATACCGAAACCAGACAAAGATGTCACATACACAAAAAAGAGAAAATTACAGGCTAATATCACTGACAAACATACATGTGAAAATCCTCAACAAAATGCTAGCAAATAAAATCCAAAAGTACATTAAAAGGATCATACACCATGATCAAGTGGGAGTCACCCCATGGATGCAGGGATTTTTTAATATCTGCAAATAAATCTGTGTGATACACCACATTAACAAATTGAAGAATCTTCTCAATAGATGCAGAAAAAATTTTTGATAAAAGTCAATACCCACTTATGATAAAACTTCCCAGAAAGCAGGTATAGAGGGAATATACCTCAACATAATAAAGGTCATATATGACAAAGCTATAGCTAACATCATGCCTAACAGTGAAAAGCTGGCATTCAAACTGGAAAAGAAGTAAAACTGTCACTGTTTGCAGATGACATAATATTCTACATCAGATCAGATCAGATCAGATGAGTCGCTCAGTCGTGTCCGACTCTTTGAGACCCCATGAATCGCAGCACGCCAAGCCTCCCTGTCCATCACCAACTCCCGGAGTTCACCCAGACTCACGTCCATCGAGTCAGTGATGCCATCCAGCCATCTCATCCTCTGTCGTCCCCTTCTCCTCCTGCCCCCAATCCCTCCCAGCATCAGAGTCTTTTCCATTGAGGCAACTCTTCACATGAGGTGGCCAAAGTTCTGGAGTTTCAGCTTTAGCATCATTCCTTCCAAAGAAATCCCAGGACTGATCTCCGTCAGAATGGACTGGTTGGATCTCCTTGCAGTTCAAGGGACTCTCAAGAGTCTTCTCCAACACCACAGTTCAAAAGCATCAATTCTTCGGCACTCAGCCTTCTTCACAGTCCAACTCTCATATCCATACATGACCACAGGAAAAACCATAGCCTTGACTAGACAGACCTTTGTTGGCAAAGTAATGTCTCTGCTTTTGAAATATGCTATCTAGGTTGGTCATAACTTTCCTTCCAAGGACTAAGCGTCTTTTAATTTCATGGCTGCAGTCACCATCTGCAGTGATTTTGGAGCCCCTCCCCAAAAAATCTGACACTGTTTCCACTGTTTCCCCATCTATTTCCCATGAAGTGATGGGACCGGATGCCATGATCTTCGTTTTCTGAATGTTGAGCTTTAAGCCAACTTTTTCACTCTCCACTTTCACTTTCATCAAGAGGCTTTTGAGTTCCTCTTCACTTTCTGCCATAAGGGTGGTGTCATCTGCATATCTGAGGTTATTGATATTTCTCCCAGCAATCTTGATTCCAGCTTGTGTTTATTCTAGTCCAGCGTTTCTCATGATGTACTCTGCATAGAAGTTAAATAAACAGGGTGACAATATACAGCCTTGACGTACTCCTTTTTCTATTTGGAACCAGTCTGTTGTTCCATATCCAGTTCTAACTGTTGCTTCCTGACCTGCATACAAATTTCTCAAGAGGCAGATCAGGTAGTCTGGTATTCCCATCTCTTATCCTAAAGACATTACCAGAGTGCAACCAAATATCACCAAAAATAAACAAGTAAAACTAAATTGTGAGGGAAAGGAGGGAAGGACATAGTTTTCTTTAGCAGAGGTGTTCCGATGTTTTAGCCAACACTTGGTTGAATCTTAGGAAGGGACAGTGTCTTAAACTCACTCCCATTTCATGACCAAATTGTAATTGATACTGAAAAACTTTCTAGGACTGGAATTGTGCAACTGATTGCTCTAGATGCATGACTTTATGTAAAACACAAAGTTCTTAAGGAGTCAACATGTAATTTAAGAAAGAATCATCTTATATAAATGGTATATCTGTGGTTTTTTAATCTGTACTAGACTTCAAAACTGTGATCTCCTATTATTGTATGCAACCTTGAACTCCAATTCTGCAGGGGTTCTTCTGTGATTAAATAGGCTATAATTATAAGTAAATTCAGAGTAATTGAGTTCTTATCTAAAAAGATTACCTTTGTCTGGAGGTGAGCTGCACTGAAACTTCACAACAAACTTTCTCTGGGCATGGAGAGTGAGAGAAAAGAAACACAGGACACTAATTCATCTGTAATTTACTGTTGGCAAGCACAGCAGTAAATAAACATTGGTCAGTTCTCTGATCTTGAATTTTTGACTTGCAGATGTTAACTGGAAAAGTTATATATGTATAAATGTTGCTTCCTGGATTTGGCAGATATGTATAATTATATTAAAATGGTTCTAAAACATACATACACAAGATACTATCAGAAAACTAGTAGAACTCCAATGAATTCACTAAACTTGCAGGATACAAAATTAATACATAGAAATCTCTTGCATTTCCATACACTAACAACAAAAGATCAGAAAGGGAAATTAAGGAAACAATCCCATTTACCATCACATCAAAAAGAACAAAATGCCTAGGAATAAACCTATCCAGATGACAAAAAACCTGTACTCTGAAAACCATAAGACTGTTGAAAAAATCAAAGATGACACAAACAGATGGAAAGCTATACCATATTATTGGATTAGAAGAATCAATATTGTCAAAATGACTATACTACTCAAGGCAACCTACAGATTCGATGCAATTACTATCAAATTACCAATGGTATTTTTTACAGAGCTAGAAAAAAAATTTTACAATTTTTACAGAAACACAAAAGACCCTGAATAGCCAAAGCACTCCTGATAAAGGAAAACAGAGCTGAAGGAATTAGGATCCTTAACTTCAGACTATACTGCAAAGCTACAGTAAACACAACAGTATGGAACTGACAAACAAATAGAAATATAGATCAATGGAACAGGATAGAAGGCCCAGAAATAAACCCACACACCTATGGTGAACTAATCTATGACAAAGGAGGCAAGAATATACAATGGAGAAAAGACAGTCTCTTCAATAAGTGGTGCTGGAAAAACTGGACAGCTACTTGTTAAAAAATGAAACTGCAACATTCTTTAACACTATATACAAAAATAAGCTCCAAATGGATTAAAGACCTAAATGTAAGACTGGATACTATAAGACTCCTAGAGGAAAACATATAACACTTTTTTACATAAATCATAGCAATATCTTTTTGGATCTATTTCCTAAAATAATAGAAATAAAAGCAAAAATAAACAAATGGGACCCAATTAAACTTAAAAGCATTTGCACAGTAAAGGATACCATAAATAAAACAAAAAGATAATCTACAGAATGGAAGAAAATATCTGCATACACTGTGACTGACAAGGGGTTAATTTCCAAAATATATGAAGAGCTCATACAGCTCAATATAAAAAAACAAACCACCAAATCAAAAAATGGGGGAAGATCTAAACAGACGTTCCTCCAAAGAAGACATACAGAGCACCAACAAGCACATGTAAAAATGCTCAATATCACTAAGTATTAGAGAAATGCAAATCAAAACTACAAGGAGGTATCTCCTCAGACTGCTCAGAATGTCCATTATCAAAAAGCCTACAAATAATAAACACTGGAGAGGGTGTGGAGAAAAAAGAACCTTGGTACATTATTGGTGGGAATGTAAATTGGTGCAGTGACCATGGAGAGTAATATGGGTGTTCCTTAAAAAGTAAAACTAGAGTTACCACATGATACATCGGAATCATTTTGCTGTATGACTGAAACTAACACAACATTGTAAATCAACTATCCTTCAATTTAAAAAAAGAAAAAAGATATAACAATTATAAATATATATTCACTCAACATCAGAGCATCTAAATATATAAAGGAAATATTGAGAGATCCAAAGTCAGAAATAGATAGCAATATAATAATAATAAGAGACTTCAATACCTCATTTTCAACAATGGCTAGAACATCCAGACTCTAATTAGTAAGGAGATATTTGACTAGAACTACATTTTAACACTTTTTGCCAAATGAACCTAACAGATATTAAGAGAACACTCAATTCAACAGCAACAGAATACACATTCTTCTCAAGCACACATGAACCATTTTCTAGGATAGATCATATATTAGGTCACAAAGTAAGTCTTAACAAAATTAATAAGATTGAAATGATACCAAATACCTTTCCAATCACAGTGATATGAAACTAGAGATTTATAACAAGTGAAAATCTGGAAAATTCACAAATATGTGAAAATTAAACAACATATTTCTGAACAACCAATGGACTGAAGAAGAAATCAAATGGAAAAATTTTTTAAATATGTTGAAACAAGTGAAATGGAAACACAACATACCAAAACTTACAGGCTACAGAGAACGCAGTTCTAAAAAGAAAGTTTATAGCAGTAACAAATGCCTACATAAAGAAAACAACCTGAAATAAACAACTTAAATTTATACTCTAAGGAACAAAGTAAGCCCAAAGTGGAACAGAAGGAGGGAAATAAAAAAGATTAGAGCAGAAATAAATGAAACACATATCAGAAAAACAATAGGAAAGATTAACAGAACTAATGGCTGTTTTTAAAGATAGACAGACATGACCAAACTGTAGCTAAATTAACTAAGAAAAAAGAGAGAAGACAAAATGATAAATGAATGAGAAGACATTTCAACTAGTAGAACAAATATACAAAGGATTATAAGAAACTACTATAAGCAGTTATACATCAAGAAACTAGATAACCTAAAAGAAATGGATAAATTCCTAACAACACATAACCTGCCAAGAATTAATCATGAAGAAATAGGAAATCCAAACAGACCAATAAGAAGAGTGTGTTGAATCAGTATCAAACATTTCCAAACACAGAAAATCCCAGGACCAGATGGCCTCTTGGGTGAATAATACCAAATATCAAAGAAGGATTAACACCAACCCTTCACAATCTCTTTAAAAAACAAAAACAGAAGAGTAGGAAACACTTCTAAACTTATTTTATGAGGTCTGCAGTACCTTGCCAAAACCAGATAAGGATGCCACAAGAAAAGATTACAGATGATGAACATAGATGCAAAAATACTAGCAAATCAAATTTAACAGCATATTGTAAGGATCATATACCATAACCAAGTGAGATTTATTCCAGGATGTAAGAATAGTTCAATATACACAAATTAATAAATGTGATATATCACATTAACAGAATGAAGGGTAAAAATCATATCATCATTTCAATAGATGTATAAAAAGCTTTTGACAAAATTCAACATCTTTCATGATAAAAATTCTCAATAAAGTAGGTATAGATAGAATATACCTCAATATAACAAAGGCCATACAGGATAAGCCCACAGCTAATATACTCAATGGTAAGAAGCTGAGAGATTTCTCCTCTAAGATCAGGACAAGTGTGCCTACTCTCACAACTCCTATTCAACAGAGTACTAGAAGTTTTAGCCTGAACAATTAGGCAAGAAAAAGAAATAAGGAAATAAAGGACAAGAAAATCAGGAAAGAAAAAGTAAAAATTGTATCTGTTTGCAGATTATATGTATATAGTGCAGGTATAATCTATATCTGTATCTATAAAACTAAAGACTTCACCCCAAAATCTGTTAGAACTAATTCAGTAGAATTAAGTACTGTATAAAATTTCAAACCGATAAATTTTAAAATATAGATTCAATGAGTAGTTTTTTAGAACAATTTAACTGATGAAATCTCTCAAGAAGAAGTAAGATCTCCGAATAGACCAAGAAAGCAAGTTAGTATGTTAATCAAGTATATATACTTTCTAAAAAGTTTTGGGGTGCAGATGTTTTGTAAATGAATGCTACTAATCCTTTTATAGAACAGATTCTTCCCATGTTAACACAAACTGTCTCTGAGTGTAGGAAAAGATGGCTGCTTCCTAGATCACAAGACTGTTACTGCAATAGGCAAAGAAAGAAGGATCAGACAAAATGTGAAAGTTAAAGGCCAATCTTTCCCTTACAAATAGATATAAATAAACTTAAACAAATATTAACTGAAATGTAGCAGTATATTAAAATAATAATGTATCATAACCAAGTAGGGTTTACCTATTGAATGCAAAATGATTCCAAATTTAAAAATATACTAATGCTTGTCCTACGTTTTTAGATTCAAGAAATTAGACCACATATAAGATGAACAAAGAAAATAAAGATAAAATACCTTCCAATTATTACCAATGTAAAGGAAAATAATATTTATAATTGCTATAAAATTATAGTTTTTTAAAAATTTATTTAAGATATTAAGAATTTAAATTTAAGAAATTTATTTAAGATATATATAAGAAAGCTATATAGTTTTACTAATAAATAAATGCAGAATATATATGAATGGGAAACTTCAATATTGTAAATATGTCACTTCTGCAATTTATTAACTCAAAACCCAGACTAAGTCCCAAAAATGTATTTATGGAAATCAGCTGATTCTCAAGTTCCTGTGGAACATAAAATATGTAAAAATAGCAAAAAGAGAAAATGACAAAAGAAAACTTGTCCTGCTAGGAAAGACAGGAAAACATACTAATTGATCAATAAGAGTAGAGTTCAAATTAAAGTCATAATTCCTTGGATTCATTAGAATATAGTAATGCTGGAATTTCAGACCACTTGGGTAAAGAATATACTATTCAATAAACATTATTTTGTACAATTAGCTCTCAACCTGGAGAAAATATTAGATCTCTTTCCCATCCCACAACAAAAAAATAATTCTTGATAAATTAAAGAACTAAAAGTATATAAGAAAATTGTAAAATATTTTTTATAGTTTTAAGATGTAGATTAATTCCTAAGATCTCATACACAGCCATAAGGAAAAAGACTGATTTGACAACAAAAAAATACCAAAAACCTCAAAAGAAAAAATGAATAAAATGGGATAAAATAATTATAACATGGGTTTCCCTGGTGGTTCAGACAGTAAAGAATCTGCCTGCAATGCAGGAGATCTGGGTTCAATCCCTGGGTCAGGAAGATCCCCTGGAGAAGGGAATTGGCAACCCACTCTAGTATTCTTACCTGGAGAATTCTATGGACAGAAGAGCCTGTCAGGCTACAGTTCATGGGGTTGCAAAGAGCTGGACATGACTGAGCGACTAACACACATACTTATAACATATTTAATACAGAAAAGAGATATATATGCATAACATGTAAGAGTATATACAATATACACAATGCATAAAGAATATATTCTCAGAATATATACATTTAAAAACAAAACTAATTTTAAAAAGTGTACCAATTATATGATAAGTAATTTATAAAAAATAAAAATAACATAGTCAATAATTTTTAAATGTCCATCTCATTAGTAATTAGTGACATTCAAATTAAACAAGATGTCAATTCACTCATGAAGTTGGCCAAAAAAAAAAGTTTTTAGTAATTGGTAAACAAGACAAGGGTGCCCTCTCTCACCACTCCTATTAAACATAATACTGGAATTCCTAGCCAGAGCAATCAGGTGAGAAAAAGAAGTAAAAGACATTGAAATCAGAAAGAAAGAAGTAAAACTACATCTGTTTGTGGATGACATAATTTTATATAGAGAAATCCTAAAGAGTCCATCAAAAAGCTGTTAGATCTAATCAGGGAATTAGGTAAAGTGCAGAATACAAAATTAACAGACCAAAAAAAAAAAAAGTAGCATTTCTTTACACTAACAACTAATATTCTGAAAAAGAAATGATTCTGTTTACAACAGCATCAAAGAAAAAAACAAAAAATACTTAGGAATAAATCTAATCGAAGAAGTGAACTCTGAAAACTACAAGACATTGATGACAGAAGTTGAAAAAGACACAAATAAATGTAAAATATCCTGTATTCATGGACTGGAAAAATTAATATTGTTAAAACATCGATACTACCAAAAGCTATCTATAGATTTAATGCAATCTCTATAAAGATTCCAATGGCATTTTTACAGAAGTAGAAAAACAATCTTATAATTGTATGGAATCACAAAACATCCCAAATACCCAAAGTAATCCTGAAGACAAAGAATGGATCATCACACTTCCTGATTTTAAGCTATGTGCACATGCTAAGTCATCTCAGTCATGTCTGACTCTGTGACCCTATGGACTGCAGCCCACCAGGTTCCTCTGTCCTTGGGATTCACCAGGCAAGAATGTTGAAGTGGTTGCCATGCCCTCCTCCAGGGATTTTAAGCTATATATTAAAAAGAAAAAAAGAACTATGGTAACTGAAACAGCATGTTACTGGCTTAAAAGCAGACACAAAGACCAATGGAAAGGCATTTAGAGCCCAGAAATAAACCCATGTACATACAGTTATCTAATACTTGACAAAGGAGCCAAAAACACTCAATGACCATCCTCAAAAACAATCTCTTCAATAAAAGATGCTAGGAAAATTGGATATTCAAGAGTGAAGTAAGCCAGAAAGAAAAACACCAATACAGTATACTAACACATATATATGGAATTTAGAAAGATGGTAACAATAACCCTCTATATGAGACAGCAAAAGAGACACTGATGTATAGAACAGTCTTTTGGACTCTGTGGGAGAGGGAGAGAGTGGGTGATTTGGGAGAATGGCATTGAAACACGTATAATATCATATATGAAACGAGTCACCAGTCCAGGTTCGATGCAAGATACAGAATGCTTGGTGCTGGTGCACTGGGACAACCCAGAGGGATGGTATGGGCAGGGAGGAGGAAGGGGGGTTCAGGATGGGGAACACATGTACACCCATGGCTGATTCATGTTGATATATGGCAAAACCAATACAATATTGTAAAGTTAAAAAAAAAATTTTTTTAAAGCCGCTCAATCAAAAAAAAAAATTGGATATTCACATATAAGAGAAAATTAGACTCCTATCTTATACCACTCACAAAAATGAACTCAAAATGGATTAAAGACTTAAATGTAAGACCTGAAACCATAGAAATCCTAGAAGGAAAGAAAAAAAGTTCCTTGACATGGGTCTTGGCAAGGATTTTTTTGGATATGACCTAAAGCACAAGCAAAAAAATTTAAAAGTGGGACTATGTCAAACTAAAAATCTCCACTGCAAAGGAAACCATCAGCAAAATGTAAAGGTACCTTCATAATGGGAGAAAATATTTGCAAATCACATATCTGATAAGGAATTGCAGGCCTGTGGCTCAGGCAGTAAAGAATCTGCCTGGGTTCTATCCCTGGGAAGATTCCCTGGAGAAGGAAACGGCAACCCACTCCAGTATCCTTGCCTAGAAAATCTCATGGACAGAGGATCCTGGCAGGTTACTGTCGGGTCACAGTCATGCGGGTCGCAAAGAGTCAGATACGACTGAGCGACTAACACTTTCACTTCATCTGATAAGGAAGTATTTTCAAAATACATAAAGAAATCATACAGCTCAATAGCAAAAAAGGGGTAAAAACGAATCTGATTTAAAAATGGGTAGAGGAAATGAATAGACATTCTTCCAAAGAAAACATACAAATGCCCAACAGTTACTTGTATATTGATTCAGCACTACTAATCATCAGGAAAATGCAAATCAAAACTATAATGAGGTACCCCCTCACACCTGTTAGAGTGATTATCATCAAATAGACATGTGACAACAAGTGTTGACAAGGATGTGGATAAAAGGGATCCCTGGTGCACTGTTGGCAGGAATGTAACTTGGTATGGCCACTATGGAAGACTGTACAGAGAGTTCTCAACATTTTTTTAGAAAGAGCTACTGTATGATAATATCATAAGTATGATCCATCATACTTATGATATGTATGATATATCATAAGTATGATATCATACTACTGTATGATAATATCATAAGTATGATCACATCATAAGATCATAAGTATGATCCAGCAATCATACTTCTGGGTATATATCCAAAGGAAATAAAAGGAGGATGTCAAAAAGATATCTGCACTTCCATACTCACTGAAGCATTATTCTCAATAGCCAAGATATGGAAACAACCTAAATGGCAAAGATGGTGTGATATAGATAGGTGGATAGATACATAGGGACATGTATTATTCCTCCATGAGAAAGAAGGCAATCTTGCCATTTGCAATACTACAGATGGACCTTTGGGCATCATGTTAAGTGAAATAAGACAAATCCTGGATAGTATCATATATATTTCACTTTTAAAATATTAAACTCACAGAAATGAGAGTAGAAAACCTGTTGCAGGAGCTGTGGGAAGGGGAAAATAGGGAGAGTTTGGAAATACAAACTTTCAGCTGAAGATGAATAAAGTCTTAATAAAGATGAATAAAGTCTGAAGATCTAATAGAAATCATGACTGTTTTTTTTAATGATGACTATAGTTGCTAGCACAGTATTATATAATTGAAATTTGCTAAGAGAGTACAGCTTAAATGTTGTCACACACACATACAACGTAGATAAATACATGAGTTAGTAGATGGAGGAATCCCTTCATAATGTATACATTTATCCAATCACTATGGTATATGCTTTAAATGTCTGAAAAATTTACAAGTCAATTATACTTCAGTAAAGCTGAAAAAAATTTAAGTATGTATATCTTTTGATCTGGGCTTCCCAGGTGGCGCTAGTGGTAAAGAATCTGCCTGCCAGTGCAGGAGATGTAAGAGATGTAGGTTTGATCCCTGGGTGGGGAAGATCCCCTGGATGAGGGCATGGCAACCCACTCCATTATTCTTGCCTGGAGAATCCCATGGACAAGAGGAGCCTGATGGGCTACAGTCCATAGGGTTGCAAAGAGCTGGGCACGACTGAAGTGACAGCACCCATGCATCTTTTAACCCAGCAGTGAAAGCAGTATGTCATTTGTATCATTATTATGTTATGATATCAGTAGGTTTCCTCACCTAAAAAAAAAACAAAATTATATTTCTATATGTTCATATATGTGTATACAATGCTAAAGCAAATTTTCTTAAAATCTGGAAGCAGACTTAACCTCTGATGTGGAGACTAATATTGAGGTAAAGATCAAAGGGGACTTTTACTTATCTGTATTGTTTGAATGTTTACAATGAGTTTATTAATGTTAACTTGTATAATTAGAGACAAAATAAAAGAAATTACAAATAGCAGCTATTAAAAAACACTGCAATGGTTTCTCATGTAACCAGGCTATCACTGCCACCTTTCAGGCTTCTGATAGCTCTGGTCTTCAGTAACTGAATAGCGTGGCAAGGTTATCTCAAGGTGGTGAAAGCTTCTCAGCAAGGATATGCTACCTGAATTTAGGGGGCCGCCTTAGGTTCATCTTGTGGCTTCCCAAGGAAAATCAAAGGCCCCAGACTTTGAGCTACTGAGAATTCCCCAGAAGCTCTGCATTAGCTTGACACTTCCCAGGAGGATGCAAGAACTGTCAATTATAGAAAACTACGCTTTTCTAATCCCAATTAAGCTAAAAATAATGCATTGATCACTCTTCCTCTTTCCCCCCTCCTGCTATGTCTTTAAGTCTATTCCCCAGTTACTGGGAGCCACTCCTGGGTCCCTCTGCCCCAGGAGTGCAACTTCCTGGCTGTGGCCCAATTAATCCACAGCTGAGTTGCTCTGAGGTAACAAGCCCTGGGAGGCTTGTTAAATTCAGTGCTTAAGAATATGGGAGAATCATCATTAAGAACTTCAGCTTATTAAACCTCTGGGCCAACAGCTGCAGCTAAGCAGAAAAAGCAGAAATGATTCCATGTCCCTCAGAGGCACCTCAAGAAACTTTTTGAAACTTTTACCTAACTTTTTCCCAAGTGCACACCTTAGTTACTCACACACCCAAGGTACCTTAACTTTCACCACCACCACTGCCCTGCTATTTTCATCACACGTTACATCATCATCTAACTTCATCACCTCATTAGTATTCTCATTATCATTTTCACCATCACCCAAAATATCATCCTTTCTTTATTGCACTATCATTAACCATACGCCACAACTAAAAATCCCACGTGCTGCAACTAAAGAGCCTGAGCGCCAAAACTGAGACCTGGTGCAGTCAAATAAATAAGTATTTTTAAAAAAGAAGTCTATACCTTCATATATTCACCTGATAATCTGTTCTCCACACTGAAGCTAGAATGATCCATTAAAAATGTTTTAGAACACCATCCTCGGTTTTAAATACTTTATTAACTTTCCAGTGTTTTTAAAATAAAGAACAAAGCTCTAAGGTGGCCTTCAAAGCCTGTGATTTGACTCGGTTAATTCTCCACATGCTTCTCTTTGCTTTCTGCCCAACTGACCTTTCTGTTCCTTGTACATGCCATGCTCCTTCTGACTGCAGGAACTTGTTATATTAGTCCCTCCTCCCATTAATTTCCTCTACGTACTAAGTCACTTCAGTTGTGTCCGATTCTTTGTGACTCCATAGACTGTAGCCCACCAGGCTCCTCTGTCCACTGGATTCTCCAGGCAAGAATACTGGAGTGGGTTTCCATGACTCCCTCCAGGGGATCTTCCTGACCCGGTTAACTCCTAATTTAGGATCTCACACTTCACTTCCACAAGGAAACCTTCCCAGACCCAACTAGACTAAATGTACCTATTAATGCCCTTGTAGCACCAAGCATCTTTCCAGTTTAGTACTTCTGACAATTGGGGTTTATATTTATTTGCCTAACTCTTTTATTCTGTCTGCCTCTCCCTCAGAGTCTAATATTCACAAGGGCAGAGACCAAAGTACCAAGTCAAGTTTCAAAGCATTATACAAACAGGCAGAATGTACACATCCCCTCACATTTATCCTCTCTTTTGCTCTTCAGTGATATCTAACGTCAGTGTCAAATTTATCCTATTCACTGAGATTTTCTTATTATTGTTTCAATGACCATAGCTTTCATTCTGGCATTAGAGAGTGGCGTGCTATCTAAAGTTCATCCTATCCATTGAGTCTTTTGTATCAATGGCTGTATCATTCATTCTTGATTTTTTTTCTGTCATCTGCTCTTTAGTATCTTATTCATTTTTTAGAATTTCAAGTCCTTATTTTATGACTTTAATTACAAGTTTCTTGTGAAGTATGTATAAATATTCTCCTTGTTGTATCTGCTGACTATCGCTCACATGAATTGCTTACTCATGTGTCTTGTAATTTTGGATTGTGAACTCATCTTCAGAGGAATTTTCCTATTGGGAGAACTTGCGGCCTGAGTTACAGACCACACTACAGCAGCCTGTAGTGTTCCCACAGAGTGAAAAGCTTTGCAGCTTCCTAATACCTTGGAGGTAATGTTGACCTGCCACTAATGTAATTATTGGCTATAAGTTTCTACATAATGTAGTTTAAATTCTGGACTCAAAACCAGTGCAAGAGGTAGACATGGGATTTTAATATCTCAAGAGAAACTTTTTAATACTAAGATGCCAGTCAGACACCTTATCATTTCCCTGTGATGTAAATAGATTTTTTAGTTCCACCCAGATAGGTGTTACCAAGGCCCTAGTACTTCTCAAAATTCACTATTCCACCACCCATTCTATTTTAGACTGCCATACTAACACCTAAAGTATTTACATCTCTTTATTTTTTGCCTCTGGATATTTCCTTTTCATACCCCATGGTGTGACTGTGGTATAATTTATTTAAATCCTTATTTATACTTATATATGCTGTTTTCCATTTGTTTACTCTAATAAGTAAACATTCTCAACATGAACATTCTCATGGGTATTGGTTTTTGTGGATGTTATTTAGCATACAGTTGAAGTCAGACTATTAATTTAGTACCAATATTCCAGGTTGTATAAAATTTTTTTCCAGTAGCATTCAGCAACACAAGAAAGTCAAATAGTTGGAATCACTCAGGTAGGGGTACCCCACTCAAGAAAATGCAATAAAAAGATATTCTGGCAGGAGAGTTTAGAACTAGGGCAAGAAAGTCACTGACATTTTGAATCATAGATTCTGAAGTGGGTAAGGAGAGAAATAAAATCAGGGAAATCAGAGTTCACAGATTAAAACAAAGTAAAAGTCAGTGAATCACTGGCCCCAGGGAAGTGGGAAAAATGGAATGATTACAATGTCAGAGCAGGAAGCAGTGGTCAGAGAATACAATGTCCGAACAAGTGATTGCAAAAGTGGGATAAGTTATTACTTTTTAAAAAAAATATTTATTTATTTTTGGCTGTGTAGGGTCTTAGTTGCAACACAGAGGACCTTTGTTGAGGAGGTGTGCAGGCTTCTCTCTTGTGGTGGCAGCCAGGCTCCAGAGCACGCGGCCTCTGCATTTGGAGGCACACCTCCTCAGTAGTTGCAGCACACAGGCTTAGTTGTCCTGCAGCATGTGGGATCTCAGTTCCATGATCAGGAATCAAACTCATGTCTCCTGCATTGGACGGTGGATTCTTAACCACTGGACCACAGGAGAATCCCCAGATAATTCTTGAGTAACGGAAAAGATCAGGTATGACCATGGGTGGCTGAAAGTAGAGTGTTGGTTATGATCTTTAATGACAAAGAAATCAAAGAAAAGAGAGGCCAGAGCTTTGAGTGGGGTCATCTACACAGACACTAGAGTCCTTAAGGACGATGGACTCAAAACTGACTTTACAACAAGTACAAAGTTTTCATAGAAAAAGAGTATCCAGGAGATCTGAAGGTGAAAGTACCAGGGAAATGCTGGTGGGTAGCACCAGCTTCTAAAGAGCAAGGGATGTTCTAATTGGAAGAGAGGAATAATGGTTTAGAAGGAGTCAAAAGGAACAAGGAGAATACACCTCATTCCCACCCTGAAGCATCTTAAGAGTCTGAGAGAATGAGCCGTCTCTACCTAAGAGATATACAAGGGAAACAATGTCCTCAAGGGAGATCCAGGTGACAGTTAAAGCTGGCAGATGCAAACAATGAAGAAACAGTGGAGGAAATAGGGAAGTTTCCCAGTCCTGTAGCTAGATTTCCAGAGAGGACAATGAAAAGTTGTGTGAAACTTGGGAGGCAAGGATACTGGGTCAGAGAGAACAATCAGAATACAATGTTATAAAAGAGAATAGGTGACCAAATGGAATTATGATCTGGACGGTGATCAGAGAAACCAGGACTGCTAAGCAGAGAGAACTGCTAAATCAGACAGATGAAAATGGGAGTTGCAGTAGCCTCCTAAATCACCTGACATGGAGTTAGGTGCCTTGGGTAGTGAACAGGAAAGTCCAAACCTAGTCATTAGGCACTCAGGATTGGGCAGTCATCCTGTCAGCTTTGACCCTGTGTCTCTGATTCCATATGAGGGTCAGGCAAAACACCAAGGAACCACAAGGACCAAGAGGCAAGCTGTATTGTAAAGTTCTGCTTGAAAGCACCCCTACAAGATTCTGTCCTGAAACATGGGAAGGGGTCATGCTAACTGTCAGTATTTTGTGTCATTCCGTGCTCCCTCCTGCATGCCCCCTACCTCCTGACGTTTGACCCATATTCTAGTTTATACCTGCTTTGTCACCTACTCTGATTACCTCATCTTCATGGAGTGATATAAATGATGTGAGAAGGCTTTGTAAAATGTAGTAAGTTAAATACATGGGGGCATTGACTTCTCCTCCACTTTGATCATTTCTGCTTTAGATCCATTCTCCCAACTCCCAAGTCTATCCTAGCCCTTGGATCAATCTCTGCCTACTAAGAGGCCAAACTGTATGTTATCCCAAGAAATAGGGGCACTATTATAACTCCATTTATCCTCTTTGCCATTTCCTATAACCACTCTTCAACCTAGAAACTGAGACCATTGCTCTGGTTGGTGGACTCTTCTTATTGGCTCCAAAGGGAGGAGTATGTACGCTTCATAATGGGCATTCCAACATGGGGTGGTGCCAGATAGGTAGTGTATAGGTAGTGTATAGTGTATAGTGTATAGGTAGTGTATAGTGTATAGGTAGTGCCAGTGGTAGTGTATCAGATAGGTTCTAGAGCAGGTGTGAGCTTCTGCCAGTTTATTTTCACAAGATGAGTAACTAGAAATATGCCATTGAAACAATGACAAGAAAGCTACCTCCAGTTTCCCCATCTCACGCCCAGCTTCCACCTCCTCTTTCTGTTCCTTCTTGCTCTCATTACCCAAAGCTCCTTCCTCCCTGTCTCCTCAGTCTTTTAGCCCTCAGCCTACTCCGCAGCCCCATCCACCCCCTTCACACTTCAGGCCTACCCATCTCCCTCCTCTGACTAGCGTCACCCCTTCCTGCCACCCCACCTTAATGACATCCACGCCCAGCTCTTTCCCTGTCTCTTCCATATCAACTGCTTACCACCCTGTTCATCTTGCTCCCCTTTCCTGTTACTCCTTTATCTGTGCCCCTACTCCCCCTACTGCCCCTTCTTTTAGTCCCTTGGACTCTGGTTGTCACCAACACTCCAGCCAATCCCAATCAGACCTGCTGATTCACAGATCTTATCCTGGAGAAATGATTTCTCTACTGCCGGGACACACCTGGTACAGTTCAGAATTGCCAGGATTGTGGATTCCCAGAAGGCTTACCTGGTGAACCTAGTGAATTCAAGATGATGGCCAAACAATATTCAGCTTAAAAGTAAGTTCAGTTCTTTGCAGGAGTCCTTTTCTATGATGATGTTTTTAGCCATGAGCAGACTCTGGTTATCTTACTATTATCTGTGTTTTGCCTTCATCGTAATTTTATCAATCCTCTTCAGACACCAATAAAAATCCTAACAAAAACAGACTGGTTCCAAATTGGGAAAGGAGTAAGTCAAGGCTGTATATTGTCACCTTGCTGATTTAACTTATATTCAGAGTACATCATGCTAAATGCCAGGTTGGATGAAGCACAAGCCAGAATCAAGATTGCTGGGAGAAATATCAATAACATCAGATACACAGATGATACCACCCTTATGGCAGAAAGTGAAGAGGAACTAAAGAGTCTCTTGATGAAAGTGAAAGGAGAGAGTGAAAAAGCTCGCTTAAAACTCAACATTCAGAAAACTAAGATTATAGCATCCGGTCCTATAACATCATAGCAAATAGATGAGGAAACAATGGAAACAGTGACAGATTAATTTTTTTGAGCTCCAAAATCACTGCATATGGTAACTGCAGCCATGAAATTAAAAGACACTTGCTCCTTGGAAGAAAAGCTATGATCAACCTAGACAGCACATTAAAAAACAAGGACATTACTTTGCCAACAAAGGTCCATCTAGTCAAAGCTCTGGTTTTTCCAGTAGTCACATATGGATGTGAGAGCTGGACTGTAAAAGAAGCTGAGTGCTGAAGAATTGATGCTTTTGAACTGTGGTGTTGGAGAAGACTCTTGAGAGTCCCTTGGACTGCAAGGAGATCAAACCAGTCAATACTAAAGGAAATCAACCCTGAGTATTCATTGGAAGGGCTAATGCTGAAGCTGAAACTCCAATCCTTTGGCCACCTGATGTGAAGAGCTGACTCATTGGAAAAGACCCTGATGCTGGGAAAGATTGAAGGCAGGAGGAGAAGGGGATGGCAGAGAATGAGATGATTGGATGGCATCACCAACTCGAAGGACATGAGTTTGAGCAAGCTCTGGGAGTTGGTGATGAACAGGGAAGCCTGGCGTGCTGCAGTCCATGGGGTCACAAAGAGTCAGACACGACTGAGCGACTGAACTGACCTGAACTGAAGACCTCAGGAAGTTGTTAGACTCTTGATAGAAAAAGGGACCCAGGCATGAATCACAGTGACAAGTAACAGAGGTTCTTCTCCAACTCAGCCAGGTACGATGAAATCTGTTTGCATTTCAGCATGATGTAAAGGTTTATATAACGGTGTAAGCAGAAGAAAATCACAGTGCCATCTGGTTGGACATCCAGTCAGCCAGCAAACATTTACCAAAAGCCTGCATCTGTACATACTGTGTGAGGTACTGGTAATTCAGAGATGGCCAGACACATTTCTTGTTCTCAAGTAACTTAGTTCTATAAAATAAGTTTAATATTCTAGAACTACAGAGTTGAGGTTGAGCATGGCAGGAAGAAAAATTGGACTAGGGGCTATACAGTCTGGAAAGGTTTTTGAAAGAAGATTACATGTGAGCTCATTATAAACATTAGGTGATTGTTCCCCAGACAGACAACAGGGAAAAGAGCCTTCCAGGCCAAGGAGATGGAGCAGCAGGAGCTAAAGCAAGGATCATGATGTTGCTTGCTGAGCTCAGGAAATTGCAGACATGTCCACCCATCTGTCATGTTCAGCACTGTCTCCAAACCTAAACTCACTGTGAACACACTGTTCTGGATTGGAGGGATGGATGGGTGGATAGATGGAGTGTACCTGGGGGGAAGACCATAGGCTCTGGAGTCAGCATTTAGGTGCTTCCTAAAACCAGGGGTGGCTCCTTTCTTTATGCTTTTAGTTTTATTTTTTTAATATAAACTGTATTAAATAAGGTATCTGCTGCTGCTGCTGCTAAGTCGCTTCAGTCGTGTCCGACTCTGTGTGATCCCATAGACGGCAGCCCACCAGGCTCCCCCGTCCCTGGGATTCTCCAGGCAAGAACACTGGAGTGGGTTGCCATTTCCTTCTCCAATGCACGAAAGTGAAAAGTGAAAGTGAAAGTGAAGTCGTGTCAGACTCTTAGCAACCCCATGGACTGCAGCCTACCAGGCTCCTCCATCCATGGGATTTTCCAGGCAAGAGTACTGGAGTGGGGTGCCATTGCCTTCTCCGAAATAAGGTATCTAGAGGAGTAAAATTCATAGAAAAAGTAAAATGGTGGCTGCCAAGGGCTAAGGGGAGGAGCCAATGGGGAGTTGTTTAATGGATATAAGAGCTTTCTGGAAATGAGTTTCATACAGTGTGACTATACCTCACAGTGCTGAACTACAATACTTAAAAGTGGTTCAGATGGCAAATTCTATGTGTATTTTACCACAACTTTAAAATTTTAAATAAATAAACTGTAAAGTTCCTAAGTTACTTTTAGGGTTAAGAAACGGTTTTATCCTGCTATATTATTTATCATATGGGTGATATGGGGAGGAATGTCTTTATGTATGGGAAACCTCTCCATGTTTCTGAGATAAACATCAGTTCAGTTTAGTTCAGTCACTCAGTCGTGTCCAACCAGGAGCTGACTGTGGCTCAGACCATGAACTCCTTATTGCCAAATTCAGACTTAAATTGAAGAAAGTAGGGAAAACCACTAGACCATTCAGGTATGACCTAAATCAAATCCCTTATGATTATACAGTGGAAGTGAGAAATAGATTTAAGGGACTAGATCTGATAGATAGAGTGCCTGATGAACTATGGACTGAGGTTCGTGACACTGTACAGGAGACAGGGATCAAGACCATCCCCATGGAAAAGAAATGCAAAAAAGCAAAATGGCTGTCTGAAGAGGCCTTACAAATAGCTGTGAAAAGAAGAGAAGCAAAAAGCAAAGAAGAAAAGTAAAGGTATACCCATTTCAATGCAGAGTTCCAAAGAATAGCAAGAAGAGATAAGAAAGCTTTCCTCAGCGATCAATGCAAAGAAATAGAGGAAAACAACAGAATGAGAAAGACTAGAGATCTCTTCAAGAAAATTAGAGATACCAAGGGAACATTTCATGCAAAGATGGGCTCGATAAAGGACAGAAATGGCATGGACCTAACAAAAGCAGAAGATATTAAGAAGAGGTGGCAAGAATACACAGAAGAATTGTACAAAAAAGATCTTCACAACCCAGATAATCACGATGGTGTGATCACTCACCTAGAGCCAGACATCCTGGAATGCCTTAGTCAAGTGGGCCTTAGAAAGCATCACTGCAAACAAAGCTAGTGGAGGTGATGGAATTCCAGTGGAGCTATTTCAAATCCTGAAAAATGATGTTATGAAAGTGCTGCACTCAATATGACAGCAAATTTGGAAAATTCAGCAGCGGCCACAGGACGGGAAAAGGTCGGTTTTCATTCCAATCCCAAAGAAAGGCAATGCCAAAGAATGCTCAAACGACCGCACAATTGCACTCATCTCATATGCTAGTAAAGTAATGCTCAAAATTCCCCAAGCCAGGCTTCAGCAATATGTGAACCGTGAACTTCCTGATGTTCAAGCTGGTTTTAGAAAAGGCAGAGGAACCAGAGATCAAATTGCCAACATCCACGGGATCATCGAAAAAGCAAGAGAGTTCCAGAAAAACATGTATTTCTGCTTTATTGACTATGCCAAAGCCTTTGACTGTGTGGATCACAATAAACTGTGGAAAATTCTGAAAGAGATGGGAATACCAGACCACCTGACCTGCCTCTTGAGAAACCTATATGCAGGTCAGGAAGCAACAGTTAGAACTGGACATGGAACAACAGACTGGTTCCAAACAAGAAAAGAAGTACATCAAGGCTGTATATTGTCACCCTGCTTATTTAACTTATATGCAGAGATAAACATAGAGGGTCTCAATTTTGGACATGTGCTTTAACGTAGAGAGGTTTCTTACTCCTTCCAAAATATTTTTTGGGAAATGACTAGTCAAGGTGAGGCTGAATCCTAAGCCCATTACATCTTGGGTCTGTCACTTTATCATTCAGTTCAGTCGCTCTTTGTGTTCAACTGTTTGCAACCCCATGGACTGCAGCAGCCAGGCTTCCTTGTCCATCGTCAACTCCCGGAGCTTCCTCATACTCAAGTCTATTGAGTCGGTGATGTCATCCAGTCATCTCATCCTCTGTCATCCCCTTCTCCTCCTGCCTTCAATCTTTCCCAGCATCAGGGTTTTTCCCTGGCATCAGGTGGCCAAAGGACTGGAGTTTCAGCTTCAGAATCAGTCCTTCCAATGAATATTCAGGACTGATTTCCTCTAGAATTGACTGGTCACTTCATGGCGAGTCTGTTTTTTGGAAGTGTCGGGCAGCGGTTCTGTAACCAGGCTAGATATGTCCTGAGAAGCTGGGGGAGGTGGGTTGAGCGCCTAAAGAGGGAGTTCTAAGATTTGGGGGTGGGGGATGGGCGAGCAGGAGCGAGGTCTAAGGGAGGCGGGTGAGCTAGGACCAGTTGCCTAGAGACGGCTTGGGACTCTGTTGCCTGGAAACATGTTGCCTTTGGCCTAGCACCTGGTGAGCGTCTGGCCAGATGAGGGGGCGCTGTACTGACCGGACACAGCAGAGCCAAGGCCATGGCTGGACACCAGAAGGAGA
Source organism: Bubalus bubalis (assembly GCF_019923935.1). Classification (NCBI taxonomy): domain Eukaryota; kingdom Metazoa; phylum Chordata; class Mammalia; order Artiodactyla; family Bovidae; genus Bubalus; species Bubalus bubalis. Next base: position 102,513,354 of record NC_059162.1, on the reverse strand, counting down.
AAGCAATCGCAGATGAGGTCCACCAGAACCAGATCCTGCGGGAACTGTACCTCAAAGAGCTACGAACCCAGAAACTCTACACGCAGTATCACGTGAATCCACTCCGCAAGGGTGAGGGGCGCTACGGGACGGAGGAAGGGAAAGAGGGCGCCCCGCGGGAAGGAGCCGGCAGGTGTGCGGGGCAGGGTGTGCGGGGTGGAGCCCAGTAGGAGACGCCTCCTCTGACCTCGCCCCTATTCTCAACGTTTCAGAACTAGGACTTTGGGGTTGGGGAGGGGGTCTCATTCCCCATCACATCAAACAGATGTATTAAAATGCATCCACATCCTGATTAAATATTTTATTGTAACGAATTTGAAAGGTTCTTTATAAATTTGCTTTTGAAATATTTTGCAGGGTTTTGTGTTTTGTTTTGCGTGTGTTTTGGTTTGTTGTTGATAAGTTAAAGGATTTCTTTCCATCTTCTTATATTGTCTGAAGACCTTCAGAAAATTTAAGGGGCACAGACTCAAGGCCCAATTAATTAAATGCCCCCTAATTAAATGGCCCCACCCCAACTCTTCTCCCTTTGCACATTCCTGGGCCAGTTTCATCTGGTCCTGTAACATCAGCTCCCTCTAAAGGCCACTGAGTCTCAAATGGAGACCCAGACCCACGTCCACAACCACCTCCCAGCTCCCTTTCCCTGATTCATCCCGCACCCCTCTCCCACCTGTGGCTACTCCGGAAGATCTTGTTTTAAGCACAAGGCACCACAGCCATTCTCTCTCCCTAGTTAGAAGTCTGGGAGTCATCCTCAGTCTCTCTCTCTCACTGCACACAGCTCAGTAGGCACCATACTGTTTCTTTCCTTAGCGTTTCTCTCACAGGACGGTTCCCACGTTCCTGCCTCAATGGGAGACGCCATCGCGCAAGACTGCCAATCCTCACTTAGCTCCGCCCTCTCTCCATCTGGCCTCGAAGCTCAGCAGGGCTCTCCTTAGTCCTGCCTGCATTGACCTGATGCTCTCCTAACTCTCTTTCTCCCTCCAGGCCCAACCCTCCAACCCTCCCCTATACCATGGCTGGCGAGAGCTATCTCAGAGGCCCCACAGCTTCTGAGCTGAGGTTTACCCTGATCAGAACGTAAGGCCCCTGTGGATGTGGTTCTACTGCCCACTCAGCTTTATCCCAACTCCCCTTTACCCGCACCCTGTTCCTTTAATAAACATTTTAGTGTCTAGTCTGCAGCATCCACAGGCTCTTTTCTGTCCCACCATATCTGAATGCGTGGAATTCCTAAATAACCATGCTATTCCCCCATCTCTTCACTTTCTCTTCTTTCTAAATTCTCCTCCAGCCCTTGTCGTTTGTAACTCAGTCATGTCCGACTCTTTGCAACACCAGGCTTCCTTGTCCTTCACCAACTCCTGGAGCTTGCTCAAACTCATGTCCGTGGAGTCAGGGATGCCATCCAACAATCTTATCCTCTGTCATCCCCTTCTCCTCCTGCCTTCAATCTTTCCTAGCATCAGGGTCTTTTCCCATTGGAAAAGACCCCCTAGTCCTGGACCTGATTAACTGTAGTCCACTGCAGCCCAGCTGTGTAGAAGAAATGGATTGTCATTATTTTAAAATAAGATTTGCATATAGTTAAGGTATGCTGCTGCTGCTGCTAAGTTGCTTCAGTCGTGTCCGACTCTGTGCAACCCCGTAGAAGGCAGCCCACCAGGCTCCCCCATCCCTGGGATTCTCCAGGCAAGAATATTGGGGTGGGTTGCCATTTCCTCCTCCAATGCATACCATGTGACATTTAAATATACATTTATACAGTGAAATAATTAGGACAGTCATTTATTTAAGCATAACCACCTCCTCACATACTTACCTTTGGGGGTTGGGGGTGGGGGATGAGAATACAGAAAATGTGTATCTTCATTTTGCTTATGATAACCTGGTTTTCCTCTGGATCCTCCAACTACTAATTTCAAGAAAACCACTTAACATCCAATTCTGTTTAAGCTTGGCCCATTTCAACAATTTTCATAATCCCTTCCAGCAGTGTCCAGGCTTCCTAGGAAAGGTGCTTGGTCTCTCAGCTCACAATCATCAGGCACATGATTAATATGATCCATTGGGATTAAGTGAGGAAATATTAGAATTTGTACCTATCATTATACTTATGTATAAAGAAAGAAATGATGCTTTGTTAATATATGACAATAGTGCATAGAGACTATATCAATATACACATGTGGAAGTTTTTGTTTTTTTTTTACTGGTAGGAGATAGGGATAAAACACGTGGAGACCACTGGTTCCTTCTGGCCTCTGCTCACTTACTACTCCATTCCACCTAGCTCCCTCCACCAGAATTACTCTGCTTCTTGATATTTCTCTAACTCACCAAGCTCACTCTTGGATCTTCCCCATGTATCTCACACAGCAAGTTTATTCAGGACTCTGCTCTTCTGTCTGTCTTTAGAGACACATCACACACACTGTGCCCCACCATCAACATGGGTTTATCCATATAATGTGCTCTATGTGGTTGTGCATCTTACTTATATTTACCTGATATTATACATCTGTTTATTGAGCATCATCATAAGTAGAGTGAAAGCTCAGGGAGAACAGGGACCTTCTCTGTCTTGTTCACAGCCCTACCTCCACTGCATCAGTAATTATGAGCTGAATAGATGTCTATGGATCCTCTACCTGGTACCACATGGCCTCCTGGGTATATATCACTATCTCTGGCTGCCTGATACATCTGCAGCTCCATAGGTCAGTCTGTCCAAGAGACCATTCCGAGATAATGGAAATGTTCTCTGTCTGTGCTGACCTGAATGGCAGCCAGTAGCCATATGTGGCTGTTGAACACTTGAAATGCAGCTGTGGGACTGATTTTTAATTGTATTAAATTTAAATTACTCAAATTCAAGTCTCCACACATAGCTGGTGGCCATCATTAGGACAGTGCCTCTCAGATTGTGAGGTCCTTGAAGATCCTATGCCCTAGTGCCCAGCGTAATATCTGACATTGGACAGACACTCAAAAAATGCTAAATGGGTACCCAGCATAGAGAGGGTCTTAGAAAGGCCAGGGAGAAACTTTTTTAACTTAAACCTATGATGCTGTTTTTCTCTAGTTCACACAATCGCCAGAAAGCCCATGTCTTGGCATGATAACCTGGAAGAACCTGCAGACGGTAAGTCCAGGATTTGAGAATGACGTTGAGACAGAGACAGAGGCAGCTGGCTGGGAGACTCTCAGGGTAGTGGTTCCTTAGGCCAGGCCTCAGTCCTCTGTTTGATCATCAGAAAGCTGAACTCATACTGACAAAACTCACGAGAAACCAACATTTTCAAAACTGCCAGTTTATTAACTGTCAAGCCAAAAAACATGCTCCTCATGGCCCTGACATTGCATTTGTTCATCCATCCAATACTTAGCTGATAACAAGCACAGGTTCTGGAGTTCTACTAACTGAGTTCAAATCCTGGTTCTGCCATTCATTAACTGTGTGACTTTGGGCACGTTTTTTTTTTTTGTTTGTTTGTTTGTTTTAACATTTCTGAACCTATTTCTTAGAGATGTTGTGAGAATTAAACAATATAATGCAAGTGTTTAAAACAGTATCTAGGGTCCCACACTGCCCAGACTAGCTAACAATACAGTCAAGATGGCTAAAGGTGATCCCAAGAAATCAAAGGGCAAGATGACTGCTTATGCCTTCTTTGTGCAGACGTGCAGAGAGGAACATAAGAAAAACCCAGAGGTCCCTGTCAAATTTGCTGTATTTTCCAAGAAATGCTCTGAGAGGTGGAAGACTGTGTCTGGGAAAGAGAAGCCTAAATTCAATGAAATGGCAGAGGCAGATAAAGTGCGCTGTGATCAGTAAAGGAAGGATTACGGACCAGCTAAAGGAAGCAAGAAGAAGAGGGACCCTAATGCCTCCAAGAGACCACCATCTGGATTTTTCCTATTCTGCTCTGAATTCCGCCCCAAGATCAAGTCTATAAACCCTGGCATCTCTATTGGAGACGTGGCAAGGAAGCTAGGCGAGATGTGGAATAACTTAAGTGACAGGGAGAAGCAGCAGCAAAGCTGGAGGAGAAGTATGAGAAGGATGTCGCAGACTAGGTCTAAATGGAAGTTGATGGCGCCAAAGGTCCTGATAAAGTTGCCGGGAAAAAAGTGGAAGAGGAAGACAAAGAGGAGGAGAAGGAAGAAGGGGAGGAGGAGGAGGATACATTTTAAAAGCTGTTGATCTGTCTCCTTGTGAATACCTTAGAGCAGGGAGCGCTGTGATTGACACACCTCTCATCCAAGACGTGTCTGATGCCCTCGTTAGGTTTAACTACCCGACTGGATCATGATCATATTGCAGTCTCTCCAAGTGCTCTAGTAATTGCCAGTGGTTTACAGGAAGTGGCTGTGGGTGTCTGGAGCACCTGGAAACTGTATCAAAGCTGTACATATTTCCAAACATTTTTAAAACGAAAAGGCTCTCATGTTCTCCTCACTCTGTGCATTTTGCTGTTGGTGTGACAAGGCTTAAAGATGTTTCTGGCACTTTTTTTTTTTTAATCTGTAAGGCGGTGTGTTAATTCTATGGTCATTGGCCAGAAATCCCGAGTTTTCAACTGTACATGTCTATAGTTTGTAAAAAGAACAAAGCAACCGAGGCACACTCTTGACGCTCCTTGCTTGGTGTCAAGGCTGTGGGGGCGATGCCTTCCGGAGGGGCCGTAGCTCAGGGCGTGCACTGTGGGGCTGGACCTGTGAACACAGCAGTGGGCATCCGTTTAGCTTCAGGTTGGCTTGTTTTTGTATATAGTGACATAGCATCCTGCTGCCATTCTTAGCTGTGGAAAAGGGGGTGGGGGTCAGCTGGCATGAGAAGTGTTTTGGATCCTTTTTAGTTGAAGTGCATTAGTTTTAAACTGTTTGTTTGTTTGTTTTTTAAACAAACCGTAGAACTCTTCATTGTCAGCAAAGCTAAGAGCCACAGCACCAGTGAAAGTTCAAGAACCTTCTATACTAAACACGATCTGCAATGTTCTGTTTTTTGTGTTGGTTTTTTTTTTTGTATGTTTAGAATGCTGAAATGTTTTTGAAGTTAAATAAACAGTATTACGTTAAAAAAAAAAGTATCTGGTACATAGTGATCGGGACATGTTATTAATATTATTTTCATTATTACCTGGTGATAGTCACTAGAATGGGGCTGGGAATGTCATACCATAGGCAAAGAGACAGACATGTAAATACCCAGGTAAACAGAGAGCTAGATTGGGATGGCAGCAGCATAGGAAATAGGTGCCCACCTCAGACAGTGAAGTTCTGGAAAGTCCTCCCGGAGAAGGTGAGGTGGAGTATGTTAGATGTAGAAGAATGCGGAAGAACATTCTGGTTACACGGGAAAGCACAGAAATGAGACACCAGCATGGCCAAGAACTGGGAGTATTTGGCATGGCTGTGATAATACGGGTAAGTGGGGCCACATTTAAGAATGAGGGAAGAATATACTTGATAGGAAGCCTAACTCTTCTGACAAGCTTTTCTCCTTCCCCTCTACCTTCTTAGGGTGGAGTTTGATGGAGGAAGGATGTGTGATTTTTGTAGGAGAGAGGGTGGGAAGTGGGGGTGGGCAGGAAGAGTGAGGATTTCAAAGCATCGTGGAGACAGACAAGTAAATAGACTGATAGAGAACAAGGAAGTGAGATTTCCATCTGTAGTGGAGACACCAGCCTGGCTGGAGCAAAGGGTAGCAGCTGGGGACTTGTAGCAATAAGGAAAAAAACAGATGGTAAGGACTTCATTACAAGCCGCCTTGTATTCAGGATAAGATCGGCCCAGTGCCCAGTCCTTTATTTTTTAATTCCATTCTTAAACATCTTGCTGAGGTAGATATCTTCCTCCCACTTTACAGATGAGCAAAGTGAGGTCCAGAGAAGTTAAACCACCTGTCAAGCTAGTAGTAGAAGGGCCATGAATGTCTGACTACAAGCCAGCTTCTTCCCCTTGTCAGACTACCTCCCTCAAACTGAGACTGGATGGGGTAGATTGAAAATGAAATCTACTTAAGTCCTTAAGGTGTACAGTTAGAAACATACCTGGTGTTGACAGCCATGCTGATTTCAATCCAGAAGGATCTGACCTCACTTCTTATATTCCGGCTCCTCTCTGTCTCTTCTGCAGCTTCATTGCCCAACCTTGCTCATGCCCCAGGGCCTTGCCCAAACTTGCTCATGCCCCAGGGCCTTTGTTCTTGCTGCCTGTGACGTGTTCCTCCTCTGCCTCTCTCAGGGCTAGCACCGGCAAGGCATCCAGAGAGGCCTCCCCTCATCATCCTAAGTAGCCAGCCCTGCCTCCCCCTGGCCCCGGCCTACTCCCGTCTTCACAGTGTCCATCACTGCCTGCCTCTATGCGGTTTGTTTTTCTTTTTATTTCTAACTTTCCATCTTATTTTGGAGCATAACCAATTAATAATGTGGTATTTCAGGTGCACAGCAGAGCAACTCAGCCACACATATACATGTATCCATTATCCCCCAAACTCCCCTCCCACCCAGGCTCTCGCCTGACATTGAGCAGAGTTCCCTGTGCTATATAGTAGGTCCTTGTTGGTTACCCACTTTAAATACAGCAGTGAGTACATGTCGGGTTTGATTTTATACTTGTATATTGTGTCCCCTGACCCCTCACCCAGTCTACATTACCAGGAGACCAGGAACCATGTCTATCTCACTCTGCTCTGCCTGCAGGGCCCAAACAGTGCCTGGCACAGAGTTTGTTCTCAACAGATGTTTGTTGAGAGATGTGTGGAAGAACCAGATGTCTGTGTCTTGATGTCTAGGCAAGCCTCGGAGGCTGGTGCTCTGCCTGTCAGGAGGATGTGCCAGAGTCAAGGGCACAGCATCTCTTGTTGGTCCCCAAACATGACTCCTTTGTAACCCCTGCCTCATCTCCCAGCCAGGTTTCTAAATCTTATCCACCACGCTGCCCAGGGACCAAGAAAGAAATACCCAGAGACACAGACTGAAGGTCAAGAGATTGGATGGGATTCTGAGCCTTTGGTAAGTGGGTCTCCTTTACTTGGAAGGTCAGGGGTAATCCAGCAGTGGTTAAAGAAACAGAGTATGGAGCCAGCTGCCTGGACTTTTCTGGCTACCACGTACTAGCTGTGTGACCCTGGGAAGTGACTAAGTTCTTTTGACTAAGCTTCCTCCTAGTACAATGGAGATAATCCAGCATGTTTCACATAAAATTGTTCCAAGGATTAGACGAGACAGTGCTTAGAACGCAGTGCCTGGTACCAAGTGAATACTGCTAAGTGTGGATTAAACAAAGCTTGCTGATGACAGATAGCCTGAGTTTGCTCTCCCAGCTGCTAGTAGAGTGGTCTCGGGCATGTCACCTACATCTCTAAATTCTGTCCCCTGCTCTGGAAAATGTGAATGCTAGTAACATATTTGTGTCATTGATTGGAAAAACACCACTAAGTGCAAGGAGCCTGGGAAATGCAGTCTTTAGCATCAGTTCAGTTCAGTCGCTCAGTCGTGTCCGAATCTTTGCGACCTCATGAACCGCAGCACACCAGGCCTCCCTGTCCATCACCAACTCCCGGAGTTCACTCAAACCCATGTCCATCAAGTCAGTGATGCCATCCAACCATCTCATCCTCTGTCGTTCCCTTCTCCTCCTGCCCTCAACCTTTCCCAGCATCAGGGTCTTTTCAAATAAGTCAGCTCTTCACATAAGGTGGCCAAAGTATTGGAGTTTCAGCTTCAACATCAGTCCTTCCAATGAACACCCAGGACTGATTTCCTTTAGGATGGACTTGTTGGATCGCCTTGCAGTCCAAGGGACTCTCAAGAGTCTTCTCCAACACCACAGTTCAAAAGCATCAATTCTTCGGTGCTCAGCTTTCTTTATAGTACAACTCTTACATCCATATATGACCACTGGAAAAACCATAGCCTTGATTAGATGGACCTTTGTTGGCAAAGTATGATCTCCCTAAATGATATAGGACTTCTGTTCCTAAGAAAGAAACACAGGATTTTGAATAGACTTGAAGAACTTCCTGTCGCACTTGTCTTTTAATTCTGATTATGTCATCTTCATTTCACAAACAGGGTTTAGCAAGAAAAAGCACCAGGGGCCACACATCAGGAGACTGGGACCTGAGTCAAGTCCAGGTCCCTACAAGACAAGGTCTTCCCCCTTCCCCACAGGCTTCTTTCTGACATCTGCCTGCTCCTCTCTAGGTCAACCCGCAACGTGACGACCACAGGCTGAACCACTTCAGGGTCTACAAAGACATCACTCTGTACAAGGCTAAAATGTGGAGCTTGGGAGAAGACGATCGCCACAAGTAGTAATCCCTCAGCCCTGGCAATCCTTGTCATTAATGCCCAAAGTGTGTGCTGCCCGGGTAAATAAAGACACTTTAAAGCCTTGATCTGACTATTTCTGTGTCCAGAGTCTCACATTTCTCCCTTCTGCCCAAGTGCACCAGTCTACATCCTTAATCTTATAAACCAGGGAGAGAATTCCAGTTAAAGATGGCAAACTAAATGTATACAATATCTCCTCTGCCTTCTAGACCCAGATAAAAGACAACAAATTGATTTTTTAAAAGATAAATGAGAAACATTAGAAACCAAGAAAACTGAAGCCAGTGCTTAGAAGATGGAAAGCTGGTGGAAGAGGGTGGAGGAAGCCACTAAATGCGAGCTGAGTGGGACACCTCTGAGCACAGAGCCCTGTACCCCCAGGTCTCTGGAGAGGGGTCAGGATTCTGGACAGAATGGGTGTGAGGCAGGGAACTGAAGGAGGGAGGGAGTCTGCTGGGAGTCCCGTTGCACACCCCAGTGCCAGATGCTTAACAGCTCCCACACTGGAGGTTTACTCTTGCGGGAATGGGCAAAGGCCAGGGCTCGGAGACACTAAGAGGTGGGCTAGGAGTAGGTGTGAGCCTGAAAACAATCAATGAACATCTGTGAAAGGAGGGATGAACCCCTCGCCCACCAAGCTGCATTTTTACCCTGGGTTTGAAGCTAGAGGGCTCCTTTTTGGGAAAATGAGCCAGCTCTAAAGAACTGCCCCCCAAAGACCCCCACATGGTACAATTTGAAGGTTCTGGGAAGAAAGAACCAGGGACCATCCAGGCAGCTGAACACACAGAAGTGCTGGGAGAGTCACTCACCCAAGGAGTGCACGGACATTCTGTGCACCACACCTCATCACTTCCCCCACACCTGGCCAATACCTTGCTCTCTGTGTATGTTCCATCTGGCTGTTCCTGACTTATACCTTGAAGAGTGAAGCCATATACTGCTGAGGTCACTCCTGTTTTTGAAATTGCCAAGACTGAATGGAAGCTGCAGTCCTGAGTGGCCCCACCCTGATGGACATTTTCATCCAAGGATGGGCCAGATCAATTATTAGTGACTACGTGGGGATCTAGAAGTGTGCCAGTATCTCATGACTGTTACAGTGCATCTGCTGTAAGGAATCCATGGTCAATGACCAGGGGGTGACTTGTGATATCATAGAAAGAGATTTGGTCTTTGTCATGGTTCCTAACACAGAACTCCTAAATCCTTTGTAATTTAAGTGATAGAGGTGGTGGGAGGGTCTTTTGTTCTAATGAGGTGAGTCTGGGCAGCTTCTTGATAGTTTCAGGACGGGGGCTGCTCCCCACGAAGACCAAACCTTGGTTAGAAACTTAAAACTTCATCCCCACCACCCAAAATCTGGGGAGGGAGGAGGAGCTCAAGATTGAACTAATCACTGATGGCCCATGATTTCATCAATAATGCCCACATGGTGAAATCTCCATAAAGCCCCTAGACTGCAGGGTTTAAGGAGCTTCCAGGTTCAGTTCAGTTCAGTCACATAGTCGTGTCTGACTCTGTGACCCCATGAATCGCAGCACACCAGGCCTCCCTGTCCATCACCAACTCCTGGAGTTCACTCAAACTCATGTCCATTGAGTTGGTGATGCCATCCAGCCATCTCATCCTCTGTCATCCCCTTCTCCTCCTGCCCCCAATCCCTCCCAGCATCAGGGTCTTTTCCAATGAGTCAGCTTTTCACATGAGGTGGCCAAAGTATTGGAGTTTCAGCTTCAACATCAGTCCTTCCAAAGAACACCCAGGACTGATCTCCTTTAGAATGGACTGGTTGGATCTCCTTGCAGTCCGAGGGTCTCTAAAGAGTCTTCTCCAACACCACAGTTTAAAAGCATCAATTCTTCGGTGCTCAGCTTTCTTCACAGTCCAACTCTCACATCCATACATGACCACTGGAAAAACCATAGCCTTGACTAGACAGACCTTTTTGGCAAAGTAACGTCTCTGCTTTTTAATATGCTATCTAGGTTGGTCATAAGGTTTAGGGAGCTTCCAGGTAGGTACACATTAAGGCACTGGTGGGGGGAAGGGGCAGAGATTTAACTCTCAGGACTTGTGGCTTGAGTGTGCCTGGCACTTGGATGCACCTGGTCTTCCTTCAGGGTAGCGTAGATTGTTGCTCAGTTCCATTCAGTCACTCAGTCATGTCCAATTCTTTGCGACCCTATGGATTGCAGCCCGCCAGGCTTTCCTGTTCATCACCAATTCCCAGAGCTTGCTCAAACTCATGTCCATCAAGTTGCTGATGCCATCCAACCATCTCGTCCTCTGTCACCCCCTTCTCCCACCTTCAATCTTTCCCAGCATCAGGGTCTTTTCAAATGAGTCAGTTCTTTGCATCAGGTGGCCAAAAGACTGGAGCTTCAGCTTCAGCATCAGCCCTTCCAATGAATATTCAGGACTGATTTCCTTTAGGATTGACTGGTTTGATCTCCTTGCAGTTCAAGGGACTCTCAAGAGTCTTCTCCAGTGCCACAGTTCAAAAGAATCAATTCTTCGATGCTCAGCTTTCTTTGTAGTCCAACTCTCACATCCATACATGACTACTGGAAAAACCATAGCCTTGACTGGACGGGCCTTTGTCGGCAAAGTAATATCTCTGCTTTTTAATATACTGTCTAGGTTGGTCACAGCTTTTCTTCCAAGAAGCAAGTGTCTTTCAATTTCATGGTTGCAGTCACCATCTGCAGTGATTCTGGAGCCCGAGAAAATAAAGTCTGTCACTGTTTCCATTGTTTCCCCTTCTAGTTGCCATGAAGTGATGGGACTAGATGCCATGATCTTAGTTTTCTGAATGTTGAGTTTTAAGTCAACTTTTTCACTCTCCTCTTTCACTTTCATTAAGAGGCTCTTAGTTCCTCTTCACTTTCTGCCATAAGGGTGGTATCATCTGCATATCTGAGGTTATTGATATTTCTCCCAGCAATCTTGATTCCAGCTTGTGCTTCATCCAGCCCAGCATTTCACATGATGTACTGTGCATGTAAGTTAAATAAGCAGGGTGACAATATACAGCCTTGATGTACTCCTTTCCCTATTTGGAACCAGTCTTTTGTTCCATGTCTGGTTTCTAACTGTTGCTTCTTGACCTGCATACAGATTTCTCAGGAGACAGGTAAGGTAGTCTGATATTCCCACCTCTTGAAGAATTTTTCACAGTTTATTGTGATCTATGCATTCAAAGGCTTTGGCATAATCAATAAAGCAGAAGTAGACGTTTTTATGGAATTCTCTTGATTTTTTGATGATCCAACGGATGCTGGCAATTTGATCTCTGGTTCCTCTGCCTTTTCTAAATCCGGCTTGAACATCTGGAAGTTCACAGTTCACATACTATTAAAGCCTGGCTTGGAGAATTTTGAGCATTTTCTTGCTAACATCTGAAATAAGCGCAAGTTTGAACATTCTTTGGCATTGCCCTTCTTTGGGATTGCAATGAAAACTGACGTTTTCCAGTTCTGTGGCCACTGCTGAGTTTTCCAAATTTGCTGGCATATTGAGTGCAGCACTTTCACAGCATTATCTTTTAGGGTTTGAAATAGCTCAACTGGAATTCCATCACCTCCACTAGCTTTGTTCTTAGTGATGCTTCATAAGGCCCACTTGACTAAGGCATTCCAGGATGTCTGGTTCTAGGTGAGTGATCACACCATCATGGTTATCTGGGACATGAAGATCTTTTTTGTATAATTCTTCTGTGTATTTTTCCCACCTCTTCTTAGCATCTTCTGCTTCTGTTAGGTCCATACCAGTTCTGTCCTTTATTGCATTTCATGCAAAGATGGGCACAATAAAGGACAGATTGTTGCTAGATCCCTGGATTTTCTTGAGTGGTCATTAATCTACAAATCTCCCAAACTCCTTTAAAATTACCTATTTTTAATCCTCTAGTGGGATTTCTAAACTAATTATCCTACTCTATGCCTATCAGATTCGCTTTCAACATTGTATCATTTGTACTTTCAATGTCACAAAATACCTCCAAGAGTCCCTTTAGTGTGAAGTTTTCTGCCAGGGTGACTTCCTCTGGTTCACCATCCTCTCCATTTTCCTCAGTCTGTTTCAGTTCACATTCACTAGCTATCTAGCTGCATCTCTTTTTAGTCCTAGAACAGCAGCCATGTCTCCATTCCCTGGCAATATATTCCTCCCGTAACTCCATTTGCATCCTATTCAATTTTATTTCCAATTTTATCACTTTCCATTTCTTTGGTCAATTCCCTCTTTCAGTTACTTACTTTCATAAAATGCCATGTGGGTTTACTGCTGAAGATGAGGAGGCAACACAACTGCACTCTTTGCCACTTGGACCTAGCGACCAATCACCCACAGACTTTGAAAGAAGCAATTTGGGGTCAGTAACCATTATGTATCTTTTAGGCAGTGGTTTTATGGACTAAAGAGCCAGCAGCAAAATCTCTACTTTCCACAGTTACTCGGTTAACAATACTTTGGTAACTGAAAGGTGAACAGTGTTGTCCAGGAACTGCTATTGATACAGCACCTTGACAGCTGAAGTCCACACATATTGGTACAAAGCAAGAACAGCCTGGACTTGGTCATGGCAACTACTAGCATCCTGCCCATCCTTCAATGCACGGGATTACATTTTAAAGCAATGTGAGAGCTAATACTGAATGTAGCCCAATTATACTTTAAGAGTGGGATGATAAAGTGATATAAATAAGCTCTATAAAGTACATCTCTGAAATTAAGTGATTCTCTTTGCTATAAAAAGAAAAAAAAAGGAAAGAAGGTACATCATCCAAACCCTACAGAAGTATTCAAGTCAGTAATTTACTTTTGTCCCTACTAGGGTAAACTCTATCAATCTTAAAACTCTCCTATGTTCCACTCATAATTCAAAGTTTCTTAAGCTAAGGCTCCTAACTGGAATTACTATTCGTTACCCTATTCACTACTATTGTACAAATTGTCAAAATAGGCTGGGGTAAAACATTGTGGTCTTCTGAGAATGTGACCCATGTGCTTAGACTTTTGTTCATTGAAATTAGTTTACAAAAACTAAATTCATTCTTTTTGTTCTAGAAACAGTATCATAGGAAACCAGAGAGATCTTTTAGGTACCAATGATGCTACAAGAAAACCATGCAAAATGAGTTGTTTTTTCTGCTTAAGCATCTAGAGTTCTCAGATATTTGTAGACTCAAAATGTCTAAACTGGAATGGGGGCGGGGGTGGGTGTGGTGCGATGGGGGAAGCTGTCTTCCCTTCCTACCTCTCAAGACAGAGAAAATCCCAACACGAAACATGGCCTGCTCACAACGTTCAACCTGCACACAGCTCCAAGCCGGCACTGGAGAACTTCAAATACACACACACCACGTGGCTCAGCAGACATTATGGAGAACCACCCCACCCAGCAAAACAATCCCACGAAGGCATGTACGCTTCATTATACGGCAGGAAGTGTGCTAAGCATTTTGCACATATTAACTCACTGCTGACAGGAACCCTCTTTGGTAGATTCTATTATCAATGTCTATACAGAGATGACAGAGCACAGAAAAATCAGGGTGCCCAGGGTCAAACAGCAAGTACACAGCAAAGCCAGGTGTCAAACCTGGCAGTCTGGCCCTAGAGTCCATGCTTTTAACCTCCACAGGGCTCGTTTATTTATTAAGAATAAATGGCAATAGTATTTAATATGTAAAAGTAACTTCTAAATCTTTTAGTCCTGAGTTTTTAACCAAGAATATATATTTCTCTGAAAATTTTTCTTTAGTTTATTGAAAGAATTTTTACAAAAAGAAGCTAACAGAAGGGATCCAATTGCCTTGTGAAATCCCAAGTCTCCATCTCTTTTTCCTGGTGTTTGTACACAAAGATGCGGCTTGTTTAGTGTCTTCTGCTCTTCATTTTCTCTCTCGTCCATTTTCCAGGTCTTTTCTGCAGAAAAGGAAATATCACATGTGTTCACACAGCAGTTGGCCTTCTGCCCCAGGGTCTGGACACAGGAAAGAAAGGGAGGGAGAAGGGAGGGGTGGCAGTGGAGGTTGCTCCAGCCCCCTCACTCCATACTCACATTCGATCCTTTCTTTCCAGGCCTCTTGAGGCCCCTGCCATGAGCTGTCTTGGCCCGGAAGCTGGATACATCATCATAGCTCTCACGAGTGTTCCACTTGGAGCCTTTCTTCTTCCCACCATAACCAAACTTCTGGTTTTTATAGCGTCGCTTGGCATTGGGCCTGGAAAAAAGCAGTCTTGTAGGTTACCCTCAACATTGCAAACCTGACAAATGTTACGATCCCCTCAGTTTCCTCTCTGTAAACGAAGCCCGCAGATACTACTGTACCCAAAATCTCATCCTTGACCCAGTATTTCTACTCTATAAACTCCCCAGACAGGATCATCTACCTACAGCCTTAACCACCAAAGCAGGAAAACAAAGCCTGAATCAGGAAAAGATCTATCATGTGGCTCATCATTTATCTTCAGAGCCCATGGACTGTAGCCCACCAGGCTCCTCTGTCCACGGAATTTTCTAGGCAAGAATACTGGAGTGGGTTGCCATTCCCTTCTCCAAGGGATCTTCTGCACTCAGGGATCAAACCCAGGTCTTCTGCATTTCAGGCAGATTCTTTACCATTTGAGCCACCTGGGAAGCCCCATTTTTAAACTCTTATTAAATCACCCTCAGTTGTTCCTAGTCCTCCCAAGGATATTAAATGCAGTTAATGTTCTAGTGTAATACATGTTAAAACTGATCATCCCACAGGAATCTCAGTTCACCATATCCAAAGTCATAGTCACTGCCCTCCTAGACTGGTTTCACCTCCTGTATTTACAGCCTAACTTGAGGTTGGTGGTCCTACCATATACTCAGCTGCCCACGCTATGAACCTAGAGTGGATTATAATTCCTTCTTTCATTCTCTGCACCCAGCTCAATTACTGAGTCCTGCTAATTTGACCTCTTGAGTATTTCTTCAACCAATTTTCTCTTCTCTACCCCTATTACCACTTTCAAGTCATTATCCTTGTTCTCTGGACTTTAATGGTCCCCTGATCAATTTCCCTGCCTCCCTCACTTACACAAGTACCACTGTAATATTGAAAACATCAACATGACCAGCTCACCACTTTGAGTAAAGCCCATAAGCACCTCCCCACTGACCGCTGGAAATAGCCCAGGCTCCTCACAACACTGCCCTGCAATCAGCCCAGGTCCTCCCAGCTACACCTCACCACTCCTTGCCTCACGGTAACCCCCATGACACCAAATGCTGGCTGTTCCTCATACACAAACCTGCTGTTTTCATCTCTACACTTCTGCTCATTCATGTTCTTCCATCTTCCCCAAACCCATGTCTCTCCTGTTCTCCTGGTTAATTCCCACTCATCTTTCAGACTAAGCTCTGGTGAACCCTTCTCCAGGAAGCCATCCCCAGACTCTGACCCCTGGACCATGTCACATATTTCTAAAATGGGCTTCCAGACTTCTCCCTCAATGCCTCTATCACAGCATGGACTATATTATACAGATATGATCATTCTCCTTGGGATGGATGTCCAGGAATGCATAAAGGTGAACGAAAAGAACCAATAACAATATCCAACATTATCCCTTTTCATTTTTCTAATATAAGAGGTACTTACAATTTTTTTTTTCATTTTCACAGATGAGGAAATTAACATTTAGGAAGGTGAAGTACTTGCTCAAAACTACCCTCCTAATGAGAGACAGAACCCAGACCAGAACCCTAGGTCTGCACACAACCCTCACACATGAGGAATCAACTTCTACTGCGTATTCACTGAAATCACCTCAATTGAACCTTCAAAGACCCATGTGGCTGAACGGGCCCATCACGTGGCCCACAGATCTGGCCGCAGTCACAGCTGCACTCCGTGCACTGAGGCCACACCAGGAACTGCGGCCCTGCACGCACCACCACCAAAACAGAACACAGCACTCACCCCTTCCTCACTTGCTGGCCTTTGGCTCCTTCTTTTGTGCTCTGTGCAGCAGGCTTCTGATCTCCCTCAAGGAAGTCCAGTTTATCAGAGAAACCTGGGAGTGAAGTACTTTGATCAGCACCACAGTGCTTTAAAAAAAAGATTCAACTTCAAAAGAAGGATGTTACTTATGGAATTGCTATTAAGAGGCACATCTTGCTCCCCACACCATTCCCAAATGTGAGGTCCAATAGTTCCAAATCAATCAAGCCTTCGGATGTGTTTGACAGAATCAGCAGGTACCCCTGCTCCCCTGCAGCCTTATGAGAGAAGACACTCACCTTTCTGATATTTCTTAATGGCACTCATCATGTGTGACTTCTCCTTCTGCCGCTTCTGAAGAACCTCTGTTTGCACCTGGATGTGGACACAGGACTGTTACACCCACTCCAAACCAGCACTCCAAATGTCTATAGTGTCTCTCAGTGACCGGGCTGTGGCCACCCCTGGACACTGACTGTGTGCCACAACCACGTTAAGGCCCTAAGTACATTCTCAATTTCTCATCCCAACAACCCAGTGAAGCAGAAATTCTTATGATCCCAAAACGAAGCACAGAGAGACGCTATAATTTGCCTAAGTCACACAGCAAGCGTGGAGCTGAGATTCACACCCAGGCAGTCTGGATTCTTACCCATGACACAACCTGCTACAAAACTGCACAAATCATGTTTATGTCAACATCCAATTCTCTAATTATATCTGGGCAGATTAAATACCTAAACCACTGTTGCTAGGCATGAAAATACCAACAGAAAAAACAATCTCCCCAAAAAACAAACCAAAAAAACCTTTAAGGATAAAAAGAGATGCTTAAATTCTAAGGCAGGGTTTCTGCATCCCAGCACTATGACAGTTTGGACAAGATCATCCTTTGTCGGGGGGAGCATGGCCTGTCCTATGCACTGCAGGATGTTAAGAAGCCTCCCTGCTCTCCACCCACAAGCTGCCAACTGCACACTCCCCACCAAGGTGTGACAACCAAAAATGCCTCCAGACATTGCCAAATGTTCCCTGGTCAAACTAAATTACCCCCTATCAGACTGTGCTGGGAGGTCAGGTTTGGAAACCACTGATCTGGACCCAGCTCTTCACTGTACAGGTGTGTAAAGCACAGCCCAGAGAAGTGCCTGACTCGCTTGTAGTGACCATACCACTTCTGGTGACACAGAGGTGTCCAGGAGGGACTGCGTTTGCGGACACTAGCAACCCACGCTGCTATGAGATGGTAAACACACAATGGAACACACACCAGGCACAGAACCAACCCAGACCAGGCAATCTATGGACAAACACCCTTGGCCCCATCCCTGTCTGTCGTCCTTCCCACCTTCTTTCCATATTTTCTAAGTGCTCGCAGCTGCTTAGCCTTTTCCGACTTCTCCATGGCGGCCTGTTTAGCCTGCAGTTTCTGTCGAATCTAAAACACAAAATGTTGTCAGCTTATGTTAATTGAAAATGGCATGGGAGCTGCTTAGGGTGCGCTGCAGCAGGGAGCGGACACACTGTGGAGCTCAGAGGAGCCTTGTGAATCATCTACTCCAAGCCCTGTGTTTCACACACAAGGATAAGAAGGCCCAAAGGCTAACACCTTTATCCAAGACACCAAAAGTCTCAGCCTTGGAACCGCAACATCAGGGTAACCTTCTTATTCCCAGTGTGCTGTTTGCTCTGTTAAACAAAACAGCTTGCTTGCCACTGAATCAGGAGAAAAGACTAACTTCTCTCCATCCATACCATCTGCAGACTGAGGTGAAACCAGTATGCAGCTTTAGCCTCCTTCTCCAGTATACCATCTGCACTATAAAAACTCAAACAGATATCAGGTACCTAGCCATTTGCATTAAACATAGACATTTCCATTAAAGAATGAACAGTTATGAATTTCAATGTGCAGAAATGGGTCTGGGTTCATCTCAAGATTAGCTTCCTTGAGTACCACTGAGACGAGAAAATCCAGCTTGAGACCCAAGGGAACTATTTAGGTATATCTTGCATTAGACATTAGTAATTCTCTGCCTCCCAAAGTTGAATAAGGACCAAATTCTACCTAACTGTTCAGTTCAGTTCAGTTCAATCACTCAGTTGTGTCCAACTCTTTGTGACCCCATGGACTGCAGCATGCCAGGCCTCCCTGTCCATCACCAACTCCCAGAGTTTACTCAAACTCATGTCCATTGAGTTGGTGATGCCATCCAACCATCTCATCCTCTGTCATCCCCTTCTCCTCCCGCCTTCAATCTTTCCCAGCATAAGGGTCTTTTCCAATGAGTCAGCTCTTCACATCATGTGGCCAAAGGATTGGAGTTTCAGCTTCAGCATCAGTCCTTCCAATGAATATTCAGGACTGATTTCCTTTAGGATGGACTGGTTGGATCTTCCTGCAGTCCGAGGGACTCTCAAGAGTCTTCTCCAACACCACAGTTCAAAAGCATCAATTCTTCAGTGCTCTGTTTTCTTTGTAGTCCAACTCTCACATCCATACATGACTACTGGAAAAACCATAGCCTTGACTAGCCTTAACTTACCTAACTAAATTATGCCAAATCTGAGCCATATATTAATCCTTCATTTTACAGCAGAGAAAAACTGAGGCTCAGAGAAAGGTAACTGTCTACAAGTTATAATGCTGCCCAGGCAATGGCAGTAAAGAACTGTTCTCTCTTCCACACACCATGCCATGACCATGCCAGCTAGAAGATGCATAAAGATAATCTTTACCTTAGGGACCACACTTTATACATTATCTTGCTCCCTTAACTGTTTATATTAGGAAAAAGTCAACCTTACATTTGTCCACCTGGTGTTGATTAGCATGAATCTGACATAGATAACTGAGATAATAATTTTCCTCTGACAACTGGCTCCCTTTTAATGTGCTTATGCCTTTGTTTGTTTGAACATTAAGGGAGACAAGACAGCTGTATAGACTTAAGTACAAAGCTTCAGTCTTCCATAGAAAACCTTTTCCATTTCTTACCTTCTGCATCTGCTGATCAGACTTGGCCATCTCTGCAAAATAATCCGTAGGCCGCTTGGTAGGCACTTTGAGCTGATGGAGGCGGGGCAATACTGCAAGCACTGCTGCCTGGGCTTGACGGTAGCTGCAGATGTAGGACAAAGTGTGAAATAAGCTAAGGCAGAGAGGTCTTATTACATCCTTCTGACTGCCTCTCATAAGGTATCCAAGGTCGGAAGGGCCCGCAACACCTGACCTCCACCAGCAAGAACACACACACAAACAAAATAGTAATAAAACCTCATTAACTCAGGAGAAATTTAGATGTACACGCTTTTAAAAGGGGTGGGGAGTATTGCGTAAAATGAATTAGTAGTTTAATAGAATGACCACTTTAGAAGTGCTCACTAACTTACAAATGCCAATTACACATTCTTACTTAGTCACTAAAAAAAAGTCCATATAAGGATCCCACATAAGCAACTTTTTGTTCTCATAATCAACTGCACAAAAAAATTTAAAACTTAATATTTGAAAATAAACTGGACTTTAAATTGTGACTGCTGGACCACGGGGCCTTTCTCTTAACCACGGAGCATCTCCTACTCTTTAGTCCAAAGAAGCTTTCCTCCCTACTCCCAGGCTTAGGACACCTCGGAGGAACACATGCTCACGGCTTCCACCCTCTCCCCACTCTCTAGCACAGGGACCTACAACCTTTCCCACACTTAAAAACATACATACAAGCTCATCTCACGCTTAAAGTCATCTTCTGGATCAACAGCTTTCGGATCCTGGTTCTGAGATGTTGACTGAGGTCCACTGATTTCTGGTACCGGACCCAGGGTCACATCAAGCCTTTCAACCCATTCCAGATCCCGCTTGAATTCAGCCAAACACTGCTTCAGGCCATTCTAGGAAATTCAGACACCAAGCTCACAAAAAGGTAACAGACCAACAAACGAAGAGCCAGCCTCCAAAACCCCGACAGGTAGTTGACACTCTTGGCAATGCTCGGGTTGTGTCTTTCCTAGAACCAGAATGCAGTCTCTAGAGCACAACAGTGCCTAGCGCGCATCCCAAGTCTAGCATCCTCCGACCGGGCGCCCGAACTCACCACGTCGTTCACGGCCTTCTTCGGCCCCTCTAGCACCACGTTGAGGCCTGGCTTCAGAAGCCCTCGGGAAAACGCCTCCTGCAAC
The DNA here is from genome assembly GCF_019923935.1 of Bubalus bubalis. Classification (NCBI taxonomy): domain Eukaryota; kingdom Metazoa; phylum Chordata; class Mammalia; order Artiodactyla; family Bovidae; genus Bubalus; species Bubalus bubalis. The sequence continues at coordinate 102,492,806 of NC_059162.1, read as the reverse complement.
TACAGGGCACGTTCCGCGGTAAGAACGGGAGAGTGAGGAACCCTCTCCCTCGCGCAGCCCCCCGAGCTCGGATGATACCTACCTCTCTGTCTGTGACAAGAGAGTCATCAGAATCGGAGTCCGAACCTGAGAGCGGGGGGGTGTCCATCTCACCGCGCGCGAGTCCACACCTGCCGGAGGAAGCGGAGTAGCCCGAGACCCCCGCGCCTGGAAAAGGGCGCCCCTCACCGCTGCCGGTTTGCAGCCCCCTGCCCTCCTGCAGCGGACCCACGTGGACTCGAACTGCACTGGAGCAAACAGCTGCTCCTCAGCTCTCTGAGCAAAGGACTTCCGCTTCCGGGTGCTGACATACTTCCGGCTTGCCGTTGCTATAGGAACCGCTCCGGCGTCGGTGAGGGCCGGGTTGCTTCGGATTCGTAGGGGTAGTACCCTGGACACACGCGTGGTCTGGTGATCCAGAGAGCAGAAGCTTACAGGTGGGAGAGATCCCTGGGGGTCGTCCAGAGGAGCAGGAAGCCGCGAGGGCGAAAGGAACGAGCAGACGCAGGAGCTGGGTCTGGGGCACCGGAGGAGATTACTAAGGAGAGGGGGCCGAGGAGCAGTTCGGAGGCGGAGCCACGGGCGTGTCGCGGGGCAGGTGCGGCGGAGTGGGCGGGGTTTCGCGCTTCTCGGTGCTCACTAGCTGCGTTGCATCTTTAGCGGAACTACCGGGGCCATGTCCACTGTGGTAGCTCAGTCGCTGCATGTTTTTGGTCTTCGATCCCACGTGTCCAACAATGTCTTCTTCTTCGATGAACAGATCATTATATTTCCTTCAGGAAATCACTGTGTGAAGTACAATGTGGATCAGAAATGGCAAAAATTCATTCCAGGTAAAACTGTTTCCAATCTGACACCTAGGTAACCATGTGAACCAAATATAACACCATAATCCCAATACGACGATTGAAAGAAAACTTTTTTGGACAACTTGAATATACATATAGTTTTATAAATGTAGAAGAAATACATGTCTACTTGCCTTATTTTAATGTATAGATTAATGAATCATACATAAAGTCACATGTAAAATCCTGTTAATTCAAAGGTACTTATTTTCACTGTGATCTAATGGAAAAAAATTCTTTTGAAGAGTTTCATGCATCTTCATTATCACTCTTTGTCATCACCAGGGCTGCTTTTTGACTTCTCTAACAGTTTTCTAGAGTACACTACTTTCATTACAGACCTTTTGAATCCGTTTATGATGAAGACACTAGAGATTTTACCCCAGGTCAGAAATAACCATTTGTATACTGTAACATTTGGTTTTGTTCACATTGGTCCTGCTAATGATATACATGATTTTCACACCTTAGCCACTCTTTTCCACTGTTTTCTACGCTCAACCTGTTTTATTGTGACATGCATACAAAAGACTGTATACTACATATGTGTAGTATTTAAAGAACTATAGTAAAATGAAGCTTTGAAAGTCTGCAAAAAGGAGAGCAAATAGTACATTACCAGTTTCAGTGTTTCTCCCTGATGTCATTCATCTCACATGTGCCCACTCTCACTCCATCCTGGAATTTGTAATTATTCCCTTATTTCTCTGTATAGTTTTACCACGTATTTATCTGTGTGGCCTCATGTAAGATACTGTTTTTGTTTGTGCTGCTTTCCAACTTCATATAAATGTAATGGTAGTGTATATATTCTGTGGCTTGCTTCTGTTGTTTAACAACATACTCTGAGATTCAGGCATTTTGTACATGTTAACTGAGTTCTTTTTATTACTATGCAGTATTCCCTCATATGACTCTAATGTCTCAAGTATATTTATCCATTCTAGTGTTGATGGATATTTGAGAACCAACATTTTTTTTTTTGCTTCTCTGTTGGCTCAAACGGTAAAGGATCCGCCTGCAATGAGGGTTCGATCACATTGGGTTCAACTTGGGTTTGACCCCTGGGTTTGAAAGATCCCCTGGAGAAGGGAACAACTACCGAATCCAGTGTTCTGGCCTGGAGAATTCCATGGACAGAGGAGCCTGGCAGGCTACAGTCCATGGGGTTGCAAAGAGTTGAACACAACCGAGTGACTTTCACTTCCATTTTTTTGTGTGTTTGTTTTGCTATTTCAAACCATGCTGCTATAAGCATTCTTGCATTCAAGTGTTCTCATCTACTTGTGCAGAGATTCTCCAGGGCACACACCAAAACAGTAGTGTGGCAGTACTAGTTCACACTGCTGTTACCCAACAACCTCACCACCCCTTGCTATTGTTCTACTTCTAATGTTTTGTGCATTTACCTACTACTAATGAGGATGACTTCCCTGGTGGCTCAGATGGTAAAGCGTCTGTCTACAATGTGGGAGACCTGGGTTCGATCCCTGGGTCGGAAAGATTCCCTAGAGAAGGAAATGGCAATCCACTCCAGTACTCTTGCCCAGAAAATCCCATGGATGGAGGAGCCTGGTGCAGGCTACTGTCCATGGGGTCACAAAGAGTCGGATACGACTGAGCGACTTCACTTCACAATGAGGATGAATATCTTTTCACATGATTAAGGGGCTACTCCTGTTTAATCTTCTGTGAAATGTCTTGTTTAAATCTTTTATCCATTTTCTATGTTTTTGGGGGTAATTGTCTTACTGATTTATGGTCACACTATATTTTCTGTCAGCCAGGGAAGCCAGCTTCCCTGGTGGCTCAGATGGTAAAGCGTCTGCCTGCAATGTGGGAGACCCAGGTTTGATCCCTGAGTTGGGACAATTCCCTGGAGAAGGAAATGGCAACCCACTCCAGTATTCTTACCTGGAAAATCCCATGGACAGAGAAGCCTGGTAGGCTACAGTCCATGGGGTCGCAAAGAGTTGGACACGACTGAGCGACTTAAGTTTCTTTCTTTCTTTCTTTCTTATATTTTCTGTATGCTAATCCTCTGTCAGATGTATACATACTACAAATAATTTCTCCCAGTTTGGGGCTTGTGTTTTCTTCCTCCTTATGGTAAGAGAAATTCTTGGTTTTAATGAAGTCAAATGTATCAACCTTACTCAAGCTTATTAATATATTCTTCTATATTATCTCTTTAATACGCTCCACATTTACCTTTCGTCTTTTAGGCTCTGGGTTAGGAGGGTGCTGAGTGTGTTAGGGGAATAGTGAGGAACCCAGTATGCATGGAGCAGAGTGAATAGAGGAGGAGGAGCGAAAGGTGAAACAGAGAAGTAAGCAGAGCAACATCACATGGGCTTTGAGATCGAGGGCTCCCACTCTGAGTAAAATGAGAAGCTGGGATGGAGGATTCTGAGCAGAGTGACATGATCTGACTTATGTTTCAAAAGGCTCCTTCTGGCTACTGTTCAGAGAATAGATTTAAGGAGGGACAAGAGAAGAAATAGGAGACCAGCTGAAGGACTATTGCTGTAATCCAGCTGGGAGAACATAGTGGCTTGGAGCAGGTAGCAGGTAACAGGGATGGTGAAAAGAGATCAAAGCCTGGCTCTGTTTTGAAGGTGAGGGTGACAGGTTTCCTCATCGACCTGATGTAGTTGGGAGAGAAAAGGAAGAAGCAAGGGTTTTGGCCTGAGCAACTGAAAGGATGGAGTTGCTGCTAATAGAGACAGGAAAGACTGCAGAAGGAGCAGGTTTTGCATGGAATGTTAGTGTTTGACATGGGAAGACTGAGATGCCTGCTAGAAATGCAAATAGGATCTTAAGTGAGCACTTTGATGTCAATTCTTGCCTGGAGAGTTCCATGGACAGAGGAGCCTGGCAGGCTACAGTCCATGGGGTAGCAAAGAGTCAGACATGACTCAGCAACTAACACTTTTTCAATTTCAATTGATGTCGATTGTGGATTCAAGAGAAAGAGGCCCTGGCTGGTGATAAAAATTTGAAGGTTGTTAGCATAGAGGTGGGGAGAAGGCAATGGCACCCAACTCCAGTACTCTTGCCTGGAAAATCCCATGGATGGAGGAGCCTGGTGGGCTGCAGTCCATGGGGTCGCAAAGAGTTGGACACGACTGAGTGACTTCACTTTCACTTTTCACTTTCATGCATTGGAGAAGGAAATGGCAACCCACTCCAGTGTTCTTAATCCCAGGGACAGGGGAGCCTGGTGAGTTGCTGTCTATGGGGTCTCACAGAGTCGGACACAACTGAAGCGACTTACCAGCAGCAGCATAGAGGTGAAATACAAAGTCCTTAGAATGAGGACTTGCCTGGTGGTCCAGTGGTTAATTCTGCACTTTCAATGCTGGGGACATGGGTTCAACCCCCGGTCAGGGAACTTAAGATCCTACATGCTTGCAGCATGGCCAAAAAATAATTAAAAAAAAAAAATCCTTTGAATGGATTAGATCACCCAGGGAGTAAATGTGTTTGTGAAAGAAAAGAAGGATAAAGATTGGGCTACAGGGCCTTCCTACCTTTAGTGCCAGGAAATGAGGAAGAACCTGGAAAAGAGTCTTTGGAGGAGTAGCCAAAAAGAGGAAATCCATATAGGAGGTGAACATATTTCAAGGAGAAGTCAGTCATCAACTAGGTTAAAACAACAGGAAAGTATTTACAAACTGCAATCAGTCAGCACATGTTAAGCACCCACTAGGAGTCAGGCACTAGTGATTAAAATAATGAATAAGCCAGAAAGCCAGGGCCCCTGGCCTCCAGGAGCTCTCAGCATTGTAATGGGGACAGGTATGTATTCAAATGAGCACTGGGACTATGTAAACGAGCAGGACACGGGCTAGGCCTGGCACAGCCCTGGTACAGAAGCACAGAGGAGGGAGGAAAACTGTTGTCCTTTGCCTTCTCCTGGCAGTCTTGTCTACACTCACACTTTCAACGCCCCACCATGACTTTTACCTCCAATCTGTATTTCAGTCCAAACATCTCCTCTAGCTTTCATCATATCAAGCTGCCTGCTAAGACCTCTTTACTTGAAAGTTCCACAGTACGTATCTCACACACAGTATATCCAGAATGGAATTTATCATTTCCTTTTTTCTCCCTCTTTCCTTGAGACTCTACTTTGCAAGGTATCCAAACACATGATGAAGATATGATTACAAAAATAAGCTAGTCCTAGTATAAATATCCCAGAAACCCAATAATAAACAAATAAATAAATACAGTGGATAAAGAAATATATAAATGAGTTTCAGTTCAGTTCAGTCGCTCAGCCGTATCTGACTCTTTGTGACCCCATGAACCGCAGTACACCAGGCCTCCCTGTCCATCACTAACTCCTGCAGTTTACCCAAACTCATGGCAACCCACTCCAGTATTCTTGCCTGGAAAATCCCATGGAAAGAGAAGCCTGGGAGGCTACAGTCCATAGGGTCGCAAAGAGTCGGACACGACTGAGCGAAAAGTGGAGGAAGAGTATGGAGTGCTGGCTGTTTAGGGCATAATGGCCTGTTATCTGACCCTGCTGCACCTTCCAGACCCATCTAGGTCATCCCTGGCTCACAGAGGATGCTCAGCCATTGCCCACTGTGTGTAGTTCCCCCACCATCTACACCCTTTCTCACGTCCACACCTTTGCCCTTCCTGACCTGCCCCACCCCCATCCTGTTCTCACTTTGTCCTCTTTTAGGAATCCTTCCCTGACTTCTCCTCCCACCACGGCCTCAGTGAGGGGCCCATCCTAGTTATTTTCAAAATAGCCAAGGCACAGTTGTACTGAAGGATACAAGGATCAGCGGTTACCTGTTTCTGCACTTTTCTCCTGTTGCCTTGGCAGCACCCACCACGGTGCCTGGTTTGTGCTGAATCTTGGTGAATGCATGGTCACCCCTCATCAGCCCCTCTCCTCTGTTTGCAGGCTCAGACAAGAGTCAGGGCATGTTGGCCTTGGCTATCAGTCCCAATCGGCGCTACCTCGCTGTCTCGGAGACTGTGCAAGATAAACCCATCATCACCATTTATGAACTGTCAGCCATCCCCTGCCGGAAGCGCAAAATCCTTAATAATTTTGACTTCCCAGTTCAGAAGTTTATTTGCATGGCTTTTTCTCCAGACTCCAAATACCTCTTGACTCAGACTTCACCTCCAGAATCAAACCTTGTCTATTGGCTGTGGGAAAAACAGAAAGTCATGGCCATTGTTAGAATCGACACTCAGAACAATGCTGTCTTCCAGGTACTGCCCAGAATAACAAATATTATGCAAATTATTAAAAAATAGTACAAGCTGTTCCTCATTGAATACTTTCTATATGCCAGGAATACTGCTGATTTCTTAAAATGCATTTGGAAATTTGCCACACAACACTATATAAAGTATACATAATTATTGTCTCTGTTTTAAAGATGAAGGAACTGAGGCTCCAACAATTTAGCAGAACCAGGACTCCCTGACCCCAGGGCCTATGTTCTTTATTTTGGCTCAGAACTGCTTGCTGGTCACAAGTCAGGGTCAGAGGCAGTTTGATCAATTTGCTGTCTCTCCCCAGACCTGGCCTCTATTGGGAAGCGTTTCTGGGCAGTGGGAAGACTTCAGGAAAGTGGTGTGAGGTCGTAAATGTTTAGGAAGCTATCCATGAAATTGCAGTTATGTAAGGAGCAGAAGTTTCTATTGTGCTTTGAGGGTAAAATGCAGAGGCCGTGTCAGGAGGCTGGTTGGGTCCCAAGGAGGCTTTGCTTGGAGCAGTCAACCTGGTCTGAGATCTAGTGCTCAGTTTTACAGGTCCACGCACAATTCTGTTCAGGTTCAGAGATACTGGCTAATCAGCATCTTGGGCACAGACTCTGTTATTCTCACAAGAGGCTGGTGTGTGAACCAGCATGTCACAACCAGAACACACATCATCTATCCAGTGTGTTTCCTCCCTTGAGAAGTGAAATTGTTAATCAACAGGTTGCTTGGTGATTACAGAATCACAGCCAAGACAAGTAGAGCCTGAGGATTATTTCATTCAGGTCATGGCAAGGCATTCTACAGCATCCTATTCAGAGCAGGGAGCACCTTGTCTCAAACAGATTGAGGAAGCGTTCACTGGATGCCTGCTCTGAACCCGCCCCTGGGGATACAGAGATAAAGCCGCAGCCCCTCCAGGTGCCCACCATCCAGTGTGGGTGCCAGATTGACTGACTGCAAATGGGGATGAGGGTAAAGGTAACGGAGGCCTAGTCCCTGACATGTGGCTCCTTCTCCCTGGACAGGCCACATAAACCTGCCTGACCCTCATTTGTCTGTTTTTAGCTGAGCTTTCATTCTGTTTTGCTAACACAGAGTTTGGTGATTGTCAAGACCTGCTCATCCTGCTTTTTGGTCTTCATCAGATGACTCTTGAAGGTTTCCTAATTTGACTCATGGACCCTACAAATATAATGGACATAGATCTGTCCTCTTATCAAATATGTCTTAAAATTATATGATTTAGTGATGTTTAAAGGATCCTGTGAACTACTTGGACTAACTAATAATTAGTTAAATGGAAAATAATTCCATCAAGTTTAGTTTTATGTCTCTTTTTCTTTCATTCTTTCATATTTTACAGGTGAGCTTCAATCCCCAGGATAACACTCAGATTTGTATCACTGGAAATGGGATGTTTAAGCTTCTCCGTTTTGCTGAGGGAACCCTGAAGCAAACTAATTTTCAGAGGGGAGAACCCCAAAACTATCTTGCCCACACCTGGGTGTCCGATGACAAGATTATTGCTGGCACTGATACAGGCAGACTCTTCCTCTTTGAATCTGGAGATCAACGCTGGGAGACAAGTATTGTGGTCAAGGAGCCCACCAGCGAGACAAAGAACCTGGGGGTGATCCAGGAATCAGAGAGGTAACAATGCCCTCTGGGCTGGAGTTCTTAGAAAAACACACTCATCTTGCCAATAGCAACACCCCTAAAACAGCACTCTTTAAAAATCATTCCTTTATCTTTTCTAGTATTCATCCATATTCAGGGTCAAATTTGATGTTTATAACCATAACCTAGGTACAACTATTTTTATTTTTATACCTAACCTCATTTTATAAGTGTTTCCCTGGTGGCTCAGACAGTAAAGAATCCATCTGCAATGCAGGAGACCCAGGTTCAATTTCCAGGAAGATCCCCTGGAGAAGGAAATGACTACCCACTCCAGTATCCTTGCCTGGAGAATTCCATGGACAGAGGATCCTGGTGGGCTAGAGTCCATGAGGGTCACAAAAAGTCAGACACAATTGAACAACTAACAGTTTCACGGACTGGTATGACTTAGTCTTCAAAACTACCTATTTTCGAAAATATGGCTTCCCAGTTTACTAAATCAATTAAATAAATGTCCACCAAGCCTTTGCAGTGTGCAAGGCATCTTGCTAAATGCTGGGGACACCGTCCTCAGGACCTTATAATTCGATAGGAAGCAGCAGACTAATAAGGAAATACAAGGAAATGTCAGTCAGGGTGACAGAAGTGTATGGACCAGAGAAGGGGCTCAGGGTGAAGCTGCCGATTTTACCTCTACTGCAGCCAGTCATAGTCATCTCACTCATACTGGACAGTACCATTGTGTGGTCCAGACACTGCCTTAAACACTCTGTGTATAACCTCATTTGAGCCTTACCCACCCTACATAGTACATATTATTATCACACCCATATCGTAGACTCTAAGAGGTTAAATGCCTCACCCAGGATCACAGCACTGTTAAGTAACAGGCCAGGATTCAAAGCCAGATGTCTGATCCCAATACCCAAGCCTGCAATCAAAACAGCACCCTGTAGATTCCTCTTCTTCAATGTCTTTGGGTTCACCCCTTTGTACCACCCCCATGCCAATGGCATTTCTTTTTTGTCATGATTATGTTGCGAACTTCCTAATAAGGCCATTTCCCTCCAGTTTGCTGTGTTCACCATCTTTGAGTGAGTCCAAGACTCCAAGGATAAAGCTCAGACTCTTGAACTTGGCCCACATGTCCTTGCTACTCTGACACGTCTCTATATCTGCAGCAGCAGCTCTTGCCTCTGTCTACCCAATAACTCTCATGCACTCTCCTACGTCTGGGCTCAGTCTGCCCCTACACTGACCCCACTCCTCTGGACACTGCCACATCCCTCTTTGTCCTTCCGGTCTCAGCTGTGAGCCCCCAGCCTCTGCTCATCTCAGACAGGTGTTCTTCTTCTATATCTGTCTTTAGGTTTTCTTGTTAGCTGATAACCGGCCACTGCCATCCTACTCGGCAGTCCCTGACAGTGCTTATCATACGCCCCCTAGACCATCAGCTTAGGAACTGGGTCAACTTATTTATCATTGTTTCACAGAGTCATTAACATAACTCTGGTAAATGTTATGTGAATGAATGAGTGAATGCAAATATGCATAAATGAACGAAAGAGAAAGAAAGGAAGGGAGGGGGAAGGGGAGGAAGAAGAAAAGGAAGGAAGGAAGGAAAGAAAGGGAAAGGGATGGAAGGGAGGGAAGGAAGCAGAAACCTGGATTTAAATCTCAGCTCTTCCCCTTACTAATTGTGTGATCTTGGAAACAACCCCTCTGAGCCACTTTTTTCTAAACAACAAAATAAGTATGATAATAAAAACAGTGACCACAGAGGATTGCAAGGTTTCCATATAAGTGTATAACCTTCCATCTCCCATGGAGCCCCAGTAGCACTCCCGGCCAAAGGGGCACATTTAGGCCAGGGGAAGGGGGCTCACACTGAGTGGTTTCTCCCATGTGCATGCATGCTAAGTCGCTTCAGTCGTGTCCAACTCTTTGCGACACCATTGACTATAGCCCGCCAGGCTCCTCTGTCCATGGGATTCTCCGGGCAAGAATACTGGAGTGGGTTGCCAAGCCCTTCTCCAGGGGATCTTCCTGACCCAGGGATGGAACCTGGGTCTCCTGCATCACAGGCAGGTTCTTTACCATCTGAGCCACATTCCCACACCCAAGGACAGTCCTTCTTTCTCATCCCTGGCACAGTTCATCTCCTTGGAATCATCTCTGTTATCTGTGTGTGCTATTTTCTTTTCCAGCCTGATCGAATTTCCAGCAGTCACTTCCCCAGTCCCTTCCTACGAGCAGGTCACGATGACCAGCAGCCACAGCCAGCTGTCGCTGCCCCAGGTGTTGGCCATCGCAGCCTATTCCAAGGGATTTGCCTGTTCTGCTGGGCCAGGGAGAGTTCTGCTGTTTGAGAAGATGGAAGACAAGGAGTTTTACCGTGAGAGCAGGGAGATCCGGGTAAGGAGGGGAGGAAGCAGCAATGCTGGGGTCCAACTGGCAACTGTCCTCCAGGAGCAGAGCACTGACGCAGCGTTCGATGCAGGGAAGGGGGCTGAGCGCGGAGCACAAAGGGACTCGAGCCATTTGTCCTGAGGGCAGTTTTAGGATGGGTTGGACAGAGTTGCGATATAGAAATAGGGAGCTCTGGATCTGAATCCTGGGGAAGAACTTGGGCAGATTGTTTTCTCTTCAAGTTCAGTGTTCCCATAATGTATATGGATATTTTAACATCAAGAACACCACCTGATATGGGACTTCTCAGGTGGCCCAGTTGCTAGCCTCTGCGCTTCCAATGGAGAAGGCAGTGGCACCCCACTCCAGTACTCTTGCCTGGAGAATCCCATGGACGGCGGAGCCTGGTGGGCTGTAGTCCATGGGGTCGCTAAGAGTTAGACACGACTGAGCGACTTCACTTTCACTTTTCACTTTCATGCATTGGAGAAGGAAATGGCAACCCACTCCAGTGTTCTTGCCTGGAGAATCCCAGGGATGGGGGAGCCTGGTGGGCTGCCGTCTATAGAGTCACACAGAGTTGGCCCCGACTGAAGTGACGCAGCAGCAGCAGCAGCACTTCTGATACAGGGGACCTGGCTTCTAGATCCTTAGTCAGGGAACTAGATCCCACTTGCCACAGCTAAGAGTTTGCATGCTTCAGCTAAGATCTCGTGGGCCACAATTAAGACCCGGCACAGCCAAATAAGTAAATAAATATCTTTAAAAAAAGAAAGAAAACTACCTGGGCTTCCCTGGTGGCTCAGAGGTTAAAGCGTCTGCCTGCAGTGCGGGAGACCTGGGTTCGATCCCTGGGTCAGGAAGATCCCCTGGAGAAGGAAAAGGCAACCCACTCCAGTACTCTTGCCTGGAAAACCCCATGGACAGAGAAGTCTGGTAGGCTACAGTCCATGGGGTTGCAAAGAGTCGGATACAACTGAGCAACTTCACTTTCACTTTCACCTGGTATGCAGCAGGCATTCAGTAAATATTTGGGGAAGAAATGATACAGACTTCTGTGGAGAGAGATTTCACCTGGTTGGGGAAGAACCAGGAAGGTTTCAAAGTGTTTGAAGGCCATCATTGAGGAAGGGTTATAGAGGATGGATAACATTAGACAGGAAGAAACAGATCAGGAAGTCCAGGTGAAGGGAAGAAATTAAGCAAAGGTACCGCTGACAAGGAGCAGTGGTGTGTTTGGGAGATATCTGTTCCCCATGGAGGGGCCTTAAGTCACTTGAAGGGAACAAGAGGACTAAGGCTGGTGAAAAGATGGCAAACGCCAGCCTGAGGAGTAAGTATGTAAACGGGCAAGGCATCCTGTTTTCAGTGGAGAAGCACAATGCTTCAGAAAAGTGATCTGCCTGTGATATTAATACACAGTGTGGGTGATTTGAAGGCATTGGATATGGAATGGTAAACACACATTAAATGAGAGACTTGACTCTTAAGGTTTCCTGGCTGAGTGACTTCACGAGTTGCTGAATGTAGCAAACCTGTGTCTCTTCATTAAGGAAACAGCTCACCCTGGTGGTTATCGAAAGGATTAAACATCTGTGTGATCACTGGATGCGGTTCAGTTCAGTTTAGTTCAGTTGCTCAGTTGTGTCCAACTCTTTGCTACACCATGGATTGCAGCATGCCAGGCTTCCCTGTCCATCACCAACTCCTGGAGTTTACTCAAACTCATGTTCTATCACGTTGGTGATGGCATCCAGCCATCTCATCCTCTGTTGTCCCCTTTTCCTCCCACCTTCAATCTTTCCCAGCATCAGGGTCTTTTCCAATGAGTCAGCTCTTCACATCAGGTGGGCAAAGTATTGGAGCTTCAGCTTCAGCATCAGTCCTTCCAATGAATAGTCAGGACTGATTTCCTTTAGGATTGACTGGTTGGATCTCCTTGCAGTCCAAGGGACTCTGAAGAGTCTTCTCCAACACCACAGTTCAAAAGCATCAATTCTTCAGCGCTCAGCTTTCTTTATACTCCAACTCTCACATCCATACATGACTACTTAGCGTTTCCCAATTTCAAGACTGAGACAGAATGACAGCCCAGTAGGACACTGAGAAGGCGAGGTCGTTCACTCATTCAGTCAACAAATGTCTGTCGGTCACCTGTCAGGGGCCAGGCTCCAGGGTGGGGCCTGCAGTGGGCACATCGGACGTGGCGCTTCCCCCACGGACCTCACTGCCTGGGGGAGGGTGCGAGGCCACACCACGCAGTCACTGAGCGCCTGCCATGTGCCAGGCCCTACTCCAAGCACCAGGGGACACAGTGGGAACAGCCAAGGTCCCCGGTCCACAGGCTTCTGTTCCACTTTATGCAGTGTGACACCTGGGACAACAGAGGGAACTCCTGAGTGCTGTGGGCACATTGAGGGACTGTCAGGGCCCACTCAGCCCAGGGCGGTCAGGGAAGGCTTCCCAGAGCCCTCGCTGCCCAGAGAGAGCAGAGGGAGTAGACTTCATGAGGACGGGCTAGGAGGTGCCGAGGAAGACAACCCCACGCAGTGGGAGGGCAGCACAAGAGTCCAGGCTGTTCAGGGGAAGAAGGTGCCCAGGTCACTGCTGCAGGCTCTAAGAAAGCCCAGAAGATGAGGGCTGAGCAGGGCGTCGGGCTTTGGTGATAAGGAAAGTTCTGATGTTCAGGAGGACAGTTTCAGTAAATGAGGCAGTGGAAGCCACGTTATAAGGAATTAAGAACTGAGTGGGTAGTGAGGATGCAAAGGTGGTATATGCAGACCAGATTTCAGTAAGTTTGGTTGTTCGTGGAAGGAGAGGAAAAACAGGGAGAAGGAAATCTCATTTAATAATGTCCACTGGGAACTCCAGGCCCCTGAGACTGCTGCAGGAGCTGCGGGACCCCTTCTCTTCTCTCTGCCCTGTCACCCACCCCATGTGATAGAAAGGCCCCAACCTTCCCCTCCGCTGCCCTGAAGCACTGTGTCCCTGGTGCAGATAGGCACCTACACTGAGCTCCCACCCGCTGGGCGAGCGTGGGGCTAGACTAACGCTTGTTCTGAGGGGGGATCTCAAGCAGATGTACAGATGATCAGTTTCACCTGTGCCACTGCTTATTATTCAGCCGCTAGTCACTTAAAGGTGAGTAGGAAACCCACAGAAACTGAGACACCTCAAGCCCTCCCTTCTCTGCATCTGAGGAGCATCCAGGAAGCAGGCTGATCAGGAGTCTGGAAGCTGCGAGTATCCGAGAGCATCTTAAAGTTCAAGGACGCCTGACAATGCAGAGGCCTGCTGACCACTGTCCTGTGTCTTGGGCAGATTCCTGTGGATCCACAGAGCAATGACCCAAGTCAGTCAGACAAACAGGACGTGCTCTGCATGTGCTTCAGCCCCTCTGAGGAGACGCTGATCGCCAGCACCAGCAAGAACCAGCTCTACAGCATCACCATGTCCCTGACGGAGATCAGCAAGGTGAGTCTCGCCAGCAGCGCTTCCTGCCAGCCTGGGGATGGGTCACCACTGGGCAAATTTTAATCCAATTCCTGAGAATAGGCCCATGCACCCCTTCATAATAAAGCAAAAGAAACTCTGATTTCAAGGTGTCCTTGTAGGAGCACTCCAACACCTGCAGGGGGCCGGGGTGGGGGACACCAGAATCTGATTGTTGTAGCCTCTTTGGATGGCATCACTGACTCAATGGACATGAGTTTGAGCAAGCTCCAGAAGTTGGTGATGGACAGGGAAGCCTGGCGTGCTGCAGTCCATGGGGTCGCAGAGTCAGACACGACTGAATGACTGAACTGAGCCTCTTTGGAGAACACCTTGGAGGTCTCTCTCAGATTTAAATTGTACCTATCTTTTCCTCAGCAAGCAAGTGTACTGCAGTACCTGCTCCTGTGCACAAAGACGTTTATGTGTAAAGATTTATCATTGCTTTTGTTTTTAAATAATAAAGAAAGCCAGTATGAATGCACTGTAGATATTGCAGCAAAAAGGATAAAAAAGAAGCACTTTGTACTTAGAAAAGGTTCATTTTATCAAGCAGACATTACAGTTTTAAATTTGCATGCAGATAATAGCATGGACTCAAAATATAGCCTGCAAACTTCGGCAGAACAACAAGGAAAATAAACCACCTACAATCACAGGAGGTTTTAATATATCTTTCTCAGCAATGATGGTTTTTAAAATAATAACACTATTGAGTTATTCATACACTATACAATTCACCTACTTAAGGTGTACAATTCAGTGGTTTTTAGTATATTCATAGAGTTATGCAGCCATTACCACCATCAATTTTAGAGCATTTCTTCACTCAAAAAAAAAAAAAAAAAAACTGCTATTATGCTCCCATCATCCCATCTGCCTCCCCCCAGCTCTGCTGCTGCTGCTGCTGCTAAGTCGCTTCAGTCGTGTCCGACTCTGTGCAACCCCATAGACGGCAGCCCACCAGGCTCCCACATCCCTGGGATTCTCCAGGCAAGAACACTGGAGTGGGTTGCCATTTCCTTCTCCAATGCATGAAAGTGAAAAGTGAAAGTGAAGTCGCTCAGTTGTGTCCGACTTTTAGCGACCCCATGGACTGCAGCCTACCAGGCTCCTCCGTCCATGGGATTTTCCAGGCAAGAGTACTGGAGTGGGGTGCCATTGCCTTCTCCACCCCCCAGCTCTAGCCAGTCACTAATGTCTGTGTCTCTATAGATTTGCCTTTTCTGAATGTTTCATAGCAATATGTAGACTCTTGTGACTGGCTTCCCTCACTTAGCACAATGTTTTCCAGTTTCATTCATGTTTGAGCTTGTATCAGTACTCCATTCCTTTTCATAACCAAATAACAGTCCATTGCATGGATATTCCATTTTTGTTGGTCTAATTATCAGTTAATGAACATTTGGGTTGCTTCACCTTTTGAATATTATAAATACTGCTGCTATAAACATCTATGTACAAGTTTTTGTGTGGAAATATGTTTTTATTCTTCTTGGGTATGTATCTAGGAGTGGAATTCCTGAGTCAAGTAGGAACTCCACATTTAACCACTTAAGGAACGGCCAGATAGCTTTCCCAAAGTGCTGAACTGTTTTATATTCCCATCAGCTGTGTATGAGTGTTCTAATCTCTCCGTATTTTTGTCAGCACTTATTCTTATCTGATTTTAAATTTACATTCATAACAGCGGTTGGTCTGTAGTTTTCTTGTGATGCATTTGGTATTGGGGTAATACTGACCTCACAGAATAAGGTGCAGAGATAAGGTGGAAAAGAGAGAGTTGCTTTTGTTTCAACACAAGGGAGATTTGAGTGTATTTAAAAGCTTGTAGGCTAATATGTAAATCATTCTGTCATATACCCCAGACTAAGACATTTTTATCATTTCACGTGGGGGGACCTCATTCACAAGGACTCAGAAAGGACTTATTTGATGGCTGGATCTTCAGTCTGTCCTCTTTCTCCATGGAGAGGGGTGAGCTCACTGCATAGAGCTTCTCTCCCTGCTGTTAGGCATGCCTCTCAGAGGGAAGGTTGCCTGGAAAGGAGAGAACCAGACCAGAGAGCGGGATCTTCCGTAGAGTGGGGTGTTTTCACTCTCACTTCCGGGATGTGTAAGTCCCCTGCCTGTCTCCACATGTACACTCTGCCCTTAGGCCCCCGAATTATACTTGGTTCGGCTGCCAGAGTGATCTTTTCAAAACCCAGATGTGGTTGTCACAAAATTCACGGGTTCCACCACCTCCACCACTGTCACAGCCTCAACCCCTCGGTGGCCCTCTGGTGCTCTGAGAACTGAGCTAGGAGCACGGGGCTGGGTGATGTCTGGCCCGGGCTGCTCTCTGCAGCCCCGTCCCATCACTCCATCTGATAGAATGGGCCCTTTGATCACTGGGAGTCTGCATGTTCCTTCTGCCAAAACGCATCAGCGCTCCTGCCTCTGCCTGGGAGACTCGTACCCTCCTCTCCCCCACATTAGTTCTTGTTAGCTCTTGCTCAGCCTTCAAGGGGGAAGAAAGCTACCAGGAATGTGCTAGTAGAGACAGGGTCGTTGAAGATATTAGAGAAAGTATGGGAAGCAAGCGGAGAATGGGAATAATCTGTGCCTACCCCCTGTTGGCTCAGACGGAAAAGAATCTGCCTGCTATGTGGGAGACCTAGATTTGATCCCTGGGTCGAGAAGATTCCCCTGGAGAAGGAAATGGCTACCCACTCCAGTATTCTTGCTTGGGAAATCCCATGGACAGAGGAGCCTGTCAGGCTACATGGGGATCGCAGAGTTGGACACAACTGAGTGACTTTCACTTTCACTTTTCACCCCCTCTTTCTGACAGCCCAGCACCTCTTTCTGATATAGCAGAGGCGGGTAGAATATGCAGGTAGTTTCTAAGTGGGGAAGGGTCTGAATTTGAGGGAGTTGCCAGTTCAGCCTTTGTCTTGGCTTGTGAGCAAAGTATATACACCTCATTGAGTTTCCCAATCATCACTTCTCATGCAGAAGTCCCAGGTATAATGCTTCTGATGACAAACACCTGAAATCTACACATAACATGCAGACCAGTGCAATAGGATACATTTTAACTTAAATCATTCACCCAGTTCTCCTAGCTGCAGCTGACGGAGTCATACAGTCTCTCTGCAGAGAAATTTGGGAGTACTCATTAAGATCCTTAACACCATTCAGATCATTTTGCCCTGTATTCTATTTCTAGAAATGTATCTGTTGTGTGGGGCCCAAACTATTGGTAGTGAAGCCATCAGCTAGGAATGCTGGAGGCACTCACCCACGGCTGCGTCTCTCCCAGCAAGCCCCACACACACTTTCCCCCACCAGGGCCAGTGCTGGGGCCAGACAGGCCCTTTTGGTTCTTATTACAATTGAAGGATGCACTTGAGCAAAATCCATCAGGGAACTTTGAGGAACAAGATTTCTTACTCACAGGTCCTGGAGGGCACATAGCGTGCCCAAGGGCCATATGCAGTGAGGCCATGGGTAAAGAGAGAGGTGGACCCGGGGCTTTGCCTTTATCAGGGTTTGAGGATGGGGTGTCAGGGTTTCAAGAGTTCACTATTTATTTAATGCTTATTTAGCCATGAGTGTGGGAATTAGGGTACAGGAAGAGTGGGATCATTCAAGAAGTCAGTTATTTAAGTATCCAGGGCTTTCTACGAAAGGGATCTTCAAGGGTGGGAGCAACAATTCTTTAGCTGGTTGTTTTGCTGGTAACTGCATCATACAACTGCAATATGTTTATTCAAGCTGGAGGTCCTTTGAAATAGATGCCTTGAGACTCAAAAACTTACTGTCAGGCACTTACTCTACCATATCTAAAGAAGTAATCAGAGAGGTACACAGACTTACTTGCAAGAATATTTAGTCCATGTTACCCCTTGATAGCAAAAAATTGGAGACCACCTAAATGTTCCCACAGTAGAAGAATGGATAAATTAAATCCTGGTATATTTATAGAATAAAATTTTTTATTGCCATTAAACTGTTTTAAAATAATAATAGCATGGGAAAATATGCATTATGTTAAAACAACTTGCCCACAGCCTGATTTCTGTGCATCTGGGCTAATTAACATCCATAAGCAGTAATGAGAGCTGGCGTGCCTGGCCAGTCTTTTGCTTCCTCTGCTCAGTCTGATTCTGTGTGATTTCTCCAGGGGGAGCCTGCCCACTTTGAGTATCTGATGTACCCGTTACACTCGGCATCCATCACTGGTCTAGATACTTGCATCCGCAAACCCCTCATTGCCACCTGCTCTGTGGATCGGTCCGTCCGCATCTGGAATTACGAATCAAAGTAAGAAATGAAAGGCTTTGCTACTGGGGTATGCAAGATTTCTGTTGTTAAATTTTTCCATACAAATTATTGTAGAGAGTTTTCAATTTTAATTACTTAGAAGCTTTCAGCTGGAAACCATTTATAAAAAAAATCAAGTCCATCAGACTTCCTTTTTCTCTTTTCACTCTTGCATGAGCTAGAAAATCACTTTGTACTTTATTGTTTACTATGTGCCATACACTATTCTTGGCCCTGGGGACATAAAGAAACCAATATCTCACCTCCTTCCATACCCTCCTGTGTCCTTTGACCTTTCCTGTCCCCTCGCCCCGCCCCCGCCCCCCTCCACTGGATCGGTTCTTTGTTTCTTGGAGCTCTCCAGATCATTGTTTCCTCCTTTCAATCCTTATCACTGCCTCAACAACCCTCAACTTCCAGCGATTTTATCCTCCGGGCACAGCTTCCCTGAGAATCTCCAGCCTAGATTAGCCCCAGAATATAACTTCTTTGCTTTTACATATAGCTGCTAGGGCTGCTAGGGAAAAAAACTGTGCAATACTTCTGAGTTGGAGATCTGAATGGAGCTGTATCTTCCACATCCCTAAACACCCCTTGATCAGTCCCTTCACATGCCATACTCATTGCTGAACACTATCCTCAAATAACCAAAATGTAGAAAAAGAGGCACCAGTAATTACAAGTAATAAAGTATCTCAAATGCTGTTATAAAAATACATACCAGATACAATGGAATGCTCAAGCGACTTAGTGGGCTAGACTTTTATTCAGTAATGTATCTTTTTCACAGTTCTTTGGAACTATTTAAGGAATACCAAGAAGAAGCTTATACAATCAGCCTTCACCCATCTGGACACTACATTGTAGTAGGGTTTGCTGACAAACTGCGCATTATGAACCTACTTATTGATGATATACGTTCTTTCAAGGAATACTCTGTCAGAGGGTGCAAAGAGGTAAGAGCTTCTGGAGGTAAGTATCTTGGAAAGTCAGAGCTGAAATATCACGAACTAACACAGCTGAAGAGGTAGACCAAAGAATGTCTTAGAGAATTTTAGTGGCTTAAAAAAATCCAATTTTTCCACCAAAGTTACTGAGTGTATTGGTCCTGTCCATTTTCTTTTTTGCCCACCAGACTATATCTTTGAACCAAACCATGTGAGATCCCACCTGCAATCTGTCCTCTCTGTGACTGTGGTGTAATTTTTTTTTAAGCATTGAAAAGAAAGTTACAACATATTCAGAGTCACAGTTGGGAGGACAGGGTTGGCAATTGGGAGGGAAATCAGGGAAAATGAGCAACAGTGAAAGACAATAGCAGCCTATCTGATTTCCCCCATCCCCATCCCGAAGGTGACTGACAGAAACAATACAGAGCTTTAAAGAATCACTTTCCCACTCTGAAACTTCTTCTACAGGCAAAATGAGTATTCCACTCTCTGATCCAAACAGCTTCATGATTCATGCACATGGTAGTGTCAGCAGCTTGGCCAGTATGAGCTATAGGAATAGTGACATCCAATAGGCCAATTCTGAGTCCTATTTACACCTTCCCCCAATTCCCAGTCCTGCACGTGGTATCAGCATGAACTCTTTGGGAAAAGAAGCTCCAGGTAAACCACTCTTTCTTTCACTCTTGGGCTCTCCCTGTATTTCCTTGCAGTGTTCCTTTAGCAATGGAGGTCACCTGTTTGCTGCAGTCAATGGGAACGTGATTCACATTTTTTCCACCACAAGCCTAGAGAATATCTCAAACCTGAAGGGACACACAGGGAAGGTAAGTGAGTGAGCAGTGTCCAGGGAAACAAGGGCACAGAGTCAAACATCATGCTGGCCAATGGGATAAAAGAGAACAAAATAGAAGTGATTCTTTTCTTCTCAGAGGTCCCTGTCTAGTTGAGGGAAAAGACAATAAAACGAATGCACATACAGATTTAAGTCCTAACTGCAGAAAACTCGATGAAAGAAAAATATGGGTTGTTAGAAGAGGAAGTGATGAGGAGTTGACATGATGGAGATTGGGATGTTCACAAAGGCATGGTCCTAAGGAGTGAGTCAGAATTAACCAGACAGACCTAATAGGTCAAATAATTGCCGACAGGGATCCAAAGACCCTGAGATGGAGATGGCTAGGGGTAGAGGAGGAACTATCTGTGGTACTGAAACATAGGTATCAAGAATGAAACTTGGGATGAGCTAAGATTGGCAAGGTTAGCAGGGCCTGAGTTCTTGAAATCTTCTTCATGGAACCTTATAGACCCTGGTAGCTCAGCTGGTAAAGAATCCACCTGCAATGCAGGAGACCCTGGTTCTATTCCTGGGTTGGGGAGATACCCTGGAGAAGAGATAGGCTACCCACCTCCAGTATTCTTGGGCTTCCCCAGTGGCTAAGTCGGTAAAGAATCCACCTGCATTGCAGGATCCCTGGGTTGGGAAGATCCCCTGAAGGAGGGCATGACAACCTATTCCAATATTCTTGCCTGGAGAATCCCCATGGACGGAGGAGCCTGGCGGGTTACAATCAGTGGGATCGCAAAGAGTCAGACACCACTGAGAGACTAAACACAGCACATACTTTATCCTCCTTTTTCCTTGAAATCACTGAAGACTCATAGGCCAAGAAATGATATGACCATATTTGCATTTTACAAGATTACTTTGGCTTCAGAGTAAAGACTGTATTGAAAGGGATGATGGTAGAAGTGGTAAGGAGATTGTTGTCTACGTGATGATAGTATTTTGGAGCAGGATGGGGCTGGTACCAATAGGAAGAAATGTATGCATTCAAAAGATATTTAGAAAATTAAACCAGTAGTACCTGAAGGCAAAGTGGATATGGAGCATGAAGAAAAGGAAGATGCCAAAGACTGAAAGGGTAAAAAGTCAGCAGATGAATTTAGATAGAAAAAGCAGTGGGAAAAGAAAGGCATTCTAGGCAGCAGGATGTATTACAGGTGAGGGGATGGAAGTATGAAACAGGACAGTGGTTTGTGGTTTATAGGCTGGAACTGAGCACATCTGAGAAGTGATACAAAGAGGAGCTGGAGAAGTTTGTTGCATCATGGAGTGTGTATGTGCCGTGCCAAGGAATTGAACATTAGTCTGTAGGTGATGAGAAATAACTGAAAGGATTTAAGAAAACAAGTAATGGGATCAGAAAGATAATTTTCCAGACAGTACTGAAAATGGTTTAGAGGGAAGGGAAGCTGGAGTGAAAGAGGTCAGCTAGAAAGTGAGGGTGAGAGAGGAGCTAGGAACTAAACCATGGCTTTCATAGTAGGGACAGAGAGAAGAAAGCTATTAAGCTCCATAACGTGTTGGACGTGTTATGTTTGCTGTGTCCAGGAGTGTGGTATGTGAGAGTAGACGTCAGAAAGAAGTCTGGGCTAAAAATTCCAATTCAGGGAATTAGGTGGTAGTTAGTGGGAGTCAGAGGCATAGATTAGATCACTAAGCGCTCGCGCAGAATCTGAGATCTTGGTCAGGAGACAGGTGAGCAACACGTAAGGGACTGGTAAAGAAGAGAGAGACTGCAAATGAAGGTACAGAGAGAACCTGGGATCCAGGAATTGTATCATAGCAGCCAGGGAACTAGTTTCCAGACAGATAAAGAAGTCAGCGACCATTGACTTCAGTAACTAACAGGTCATAAGTGTAAGTGCTATTAAGCATAAGTGTATTGAGAGCTACTGAGCGTCCTCCACTCCAACAGTGTGATTGCAGAGACGTAGAGGAAAGCACACCAGGTGAATGTGATGCTCTCTCTAGACCTGTGCACATCCCCATAGGAAGCCCCAGCTCACCAACCCGGGGAGCAGCCATTTGTTCCATCACTTTACCAGAATGTATAACACTTGTCTCTAATCAGGGATATATGTTAGGTTTATAGGTGTGCTATTAAAAGAAAATATGAAAACACAAAAAAAATATAGATGGAGCATGCAGCTAAAACCATGCATATAGGGAAATTTTTAACATTAAACATGTATTGGAAAAATGACAAAGATGAAAATCAGTGATACAACCATCCATTGAAAAAGGTAAGAAGTAGAACAGCAAATTAATTCAAAGAAAACAAATTGAAGGACATCATAAGGATAAGAGCAGGATAGAACAGAGAACATTTACACAGTAGAAGATCATCAAAGCCAAACTTTGTTTTTTGAAAGCCCAAAATGGACAAGCCTTTAGCAAAATTGTTTAAGGGGAAAAAGAGAGAGAAGATACAAGTAACCAACATGAGTAACAAAAAGGGGTTATCACTACAGGTCCAATAGACATTTTAAAAGATGATAAGAGAGTATTATGAACAACTTTATGTAAATAAATTTGCATAAATAGATGAACTGACAAATTCCTAGAAAAATTGAATCTGTAATTTAAAACCTGACAAGGAAAACTATCACTGGAGAAGTATATTGAATTTTAAGGAAAGCATGACACTAATCTTGTGGGGGGGTGGAGCGGAACTCTTCTAGAGAATTTTTTTTTTTAAAGTAGATACTTCCAACATTGTTCTAGGAGGCCAGCATAGTTGTGATACCAAAACCTATCAAAGACATCACAAGAAAGGAAAATGGTAAGCCAGTCTTTTGTGTGAACATAAAGATGTCCTAAATAAATTATCATCAAACCAACCCAGCAATATGTTAAAAGGATAATACAACATGACCATGTTGATTCATTCTAGGAATACAACGTTGTTTTAGATTCTTAAATCATTAGTGTATACCACATTAATACAGTAAGGATTAAAAAGCATATGCTTACCTCTATAAATCCAAATATAATAAATCAATAACATTGACAGTGTGTCAGTAACATAACAGATTTAAAAAGCACTTAAAATAATGAGGAATGTACTTTATTATAAAAAATCTTATATAAGACATTTAAAAGCCTACAACAATCAGCACACTTGATTATGAAATTGTGAAAGACAATGCAATAAGATTAGATCTCAATTACAGGAGAAAAGCTATTAAAAATTCCAACATATGGAGGCTGAACAACACGCTGCTGAATAACCAACAAATCACAGAAGAAATCAAAAAAGAAATAAAAATTTGCATAGAAACGGATGAAAATGAAAACACAACAACCCAAAACCTGTGGGACACGGTAAAAGCAGTCCTAAGGGGAAAGTTCATAGCAATACAGGCACACCTCAAGAAACAAGAAAAAAGTCAAATAAATAACCTAACTCTACACCTAAAGCAACTAG
The DNA here is from genome assembly GCF_019923935.1 of Bubalus bubalis. NCBI lineage: Eukaryota > Metazoa > Chordata > Mammalia > Artiodactyla > Bovidae > Bubalus > Bubalus bubalis. The sequence goes on along the minus strand of NC_059162.1, from coordinate 102,469,619 downwards.
AAAAGGAAGAAATGAAGAACCCCAGGGTTAGTAGAAGGAAAGAAATCTTAAAACTTAGAGCAGAAATAAATGCAAAAGAAACAAAAGAGATCAAAGCAAAAATCAACAAAACCAAAAGCTGGTTTTTTGAAAGGATAAATAAAATTGACAAACCATTAGCCAGACTCATCAAGAAACAAAGGGAGAAAAATCAAATCAATAAAATTCGAAATGAAAATGGAGAGATCACAACAGACAACACAGAAATACAAAGGATCATAAGAGACTACTATCAACAATTATATGCCAATAAAATGGACAACGTGGAAGAAATGGACAAATTCTTAGAAAAGTACAACTTTCCAAAACTGGACCAGGAAGAAATAGAAAATTTTAACAGACCCATCACAAGCACGGAAATTGAAACTATAATCAAAAATCTTCCAGCAAACAAAAGCTCAGGTCCCGACGGCTTCACAGCTGAATTCTACCAAAAATTTAGAGAAGAGCTAACACCTATCCTGCTCAAACTCTTCCAGAAAATTGCAGAGGATGGTAAACTTCCAAACTCATTCTATGAATGAGGCCACCATCACCCTAATACCAAAACCTGACAAAGATGCCACAAAAAAATAAAACTACAGGCCAATATCACTGATGAACATAGATGCAAAAATCCTGAACAAAATTCTAGCAATCAGAATCCAACAACACATTAAAAAGATCATACACCATGACCAAGTGGGCTTTATCCCAGGGATGCAAGGATTCTTCAATATCTGCAAATCAATCAATGTAATACACCACATTAACAAATTGAAAAATAAAAACCATATGATTATCTCAATAGATGCAGAGAAAGCCTTTGACAAAATTCAACATCCATTTATGATAAAAACTCTCCAGAAAGCAGGAATAGAAGGAACATACCTCAACATAATAAAAGCTATATATGACAAACCCACAGCAAACATTATCCTCAATGGTGAAAAATGGAAAGCATTTCCTCTAAAGTCAGGAACAAGACAAGGGTGCCCACTTTCACCATTACTATTCAACATAGTTTTGGAAGTTTTGGCCACAGCAATCAGAGCAGAAAAAGAAATAAAAGGAATCCAGATTGGAAAAGAAGAAGTAAAACTCTCACTATTTGCAGATGACATGATCCTTTACATAGAAAACCCTAAAGACTCCACCAGAAAATTACTAGAACTAATCAATGACTATAGTAAAGTTGCAGGATATAAAATCAACACCCAGAAATCCCTTGCATTCCTATACACTAATAATGAGAAAACAGAAAGAGAAATTAAGGAAACAATTCCATTCACCATTGCAACGGAAAGAATAAAATACTTAGGAATATATCTACCTAAAGAAACTAAAGACCTATATATAGAAAACTATAAAACACTGGTGAAAGAAATCAAAGAGGACACTAACAGATGGAGAAATATACCATGTTCATGGATTGGAAGAATCAATATAGTGAAAATGAGTATACTACCCAAAGCAATTTATAGATTCAATGCAATCCCTATCAAGCTACCAACAGTATTCTTCACAGAGCTAGAACAAATAATTTCACAATTTGTATGGAAATACAAAAAACCTCGAATAGCCAAAGCGATCTTGAGAAAGAAGAATGGAACTGGAGGAATCAACCTGCCTGACTTCAGGCTCTACTACAAAGCCACAGTTATCAAGACAGTATGGTACTGGCACAAAGACAAAAATATAGATCAATGGAACAAAATAGAAAGCCCAGAGATAAATCTACGCACATATGGACACCTTATTTTTGACAAAGGAGGCAAGAATATACAATGGATTAAAGACAATCTCTTTAACAAGTGGTGCTGGGAAAACTGGTCAACCACTTGTAAAAGAATGAAACTAGAACACTTTCTAACACCATACACAAAAATAAACTCAAAATGGATTAAAGATCTCAGCGTAAGACCAGAAACTATAAAACTCCTAGAGGAGAACATAGACAAAACACTCTCTGACATACATCACAGCAGGATCCTCTATGACCCACCTCCCAGAATATTGGAAATAAAAGCAAAAATAAACAAATGGGACCTAATTAACCTTAAAAGCTTCTGCACATTAAAGGAAAGTATTAGCAAGGTGAAAAGACAGCCTTCAGAATGGGAGACGATAATAGCAAATGAAGCAACTGACAAACAACTAATCTCGAGAATATACAAGCAACTCCTACAGCTCAACTCCAGAAAAATAAATGACCCAATCAAAAAATGGGCCAAAGAACTAAATAGACATTTCTCCAAAGAAGACATACAGATGGCTAACAAACATATGAAAAGATGCTCAACATCACTCATTATCAGAGAAATGCAAATCAAAACCACGATGAGGTACCACTTCACACCAGTCAGAATGGCTGCGATCCAAAAGTCTACAAGTAATAAATGCTGTAGAGGGTGTGGAGAAAAGGGAACCCTCTTACACTGTTGGTGGGAATGCAAACTAGTACAGCCACTATGGAGAACAGTGTGGAGATTCCTTAAAGAACTGGAAATAGAACTGCCTTATGATCCAGCAATCCCACTGCTGGGCATACATGCTGAGGAAACCAGAAGGGAAAGAGACACGTGTACCCCACTGTTCATCGCAGCACTGTTTATAATAGCCAGGACATGGAAGCAACCTAGATGTCCATCAGCAGATGAATGGATAAGAAAGCAGTGGTACATATACACAATGCAGTATTACTCAGCCATTAAAAAGAATACATTTGAATCAGTTCTAATGAGGTGGATGAAACTGGAGCCTATTATACAGAGTGAAGTAAGCCAGAAAGAAAAACACCAATACAGTATACTAACGCATATATATGGAATCTAGATAGATGGTAACAATAACCCTGTGTACGAGACAGCAAAAGAGACACTGATGTATAGAACAGTCTTATGGACTCTGTGGGAGAGGGAGAGGGTGGGAAGATTTGGGAGAATGGCATTGAAACATGTAAAATATCATGTATGAAACGAGTTGCCAGTCCAGGTTCGATGCACAATACTGGATGCTTGGGGCTGGTGCACTGGGACGACCCAGAGGGATGGTATGGGGAGGGAGGAGGGAGGAGGGTTCAGGATGGGGAACACATGTATACCTGTGGCAGATTCATTTTGATATTTGGCAAAACTAATACAATTATGTAAAGTTTAAAAATAAAATTTAAAAAAAAATAAAAAAATAATAATAAAAGATTTTCGATCAATGCAAAAAAAAAAAAAAAATGAAATTGTGAAAGAGAGAGAACAAACCATGATGCCTTCTGTTAGCCTTGTACTGAGATCTATCCAGTGCAATAAGGTACGAAACGGAAATATACATTAGTCCATGCTTAGTCGGCTCCTCGGTCATGTCCAGCTCTTTGCGACCTCATTGACTGTAGCCTGCCAGGCTCATCTGCCCATGGGAATTCTCCAGGCAAGAATACTGAAGTGGGTTGCCATGCCCTCCTCCAGAGGATCTTCCCAACCCAGGGATCAAACCCAGGTCTCCCATGTTACAGGCAGATTCTTTCCCATCTGAGACACCAGGGAAGCCCAACATTGGTCCATGGGGCTGCCATAACAAAATAACCCAGACTGGATGGCTTATGAAGAGCAGAAATTTTTCCTCATGGTTCGGAGGGTGGGGAGTCCAAGATCAAAGTGCCAGCACGATCAGAAGAGGACCCTCTTCCTGGTTTCAGACTTCCTGTAGCCTCACATGGTGGAAGGGGCGAGCTAGCACTCAAGGGCCTTCCCTAAGAGCACTCATCCCATTCATGAGGGGAGAACTCAAGACCTAATCACTTCCCAAAGGCACCACTTCCTAATACCATCACCTTGGGATGTCAGGATTTCAACATATGAATTGAGGTGGGGCTGATGAGAGACAGAAACATTCACACCATAGCAAAATAAGAGGCATGAGGGTTGGAAAGGAAGAAATAAAGCTATTACACGGACAGCATAACTGAGTTTGTAGAAAATTTAGAGAATTTGCAGATAAACTATTAAAATTCGTGAATCTGGGAATATTGTTGGAAATGAATTGATTATATTTAAGTCCATTTTTACATAATAATGACAGACAATCAAAAAATGTCATTTAAAAGGTAGAACTCAGGCTAAGACATGGCTAAGGATGTGGCTGGCAGGACTGGAGTCGTGGGAACACCCAAAAAGGTGTCCAGTTGGTCAGGAGGTTGGCTACTTAGGAGGAGACTGAGAAAATGTGCCGGAGATATTAATGTATTAGAGATTATGGGAGCCAGTCGCTCTACTGGAGAAGGGAGTTACAAATATGGAAAAGGGAAAAAGAATGTTGTTTTTATTTGGCAGTTTTGTTCAGTGACTTGGTAAACTAATTCTGAGAAGTCTTTTGTTTTCTCCTGCAGTGGGCAGCCTCAGATGTCACTGCTCGGATGTTTTTCTTTCTTGATCTTTTAACCTGGTTACCTAGGGCTTATCCCTGGGTTGACCTAAGCCATTTAATTAGTCATAGATTATGCTTAAGCCCCCTTCCCCAGTTATATTTTCACTGTTGGATTTTTGTTTAGAAAACAGAAAACTGTGATTTTCCTGTCACAGTTCATGGAGTTTATGCTTTTGCTCCATGTTTAGCCAGAAACTAGTAGTTTTGAGGTTCCCTCTCTCACTATACCTGAGAAGGTGCAGACTCAGCCATGCACCCCACCTTCCAGGCTGCCAGGCATAAGCATGATGTTATTTCTAAGCCTGACTTCTGGGAAATGCCCCTGGGTCAGAAGCTTATTATTCAGTTGGTGTTGGTCAGATGTTGTGTTTAAACCCTTTGCGCCTGTGAGGCTTCCATCCTGTGTCAGTGGGTTTCTGTGCAATACAGGAGATCCTTTCAAGTGTCCCCACATCCTGCTCTGATTTCTCCTGAGTGTGTGCGGCACAGCACACACATCAGCCTTCCTGATCCCCACAGTTGCCTCTCATCCCGGAAGGGCTCTCTCGACTGTCTCCTTCCCTTGTTCTTCCTGTTATAATTCTGTTACTGTTCTGTAACAGAGTTATAGAGTTATATCAGGGGAGTTTTGCTGATCAGGGAGTTTCCAGCCTTCTCTTAACTGCCCTCCACCTAGATCTCCACCGATTTAGATGATACCCGTAGGAGGAAATCCTCCATGCTCTGTTCCAAATAAGTCAGTCTCCTCCAGCAGAGCTGTGGAGCTCGTTGTCTCATGACCAACATCCCCCTGGGAAGTTCTGCTCCAGGACACCAGAGTGGAGGGTGAGGGGTAGTGACTTTCTTTCCCAAGAGTGACCTCCCTACTCTGTGCATGGTGCTTGCAGGTGGAAAGGGGGTGGGATCCCTTGTCTGTTCAACTCTCCCCTCATGGTGTAGAACCCCCACCCATTGAGTTAACTGGGGCAGGGGCAACTGGGGTACCAGTATTCTCATGCTTCTGCACTTGGAGTAGAGCTTCTACCAGCAGGTGGGGACCGGCTGGGGGAAAGGAGATGAGGTCCTCTTGGCCACACTTGCCTAGAGTAGAGCTTCTGGGTAGGGATAAGAAATGCCAGCAGGTTTCCCAGGATGAAACCACAGCCACTGACTAAGCTCTGGGGGAGAGAGGGAGCCCCACCTTTTGGCTACAGCTGCCCAGAGTATCCTGGAATAAAGTGTTTGAGGATGAGGAGGGTAAAGCAGCAGATCAGCGCTTATCTCCCTCAGTCTCTGTTCCTCCTGAGATTGAGTAGATTTTCTTGAGTGAATGTTTCTGCATTTTCTATATGCCCTTAAGACAATTGCCAGAGACTTTAAATAACTGTTTTTATAAACTTTATGGCCACACCACTAGGCGTGCAGGATCTTAGTTCCCCAACCAAGGATCAAACCTGCACCCCCTACAGTGAAAGCGTGGATTCTTAGGACTACCAGGGAAGTCCCTAAATAACTGTTTTTATGATTTTTAAGTTACCTATTATGTAAGGGATAGGCCAGCTGAAGTTCTTACTCTGCCATTTGGAAACACTCCCTCTATGCAATTTTTGCAACTCCCTTTTATTATATATATATATATATAATATATATGTGTGTATAATTATTTCAAAATAAAAAACTTTTGTAAAACATAGCAATGATTGTTTGCAGCATTATAGGAATTATTATGATTCAGTCTTTTCATTCATAAAGTGAGACAGAAATGAGAATATTTAATCTTCAGTATTTTGCAAATGTCTGAGGAAATAGAATGCTGACTTTCCTACGAAGCTATGATTTGTGTTTACTGAAGGGTATGTACCAGGAAAGGACACTCTGCCTCAGCATAGTGAATCACGTAAGGGGTTCTCCTCCTCTCCTTGAGAGGTGTGTGTGTGTGTGTGTGTGTGTGTGTGAGTGTGAGTGTACATGCGCACTCCCAACTGGGCACGTCTTCATCCCCTGTAGATTCGTTCAGTTGCGTGGAATACTGACGACAGCAAGCTGATTTCCTGCGGCACAGACGGTGCTGTGTACGAATGGAGTCTGTCCACAGGAAAGAGAGAGACCGAGTGCGTGCTCAAGTCCTGCAGCTACAACTGCGCCACCATCTCCCCTGACGGCAAAATCATCTTTGCTGTTGGGTCAGACCAGACTCTCAAGGAGATTGCAGATTCCTCAGTGAGTCTGCCCCTGTCCCTCCTCTGGGCTGCTGCCTCGATCTGCAGAAGACAGCTTCCTGTGTTTACAGCAGAAAGGGCTTCTCTGAGAACAGGGCCTTTCTTCTTGGGAGAACACCTGCCTCCTCATCCCTAGAGGATCAGCTCAGTAGTTGTTACTTCTGGAATTTCCTGCCCAGTGCCCACCTGACTCGTTTAAGTTGTGGGGCCCTTTTCCATTCCTCCTTTGCTTGCTGACTGTAACTTCTCTCTCACCCTGGAGGGAAGGAGGTCAGCAGCATCTCTAAACGGCGCTCCAGCCCGTGATTTGCACCTCCTTCCGTGGGCTAAAAACAGAACCGTAGTTATTGCCATCACTGAAGCTTGCCTCCATAATTGTTTGGAAATCCCCAAACTCTGAAATTTTAAAATTATGCACCTTGGCTCCCAAATAATTAAGGGAGGAAAGAAGAGCTTGGCAAGGACACTTCCTGGAAAAGGAGCAGTGTCCTCCTCCACGAGCCCAACCGAGAGGAGGGTATCTCTCCAGTATGCCCCCAGGTAGCCCCCAATGTGGTGGTTTCCACGGTGCTGCACCAGAACAAAGCTTCTTAAGGGGAGGGCCATGGTTCACATCTCTCGGTATCCCTACTAGGTGGCACAACGCACGGCCCACAGAAAACACCCAGTAAATAATTGGTGGCTAGGTGGATGGGTGGGTTGATGGACAGTAGGGTGGATGGACGGATAGGTGGATGGATGGGTGGATGAGTGAATTAAAGAGTGAGGGAATGAATTAATTCCCTGAGAGTGTAGTTTTGTTCCTATAATAGACATTAATAACTATTTGCTGAATAGATTTATGATCCACATCCCATTATTAGTATGAGATACACGATAGAGTAGCAGTCGAGAGCATACTCTCGGGAGCCTGAGTGCAGTGGGTGAGTTGAGGTAACTTACCTAGCCTCCCTGTGTCTCTGTGCCTGTGTTTCATCATCTTTAAAATAGGGATGGCAGTAACTACCTTAAGGGGGTTTTGTGAGGGTTAAATGAGTCACAACCTGTAAAAGCGGTAGAACGCTTCTGGGTATCTTATGAAAGTTTCCCTAGTGTTACTCCTAACTCCTAGAACTGTTTACTCACCAGTCAAGCCGCCAAGAAATATTTAGTTTGTGCCCTTTTATGTGCTAGACACTAAGCCAGATGCTAAAAGGGATGGAAAACACACATTTTAAAATCCAGAAGTTGCCCTAATGTTGCTATTAAAAGCAAGGAGAGTGACCTGGGGACACTGGGGATGTGCTTCAGCCCCTCGCCCTGAACAGAGCTGGCTGTGTTTCAGGTAATTCGAGAGATGTCAGCATTTGATGTCACCTACACGGCCGTCGTCATCTCCCACTCCGGGCGCATGATGTTTGTGGGCACCTCGGTGGGGACCATCCGTGCGATGAAGTATCCGCTCCCTCTACAGAAAGAATTCAATGAGTACCAGGCCCACGCAGGTCCTGTCACCAAGGTGAGGGGGACTTTCCCTGGGGTTCAGTCCCAGATTTAGGTCTTGAGCAATCCACCTGGTCCTTCCCGCGGCGTACCTGGTTCATCCCTTCCCCCTCCCAGCACCTTTTCTCTCCCCTTATTTATTAATCCAGCCAAGCGTTCAGTAAACACTCACTGGCTCTTAATGCTCTTTGTTTGAACTACTCCCAGGAATTTGTCCTAGGAAGTGGTCAGGGGTGCCCCTGAAGATGTGTGTACAAGGTTGTTCATCATATTATTTTGCATAATAACATGGGCCATTTGAGAGATGCTGAAGGGCCCCGCTCAGCTGTCCTCTACAGGCCAGCACCCTCCTGTCCCAGCTGCTAAAGGCTCACAGCTGTCCTTCTCCACAGAGTTGTTCTGGACTAAAAGGAGACAGCCTGGGAGATGAGCCCCCATCCCTCCCCAGGGGCAATAACCTGAGCACAGGTTTGTAAACTGTCCTTCCATCCCCCCTTGTGAAAAAGCAGTGTCCCTGTTTACAATGGGATCCTGAAGAACAGCCTCTGGGAAATGTGTTCTCTCTCCCTCCTCCCTCTCTTAACTCCAGTTGAACAATACCAGCCCCTGAGGTTTTTCATTAAGTCCCAAACTTTAAATTGACTTGCCTGCAGACACATCCTTTTTAGGAAAGGATTTTTTCATTATAAACCAGAACGTTCCTGTACTGAACCTGAGTCTTGGGTCCAAAGTAAATTACTATCACATATCTCCCCGCTTTGCTTTAGAACCACTAAATTTTGTGGGTGTTTACTTTTCTGATTATAAAAGCAGGACATGTTTATTTTAGGAATAAAAATCCTAATCAGTTCAGTTCAGTTCAGTCATTCAGTCGTGTCCAACTCTTGCGACCCCATGAATCGCAGCACACCATGCCTCCCGGTCCATCACCAACTCCCAGAGTTCACTCAGACTCATGTCCATCGAGTCAGTGATGCCATCCAGCCATCTCATCCTCTGTCATCCCCTTCTCCTCCTGCCCCCAATCCCTCCCAGCATCAGTCTTTTCCAATGAGTCAACTCTTCGCATGAGGTAGCCAAAGTCCTGGAGTTTCAGCTTTAGCATCATTGCTTCCAAAGAACACCCAGGGCTGATCTCCTTTAGAATGGACTGGTTGGATCTCCTTGCAGTCCAAGGGACTCTCAAGAGTCTTCTCCAACACCACAGTTCAAAAGCATCAATTCTACGGCGCTCAGCCTTCTTCACAGTCCAACTCTCACATCCATACATGACCACAGGAAAAACCATAGCCTTGACTAGCAGCAGCATCATTAATATGCTGATGCATTTTCTTCTACATTTTTGTGCATATGCTTTAAATAAATTAAGATCATACTATATGTACTCTTTTGTTGGCTGTTTTATTTAAATTTGTGCTATTGTAGGCATTTTTTGTACAATTAAATATTCCTCAAAAGCATGATTTTAGCAGCTATTCAAATATCCTATGATAATGATGGATCATAACTTATTTAACTCATCTCTTACAACTGGGCATTTAAATTATCCCATGAGCTCATGAATATCCTAGTCTGTAGATTGCTATGAGCATCTCTGATTATTTCCTAAGACTAAATGTCTAGACAAAGAGTGAATCCTGAGGGAAAGAGAATGGCCATTTTTAAAGTTCTTGACACATTTTGGTGATTGTGAAAAGAGTTTCCATAGTTGATACTTCAGTTTTCATTTTTTATTTTGAAGTAACTATAGATTCACAAGAAATCTAAAAGACAGCAGCCAGGTCCTGGTGCTCCTCACTCAGCTTCCCCCAGTAGTTACATCTGATGCACAGCGTCAAACCAGAACACTGAGCGTGGCACACGAGGGGGCCCTACGTCAGTTTCTCGTGCGCAGATGTGTGCAGCCAGCGCTGCACGCAAGGCGCAGAACCACTCCAGCACCACAAAGAGCTCCCTCCTGCCCCCATCACAGTCCCACCACCATGCCTAGTCCTCGGCAACCACTAATTTATCTTCCTTTTCTATAACTTTGACATCTTGATCATTTTATGTAAATAATCCTAACAGTATGAATATGAAATTATCAAAATGTCAAAGTTACAGAAATGGAAAATAATCATACAGTACCTGGAGAAGGAAATGGCGACCCACTCCAGTATTCTTGCCTGGAGAATTCCATGGACAGAGGAGCGTGGTGGGCTCCAGTCCATGGGGTCACAAAGAGTCAGACACGACTAAGCGACTAACACACAGTCATACAGTATATGACCATTTGAGAGGAGCTTTTTTCCACTCAGCATAATACCTTCGCTCTCCATGTCAGTTATTTCATATATCAATACTTTATTCTGTTTTCTCTGAGTAGAATTCCATGGTAAGGGTGTGCCACGATTTGTTTTACTGTCTACCCCTTGTAAGATATTTGATTTTTCCCCATAGGTTTTGGGCGGCTACAAATGAAACTGCTATGAACAATTCCATACTTGCTTTTATGTTAACATAAGTTCATTTCTCTGGGGTAAATGCCCAGGAATACTGTTGCTGAATCATATATTGCAAGTATGTTTATTTAGTTTTTCAAGAAACTGCCAGGCTCTTTTCTAGTCCTTTCAGCAATACACAAAAGATCCAGTTTCTCTGCATCATTGCCAGCATTTAGTATTATCACTATTTTTTTATTTTAGCTGTTCTAATAGGTATATAGTGACATCTCATCATAGTCTTCATTTGCATTTCCTTGAAGGAAAGTTATGACCAACCTAGACAGCATATTAAAAAGCAGAGACGTTACTTTGCCAACAAAGGGCCATCTAGTCAAGGCTATGGTTTTTCCAGTAGTCACGTATGGATGTGAGAGTTGGACTGTGAAGAAAGCTGAGCGCCGAAGAATTGATGCTTTTGAACTGTGGTGCTGGAGAAGACTCTTGAGAGTCCCTTGGACTGCAAGGAGATCCAACCAGTCCATTCTGAAGGAGATCAGCCCTGGGTGTTCTTTGGAAGCAATGATGCTACAGCTGAAACTCCAGGACTTTGGCCATCTGATGCAAAGAGTTGACTCATTGGAAAAGACCCTGATGCTGGGAGGGATTGGGGGCAGAAGGAGAAGGGGACGACAGAGGATGAGATGGCTGGATGGCATCACTGACTCGATGGACATGAATTTGAGTGAACTCCGGGAGTTGGTGATGGACCAGGAGGCCTGGCATGCGGCAATTTATGGGGTCACAAAGAGTTGGACAAGACTGAGCGACTGAACTGAACTGAATGACTAATAATGTTGAATATCTTTTCATGTGCTTATTTGCCATCTGTATTACTTCTCCAATGAGATGTCTCTGTATCTTTTGCCCACTTCCTAATTGGATTATTGTTTGTTTTTTTTTAAACTGTTGATTCTTTTGTGTACCTAATAATTGACTCTAAAGATTCCAAATCCACAGAGAACATATACATAGCCTTATCTTTTCATTCATTCCCAGAAGCCCGTGAGGGTTTCTGTCTCACTCTTTTCTAAGATCAAATCTTCCTCCCTGGGAGGCTGTGCCCGGGCTTGCGTGGGGTGGGGATCTTGCACAACCACTGACTCAGTCCTGGTCTGCACGGCCTGAGAAAGCCTCCTCACCAGGCTCGTTCTCCTCAGATGTCGCTCACCTTTGATGACCAGTTCCTGCTGAGCGTTGCCGAGGATGGCTGCCTGTTCACCTGGAAGGTCTTTGATAAGGATGGTCGGGGAATCAAGCGAGAGAGGGAGGTGGGCTTTGCTGAAGAGGTGCTCGTTACCAAGACAGACATGGAAGAGAAGGTAAGAACTGGATCCGACGAAGAGCAACAGGGAAATTGCCTGTCAGGCTGCGTCCAGTGTCCTGGGACCGGCATAGAACCCCTCCCCAGCCTGGCTTCACCTGTGCCCAGTGCAGACCACCCCCCACCACCACCACTGCATCCTGTGTCCTTCCCACCCGCCTGCGCTTCTGCCATGTAGTCACTCTGACTTACACTGAGCTGTGCTCTCAGCCTGTGACCTAGCTCTCCTCTCCTACTCTTTGCAAGCAGGAGCTGCTGCTGCTAAGTCGCTTCAGTCGTGTCCAACTCTGTGCAACCTCACAGACGGCAGCCCGCCAGGCTCCCCCGTCCCTGGGATTCTCCAGGCAAGAACATTGGAGTGGGTTGCCATTTCCTTCTCCAATGCATGAAAGTGAAAAGTGAAAGTGAAGTCATTCAGTCGTGTCCGACTCTTTGCGACCCCATGGACTGCAGCCCACCAGGCTCCTCCGTCCATGGGAGTTTCCAGGCAAGAGTACTGGAGTGGGGTGCCATTGCCTTCTCCTTGAAAGCAGGGACTGTGACATAATTCGCATAATTATTGTGACATAATTAATGACCAACAGTTTCCAGCACATGCCAGGCATGCGGGAGACAGTCAATAAATACTTACAAAATTAATGTGGCACACTGGGTATTCCAGTTGTATCTGTGAAACCTAAATAACAGCTGGTATCTGGAACCTTTTTAAAAAAAAAAAAGAAAAAGATATTTATAAAACAGTCCTGAAATTCACTGCTTTCAATAATAATAAAAATAATAATATCCAGTAACCAACCATTTTTGGGGGGGGGGGGGGCTTCCCTGGTGGCTCAGTGGTAAAGAAGTGGCCTACCAATGCAGGAATCATAAGTTCGATCCCTGGATCAGGAAGATCCCCTGGAGGAGGAAATGGCAACCTACTCCAGTATTCTTGCTGGGAGAATCCCACGAACAGAGGAGCCTGGTAGGCTACAGTCCTTGGGGTCACAAAAGAGTTGGATACAACTGAGTGACTAAACAACAACAAACCTTTTATTTAGGTTTGCCACAAACCAAACACTGTGCTAATTACCAATACAGGAGACACGGGTTTGGTCCCTGGGTCGGGAAGATCCCCTGGAGGAGGAAATGGCACCCACTCCAATATTTTTGCCTTGGAGAAATTCAATGGACAGAGGAGCCTCGTGGGCTACAGTCCATGGAATTGCAAAAGAGGTGGACATGACTTCACGACTAAACAACAGCAAACCTTTTTTTTAGGTTTGCCACAAATCAAACACTGTGCTAATTACTTTATAAGTATTTTCTCATTTGAATCTCACAACTGGAGAAGATACTATTGTTTTCCCCCATGTTTCAGGAAGTACTTTTGGAGAGGTCGAGTGGCATGTCCATAGTGCTACTACACATAGAGCTATTACAGTTAGGAGAAGGCCCAGAGCACCAATCCAGAGTTCGTCCACAGCCCACTTCCATCATCATGACTTCAGAGCACCTTTCCTCCTGTTGAGGCAGCCAAGAGTCCAATCACACGTGTTTGGAGCGCTCTGAGCCCTGTGCTCCCCGAGGAAGAAGCCCAGTGGGTGGTATTCTCTCAGGGCGTACAGAGCGTGCACAGCTGTGCACTCAATGCCGTTCATGCAGAGTTTAATGTGCATTCGCTGAGTACCTGCTGTTTGCTGGTCACTGGGGCTGCATGTATGGAAAGACAGGCGGGGCCCTGTGATCAGAAAACTCACGGTTACACAAGGGACAGCGACAAGTGAAAGCAGCAGGACCGCAATGCCAGAAGGGCCCCGTAGTAGGATGACAGTCCCCTGGGGGTTCCCAGAGATCACTCTGCGAGCTCCCTGGAACTTTCTGCAGGAAAGGGAAGTGGGAGGAAAGGCTGAGGGAGAGCCTGTGACAGTTGGAGTCTAACCTCCTGCAGGCAGGCACCCGTGTCTCCTCCTCCTCCTCCTTCTCCCTTTTCTCTCTTCTTCCCAGAGGGGAGAGGAAGACACCGAGCAGGACACACCAGGCTGCACCGAAGCCTGAGGTGTCTGGGCTGCCTCCTGACTCCGCGCCCAGCTAGGCCTGACAGCGCTGCTGCCAACCGGAAGTGACCCGTGTGTGTTCCCCTTGCTTCTTGAAATTCCCTTGTTTCTCGGGCTCCATGCGCCCACACTCTTATCATTGCCTGTAAGCCACTGACTGTTCCTCCCCAGCAACCTTCCTGGCCCTTCCTTCACCCGGCCTTAAAAGTCACATTGCCCAGAATTCCCAGCTCTTTCTTTGTCTTTATACTCTTTATGACATTCTATGTAACTCTGTGATTCACCCAGCCACTTAGTCATTCATTTATTCATGCATCCAACTAGTACTTGCAGAGGGATCTGCCACGTGCCAGACACTGTGCTAGATCTGGGATTACAGAAATGAAGGACATAGACAGTCCTGGAGCTTATATCACGGGAAAAGGTGTGGGTAAAATTTTATTCATTTATTTATTTGGCCCTGCCACATGGCTTGCAGGAACTTAGTTCTCCAGCCAGCAATTGCACCCACACCCTTGGCAGTGAAAGCATGGATTCCTAGTCACTAGACAGCCAGGGGATTCCCTAGGTAAAATCTTAAAGGGAATCAAATGTGTAATGAGTGTTATGAAGGAAACGGTGCTGTGGGAGCACAGGGAAGGGACCCTGACCCAGGTAGACTGGGGTCTGAGGAAGTGAGCCTTGAACAGAGCCTCCAGGATGTGAGTGTGTGCAAATGGGTGAGGGAGGGTGCTCTGAGGAGGATGCCCCTAGCTAGTGGGGCTGGAGTGGAGGGGGTGCTGGAGAGAAAGGTTGGAGGTGAAGCAGAGAGAGGTGGTGAGGGGGCCTTTATAGCAGGTTTTAGACTTTGGAGATGGTTCCTAAGGCCCCATTGATGATCTGAGTTAGGCAGTGACTTGGTAGACTTGCATCTGGAGAGACTTCTCTGCAGCAGCCACGTGGAGGAGGACAGAGGATGAGCAAATGCTTCCAGTGCAGCGTGTCAGAACCGGGGGTTCCGGCCAATAAACATATCCCACTCATCCCCGGCAGACCCCCGGGGCCACGTGTTCATCTGATAAGTGTTTATTTGGTGCTGACTCTGTTGCTGGTCCTGTGCTGGGCTCCCAGGATCATGCAGGGAAGCAAGCCAGGCCAGGGCAACCCTCAGGGAAGGTCCGGTCAGAGGAGGTGAACTTCACCCATAGTCCTCTCACTCATCTTCACCACATCAGGTACCATTCCCTAAAACCTCCCTGAAGTCTTTCCACTCTGCTCTGCTCCCCGACCTCTGGCCAGGCCCTTACCATCCCCCAGCAGGACTGTGCAGGGCCCCTCAACCAATGCATCTGCCCTCAGTCCTTCTCTGACCCAGCCTGGGTGCACACTGCCTGGCTTTGGGCACTTCTCACAATTGGTAATGATATGTCTACCTGGCTAATTCAGTAGGCTGTAAGTTCCATGGAGGCAGGAATCCTGATTCAACAAATACTTTTCGAGTGCCTACTGTGTGTTCAGCACCATTCTAGGTACCTGAAATACATCAGTGTACAAAACCAACAAAGATCTCAGCCTTCTTGGAGATTGAATTCTAGGGTGGGGATGAAGCCAAAAGGCAATAAACAAAATAATACATAACATTTAAAAGTGCCAAGATCTAAGGGGATAATGAAAAATAGAGCAGGGTAAGAGGTGGGGAGTCAGAGTGCTGGGAATGGGAATAGCAAGGGGAAGGAAAATCAGGTCCATGTAGACCTGACTGAGCAGGTGACATTTAAGTGTATTTGCGGGAGAGATGTGAGTTATCAGCATAATGCCTGTTGCTCAGTGGAGCGCCACACTGAATAGGTGTTTTGGAGATAGAGGAAGAAGCTCATATGTCTCCAAGTGTCTGATCTGTGTCTTATGTGGAAAGATGACGCATGCTCTGAGCAGAGCTGCAGGCCCCAGAGAGCTCAAGGCCACGGGGTTTAAATAGTCCAATTCAGCCGCACTGTGAATGTTCTTGATTCTGTGTCCTCCTCTCAAAGGCTCAGGTTATGTTGGAGCTGAAGACTCGTGTGGAAGAATTAAAAATGGAGAATGAGTATCAGCTTCGACTAAAGGATATGAACTATTCTGAGAAGATTAAGGAGCTAACAGACAAGTTCCTCCAGGAAATGGAGTCCTTGAAAACAAAAAACCAGGTCTGTTGAATCAACAGCCACAAATAAGAAATTTCCTACTCACTCAAGACAACTAGCACTCGTTCAAACAATAAGACATATGATCATGTTGATAACATCAGAAATGCTTACAGCAAAGTGCTAAGTGGAAAAAGAGGAAAAAGCAAAATATAAAGAACTCTTTATGGTGAATGCTACTAATGAGGTAAAATAGATATACCTAGAACAATTTTTAAGAAAATAGATGTTATGACCATCTCTGGAAGTTGAGATTGTGGATAGTTTTAATTTAGTTCTTTAGGCTTTTCTATAATTTCCAGATTCTCCACGAGGAGAATATATTACCTTTCTGATCAAGAGAAACTTACTTAATAGCAAAATGAAAAGTAACAAGAAAAATAAAGTATGTAAAGAGAAAGCGTACAGAATATTGATCTCCAGATTGTCAGTAAGTTAAGTAAAATTAGTCTAAATGACCTCTCTGTCATTAACATTGGTCCAAGATTCTCCTGGAATGATTCCTCTGTTCCGTACAAACCTGCCTGGCCCTTCTTCCAATGCTGCCAATTTTTTGCTCAAGTGATATTTGGTTCTTTTATGTTATCCCTATGGGTCTAAAAACACCCTGGCAGTTAATTTTAGTATTTCATTCATTTAATCAACAAACATCGGTGCCCTCTGTACACAGAGTACAAAGTTAGGTCCCTCCCCTGTCTGCAAGGAGCTTTGCTGCTCCATTAAAGAAAGCACTTTCTCAGAAGCTGACACATTAACATATCCAAGGATTTCCTTTGAGAGCAATGTGCTAACAACAGAGGATTCAAATCAATCCGTACCTTTTCCACCCAAAAATCCATTTGGTGCCTGTCCGAAACTGAACTCATGATTGACAAGATCCATTTCACAGAAGGGATCTGTATAGAGATAATATAGAACTCTCAGAGCAGACTATAATACAAATAAAAATGATAGCTTGAATGTTGTTCATAGAACAAAGTAAGGGTGCAAAGTAAGGGTTTGGGAAATGTTTGTGAGTGAAGGAGGCTATTACTTACACAATCGGTGCTTCTCACAGTGGTGCTTTCAGCAGACATGTAGAAATGAAAATATTTGACTCTGTGTCTTAGGTTTTAAAAACGGAAAAAGAAAAGCAGGATGTACTCCATCGCGAACGCATGGATGACCTCCTGGACAAACAGAGCCGGGAACTGCAGGACCTAGGTGAGGCCACCCGTGGAGGGTCCTGGGCAGAGGGCCGTTGGTTGGGGGCAAAGTCCGACAGCCCTCTGGATTCAACCCCGGTCTATAAACAGCCTGCCTTTATCCCCTGGAGCTCACTGTGGTTTTTATTCCTGTGTATTTACTCATTCTTTAAACACAGGTTAAATACCTACTGCATGCCAGTAGGAGATACAAAAAAGTGTGGGTCTGGAACCTAACAGGCTGCATTGGGTTCCAGACTCACCCTGACTTGCTGGGTGCTCTAGGGAGTCACCAAACCTCCCCCAGCCTTACTTTACTCTTCCATAAGATGGGGGTACTGGCACCTGTTTTGCATACTCAGGACATTCTTCTTGGCCCTGAACCCCCAAACATCCCTCTGCACTTTCCTGGAAACCTTTCTGCCTAACATCGAAGGGAGGGAATCAGGTTGCCTTATAAGACGATAGCATGGGGGCCCTGTAAGGAAGATGGATGTGCATTTGAATCTGGCCTATCGAAGCAGAGGCTCTAGCTGGTGCTGGAAGGGAACAGAAAAGCAGCCAAGGCTCCTGAGTGTCCCCGGGGCTGGTGCTACCGTCTCTCCTGAAGTAACCTTCCTTGCTTCTCTCTAGAATGTTGCAACAACCAAAAGTTGCTTCTGGAATATGAGAAGTACCAGGAGTTGCAGCTCAAGTCCCAGAGGATGCAGGAGGAGTACGAGAAGCAGCTTCGGGATAACGATGAGACCAAGAGCCAGGCCCTGGAGGAGCTGACTGAGTTTTACGAGGCCAAACTGCAGGAGAAAACCACCCTCCTGGAAGAGGTACTCACAGGAAGCCGAGCTGTGCCTCCTGTTCACAGTGCCATCCTGCAGCCCTGGCCTGGGAACAGCCCTGAGAGCCGTGGGGAGCCCCGCTTGGCCTCCTTTTCCTTCCCCACCTTCCTTCCTGAGTGTGTTTCGTGGCCTTGTTTTGTGCTGTTTCTGTGTTTGTGTCCCTGGCAGCTAGGGGCCTCCCTGAGGGGGGAGGTGCTCAGCTTTTCAGACCGAAGTTCCTTGGCTTGACTAAGTTCATCCCCATTGTTCTCTTCTAACTCTATCTTCTCTGGGGAGAGCTTTCTAGCAGAAGCCTGTAGAACCTGGAAACGAACAAGGTACCTGAGCCACGGGGAAGGTGGTTGCCTGAAACCCTTCGTAGCTTCTAATGTCTCACAAGATGAAATCATTCCTTCACGGACTGAACAAACAGACCTGCCTTACAGGTTTACCAGCATAAGTGCTGGGTGGTCAAGCAAAGTGAATGTGGGGCCAGGTTCTCGGTTGGGTGAGAGAAGCGGTCACACAGACTAATGTTCATCAAAATGTAGACGGGACAGTGGGGGACACAGACACAGAGCACCTGCCCCCTCCACCTGCTAACCCACCACCCGCCCCCCACATCCCCTGCCACTGGCCTGCAAGGTCAGGAAAGGCTGGTAGGAGCTACAGAGATCCTGGAGGCATGGAAGCTGGAATTAACCAGGAGACAGGGAAATGCAGGAGGTTAAGAGAGAGCATCCAGGCAGAGCAAAGTCATAGAATGTTCCAGCAGATGGGGTTGCCGCAATATCTCATTTCCTGAGATGAAGAGAAAATTGAGAGAGGCCAGATGGTCTCCTTTTTGGCACAAAATTCTGGCAGATGGTGTTCTGAGAGTGACGGGGCAGGAGAGTCATGAAGGTGTGGAGTGATTTTGGTTGTTTTTGTTTTTTTTTTTTTTTTTTTGGCTGCTCTGGGTCTTCATTACGGTGCCTGGTCTTAGTTGCCTCACGGCATATGGGATCTTAGTTCCCCAACCAGGGATCGAACCCACTTTGGAAGGCCCATTCTTAACCACTGGACCACCAGGGAAGTCCCATATGGAGTGATTTTTGAAGGGAATGACCAAGAAGAGGATGGGCAGGTCTGTAGCTGAAGGCCTAGCTGCCTGAGGCTAATTCTGGCTGCAGTGACCCACCAGGCTATGTGCTTTTCCACAGCAGGGTCTGCAAGGAAATGTGTGAGCAAGGAAGGCACAGGGCAGCCCTGACCCAGAGCCAGGGCTTCACCAACTGGTGAAAATAATGGTCGGCTGGGAACCAGCCACTGGGTCCAGGCCAGAGAAAGTCAGTAAGGAACCAAGAGACAGTGGATGAATCAAGACTGGGCCAGGGAACGTGGTGAGGTTGAGAGCCAGGGTGGCATACCTGGGATCCAACAGAAAAGTCACCTGTGCTCAGGGAACAGGGCCTGTATTTTAAGACTCAGAGGTGGCACCGTTCCAGGGGGAGGGCCTGAGAGTGGATGCAGGAAGATAAGGGTCACAGCACCAGGAGACATCCTAGGGTCCTCTGTAACCACCCCGATGATGGCAGGGAAGCTGCTGAGTCGGCATCCAGAAGTCCTCGGTGAACTGGGACACTGCCCAGGTGGTGGGGGTGGACTCAGTAGGAAGTAGAGGGTGGAGGCCCTCTACTTGGCAGAGGCTGAGCTCAGAGAGCAGAGAGCCAAGAGAATTCCACCCTGACCCAAGCCCACCTGATTCCAGTTCTACAGCTGCCCTGCCTTCCTGCCCAGCCCCATTTCCAGTTGCCCCATCCAGCTTCCCACATCCAATGATGTGGAGCCTCTGGAATTCTTCTACACCAACCTCTGAGCTCCTGCTCAGGACAATGCTTCTTCACTTGGCTGCTGATGTGCACCCTCAGGGACTCAGGACAAGAGCCAACTCCTTGACAATTTTTCCCTAACCACTCACCATCCTCCTCCCCCTTTTATAGGGCTAAGCATCCCTCTGTGTTCTCAAGGCCCCAGACCCCTTTTGTTCGTGTTTCTTATACAACATCTCAGTCTGCTGGGCTCTGCTTTTAGGGTGAATGGATCCTCCCAGACTAGTGAAAGGCCAGCCTTCCTCCCCAGACCTCTCATAGTGATGACAAGGCTTTTTTTATTTTGAGTCAGCAGGATTTCAACTCAGAATTTTGCTAGAGAGATGCCTCCCAAATGTCATCTTACTAAGCTGACTGGGATTCTTCTACTTTTTAGCAACATCTCTTAGATCAAGAGCAGGGGCTTGTGGCCCCCTCTAGGTTACAGACGGAGTCCACTGGCCAGACTTCCATCCAGCAAGAGTCTGGCAAAGAGAAGCCTTTGTCAGGAGGTCATTGAGCTCAGTTTTAAAACCACCTGCCTCTCTCAATCTCCAAAACACTCAGTCAAGGGATGGTATATGCAACCTGGGAGAATGCCAGGGCCAGAATCGGAAGAAAGCCACTGATTCTGCTGAGATCTACAGTGTCCACCCCCAGGCAGCAGTGAGCAAGGAGGGGTCCTGCCCCATGCTCCACCAGGCAGAGCTTGTTCTCCCAGCATCTGAGCTCTAGGCTTTTACTCATTCAGCACCAACTCTATACCATATACTGTGCTGGGTATTCACTGCGGTAGAGAGATGTGGCCCTGCCATCATGGAGCCTCCATGTCAAACAGGCAATTATTATGTGATGGGGGATATACAGGCTTCACACAGGAAATGATACCTCAACCAAGAGCTGGAGGAAATGTCAGAGAAAGCCACGGGAAGAGGCTAGAACCAGAGGTACAGTGAATACCAAGGTCCTGTAGCTGAGGACCATGCACATTGGGGGAATTGCAGTTAGTTCACACTGGCAAGAGCTCAGGGCGGGAGTGATGGCTGAGGCTGGAGAGGTGAGCCAGGCCTGCCTCCTGAGGGTCTGTGGACCGGGTTCAAGAGTCCAGGCTCTACCCTGAGGACAAGGGTGAGGCAGAGAAGGCTCTCAAGTTAAGGGCGGCATGACCAGGTGTGTGGTTTCGAAAGCTCCCCTCGACTAGAGGATGAGATCAGACTGGAGGGAAGCATGACCAGAGGCAGGAGGCCCGCTAGGAGGCTGAGAACAGTCCAGGCAAGAGATAATGGGGGCCTGGGCAGAGGCAGAGGCATAGAGAAGTAGCTGGATTCAAGAGGTGGAAAGGGTGGTACTGATTGGATTAGGGAAGGGGGAGAAATTAAAGAGCCACTCATTCATTCGGTATTTGAGTACCTGCTGTGGGCCGGTGTGCATTGTACACTGGGAACTCATGGTGGGCATGATAGGCTAGGTTTTACCCTCAGGGAACTTAACATCTAATGGGAGAGACAATCAAGTAATTCTAGAAATAAATATAAAGTTGTAAGTATCACAAGTTTAGTGAAAGGAAGATAGAGGTGGGTGCTGATGTCAGTGTGAAGAAAGCCAGGTGGAATGGCGGGTGTTCTGATGGGACAGTGATCAAAGCGATGGAGCGTGAGGCCTGATCTGGTAGGGAGAGAGGGACAGACAGGACAGGGAGAAAGTGGAAGGGCCAAGGGACCCATGGCCTTGTTTTCCATTTCTGTGCTGACACTCGGTCTTTCATCCCTGTGATGGCCTTCGATGCTCACCTTGCCCTGGGCTCTCTGAGCTCCAAAGTGCCACCTGTCCCCACCTCCCTGGGCTCACACTCTTCTTCTCTCCACGCCAGGCACAGGAGGATGTCAGGCAGCAGCTGCGGGAGTTTGAAGAGACCAAGAAGCAGATTGAAGAAGATGAAGACCGTGAGATCCAAGACATCAAGACTAAATATGAGAAGAAGCTTCGGGATGAAAAGGAATCAAACCTGAGACTCAAAGGAGAAACAGGCATCATGAGGAAGAAGGTACCGCGCTGGTCTCTGAGAGGCGTGAGGGGCAGGCCTGGACCGCACTGCAGAGAAAGCATGGGGTGGGTGGACGGACGTGGAGTCAGCGAACAGTGGCTCTGCCCAGGGTAGGGGCCGGTGGGGAGTGGGGGGACTGGCAGAATTCCCACCTGAATGTCCTCATCTCCAGCAAGTGGGTTTGGAAAGCAACGCCGGCCAGTGTGAAGGTTCCCCCTGCACAGACAGGCAAACAGATCCTTACCACACCCTCTGATGGGGTAACCACTGGGGCTCGTCCTCCTCTCTCCTGTTTACAGGAGACAGGGAGGTTCACATGGCACTGGTGAACCCTTTGGGCTTTCCTTTATTGGCAAGTGGGATTTAGAGTTTTCAGAGTTAAACCTTAAAGTGGAAATGAGGTCTTTGGACGTGAGATAGATAAAGTCTGCTCCTGGAGGTGTCCTCAGGCTCTCAATGTAGGGAGTCAGGGGTGCTCCTGGTCACACACTGGGGGTGGGAGAAGGATTGGGAGTAGAGAGTACTTAGTTAACAAGGCGGGGGAGATGTTTGTAGTCACTGACAGCCAGGCAAGGAGGCATTCAGTTCACAGATCCTTACAGAATTGCCAATTCTCCCCCAAACATTTAGCCTTTGTTGTCGTTCAGTTGCTCAATCATGTCTGACTCTTTTCGACCCCAGGGACTGCAGCATGCCGGGCTTCCTTGCCCTTCACTATCTCCCAGAGTTTGCTCAAACTCATGTCCATTGAGTTGGTGATGCCATCCAACCATCTCATCCTCTGTCATCCCCTTCTTCTGCCCTCAGTCTTTCCCAGCATCAGGGTCTTTTCCAGTGAGTCAGCTCTTTGCATCAGGTGGCCAAAGTATTGGAGCTTCAGCTTCAGCATCAATCCTTCCAATGAATATTCAGGGTTGACTTTCTTTAGGATTGACTTCTTTGATCTCCTCACAGTCCAAGGGACTCTCAAAAGTCTTCTCCAGCACCACAGTTCGAAAGAAGCCAAATGCAAAGCCAGTTCACATTCTTTCCTATTAGAAATCACACTACTACCCAATCCAGGGGCAGTCATGCCTTCCCTTCTTGGACATGACTAAGATGGCTCATCACTTAGGTCACTCATCTGTGACCGTGATGGAGCATGGAGCCCAACCTTTCAAGGTCTGTGCAGTCATGGAAAACTCTGGATCTGCCAGGGGAACTGGTCTCTGGAGGCTCTAACGGCAGCTGGTCCTTCCTCACATAAGGGATGGGACTGGATCTTCTTGCCCAGAAGGCCACATTGCCCATTTGGCCTGGGAAATTCCTGATAGTCCCAAATTCCGATGAGGAGCTCCTAAAATCCTCAGGCAGTGAGGAGGAATGGAGGTGCGTTCACAGGCTCTGGGGTTCTCTGCTGTTGCTGTTTGTTCCCCTAGTTCAGCAGCCTGCAGAAGGAGATTGAAGAGCGAACCAACGACATTGAGCTCCTGAAGGGGGAGCAGGTGAAGCTGCAAGGGGTCATCAAGTCCCTGGAGAAGGACATCATGGGCCTCAAGAGGGAGATCCAGGAGAGAGACGAGACAATTCAAGATAAGGTAAAGGCACATCCTCTGTCCCTCCTCAACTCCAGCCCAGCTGGACCCAGGCCATGAGAACAAAGCTCTAGACAGACTCCCTGCCTTTTGACCTCAATGGGGGATGAGCTGTCAGTGAAGTGCCTACTGTGTGGGTGGCACGGGGCTAAGTACTGTCAATTCATCCCATTCAATTCCCCTCAAAACGCCAGGGACCATGAGCAACCCAGTTATATAGCTCAGGAAACTGGTTCCCAGGGTTAAGTGTCTCACCCAGGGTCGTAACAGTTTATAGGTGACAGACTTGTGGTAAGAACCTGAGTGCTGACTGCCAGGCCCCGGCTCGCCTCTGTGCCAGGCATCCCAGGGTGACCATACCATGGACTGGGGGCAGCTTGCCCAGCGCATCGCCCATGTGGTCCCCCTGATCAGAGAGGAACTCCCCTGAGGCGAGCCCTGTAACCACTGGGGACCGCAGAAAGTGAAATCACTTTTCTGGATAGCTTTCTCACAAAACAGTAAGACAGACACATCACCTGTTGTGAGGTACACCACCTCCGTATCCAACATCGCATCTCCTCCTCCTGAGCAAATCCAGGCTCCTCGCCCTCCTCTCATCCCCTCTGCCCTTGTTGCCTTAGTTGGATGCAACTCCCGGGTGGTTGAGGACCTGGGTTTCCGCCTAGTGAGCTAGGTTCCCCGGGCAGCCTTTTCCACTGGCCACATGGCAGCCTCTGGCAACTGATCCAAGCCTTGTTTTCTCACCTGTGAATGGGGCGCTCAGGGGGTCTGACAAAGACAAAATGAGACAGTGCCTGCATGTCATTTCTGCAGGTGAGCATTTGCGTTTATATCTGGGCATTTTTTTAGGTAGGAGCCAAATCTCTCTGCAGATTCTTAAAGTGGTTTTTTTATTAATTTTTATTGGTGTATAGTTGATGTACAATGTTGTGTTAGTTTCATGTGTGCAGCAAAGTGAATCAGTTATCCATATGCATGTATCCACTCTTTTTTAGATTCTTTTCACATATAGGTCATTACAGAGTATTGAGTAAAGTTCCCTGTGCCGTAAGTAGGTCCTTACTAGTTAGCTATTTTTACATAGAGTAGTGTATATATATTAACCCCAATCTACTGATTTTTTGTCCCCCCCCCACCACTACTTAAGGGGGGTTTGACAAGAAAGAGGTTAAGACCTCTAGAAAATTGCACCAGCCTAACGGGTCTAACAGCCTTCCATCCCACTTCCCATCCAGGTTCCCTGCCTCCACACTCTGTAATCATTTCAGTCTCCCACTTTAAATTCTTTCACAACTCTCAACTGCATGTGGCAAGGGTCAGCAACCTTTTTTTCTGTGAAGGGCAAGGTAGTAAATATTTTTGTCTTTGCTGGCAGTGTGGTCTCTCTGCCACAGTTGCTCAGTTCCGCTCCAGTAGCATAAAATCAGTCATAGACAAGACATCAATGAATGGGCTTGGCTATGTTCCAATAAAACTTTATGAAAATAGGCAGAAGGTCAGATTTGACCTGAGGGCTATAGCTAACCAGCTCCAGGCCTCCTGGATAAATTCTCAACTATTTAGACCCTTGCCTTCCTCCCCGCTTCCCCTCCAGCCCCATTTCTCACTGCCTCCATCTACCACCACCCTAATTCATGTAAGTTCTTCCCAGCACCCTCAGTACACACCATGCCTTCTGTGTGCCAGCCTCTTCTACGACACCTGTCACAGTGTAGCTTTACACTTGTTGGCATATCTGCTCTCCCAGCTAGTATGTTTCCTATTAAGGGTAGGGACTGTGCATATTTCTATTTGGAATTTGTAACCTTGGCGAAAGATCTCTGTTTAGCAATAACAGATAGATCTACACTCCAGTTGTCATTGCCTTGCAACACATTGCCCCAAGACTTAGTGGTGAAAAACAACCGTTTTATTATGCTTGCAGCTTGTGTAGGTCTAGAGTCTGGACAGGGTACAATGGGATGGCTTGTCCTTGTCCTTGATGTCTGGGTCCTAGTGGGCCCTCAGTTGGGTGACTCCAGCAGCGATGGGCTTGAAGACCAACAGCCAATGTGGCTTCTTTAGCCCCCTATCCAGCCCCTTGGCCAGCATGACTGGAATGCTGGGCTTAGCTGGAACTGTTGACAGAGCAGCTCTCCAGCCTACAGGTCTCAGAGTGGTGGGACTTTTGACATAACAGGTAGCCTCCCCCAGAGCACGTGTTCCAAGAGAACCAGGTGGAAGCCACTCGGTCTTTTCCGAGATAGCCTGGGAAGCCACACGGCATCACTTGAGCTGCGTTCTTTGGGTTACAAGGAGACCATAAATCCAGGCAGACGCAAAGGGAAGGGATTAGACCCTGCCTCCTGATGGAGAAGCGTAAGGTCATATTGTAAAAGAACGCTTAGGATGAGAGGTGCTGTCCAGGTGAGCTTTCTTCCACGCAGTCGACCACAACCTGTCTGGATGGGTGAGTGAATGACTGAAGTCTGGCACAGAAGCTGGGGAGTCAGTGGTGCCCCTGGTGGGGGAGCCCCCGTTTGTGTCCCCTCAGGAGGTCACAGGATTTGTGTTCTGTGCCTAAAGGGATTCCATACCAGTGCCTCCGGATAGCTGTTTCATGCCTCCCTGCTCTCACCCACAGGAGAAGCGAATCTATGATCTGAAAAAGAAAAATCAGGAACTAGAGAAATTCAAGTTTGTGCTCGACTACAAGATAAAGGAGCTGAAGAAGCAAATAGAACCTCGAGAGAATGAGATCAAGGTGATGAAGGAACAGATTCAAGAGGTGAGAGGCCATCTGGACACCCTGGCCTTTGTCCCGACCATTCCTGGCTGGGGTTGGTGTTGCGAAGGTGAAAGCAAGCTCTCCTCACAGCCTCTCTCTGCTCCCAAGGTCCACACCAGCCTCCACTCCGCACAGGAAGTCAAAGGGAAGGCCTGAGGAGGGGTCCAGTGGTGCAGAAGCAAAATGCTTTGAGATTTGGCTTCACCGGGCCCTTGGGTGGGATTTAACCCTGCTCCTTCCCCTACTCCCTTCTGTGCCCATGTTCTGAGCCCTCAAAGGGAAACCGCAGCCTTTGAGGCTTCAGCCACCAGGGGGCGGTGTCTACTCAGCGACCAGCTTGTCCACCAGAAAGTACATCCCTCTGGATTCAACATTTTTTTCTTGGACTAAACATGTTGGTGGGGGCCCTACGTGAGGCGGCGGTGTTTGGACTTCATCTGATAAGGAGCAGGAAATCCTCAGAGTCTCTTGAGCAAGAGAATGGCAAAATGAAGTGTGTGTTCTGGGAAACAAACAGGATGAAGGCAGAGAAAAGAGAGGGCTTCTAAGAGTCCAGTGGGGTACAAGTGTTCCCCTTCAGCCTCTCTGCCTTTCCTTATGGCAGTGTTTACCCAGAAGCCTGCCCATGCTGGGCAGAGAGCAGCTGCCTGGGGTCCATGGCTGATCTGAAACTGAACTCCTAACATCCCCCTAGGAGAAGGTGATGGCACCCCACTCCAGTACTTTTGCCTGGAAAATCCCATGGATGGAGGAGCCTGGTGGGCTGCAGTCCATGGGGTCGCGAAAGGTCGGACACGACTGAGCGACTTCACTTTCACTTCCCACTTTCATGCACTGGAGAAGGAAATGGCAACCCACTCCAGTGTTCTTGCCTGGAGAATCCCAGGGGCGGGGGAGCCTGGTGAGCTGCCGTCTATGGGGTCGCACAGAGTCGGACACGACTGAAGCGACTTAGCAGCAGCAGCAACACCCCCTAGTCCAGTTCCCCCATTTCTCAGTCAGTGGCACCAAGACCCACACCAAGGTGCTTAAGGTAGAACTCTGGGCACTTTCTAAGGTCTTCCCTTGTTAACCCCTGTATCCAAATCACTGATGCCTGTCTGACTGATCTCCAAATGATATTTCAGATCCAACCCTCCTTGCCCTCTGCTGCCACCCACCACTCCAGTCCACACCTCCCTCCTCTCTCTTCCGGACTTGACCCCAGCCTCCAGTCTGGTCCCTGCATCGACACCACAGCAAACTCCCAGTGGTATCCCATCCCACCTAGAATAAAATTCAGACTCTGCTGAGGCCCCTGAGGCCCGGCGTGATCCCCTCTCTACCTACCCCTCCAGCCGTATCTCCAGGCTCCTTCTCCAGCTCCAGCCTGCAGGCTTTCTGGCGGTTCCGCGGACGAGCCACGCTTTCCCCATCCAGGACCTTTGCAGATCTGTTCCCCCTGCCCGGAAGGCTCTCAGGATGACCACCTAACTGGCCGCTTTGAGTTGTTCACATCTCGGCTCCTGTGTCACCTCCTCAAGGAGGCCTTCCCTGACCATCCTATCCAAAACAGCCTCCTGCTCCCCCTCCATCTTCTCTAACTGTGCTGAGCAAAGCTAAATGTAAAAGGTATAGGATGTACTGACAGCCCCATTAGGACTGGCTCCACAATAGCTGTGGTGGAGAAAAGCAAAGCCTCTTCTCCAGGAGGCCCAAAAAAGAGGCCACATGGTGTGATAGGTCCAGGGCTGATGCATCCAGAGAGGACTTGTCCTTGTGACGATGACTTTCTCCCTGGCCTCCGGGATAAGGAAGAGTGTTCCCAGCTGGCCACAGAGCAGCTTCCTGGTGCCCTCCTGCCGTTCTTGAATGACCTCAGGCCCCAAGAATGGCAGCCTGAGCAGATAAGACAGAGCAGGGGCCCCACCTGCCTGGAAGGTCAATGTGCCGCAGGCCCCAGACCATCACTGCCTCCCTTCTCCCCCCACTTCATCTGACATTTGTTAAGTGCATTTCAGGTTGGGTCAGTTGTCTTCCACTGCCACACACCTGAAAGATTATTCACTTTCCCTTCAGTACCTGGACCAACCATGACTTTGATCCTCAGCAGGGAATATGCCCCCCTCACTTTGGGAATGAGTCAAACAGGACCCCTTCAGCCCCACCACAGGTGCCAGTCTCCGCCAGGGCTAATATCTGGGCCCAGTTCCTTCCCCAGGGGCCCATGACCCAGGGGCTTCCATCCGGGGGTCAGACACCTCTGGCCCACCTGCTGCAGCCCTGCCTGGAAGTTCCTTTCCCTGCAAGAAGGAAGCTGCAAGTCCTTGGTGCCTTTGTAGAGCTGAGATCTGTGCGTGGAAGGAGAATACTACCCCCCCCCTCCACCCCAAATGCTTTTCCAGCTTCTCTTTGATGAGTCATGACTATCTCCTTCCTAGGGCAGGAGTTTCCAGAACCTTATTTTCCTTCATATATTTGTTTCTTCATCTAGTGCAGGGTTTTTTCTTCTCGGCACTAATTACACTCTGGGGTGGATAAGTCTTTGTTGGGGGGGAAGGGGGCTATCCTGTGCTCGTAGGATATTTAGCAGCTAGATACCAGTAGCAGCCCGCACCCCTCCCCCCAAGATGTGACACCAAAAATGTCTCTAGATGTTTTGCCACATGTCCCCTGAGGAGGCAAGCTGCCTCTCCCCAGCGCCCCACCCCATTGAGAATCTCTGAACTGGATGAGTAACACATGACAAGGAGATGGAATTTCCCCACCAGGAACAGGATGCTTGCTCCGCTATACCAGCTAGTCTCCTGGCTGTCCAGCCAGTGACTCAAATTTAACATATTTCACAATTTTTCTGTGCACTATGTTTTTTTTTTTCTCAGCGTGGTTTGAGGCTTTGCTCATATCACTTCCTTTCTAACCTAATCTGCCATTGCTGACTTTAAGATTGTAGAGAAAGAGGCACAGCCAGCTACAGGCACTCAGATAGACCTTGGAGAAGCCCCTTTCTCTCTCTCTTTTTAAAAAGTATTATTTATTTATCTATGTCGGGTCTCAGGTGCAGGGTGTAGGCTCAGTAGTTATGGCATACGGGCTTAGTTGCCCCGAGGCATGTGGGATCTTAGTTCCTTGACTAGGGATTGAACTCAAGTCCCTTGCATGGCAGGGCAGATTCTTAACCACTGGCCCACCAGGGAAGCATCCCCTTTCACTCCCGCAGCGGCCATCTCCTTGGTCTGGGACAGCAGCCTCTCACCTGGGCCACAGTGGCGGCCTCCTGACTGGCTGCCTGGTTCCAGTCTTGCTCTCACCATCAAACCTTCTAAGGTGCACATCAGGTCATGCCACACCTTGGGTGAGACCTGTCAGCGGCTCCCTGAACTCTCAGGATAAAGGCCACGCTTCTGACCAGTTTAAACTTCTAGCCAGGATAGAGTCTGAGCTTCTCGCCATTCGAGCCTGAGCCCTAGAGCCCTGGATGACCCAGCTCAGCTGACCTGTCCAGCCCCCTCTCCCCCTTCCTCACATGCAACCCCTCCAAGGTCCAAGGGTGGCTGAACCACTCGCAGCCTGCAGAGATGGACCAGACTCCCATGCTCTGGTCCTTTCTGTGCACGGCTGTTCTCCCTGCCTGACATTCTCCTTCCCAACTTGCCCTCTAAACCCTATTCCTCCTACAAAGCCCGACTGAGCATCCCTTCCCTGGGGGCCACCCCCACTCTCCACTGTGCACACACAGGGCTCTTTCTATCCTGACTGCAGACAATGTTTATCCTGCTCCACCTGAACTTCTCATTGACTTCCCACTAATCCCCCTAGACCCAGGGCTTCTGGAAGACAGAAACTGCCTCTCAATTAGGTCCGTATCCCCTATGCCTTTGACAGCCGGCCAGTCCTTTCTAACAGATACATTCTTTGGTTAGCTGTGCAAATAACCACACTTTCTGTGTGTCCTCCATGAGGCAGCTCCACAGAGCTCTGCAAACATTGAATGTTTATCTTATCATTCTTCTTCCAGAGGCAGGTTGTTTCAGGCCCCCCTCCCTTCCCCCTCTTTCGCTCCCCCTTGCCCTTCTACATCTGCGATGCATTCATTCATTCACATGAATATTTACCAAGTACCACCTTTATGCCTGGCATTGGGTCAAAGGGCTCCTCTGTCCATACAAAATGCTTCCAGTAATTAGGCTGACATTCTTCTAAACGTTGCCCCTCCCTGTCCAGGATGTGGCTCCTTAGGGCTTGCTGGTACTCTAGAACATGACTAGGGAGCCTTGAAATCTGACCAAAGGGCCTGGGTTAGAGGAAAGGGGCTACTCCATTCAGTCATGAAAAAACCCTGTAAACTCCCCCAACCTCCCCCCCTCCAAAAATAATAGTCAGCAAACCTCTCTAATAACAGGAATGCTGCTGCTGCTGTTAAGTAGCTTCAGTCGTGCCCAGCTCTGTGCGACCCTATGGACAGCAGCCCTCCAGGCTCCTCTGTCCACAGAATTCTCCAGGCAAGAATACTGGAGTGGGTTGCCATTTCCTTCTCTGACAGGAATGCTGGTGTCCACCAGATTTGGCCTGTCAATCAGACTGCACTCCATTGCTTTTGGCAGGAATTAAATCCGTGAAGCGCTCACCTACAGCTGGTCTCCTAATTAGAAGGTCTGATCGTCACTCACAGGTCTTTGGTTAATAGCAACGCAACAGTGAATAGTCTTTCAGAAGCATGCGGATAGCTTCTTTTTCTTTTGAAAATAAGACACTCTTGAGTTGTACTTTTCAAGAACTTTTCAACAGAATGATGAGGGAAAGGTGCCTTCTCAGCCTCCTCTTTCCTATTTGATGCTTTAGACTGGGGACACCTTCCTGCTGGTCCCGTCAAAACTTTCTGCCTTACAGTCGACCCTGCTGACTTGTGGCCCCAAAGAGTCAAGATTCACTCACACGACTTCACAGAGTAGACAAGGAAGGGGCTTGTCTGCAGAACCTTGCCTCAGGCTCCAGGTTCCAGTAGTCAGGAGTCATCAATTTATAAGGAACTCAAGAAAAGAAGGTTGAAGGAACAGAGAAACTAAGGGGAAAAAAATTCATAGCCTGGCTATAGAAACACATGATCTGGGCTACCATATCAGCCAAGGGGGTTGGGGGCTTCGAGGATGGCCAGGAATAAAAGGAAAGGTTCGTTCCAAAGGGGGAACTAGAAGGGAGGTGCCCTGGTAGTAGGGGAAATACTCCCACTGAAAGACTTCAGTTCTCAAATATAATTTTCATTCCCTTACTTTCTTGGTGGAGGCACCATTGGTTTGTAACGTCATGTAGGTTTCATGTTACCACACTGTATCTCTACCTCTGCGTGCACTACAGCATGTAGACTTGGTTTCCACTCATCAGCACACAGCTGCTCCCCTTTATTCATGTTGCCCTCCCCTGTCCTTCCCCCTCTGGTAACCACGCCTCTGCTTTCTGTATCCTGTGCTTGGTTTGTCCATTTACTTTGTTTTTTGCTTTTTTTCAGTTGAAGAATAGTTAATTTACAATGTTCTATTAGTTACAAGTGTATACTTTAAGTCATTCAGTGATATATGTATGTGTGTGTGTGTGTGTGTGTGTGTGTGTGTACACACACACACATGCATGGGTTTCCCTGGTAGCTCAGCTGGTAAAGAATCTACCTGCAATGCAGGAAACCCTGGTTCAATTCCTGTGTCAGGAAAATCCTCTGGAGAAGGGATAGGCTACCCACTCCAGTATTCTTGGGCTTCCCTGGTGGCTCAGATGGTAAAGAATCTGCCTGCCATGTGGAAGACCTGGGTTCGATCCCTGGGTTGGGAAGATCCTCTGGAGAAGGGATAGGCTACCCACTCCAGTATTCTTGCCTGGAAAATCCCATGGACAGTGAAGCCTGGTGGGCTACAGTCCATAGCATCATAAAGAATTGGACACGACTGAGCACAGCACAGTATAAGATACTGAGTATAATTGCCTGTGCTACACAATACGTACTTGTTTACATATTTTATATATAGTGGTGTTTATGTGTTAAGCCCAAACTCCTAATTTATCCCTCCCCCCAACCCTTAATATCCCCTCTGGTAACCATAAGTTTTTTATGTCTGTGAGTCTATTTCTGTTTTATAAGTAAGTTCATTTGTATCATTCTTTTTAGATCCCACATATAAGCAATATCATACGGTATTTGTGTTTGACTTACTTCACTTAACATGATAATCTCTATGTCCATCCATGTTGCTACAAATGACATTACTTCATTCTTTTTTATGGCTAATATTCCATTATATATATGTACCACATCTTCTTTATCCATTCATCTGTCAATAGACATTTAAGTTGCGTCCATGTCTTTTATATTCCAAAGCTGAGTGAAATCATACAGTATTTGTCTTCCTCTGTCAGACTTGTTTCACTTAGCATAATACCCTAAAGGTCCATCCATGTTATTGCAAATGGCAAATTTTCATTCTTTTTATGGCTGAATAGTATTCCATTGTATATGTGTGTGTGTGTGTATATATATATATATATATATATAATGTATATATCTTCTTTATCCATTCATCTGTTGATGAACACTTAGATTGCTTCCATATCTTGGCTATTATAAATAATGCTACAGTAAACATAGGGATGCATATCTTTTCTAATTACTGTTTTGGTATTTTTTGGATGAGTACACAGAAGTAGGATAGCTCGGCCCTCTGTTAATACTTCTATTCTTAATTTTTTGAGGGATCTCCATACCGTGTTGCATAGCGGCTACACCAATTTACATTCCAATGAATACTGCGCAAGAAGTTCCTTTTCTCCACATCTTTGTTAATCCTTATAGTTTCTTGCCTTTTTGATAATAGGCATTCTAACAGGCATGAGGTGATATCTCATTGTGGTTTTGATTTGCATTTCCCTAACAATTAGTGATCAGTCCTGGGTGTTCTTTGGAAGGACTGATGCTAAAGCTGAAACTCCAATACTTTGGCCACTTCATGCGAAGATTTGGCTCATTGGAAAAGACTCTGATGCTGGAAGGGACTGGGGGCAGGAGGAGAAGGGGACGACAGAGGATGAGATGGCTGGATGGCATCACTGACTCGATGGACAAGAGTTCGGGTGCACTCCGGGAGTTGGTGGTGGACAGGGAGGCCTGGCATGCTGCAGTTCATGGGGTCACAAAGAGTTGGACACGACTGAGCGACTGAACTGAACTGAATTGAACTGAACAATTAGTGGTGTTGAACATCTTTTCCCATGCTCATTGGCCATCTGTATGTCTTCTGTGGCTTACTTTCTTATTCTTGACTCTTTCCCCACTGCTGTCTATAGATGGAAGCTGAACTGGAGCGTTTCCATAAACAGAACACACAACTAGAGCTGAACATCACAGAACTGTGGCAGAAATTAAGAGCCACTGATCAGGAGATGCGCAGAGAGAGACAGAAGGTATGAGGATTTTCAGAGTCTGGCAGCTCTTGGATGCAAGAGCTGGCACCTGTCTGCAATGGGCAGCTGGCTTCCAAGAGACAGAGCCAGCCCATCGCTAAGATACATTCCCATTTTAACTCGCATTCTTTACTTGCTCACAACCCTGGCCTATTTGAGGCTCATGTAAATTTATGTGACTGAATCCATCTGAGACTATAAAATGACTTTGGGTAGAGCAATCAAGGAGGTGGAAGGCAGGGTTATAAGGACGCTTACAACACTGGCTTGTGCATCCTGGGAAGGAGCATGTTCAGAGAGGTCCTCTGTAGTAGGTTTTTAAAGGCTTAACTACCAAAACAGTGTGAGCTCAAGGGACCTCAGAGATCACCTGTTCTGGTCTCTCTGTAATAAACAAGGAAAGCAAGGTCAGAGAGATTATGAGATTAGAAACTTCACCCAGAACTCATAGCTATTTAGCACATAGAGGCCAGTGCTGGAAACCCAGTCTTCCGGTCCTAGGCCAGGACTTGGCTGCACCCCCACCCCCTGGTGGTTCAGACAGTAAAGCGTCTGCTTACAATGAGGGAGACCTGGGTTCAATCCCTGGGTCGGGAAGATCTCCTGGAGAAGTAAATGGCAACCCACTCCAGTATTCTTGCCTGGAAAATCCCATGGACGGTGGAACCTGGTAGGCTACAGTCCATAGGGTCACAAAGAGTCGGACCTAACTGAGCGACTTCACTTTCACTTCACTTTCACCCCCTGGCATAGAGCACCTCATAGTGTTGGTAGAATCAGATTGAACTTTTCCATCTCCCGCATCAAGCCTTGACTCTGGACTTGATAATACTAGAAGCTGCAGAGCTATCAACGTGAACTGACACAGATCCTGCCCTTTCCAAACTGAAGAGGTTAACAGGTGATTTATGATGTGTGCATAATAATTAACAGTGCAAGGTAGAAAATCATGGAGCATGATTAAATGGGCTGTAGGAGCAAAGAGAGAGAAGAGGCTCTCTAGGTCATGGGTAGGGGAAGACGGGTACCTGAGACAGTATGGTGGAAGAGCCCAAATTTACAGATGAACCATTCTGCCCAATTTTGTCATTCTCTTCCCTACCCACTCATTCATAGCAATCCTTAGGAAGGAGAAGCACTGGATGAGCTAACTAGGGGGCAGGGAAGCCCTGGCCTGGGATCCGCATGAGGGAATCAGTGCTCTCCATCCTGGCTCTGAAAGGAGTAGGTGACCAGTGGTACCTCCTTTAGTCTTTTAAGGCCTGTGGTCCTGGAAGAAATCCAGAGCCAATAAAGAAATCCATGTGTGCAGCCTCTTAAAGACACGAAACTATTCAGGCCAGGGGCATGGGAGTTCAGTGCCTCCCCGAGGGCTCGTGTGCCCCTCCTGATCTCTGGGCCCCATGTGGCCCCTGGCAGTCAGTGATGAGTCCCAGATGAGCTGTTTCTTGTCCCTTTAAGCAGCCACGAGGCTGCAGCCCCTGTCGCTGGAGAGTCCCTGCAGGGCCAGAAGTAAATGCCTCTGCTC
Organism: Bubalus bubalis; assembly: GCF_019923935.1. Classification (NCBI taxonomy): domain Eukaryota; kingdom Metazoa; phylum Chordata; class Mammalia; order Artiodactyla; family Bovidae; genus Bubalus; species Bubalus bubalis. The sequence continues at coordinate 102,434,310 of NC_059162.1, read as the reverse complement.
GCAGGAGCGGGACTTGGAGGCGCTGGTCAAACGGTTCAAGACGGACCTCCACAACTGCGTGGCCTACATCCAGGAACCGCGGCAGCTGAAGGAGAAGGTCCGCGCTCTCTTTGAGAAGTACGTGCAGCGGGCAGATATGGTGAGCTCTGCCTCCCACCCCCGCCCTCCCCTGTCCTCTGGGCTCTCCCCTCCCTCGTAGCTAACCCCTTCTGCCCTGTCAGGTGGAGATCGCAGGGCTGAACTCAGACCTGCAGCAGGAGTACACCCGTCAGCGGGAACACCTAGAGAGGAACCTGGCCACTCTCAAGAAGAAGGTGGTCAAGGAGAGTGAGCTGCACCGCACAGATTACGTCCGCATCATGCAGGTACCCACACGCGCCCTCGGATACCAAGCCATCAGAGATGAGAAAGTCTGCCAAGGGCCCCTCCGAGACCACTGTCCTCAGGGCTCCCCCAGTGTCCTAGGGAGCCACTAGCTTTCTCCAAATTTCCTTCTTTGACTCATCTCCTCGGACCTCCCAGAGCTCATCCTGGCAGTGACCATGGCCCAGAACCCTACCCAAGGAGGCTTTCTCAGCATTTCCATGCCTACTCCTGCACTTCCAAGGCCCATTCGTTTCTGCCTCGTCTCTCTTCACCAGGCACCTGTTTCTTTTTTCAACCCCCTCATCTTCATGCAGAGCACTCCTGCACCCTGCCTCAGGCCTCTCCTTGACCCCGTTTCCTCTGGACCTGCATTCACATGACTTTAGCTCTCCAAGTCACTCCCTTCCATCTCCTCTTTTCTGTTTCCAACTCTTGTTTCACCTTACTTTGTCTTGCTGTTTTTAGTCTGCTACCTGTATCATATGGTCCCTGCTGGCCAAGTCCTCTCCTGGGAGCATGGCCAAGTCTTTTGTCCTCTCCCGGGAGCATGCCTGTTGCCTCCCACCTCCTCTGGCTTTTCTGATGCCTCAGGTCCCAACTCTTCTCTTGGGTCCAGAGCCAACTACACCAACCCTAAGGGTTGTCCTCCCCCTGATTTAATGAGGCCTCCCAGGACCGTTCCTCTGGCTATTCAGAGAGCCTAACCCCATTACTACCACTTCCATTCAAGTACACTATCAGGACTGCCAGGCAGGATTCTGCTGCCAGTTTCTATCTGGGTATCAGTATCATCTGAGGCAGTTAACGTGAATTAATAGTAAGAGAAAACATCAGAATTACATTTATAAGGCACATATCTTTTAACATTTGTATTTCCTTAATGCTATAATTTAAATACCAGAATGGGAATGAACTACAGTTGGACTATAACAAATCAGTTCCGAACACAGCTGGGAAGAGCACGGTGCCGTCTAGGCCAGACCCAGGCATGGTGGGCCTCATGCCACCTTCCAACCAGCCCCTGCCCACGGCCCAGCTCCTGAGTCCTGAAAGCAGCCAGAGGCCCAGAGATGGAAGCGGATCCAACAGATGGGACTCTTCGCAGCAGCTGATACACTAGGGGTAGGAGCCATTGCTAGGGGTCTTGAGTGTTCCCCAGCGTGGAGAGCCCCCGTGGATGCTGCAGTGCAGCATGCAGGGCAGGGGGACAGGGCGACTACAGGAGAGCTTGTCAGCTAGTGACACTGCTGGACTCTCATCTGTGATTTACCACCAGAGCACAGGCCTAAGGGGTCCTCCAGGGGCTGTGTTCCTCTCTCTGTGCCAACCAGGCCCCCAAAGCAAGTATCAATCCCAGGAGAAGAAGGAAAAGGAAAGAGGGTGGAGACTACAGGATAGATAAGAGTAAGAGTATCAGCAGGAGGTTGCTCAGGGCTGGCAGAAGGTCCCCCTTTGGCTCCCCCATCCCCCAGGGACTGCCTTCCCACTCCTGCTGAGCCAGGGTGAGAGTCAGGGGAGCAGAAGCAGAGTTGACCCAAGCAGGGGACTCCGACAGCAGGCAGAAGAAGCCGTCAACAAGGAGCTCCTTGGAGAGTGTTTGCTGCAGCGGCATCGTAAACCTGCGTGTTGCAGAGCCCTGCAGATGCATAGAAGTGCTGCAGACAACCACAGGGGGCAAGAGAGGGGTTAGGATACAAGGCTCTGGGGCCCCACCATCCCCTCAACCAGGAAGACTCCTTGCTTATTTCAGTGGGCTCTGTGTAGGATTTTGTTTGGAGGACATAAAAGAAACTTTGAAAACCTCTATTCTAGATGATAAAAATTGTTTCCTTCTTTGATCTTAAGGGCCAGGCAAGGTGTTGGGGCGGCGAAGCATAGCCTTGTCTGAGTTCAGAGCCGGTTTATCCTCCTGCTAGCCACTCTTGCTGGCAGGTTCGGGGGAGGGGAGACAACTTCAAATTCTCCAGGAACCACCTTTCTATCTGTACAAAGAGGAGAAGATGCCAACCTCAGCCAGTGACTGCGAGGATTGAATGAGCTAACTAATGTAAAGCATCAGGCACTAGCCCTGTACAGAACAGGGGTTCTAAAAAGGCAGTTTTCCTTCCCTTCTCCTGAGCAAAAGACTTACTCAAAAACCAAGGCAAAATCCAGCAGGAGAGCCTAGGAGTCCATCACAGCATGGACTGGGGGTACCTGTGAGCTGGGGGCATGGAGATAGGATGATGCAGCCAATTCCAGACCTCCCAGCTGGTGGCCTGGGGCACCCGCTGCCTTAATACATGTTTGTAAGGAACTGCGTCTACAGGAACCAAGGCCCTGACACTGAAGTCTCAAAGGGCCGAGGAAGGCTGGGGCAGACATGGCATCTGAGAGAAACTTGTTAGAAGACATGGAGAATGAAGTCACTGTTTCATCTGTATGTTCAGACAGGAGCACTTGTCACTTATTCTCATGCATGCTTACAGATATGAAAATAGGATTTGCAATAGAACTTTATTCATTCAGGACACATGTTTTGCGAGCTTCTCACATGCCAAGCTACAAACTGACCATGGAGGATTCCCAGATGAATGTAAAGACTTGCCTACTCTCATGGGGCTCACCTAGGGGAGTGGAGCCCGACACAAGCAATCACTGCTCCGCACCAGGCATGTAGTCTGGCCAGCGCACTGGAGAAGCGGGCTTCAGCTAGGGGGTGTGGCATTTGAGCTAGGCCTTGAATGGTGAGTAGAGGGGGTCAAGGAGCAATGGAGGAAGAACCTTCCAGGCCAAGGATACAACCTGAGAACAGTCAGAGAAGAGTGAGACCTTTGGGGTGTTTGGGGACCCTGGAATCCTCTGACCTAACTTTATACTAGAGCATGGGGGCCTGCTGGAATGGTAGGTAGCTTAGGGTCGCGTTGAAGGGGCTTTTTGTGTCACACCAAGAAGCACGCAGTTTATCTTATAAGCTGGTGCCACCCAAGTTTTATTAAGTAGGTAGGGGTGTTATCTGTTCTGGAAATGTTACCTCTATGGGCAGGAGGGAAATACCGGTAGGGAAAGGCAGGTGGCAGGAAAACCCTTAAGAAGATGACTCTCATGTTAAAGAGAGATGCCAGGCCTTGGGAGGGAAGGTTGTGATGTCAGAAGACATTTCAGAGTAGAGATGATGCGTAGAAATGTCAGGTTGGATGTGAGAGGAAGGCTGAAAGAGAAACAAAGAAATGGTTCACTTGTGCATTTAGGCAAGTGGTGACCCCACCAGTTTGTGGGCTCAGGAAGGACACCACTGGATGCGGGGCTCCCAAGTTTCTGGAATAAATCTGTTGCCTACTTTTTGTACGCTAACCAGACGCTGCTGTATTCTTAAAGATGTCAACCCAAGGTAGGCCAGTAGGGGGTGCTCTAGGTATTTCCTCTCCATGCCCTTCTTCCTGGGAGTCTGGAGTTCAATGTCATTCCCATCTGGAGCTTTCTGGCGTTGTCCTTAACCAAAGGCAGTCCTGGACAGCTTGGCATAGCCTCTTCGTTCAGAAGGCTTTCTATCTAAACAGACCTTGGCATCCCTGAGTGTGTCTCTTTCACATAGCCCAAGTCCTGGTGCTCAGGGGATCAGGGTTAGATTTTCCCTACCAGAGGAGCTGGGGTGGGGGGGAGGGGAGCTGGGGTAGCTCTGAAGGATTATAGGAGTTTTTATAGACCATCCTGACCAAGGAGGGATCCGGAACAGAAGGCTCAAGAAATCTGTTGCATTCACATTGTAATTTCACGAAACTACTCAAGGCATATACAGTTGACCTCAGTGTGACCTCTGGACTCCTCAGAACATGGGCCTCCCCAGAAAGCCCTCTGGTACTTTTATACTAAGGCAGCCCCACTTGTACTTTTCCGAGCTTCCTTGGCCATCATCCTGTGTGAGGTGTGGCCGGAGGTGATGTACATCAGTGGTGAGAGAGCAGAGCCTGGGAGGCACCTGTGGGCAGACACAACCAAATCTGAATCCCAGCTCTGCCCTCCATGCACAGCCTTGGATTCCTCTTCTGAAACTGAATCTCATTACAACTTTCTCTTAAGGTGGTTGGATAGATCAAATGATGTCATGTATGCAAAGTATCTTATATGGTGCAGGAATCTAGTCAGCCCTGAAGTTATTATCTTGTTGTTATCATCATCAAGGGCTTCCCTGATAACTCAGTTGGCAAAGAATCCACCTTCAATGCAGGAGACCCAAGTTCGATTCCTGGGTCGGGAGGATCTGCTGGAGAAGGGATGTGCTACCCACTCCAGTATTCTTGGGCTTCCCTCGTGGCTTAGCTGGTAAAGAATTGGGTGGCTCAGTGCTTGCTCCCTCTTAGCTCTGGGCCTGAAACACTCTTCCCTATCCCCTGCCTCCACAAGGAGGCTTCCTTACACTGGTGACCCCCCCCCACTCACTTCTCTACATTGGATCCATGCTGGACCCCCGTGTCTGGCATAATAAGCACCTAATAGGCTTCCCATTTTTATGAATGAATGAACAGAGCAGAGGAATCAGGTTGCGCTGAGTCCTGGGCCTCAGTGATGCTCGAGTAAGGACTGAGCCATGTTCTGGAGACCCATCTAGGAGGCCATAGAGCTGTCTAGGGATGGCAGTGGGGTCAGAAATGTGTATATCAAAAGGTTGCAGCCAGAGGTCCCAGTCATGGCCACAAGGTTGTCAGGGTGGAGGGAATGGCAGGGGCTCCATGTGGGGCCACGACAGTGGCAGAGGAGACATGCTGAGAGCTGGTGATAAATGAACACGAAATTCAGTTCAAACACAAAGTCAACAGGGTTGAGTGACATGATGAATAGAGATTGCCTGGGAAGAAGTACCTTAAAATGTTTCTGAAGAGAACTGTGGAAATGGCACTTTTAGTCTCTGATCTTTATTCTGATAACTATTACTTTATTGAATGAGGCAGAGGACGTGAAACTAAGTGACATCAACCAAGAGGAGGTGTGGAGAGAGCCCCTGAGCAGGCTGGTGTCCCCGGGGTTCCCTGGGACTCTCTGAAGACTCCTTTCTACCTGGTTTCCCCTGACTTTACCCCTTGATTTGTAATTTCCTCATTAGGAACATTCATCTTATTCAACTTGGCATCTTGCATTAGTTATTCATTTGCTTATCTCTTCCACAAATATTTATTAAGAACCCCTTACGGGTCAGGCAGAGTCCAAGGTCTTAGAATCCAATGAATACATATTTAATTCATTATGTCATGATATAAAGTCAGCAGGGAAGAAACAGAGCATCTGAAAGAAAATGTGGGCTATGCATCTCCAAGGTTTGGGCTGTTTAAAGGGGTTAAAAATGAGGAGAAAACCTGCTGACTTTATCGAAAAACAGGCACAAAGCTGAGCCTGAGAGAACAAAGAAGTGGCAATAATTGGGCATTTCATCCAAGAGAAAGAACATTTTTTTTTTTAATGAGGAATAGTGAAATTAAGTGATATACTATAACTCTGAAGGCAGATCTGACCTGCTTAGATGAAGAGGCGCTGGAGGGAGGGCCTGCCAGGGTGTCTGCAGTTCACATCCTCAAGGCTTATCCCACTGGCTCAGGATCACCCTGTCCTCTGGGCTCAGACTCCCCCCTCGCCACTTTGAAGATGGACTCCCAAGCTGAAGCACAGTGTGTTTCCGGAACTGGTCCATCCTAGGTATATTTGGCCAGTGTTTGCTTCGTCAGTTCAGTCCAGTTCCTAGGAATCCATCCTGGTCACTCAGGCAGGGCTAAGTGCCTTTGCTGTGTCCTGCTCCTCCATCCGAGTAAGGTGGCCACCTCACTAAAGTGTGCCCAGACCCCTCACCAGACCCTAAGCTCTTCAAGTAATGAATGGAAAAAAGCAAAGTGGAGTACAGCACTGAAGAGCTCTGAGCTCTGGGGCCAAACTGGGTCAGAATCCTGGCTCTGCCACATGTTATCTATATAGTTTGGGTAAGTTACAGCACCTCCCTGTGCCTCGGTTTTCTCGGCATTCTGTGGTCATAACAGAATCTATGCATTGGGTTATTATGAAACTTCAGTGCATTGAACCCATGAAAAGCATTGTTGTTGCTACTGATGGGAAGAGCCTGGATGGATGGGAACGGTGCATACTGTCTGTATCTTACACTGCCAGAGTCCACCTGAAGGTGAGTCAACTGATACCCCAAGAGACCAATCCACGAGCCAGAATAAAGACTCATGCCACCAGAGGAACCAGAGATGTAATCTAGAGCCAGGACCAACCCTGACCTTCCCCTACACCCTCAGCCCCAGGCCAGGGGAGCGCCTGTGCCCACTGATCACTTATCCATCTATACTCACTCTCTCCTCCTCCTTTTCTATAGGAAAATGTCTCCCTGATCAAGGAGATTAATGAGCTCCGCAGAGAGCTGAAGTTCACCCGCTCCCAAGTCTATGACCTTGAAGCAGCTCTGAAACTGACCAAGAAAATTCGACCAGAGGTTTCAGAGACAGGTAATATCATCAGTGGCCAAGAAAGACAGGCACTGGGATCCAGGGCACAGAGGCAGCCACAAACAGGTCTCCTCTTGGCTTCCAAAGCTGCCTCTCCCAAGCTGCCTCCTGCATCAGGCCACACCCACCCCATGGCCTTCTGGGCACCTCTGCATGCCACGTGCCTGTTCCTCAAAGGCTTTGTGAGGACCCTACCACATTCAAACACTCACAAACCCAAAATCCTTGGGGTTAGCTAAAGTTTCAGAATTCAGGATCTTTGAGATCTTAGGAAGAACGTACTATATATACTATACATAAATATACTATACGTTACATAACATCCCTAGAGGAGTCTGGGGCAGTGCCCTGAAATCAAACATATTAGTCTTTCTGTAGAGAAACATATGAATATTCACACTCAAGTTCATGAATCTTAAATGCTTTCCATTTTTAAAGTTTTTAGCATTTTACAATTGTGGGTAAGGAATTGTGGACCTGTACAAAGAAAATAAAGGCAAAAAGAAGGACCAGAAACTATTTAAAGGGAGAGCAGGAAGAATGACCCTAGAAATGTTAAACAAGTTAGTTATTGCAGTTATAAAGTTCCTCTGAATTTCTGATAGCCAAGACAAAAAGGGGAAAAATATAATACTTTATATACCTCTTGTATGGAGAAAGGATGTTTTTTCTGGAGAAGCAAACCTTTCTCTGGTACAAAATTCTATGAGGAACTTAATACATGGAGCCTTATGTATTATATATAATACGTAAGCCTTATGTATAATACATAAGCCTTATAGTATATATAAAATTGTGTGTGCATGCTAAGTCACTTCAGTCATGACTGACTCTTTGTGAGCCTATGGACTGTATAGCCTGCCAGGCTCCTCTGTCCATGGGATTCTCCAGGCAAAAATACTGGTGTGGGTTGCCATGCCCTCCTCTAGGGAATCTTCCCTACCCAGGGATCGAACCTACATCTCCCACAGCTCCTGCATTGCAGGTAGATTCTCTACCATTGAGCCCCCAGGGAAGCCCATATATATGATCATATATATAGACTTGTCTCACATGCCATTTTTGTTCGAGTTGAAGAGAAGTTGAGAGGGTCAACTCTGTGAGTAGTACCGGAAGAACAGTATCAGCTGTAAAGAACTGACATGAGCGTACCACATGTGTCAACATGGCTGAGAACCTGGCTTCTTGGAGGTGAACCCATCTTCAGTTAGAAGTGATGCATAGATGCATCTGTGAATAATTGCAAAACTTCTCTTTTAAAAAATATTTCAAATATTCCCGAGCAGTCTGGCAAATAACCACTTGAGACCTCCTCAGGATGCTGTATGATACAGCCAGGTTCTTCTTATTGCTGCTGGGTTGGCCAAAAAGTTTTTTGGGGGTTTTTCCATAAGCGCTTCAGAAAACTCTTAACAAGATTTTGGCCAACCCAATACAGTGGAAACTGTCAGACATAGACAGAAATTGAGAGAAAAGTCGAACGAATTTCCACAAATCCATTCCCCAACTCAAACAAGTGTCAACTCCTATCACTCTTGCTTCCTTGGTCTCTCCAGCCCCAGCTCAGTTATTTCCTGCCTTTTCCACAGTAGGTTTTTCTGGAGCAAATCAAACATCATGTCACTTGTTTCATAGAGCTTTACTCCAGGGAGAGTTCATCTCTCCTAGTTGAAGACAGGTATTACCAATTGTCTGCCTTGAAATGAAGAAGGCTGGCTTCTGATTTTGAACATGAGGCCAGAAAAACAAGTTAGCCCCAAATACACATTCCCAAGTTGTTTAAAATTAACCAGTTCATTTATTAATAGTTTTAAACTAGGCAAAGGCAAGCGGTGCAGGCCCAAGAAGGTGGATAGGCTGATAGGCCTTTGTATGCGGTACCTTCGCAGGGTTGCTACTCTCCCCAGGGCTCCAGGGCTTGACTGAGGAAATGGTTACCAGGAACACTGAGTAACACAGGGAGGATAAAAGGTCAAGAGTCTAGAAGAAATCGAGAGCCTAGAAAGAGCAAGAACCTAGGAACTGTAGCAAAAGAGAAGACAGAAGGAGCAAAGGCAGAAAGAGAAGGAGCCAGACTTCACCTGGAAAGGATGAATGCTGAATGCTGGCCCCATCAGACCAATTAGAGGTCCAAGGCAAGGCTGCCCACTGGCCATTGCTGACCACTTCCTCTTTGGTCAGCAATCTCGCTCTTCCTTGGCCATCATCATCTGTTCGTTTCTAGTTTTTCCTCCAGGGAAGGGGTCGGCAGTGGAAGGAAGGAGAGGGAGAAGCTTGACTGTGGTACGGGAGCTGGAGACATAGTTTCTCAGTGAAGAAGGTGGCAAAGTCATTCGTTAAGGGCAGAGGAGAGGGTGGATTTGACAGTAATTTCTTGGATATGATGCCAAAAGCACAGGCAACAAAAGAAAAAAATACAATAAACGAGACTGTCAAAACTTAAAACTTCTGGGCATCAAAGGACACAATCAACAGAGTGAATAGGCAACCTATGGCATGAGAGAAAACATTTACAAATCAGAAGTCTAATAAGGGGTCAATGTCCAGGATATATAAAGAACTCCTACAACTCAAAAAAAAAAAAAAACACCTGACTGAAAAATGGGCAAAGGACTTAAACAGACACTTTTTTCCCCAAAGAAGCACATGAAAAATGCTCCGTATCATTAACAATCAGGGAAATGAAATCAAAGCCACAGTGAGATACTGCCTCACACTCATTTGGATGGCTACTGTCAACCAAACCAAACCAAAAAGAAAGAACCAACCAACCAAACAAAAAAACCTGGAAAAGACTAGGGCTGACAAGGGTCTAGAGAAACCGAAACACTGGTGTACTGTTGATCTGAACGTAAAGCGGTACAGCCACCGTAGGAAACAATAAGGTGTTTTCCTCAGAAAATGAAAAATAGAACTACCATCTGAACCAGAAATTGCACTTCTGGGTTTATACCCAAAAGAAGTGAAAGCAGGGTCTCAAAGAGATATTTGCAAACTCAAGTTCACAGTGGTGTTATTCACTGCCAAAAGGTGGAAGCGGCCCAAATTTCCATCAATAGATGGAATGGATAAATAAAACGTGGTGCGTGCATGCTGAGTCGCTTCAGTCGTGTCCGACTCAGTGCAACCCTTTGGACTGTAGCCCACCAGGCTCCTCTGTCCATGGGATTCTCCAGACAAGAATACTGGAGTGGGTTGCCACGCCCTCCTCCAGGGGATCTTCCCAACCCAGGGATCGAACCCGAGTCTCCTATGGCTCCTACACCGCAGGCAGATTCTTTACTGCTAATCCATTGGGGAAGCCCTAAAATGTGGTATGCTGCTGCTGCTGCTGCTAAGTCGCTTCAGTCATGTCCGACTCTGTGCGACCCCATAGATGGAAGCCCACCAGGCTCCCCCGTCCCTGGGATTCTCCAGGCAAGAACACTGGAGTGGGTTGCCATTTCCTTCTCCAATGTATGAAAGTGAAAAGTGAAAGAGAAGTCACTCAGTTGTGGCCAACTCTTAGCGACCCCATGGACTACAGCCTACCAGGCTCCTCCATCTATGGGATTTTCCAGGCAAGAGTACTGGAGTGGGGTGCCATCGCCTTCTCCCAAAATGTGGTATAGAATGCAATGAAATATTATTCGGCCTTAAGAAGGAAGGAAATTCTGACATGTAACATAGATGAAGCTGAGGACATTATGCTAAGCCAGACACTAAAGAACAAGTACCACATGATTCCACTGATCTGAGGTACCTAGGGTCGTCAGATTCAGAAAGACAGGAAGCAGCATGGTGGCTGCTGAGGCTGCAAGCAAGGAAGTCGCGGAGCTATATAATGGGTATGAGGTTTGAGTTTTTCAAGATGAGAAGAATTTTGGAGACTGGTTGCACAACAGTGTGGATGTACTTAACACTACTACACTTAGGAATGGTTAAGAGAGTAACTGTGATGTCATATAGACTTTATCACAATTTTCTTTCTAAGTGGGAGAAAGGAGTTGGAGTAGGGATTGAAGTTCCTGAGTGCCACTGTGGGGTATGAGAGTTTGCTGATGTACATAAAGTCCATCTTTTGGAAGCCAAGAATTCGAATCTCACGTGTTACTTTTACTGGTAGTGTGCAGCAGGCCAGATGTGAAAGTGGAGACCCTGGACAGTCGGGTTATCTCGGATTTGTGCTAGGCAGGGTACCTGGGAGCAGAGCAACAAGGCATCTAGAATACCAAAGTTGCTGTCATGATGACAGAAGAAACTCACCATGGGTCTAACTGGACAGAAAAGGGAGTGAATCTAAGAGGAGCCCATTTGGTGGGTAAAACATGGAGCTGTCCAAGAAGATGAGCTCTAAATTCAGCCAAAGAAGAGGTGAATGGAGCACTGGACTGAAACACCCTGGACGTGGCGAGGGAAGGGAAGGCACAGAGCTGGCGGGCAGGCCAAGCACGTTAATGGCGAGAGTTGGACCTTGTGAGGCCCGGCAGTAGGATGAGCCATGAACACCGGCATTGCTCAGGAGGACGGCAGCACAGAGGCAGGAGGAGGGCTGAGGGTCTCCGGGGACGTCCTCAGGGAACATGCGTGGGTGACCACAGCAGGAGGCATCTCCAGGAGCAGGTTTACGTGAGGACGGGCAGCTTCGAAGCCAAGCTGCGTCAACAAGGAGAGCGGCACCCTCTCTCTGTGGGGGTGTGAGGGATGAGCAGCGCGCATGGAGGGACCTCAGGGCAGGCAGACTGGGGGGATCAGAAGAGGGGCTGGGCTGAGGTCAGGCTCCACATTTGCCGTATCACTCCAAAGCATGTCTCTTCACTTCTCCACTGCTGGAGGGTGAAATGGCTCCTCTCTTTATTCCTAGTGTCTGGGATGGTGTGTCTACCCCATAGTAGGTGCTCCATGAACATGTACAGGGGTGGGGGTCGGGGCTGGTGGGGGAAGGAAGGATAAGCTGCTTCTGAAAACCTTTACAGCAGTCTGGGGACAGACCTCCCAACCCTAACCCTGCCCTGTCCCCTGCAGTGTCCAGCGAGGACTTGCCCAGTGTCCCTCCCACCATGAGGTTGAATGTGCAGGAAGAAACTGGGAGAATCATCGAGATGCAGCGCCTGGAGATCCAGCGCCTGAGAGACCAGATCCAAGAGCAAGAGCAGGTCCCTGGCTTCCACCCCCTGGCCGGGATGCAGCTGCCGTCCCTCAGTGGAGAAGCAGATTTAAAGGCCCAGACCAAGTGACACCCTCTGGTGAGACATCTCCAGCCTCTCCAGAAGGTGCACCATGCGCCTTTCCTGGACTGACTCTGGGCTGCAACCCAGACCACACAAGCCTCTCCCCCAGGCCCTGGGGAATCTGGGACACAGGCAGAATAAAGGTGTTAGCCCACAACCACGTCCAACTCTCAGCTTAGCCACAGAGCCGGGGAGGGGGGAAGGGAAAGAGGGACCTGAGGCCCAGGGGGCTTCTGCTCACCCAAAGCCGCCGCTGCCAACCCCTGTCCAGGCACCTGGCTGCCCGCCCCTGCAGAGATCCCATGCCCCTCCCCACACCGGGCCTCAAGGGCAGAGCTATCTGTTAACTTCTGACCTGCCTTTTCCTCTGCCAGATGCATCAGGGTCAGACAAACCTTCCTATGTTTTCTTCTCACTTACGAAACTTAGTGAGGTTTTCTGAGGATTTTCACATCTGTGTGAAAGAGTAGCATCAGGAGCACGGCGCCGTTGGTAGCGTTCCCCGACGTCTTCCATCACCTGCGGACCCCGGTGGTAGGACCATACGCAGAGCTCTGCCCTTCCTTCTCTTACCCCCCCTCACTCTCTGCACTTGTCATCCTCAGTCTGCAGGGCCCTGCCCCACTCCTTCATTTCTGGGGGGTGCCTTTTCCCCATGAGCCTATACGGGCTGGTCCAGCCACACACACCAGGAAAGATGGGTTTTTGTGCACTAAGAACCCATATGTCTTCTCCCACCTGGAGAAGACATCCTTCTAATACCCAAATAACAAATATTAAGCCCCCAGTCTCTGCTGCACCACTGGTTGTCTTAAATCTGGCATCTCCAAGGCATCTCCCCATCTTTCCCAATCTGCTTTACCCCAACTCTGGGCACTGCTCTTGAGTTAGTTTCCTAAGTAAGAGCTGAGACAGAGCTGTGAAGCTTGCCGAGGCTCTCCCAAAGGTTGAGAACAACAAAAGGAGATGCAGAGCAGAGGCCCCGAAGCAAAGTCTACATAGATCTCTCTCTCTCCTGAGCGACTCCCCACCCCCACCCCCAGCCCACACCGTTTTGCAGGGGCCAGCTTATTCCCTCCAGACCAGGGTTCACCCAGCAATGTCCCCTGCCCACAGGGAGACTGGGCCCAGAACATTATCATGCCGAGTAGACGGGCTCTTCTGGGAACTCAGACTTCTCCATCCCAAACTAGCTTTACCCTCTTCCAAAGAAACTGACTCGGAATGAGGTTGGGGAGGTCAGTAGGGCCAGATGGTGGGGATCATGAAGGCACCTTACAGGTCGGGGACCATCCAGAGGCCACCGCTGAGCCACTGAGAGTCACTCCCCACTGCTTCCCAAGCTTTGCCAAATAGGCCTCCTTTCAGTCCCTGCCAAATTCTTTCTTGCTCCTGGGTCTTTCCACATACTGTTTGCCCTGCCTGATATCCTGCCACCTCCACCCCTCGTTCAGTGAGCCTCTCCTCATCTATCAGGTCATAGCTGAAATGTCACCACCTGAGAAAGACCTTCCCTGATCCATTCCTCCCCCGCTCCATCAACTTCCCTCCTAGTGAAAGTGAGAAAAGTGTTAGTTGCTCAGTTGTGTCCTCTTCCAGCGTGCCCTCTTTGTGATCCCGTGGACTGTAGCCCACCAGGCTCCTCTGTCCATGGGATTCTTCAGGCAAGAATACTGCAGTGTGTTGCCATGCCCTCCTCCAGGGGATCCTCCTGACCCAGGGATCCAACCCCAGTCTCTTGCATTGCAGACAGACTTTTGATCATCTGAACCGCTAGGGAAGGCCCCCTAGACCTCCCCATGACATATCCCTTCAGTGTGATGCTGCCTCCCCAGGCTCTCCATTTCATGGGGTAGGGGCTGTGTGTTTTCAAAGTTCATTCCAGAGCAGAGCATTGGCTAAGGGACCCAACTGTGGTGGCAGGGACCATTAGGAGGACTCCATGACCAACCGAGAGGACAGCTGCTGGGACCAAGATGGTGACCATGGACATTCAGAGAAGAGAGTTCTTTTGACTTGAGGACTAAAAGGAGTTATCCAGGCAAAGCAGGAGGGAGAAGGACCCTGCAGGGGTAACTGGGGCTCTTCTGAGGGCCAGAAGGAAATTCACTGGCTAGAGTGTACCAACGTTCAGGTGACAATTTTTTCACCTTAAAAATGGCTTAGGATGAAGATGTCACATTTCACCCTCAAGATGGGTCTTATGTTACTGATAAAGAAACCAAGGACAGCTAAAGTAGCTGGCACGGGGATCAGGATTACAGCCTGGTTTGCCCAGAGACATCCACATCCCATGCTCTTAACCTGGGACTGGAGAGGTGCCCAAACAGAACACTGGGCCAAGTGGTGGAGGTTACAGAGTTTGAGGCCCATAGCATCTAACGCAGAAGTCAAAGGAGCAAACGACTCTGACGCTAAACTCACCTAAGCCCATGGCTGGCTGTGGTCCACTGGGGAAGGAAGAGGTGGGGAAATCCCAGGCCAAGGGAGAGCCCCACCCACAGGCAGAGCCTGGCACCTCAGCCACCAAGTCAGCAGGGCACTTTCTCAGCTGCACAGGGGTGAGCACAGCTTCCTGCTGGCAAATTTGGGACCAAAAGGACAATCTTGTTTATGTCTCCATGTTGTTCTCTGATCGATGTATAGTTGATTTAAAGTGTTGTGTTGGTTTCCACTGTATAACATAATGATTTAGTTATACATGTGTGTGTGCCTGCCAAGCCACTTCAGTCGTGTCCGACTCTTCGCGACCCCATGGACCATAGCCCGCCAGGCTCCTCTGTCCACAGGATTCTCCAGGCAAGAATACTGGAGTGGGTTGCCATGCCCTCCTCCAGGGGATATTCCCGACCCAGGGATCAAACCCACGTTTCTTAAGTCTCCTGCATTGGCAGTTATGTTCTTTACCACTCGTACCACCTGGGAAGCCATATATATACATATTCTTATTATTCTTTTCCATTATAGTTTATTACAGGATATTAAATATAATTTCCAGTGCTATACAGTAGGACCTCATTGTTTATCTGTTTTATATATAACAGTTCATATTAACCAGTCTCAAACTCCTAATTTATTCCTCCCCCATCCTCTTTCCCCTTTGGTAACCATAAGTTTGTTTTCTATGCCTGTGAGTCTACTTCTATTTTGTAAATAAGTTCATCTGTGTCATATTTTATATTCCACCTATATCACGATACTTGTCTTTCTCTTCCTGAAATACTTCACTTAATAGGATAACCTCTAGCTCCATCCATGTTGCTGCAAACTGCATTATTTCATTCTTTTTTATGATTAAGTAGTATTCTATTGTGTATATATACATACTACATCTTCTTTATCCTTTTGTCTGTGGGCAGACGTTGTTTCCAACGTCTCTATGTTCTGTCTTCCATGTTTCTATACCAGACTGTTGGGTGGCATTGGTTAGGTGGCATTGCTGAGTGGCTGCTGCTGCTGCTGAGACTTCCCTTCACTTTGCCTAAGCTGACTCCATGGGGAGGTTCCCACCCCACTGGTGCCACCTTCTCCTTCACAGGCTCCCTTGAGCCAGTGGACCTCTCACTGATGGAATGGGCCTGGCAGTCACCTCTGCTGGTCACCCAAGTGCCTAGGCATTAGCATATGGACTCTGCTTTTGTTCTGGTTACAGTCTACTGGGGATGCACTCAATGCTGGTGTGACAGCTGTGCCTTTGGGGGCTACCCTCTTTCTGGATCCCACACATCCTTTGGCTCTCTTCCCCCTCATCTGGAGTCTTAGCATCAGTGCTGGCCAGACTGGGTGAGCTGCTCAGCTGAGACACCT
The DNA here is from genome assembly GCF_019923935.1 of Bubalus bubalis. NCBI lineage: Eukaryota > Metazoa > Chordata > Mammalia > Artiodactyla > Bovidae > Bubalus > Bubalus bubalis. The sequence goes on along the minus strand of NC_059162.1, from coordinate 102,418,457 downwards.
CTGCCATCCTCGTCTCCCAACACTGAAGACACTGCCCTGTAGGAGCTCATACATCAGTGTCTGCCTCTCCCTACTGCTTCATTTGCTTGTTTTACAAATTAACATTAGGTTTTATTAGAGTCTCAGGCAGCGTGGGGATGGGGCAAGAGATACACTGCAGCATTCCTAGGAACTTCTATATTCATTGAACCTGGTCTTGTGAGAAGACATACAAACATATGGCAATTAATGGAAATGCAACCCTAGAGGCATAAAAATATTTCAGTAACATGGAGTTGCTAGAAAAACATATTTGAGAAAGATGGAAAAACCTGAGGGTCACTCTTGCAGAGTCAGAGAGAGGAAGATTGCCATTAAGGATGGAATCATCAAAGAAACCAAATGTTGCTTTAGAACAAAGGGAAAGGATGGGCTTCTCAGAATCCCTGTTGTTATTCTCAAAATTAAAAAACCAGTGTGATTAAGGAATAGTTGACCTCCTACATATTGCCCACTCAAGGAATACATTTATTTTTGGTGATTAAAAACCTGTTTTCTAAAAGGTTTTTCTGTAGGAAAATATGAGGATTTGCTGAATTTAACCTCCCACTTTCCCTCAAAGATAATATTTATTATTTTGCTCTCCTATTAAAATTCATCTAAGCAATGCTTAGTCATACTTTATTGCTTCAGTTTACTACTTGCCATGTTTAATTTTTAACCAATTTACAAGAATGAGATTTAAATTATTTGTATTTGTCTCTTATAATGTAGGATTAAATATTTTAAAATTATTACTCCCAAAATCATAAAAGTTGCATTATATTAGATATTTATAGTCATTATTGCTTATCAATTATTAATAAATATCAATATTTCATAGCAAGTACTATGCTATTGAAAATATTTGCAGGTGTTTGAGAGTAGTGACTGGTTTTAAGCCTAGAATAGTTTTCTAGTCTGATTTTTTTTTTCCTCTTTTCAACAGTCCCTTCCTTTTCGAGAATGAAATTCCCTCACCTTATTTAGAAAATTGTGGATCATCAATTGTTTTGGTTATTTATTGTTATATCTAAAGCTACACCAAAACTTTGCAGCTTAAAGCAACAGCTTTATTTTGTTTATCACTTTATGGGTCAGAAGTTCAAGAAGGACTTCCCTTGATTATCTTATCTCTGCTCTAAGTGGTATCAGCTAGGAAAGGTGACTGAGGCTGGAATATGGCTCTCTTACATGGCTGGCAAGTGTTTGTACAGTAAGTCCCCTTCATATAGACAAGTTCCATTCTGAGAGCAGGTTCATAAGTCCGATTTGTTTGTAAGTCCTACAAAGTTAGCCTAGGTATCCAACTAACACAATCAACTATCCAGTACTGTACTTTAATAGGTTTATAGTAGTTTTCACACAAATAATACAGAAAAAAAATTAAACATTTTTAATCTACAATAGTGGAGGTGATGGAATTCCAGTTGAACTATTTCAAATCCTAAAAGATGATGCTGTGAAAGTGCTGCACTCAATATGCCAACAAATGTGGAAAACTCACCAGTGGCCACAGGACTGGAAAAGGTCAGTTTTCATTCCAATCCCAAAGAAAGACAATGCCAAAGAATGCACAAACTACCCCACAATTGCAGTCATCTCACACGCTAGCAAAGTAATGCTCAAAATTCTCCAAGCCAGGCTTCAACAATACATGGACTGTGAAATTTCAGATGTTCAAGCTGGTTTTAGAAAAGGCAGAGGAACCAGAGATCAAACTGCCAACATCCGTTGGATCATCAAAAAAGCAAGACAGTTTCAGAAAAACATCTATTTCTGCTTTATTGACTATGCCAAAGCCTTTGACTGTGTGGATCACAATAAACTGTGGAAAATTCTGAAAGAGATGGGAATACCAGACCACCTGACCTGCCTCTTGAGAAATCTGTATGCAGGTCAGGAAGCAACAGTTAGAACTGGACATGGAACAACAGACTGGTTCCAAATAGGAAAAGGAGTACGTCAAGGCTGTATATTGTCACCCTGCTTATTTAACTTCTATGCAGAGTACATCATGAGAAACACTAGGCTGAATGAAGCACAAGCTAGAATCAAGATTGCTGGGAGAAATATCAATAACCTCAGATATGCAGATGACACCACACTTATGGCAGAAAATGAAGAAGAAAGAGCCTCTTGATGAAAGTGAAAGAGGAGAGTGAAAAAGTTGGCTTAAAGCTCAACATTCAGAAAACAAAGATTATGGCATCCGGTCCCATCACTTCATGGCAAATAGATGGGGAAATAGTGGAAACAGTAGCTGACTTCATTTTGGGGAGCTCCAAAATCACTGCAAATGGTGACTGCAGCCATGAAATTAAAAGAAACTTGGTCCTTGGAAGAAAAGCTATGACCTACCTAGATAGCATATTGAAAAGCAGAGACATTACTTTGCCAACAAAGGTCCATCTAGTCAAGGCTATGGCTTTTCTAGTAGTCATGTATGGATGTGAGAGTTGGACTGTGAAGAAAGCTGAGTGCCAAAGAATTGATGCTTTTGAACTGTGGTGTTGGAGAAGACTCTTTAGAGTCCCTTGGACTGCAAGGAGATCCAACCAGTCCATCCTAAAGGACATCAGTCCTGAGTGTTCATTGGAAGAATTGATGTTGAAGCTGAAACTCCAATACTTTGGCCACCTGATGTGAAGAGCTGACTTATTTGAAAAGACCCCTGATGCTGGGAAAGATTGGAGGTGGGAGGAGAAGGGGATGACAGAGGATGAGATGGTTGGATGGCATCACTGACTCAGTGGACATGAGTTTGGGTAAACTCTGGGAGGGTGATGGACAGGGAGGCCTGGCGTGCTGCAGTCCATGGGGTTGCAAAGAGTCAGACACGACTGAGCGACTGAACTGAATTGAATCTACAATACCTTGAAAAGTACAATAGTACAGTATAACAGCTGGCATACAGAGGCTGGCATTGAGTCAATAGGCAAGAAGAGTTACTGACTGGAGGAGGGAGAGGCGGTGGGTGATAATAAAGCTGAAGGATGGTCAGCAATAGGAGACAGAGGACAAACTGCACTTTCACTCACGTGTGACGTTGATGGCACAGGTTGGTTCCTTGCTGAAACCAAATGCGCATTTGCATCTTTGAAAGTTTGCAGCTTGACTTTGGCATGTAGAGGACTAACTATGTTGTCTGTCAGCCCCAAGCTCATTTGGGAAACTCAAGGACCTCTACGCTGAAATGTGTGGACCTTCTCATAATGGAGGCTGGTTTCAACACCTAAGAAATGTACATTTTATTTCTTTTTAGTCCTGGGCTTGGAAACTGGCAATATTATAACTTCTTCCATGTTGTTGATCAAAGTGGTCAAAGTGGCCAAAGACCCACTCAGATCCAAAGAGAGGAGGCACAGACTCTCCACTGCTTCTTACAAAGTGTAACAAGCCGTTACCAACCAGCAGGTCCAAACAAGTGTGGAAGGGGGATTGGGGAGCCTGGGAATATCTGCATGTTCAGCTTGGACCCCCAACATTCACTGTTCAGGATCTGGAGTGAGAGATGAGAGAGGAGGCATTTCAGGGTTGAACATGAATGAACCCCAAGGGTTCTGGGGCTCATTCTCCCTGAGCTCTGTTGGGGTGAGCTTCCTTAGGCCTTGGAGGTTCTGGGGCCTGCTTATGCTCAGGGCATGTCTGAGATGCCATCAGACTCCCCACAGCTGAGCAAAACTGGGGAGCAGATTCTCAAGGAAGGAAATGTGCTGTGTGCCAGGCAGCAGGAAGGGCTAGCATCGTTGATCACCTATGATGACCAGTCACGTAAAAGAATCTGTATTTATTGCTCATCTAGTATACGTCACATGGTGGGATTTGGCAGGGGCAGCATGTGCAGACTAGTATTGCTAATGTATTAAAATGTATGCCCTAATGTATTAAACGTAGTGAAATTGGGACCATGAGATTATAGTTATGAACAGAGAACTTATGGGTGCACTTCTTTGTTCACAAAAAACAGAAACCAACTCTACCCAGTTTAAGCAAAAAGGAGAGTTTATTGTCTAGCCCTGGGGGTGTGTCATGGAATCTCAGGGCTGAAATACAATCAGGTCTTGAGAAGGACCTGAACTAAGACCTGGGACGTAGCTAAAATCACCCCCTCTCTTATTCTCGGCTCTCTGCAGACCAGCCTCCTACTGCCAGTTCAGCTGGCAGAAAGGAACCCTTAGCATCCTGTGAGTACATGCCATAAAGCTGACATGGAGTCTCTAGTCTGACTTCAAATTGCCAAAGGAGACTGTTTGGCTTCCCAGGTGGCAGTAGTGGTAAAGAGCCCACCTGCCAGTGCAGGAGACGCAGGAGACTAGTGTTTGATCCCTGGGCTGCGAAGATCCCCTGGAGGAGGACTGGCAACCTACTCCAGTATTCTTGCCTGGAGAATCCCATGGACAGAGGAGCCTGGCAGGATACAGTCCATGGGGTTGCAAATGTCCATAGGGTCGCAAAGAATTGGACCCAACTGAAGCGACTTAGCATACACACACAGCTTGAGTCTGGAGTTCACTTCTATCCAATCAACTGTACCCGTAGTGCTGGGTCACAGAATGGAATCCTGGTTACTGGGGTTCATTCCCAGAGTGAAGTTGGTCATTGTGAGCAGGGTAGATACTCCAAAAAATGTCTATCTGGGGCAACTGTCAGTCATGGCATCTGGAGTAAGGGCAGAGGGGATGGAGCCATCAAAGACCTACTGTTGGACCTGTGCTTTGAGCCCCTCATCCTCCCACCGCCTTTCAGGGTAACAGGGACGGGACTGCTTTTGCTCACTGCTGGCTCCAGCACCTACAATCCCTGATACAGAGAAGGGAACAGTAAATGTTTGCTGGATGAATTATATTCTTCATTCTCACCCGCAGCTATTTAGACTAAGTACTAGTGTCCGCTTTTGCAGTCTTGCAAATGAAAAGATTGGGACACACGGAGGTTAAGCCATTTTTCTAAGGTTGCACAACTAGAGCTGGGACTGGGACCTTCAAGGTCAATCTAATTTTGAAACCAGAATTTTCTCTACTGTCCATGTGTTTTCTAAACACCTATATTTGCCAGGCCTGTTCTAGGGGCTAGGATCTCTCTACACAAATCTCTCTCTTCATGAAACTTATCTTCTAGTGGGGTAGACAGACAATATTCCAGACAGATAAGAAGAATATATGGCATATTAGACAGCAAAAAGCTAAGGAGAAACATGAGAGAATAAAGGAAATCAGAGAACTAAGGGCAGGGAGGTAGGAAGTATGTGAAAGGCTGTGATTTCTTTTTTTTTTACTTTTTAATTTTGTATTGGAATATAGCCAATTAACAATATTGTGATCGTTTCAAGTGGACAGCAAAGGGACTCAACCAAACATGTACATGTGTCCATTCTCCCCCAAACTCCCCTCCCATCCTGGCTGCCACCTGACATTGAACAGAGGTCCCTGTGCTATATAGTAGGTCCTTGTTGATCATCCACTTTAAATATAACTGTTCATAAGGTTCATAACTCCCTCACTATCCCTTCCCTCCATCTTTTTCCCCTGGCAACCCTAAGTTCCTCCTCTAAGTCTGTGAGTCTATCTGTTTTGTAAATAAGTTATTTGTATCACTTTTTAGATTCCCCATTTAAGGGGTGTCATACAATATTTCTCCTTCTCTGTCTTACTTCCCTCAGTACAACAGTCCCCAGGTGGGAAGGCTGTGCTGTTAGACAGGATAGCAGGGGGGGAAAGCTCCCTGAGAAGGAGCATTTGAGCACCTTCCTGAAGAAAGGTGAGGGAGGGAGCCCAAAGGAGGAAAGTGTTCCAGTCAGAGGGAACAGTCAGTGCAAAGGCTCTGAGCAAGCACAGGCAGAAGAGAGACAGCAGGGGATGAAGTCAGAGAAGCTGTTAGAGATGGTGGAAGGACTCTGGCTATTTCTCTGGGTAAGATAGGCCATTGGAGGGGTGACATTGGAGGCAGACCAGTGACATGATCTGCTCGAACCATAACAGTATCACTGCAGCTTACTGGTTGAAGAATAGTCTGAGGTGGGAACTTGGCCCAAGCAGGGAGGCCCAGCTGCAGGGCCTCTGCCTTCTTCTGGGTCCTCCCACTGGCTAAGGGATCAGTTAGGATCTACACCTGCACTCTCTGCCCACTGTCGCCTCCTCCCCCTGCCTTCAGTTACCACCCATCTGAGCTGTCCCAGCGGCCTCTGCTTTGGGGACAGAGTTCAACAGCCCTGCGAGGAGCCTGCCTATCCACCTTAACTCCAAGTTATTCGATAGACCCATAATGAGAACAGAGTGTCACCTGACCAATGTTTTAAACTGAAGAAGCTTTTAGGCTTTGCTCCCTCCGCTCAGAAAAATTCCCTTCAAATCCCCAGAGGCAGCGGGGCAGGGGCTGGGGGGAGGGTGTTGGGCAGGGGGCGAATCTCATGACTTATCCTGTCTAGCTCTATTCAGGACAGCTGGACCATGGGTCTGGCTGGAACTGGCCCCTCCCTGGAGCCAGGAAGAAAAGGAATGTCAGAGGAACAAGAGGAATACACAGCCACTGAGCCCTGCCGGGCCCTTGCTGCATGCCCGCCCCAGGGCAGGAAACTCGGTAACATTTTGCGAAGTAGTAAAACCACATATTTGTCCCAAGGTCCAGCCTGCCTCTTCCCCTTTTACCTTGAAGGGAAGTCATCCAGTAAAATATCTGCAAGCCATACCTGGAAAGCTTTAGACAGATGGCTAGTCTGAGCTGAGGTGCACTGTAAGTATAAAATACACAGACAAAAGATTAAAATAGCTCAATCACTTGTGTAGTAAAATGAAAATATCTGGGGCTTCAATAAAAATTTTAATGTGTTCATTTCACCTGTTTCTTTTTAATTTTTTCACGTGGTTACTAGATAATTTTAAATTACATATGTGGCTTGTGTTATATTTCTACTGGACGATGCTGCTGTATAGTTATGACCAGGCCCCAATGATTTCTACAGACAAAGCAATGGACGGGTCCAGCATAATGACTTTGTGAGCTGATGATGGAAAGAAAATGTTGATTTTGTCTTTCTTGTGTGTTTCATACACACCAGAAGGAAGAGAGAGCAGGAGGTATTACAGGGGGTTCAATCCAGTCTAGAGCCACTTCCAACCAGCCCCCCTCACCCATTATGTGGTGTGTGGTGCCAGATTCGCCCATCAGAAGCAGAGCCCTGCCAAAGTTCTTGTTATACTTCAGAACCCTCTGTGAGTACCTCAAGTAAGTCCAAATGCCTCCCCAGGGCATTCAAGGCTTTGTGCCCCTGAGCCAAACTTGTCTTTCCAGCTTCATCTTACAAGCTCCCTGTGTAAAAACCCCACATCGGGCAGTTCGCACATTCATTCATTCAGCAAGTGTTTACCGATTACTTCCCAGGTGCCAGGCACAGTGCTGGCTGCTGAGGTCACCACGGTTAGCAAAACAGGCACTAAACCTGTACGCACTGGGAACGTGTATTGAGGGGTATTGCCGTTGTTCAGTCACTCAGTCGTGTCTGACTCCTTGTGACCCCATGAACTGCAGCACGCCAGGCTTCCCTGTCCTTCACCATTTCTCAGGGCTTGCTCAAACTCATGTCCATTGCGTCGGTGATGCCATCCAACCATCTCGCCCTCTGTCATCCCCTTCTCCTCCTGCCTTCCGTCTTTCCCAGCATCAGGGTCTTTTCTAGTGAGGGGTGACAGGTTAGTAAATAAGGGCACTCTTAGTACATGCAGTGAGAGCAGTGGCAGGGGAAGCCCCAGGACCATGGGCACCCCAGGGAGGCACCTGAACCAGCCTGGAGGTCAAGGAGAGCTTCCTGGAGGAGGTGACATCTCAGCTGAAGAATTCTAGTTGGTCAGACTGAAGTCGAGGGTGTTGTAAATATCCCAGGGAGAAGGAACTCTGAGTTCAAAAACCAAGCAAAAGGGCAGAGCAATGCAGAGCATGCATAACTGAAAGAAAGGCATTCTGGCTGCAAGGCAGGGGCCAGAGGAAAATGACTGGCCGGTGCTGATGGGTTTTGTGAGCCTGTGAAGGAGAAAGGCATTTATCCCCAAGTGTTTATTCTGCAAGTGTTTTAAGCAAGGAAACCCTTGCTTTCTACCTGAAGAGCCATTACCCACTTCTCCCTGTCCACTCAAACCCTGCCTCCTCAGCGGGACCAAGACTTGGGGCAAAGCTATCTTGGTCAGGCCCTTGAGGCTTAGAAGGAAAGTGGGCAAGGGTCTTGGGGGGGCTCCTGCCTAGGGGAAAGTGACAAGGAAGTGGTGGGGCTGGGTTTGTGGGACAGCTGGTTTTGGAATTTGGGGCAGAGGCAGAATTTGAGTTTGGAGTTAGAATTTGGGGGCTACATTCAGAAACGGGTCAAGTTTGGGGCCAAGGATGAGGTTGCAGTCCAAGACCTAATTCCAGAATTTGGGACTGAGGTTTCAAGCCAGATTTGGGGTTGGAATCTGGGGCTGGGACTGGAATTGGATTTGGAAATGAGGCTGGGGTTAGGATTGGGATTTGAGATTCAGAGTTGGGGCTGAGATGTGAGGTAGGGGCCTCAGTTAGATCCAGGAGTTCTAGGTAGGGTTTAAAACTGCAGCTGGGTTTTGGGGTTGGGTTACAGGCTGGAGTTAAAGCCAAACAGAGGTTGGAGCTGGGGGATGGGCTCAGGCCCAGGCTCTGGGGCAGATGGACAGCATTCCTCCTGCTGTCCAGGTCTAGGAATTGTGTTCGAGCCCTAACAGCAGCAAACAGAAGCCCCTCCCTTCCCTGGAATGCCTCAGCCCTGCAGAAGGAGCAGTGCCACGTCAGCCAATCGGCTCAGGCTCTGCCTTGGAAACACCTGTTGATCCTCCTCCCCCTCCCCCACCTTAGCTCACCTAGACGCAGGTTAGGCAGGTGAAGCACCTCCCCGGAAACAGAGCTGGAATGCCCCACCTGCCCGCCCTGACTGCTCGGGATCGGATCCAACAACTCCAGGCTTCTTGTGAGTGCCCCATGATCCCCTACCCCTGCCAGCCCACCTTCTCCCACTGGCTCTTCCCTTGAGAACCCCCAACCTCGCGTCTGCGGTCCCAGCACAACTGTGCAGCACTTTCAGACCAGAGAAGTCACAGTCCTGGGGAAGCTGGGACTGATTCCAGGGCCCCTCCTCGGCCCCTCCCCCACCTGCAGCTCCCCCTCCTACCTCATGTGCCAGGCAGCCCCTGCTGAGGGATTGGGACAACAGATACCTCATCAGGGGTGTAACGCATGTACAGTCATGAAGTCATGTTCCCAGAATGACCTAGGGCCTGCGTCCTCCATATAAAGCAGTAGTCTTCGTCCTGAATTGGATGAAAGAATGCTGGGTTCTTTTATTCAGAAAGCACACTCTGGGCATCTTTGCAGGCCCTAGAATTCCCACTGAAATTCTGACCTGGAGATTTTTAATGCCCCCTCCCCCCAGATAAAGGTTATTGGCCTCACTTTTCAGATTAGGAGCCTGAGGTCCAAGAGGTGAACTCATGGGGGCTTTTCTGACCTCCTGCAGGGGGGGTCAGACCTCCCTCTCTGACTAACCCGCAGCCCAGCACTCATCACAGCAGCACCCATGCTGGAAACTGGGGCTCCTTGTGGCAGGGCCTGGAATGCTGTACTTTGCCCTGTGGGAGTCACTCTGACTGGCCTCTGGAGGACGTGTTCGATGAGGAACCACTGCAAGATCCCTCGCCCACACACCCACGGTGGAGGGATGCAGTCGGGGGACCAGTCCAGAGCCCTCCTTCCCTTTGTACCACGTTAGAGAAATTGTGGCGTGGGGGGGCGGTGAGAGGAGAAGCGTGGGGGAGGCAGGAAGAGCAGTGATGGAGTTGTGCGGGGACAGAAGCTGAAGTGCAGGAGCAGGGGGATGAGGGCAGGGCTGAGATGGAAAAATGTTCAGAGGTGGCGTCCCCAGGACGTGCCCACGGGAGGAGCACAAAGGAGGAGCAGGTTCGGGTAAGATGACAAGCTTGGGTTGGGACCTGTTGTGTCAGAGGTGCCTATGGGACGTCAAAGTGACGACCATCTTACAGGTCTGGAGCTTGGGAGGGAGCTCTGGGTTTGGCAGAGAGTGGGATTCGGGAGCCAGTAGCTGTGGCTATGAGATTGGATGGGACCTCAAGGGGAAGGAGGGTATTACGGGGTCAGATCCTAACTCACAGAGAAGGAGCCGCAGCCCCAAGAGAGAAGATGCAGGGTCAGGCTGCTGGTTCCAGAAGGGTTAAATCATAAGCCCCCTCCCTCCCCATAACCCTCCCCCCAGGAGCCAGCGGTGACAGCTGAGGCCATGTGAGTCAGATCCTGAATGAGGCTTTATCTGCGAGTCTTCCTCCAGTCCCATCATCCACCGTGACACCGGCTCCATCGGCCAGCCGGAATGGGACAGGCAACTGAGACAGCGAGAGCCAGAGAGGTCAGGGGTTGGACAGGGGGTTCCCTAGAGGGCTGGGGGTGTTTTGGGTGGAGGAGCTCTTCTAGGGTCTCTGGAGAGGCATTCCCAAGGGAAAGTGCTAGGGAGGAACTTGGGTGCCCGGGAGGATTGCAGGGGACACACACGGGAGGATTCCCAGGGGACACGGGAGCATCCCCAAGGCTCCCAGGAGAGACCATGAGGGGAAGGTGGGCTGGGGAGATAGCAAGTGTGATTCTTCCCTGGCAGGTGATGGTGACCAGACCCTGGACCCTGCGAGGAATGAGACTCTGGGCCTCTAGCTGCCACGCAGGTGGTGGGGGCTCCAGGCCATGACCTGCACCTCTGCCCCCTGACGCTGCCCTCTGCCCTCACTCGTGCCAGATCAGCCATGTCTGAAGGAGAGGCTCAGGCCCCGCGGGGCCGGGGGCTGCCCCCTGATGTGCTGGCGGAGCAGGTGGAGCTGTGGTGGTCCCAGCAGCCGCGGCGCTCAGGGCTCTGCTTCGCCGTGGCCGTGGGCCTCGTGGCGGGCTGTGGGGCGGGTGGCGTGGCCCTGCTGTCCTCCACCAGCAGCCGCTCGGGGGAGTGGCGCCTGGCAGTGGGCACGGTGCTCTGCCTGCTGGCCCTGCTGGTCCTGGTTAAGCAGCTGATGAGCTCGGCCGTGCAGGACATGAACTGCATCCGCCAGCCTCACCACGTGGCCCTGTTGCGCAGCGGAGGAGGTGCGGATGCCCTGGTGGTGCTGCTCAGCGGCCTGGTGCTGCTGGTCACCGGCCTGACGCTGGCCGGGCTGGCTGCCGCCCCTGCCCCGGCCCGGCCGCTGGCTGCCATGCTGTCCGTGGGCATCACCCTGGCTGCCTCTGGGGCACTCTTGCTGCTGGGCCTGCTGCTGTATCAGGTGGCTGTGAGTGGACACTGCCCCCCAACCCGCACGGCCGCCCCCGCCACCCGCAGTGACCGCAGCGACAACGGCAGCGTCTTCAGCATCTCAGGACAGCTGTCGGCCGGTCAGCGTCACGAGACCACGTCCAGCATCGCCAGCCTCATCTGACTGAGCCCTGGCCCTCCTTCCCCCGACCTGCCCTCAGCCTCCAGAGAACTGTGCCCGAGCGTGAGTGAGTGTGTGTGCATAACCTGTGACGAGGAGCCGGCATGCACCCACACGTCACATCCCAAGGAGAGGGCTGCTTCTCCTTGGAGCTCATGGAGCTGTCACGGTCTGCCTGTTGGTGTCCCAAGCCTCTCAGCAGAGTAGGGTCTGGGATCCCTGAAGATTCTTGACCCCTGTTCCTAACACCTCTGAGAGCCAGCTCCGCCTGTAACACCCATCACCTGTTTGCCTAGGAGAGGACGCTGCCCACCCCCGGAGACTGCAAAGTGAGCCCTCTTCATCGAGGAGACTGTGGCGGCAAAGTGGACAGAACACGGGTTCTGGCATGACAGGCCGGGGTGGCAGTGACCCCTCTACCACTCACCAGCCGAGGGCCTTGGGCAAGTGGCTTAACCTCTCTGAGCCCCAGTCTCTGAAGAGAAACAGTCATGGTCATCGATTGCTAGGATCAAACGACATGCTGTGTGGAAGGGCTGGGCCCACGGCAGGTGTGCAATAAAAGTGGTGGCCACTATTACTAACATTGTCTTTAAGCATCTCCCTTAGAGGCCATCCCTTCCCCTGGCCCTGCCCCTTCCCGCACAGCCATCCCTCCCAAATGGGACACTTTGTGCCTCTCTCAGGCCGACAGAGGTACCTTGAAGGTGTCCTCAGCCGGGCCTGTGGCTTCTCCTCATAAGTACTAGGAAGCTGGAGAGGGGACGGGTGAGGGGCTGCCCACCCTCAGGAAGGTGGTGGGCCTCTGGTCCCAGGGAGAAGGCGGCGTGGGTGGGGAGGCTGATGGGTCCTCATCTGCTTAGGTGCTGGTTCCACATGAAGCCTGAGTATTTAGGTTTTATTGGCTGGTTTCTCCAGAGGCTGCAGCTCCCAACCCCACCTCTGAAACCAGAACATCCTGGTCTGTGTAATCGCAGCACCGGCTGGCCTGCCTCTGGGTTCCCAGGCATGGGAGGAGTGTTGGATGTCCGCTGGGGCATAAGAGTCTCTTCCTGCTTAAGGTCAGCCCTGAAAGGGCTCTCCCTCTGCAGGTGCAGGGACACTCGTTGCGTGAGCTATTGTTTCATCACTTCCTGCTTCACAAGGTGAAGACCGTGGGATACCCCACTGAGGAAACCAGGAGTGGCGGGGAAGCCAGGCAGACGTGCTGCCTAAGAGGTGTTAAATGTGGAGCTACTGAGGCTCTGACAGGAAAATCGCTTTCAGCTGCCAAGATCAAGGCAGTTTCCTGGAGAAAACGCTGAGCTGATGGATGAGGGGAAGGGTGTTGCCAGCCATGGCAGGGAGCAACGTGAGCAGAGAGAATAGGCAAGTTGAGGAGCACCAGGAATTCCATGGGCATCTCAGACTCCACATATTCAAATGTGAGCCCCTCTCCTCTCTACCTTGAACTAGCTTCCGGTCTCACCCTTCACCCAGCATCCAGGTTAAAGACCTCAGGTGCCAAGGTGCCCCCCGCTTTTGCAGGCTAACATGCAGACTCCCCGACAGGACTGGCCTCCCTCTCCTCAACATACCCATGAGCCAGCCATGGTGCCGCATCAGCCTGACTCCAACATGTTCTCTCCCTTCTCCCAGGCTTCATGGCTCCCTTCCCCTGCCGTGGCACTTTTCAAGACCTTGGGCCCTAAGAAGCCACGTTCTTGGGGAGTCTTTCCTGACCCTCTCCCGCTACACTAGCAAATTACCCCTTTGCTATGGCCAAACCCTCCATTGTAGACACCAGCCTGCAGTTCTTTCTCTGTGAATCTATTCCCTTAACCAGATGGTGATCTCCTTCTGGCAGGGTCTGTGTCCTGCTCATCCATGTGTTCCTAGCCCCCCACACTGGCCCGGCACATAGTAGGGTATGGATGTGTGGACTAAAGACTCAGCTCATTGAGACCTCCTAGAACTGGGAAGGGTGGGAGGTTATACCACTGTCTGCTGTTGGCCCTGAATCTTTCCCTCCTGAGGCCCCACACCATCTGCCCCAGTAACTCATTCTTCCAGGGCTCACAAGAGGGAGCTCTCACTCTCACCCAATTCCTGGCTCATCAGAGAACCACTGAATGCCTCTCCATCCTGTAAAACAGGGGTTACATCCTGGGTTTTTTTCAGCTGAGACGAGATTAGATTCTTTCACAAAATTTCTTTCAAGAAACTAAAGGAAAACAGAAACACAGAAAATTGGGAGGGTGAAGAGTTACGTATGAAAATGTCTGGATGAGCAGTTACCGTAGGTCAGGCCGTGTCAGACTCTCCTGGGAAGGACGCTACACGAGGAGCATGGTTCCTGCCCACAGAGGACCTATTTCAAAGGGCAGTGTAAGTCATCATCTATACACCCAACTATAACACGGGAAGGACGGTAACAAGCTGGGCGGAGGCCCAGGCGCGGTGAAAATGCTGATCCTTCCTTATTCACTAAAGCGACCCCACAACCTCCCACTTCCAGCTCGTGTGCTCAAAGCATCTCACTAAACCCCATCTTGGTCTCCATCACCACCAGTTATCTACTGACCACCTCTGCTCTCTCCCTCTCTCTTAAAGCAGTCCATTCTGTCTTATTCCATCTGGTTAAGATTCTGTGACTCATCCTCTCACTCACTCCTTGACAGACTCCTCAACAACTTAGCTGCCTGACCCTTGGTCTCTCCCTCCCAGAAAAAATTCCCTCTGTGAATGAACACTCACAGCAAGTGGCTACTAGAGAAATCTGAAGAGCCAGGCAGCCTGGTGTCACCATGATTCCCCATCACTAATCCCAGCCTGGTCTTAAACTCAGCTCACAAGTTACCCTGTTTCCCAGGCCAGCTCCTGCTCCCACATGGCCCTCAAGGTCCCTCCACTCCCTTCACACCCCAGCATCATTCCATTCGCAGCCCCCAACACTGCTCTCTGCAGACAACTTGGCCTCCCTCATTATGAGAAAATGAGAGTCATGGGGCAGGAAACCTCCACCTTGCTCTCATGAAATTGCTCCTTCTTAACTCCTGCCTGTCAGATGGTCTTGTCAGCCAAGCTGAGGAATTTGGCTTTTGTCCTCAGGACACTGAGAAACCTGGGAAGGTTTTAATTAGGGTGGTACCCTGACCAGAATGGGACGGGGGACTCACCTGGCTGCCCTCTGAAGCCCAGACTGGTCTAAGGAGAAAAAGAGTAAGAAAAAATGACTGAACAGCCCCAGAAGTGCCATCTCAGCTAGGTCCTGAGGGATGGGAAGCAGTTGGCCAAGCTAGGGAGGTTGGGAAGAGAATCCCAGAAAGAAGAAAGAGCAAAAGTACCCAGAGATGAGAGATCTGGCCCTTTGAGGAACCACAGAGATTGTACATGATGGAAACATGGAGCATTAGCGGACAAGAGGCAAGGCCATACCTGAGTGGAGCCCTGGGCCCCTCCCGGGCTTCAGAGTCTCCTTAGCAGGTAGCACAGTTTCTTGAGGTCAAGAGGAACCCAGTGATGGACTGTAAGGAAAACAATGGCCTGGCTGAAATTGTAATTTAGAATTCATTGGAAGAGGCAAAAATGGAGGCAGGGAAAGCCTCTGCCTCTGCTCACAGAGGACTTGTTCCAAAGGGAGCGGAAGTCATTATCTATATACCCGACTATAACATGGGAAGGATGGTATCAGCTGGGTGGAGGCGGAGACTCCAGTGGTAGATAGATGCCATCTCCAGATGACGGTGGAGAAGGCAATGGCACCCCACTCCAGTACTCTTGCCTGGAAAATCCCATGGACGGAGGAGCCTGGTAGGCTGCAGTCCATGCGGTCGCTGGGAGTCAGACACGACTGAGCGACTTCACTTTCACTTTTCACTTTCATGCATTGGAGAAGGAAATGGCAACCCACTCCAGTGTTCTTGCCTGGAGAATTCCAGGGACGGGGGAGCCTGGTGGGCTTCCATCTCTGGGGTCGCACAGAGTCGGACACGACTGAAGCGACTTAGCAGCAACCAGATGATGGGGCTTGGACAAGGAGGTGTCTGCTGGGACAGTCTTATAGGTTAGGTTCTATGGATGCTCAGAAGGTAGGACTCACAGGTCTTTTTGACTATCTACCTGGAGGAGCTTCTTTAGGACCAGACAGATGTGATGGGTCTACATTGATAGAGAAGAAGTAGGTCTTTAAGTCCCTGAGCAGGAAGGTGGGGAGAGTGGATCAGAGCCCACAATGGAGTGACTGGAGCCCACAGTGGAGTGATTGGGCTCCCGATGCTATTTTGATAGGAGAGAAGGAAGAATGTGGACACAGGTAAGTTTGTGAATTTTATAACAGGAAACTGGCCAACACCCATTCTTTCTGTGAGGCAGCGGTGATGGTGGTTTAGTCACTAAGTCATGTCCGACTCTTATGACCCCATGGACTGTAGACTGCCAGGCTCCTCTGCCCATGGGATTCTCCAGGTAAGAATACTGGAGTGGGTTGCCATTTCCTTCTCCAGGGGATCTTCCCAACCTAGGAATCAAACCCAGGTCTCCTGCATTGCAGGCAGATTGAGACCATTTTAAAGAACTTTTAGGGACAATGAACAAGGAAACAGCAAGGTTGCCAGAGGTTTTGAAAGCCTGGAGAATGTTGGAGAGTGGAGACTTTGAAAGCCCAAAGGAGGCTAGAAAATGGAGGCTTTGAGAGCCCATGGGAAGCTGGAGAATGGGCAGCAACAGAAGCATGGACTGGGCGATGCAGGTAGCGGTGAGGGGGTGGGAAGCAGGGTTCTGCAACAGCATGCAGAGGTTAAGATGCAGGCCTCAGGTTGGAGTGTCACCTGGAGTGTGCAATGGTGACATGATGGGGCAGGCATTGGCAAGAGAGAGGTTAACATAAAGGTCCTGTAATCTAAACAAGTGTCAGGGACAAGGGGAGCTGATAAAGACAGCAGAGAGTGGTCAGGACCTCCTAAAAGCTCCCACTGGCAGCAGGCAAGATGAAGAGAGAGAGAGACTTGCCCCACGTTCCTTCTGGGTCTCTTGGATGCCTGGATCCTAGAAGAATATGTTCCAGAAACCTCCAAATCTGTTCTAGTTCAGGTGGTCCTTCCATCATATCCAGTCACACCCCACAGGAGTCCCCAGGCTCCCCTTGAGCTTCCTCAAGGGACCAGGGAACCAGTCGGGCCTCAGTGTTTGCACACTGACCAGTCTGCCTCCTGGACTGTTGCCCAGGACCTGCCCTGGGCACAGCAGAGAACAGCCTGCTCTGGTCCCCTCCCCAGTCAGGGATGGGACACACCACTTCTACCCTCCCAGCCTGCTCTCCCAAACCTGGAACTTCTTGGCCCTGATTCACGGGCAAGGGGTGCCAACCCAGGAATGATGGGGGCCAATTCAACTACCAGGAGATTCTTTCTCTGGGTCTGTTTGATCATGACTTAGAGGTGAGATAATAGTGTTATTGCTGAGTGAAGCAGGCAAGTTGTAGTTAACCTGTTTGAGCCTCAACTTCTCAGTCTATCAAGCTGGACTTGCCTGTCCAGCAGGGCTGTTGTAAGGAAGGGCTTACACATCAGTGTTATTATTGTTGCTATCATTATATCCTACAGCATCAGAACTTTTCACCCCCTTTTTTTCCTTTTAATTATGCTGCTGCTGCTAAGTCACTTCAGTTGTGTTCGACTCTGTGCAACCCCATAGATGGCAGCCCACCAGGCTCCTCCATCCATGGGACTTTCCAGGCAAGAGTACTGGAGTGGGTTGCCATTGCCTTCTCCTTTAATTATGACAGTATGATAACACATTTATGGGAAACAGAAAATACAGAACAAAATTACATATAGTTCTACTATATATTAGAATTATTTTTAAGTGTATAAATTAAGATGTTTAGTTGCAGTTTCAATATCAAACTCTCAAAAATTAATAGAATGAATGGACAGAAAAGTAGAAGGATATGCTGCTGCTGCTAAGTCGCTTCAGTCGTGTCTGACTCCAGCGACCCCATGGTCAGCAGCCCACCAGGCTCCCCCGTCCCTGGGATCCTCCAGGCAAGAACACTGGAGTGGGTTGCCATTTCCTTCTCCAATGCATGAAAGTGAAAAGTGAAAGTGAAGCTGATCAGTCGTGTTCGACTCCTAGTGACCCCATGGACTGCAGCCTACCAGGCTCCTCTGTCCATGCGATTTGCCAGGCAAGAGTACTGGAGTGGGGTGCCATTGCCTTCTCCAAGAAGGATATAGTAGACATGAAAAGCACTGTGAACCAATTCAATACAATTAAAACAGCAGAATACAGATTCTATTCAAGTTTCCATAGACTATAAACCAAGAGACATTGGAATATATCCAGGAATGTAAAGTGAAAGTGAAGTCACTCAGTCGTGTCTGACTCTTTGTGACCCTATGGACTGTAGCCTACCAGGCTTCTCTGTCCATGGAATTTTCCAGGCAAGAGTACCAGAGTGGGTTGCCTTTTCCTTCTCCAGGGGATCTTCCCAACCCAGGGATCAAACCCAGGTTTCCCGCATTGCAGGCAGACGCTTTACCACAAGTCACAAATATTTCATGGTCTAAAGGTAGTGAAATCGTACTGAGTCAGTTCTCTTTATCACTGTGGAATTATGTTAGAAATCAATAGCAAAAGGTATTTGAAAACAACCCACGTATTTTTAAGTGCAATGTGACATTTACCAAGAGAGAGCATCAGAACATCTAATTCTAGTCTTTTGCAGCTTTGAACTAGATCTTCTGACCTGAGTCCTGGGAAACAGACATGTTCAAATCCCAGTCTAGAGAGAATGAGGAGGAAGGAGGCATGGCAAGCTCCTTCTTCAGGATGATCTGTCGTGGGGAGAGATTGCCCTGGTGGTGCCCCTACAGATATGGCTAATACTTGCAGATGCTTGCTCTATTCTATTTTACACATGTCACTCATTTAAGCCTTCTAAAACCATGGGAGGCAAGTGCTACTATGATCGTTATTCTACTGAGAAGAAATTGGAGCACTGAGGGGGTAAGTAACTTCCCCAAGGTCACACAGCAGATAAATGGCAGAGCTGGGATGTGAATCCAGGTTTTCCTGGTGGCTCAGATGGCAAAGAATCTGCCTGCGATGTAGGAGACCAGGGTTCAATCCCTGGGTCAGGAAGATCCCCTGGAGAAGGGAATGGCAATCCACTCCAGTATTCTTGCCTGGAGAATTCCATGGACAGAGAAGCCTGATGGGCTACAAACCTGGGGTGGCAAAGAGTCCGACACGACTGAGTGTTCACACTTTCACTTTCACATCTGTACTCTCATCTCAGTTTGTTGCTCTGCCAGCTTTCTTCAACTTCACATCCCTGGCTTGTGTGACCCCTGTTTTTGGCCTCCACACAAGAACAAGCATTGTGGCCTTGCTCTGGGGTCAGAAGGATGAGGCTGCCAAGAAACTGGGCTATCCTTTGCAGTCTGGGTTGGCGCTCACAGGGGAAAGAAGGTAGTGACAGCTACTGAGGGATGAGGACAGGTTGCACGCGAGGTGCAGAGGTGGGCTGGGGTCGTGGTCTGAAGCCACAGGAGGGCAGACCAGAGAGAAGCCTGGCTGAGTCCCAGGCCTCCCAGCAGTTCCCGCATCCCCATGCCCTTGAACCTGTGGACCCAAATGGTGTTTCCTCTTCGTGCCTGGGGCCAGGCATGCGAGCCTGCTGGGAACCATCTCTCTGGGAAATCCACCAGGGCCGCTCTCTAGGTCCAGATTTCCCACCACCCACAGCAGGTTCTGGAACTCTCTTGCTTTTTCGATGATCCAACAGATGTTGGCAATTTGATCTCTGGTTCCTCTGCCTTTTCTAAATCCAGCTTGAACATCTGGAAGTTCACGGTTCACCTGCTGTTGAAGCCTGGCTTGGAGAGTTTTGAGCATTACTTTACTAGTGTGTGAGGTGAGTGCAATTGTGTGATAGTTTATGGTTTTCCCAGTAGTCATGTATGGATGTGAGAGCTGGACTATAAAGAAAGCTGAGCACCAAAGAATCGATGCTTTTGAACTGTGGTGTTGGAGAAGACTCTTGAGAGTCCCTTGGACTGCAAGGAGATCCAACCAGACCATCCTAAAGGAAATCAGTCCTGAGTATTCATTGGAAGGACTGATGCTGAAGCTGAAACTCCAATACTTTGGCCACCTGAGGTGAAGAGCTGACTCATTTGAAAAGACCCTGATGCTGGGAAAGACTGAAGGCAGGAGGAGAAGGGAACGACAGAGGATGAGATGGTTGGATGGCATCACTGACTCCATGGACATGAATTTGAGTAAATTCCGGGAGCTGGTGATAGACAGGGAAGCCTGTTGTGCTGCAGTCCATGGGGTCGCAAAGAGTTGGACACGACTGAGCGACTGAACTGAACTGAACTGAACAGCAGGTTCTGAGGGGAAGCCTCCCCTACCAACCCTTCTTGGTGCTGGGCTCAGAAATGTGTGTGTTAGGTCACTTGAGTCATGTCCAGCTCTTTGTGACACCATGGACTATAGCAGCCAGGTTCCTCTGTCCTTGGGGTTCTCCAGGCAACAATACTGGAATGGGTTGCCATTTCCTTCTCCAAACTTCTAATCTGAGGTTGGGTGCTCACCTCTGCCCACATTTCTCAGAGGTTCAATCAAGGCCCTGAGAAGCTAAGCTGCTTCTTGGCCCAGAAGTGCAAGCCAGGGCAGCCCCTCTGGGTGAGCCCTGGGGATGTTTGAGGGGCAGAGGAAAGACCAACAGGCTCCTCCCCCGGAGGCCAGGACATGCTCTGCTACTCAACATCCTCTCCGGGGTCTCAGGCTGGGGCAGCCAGTGTTGCTGTCTCCCACACAGGACCTTCCCAGCCTTCGAGGGTCTGGGGGCTGAGGAACAATGAATAGGGTTGGCTCCCCTCCTCCCTGGCTCATCCCCAGTCTCTCCTGTCTCCTCCTCCTCTGCAGACAAACCCTTAGAGGTCAGTGTTTCCCTGCTCTGTCCTCAGTGCCTCCTCTATGCCACCCCGGCCCTGGTGAGCTGATTCACTCCCGAGGGGCTCAGAGACCCTATTGTCAAGGACTCCCAAGGCCACATCTACAGACCAACCGGACTTCACTCTGTGAATGCAGCTGCCCCAGGCATCTACCCGCTGGAAACCCCATGTCCAGCATTGAATCCTTGCTCCCCGAAAACCTGCTCTTCCTCAAGTGCCCAGCCAGTCAGTCAGAAACCAGGGCAGCTTCACTGACTCCCTACTCCGCATGTCCAGTGGCCAAAAGTCCTGTCAACCATCTCCCCATTCCCCCCACCTCACCCCCGTTCTATCACATCCCTGGGATCTCTGTTCCCTGTGCCACACTTTAGTCATATCTTGGTCTCTCCCCTTCCGTCCATCGCTGCACAGCATCCCCTCTTCAGCTTCATCCCTGGCATGGGCACCCTCAACCCTACATCGCAGCCATCCTTGACCTCTGGCCTTTTCTTCGAGCACCCCACACATTAGTCAGCCCTCTGTTTCTTTCTCCCCTGGCTCTTTCCTCAAAGGCTAACACTGCATGTGGTGGATATATCTGGGCAGCTGCCTGGTTCCCAACTTCCCCCTGCTTGGCTGGGGCTGAACTGGAGCAAATGGGTGGGCTTCTCAAATCACAAGAGGACTACAGGAGCCTGCCCCCACTGGCCGGAGCTGATCAGACCAGTAGTAGATACTTGACCCAAGCTGGGCCAATCAGATTCTATCAACTGGGTACTTGAAACCCAGAATCAAGAGTTTGGGAGTCCCAGGCATGGAACCTCATAAGTGCCCATAAATGACAGAGCACTAGAGGTCCCATGCCCGACCTCAGGCAGCTGGGACCACCTGCTTCCTGCCCTTCTGAGTTAGCTATCCCCCTTTAATTCACCCCCCAAACTCCTTTCCATTGCTTGCAACCAAAAGAAGCTTAACTCAAGCCTCTGCTATCTTGAAACTGTCTCCCTTTCCCCAGACTCCCCACTAGCAATCATGACCCTGTCTTTTTCCTCTCCATCAAGGTTCCATAGTCAACTCCACTCCATCATCTCTCATCCACTCACCCCTAGGCCCATGATAATTCAACGAAGTCAATAAATATTTATTGAGCATCTGCTATGTACGAGACTCTGAGTACACAGAACGAAGTGCAGACTGTGGCCTCAGAGAATACAGTCTGGCCCAGTAAGGGTACGTTCAAACTGTAACAAAGATGAAAACCAAACATGGTAAGAGACCACTAGAGAAACTCACAGGTCTTATGGGAGGCAGCAGCTCTCAGGTGTCCAAAGGAGGGGATATCTGAGCACTGTAATAGCGTTCAGTGACAAGGGTCATTTTTATGCACAAGCCTCAGTTCAGGAAAATAAAAAATAAGAGACTTTATTTTTAATTAAAATGAAAACAGATGTATTAATATCTGTGAAAAACATACTAGAACTATTTAGATTTCCACTTTATTGACAGGAAAAAAATCTCAGTAAGAAATTTGGCACATTGCATTTCCCCTGCTAAAATGTTATCATCAGGTCACATCTGAAATGCTGGCAGGTAGGCAGACCACCTGGAGTCTACTGGCCGGTGATTTTCATCACTGTCAGACAGGACTTGGGAGAAGAGAAAGGCATCTAGGCAAAAGAGGAGTGTGAGCAAAGGTCCAGGGAGAAACAGCACGGTAGGAGAGGGAGGAATAACAAAGAATTAGCTAAGCAGGAAGTAAAAAAGGGACAGTCAAGAAGGGAAACCAAAGGCCAACAGAGGCATGATTTCAAAGTCAGGCCCTTGGTAAGCTTTATTCTGAGAACAGGAGGGAGCCATTGAGAGTCATTGAGTAAAAGAGGGTCATGATCACTTTGGTGACTAGAGTCGAGTAAGGGAGGATTGCTCCACCCCTGGTCAGCCCTTAAGCCCTACCAAGTCCCTGAGGCTTGTGGTTCCCTTGAAATATCTGCTCTCCTTAAGCTGTCAAGCATAGGGATGGGGGGTGGGGCAGTCCAAAGATGAAGACTCAAAGGGAGAAGTGGTCCCTGCTTGCCCCTGTCTCCAGCCCACCAAACCCAGGCTGAATGTAATTGTCCTCAATGAAGCCATCATCATCCTCATCTTCAACCACCTCGGGACGACCTCCCTTCCCTGTTTCAGGCAGTGGGTGGTGCTGGTAGCTGGCACGGTATTTGCGGCAGAGATGGCATTTGGCAGCAACCGCGATGAGGAGAGAGAGGACCACAGCCCCCAGAACGACCCCTACCAGCACAAGCCATGTCTGGATCCCGCTGCCTGATCCAGAGGATACGGTAGATGTTGTGGGGACCTCGGAGGACCCCACGATGGCTGCAGAGAAAGAAACAGTGTTATGGATGGGGCCCAGGATCGGCTCCCAGGGGAAACTGAGAGACATGAGCACAAGGTCCTCCCCACAATCCAAGGGGAACCCAACCCCCTCCTCAGTCTCCCTCCCACTGTCACTCACTTTGGTTTGCCTCACTCATGGAGGGGCCAGAAGACACTGGTGAGCCTCAGCCTCTGCCAGAAGAGCCCTGGTTCTAAGGAGACCTCCGGATGCCAGGCAGCCCTGGGACAGAGTCCTGGAATATACACACGCAGATGGGGGTCAGGGACAGCCACAGACACTCGTTCTGGGCCACACTTACAGCCACAGGAGGGCACTGCGCAAACTCTGGAGACTGGACAACTGGCCATAACTAGCTATCCACAGGAGCAAAACAAGCTGAGCCATGGACATGGGCTGTTTATAAGGGAACACCAGGAAGTGGCTGGAAACATAACTCAGTGATGGAATTTACTGAGCACAACTTATGATTCACCCATAATGTGAGCATAAGCATTATCCCCACTCTACAGGTGAGGACACTACAGCCCAGAAAGGTGAACTAACTCAGCCAAAGACCCAGGACTTGAACCCAGGTCTCAGATGCCAGGGCCCAGAGCCCAGGCTGCTCCCCTGCTCCATAAGCTGAGGGTGGAAAGTGGGGCAGAAGCAGTCTCACCTTCCAGAGGATGGACAACAGCAATTCCTTGAAGCTAATGGGCAAAGTGGAGACCACGATGGAGGATGGTGCTGGTCCCCATCCAGGATCGGAGGCCCCAGATACTGCCAGAACAGCCCTGGCCCTCAGCTCTGGAGTCAGGAGCCCTGTGTCCCCACCCTGTGTCCTCTACCCTCAGCCCTTCAGGCACATTTCTTGTTCATTCACCTCTGCCCCAGGGGGCGGGGAGCTGTTTTGGGGGAGTAGCCAAATGTAAATCAACTGGATCAGGAAATTACCTGGCTGAGACCCTAGGGCTGGGAAGGGTCTAGAGGAGTAAGAGCATCTGAAGTAAGGGACTATCTGGAGCAAGATTAGCTAGGCTCAGGATACCTGTAGAGAGAGCATCTGGGCCAAAGGAATGTCTGGGGTCAGGGGGCAGCTAGGGGAGGAGCTAAGGGAAGAGTACCTGGGTTAGAGAAGTACCTGGAGGACTAGGAGTTGGGGCTGGAGGTATCTGAATCAGAAGAGGCCCTGGGAGGAGTGTCCAGGCAGAAAAGCACCTAGGAGAGAAGCACCTGGTTTAGGGAGCACTCGGCCATCGTCTTTAGTATCGATACCTTAATGACACCTTCCCTCCTCAACACCACCGCACTGCCACCAGGCTCCATGAGTTCTTCCTCTCAGTAGCCCTAGAATGCTGACACCCCTTCTCTGCCCCAGTTCGAGCCACCTTCATCTTGTTCCTCAACTCGCAATAACCTCCTGAGATCTCTCCTTACCTCTCATCCATGTCAGTGATGGGCCTATGGACCAAATCTGACCCCATTACCCTCCAGCTTAAAAGTCCTGCACAAGCTCCCTAGGCCCCTACAGCTTTGTGCAGATGCTTCAAGGCTTTGCAATTCAGCAAACGGCCCTCAATTCCCTCCCCATGCTACACACACACACACACACACACACACACGTCCTGCTTTGCACTCTTGTTTCTCAGCCACTCCCTCCTCAGTTTTTCGAGTCCCTCATCCCTCAAGGCCAAATCTGACCATACCTGCCTGTGAGGCTGTCCCAAGACCCCCCTCATCACCCCCTTCACTGCCCTGCCCACTCGGCCACCAGTCAGAATTCGCCAGTTACTAAATGTGCAGCTCCCTAGGCAGGGACTAGGCTGACAAATGCCATAGGCAGAGAGAGAGCTTGGCAGTCAGCGGTTCAGTGCATGTTTGTGAGATGAGTGATATAGGGGGTGGAATGGGGGAGTCATTAGAAAGGAGAAGTAAATCATTCACTCATCCATTCAGCAGCAAAAGTCCACTGCGTGCCTATCTGGGCCCCATACTAAGCCTTGGGTTCTCAAAAAAACATGTTTTGTTCAGTTGAAATGAGTTGTTCAAGAGGGAAGGAACATATGCACACATATGGCTAATTCATGTTGATTATGGCAGAAACCAGCACAAAATTGTAAAGGAATTTGCCTGCAATTAAAAAAAAAAAAAACAAAACTGAAATGAGTTCAATTCAACCTGATGTTTCTAAGATTTTACTCCTATTCTTTTCCTTCCTGCCTTATCCCCAGGGACACACACACACACACACACACACACACACACACACACACACACACACAACCCCCTCAGGCTATCACCCCACCCCTTCTGGTTACATTTCTTCCACCGACAAACACACACTCCACCCCAATTTGTAGCTCCTTTCCTGCTCCCAGGAACCTTCAGGGATCTGTGACTTCCCCGCCCAGGCCCCCCAATGCCTTCCCATTAGCTCCCCACCTGTAGGAACTGTGCCCAGTCCGCAGAGGAGCTTCCGGTTACAGCCGGCAGGACCCGGCCAGGTGGGCGGGCCCGAGCTGTCGCCTGACTCACCTGGGGACGCTGCGGGCAGGCGGGGCCGGAGGCGCGGGTGAGAGGAGGGCAGCGCCGCCAACACGGACGACTAATTCTACATCTTCCCAAGCTTTTGCGGAGAACCTTCAGGCACAAGGTCTCACCCCCACCCCCAGTGCTGAGCGGGTGGGGGGTTGGTGCAGCTGGGATCCAGAGACGTGACAGTCTTCAGCGGGCGGCTGCTCAAGCTGGCGGCCTGATAAACAAGTGAATTTCCGGTGACAGGTACAAAGTCCAGAGTTGAAGAGGGTGCTCTGCAGGCCTGTGAAGGCGGTGAGCCAGAACCAAAGGGGAGAGGGGTGGGCATTCTCCAGGCAAATCCAGAGGGACCAAGCACAATCAAAACTGCCTGCAAAAGTGGATGTAAGCGTTTGTGCGTGTGTGTGTGTGTGTGTGTGTGTGTAGGCGGATGTGGAAGTCGATGGAGAGTGTGAGTTTAGAGGCCTTTTGGGAAAGTGATGTGCCCTGGGGGTTAATCCTGTGTTTGTGTGTTTACCTGAACAGAGGGTACAAGCCTCTATCTGGATCTCAAGGGTTCTGTGACCCCCACAAAGCTAGGCTCCCCAGGCTTAGGGTACCTCCTTGTTCTTTCAGACCCTCAGGGAGTCACCTTCCCCAAGTCCCCAGTCTACCCTAGCAAGCCCCGCCCCTACCTTGACAGGCCCCGCCTCCACCCGGAAAGCCCCGCCTCCTCTATGCCCAGAGCTCCGCCTATCAGAGCATTTCCGTCATTATTTTGTAATCATTTCTTCCTCAGCTCCCTCCCCAACAAGACTAGTTGGGGAGCTCTCCCAGGGTGGAAACAAGTTTGACAGTCTCTAGGTTCCCAGCACCTGACACAGGGCAGGCTCTCAGGAAATAACTAAGGGAGGAAGGGTTCCATGAGCTAAGTCATGCAGGCATAGCAGTTCACAGGGACCCACGGGCAGAGAGGGAGCAAGGGCTGCGGCCTGGGCTTGTGAATGGGGCACGATTAGAAATGCGGGTGGAAAGCGGATGACCAGTTCATGCAGGACGTTGAAGATCTTGGCACGGAGCCTGAACTCCTGCTGCCAGTGGCCCATTCCTCACTCTCCCACCCATACCTCATGTTCTCTGCTGCAGTCATGTCAAATGATTTTCCATTCCTAGAACTCACCATGTGCTTATCTCCCCGGCTTTGCATGTGCTGTTCCTGGGACCCCTGCTTTCCTCCAACCTTAATCCTCTCCGCCAACATATCCACCTCCCACCTGGCTGACTGTTCCTCCCAGGCCTCCCATCATGTAGGTCCTAGGTGAGGTCCTCTTGATCTAGATGTACCCTAGCCTAGGTCCCTCCTCCCCACTCTGTGCCCCTAGAAGACCCTGGCCCTTCTCCCTCATGGCCCTGACCACACAGTATTGTGATTTTCTCTTTACTTGGCAGAGTCCCCTATGAGTCTATAAACTCTGAGGATAGGGTCTGTGTCTGTCTTGTTCCCCTTCAAATCCCTAACATCTAGAATGACAACAATCCGTACCCCTGAAATAAACAAATGAGAGGAAAGTGAATATTATCCTGGATGAGGCAGTGAAGATCCAAGGAAGGTTTAGAAGTTTTGGTTGATTTTGAAGCAGGGAAATTTCATGGGATTCAAAAGATATTCATTGAACACCTACCATATGCTGGACACTGTGCCAGCACATGGTACATATGGTTTTGATGTTGTTGTTTTCATCGAGGTATTCACATAGCGTAACTTAGTTCACATAACATCTACAACAAATATCACTCTATTCATCCATTTCAGCACACAATTCAGTGGCTTTTAGTACATTCAGAATGTTGGGCAACCATCACGCAGTGTAGTTCTAAAACCTTTTCATCACACCAAGAGAATTCCCCCTGCTTGTTAAATAATCACACTTCGTTTCCCGATCCCTAGCTTCCAGCAACCTCTAATCTTCTCTTGTCTCTATGGATCTGCCTATCCTGGATATGTCCTACAAGTGTAATCATATTTGTGCCAGCTTTTTAATGAACTGCTTTATTTAATCCTCCTAACTGTACTATGAAATTGATGTTAATTACCCTCTTAACAGATGAATAAAATGAGGCCTTAAGAAGGTAATTTCCATGAAGTCCCACAGAAGAAAACAAGTAAAAGTCTGCCCATCCATCAGTCAGCCATTTATTCAATGAATATTTCCTAAATGCCCACCACAGAGTCACAGCCAGCCCATAGGCAAGCATTGTAAAACAGCAGAAGGCAACCTGCTAAATGCCCCCACAGCACGGAGAGCAGAGAGCTGGCTGGATATTAGCACCTACCAGCCTCTCAGCCAGAAGCTTTGGTGCAGGGAACAACCTTTCCAACCTTCCGTGGCAGCCCTGGCAGCCGTGTGGTCAGCTCTGTGCTAGCTACTGCGGAGAGTTCCTGCTGCCATACAGCTTTCATTCTGGTGGTGAAGATAGACAATACACAAGTAAAGACATGAATGTGATCATTTCAGATAATGGTTAGTGCTATGAAGAAAGTAAAATAGCTTTGAGTGATGGAGCTGTGGAAGGGGCTCCTATTTTATATGAGATGGTCGGAAAAGGGAGGTTGACTGAAGGGGAGGTGTTTGAGCTGAGATCTGTATAAGAGAGAGACAGCAGTCATGCCTATATCTGGGGGAATAACATTCCAGAAAAAGGGAACACCCAGGATAAAGCAAAAGCAGGACTGGCTTGTTCAAGAAACAGATGGAAGGCGGGCTAATGGAGTCCATTAAGTCAGGGGAGATGGGAGAAGACCTGGCGATGCTGTGCCAGGTCCTTCCTGTGAGATGGGGAGCCGTTGGTGATCAGAGTTGGGCACCCAGGGACTGACCTTCTTCAGCTTCTATGTGAGGAATGGATGAGAGGAGGCCAAGGAAGAGGTAGGTAGGCCAGTTAGAGAGCCGTGGCTATCACCCAGGAGAAGGGATGTGGCATTAGGGTAGTTAGGTAGAAATGGAGAAAAGTGCTACATTCTGGATGTAATTTGAGGGTGAAGCCAACACAATTTGCTGATTGGATATGGGAGTTGAGAAAAAGAAAGGGAGCAAGGATAGCTCCAAACCGTTGACCTGAGCAACTAGAAGGATGTAGCTGTGGGGAGACTCTGGAGGGGACAGATTTGGGAGGGCAATCTGGACCTCAGTTTTCGACATGTGACTTGTGAGATGCCCATGATTCATCCAAGTAACATACTAAGTAGGCAGTAGATAAACTAGCGTAAAGGCAGCAGAAGGTAGGGGCTAGAAATATAAATTGGGGAACCAGCAAAAGGCAGACTTTTTTTAAAAAGCTGGTCATCTAGATGAGACCCCATAGAGAAGTGCAGAGAGAAAAGAGGGCTGCGGGCTGAGCCCTGGAGCCCTCAGGGAGCAGAGGTGAAGGAGCAGAGGAGAAGCAGGCAAAGGGACTGGGGAGTGACCAGCATGATGGGAGAGAGGTGTCCTGGAGGTCAGAGAAGAAAGTGTTTCAAAGGCAAGAGCTTGACCAGCTACATCAAATGCTGAGGACAGGTCCACTAAGATGAATGTGAACTGAAAATTGACATTGAACTTGGCCATGTGGAGGCACTGGTGACCTTGACAAGCACAGTTTCACTGCTAAATCAGAGACAAATGCCCAACTGGATCCATGCCTGGGCATGGGAGCAGAGGAGGTAGGGAAAACTCCTTCAAGGAATTTTCTATAAAAGGAGCAGAGAAATGGGGCAGACATGGGAGCAGGTGTGGAAGGATTTTTTCAAGACTTTTTTCATGGCTAGGAGCTTTTAGACCATGTGCGTATGCTAGTCAGAATAATCCAGGAGAGGGAGGAAAGTGATGATGCAGAAGGAAGAGAGAAGAGACAGTGGAGGGAGCGGGGTGGGGGGGGGGGCATCCTTCTAGAATCAAGGGGTGTGGGAGTTGAGTGGCAGGTGAAGGGCTGGTCTTGGGCAGGAGCAAAGGAAGGCGGAGTGTCAGGTGAGTGATGGGAGTCAGGGGGTTTTCTTCCCATGGCTTCTGCTTTTCCAGAGAAATAAGAAGCAGTGTCCTCAGCTGAGAGTGGGGAAGGGGTGCTGAGGTTTGAGGAGAGAAGACGTGAGTTTTATCATCCTGGGGCTTTGGAGAGAGAACTGCATGTGGCAGGCTTGCCAGGCAGCATCAGGACCCACTTGAAGTGAGCAGCATGAATTTATAGTGAGGTCAGTAAGGATGGCTGAGTGTTTTGTTTTCTAGCCCCTCCAAGTGCAGGTGGAAAGAAGATGGAGCCTGCAACTTAATCAGGGTTGGGAGACACAGCAGGCAAGTCTGATAAAGGGGACTGAACTGTAGACAAGGCCTGAGATGGGGCCAGGTAAAAAGGGAAGTGTGGACAGAGTTGAGGGGGTGGGAGGGACTCAAAAAGTGGCAGAATTGATGGATTTTAGCAGTGATTACTGGCTAGAGTAGTAAGGTGAAAAAATAGAAGTAGTGGGCAGATGACAGCATATAGAAGTGGAGGTTACCCAGGGGGTGCCGTTCTTGATACAGGGAAGTCCTAGGACATGAACCATGGAGTGGTCCTGAGGTAGGATCTACAGACTGATAGTGGTTTTACTATTGCCTGCGGCATATTAACTCCTGAAACAGAGGTCAAATGATTATGTGCTACAGTTCAATGAGTAAATGGCAGAGGCAGGATTGAACCTAGGTCTTTTGCCTCTAGGTCCAACACATTTCCAGCCAGCTCCATTATGGCGACCTGCAGCTCCAGCATTGTGATTAGTGATGATGAACCAGGTTATGACCTGGATTTATTCTGTATACCTAATCATTATGCAGAGGATTTGGAAAAGGTGTTTATCCCTCATGGACTGATTATGGACAGAACCGAACGGCTTGCTCGAGACGTGATGCACGTGATGGGAGGCCATCACATCGTGGCCCTCTGTGTGCTGAAGGGGGGCTATAAGTTCTTTGCAGACCTACTGGACTACATCAAAGTACTGAACAGAAATAGTGACAGGTCCATTCCTATGACTGTAGATTTCATCCGACTGAAGAGCTACTGTAATGACCAGTCAACAGGCGACATAAAAGTGATTGGTGGAGATGATCTCTCAACTCTGACTGGAAAGAATGTCTTGATTGTGGAAGATATCATTGACACCGGCAAAACGATGCAAGCCTTGCTTTCCCTGGTCAAGCGGCATAATCCAAAGATGGTCAAGGTTGCCAGCTTGCTTGTGAAAAGGACCCCTCGAAGTGTTGGCTATAGACCGGACTTTGTTGGATTTGAAATTCCAGACAAGTTTGTTGTGGGATATGCCCTTGACTACAATGAACACTTCAGGGATTTGAATCATGTTTGTGTCATTAGTGAAACTGGAAAAGCAAAATACAAAGCCTAAGATGAGAGTTCAGTTGAATTTGGAAACAGCTAATGTCCCATTGATATCACCAGTAAAATTATCAAATGTTCTAGTTCTGTGACCAGCTCCTTAGTAGAGTTTATTATTGCATGTATCTTCTAAGAATTGTATCTATTTTGTATTTTAGAAATATTAGTTACTGCATTCCTGAACTCTTTATTTGCACTATGAGCCTGTAAACTCATTTCCCTTTGGGTAAATTGTTGTTTGACTCATGAATAAAAAAAATCTCTTAAACTGTACCACTATTGAATGAAAATATTGAAGTTGTATCTGTAAGAAACATTTAAAGAAAAGAATTTATTAGTTTTTGAATTGGTATTTTAACTTTTACACATTCGGGAAAGAACAGAAGTGATAGAACATTGTCCATCGTACCACTGTGTTTAGAAAAGCAAGAAGCAGTCAGTTTCAGACCAGTGACAGCTCTGAGAGGTATCATTATGTCAGATAAACCATACATCCTGGAATTATTTTAGTAGGTTTCAGTAGTACTAACTGTATTTTCCCACTTGTTCAGATTCTTTTCCAGTGAATCTTTGTCAACAGTTCCTTTTATTTGTTTTCCAAATTTTAAACTTTTTATTTTGCATTGGGGTATAGCCGATTAATAACCAATAGTTCCTTTTAAATACAAATCAATAAGTTCCAAAAACCTACCACTTTTTGAATTCTTCAATATAAAAATCCTTAAACTAGAAGCTGTCTCTTTAACAAATAAAAAGGTGATGAGGATGATGAAAGCAAGAAAATGCACGTGCACTCAGTCACAAATATGCTCACAGGCCTGACAGGTAAGAGCTGCTCAATAAAAGTGTCAAATGACTGAATGGTCAGAATTCGGGGAGCTCACTTGCTCTCTTGGGGTGAAGGACTGGAATTAACAGAGTGTGCAGGAACCTCTATTCTATTATCAACAGGTACCGCCTTTGACTAGGCAGAGGACATCTTTTTCTTTGTAAGCCTCTGGAGGGTGACTGCCCATTTCCTGCTCCCAGTCACACCCAGCATCCCAGAGGGGGTGGAGGCCCCACCCTGCACCCTTCCGCCTGCATTCAACCCCCATCTTCCCTGGAGGCTGGCCCCTCCCTATTCCTGCTCAGCCAGGGCTGACTTCCTGGACATGCCCCAGCATTCAGAGCATCCCTGATGTGGTCCCAGCAGGGATTGAGCTCTCTGACCTGGTCATCGGTGAAGTAAGATCAAAGGATGTGTCCCCAGTGGCGCATCCCAGCAACACTCCGAGAGCACAGCTTCTTGGCTTTCCCCACTTCCTCAAGGCGGACCAGCCTGTCTGGGGCCATGGTGTTCCGCAAAGCCCTGAGCAAGAGCTTACTAAACCTCCTCTATCCCAACCACACCACCATGAAACTCCAGTGTAATTGCCTCGGATGGTTGCCACAGCCAACATCCAGGTTCACAGGACAGCTTCTTCCCAAGCTTCCAGCTCCACCTTGCCAGGCTGGATTGATAATTAGACATCACAGGTGTCCAGAACAATGAAGCAGCAGTCTGGGGTCCCCCGTGATCAGCTCTCTCTAGTAACTGGATTGGGAAGAATAAAACTCAGCAGACCTGCCAGAGGATGACCATTCCCTCTCCTGAGGGATGGTACACCCAGGCAAGTGGCCAGAGGTGACAGGACAGCTGGACAGAGTGGCCCCACAGGCTGCGCCTCCCAGCCCCACCTCCGTGGGCTCCTTGCAATAGGAATAGTCATCTTTTCCACATTCTCGCTTTCTCCTGGGGGCTGGAAAGGAGGAGAGTTGGTCCTATCCGAGCCCCCAGGAGTGTTGGGTCATTCCCAAGTGGAAATCCTCTGGTAGTCGACACCACTCATGCCTGGGGAAAGGCAACTCTTCCCACGATGGCATGAAGCCCACTCCTGCTTGCTGTTTCACTCACAGCAGAACAAACGTCCCTTCCTCAGGGTGGGGGCAAGGATTGAGCACCAACATGTCTTCAGGGGAAAAGGGTTTAAAAAAGCAGGGGATGTCCCTGTGACATAGTGAATGAATGGGCTGTGTCGTCACTACCCCTTATTCTCAAATAACATTCGAAGTGAGATTGAACAGCCAGGAGGCTATCCCCATGCTTCAGCCAGGCTGTGGATCTTGCAGGAAAGTGTGACTGTGGCCGGTGGTGGCAGCTTTCTCCCATGAAATGTGCTTTGTATTCTAAGTAGCCTTGCTGTTGTTTGAGGCCAAGGACAATGAGTCATTTGTGTCCCGAGCCAGTGGTTCTAGGATTTCAGAGTGGAGATGAAGTAAGGACCTGGTGTACCTTAAAGGTAAGATGCTCTGAAAATTCGTGCCTGCCCAGCTCTACCAGTCACGCTTGCCTTTTAAAGGGCCCCTACTCAATCGTGACACAGCACAGAGAAGACAAATTATTTTTCTGGAGTAAAAAAAATCTAATGCTTTCTGAGTACATGCATGTGTGAGTGCCAAGTCGTTTCAATTGTGTCCGACTCTTTGCGACCCTATGGACTATAGCCTGCCAGGCTCCTCTGTCCATGGGATTCTCCAGGCAAGAATACTGGAGTGGGTTGCCATGCCTTCCTCCAGAGGATCTTCCTGACCGAGGATCGAACCTGCATCTCTTGTGTCTCCTGCGGTGCAGTCAGGTTCTTTACCACTAGCGCCACCTAGGAGGCCCTTCTGAGTGCATAAGGGTTGACTTTTTTTTTTTCTGTTTTATTTTTATTTTTTTAACATAAATCTATTTATTTTAATTGGAGGTTAATTACTTTACAATATTGTATTGGTTTTGCCATACATCAAGGGTTGACTTTTTAAAATCATTTTTAAGACTTTGGAGATGATGCGTGCAGATGGTAGCCACCGCCCTGTAAATGCTGGCAGAGACTTACTTTTACCCTGCTTGCCATCTGGATGGGACCATTTAGCAGACCTGATCCAGAGTTAAGCTCTCTGGTTCTAGATCAAATTGTCTGGGATCAGAGCTGAGCTCCACCACATGACACTCTTAGGAAACCTCAGTTTCTTCATCTGTTAAATGGGGGTAATTATAATTAAACCTGATTCAAGAGATAAGGAGCTAATGGGGAGGTGTCAGTGTATTTTCCTGGCACTCGTAAATGTTCAATATGGAGGTTTGTTGCTGTTCTACGTAAGACCTCTGCTTGCAGTACTAGATAAATTTTGTTCTAACCAAGGTCAGATATGCTTTAAGAGGGTCCTGAGCTTTGAACTATCTGAACCATGTATGCGGTGTTGATTCCAGCTTCTGTTCTCCCAGGGTTCCTCAGGGCCAAATGGCCTTTGTCAAGCAGTTTGTATAAAAGGGACTTCATTCAAGCCTTGTTGGATTAACTGGGGCTTCCTTTAAATAAGGGCTTGTTTTCAGAAGGTTTCTTTTTTCTAACAAGGAAAAGAACACAATGGATTCCAAGTAATCTACAGACCTCATCACAGCTTGTCACAGACACCTGGAACATCTTTTCAGCCCAGAGTGCAAACAGGCAGTTCCCTCACTTGCTAACTTCAGGAACCTAGCCCCAGCCTGTCCCCAAAGCATTTGCTGACAAACTTCTGCTCACTAAAGTTATTTCCTGGAAGAATAGCAAAAACTGGTTTTGAATTAACAGTATGGCTTTAGTTGCTGCAGAAGCTAAGTGAAATTACCATTGTTGCCAATTATTTACCTAAAAAAAAAACTTTCAAGAATTACTTTCTTTTTTTTTTTCTTTACTGATCAACATGAAGAATGATTTACTGGTAAGTCATTTTCAAGCAAAGACAGGACTTAGGAATTGGGTTAATGTGTTATTTCAAAAAAAAGGAAATTTCATAATGTTGGTTGGGCACCAGTTTACTTGCTCCTTCAAAGAGCAATTGTGATGAATAGTAGAGAAAGTTAAAGCGTTCATGTATTAGATAGACACCAGCATTTGGGGTTGCACCCAACAAAGAAATATCTGAAATATTTTTCAGAATAGTCTAGAAGCCAAGACACAAGGACACGCTTTAAGAGAACATAGGAATGTTGGGGGGGGGGGCGCATATTGGAACTACCCGTTTCCTTTCAAATCAATGAGGAAAACAAAGCAGCATTCAGCCTCGCGTACTGACTTGACACAGTTTATATATAATGGTTTGACTTTAATCCAAGAAGCAAAGATGGAGCGCTCTGCTTATTTTGAAAAATAATTGCATGGACACTCAGGTTATCCTCCCTTGTCTGACAGGTTTCCTTGGGAGAAGTCTGTCTCTGTTACTTAGAAAAGTACCAATTTAGCACCCTTATTTAGATGACCTTGGTATCAATTTTGACAAGGGTTTCCCTGGTAGCTTAGATGGCAAAGAATCAATTTTGAGAGGCAAACTGAAGAGATTCATTTTCTTCCCTCTCTGTTGATCCATCCCTAAATTTCTCAAGCAATTGTGTGTGTGTGTGTGTGTGTGTGTGTGTGTGTGCGCGCACATAATTTACATAACAATTTCACCCAGATGGGTCTCAACTCTGCCACCATTTCTGCAAGAAGACAGTGGAACTTGTCTACATAAAACATTAAATCAAATCCATGGGCATTTTCAAAAGAGCCTGTCAAGTGTTTCCACAAATATTTACCTGCAAGCTAAGATCATGGAAGACCATGGAAGGGGTATAACTCAGTTCACCATCTGAGCCACTTGTCAAGGAAGACTGATGCAGCTTGAACAGTCTAGTTTTTCTGTTCCTCTTAAATGTGAGGATCACTTGGATAAAGGTGAACCCAGACCCAGTAGGGTGACCACAGACAATGGGATTTTTACTTTCATAAAACAAAACAATAATCAAGAAAACAGTGTTTTGGCTGATTTGCAGCTGAGTACTCCCTCCAAAGTGGTACTTAATACCACAACCAGACATTTCATGCTCCTGAGTTCTCTCACGGGTGTGTGTATGCTCAGTCATGTCTGACTTTTGGTGACCCCATGGACTGTAGCCCACCTGGCTCCTCTGTCCATGGAATTCTCCAGTCAAGAGTACTGGGATGGGATGCCATTTCTTATTCCAAGGGATCTTCCTCACTCAGGGATTGAACCCAAGTCTCTTGCATCTATTGGCAGGTGAATTCTTTACCACTGAGCAACCTGGGAAGCTCTCTCTCAAGGGTAGTAGAATGTTTTTTGCCTTTTTTTCTTTTTGACTGTGCTGAGGCTCTGTTGCAGTGCAGGGGCGGGCGGAAGGCGGGGAGTGTTGCTCTTGTCGCAGTGTTGCTCAGGCTCAGCATTGCTACGCATGGCCTTACCTCCCAGTGGCACGTGGGGTCTTAGTTCCCCAACCAGGGAACAAACCTGCGTCCCCTGCATTGGAAGGCAGATTCTTAACCACTGGGAAGTCCCTTGCCTTTAAAAAAAAAAAAGTTATTTCTTTATTTTTGGCTGCACTGGGTCTTCCTTGCTTTGAGAGGGCTTTCTCTAGTTGTGGCAAGTGGGGTCCTACGCTTCATTGCAGTGCACAGGTTCTCACT
Organism: Bubalus bubalis; assembly: GCF_019923935.1. Lineage (NCBI taxonomy): Eukaryota > Metazoa > Chordata > Mammalia > Artiodactyla > Bovidae > Bubalus > Bubalus bubalis. The sequence goes on along the minus strand of NC_059162.1, from coordinate 102,382,258 downwards.
GCAGTAGCCTCTCTCGTTGCGGAGTAGTTGCAGCACATGGGCCCTAGAGGGCTGGCTCAGTAGTCGTGGCCCACGGCCTTAGTTGCTCCATGGCTTGTGGAATCTTCCTGGACCAGGGATTGAACCCCTGTCCCCTGCATTGGCAGGTAGATTCTTATCCACTGGCCACCAGGGAAGTCCTCACTTGCCTTTTTTAAACAAGGAAATAAATATGAAGAGCTGAATTACCATTATTTCAAACTTATTTTATTTTATTCTCAAAAAGATAGTGTGAGTCAGAGAACAGAAAAAAGATATACAGTGAAAGTTCTCACTCTCACTGCCCCATTCCTATCTACCTTATTCTTCTCACCCCAAGTAATAACATACTTATACGAATTCCTGTTGTATCTTTTTACTTTCCTTATACAAATACAAGTGCTATCAATATATATTCTTATTTTCTCCTTTCTTAAGCAAAAGCCAACGTACTGTTCTGCATCATGTTTCTTTCACTTATTAGTGTGTCTTAAAGAGCTTTTTCAGAGAAAGCAATGGCACCCCACTCCAGTACTCTTGTCTGGAAAATCCCATGGATAGAGGGGCCTGGTAGGCTGCAGTCCATGGGGTCGCAAAGAGTCAGACGTGACCGAATGACTTCACTTTCACTTTTCACTTTCATGCATTGAAGGAAATGGCAACCCACTCCAGTGTTCTTGCCTGGAGAATCCCAGGGACAGGGGAGCCTGGTCGGCTGCCACCTATGGGGTCGCACAGAGTCGGACACGACTGAAGCGACTTAGCAGCAGCAAAGAGCTTTTTAAAATCAATATATAGACTTAGAGATTTTCTCCAATCATTTTTATGGCTGCACAGTATTCCCTTATGTGGTTACATCAAAATTTATGTAACCAGTCCTGTGTTGATTGACACTTGGGTTATTTCCAATCTTCTACCATAAGATATAGCGCTGCAATGAAACATTTTATGCTGTGCAGGTATATCTACAGGATAAATTCCCAAGAATGTGAGTCAAAGAATAAATGCATTTGTGAATTTGAAAATATTCCCAAATTGTCCTTCATGGGAATTAGACTAACATGCATTATATGTGAGCATACCTGTTTCCCCACAATTCCATCAAGAATGTGTGTTGTAAAATTTGTGGATTTCTTGCCAAATAATGGGTGAAAATAGTAGTTCAGTAGCTCAGCAATGACCAACTCTTTGTGACCCCATGGACTGCAGCATGCCAGGCCTCCCTGTCCATCACCAACTCCCAGAGTTTACCCAAACTCATGTCCATTGAGTCGGTGATGCCATCCAACCATCTCGTCCTCTGTCATCCCCTTCTCCTCCTGCCTTCTATCTTTCCCAGCATCAGGCTCTTTTCCAATGAATCAGCTCTTCGCATCAGGTGGCCAAAGTACTGGAGTTTCAGCTTCAACATCAGTCCTTCCAATGAACACTTAGGACTGATCTTCTTTAGGATAGATTGATTGGGTCTCCTTGCAGTCCAAGGGACTCTCAAGAGTCTTCTCCAACACCACAGTTCAAAAGCATCATGAACTCCTTATTGCCAAATTCAGACTTAAATTGAAGAAAGTAGGGAAAACCACTAGACCATTCATGTATGACCTAAATCATATCCCTTATGATTATACAGTGGAAGTGACAAATAGATTCAAAGGATTAGATCTGATAGACAGAGTGCCTGATGAACTATGGACATTGTACAGGAAACAGGGATCAAGACCATCCCCAAGAAAAAGAAATGCAAAAAAGCAAAATGGCTGTCTGAGGAGGCCTTACAAATAGCTGTGAAAGGAAGAGAAGCAAAAAGCAAAGGAGAAAAGTAAAGGTATACCCATTTCAATGCAGAGTTCCAAAGAATAGCAAGGAGAGATAAGAACGCCTTCCTCAGTTATCAGTGCAAAGAAATAGAGGAAAACAATAGAATGGGAAAGACTAGAGATCTCTTCAAGAAAATTAGAGACACCAAGGGAATATTTCATGAAAAGATAAAGGGCTCAATAAAGGACAGAAATGGTATGGACCTAACAGAAGCAGAAGATATTAAGAAGAGGTGGCAAGAATACACAGAAGAACTGTACAAAAAAGATCTTCACGACCCAGATAATCACGATGGTGTGATCACTCACCTCGAGCCAGACATCCTGGAATGTGAAGTCAAGTGGACCTTAGGAAGCATCACTACAAACAAAACTAGTGGAGGTGATGGAATTCCAGTTGAACTATTTCAAATCCTAAAAGATGATGCTGTGAAAGTGCTGCGCTCAATATGCCAGCAAATTTGGAAAACTCAGCAGTGGCCACAGGACTGGAAAAGGTCAGTTTTCGGTCCAATCCCAAAGAAAGGCAATGCCAAAGAATGTTCAAACTACCATACAATTGTATTCATCTCACACTAGCAAAGTAATGCTCAAAATTCTCCAAGCCAGGCTTCAACAATACACGAATCCTGAACTCCCAGATGTTCAAGCTGGTTTTAGAAAAGGCAGAGGAACCAGAGATCAAACTGCCAACATCCACGGGATCATCGAAAAAGCAAGACAGTTCCAGAAAAACATCTATTTCTGCTTTATTGACTATGCCAAAGCCTTTGACTGTGTGGATCACAATAAACTGTGGAAAATTCTGAAAGAGATGGGAATACCAGACCACCTGACCTGCCTCTTGAGAAATCTGTATGCAGGTCAGGAAGCAACAGTTAGAACTGGACATGGAACAACAGACTGGTTCCAAATAGGAAAAGGAGTACGTCAAGGCTGTATATTGTCACCCTGCTTATTTAACTTCTATGCAGAGTACATCATGAGAAACACTAGGCTGAATGAAGCACAAGCTAGAATCAAGATTGCTGGGAGAAATATCAATAACCTCAGATATGCAGATGACACCACCCTTATGGCAGAAAATGAAGAAGAAAGAGCCTCTTGATGAAAGTGAAAGAGGAGAGTGAAAAAGTTGGCTTAAAGCTCAACATTCAGAAAACGAAGATCATGGCATCCGGTCCCATCACTTCATGGCAAATAGATGGGGAAATAGTGGAAACAGTAGCTGACTTCATTTTGGGGAGCTCCAAAATCACTGCAAATGGTGACTGCAGCCATGAAATTAAAAGACACTTACTCCTTGGAAGAAAAGTTATGACCAATCTAGATAGCATATTCAAAAGCAGAGACATTACTTTGCCAACAAAGGTCTGTTTAGTCAAGGCTATGGTTTTTCCTGTGGTCATGTATGGATGTGAGAGTTGGACTTTGAAGAAAGCTGAGCACCAAAGAATTGATGCCTTTGAACTGTGGTGTTGGAGAAGACTCTTGAGAGTCCCTTGGACTGCAAGGAGACCCAACCAGTCCATTCTAAAGGAGATCAGCCCTGGGTGTTCTTTGGAAGGAATGATGCTAAAGCTGAAACTCCAGTTCTTTGGCCACCTGAGGCAAAGAGCCGACTCATTGGAAAAGACCCTGATGCTGGGAAAGATCGAAGGCAGGAGGAGAAGGGGATGACAGAGGATGAGATGGTTGGATGGCATCACCGACTCAATGGACATGAGTTTGGGTAAACTCTGGGAGTTGGTGATGGACAGGGAGGCCTGGCATGCCGCAGTTCATGGGGTCGCAAAGAGTTGATCATGCCTGAGCGACTGAACAGACAACACAATATATTATATATTACATATAAATAGAAAATATTAGAAAATATTGATGTGAAACAAATCATCCCTAAACTTAGTCATTTAAAACAATTGTTTTATTATATCTCACAGTCTATAAGTTAGGAACTGGGGAAAGTGTTGACTGGGTGGTTCTGGCTCATTCAGTTATCAGAAAGTAGCCAGGACTGGAAGTGTTGGAGGGGAGGAGCTGGAGCAACTGGGAGCTGGTCAGCCATCTTTTTCTCATGCAGCTTCAAGCTTTCTCTTTTATTTAATTAAAATATATATATATATTTATTTTTAATGGAAGGATAATTGCTTTACAATATTGCATTGGTTTCTGCCATACCTCAACATGAATCAGTTATAGGTATACATGTCCCCTCCCTCTTGAACCTGCCTCCCACATCCCACCCCTTCCCACCGCTCTAGGTTGTTATAAAGCCCCGGTTGCAGTTCCCTGAGTCCAACAGCAAATTTCCATTGGTTATCTATTTTACACATGGTAATGTATATGCCGGAGAAGGCAATGGCACCCACTCCAGTACTCTTGCCTGGAAAATCCCATGGACGGAGGAGCCTGGAGGGCTGCAGTCCATGGGGTCGCTGATGGTTGGATACGACTGAGCGGCTTCACTTTCACTTTTCACTTTCATGCATTGGAGAAGGAAATGGCAACCCAGTCCAGTGTTCTTGCCTGGAGAATCCCAGGGACGGGGGAGCCTGGTGGGCTGCCATCTATGGGGTCGCACAGAGTCGGACACAACTGAAGCGACTTAGCAGCAGCAGCAGTGTACATGCTCCCATGCTATTCTCTCTGTTCATCCCACTGTCTCCTTCCTACCAACCCCCCCACCTCCACAAGTTTGTTCTCTATGTCTGTGTCTCCATTGCTGCCCTGAAAATAGGTTTATCAGTACTGCTGTTGCTGCTGCTAAGAAGGGGACAACAGAGGATGAAATGGTTGGATGGCATCACTGACTCAATGGACATGGGTTTGGGTGGACTCCAGGAGTTGGTGATGGACAGGGAGGCCTGGCATGCTGCGGTTCATGGGGTTGCAAAGAGTCGGACACGACTGAGCGACTGAACTGAACTGAACTTACCCATTCATTCAAATTTTCTGTGTTTTTTTTTTTTCATTCAAGCTTTCTTTATGTGATCTCTCTGTGAGAGGTAGCTCAATCTTCCTCACAGCACGGTGGCTTCAGAGAAGAAAAGACAGGATGTTTACATGGCAACTAGAATTATAGTGAAGTGCTTTGAAGAACAAACTAGAAGCTGCCTCATCTTTCTGACCCAGGCAGCATCATATTCTCTGCAATCCTTTCATTACAAGTGGGTCAATCTCATCCAAATCCAAAGAGAGGTGAAATGACCCCATTTCTCAATGGAACAAATGTCAAGGTCACACTGTAAGAAAAACAGATGGAGTGGGAGAAAATACTGTGGTCAATTGGGGAAAATACAATCTACCCCATTTTGCTTTCTGATCAGACTGGAATACCCTTCATTAATCTTCTATTTCAGAGTTTTTCTGGCTATTCTTACCAGGCTGCGCCACCATGCAACTTGTGGGATCCTAGTTCTCGACCAGGGATCAAACCCTGGCCCTCTGCAATGGAAGTGTGGGAATCATAATCACTGGACCACCAGGGAAGTCCCTAAGGAGTGTTTTTAGAAATCTGATACTTGAGGTGAATACACTGATAATCATGTCTTAATGTTTTATCATTTTCATAATATACATTTAGTTCTAACTATAAATAAGTTCTCTGAAAATACGCTTTTAAAAATTAAATAATAGAGGTGAATATTGTGTTTGGTCAGAGAGAGGGTGTGTCTAAAATAAAAAGCACTGCTCTTGACTCATGTAATAATGGAGAATTGGAGACATCCTTATGAACTGATGCTTCAGTTCAGTCGCTCAGTCGTGTCCGACTCTTTGCGGCCCCATGGACTGCAGCATGCCAGGCCTCCCTGTCCATCACCAACTTCCAGAGTTTACCCAAATTCATGTCCATTGAGTCGGTGATGCCATCCAACCATCTCATCCTCTGTCGTCCCCTTCTCCTCCTGCCCTCAATCTTTCCCAGCATCAGGGTCTTTTCCCATGAGTCAGCTCTTTGCATCAGGTGGCCAAAGTATAGGAGTTTCAGCTTCAACATCAGTCCTTCCAATGAACACCCAGGACTTGTCTCCTTTAGGATGGAGTTGGATCCTTGCAGTTGGATCTCCTTGCAGTCCAAGGGGCTCTCAAGAGTCTTCTCCTGATGCTTAATTTAATATAAATATAAATTGCTAAATATAGAAATATTTGTAGATATGTATATATGCATTTACTGGCATAAACACATATATTTCCTTGCTCTGCCAGCTGAGAGGGCCCAGAAGCAATGATATGCCAGGAGTGATAAGCACACCTGGCACCCAGATTTTGTTTTCTAATGCCATTCTCAAATAAAATATTAAAAAAATTAAAAAGACCCAGGGCTCCTCAGAGAGGGGACTCATTCTAGAACTGGAGCAGGAAATATATGAGATGAGCCTGAAGCATCTTGTTAGAGCCAGGAAGTAAGGAAGTGGAAAAGAACAAACAAATAACAACCAAAAGCATACAAAGCCTTACATTGGTGGGAATATATCAAAGGGACATAGGAGCCAACTGAAGCACTGCCAACAGTCAAAGCTGGAACAACTGAGCAACAAAATAAATAAAGCAGAATTGGGTTATAATAACCAAAATATGAAGTAAACACCCATGAGGGCATGTTGTCGTAAACAAATAATTGACTAGATAGAGAAGCAGAAGAGAAAAGGGACATATCTCCATTTCAGAAGAATTCTAATTAATTTATGTAAATAAAGTCTCCCAGAGGGGAAGAGTCCTCCTTAAGTGGGAGCTATATATAGTGACTTCAAAGAGGAGTGTCTGGAAAGAGTGGGAAAAAGTAGTAACTTTTGGGACTTCCCTGACAGTCCAGAGGTTAACACATCATGCTTCCACTTCAGGGGACACAGGTTCAATCTCTGGTCAAGGAACTAAGATCCCACATGCCATGCAGTGTGGCTATAAAACAGGGGGAAAAATAGTGACTTTACAGTGGGAAAATGTGACAAATACCACCTCAGTAGGTGATCAAGTTCAATGTCAACAGTGACGGAACATATTGGTGGTGTGTATCCTTGTTAAGACCTCTTTGGTCTTCCTCCCTAGCACCTAGCACCTCAGTCTAATAGTAAGAAAACATCAGACAAATTCCAATAGAGGGACATCCCACAAAATACTTGACCAGTAGACTCCTCAAAATTGTCAAGGTCACCAAAAAGAAGAAAAGTCTGAGACATTATCATACCAAGAAGAGCCTGCTGCTGCTGCTGCTGCTAAGTCGCTTCAGTCGTGTCCGACTCTGTGCGACCCCATAGACGGCAGCCCACCAGGCCCCGCCATCCCTGGGATTCTCTAGGCAAGAACACTGGAGTGGGTTGCCATTTCCTCCTCCAATGCATGAAAGTGAAAAGTGAAAGTGAAGTCGCTCAGTCGTGTCCGACTCTTAGCGACCCCATGGACTGCAGCCTACCAGGCTCCTCCGTCCATGGGATTTTCCAGGCAAGAGCCTAAGGAGACACAAAACTAAATGTAATATGGTATCATGGATGGGATGCTGGAGCAGAAAAGTAAAAACTGAAGATTTTTAAATAAACCATAGTCTTTAGTTAATAATAATGTACTAAGTAAGGTTTATTAATGATAGCTAATATACCCTATTCATGTAAGATGTTAATAAGAGGGGAAACTGACTATGGGGTATATGGGAACTCTGAGCACTATAATCTCAATTTTCCTATAAATCTAAAATTGTTCTAAGAAATAAAATCACAAAAAATAAAACAAACAAAAAACCCAAAATGAAAATCAAAAACAAAAAACACTTTCCCGCTCCAGCTCAGGAGAAAAGATTCACAGGTCCCCATGAGCTGGAACTGTAAGCAGTACCAGCTATTGCTCACTCCCTCCCTCTCCTCCTCCCCCACCAATGCCCGGGGACTGAGGTGCCAGCCAGGCACCTCCAGCCCCATTCCGGGCTTTTCTATAGACTCAAAGTGAAAAATCAGGCAGTCTCTAAGATGACAGAAAGGGATGTTTCCCCCAAGACCACCTCCATCCAAAGCACAGACTAAACGGGGCCTTGGCAAGTCAGAGCTCATCCCTAAGAGTAAGTTCCCACCTAGCCTCAAGCCCTCTACCCCACATGGTCCGCTGCTCCCTAGTCCCCCAGTTCTCCCCCTTCCCCTTCCTGAGCCTTCACTCATGGAAGATGGGGGATAGTTCAACATGGAGAAAAGCAGTCCCCAGACCCAAATAAGCAATACAGCAGGTCTTCCACGGTCTGGGTTCCTCGGAACACCCTGGGATCAAGTAGGACACCCATGGTCAGAGGAGGCCAGCACACCACCCTAATTCTGTGGTTTAGTTGCTAAGTCGCGTCCAACTCTTGCAACCCCATGGACAGAGGAGCCTGGCAGGCTACAGTCCGTGGGATTCTCCAGGCAAGAATACTGGACTGGGTTGCCATTTCCTTCTCCAACCCTAATTCTGTCCCATAATTTTATTCTTCAACTTGTTGATATGGTATATCACATTGATTGATTTGTGGATGTTGAAAAATCCTTGCTTCCCTGGGATGAATCCCACTTGGTCACAGTGTATGACCTTTTAAATGTATTGTTGGATATGAATTGCTAGTATTTTGAAGATTTTTGCATCTATGTTTATCAGTTGATATTGTATTTTTCTTTTTTTGTGCTATCTTTGTCTGGTTTGGTTATCAGGGTGATGGTTGCCTCATAAAGTGCAGTTGGAAGTTTTCCTTCCTCTGCAATGTTTTGGAACAGTTTCAGGATAGGTGTTAACTTCTCTAAATATTTGATAAAATTAGCCTGTGAAGCCATCGGGTCCTGAACTTTTATTTGTTTGCCACCCCATGGACTGTAGCCTGCCAGGTTCCTCTATCCATGGAATTTTTTAGACAAGAATACTGGAGTGGGTTGCCATTCCCTTCTCTAGAGTATCTTTCCAACCCAGGAGTCAAACCTGGGGCCTCTCACATTGCAGGCAGATTCTTTACTGTCCGAGCCACCAGGGAAGCCCCATAAAATGTTTGGAAATGTTCTTTCCTCTGCAAATTTTTGGGAACAGTTTCAGGACAGGTGTTAACTCTTCTCTAAATGTTTGATAAAATTCGCCTGTGAAGCTGTCAGATCTGAACTTTTGCTTGTTGGGAGGTTTTTAACCATGGTTTCAATTTCAGAGTTTGGGACTGGTCTGTCCTGTCCCATTGTTTTAGAGGAGATCTGTCCTTCCCATCTCCACCCACAGAGTTTAGAACCACTTGTAGGAAAAACAGAAATGATGCATTACAATGTGTAGAAGGTACACAAATCAAGAAGGCCTGTACTGGAAATGTTCAGTGCAGGGTTTTTACGTGCCTGCATCTATGTAAAAATACAGTGTGTCTGAATGACAAGGGTGAAAAGGACCATATCCTTATAGATGACCTTTCCAAACCCTGCTTGGACTTCTTCGTCTCCTGTGGCCATCACCTCCTTGCCACTCCTACAGTACCACAGACTCCACCATAAGCCAGAAATGCTCTACGGGTCTCCCCACCATCAGAGTGTTCCCATGAAACCTTTAAGCTGAGATGGCATAAAGCAAAGAAGCAATTACCTTAGGACACATCTCATTAACTAACGGTTGCACAAAATAAATCAAGATTAAGCACAGATGCTCACAGACACAGATCAAAGCTTTGGGGGCTTGATGCTGAGATGTTGAGTATAGTTTCTGGGAAGGAGCTTGGCGGTCTACCTCTCTAGCAGCTCAGGGTATAAGCTGCCTCTGTAACAACTCCCTGCAAAACAAACGATGAATGCTATTTTCACTTTTCACCTTTTTTCATAAAACTGAAAATGCTCCTCGGATCTCTTTTGGTCAGCAAAAACAGGTACTAAGGCAGGTATCTCATTAAAGAGAAAAAGTGGGGGATCCCTGTAACTCTCAAATTCAGACATTTATGACTTGAGCCATCTATCCCTCGACCCTCTTTGTCTGTTACCCATTAGACTAATGCTACTCAAATGTGGCCAGTGGCCCAGAAGTCTGCCAACTGTTACAGAGACAAGGGCTAGAACCTTAGTCTCATTAATCTGCTCCTAGGCAAAGTAGGACAGTATGGTCTGAATGTTTGTCTCCCTCCAAAATCCATACATTTAAATCTTAATGCCCAATGTGATGGTCTTAGGAGGTGGAGGCCTTTGGGTGATTAGATCATGAAGGTGAAATTATGGGCATACTTCATCTTATGGTGGTTTGCGTTATGCTTTGCAGACAATGCTTTTTTTCACAGATTGAAGGTCTGTGGCAATTCTGCATCGAGCAAAGCTATCAGTGCCATTTCTCCAACAGCATTTTCTCACTTCCTGCCTCTGTGTTGCATTTAGGTAATTCTCATATTTCAAACTTCTTTATTCTTATTACATTTGTTATGATGGTCTGTGATCAGTGATCTTTGATGTTATTGTAATTGTTTGGGGGCAGGTGTCCATCTAAGATAGCGAAATTAAATGATAAATGTGTGTTCTGACTGCTCCACCCATTGGTCAGTCCCCGTCACTCCCCATCTCCTTGGGTTTCTCTGAGACACAATAATATTGAAATTAGGTCAGTTAATAACCCTACAATGGCCTCTAAGTGTTCAAAGGAAAGAAAGAGTTAACTGATATGGACTTAACTGTTGTCTTACTTTAAGAAACGGCCACAGCCACCCCTTCCTGTAGCAACCATCAACATCAAGGCAAGACCCTCCACCAGCAAAAAATTACAACTTGCCGAAGGTTCAGATAATGGTTAGCACTTTTTAGCAATAAAATATTTGTAATATTTATATTTATTTACTTGGCTGCATCCGGTCTTAGTTGATGTGGGGTCTAGTTCCCTGACCAGGGATTGAACCTGGGCCCCCTGCCCTGGGAGCGAAGAATCTTAGTCACTGGACCACCAGGGAAGTCCCATGTATTTTTTAACTAAAGTACATATATTTTTTAGACATGATGGTATTGCACACTTAATGGATATAGTACAGTAAGCCTAACTTTTATATACACTGGGAAACCCAAAAATATGTGACTTGCTTTATTATATTATTCGCTTTATTGGAGACGTTAGAATAGAGCTCACACTATCTCTTAGGGATGCCTGTAATACATTTATAAAAGAGAACTGAGAGAGCTCCTTTGCCTTTTCACCCTGTGAGGACCTGTGACCTGAAAGGACCGGACCATGCTGGCATCCTGATCTTGGACTTCTAGCCTCTGGAACTGTGAGAAATAAATGTTTACTGTTTAGTAGCTAGCCAGTCTATGGTATTTTGTTATGGCATCCCAAAGGGACCACAACAGACTACTTCTCCAAAAGTAGCAGCCCCAAAGCTCAGATTAGCTATGAAAAAATACACGACCATTTTCAGTAGCACTCAGTTGATACCAACAGTTGACACAATCATGCAAACGCAGAACTCTAGCTCCACAGCCCCACAGTGGAACATGAGGCTGCCCCCATGGGCCTTGGACAGTTCCACAGTTTCACGTCTATTTCAGTTCTTATGGGCAAAGGATAATTACTTTCATTACCTTTTCAGGTCCAACTGCAGGCTTCTTACTAGCAACATTCTAACTGAAGGTAAGTAAAATCTGGCATTGGGAAAGTAAATTGGCATGGATTGTTTGCTAAAAATCTCTGCTTCAGAGTTCCACAGGAGGCCTGGTTGCCCTTAACACCTGGTGACCTGGCAAAACCCCTATATGTGACCATGTGACAAGAGCTGACATTCCCACTATTTGCAGGAAGGTGGCTTTTGTAGCAGTGAATCAGCCTTGTGTGGAGTTGGTCATGCTGCTATTCTTGCTTTTTTAAAAAATAAGTTATCTTTAGCTCTATTACTATCAGCTTTGTTCTGGATTGGAAGGTTGACCTCACAATGTGTAGAACTGCATATCTGCATTAACATTATTCTTGGTCTGTAACTTTTCAGTGACTTTCCAGTGACTGAGACTTTAAGGCATGCATTATGGTTTAAGTATTCCTATTGCAAGAGCAGATGTACACACAACCCACTCAAAATTTGTTGGTGCACAGATAGTTCATTAGTGACACTCTGTTTGTAAACAGATGGTATTTAAGTTGCTTGCAACGTAATCTCAACACATGTAAAAATACACTTTACACTTATAGGACATTGTTTTATAATACAAATTCCTGTATACAAACTCTGCAAGATGTGCATTGTGTTCATCTACAGATCATTACTACTGAGTTCTGTTTCTCATTTGAAAGTGGGGCGGCCAGATGGACCTGTAGTCTTTGCCATGTTATAGAGTCACAGAGCCTTAAACCTCATTCAGAGCAAACACCTGTGCCAGTAGCTGTCATTTTCCACAACAGATGCTGCCCAAGTGCTCTCTGTATACATACAAAACGATATTAGGCCTTCCCAGAAACAAGGGAAAAGTTCTGCCTACAACCCTGCCAGACAAACTGCCCCAGCATTTCCCATCTCCTTTCTTATGCCAGAGTCAAAGGTCTTGGCACCAAGATAAGCTGAAGACTAAAGCATCAACCACCCCCATTCCCACTAGCGTCTTATCCACAAAAAGCTCTTCCCAGCCTCATATCTAGGAATGAGGAATCTGGGGGCCAACATGGTTGGGGTGGGGTGGGGGGTCTTCCCTGATCCATTTTTCACACTACACCAGGAGTCAACGTCTCTCCTGGAAGTTTTCAGGGATTTTCAGAAGAGTCCCATGCCTAAACCAGCTCAGCTAGACTGCAGAGGCCCAGCTTCCCCCAGACAGTGAATTAGAGCCTGATGAGTACAAAAGAGAGTCCAGCTTTCACCTGGCAACAGATTCTGGAAGATGTCCCAGCCCCAAAGGGAAGGTTGATGTCCCAGCCCCAGAGGGAGGGTATGGACTTCCAAATCAGTCCCCTAACCTAGCACCAGGTCTCATCCCACCCCAACCACTCCATTCAAGGCCAGAGGAGTCAGATTTCACAAGCGTGCCCAGCCATCCAATGGCTCCAACACACTTCCCTCTGTTCCCTGCAAGGACAGACCCCACCCCCAGCCTGGCGGGCATTCTATGCCCGTGGATGATGTTCTGCTCTGGCAACTGCCAGTGGAGAGCTGGCACCAGGGCAGGAAGAGATGAGGGGCACAGCAGATCCATGGGACTTCAGAGCCTTTGTCAAGGGCTAGGACTGCCTCCAGGCTGCTGTCAGGCTACAGGCACTCTCTGGGCGGGGCTTCTGCTGCCCCAGTGTCCAAGGATAATGACATCAGTCAGACTGTGTGCTGAAGCCTCTGTTAGTGGCTTAAGCCAAGGATTGCAAATGCAGGATATTCACCCCCTGTGCACTCTGTGGGTTGGCTTAGCATGAGCCCTGAGGAATGGCTAAATCAGAAGCTCAGGTCCCAGCCTCACCCTAACCTCAGAGAGCCCTCAGGTCCTGCAAGCTCAGGCCTCAGTTTTGCTACATGTAAACTGAGAGAATAACACAAGATTGAATCAAAGGGCTTTTATCCTGAGGGTGTTGTTTTGTTCCTTTGTATACATTCCGGATCCTTGTGTTACATACATGAACTGCTCTCTAGGACACCCATGTAACTGTGTCCTGGGGTGCAAACATAAGGAATCGTGTGTTTGTGCTGGGGGAGGAGAGACCCCAGAACAATATCCTCCCCATCCCTTCTCAATAGGAGGAAGCCACTGACTTCCTCCCTTTCCTGTCTCCTGCCTCCTGCCTGCTGGCAGGACTGAGGACCACGGGGAGAGGAGGGGAAGGGAAACAGCCCAACAGTCCCCAGGTCTGTCCTTACCACAACCCTTCCCCCACCCTAAGTGACCCCACTCCAGGACCTTCCAGGCCACACCCATCGCCAGACTAGGGGGGCCTAGAGGCCCATAAGCAGGATAAGTCCTCCCCACCCCTCTCCCCTGCCACCCCTCCCACCCAAGCTAACTCATTTCCTCTTCCTCCCAAACACCAACACACTGACTGCACAGGCTGAGCAACCAACCCAGTGAGTGGCCCTGGGCCCCGCTTGTGCTGGCTGGCGCGGTCAGCCTCCGGAGTATGGTCTGGCTGGAGCCCCCTTTGCTACTCCCCATCTTCTTCCTGGCTTCTCATGTTGGTAAGTCTCCCCTGAACCTCCCTGCCCAGGGTCTTGACTACCCCTGCCCCCGAAAACCCTATCATCATTGCTATCTCTTTCCTCCACACCCTGATTCACTAGAAAGTGGGATCAGGGCCTGGAAAACCCAGGCAGAAGCTAGGGACTGGGGGAGGGAAGCAGCCACAGACTGTGTTGGATTTGAACATCAGTGGGGAGCAGCAGAGTCTCTGGGCCCCCTGAAGTTTTCAGGGGTGCTCATACAGTCAGTGTGTGGGACTCAATTCAGTTATTCATTCGACAAACATTTATCGAGTACCAACAATATTCCAAGAGCTATAAGAGGCAGAGAGCTTCTAGAGCTGTACAACAGATTGAATGATGCTGACCTCCTATGGCTGTAACTGGGTTTCAATGAGGTAATTTACAAAGAGGTCTTGCTAAGAGCTTCTGAATATGTGGTAGCCAATTCCTTCAGCGTGCTGCCCAAAGAGGATTAGAACACAAAGGCCACCTTGAGAGGCTTGCAGTCTAGTGGGAGACCCGGGACACTGAGTGAGCACGGAACAGACACAGAGGAGCACTGAAGAGTCAGCCTAATCTACTTCAGGGTAGGAGATGAAAAGGGATCAGGACAGACTTCACTCAGAGGAGTAGTCTTCATTCCAGGGCAATCAGAACAATAGACACAAGTCTCAGAGGCATGGAAGTACAGGGGAGTGAGGGATTCGGGAGGGAACGCACAGCAGGAGGGGCAATGGGAACAGCAAGGGAGCTCTACAGCAAGCTCTGCATCCTGAAGGGGCAATAGGGAGCCATGGAAGGTGGTAGGCCAGAGAGTCACAAGGACTTGGATGGGTCAGTTTGGAGGACAAGCTGAGGGAAGAGTGTGGCTATCAGGATGGTCCACAGAAGCAAGGATGAGGGTTAGCAAGGGCAGACTTGAGGGTGGGGATGAAGTCTATAGAGGTTCTGAGGAAACAGAATTATTTTGTGACTAATTGGGGCAGTCAGGATAGTGCTTCAAAGTGTGGACTTTAGAGTCAGACAACCAGGCTCTGCCAGTTACTAATTGTATGCCCTTGGGTAAGTTATTTCTCTGAGCCTTAATTTTCCAGCTATAAAACTGGGGTAATAATACCCACCTCCCAGGAGAGCTGGGATGATAAAACAAGAGAACGTAAGTAAAGGATGTGGCATATAACTGATCTCCGATAGACATTCATTATGATAGCAGCAGTATGAAATGTCTCGGAAGTTTGTATCTCAGGTGGGTTTTGCAGTCTGCTGAGGCAGGAAATCCAGAGAGGAGCAAGTCTGGGGAGAGCCAAGAGGCCTGCCCAGGGTTATTGACTCAGAAGTGATGGTGAAAGCCTGGAGAGGGGATGAGCTTGCTAGAGGAAGCCTGGAGAACAATTTTTATGACCCTCCTCTGGAAAGACACCAACTTCTGCAGAGTGTGAGGATCCAAAGGAAAACAGGTGCTCAGCACAGGACAGACAGTCAGCTCCGTTTACTTGTGGCAAGCTTTCAAAGAATATCCATTGACAAGCAAAGCAGCATCTAAACCAACTAACCACTTGGCAAGGACAGTGTTCTTGCTGGAGAATCTCCAAGGACAGAGGAGCCTGGCGGGCTACAGTCCATGGGGTCTCAAAGGAGTCGGACACGACTGAAGCAACAGCATGCACCAAGGCGTGTCCTCTGCCTAGAAGGTCCTTCCCACCAATGACCTCTCCCTGTCCTCATCCTCAATCCCCACCCTGTATCCTGCTCAGCTTTAAGACCCTCAAGCTGTATCTTCCAGGAGGCACCGCTCCAGCCCCTATCTACCCCCTGCTGGGTTAGCTGTCCCTTCTCTGTGCTCTCTACAGTTTCATGCATTTGATAGGTATGTCCAGAGGAAACTCTGTAAAAGGCAAAGGTCAAGGCCCACCTGGTGTCCGTGCATGTTTCAGCCCCAAGTGGGCCCTAGGGCCTGCCCTCCCTGCTTCTGGCCTTTTGCTGGGACCAGAGCTCTCTTCCCTTCTGCCCCATAACCACCTGGCTGCAGAATGCAGCCTCTCCCGCCTTCAATCCCAGCACAGCAAACCGGTCCAGATTCCGGAGCGACCTGGGGACCAGAGAAACCGGAGGGGTCCCTCCAAGACACTTCTGATCTTTAGCGCTCTTCTAGCCGGCAATCTGGTGTTGCGGGGGACAGAGTGGAGGGGGGCAGGGAGAGCGGCTCCCCTTTGCGGAGCAGCTGTAGAGACAGGTCAGGAAAGGGCACTGCCAGGAATAGAGTGAGGAAACGGTGATGGGGCGCATAGATCATTCTTTCTTTCCGAAGGCTGGGCTGTAAAGGGAAGCCATCTGGCTGGAGAAAGGAGGGGATGGGGAAGCTAGGGAAGGGGCTTTGTTTTTGTTTTTGTTCTGTTAGGATGAAGAGACTCGAGGGAAAGGGGCCGGTGCACCGGGAAGGGGATAGAGACAGGAAGGGAGGCGGATGGACGTGCCTGATGAACTGCAGTGCCTGCGGGGGAGGGGAGGAGAGGGGAGAGGCTGCGAGGAGAGGGGCGAGAGGTGGAGGGCGGGGCAGGGGGAGGGCCGGGACCCTGCCAGATCGGAGCCCGGTGTCCCGGCCCAGGGGCGGCGGTGGACCTGACGCTGCTGGCCGACCTGCGTCTGACCGAGCCCCAGCGCTTCTTCCTGACCTGCGTGTCCGGGGAGGCGGGGGCGGGCAGGGGCTCGGACGCCTGGGGCCCCCCACTGCTGCTGGAGAAGGACGACCGCATCGTGCGCACGCCGCGGCCCTGGCAGCCCCCGCACATCGCCCGCAACGGCTCGAGCAGAGTGACGGTGCGCGGCTTCTCGCAGCCCTCCGACCTGGTGGGCGTCTTCTCCTGCGTGGGCGGCGCGGGGACGCGGCGCACGCGCGTCCTCTACGTGCACAACAGCCCCGGGGGTGAGTCCGGCCGCCGGTGAGGGTGGGGGTGGGGGAGGGGAGGAGGGGCTGCCCTTGACCCCTGACCCCGCCCTCCATTCGCCTCGCAGCCCACCTGCTCCCGGACAAGGTCACACACACAGTGAACAAGGGCGACACGGCTGTACTTTCCGCGCGAGTGCGCAAGGAGAAACAGACAGATGTGATCTGGAAGAGCAACGGTAAGGGGGGAGGCGTCTGAACTGGGTGGGCAGGTAAACCCTTAGTTCTGACACCCCGGCACTTCCATGGCCCTCGAAGCTCCTAGTGCTGGCCCCTGACACAGCCGTGACTCCATACACCTGTTGCCCGCTCTGGCCAGCCTCCCCGGGCGCATCCTTTCTCCTGCACCAGATCCATGGGACGCACCTGCATCCAACTCATCTCTGGCTGTGAGATGTCCTCCTACTGTGCCTGGAGCACCAGCGGCCTCATGGGCAGCTGCCTCCTTCCCTGTCACCCCCCAGTTAGCTGTGTTAACCCCTCCCAGTTGGGCTCCCAGAAGTTAGCAAGTACTGTCATAGCAGGTCTGGCAGGGAGCAGAAACCCCCCTGCTGAAAAGAAGGGGTAACAAAGCCCCAGCACAGGCAAGGGACATTTGGCCTCTTCCAGAGATCTGTCCAGACGGGAGCAGGGGCCAGGGCAGGCCTGGGGATCTCAGTCCGGGCCTGCCCCCACCTGGCCCTGTCAGCTCCTCTGGCCACTGCAGAGGAGGAAGCCAGTTTTCTGTATGGCCCCAAAGATTCCTGCCTCAGCTCTCACACCCGCAGCCCTTTGGCTGCCTCTTGTGTCCCTGGACTCTTGAGCCAAAGGTTTTGCCTCCTGAGCTCCAGGGTCCCTGAACTAATAAGAGACGTGGAGTCAGGTAGACCTGTGTTCTCTAGAATCTCTCTTCCATCCTGAGCAAAGAGGAAGTGGAGAGGGGTGCAGGGACGAGAACCCTAATATTAGGGTTCACAGATCCTGGAGGGAGAGGCTCCTGGGTATTAACTGCACAAAGAAGAAGGGAGAAGCATTCCAGGAGGATTGATAAGAGCAAAGGCAGAAAGCTGTGAGATACCACATTGTTTCTGGAAGAGATAGAGCAGTTCAGGAATGCTAGAAGTCAAGATGTGGAGAGGTGTGGGGCTAAAGGGCTGCACTGTAGCCAAACTGGTGAAACTGATGTGTTGAGGAGTCCGATACTGTCCCTGGGGCAGTAAAGAACTATTAAAGAGCTTAAGCAGGGGAGCTACGGTGGGGTCTATTTGAGGAAAATTTCACTGATCACCCTGAGTGGAGGACAGACAGGAAGCAGGGGGACTGGAGGCAGAGAGACAGCTTGGGAGGCTGTGGGAGGCTGGGAGCAGGGTAGTGGCAGTGAGCGTGGAGAGAAGCCGGCAGCTTTAGGAGACAAGGAGGACGTGGACTGAACAGGGCTTGGTGATTTACTGAGTGGTTGGTGGAGCATGGAAAAGACGCTGCCTCCCACATTCCTGGTTCAGGTCCAGACACTCGCTGGTGCCTTCCCCTGGTCTGTTCACTCTGCCTGACCCACACTAATGTGACTCGGGATAAGGTGGGCAGAGGGAGGGGACCCCAGCTCTTGTGTGATGCTGAGGCCCCTATCCCGTGTATGCCCCCAGGATCCTATTTCTACACCCTGGACCGGCACGAGGCCCAGGACGGGCAGTTCTTGCTGCAGCTCCCAAACGTACAGCCATCGTCGAGCGGCATCTACAGTGCCACATATCTGGAAGCCAGCCCACTGGGCAGTGCCTTCTTTCGACTCATCGTGCGGGGTCAGGAGCAGAGGGCAGAGGTGGTGGGTGATATGGGAGGTTGGGACCCCTGTGCATACTTCCTGTGGATCCCCCTGAGCCCCCAGGGGCGCCCCAGTCCTCAGAGGCAGTGGTCCAGTGGGTGAGGGTCAGCTGCTGAGAGTACATTCCTGCAGGCTGTGAGGCGGGGCGCTGGGGACAAGACTGTACCAAGGAATGCCCAGGCTGCCTGCATGGAGGTGTCTGCCATGACCAGGACGGCGAGTGTGTGTGCCCCCCTGGATTCACTGGGACCCGCTGTGAGCAGGGTAAGGAGGAGGGGGCACCAGGACCTGGGCAGGAGAAGGATGCCTGGCTGGGAGAAGACTCGCAAACCACGAGTATGGACTTGGAGGGTGAGGACGTTCCAGTAGGTCTTGAATGCTGAGACCCAACAGAGGCTTCTATACCCATATGCCCTCTTTCTAGCCTGCAGAGAAGGCCGTTTTGGGCAAAGCTGCCAGGAGCAGTGCCCAGGCACATCAGGCTGCCGGGGCCTCACCTTCTGCCTCCCAGACCCCTATGGCTGTTCTTGTGGATCTGGATGGAGAGGAAGCCAGTGCCAGGAAGGTACGGACTAACCCACCCTCTGTAGTCTCTGACCAGACAGCCGGCTGCAAGCCTGGCCCCAACTCTTCCTTCTGGCCCTGCTTCACACACCGAGCCCTCCACCGTCCCCTGCTCACTTGACCAGCGCCCTCTCCACCAAGCCTGGCATTCCCCAGGCCCCAGCTGCGCCCTTGTTGCCCCCCGACCTGTGCCCCTCTAACTATACCCCCTCTGTGCCCAGCCTGCGCCCCAGGTCGTTTTGGAGCTGACTGCCACCTCCAGTGCCAGTGTCAGAATGGTGGTACTTGTGACCGCTTCAGCGGCTGTGTCTGCCCCTCCGGGTGGCATGGGATGCACTGTGAGAAGTCAGGTATGAGCACGGGGGGTGGCTCTGAGGAACAGGTCAGCTTCACCAGATGCATCCCCCTGGCTCAAAGCCCCTCCTCCCCCTGGGGACGGGCAGCAGCCCATGGTGGGTGGGAGCCCCAAGGGGACCCTGACAAAGCCAAGAGAGTCAGGAAGGGCTTCTGGAAAGAGGTGTGATCTCAGATGGGGTATGAAGGATGGGAGAAAGATGGCTAGGGAGAGAGCAGGGCAAAGGCCGGGGAATTGAGGACTCAAGCTTTAATACCAGGACAGTGGCATGAGGAGAGGCTCTGGAAGTGTTCAGAAGAGGTCAGCTCTCGGGGCGTTTGAATGACAGGCTGTAGGGTTTGCGCTGAATATGATAGTCCCGCAGGGAAGGGTTGAAGAGGTCCATCAGAACTGCTCTCAGGTGTGGGTTTGAGAGAGGACCCCAGCTGCTGGGGAGGGAGCGGGAGCAGGAGAGCCCAGAGGATCTGTCACGGGGCCCAGAAATGATAGAGGACTGAACCAGGTTTCTGGCAGTGAGGCCGGCGAGGGGTCTGGTCTTGGTGTGGGAGGGTCTGAGGAGGCGGGGGGCACAAGAGGCAGATTCGGGGGCCTGTAGAGGTGGGCATGAGGGCCTGGAGGTGTTGCCCGGACTTTGCTGGCTTGCAGGCCTGCGTGACTGGGATGCTGGTGGTGCCTCCTCTAAGATGAAAGATTCGGGGGGCAGGGGGGTGGAGGGAGGGGGCCCTGTGGCAGTCGTGTGTCTGCCCTTACAGGGCCTCCAGGATGAGTGTCCCCTCTCTCCCCAGACCGGATCCCCCAGATCTTGGACATGGTCTCAGAACTGGAGTTCAACTTAGACACAATGCCCCGGATCAACTGTGCCGCAGCAGGGAACCCCTTCCCAGTCCGGGGCAGCATGGAGCTCCGCAAGCCGGATGGCACGGTGCTCCTGGTGAGCCCCATGACCCCAGGGCCTCTGGCAGTCCAGGGCCTCTGCCCACCCTCAGGCTCCTCCACCCCTCGGGGCTTTCTGCAGGCTCTGCCCACTGGCCTGATCACAGCTCAAATTGGGTCAGGCTGATTGTTGAGGGACCACTTCCCAGTCTCTGTCCCCTCGTCAACCTGGACAAACACACAAACCTCTGCTGCATGGTACACTTTCTCTGAGGCCTGTCCCTCTCCCCTGCCTCTCTCAGTCCACCAAGGCCATTGTGGAGCCAGATAGAACCACAGCCGAATTTGAGGTGCCCCGCTTGGCTCTTGGGGACAGTGGACTCTGGGAATGCCGCGTGTCCACGTCTGGTGGCCAGGATAGTCGACGCTTCAGGATCAATGTCAAAGGTCAGTGATGTCCCAGGTCCATGGAGGATAGATGGCAGACAGAGTGGGCGCTAGCCAAGGCTGCTCAGATAGGAGCAGGAAGGGCAAGAGCATGTAAGGTCACAGCCCAGCACCAGGCAGAGAAGAGGGCTTGTGGTCAGCCTGAGGCCTGGACTGGGCACTCTCCAGGCTGGAGCGTAGCTCAGTCCCCCCTGGAAAGGGAACCCATGTCCCAGAAATGGGGCACTCTCCAGCCTTGCCCCGGGCAATGCTTCCTTTCTATCTCCCCTGCCCCGCAGATACACGGTGCCTTTCTCTCCACTTCTGCGATGCTGTCTTCCCTCCAGCCCCAAGTCACACCACCAGGCACCCAGTGCTACAACAGGGGAGTGCCTGGGGCTGTGGACCTGTTTCATTTCCCAGAAGTGCTTCCTGGTGAATAAGGAGGCAGCTGCCAGTGCCCAGGACTGCTGAGAGCTGAGCACCCCCACCCCCGTCTAGGTGTCCCCCACCTTCTGCAGCACCATAAGCATCAGACGTTCACACCCCCTCCCGCCCCCTGGTCCTCTTTCCCTGTGCTCCTGACCCTGCCACCACCTCCCCTGACATGAGCCCAGACCTCTTGTCCCTCTCCCTCTTTCTCACTGTCGGACTCTGCTTCCCATTCTCTCTCTACTTCTCTGTCGCCCCCTCTACCACCCCAGGGTCCCACCTCCAGCCTTCCTCTTCTCACTCTTCACTTGGCTTTGAATCTTCACTACAAATTCTAGCTCCATCGTCTAAGCGAGTTACCTTGCCCCTCATAGCTTGTTTCTCTCTCTGTAAAATGAGGATTTCAGCACTCCCTTGATAGGATTGCTGTGAAGATTAAATTAGATGATGCGTTTAAGCATTTGGCACAGTGCCTGACGCAGGGTATGTGGTCAATGTATGTTGACATTTATTGCTATTAGTAGTTATAATGTCACCTATTCCTAAGATTTCAACCGTTCCCTGGCAACTCCCAGATAACCATCTGCAGCCTGGACCCCTCTCCTGGGTTCCAGACCTCTGTGTAATGGGGGTCTGGTTCTGAAGTCAGTGGGGAAGTCACCTGGTGCACGACTCAGGGGCCCTAGTCCAGGTCACCTAATCCTCTGCGTGAGCCGCAGGCCCAGGGGCTCCATAGGATCCAAACTGGACCTTCCTCTCCCTCCAGGCCAGCACTTCTTCCATACATATGTGTTCCTGCCTGACAACATTGTTCTTTCCCACCCCTTCTACCATACCCCTGAATCCTCCTTGACCCTCCTCCCTTCCCCCATCCCTCCATTTATCCGTGCATGCAGTCATCTATACATATATCCATTTTCCTTAGAAAATGCATCTGGGAAATGTTTGGACGAGGCCAGGGAACCAGTTGAGACATTAATGCAATAATCTGGACAGAAGAGCTAAGGCAGGAAAGACAGTGACCATGGGGTGAGGAAGCTAAGCAGGAGCACAAAAGCTGTTTGGGATAAGATGGGCTGATTTTAGATGGCCTGGTCAGACAGACTTTGTTTAAACCCTGGCTGCATGTCCTTAAGCAGGTCGTTCCATGTCTCTGAGCCTCAGTTTCTTCATTCTTAAGATAGGGATGATGAGCCCTGCCTGAAGGTAGTTGTCAGAATTAGAGGCCATGAACATGAAGTATCTGGGTCGAGCAGGTGCTTCATCACCTGCTACTTTTTTTTAATTAAGAGAGTGATGAATGATGGGGGAGGGGCAGAGAGCGGGGTGACACTGCCTTGGGCTTTAGCCTTCTTTGCCCTCCCCCACATTGTATGGCGGAGTGCCCTCCCCCAAACCCCTGTCTGGCCATGTCACTTCCTCACTTAACATCTGCTGGGACACCCTCATCTCCTTGTTTCCGAGTCCCTATGCCCCGAGTTGTCCTCCCTAGGCCCTGACCACTTTGATCATCTGTTGCACCTGGTCTCCCCCCAGCCCAGGGGGGTCCCCAGGTCCAACCTGAGACCCAGAGTTTTCTTTAATGCCCAGAGCGCAGAGTCTGCCTCTGTGTCCGAGGGCTGGGTGGGCCGTGTGGGCCACGCTTACCCTGAGTCTCCTGGCAGTGCCGCCAGTGCCCCTGACCGCCCCGAGGCTTCTGGCCAAGCAGAGCCGCCAGCTTGTGGTCTCCCCGCTGGTCTCCTTCTCTGGGGACGGACCCATCGCCTCCGTTCGCCTGCACTACAGGCCCCAGGACAGCACCATGGCCTGGTCTACCATCGTGGGTGAGGGGGCAAGAGCTAGGGGCAGGATGGGGTGCCAGACAATGAGGGGGTCGGAGGGATGGAAGGGAGTGGGGAGTGTGCGGAGAAGAGAGGGGTTGAGGGAGAGCGGAGGCTTTTGGACGGAGTTGGGACTGAATGCTGTGTGCTGTGCACCCTGCCCCCAGTGGACCCCAGTGAGAACGTGACGTTAATGAACCTGAGGCCAAAGACGGGATACAGTGTCCGTGTGCAGCTGAGCCGGCCAGGGGAAGGGGGGGAGGGGGCCTGGGGGCCTCCCACCCTCATGACCACAGACTGTCCTGGTGAGAGGCCCAGAGTCACCCCTTTCTGTTCCCCAGGGGTCACTGTCCCGTGCACTCCGGGGTTGTCTCAGCTTGTCGGCCCCGGGGGTCCCTGCCTTTGCCACTGGAGGTTGTCCCTGGGGGTTCACCATCCCGTCCGGTCCCCAGGACCTACCAGACAGTTCTGACCTCTACCTCTGGCCCCAGAGCCCTTGTTGAAGCCGTGGCTGGAGGGCTGGCATGTGGAGGGCCCCGACCGGTTGCGAGTGAGCTGGTCCTTACCCCCCGTGCCGGGGCCGCTGGTGGGCGACGGCTTCCTGCTGCGCCTGTGGGACGGGGCCCGGGGACAGGAGCGGCGGGAGAACGTCTCGTCCCCCCAGGCCCGCACCGCCCTCCTGACGGGACTCACGCCTGGCACCTACTACCAGCTGGACGTGCGGCTCTACCACTGCACCCTCCTGGGCCCGGCCTCACCTGCAGCGCGTGTGCTTCTGCCCCCCAGTGGTACGCTCCGGAGGGGGTGGTGGGCTCGTGACGAGGGAGGGCAGAGCATGCAGGGAACACACGGGGCCCAAAAGGACATGGGAGGTTACAGGAGCCTGGATGGACAGGCAGAGACCACAGGACATGGAAATGGGCGCAGGGACGATCTGGATGTCAGGTAGACAGGAGTGCAGGGAGGACAGGACACGGGAGGATCCAGGATGCCAGGAGGATGTGGGCCTCCAGGAGTGACTAGGACAGAGGAGAGCCCAGGGAGGTCACGGGAGGGGGTGGGGCGTGAGGAGGACATAGGGCCTGGGGGACATGGGGACACTCCGAGGAAGACTTGGGTTGTCAGGGGAAGCAGAAGCTTGTTGGTGAAGGAGGCCACAGTGAGAGGAATATACAGCCCAGGAAGAAACAGAAGTCGGCAGCGGATCTCCCACTTTGGGGTCGGTAGAGCTGGGGACACAGCTAGAGCAGATCTGTCTGACCCCACGGTCACACAGCCTGGTCCCATCTGAGCCCCACCTTCCCACCCCAATCTCCCCAGGGCCCCCAGCCCCCCGACACCTCCATGCTCAGGCCCTTTCAGACTCTGAGATCCAGCTGATGTGGCAGAGCCCCGAGGCTCCAGCCGGGCCTATATCCAAGTACATCGTGGAGGTGCAGGTGGCAGGGGGCTCCGGAGACCCGCTGTGGATGGACGTGGACAAGCCTGAGGAGACGAGCACCATCGTCCGTGGCCTTAACGCCAGCACGCGCTACCTCTTCCGCGTGCGGGCCAGTGTCCAGGGCCCTGGTGACTGGAGCAACGTGGTAGAACAGTCCACCTTGGGCAACGGTGAGATGAGGGGCTGCCCGGGCGGTGGGGTTGGTCTCAGGTGCTCTCCCTGGCACGTGATACTCTGCCTTGGATCCAGGGCCTCCTAGGCCCCTCCCAGCAAGTGATATGACACCTGGCAGTGAGGGCCCTGACCCTTCCCTTCTTTCATTTTTTCTTTGATGTGGCTCTTCTTCTTTCTTTTTTTTTTAATTAATTTGTTTAATTTTGGCTGCACTGGGTCGTCTTTGCTGTGTTCAGGCTTCCTCTAGTTGTGGTGAGGGGGATGACTCTAGTTGCCGTGCTCAGGCTTCTTACTGCCGTGGCTTCTCTCTTGTTGCGGAGCACAGGCTTTAGTAGTTGTGGTTCGAGGGCTCTGATGTGCAGGCTCAGTAGTTGTAGCACACAGGCTTAGTTGCCCCGAGGTATGTGGAATCTTCCAGAATCAGGGATCGAAGCCCTGTCTCCTGCATTGGCAGGCGGATTCTTAACCACTGGATCACCAGGGGAGTCCGACCCTTCCCTTCTTATGACCCATTGTCCGAGTGCTGGGAAACTCATGACATTCCAGCAACCTGCTGGTCCTAGGCCTGACATCCCCGCTCCCTCCCTGGTCCTGGGATCTCTGACCTCCACCTCTGTGTGACCCCGTGGTGGCCTCCAGGTTCCCTGACCTAGGCATCTCTGTGATCTGCCCCTCTTCTGGTGTCCAGGGCTGCAGATTGAGGGCCCAGTCCAAGAGATCCATGCAGCTGAAGAGGGCCTGGATCAACAGCTGGTCCTGGCTGTGGTGGGCTCTGTGTCTGCCACCTGCCTCACCATCCTGGCTGCCCTCCTCACCTTGGCGTGCATCCGCAAAAGCTGCCTGCATCGCAGACGCACCTTCACCTACCAGTCAGGATCGGTCAGTCACCTGTACCCGACGCCAGGCACATGTGTGCAGACCCTGCGTATATATGTGTCCCTGTATACACACAAGTATTTGTTCACTGTGAGTGTGTATGTGTGCATGCATGGATGTTTAGGTGTAAGACTATACTCAACAGCATACAAGGGTACAATCTGTAATTTTATCCATTTCTACAGAATTGAACTCAGCTCATGAGCCCAGGTATATTAGTGATGAAATATTTAGTATTCCCAGTTCAGAATCATTCAGTTATGTCCATATTGAACCAGGGTCAATTCGGGGTTCTCCCCCTTCCCATGAGGGGTGATGGATGCTTGGGAAGCCTGATGAGAACATGGAGAATGCCTGGGCTCCACGAGGACCTCTCTCTGGCCAGGCCCTCCTGCACGCATCTGTGGCTCGTGTCCTCAGCCCTTCTGTGACCTCCTTTGGGCCAGAAGGGCATTTGCACTTTGAGTTCCTCATCCCAATCTCCATCTTTGCAAATCCCAGGGCCTCCTTGGACTTAAGAACTCCAAGGGCCTTCCCTGACCCTGCAGAGGGCAGCATATTCTTCAGCCCTCAGACCCATTGCTGTAGCTCCTCCTCCAACTGTTTGTACTGCTCTCGAGTTGAGCCGAGCTTGCAGCCTCACCTGTCACTCCTTGCGAGAAGCACAGGCCTCCCTACTCTTCTTGTCTTCCCTGTAAACCTGAGCACCAGGCCCCCTCTGAGGGGGTAAGGACTGGGGGAGGGTGCTAACTCCCCTTCAGGGACCCCCGCATCACCCCATCTTGTCACCCTCCTCCACCTCTCTCTCCTCTGGAATCTTCCCCACCATTGTCACTTATGAGCCGAACTCTGCCCTGGTCCTCCGTGCCTGGACTCGGTATTTACAAAGAAGTTTTGGCATTTCAAAAAAAACCCTCTTCTCTCTCAAGGGCTGATCCTTGTGATAGAAAGCCTAGTGTCCAAGGCTGTTGTCTCTACCATGCCTCTAAAATACTCCCTTCAGAGATTCAATCGGCTTCTTTGTTCCAGGCTGCGTTGGCCTCCCTCTGAGGTCAGTGTGTGCAAAATGCAGCCTGGCTGTGGTGGGGGAGGGTCAGGGGTATGCATGTGAAGGGAAGGAGCAGGAAAGTAGCCTTAAATGGATGTAGCATCCTAACATATATCAAGACATTCCCTTGCCCCAGGCGCCTATGTGCGGGTATCTGTGTGCATGAACGCGTGTGCTGGGCGTGCGTGTGCCCATCTGTGAATGCCCCCGTCTGCATGCACCTGTATCCCTGACATATGTGTCCCTCCGCTTGTTCTCCTGTACGAGCACATGTCCACATGTACCTCTCATGGATGCCCTGCCTAGTGGCCTCCACTAGAACACGCATGTGTGCGTGCAGGTGTGCACTTTCAGTTGTCTATGTTTCATGTGAATCCGTGTGACCTGTGTCCTCAGACCTCTCCCACCAAGCTGGGCTGCAGCTCATATAGGGACCCACACCCCAACAGGTCTATCTTAACCATTCTTTGTATTCTCATATTGGTGGTGCCCATGGTCCCGCTCAGCTATTTCCTTTCTCTGCTCTCAGCCCTGCCCAGGTGGCCCAGGTCCTACTTGGCTAGGGCAAATGGATGGTCTTCTCTGTTATGTTCTTTCTGTCTTCAGGTCCCGGGTGGTTTGAGAGCTATGGGAGCTGCCAAGTGGGTGGACCGGGGTCATCTCTGCTTCTCTGCTATGGAGAAGAAAACCACTCCACTGGCTGCCCGCTGCTCTAGGCTCAGCATGGAGTGGGTACTCACTAAACATACCCCGATCCACTGCCCAAGGCCAGAATCCACTCCAGAACCTCCCTGGTGACAGCACAGCCTGGTTGGGGGATTGGAAGAATAAGGGGACGCTCGTTGCTCCCATCACAGCTCACTCCAGTGCCTCTTGGTTTTAGGGTTAGGAGTATCAACCTTCCGTTGCCTCATGCCATGGCTCCCAGCAATTTTACCTACTCCTTGTTCCTTCAGAGCCCACACACTAGATCTCCAGCCTGCAGTCTCTGCATTTCTCTCTGGACACCGGTCTACCCACTGGCCCTCCTGTGGCTCCATCTCATATGATTCTGTCTCAGTATGTGTCCTTTGTCCATGCCTGGCTGGCCACCAGGGTGCCCTCTGTCTGGGTCTCTGTTTGTTTGTCTGATCACTGTTTTGTCTGCCTGTCCCTGTCTCTTGTGTGGACTGTCTGCCTACTTGTCCCATCCTGTGAAGGGCGAGGAGACCATCCTGCAGTTCAGCTCAGGCACCTTGACACTGACCCGGCGGCCAAAACCTCAGCCCGAGCCCCTAAATTACCCAGTGCTGGAGTGGGAGGACATCACCTTTGAGGATCTCATTGGAGAGGGTAACTTTGGCCAGGTCATCCGGGCCATGATCAAGAAGGATGGACTCAAGATGAACGCCGCCATCAAGATGCTGAAAGGTCCGCTGAGAGCAACCCCTGCCCCAGCCCTGACCCTCTCCTTTCTTCCTCAACCCTAGGCCCCACCTAGCTTCCACCAGCAACTGACCCCAGCCCTCAACAGCCCACACCCTTTCTCCAGGATTATTTCCGGCAAAAGTGATATTGGATTCTTTACACAGAGTACGCCTCTGAAAATGACCATCGTGACTTTGCGGGAGAATTGGAAGTTCTGTGCAAATTGGGGCATCATCCGAACATCATCAACCTCTTGGGGGCCTGTGAGAACCGAGGTGAGCCCCCAACTCATCACCTACCCCTTCTTCCAAACCCGCATCATCAGCCAAGACCTCTAGTAGCTTATAGGAAACTTCAGGACACCAAAACATCACTATTGGTTCTCCTTCATGCACCAGGTTCTCTATCTAGTACCATAAGGTGCCTGCTGCCATCCCAGGTTGTCTGAGTCTAAATCACCACCCTGTATTCCTCACCTCCCAGGTTACTTGTATATCGCCATTGAATATGCCCCCTATGGGAATCTGCTGGATTTTCTGCGCAAGAGCCGGGTCCTGGAAACTGACCCAGCTTTTGCCCGGGAACACGGAACAGCCTCCACCCTCAGCTCCCGGCAGCTGCTGCGTTTTGCCAGTGATGCTGCCAATGGCATGCAGTACCTGAGTGAGAAGCAGGTGTGTGTGTGTGTGTGTGTGTGTGTCTTTGGGGAAGGTGGGCTAGAGGGATGAGGGGAGACCATCAAGCGCTTCAGGAGATCAAATCAGCAGGCTCTAATTGGATATGGAATTGAGGATAGAGAGGATGTGACCCCAAAGCAGGTCTGTGTTTGGGGGTGTGGCTTAGCATTTTACAACTGTCAGCCTAGAACCAAGGAGGGAGGCCTGGACCAGGGACAACAGTCTGGAAGCTGTCACTTCAGAGATAGGGGTGCTGGTGGCCAGGGAGTGGGTGAGACTCACCAGGAGAAGGGTGGAACAGATGGGAAGCCTGAGCCCAAGTCCAGGGACACCCTGCTTGAATGAAAGGGGGGAGGGGACAGTTGGAGAAGGGGATGTGAGACTAAGGGAGGCATTTTGAAGTTGTTAATGTATTGAGTATCTTTGAAAGTAGAGGGCAGGGGGCCCGGGCAGAGGGAGGGATGATAGAGCAAGGTCTCTGAGGAAGGTGGAGGGCCCAGTGGGGAGGATCTGGAACTCAAGGGAGAGATCGCTTTGGGCAAGAGAAGGGCCTTTCCACTCTCATCAGTGGAGCAGGGGTCAGGGAGAGGTCAGGGAGAGACGGGGTCAGGGAGCATTCAAAGAGGAGAAGATGCAGTGTGGTCACTGGGGGAAAGTCAACCGTTGTCCCAGGAGAAGGATACAGCCTGAACTTGGCCATGGCCCAGATCACAAGTAGGAAGGGATGACAGTCCCCACTGTGGTTTTTCCCAGGCACGAGTCTCTGATCCAGGTTGAGGCCTGGGGTAGGTGGGCAGAAGAGTAAAGGGCTACTAAAGGCACAGAGGGGCCCAGGAAGCCAGCCATGAGGTGGACCCCCTCCCTGGCCCTGGAGTCCCAGGCTCCATCATCGTCCATCGTCCCTGACTTCTAACCATGCCTGCAGTTCATCCACAGGGACTTGGCTGCCCGAAACGTGCTGGTCGGAGAGAACCTGGCCTCCAAGATTGCAGACTTTGGCCTTTCTCGGGGGGAGGAGGTTTATGTAAAGAAGACTATGGTAAGTCTCCTTCAATCCTCCCCTTCAGGGCCCGTGCCTCACCCTGCCTCCCAAAACCTGCTGAACAGCCCTTTCTCCTTACCCAACCCCTCAAACCCACTCCCTCCCAGGGGCGTCTCCCGGTGCGCTGGATGGCCATTGAGTCTCTGAACTACAGCGTCTACACCACCAAGAGTGATGTGTGAGTGTGGGAGTGCAGACAGGCAGGAGGGTTTGGTCCCCTAAGGATGCGTGTAGGTGTGACCTGGACACACCTCAGAGATGTCTCAGGTTGTCCAAGGCATGACTTGGCTGCCCCTAGGGTATATTCCAGGTATGACACAGATGTGACACGGATGTGTCTTAAGCATGCCTTGGTCATGCCCAGCATCTTAATGGGAAGGCGGGGTTAGGCGGGGGGGAAAGTAGCTGGAAGGAAGCTTCATCTTGGAAGGTGTTTCAGGGGTAGCATTGGAGTAGGAATGGTTTAGGGCTGTGTTTGACTAAGAGACTGGAGGATGCCTTGGAGAGGTATGGGGCTGCTGGCGGATAACGCCTGGGTAAATGGAGAGACCACTCAAAAGAATGCTCTGACCTTCCTCTCTGAAGGGCAGGTCATCCCCACTGGAGAACCTAACCAGAGCATGACCCCCAGAAGCCGCGTCTGCGCTCCCTCCTCCAGACAGCCATCCTGGCACACCTCTGCCCCTCTCTTCAACCTGGCCTGCCCAGCACTCCAGCGCTGGTCCTGGCCCTTCCCCAAGCTCTTTGGCCTGGCCTGCCCAGCTCACTATCTACCACACCAACACCCCTCTAACCACTACTCCCCTACTTCCTACTTCTGCCCCAGGTCCCTTGAAATGCCTCCCCCGACTAGAACTCCTACCCTGGCCTCAGCCACCTCTCATCTGCTCAGCTGCTGTTACAAGAGGCAGCTAAGAGCAAGGGCTTTGGAGCCAGACTGCCTGAGTTTGAATCCCAGCTCTGCCACTTGCTAAGTGTGTGACCTTGGTGAGCTAGCTAACCTCTCAGTGCCTCAGTGTCTCTGTCTGTAAAATGGGGATACTAATAGTGCCTATATCATAGGGTTGGTGTGAGGGGTAGATGAATTAACATATACATTAAATGATGAGTGCCTGGCCCACGGCATGTGCACAGTAAAAATGTTAGCTGTGATTATGTTGAGGCTGGGAGGCTGTGAAGGAATTTCAGTAGCAGAGACCACACCTGGCCAAGGCCCGACCCTTGCAAAGTAGACATAGGTAGGGGCTGGGAGGGGCTGCACACCTGGGATAGGTAGACATTAAGCTGCTGGGCCCCAGGGCCTAGAAGGTAACTCAGTGCATCCTCCTCATTTCAGTTGGTCTTTTGGGGTCCTCCTCTGGGAGATCGTGAGTCTTGGTGAGTCCCTGAGCCCTGTTCCCCAGAGGGCCCCCACCTTTCCCTGACCCCCACCCCCCTCCTCCTGGGCCCTGGGCTAAGAGAGCATCGCCCTCCCACAGGGGGCACCCCATACTGCGGCATGACGTGTGCCGAGCTATATGAGAAGCTGCCGCAGGGCTACCGCATGGAACAGCCTCGCAACTGTGACGATGAAGTGTGAGTCCCTCAGCCTCGAGCCCTGGGCCCCCTGTCAGTCACCCCAGCAGGCCCTGATCCTCATCTCATCGATCCCCACCCGCAGGTACGAGCTGATGCGGCAGTGCTGGCGGGACCGTCCATACGAGCGACCCCCCTTTGCCCAGATTGCGCTACAGCTGGGCCGAATGCTGGAAGCCAGGAAGGTGAGGAGAGCACCAGGGTGTGGGGAGAGCTGGGCTCTCTGAGCTCACAGGCATGCCCTCACAGTGCCCACAGGAGCCAGAAGGCAGCAGTCTCCGTGGCCCTGTCCCCACCAACAGCTGCACCACAGCTAAACTGGGCCCTGGGGCGTAGCGCCCTTTCTAGCTCTCACTGAGTTGGACACTGGGTCTTTCTAAAGCCTTCCAAGGCCACTGATTAGCTTCAGCAGCAAGTCCCTGTCCCAGATCCCATGTCCAGGACTTCCTGCTTTCCTCTCCTGGGGTCATCAGTCCTTTCTTATCTTACCTTACGGACACCTCTTCTCACCTGGCACAGAGCCAGAGTGGAATGCATGAATGGTCCCAGCTCACCAAATGGATGGATGGATGAGTAACACAGTAGCTGAATGAATGAATGTATAGAATTAGTGGGTGAATGATATAATAATCATACAAATAAACTAATTAAGGGAATTCCTTAATTCCTTGGTGGTCCAGTGGTCAGGACTCCATGATTCAACTACAGGAGGCACAGGTTTGATCCCTCGTCTGGGAACTAAGATCCTGTAAGCCACATGACAAAAAAACACATAATTAAATAACTGAATCTAATATAAGTAAATGATAATAATAATATAAGTAAATGAATTATCAAATAAATCTAAGTGAAGAAGTACATGAAAATGAGTAATGTGAGAAGAGTTCTTAAATATCAATTAATGACTAGTTATAAGAATGATTAAACTATCTTAAGAATGAAGGAATAATCAAATAACCATGAAAGCAGAAGTTGCTCAGTCATGTCCGACTCTTTGCAATCCCAAGGACTACATTCCATGGAATTCTCCAGGCTAGAATACTGGAGTGAGTAGCCATTTCCTTCACCAGGGGATCTTCCCAACCCAGGGATCGAACCAGGTCTCCCACATTGCAGGTGGATTCTTTACCAGCTGAGCCACCAAGGAAGCCCAAGAATACTGGAGTGGGTGGCTTATCCCTTCTCCAGGGGATCTTCCTGACCCAGGAATTGAACTGGGGTCTCCTGCATTGCAGGCAGATTCTTTACCAACTGAGCTAAGTAGTTATAGAAATTATTAAACTAGTTTAAGAATGAAGGAATAGTCAAGCAACCATAAAAATGGGTAAATCAGCAGAAATAGCCTTATGAGTACAAGAATAAGTAAATGAATGGATGAATGCATTATCCATCAATTCATTAGCTAAGGGCATGAAAAAACACTTATCCAACATTGTGTCAAGGGTCTCTCATGTTAGCTTCCCAGCTGTGGTCTGATATTCTTGCTGCTCTGGGCTGGTGAGGACCACCCTTGGCCATGGGGTCATCTTGAGTTTCCAGTACGGATCAGTGTCTCTTCCAGTACCCCAACCATATGGAAGTCAAGGACCTCCAGGGTAGGCATACTCCAGTCCCTGGCCCCCTACTAAAGCTTTCTCTGCTCCCCAGGCCTATGTGAACATGTCGCTGTTTGAGAACTTCACATATGCTGGCATTGACGCTACAGCCGAGGAGGCCTGAGCAACTGTCCAACCAGATCCTGGCTCTGCTGGCCAGAGCACACTCGGCTCTCCAACCTGTGACTGCTGATCCTTGTCGCCTGAGCTGCCTCAAGGAATTGGTTTTTAACTTAAGGAATAAAAATGGGGATCCAGGGATGGGGTGGGCTCAGGGTGGGTGGGTCCTCATCCCTTGCAGTCTCTCCCAGTGCCTCCTGCATCACTGAGAGCTACCCTCACATCCTTCCTTCTGCCTCAGCTGCTCCAGAGCTGTTTGCGCTCTTCTGCTCCCTCCACTCAAACCCCTGCTTCAACCCCTCCATTCAAGCCAGCACTCACACCACTAATGTGCCATTTTCAGCTGCGCCCTACTCCCAGCCTCATAATCAGGAAAAATAAATGCTCTAAGAAGCTCCATCCAATGTCTACCTTTTACTGCTGGTCAACCCCAGGGAAAAGTTAAACCAAAGAGGGAGAAACTGGACTTTCCAAGAAAAGAAATGCTCTCCCTTGTTATACTGTCATTATTTCAAGCTCTCCATGGTGGGAGATGTCCTGAAAGACTCATTTTACACATACACTGCCCCCACATTGGGCTTCCCTGATAGCTCAGTTGGTAAAGAATCTGCCTGCAGTGCAGGAGACCCTGGTTCGATTCCTGGATTGGGAAAATCTTCTGGAGAAGGGAAAGGCTACCCACTCCAGTGTTCTGGCCTGGAGAATTCCATGGATTGTATAGTCCATGGGGTTGCAAAGAGTCAGACACAACTGAGCGACTTTCACTTCATAATCACCCCCTCACATCACTATCATAATGAGAAGCCCAGTTTTCCCCTAGTCTCTTCCCTGTTCTCCAGCCTCTACTACCAATATGTCTCCCTAAACAGCTGCCAGTCTAGGATTCTCTGCTCTGTCCAGTCCCTCCCAGCATCGGCTCTAGCCCAGCCTCAGTTCAGACTGAGCACCAGACAGAGTCTGGCCTGTCTGGAGCACCCATATTCCTTTTGTCTGTAGGCAACCTTCCCTGGCTTGGTACTGCCCAGCTTGTGGGCCCCAAAGGAAGAAGGCAGAAGTCATTTCCAGCTTCAGTCAATCACAGCAGGATGCCTGTGCCTTCTTCAGAGTCTCTCAGTGTTTGGGGAGGCGCTCCCTGTCCTGAAAGCTAGGCCCACATCACTACCCTCTGCTGTGTGGGCTTCAGGTTTGCCCACTCTTCTGATCTGTCACTGCTGGCCTCAGGTTTCTCTCCCACTGCTCCTTAAAAAACAAGACGTCTTGCTTCTCACGTTTTTTCAGAGAATCCGATAAAATCAAAGAAGCCATAACATAGCATGACATTGTGGTTAACAGCATAGTTTGTGGAATCACATAGACCATGTCCAAGCCCTGGTTTTATCACTTACTATCTGTGTGACCTTGGTCAACTCACCTAATCTCTCTGAGCTTCAGCTCTCTCCTCTGAAAAATGGAGTTAGTAATAGGTACCTCCCTGTTGTTAGGACTGAATATGATCACAGCACTGAACCTTGGAAGTAGTATTCAGTAAGTGTCGGCTGATAACATTATATACAAATACAGGAGGTTGGGGGAGGGGTGTACTCCAAAAAGACTTGAGTGCTAAGAGAGTGCTAAGAGAGACTTTAAGAAGAAGAAATTAATTGGAATAAATGGGAGGCTATGCATGCTAGGGGAGATGGCATTTGCTCAGATGAAATTCCATTTCTGATCTATTGCAGGGCTATTTCCAGGTCCAGGGTGGAAGGATTAAAACGTTATCTCTGATAAGGACCAACATATAAACAAAGATGCCCTTGTGGGATGACAGATCCTGTAAACAAACTAAAATACAGTGGTGTATGCTATAGGAGCAGGAGGGGGATCTAGGGGATACATAGAAAGGAGATGCAGTCAGGAAAGCTTTTCCAGAAAAAGTGACATTTTAATAAGGGCCATGAAGAAGCAGCAGGAACTTGACAGAAGAAAACCTCTGGCAGAGGAAACAACACCTGTAATATTTAGTATGTTCAAGAGCTGCAAAGAGTTCCCTGTGGCTGGAACAAAGCGAGAACATAGCTCTGTGAGGGTAATGACCCCAGAGAGGTGACACGGGCCAGCCTGTGCTGAACCTTATAAGCACTATTAAGGATATGGGTCTTTATCCTTAGGGCAAAGGTCAGCCATAAAAGAACTGGGTGTTGGGGTGTGTCATGATCAGTTTTGCATTTTTTAAAAGATCACTAGCAAATATGTACAGAATGGATTATAGAGGAACACAGTGAAGACATGCCTATAAATTAGAAACCTTCAATAAAATAGACAAATGGAACTTTGCTTGTGGCCCAGTGATTAAGATTCCAGGTTTCTACTGTAGGGGACACGGGTTCAGTCCTGGTCTGGGAAGATCCCACTTGTTGTGGGGCAACTAAGCCTGAGAGCCACACCTACTGAAGCCTGCTCAGCTAGAGCCTGTGCTTCACAGCAAGAGAAGCCGCCGCAGTGAGAAGTCCGCACCGCAACTTGAGAGTAGCCCCCACTCACCACAACTAAAGAAAGCCCGTGTGTGCAGCATCAAGAACCAGTTAGGCCATAAACAAATAAATAATTTTTTTTAAATAGACAAACTCCTAGAAAGACAGGAACTACCAAAATTGACTCAAGAAAAAATAGGCATTTTGAATAGACTTAGGACAAGTAATAAAGCAGAGACATTACTTTGCCAAAATAGGTCCGTCTAGTCAAGGTTATGGTTTTTCCAGTGGTCGTGTATGGATGTGAGAGTTGGACTGTGAAGAAAGCTGAGCGCCGAAGAATTGATGCTTTTGAACTGTGGTGTTGGAAAAGACTCTTGAGAGTCCCTTGGACTGCAAGGAGATCCAACCAGTCCATTCTGAAGGAGATCAGTCCTGGGTGTTCTTTGGAAGGAATGATGCTAAAGCTGAAACTCCAGTACTTTGGCCACCTCATGCGAAGAGTTGACTCATTGGAAAAGACTCTGATGCTTGGGGGGATTGGGGGCAGGAGGAAAAGGGGACGACAGAGGATGAGATGGCTGGATGGCATCACTGACTCAATGGACATGAGTCTGGGTGAACTCCGGGAGTTGGTGATGGACAGGGAGGCCTGGTGTGCTGTGATTCATGGGGTCACAAAGAGTCGGACACAACTAAGCAACTGAACTGAACTGAGGACAAGTAAAGAGATTAAATTAGTAATAAGAAAGCAACCTACAAAGAAAAGCCCGTGCCCAGATAACTTCGCTGCTAAATTCTACCAAATGCTTTAAAAATAAATACAAACTATTCACAAACTCTTCAAAAATAGGAGAAAGAATAGCTCCCAATTCATTCTGTAAGACCAGTATTACCCTGATACCCAAAGCAGACAAAGATATCACAAGAAAACAGTGAGCCAGTATAGCTTATGAATATGGACACAAAAATTCTCAAGAAAATAGTAGCAAACAGAATCTAACAACATATAAAAAGGATTATACAACATAACCAAATGGGCTTTATCCCAGGTCTACAAAGTTGGTTTAGCATCCAAAAATTAGTTAGTATAATATGAATGCATGATCATCTTAATAGGCACAGAAAAAGCATTTGACAAAATCCAACACACTTTCATGTTTAAAAAAAGAAACTAAAACTAAGAGTAAACGGAAACCTCATCAACCTTATAGAGGGTATTTACAAAAATCCACGTCATGCTTAATGAATGCTTTCCCCCTAAGGAAAGGAAGAAACAGGACAAAGATATCTCTTTTCCTACTTCTATTCAACACTGTACTGGAGGTTCTAGCCAGAGCAGATGTGCAAGAAAAATAAACAGCATCCAAATTGTAAAGAATGAAGTAAACCTGTCCCTGTTTGAGAATAACATGATCATGTATCCAGGAAATCCTAAGGAATCCAATAAAAAAACTATTAGAACTAATAAATGAGTTCAGTGAGGTTGAAGAACATGAGATTTATATACAAAAAGCAGTTTTCTTTTATACACTTGCAATGAACAAACTGAAAATGAAAATAAGAAAACAATTCCACCTATGCTAGCACTAAAAAGAATAAAATACATAGGAGTAAATTTGGCAAAACATACCCTGAAAACTATAAAACATCACTGAAAGAAATGAAGCCACATCTAAATAAATGGAAAAACATCTCATGTTCATGAATTAGAAGACTTAGTATTGTTAAGATAATAATACTGCCCAAATTGATCTATAGATTCAATGCAATCCCCATCAGAATACTAACTGGCTTCTTAGTAGAAATTGACAAGTTGATTCTAAAATTCATATGAGAACTGCAAGGGACACAGATTAGCAAAAACAATGCTGAAAAAGAACAAATTTGGAGGAATAATTCTTCCTAATTTCTAAAAATTACTACAAAGCAATAAAAATTAATGGTACTGATGTAAGGATAGACAGATCAACAGAATAGAATTGAGAGTCTAGAAAGTAACTCAGGTGTCTATGGTCAACTAGTTTTGGGTTTTTTTTTCCTTTTTTTGTTGTTTTTGTTTTTTTTCTCAACTAGTTTTTAACAAAGGTGCTGAAACTATTCAATAGGGAAAGAAAAATCTTCAACAAATACCATTGGAACAACTGAATCAGATCAGATCAGATCAGTCGCTCAGTCATATCCGACTCTTTGCCACCCTATGAATCGCAGCACGCCAGGCCTCCCTGTCCATCACCAACTCCCGGAGTTCACTCAGACTCATCCCTCGAGTTAGTGATGCCATCCAGCCATCTCATCCTCTGTCGTCCCCTTCTCCTCCTGCCCCCAATCCCTCCCAGCATCAGAGTCTTTTCCAATGAGTCAACTCTTCGCATGAGGTGGCCAAAGTGCTGGAGTTTCAGCTTTAGCATCATTCCGTCCAAAGAAATCCCAGGGCTGATCTCCTTCAGAATGGACTGGTTGGATCTCCTTGCAGTCCAAGGGACTCTCAAGAGTCTTCTCCAACACCACAGTTCAAAAGCATCAATTCTTCGGCGCTCAGCTTTCTTCACAGTCCAACTCTCACATCCATACATGACCACAGGAAAAACCATAACCTTGACTAGATGAACGTTTGTTGGCAAAGTAATGTCTCTGCTTTTCAATATGCTATCTAGGTTGGTTATAACTTTCCTTCCAAGTGATAGCCACATGCAAAAGAATGAATTGGACCTATACCCAAACACCATAAACAAACTTAAACTGAATCAAATACCTAAATGCAAGAGCTGAAACTATAAAATCCTTAAAAGAAAACATAGGGGTAAATCTTCATTACCTCAAAAAGTACAAGTAACAAAATTAAAAATAAATAGATTAGACTTTATCAAAGTTGAAAACCTTGGGGTATCAAAGGACGTTATCAAGAAGACAACACACACAATGGTGAAAAATATTAGCAAAGCACATAACTGATAAGGAACTTTGTATCTAAAATACATCGGCTTGGTCAAAAAGTTCACTCAGATATTTCCATAAGCTCTTATAGAAAAATCCAAATGAACCTTTTGCCCAACCCAATATAAAGAAGTGTGGAACGCTCAGTCACTCAGTCATGTCCGAGTCTTTGTGACCCCTTGGACTGTAGCCCACCAGGCTCCTCTCTCCATGGAATTTTCCAGGCAAGAGTACTGGAGTGGGTTGCTGTTTCCTACTCCAGGGGCTCTTCCTGACTCACGGAGTGACCCATGGCTTTTGCGTCTTGTGCATTGGCAGGCAGTTTCTTTACCACTGCCACCTGGGCAGCCCCATAAAGAAGTATTACAACTCAACAATAAAGACAAATATTTCAATTTTTTAAGTGAGCAAAGGCTCTGAATGGACATTTGCACATAAAAATATATTCAACATTATTAGTCATCAGGAAAATTCAAATCAAAACTATAAGGAGAGTTGGTGGGGTAGGGGGAGAGAAGGATTAGGAGTTTGGGATTAGCAGATGTAAACTATTATAAATATATAGGATAGATAAACAATAAAATCTTCTGTATAGTGCAAGGAACTATATTCAATATCCGGGTGAAAACCATAATGGAAAAATTTGAAAAAGAATATGTGTAACTGAGTCACTTTACAGCAGAAATTAACACAACATCATAAATCAACTACACGACAATAAACCTTTTTTTAAAAGCTATAAGGAGATACCACTTCATATCTACTACGATGGCTATAATCAAAAGTCAAACAATAACAAGTTGGCAAGAAGAAATCAGAACCCTCATACATTGCTGATAGAAATTTAAAATGGTGCAGCCTCTTTGGAAAATAGTAGTTCCTCAAATAATTAAGCATAAAATTCCCATAGCACCTGACGCTTCCATTTCTAGGTATATACCCAAGAGAAATGAAACACAGGCCTACATGAAACTGTACATGAATGTTTGTAGAAGCATTATTCATATTAGCCCCAAAGTAGAAACAACCCAAATGTCTATCAGCTGATGAATGGGTAAATAAAATATGATATATCCATAAAGTTGAATATTATTCAGCCATTAAAAGGGAATGAAGTACTGATGTACTCTATAACATGCATGAATCTTGAAAATACCACACTAAGAGAAACCAGTCACAAAAAGACTAACATTGTATTTGTTTGTATTCCATTTATTTGAAGAGTCCAGAACAGATAAGTCTTTAGAGACAGTCAGTAAATTGCAAGTTGCTTAGGACTGGGAGAAAGATGGAAGGATATAAAGGCAAGAGCTAAAAGATACAGAATTTCTTTTTGAGGAGATAAAAATGATCTAAAATTGACTACACTTTCATATAAACACTCAAGTATACTAAAAGCCATTGAACTACACACTTAGTTGGGCAAATTTTATGGTATGTGAATTATATCCCAATAAAGCTATTAAAAAAGAGAGGGAGAGAGTGAAGATGTGATGGTGTGGTGATGAGCTGGAAGAAATACTCGGGTGAAAGACCGAGCAGGGGGTGAATAAGGGTGTGGAAGGAAAGGGGAGGAGTCTAGGATGGTTGCCACACTTCTGTTTACATGACTGGGTTACTGAAAGTGCCAGTCACTAAAAGAACAAAAAACAGCTTTAAACTCAACATTAAAAAATAACTAAGATCATGGCATCCGCTCCTTCACTTTAAGGCAAATAGAAGAGGAAAAAGTAAAAGCAGCAACAGATTTTATTTTCTTGGGCTCCAAAATCACTGTGGATGATGACTGCAGCCATGAAATTAAGACACATGCTGCTTAGAAGGAAAGCTAGAACAAACCTAGACAGCGTATTAAAAAGCAGAGGTACACTCAATCAAAAAGTGGGGAAAAGACCTAAACAGACTTTTTCCAAAGTAGACATACAGATGGCTAACAAACACATGAAAAGATGCTCAACATCACTAATTATTAGAGAAATGCAAATCAAAACTACAATGAGGTATCACCTCACACACAATCAGAATGGCCATCACCTAAAAGTCTACAAATAATAAATGCTGGAGAGGGTGTGGAGAGAAGGGAACTCTCTTGCACTGTTGGTGGGAATGTAACTGATACAGCTAGTATGGAAGACAGTATGGAGATTCCTTTAAAAACCAGGAATAAAACCACCATATGACCCAGCAATCCCACTACTAGGCATATACCCTGAGGAAACCAAAATTGAAAAAGACACATGTACCCCAGTGTACATCGCAGCAC
Source organism: Bubalus bubalis (assembly GCF_019923935.1). Classification (NCBI taxonomy): domain Eukaryota; kingdom Metazoa; phylum Chordata; class Mammalia; order Artiodactyla; family Bovidae; genus Bubalus; species Bubalus bubalis. The sequence continues at coordinate 102,341,521 of NC_059162.1, read as the reverse complement.
TATTTACAATAGCTAGAACACGGAAGCAACCTAGATGTCCATCAACAGATGAATGGATAAAGAAGCTATGGTGTGTGTGTGTGTGTGTATATATATATATATATATATATATATGTGATGGAATATTACTCAGCCATAAAAAGAAACACATTTGAGTCAGTTCTAATGAGGTGGATCTTATTATACAGATTAAAGTAAGTCAGAAAGAGAAAAAATTGTATACTAACACAAATTAGTGTTATACAAATATTGTATTTGTTAGTATACAAATTAGTTAGTTACAATACAAATATTGTATTAGTTAGAATACAAATATTGTATACTAACACAACCCACTCCCGTATTCTTGCCTGGAGAATCCCAGGGACAGAGGAGCCTAGTGGGCTGCCGTCTATGGGGCCGCACAGAGTCAGACACAACTGAGCGACTTAGCAGCAGTAGCAGCAACACATATATATGGAATCTAGAAAGATGGTACTGATGAAATTATTTGCAGGGCAGCAATGGAATCAAGATTACCAGGAGAAATATCAATAACCTCAGATATGCAGATGACACCACCCTTACGGCAGAAAGTGAAGAGGAACTAAAAACCTCTTAATGAAAGTGAAAGTGGAGAGTGAAAAAGTTGGCTTAAAGCTCAACATTCAGAAAACGAAGATCATGGCATCTGGTCCCATCACTTCATGGCAAATAGATGGGGAAACAGTGGAAACAGTGTCAGACTTTATTTTTTGGGTTCCAAAATCACTGCAGATGGTGATTGCAGCCATGAAATTAAAAGACGCTTACTCCTTGGAAGAAAAGTTATGACCAACCTACATAGCATATTGAAAAGCAAAGACATTACTTTGCCAACAAAGGTCCGTCTTGTCAAGGCTATGGTTTTTCCTGTGGTCATGTATGGATGTGAGAGTTGGACTGTGAAGAAAGCTGAGCGCTGAAGAATTGATGCTTTTGAACTGTGGTGTTGGAGAAGACTCTTGAGAGTCCCTTGGACTGCAAGGAGATCCAACCAGTCCATCCTAAAGGAGATCAGTCCTGGGTGTTCACTGGAAGGACTGATGCTGAGGCTCAAACTCCAGTACTTTGGCCACCTCATGTGAAGAGTTGACTCATTGGAAAAAACTCTGATGCTGGGAGGGATTGAGGGCAGGAGGAGAAGGGGACACCAGAGGATGAGATGGCTGGATGGCATCACTGACTCAATGGACATGAGTTTGAGTGAACTCCGGGAGTTGGTGATGGACAGGGAGGCCTGGTGTGCTGCGATTCATGGGGTTGCAAAGAGTCAGACACAACTTATTGACTGAACAACAACTTACATGATACTTAGTTGCCAGGCACCGTCCCAAGAACTTGGCATATATTAATTCCTTTAATCTTCAACAACCCTATTAGGTTGGTACTATTATTATCATTCCCATTTAACAGAAAAGACAAGTCTGAGAGGTTAAGTAACTTAACCAGAGTCTGGCAGTTAGTAAATGGCAGAGTTAGGATTCCAACTGAGAATTTTGGATCCAGAATCTTTCTGTTAGCCACAGTGCTATGGTTCTTCTCTGGCACAGGAGAAAGGGCCCAGCTGAGGTATGATTGTTGTTGTTGTTGTTCAGTAACTAAGTCATCTCCAACTCTTTGCAATCCCATGGACTGCATGCAGCATGCCGGCCTTCCCTGTCCCCCAATACAAGCTTGCAAATCCAACACCAATACTTTGATTCCATACTGCATGCCAGGTCCTGGGCTAAGGGCAGGCCCCAAGGGTATCCTCCCCAGCAGAAGAGCTCACATGTCCACTTGGTACCATAGGACCCAGGATGCCACTGCAAATAAGACCTTCAAGCCAAAGTGCCTGGCTTCGCAGCCCCACCTGCCCCAGTCCTGTCTAGCTGTGGTCCTCACCACCTCTCTCAGCAGCTGCATTCCCACAGAGGCTGGCCGGGGTTGGATAAGCATTGGAGCAAGAGACCAGACCAGCAGCACAAACTTGTTTCCAGGGAAATGATGGAAAGCAGAATAAGGAAGGCCAAGGCATGCCTCTTAAAGCCTCATTAGGCTGGCAGCTATGGGGAAGGCAAACCCAAGCGCTTTGCCCAACAGGCTTCGCTGCAGCCTGCCTGCGCTGCAAAAACGGAACTCCCACCCGTCAGCCCTGAGTCATTCCCCTCTCAGCCCCAAGGAAAGGGTGATTTCCTGCCTGGCCCTCTGGGCAGCTCAGGCGCCTCTCATGGGTTGTGCATCTCTTATCTCACCCCAGGCCCTCTCCCAGAGTCTGGCCGGAGTGGTCTGGTCCTCATGTTTCCTGAGCAGGAAAGATGGATTCAGAAAGAGCCCAGCAGCTCAGGAGAACAGAGAGCTAAGCAAACTGGGTCTCCGGAAGCTCTCTCGCTTGGAGTCACTGGTGGGTACCTAGGGATCCTTTGTCCCTTTACTTGAATTAAGTCTCTCCTGATGCCTATTTTCAACCCAGCCTCATCCTGTGGGAGATTCTGGCCTAGTGTGACTCTGTGCCAGGCACAAAATATTAAATACCGTAAGTCCCCTGCATATGAACAAATTCCTTTCCGAGAACACATTCAGAAGTCCAATTTGTTTGTAAGTCCAAGAGAGTTAGCCAAGGTGCCCAACTAAAGCAATCAGCTATATAGCACTGTACTAGAATAGGTTTATAATACTTTTCACACAAATAATACATAAAAACACAAAAAATAAACATGTTTAATCTTACAACACAGTTCCTTGAAAAGTACAGTAGTTCAGTACAACAGCTAAGATGCAGTGATTGGCATCAAGTGAACAGGCAAGAAGAGTGACTGACTGGAGGAGGGAGAGGAGGTGGGAGATGGCAGAGCTGAAGGATGGTCAGCAATAGGAGACAGACAGCAAGCTGCACTTTCACTCACGTCTGACGTTGATGGCACAGGTTCTGGTCCCTTGCTGGAACCAGATGCACGTCCGCGTCTTTGAAAGTCCTCAAGTTGAAGTTTCATATGTAGGGGACTTCTGTAAGTGAATGAAGTGAAGGAAACAGTAGTCCTCGTCAGAGGTGTCCATGTAGAAGTTATAAGAACAGGCTTTGGAGTCAGACAGACCTGAATTCAAATCTCAGCTCTACCCCTGAATCATGACTTTGGACAACTCAGTTAATCCATTTCAGTTTTGGTTTTCTCTTCTGCCAGGTAAGAAAGCGTGAAAGTGAAAATCGCTCAGTCGTGTCTGACTCTTTGTGACCCCATGGACTATACAGTCCATGGAATTATTCAGACCAGAATACTGAAGTGGATAGCATTTCCCTTCTCCAGGGGATCTTCCCAAACTAGGGATCAAACCCAGGTCTCCCACATTGCAGACAGATTCTTTACCAGCTGAGCCACCAGGGAATCCCAAGAATACTGGAGTGGGTAGCCTATCCCATCTTCAGTGGATCTTGCCAACCCAGGAATTGAACCGGGATCTCCTGCATTGCAGGTGCATTCTTTACCAGCTGAGCTGTCAGGGAAGTCCCAGAAGAAGGGCATATAATCAATTCCTCATGTGATGTAATGAGACAATGCGTTAGGACAGGGCTGGCAAACAGCAAGCACTCTTTAGTGGTAGCTGGTGAGACAGGGAATTAGAGAGGAAGAGGCTGGCCCACTCCATCCAGCTTTTACCCCAGGAGGCATGAGTATAAAATGATGGTACCCTCTAAGCAGGGTTGACATCTTGTCTAGCAAAGGCAAAGGTATGCATGGCTGTTTATATATAAAACAGCCCAATAGAGGCGCAAAATTCTGGGGAGACTCAGAGGAAGGGAGGAATGTGGGTGTAACCCAAATATCCTCAAGGCTTTCAACCCTTTGAGGTCACCTTTTCCCTTTATATCCAATCAGAACAGCCCTGTCCCTACTCCACATCCTCTGGAAAGTCCATACCCATCTCTAGTTTGACTAGGACTTTAGCACAGCCTCATGATTGCCTCTCAGTCTGAATTTCTGTTCTTGCTAAATTTTTCATCGCTTTTTGCTCACTTTCTGTGGCTGCCATTGTCTTTTGATTCCTCAGATATTGCCACCTTTTCCCCTTTGTTTCTAAAACACCATGTAAGTTTTCGTGGATAGAATGCCTGTACCAATAGTATGCTTTAGGGAAGCTAAGCTTTCACAGAAGAGAGAGTATAAACGTAAAACTGAGTATTAGGCATCATTGTTCTAAAATTTTCCTCCAACAGCCGTTCTACTGAAATTTCTCCCTGGTGAAGACGTCTTTTCCTTGGGCTGCTATCTTTCATTTACTAGCCCTCCTTCTTCTTCTCTGGAGTTACCACTATACACTTCAAAATTCTCACGAATTTCATATTTGGCAAATTAGCTCTCTAAATCCTTCCCAGGCTCAAAGGCTCACGCATTGTTTCTGATCACAGAAGAGTTACCAGGCCTCAGAAAGAAATGTGACAATGCATTTTTCTCTTACAGTTAGACTCCCCCCAACCCCTGCCACCCCCCATTACATTTAGTTGGGAGAGAAGAGTCCCCAAAAGTAATGACTCGGGACAAATCTTGAATCACAAAGACAGTGCCAATAGGTTGAGAGGTTCTGAAGGGTTTTGTGCTCAGGGAAGCAAGGGCTTGTGGCGGGAAAGGGGATCGCATTTGGGAAAGAGCAAGGCGGGCATCGCGAGGGAGAGTCAGGAATGGGACAAAGAGAGGCAAAGGGCTTCTGCTCCAGCACCAAGAGGTGAGCCTTGGTCCAAAGGATCATGAAAGGGTTTTAAGCAGGGAAAGAATAAAAGCAAATTTGAGCTTCAGAAAAGGTTCTGAGTAAGGAGATATCATTTGTCAACAATGGCTATGGCAAACGTAACACTGAAGAAAACACGGGGAAACACTGCTCCGACACGCTGCCCCAGGTGCCAGTGCCACAAGGACTCTAGAGAGAAGCTTGCCAAAGCTGAGAAAGAGGCAGGGAGATGGAGAAACCAAGTGCCCAAAGCTGCCTCTCCCAGGCTTTCTGACTGGATTAAAATGACAATGTTGGGAAATCTGGGGGGGACAGGGCAGGAGCACATCATAGGAGTAGCTTGAAATTGGCTGTTTTGAAGGTCTTGGGTTTTTTGTTTGTTTGTTTTTAACCACGTGGCACATGGGACCTTATTTCCCCAACCAGGGATTGAACTCGCACTCTCTGCATTGGAAGTAACCACTGGACCGCCAGGGAAATCCCTGGAGTATTTATACCACGTGCATGCGTGCTAAGTCGCTTCAGTCTTCTCCAACTCTTTGTGACCCACTGGACCCACTGGACTTTGTGATCCTCTGTCCATGGGATTCTTCAGGCAAGAATACTGGAATGGATTGCTGTCCCCTCCCTCCTCCCGGGGATCTTCCCAACCCAGGGGTTAAACCTAAGTCTCTTACATCTCCTGCATTGGCAGCTGGGTTTTTTACCACTAGCACCACCTGGGCAGCCCACTTATACCACAAAGGTCAGCAAATGCTACACAACAGGACTCCCACCACCCACCAAAGAGCAGATCAACAACACATACCTGCCTGAGCCAATCCTCACACAGCAACCCTTTGAGTTCCCTCAGCAACGGCTGCACAGAGAATAAATACAGACTTTTGTAGGCCAGGGCTTTGGCTTGATATCCCAACAGGAAAGCCTAGGCCTGCTGACCTGGGCTGGACCCACTGGACTCTGACCAGAGAGTAGCAGACCTAAATGATCTTTCCCCGAGGGCTACCCCAGTCCTTATTTGATATTCTACAAAAGCAAAGGGCCCAGGAAGGCATTTTTCTCCAGCTGTGTGGAAGTAGAAAAAAATGGGAAGATGAAAGGGACAGATAATCGGACCTCCTTCCATGCAGGAGCAATCAGGCCCCAACTCAACTCTCTGATGGTCATAAACAAGCCCCTTGTCTGGTGGGCTCTGCACCCCTAACTCTCTCTGTAGAATTCACAGGACTTGGTAAGACCTGCATGCAGGAGTGGAGGCAGAATGAAAATTTGAGGGTGACATTCAGGTTCCAAGCTTACACACCCAGGTTGCCTATGGGGAGATGCAAACCTAGAAAGGGAAGATAGGCGGGAGGTAGGAATAGCTCTGTTTGGGACCCGGTGAGCTGGAAGCACCCATGGGACAACAACTCAAGATGTCTAGTAAGTAACTGAAAACTTGAAGTTCAAGAGTGTTAAGATTGGGAAGTTAGTGGTAGATTTTATAAATGGAACTGAAGCCATGAGGCTACTCAGAAACTAGTAACAAAAAGGGGGAAGCAAGGAGATCTTTAGAACAGTAACATTTAAGAGAAGGAGAAAAGAAAGAAAGAAACTGAAAGGGAACATTACAGGAGTGGGAAGAAACCAGGTGAATGTGACATATTGCAGAACCCGAGGAAGGAAAGGAGTACCAAGCATTGCAGAAAGGTTGAGCATGATGAGAATTCAAATGAGAGATACAATGAGATTACTGTGACCAACACAGAGAGAAGGAGACAGTGGTAGGAGATGGGATCTAAGTAGGCTGAGGTCAGATCAGACAGGACCTTGTCTTTAGGAGGTATGCTAAGTGCAGTAGGAAACATTAGGGGTTTTAAGCAAGGGAGTGAAGAAATGTGATTTGCTTTTGAACATCTCGCTCCATTCTATGGAAGATTTGCTGGAGGGATTAAGAGTGGAGGCAGTTAGGAAACTTATCAGTGACTCAAACTGGGACTAAAATGGTAGGAGTGCAGGTGGTAAAAAGCATTCAGGTTCAGGGTACCTTTTGAAAGACTTTCTGGCAAGAGTTGCTAATGACTTGAATGTAGGGTAAAAGGAAAATAGGAATTGAGGAATACTGAGATTTGGTGCTTAATCAGCTGAGTAGACTGACACCACTTACAGAGTAGGTAAGACTAGAGGAAACAAAAAAGGTGTAGGGAGGAAGCCAGACTCAAGAGTTTTATTTTGGCCCTCGTAAGTATAAGATGTCCATTAGACGTAGAAGTAGAGATTCGAAGTAGGCAGTTGGTGATCCAAATCTGGAGCCCAGGAGGGGGAGTCACAGCTAGAGACATTATTGTGAAATCATCAACACATCCGCAGCATCAAAGCCATGGGACTCCATGAACATTACAGTTATTTCCCCTCTCACTTGACCCCACAAATTTGGTGCCCCTTGCTTGGGGGCTGGGAGAGGCATCCAATGTCATCTCCATTGGGCAGAGGAAGCTGGTCCCATGGAAGCTGAGAGACGGACGGGAATCAGGGCAAATCTGGCCTCAGGGACTTCTTCAGAGAAGTGATGCCAGAGAAGCTAAGACCTCACAGGTGAGGCTGAAGGTTTCACATCCTACAGTCCTCCTACCCCTCCCTACAGCACTTTGTTAATAACATTAATTCAGGAGGAAGAAAGAAGGATACTCAGTCTGTAAAGCCAGTGAGGGGAGCCCCAGGTGAGGTCGGCGGGGCTACATGTGGGAAGTTACCATGGCCTGCACTGGCCCCACGCGCTGCCAGAGTCAAAGCTCCTGAGAGTCGGCGCAGAAGCCACCAGTTACAACAGTCGCAGGAGGGGACTTGGGCTTCAGAGAAGGGATTCCACCAACTCTTCCACCACAAATGTGAAGATGAGCTAGAGCTGGAGAGCTGAGACCAACCATCCCTTGATTCTGAGCCAACCAGATAAAAGCACTGAAGCCCAGAGCTTCTCAAACTTTAATATGTATTCACATCATCTGGGGATTTGGGGACAGTGCAGATTCTGCTTTAGAAGGTCTGGGGCGGGGCCCAAGAGTCTGCATTTTAATAAACTCCCAGGTAGTGCATTCACTGATGGTCCATGGACCACACTCTGAGTAGCAACAGGATGAAAGGCAGCTGTGGAGGCTCCCCACGGTGGAGGGGGCTGTCCAGTTCCAAGGAGAACGTGTTTCTTTGTGCACAAAGTGACGGAACCTATTAAAGTGGAAACAGCCACCATCTTGTCACCACTGCAAGGCAGTCATTTCTTGGTGGATTTCACCTTCCAGAGGCACTGGCATGGTTGTTAAACACTTAGGTTCTAAGCTTGATGTCCTGAGTTTTACCTCTTAGGAGGTGTGTCACCTTAGGCAAATCTTCAATTTGTCTGCGTCTTCAGCTTCCCCATCACTGTAATGGAAATAATAAGACTATTATGAGGATTGGCTGAGTCAGGGGATAAAAAGTGCCTAACACGTGTCAGCAGTGAACAACACTCAGTAAGTGTTGCTCTCCGTGCTCACAATACGCCTTCTCCAGCAGTGAACATGGACCAACACAGAGGCTTACTCTGCTTCTGGTACGTGGTCAAAAAAAACCACAAAAAAACGCAATCCCCCATCTCTCTCTTGATGAAAGGCCTGTATCCTCCCTTTCAAATTCCTCCTTCCCTCCTGCCCACTCCCACGCCCCCTCCCCTGGCCCCCAGCCCCAGTGTGGTCTGGATGGGCCCCACAAGGGCAGGGACAGGGACAGGACGTGGGGCTGTATCTGACAGGAACCTGAGGGGCTGGCCTGGGAGGGGACTGGGGCCCAGCTTCCTGAAGGGAGGATGGGCTGAGGCAGGCACACAGTGCTGGAGAAGATGCCCTCCTGGGCCCTCTTGGCGGTCATCTCCTACCTCCTCCCGGTCCCCCAATACCTGGCACAAGTCACCAGCCAAGGTGAGGTGTGTGGAGGGTAGCAAACACCCATACCCAGGAAGATGGAGCCCTGGGCGGGCGGAGTGGGGAGGGAAGTGCAAAGTGGGAGGCCCCCACTGGTCCCCTACTCTTGCCCACAAACATGCCGGGGAGGACCAGGAGCCCAACTCACCGGCTGTTCCTCAGATGCCTCCTCGCTGGCCTCGGACTCAGAGTCCCTGAACTGTTTCTCTCGAACCTTTGAGGACCTCACTTGCTTCTGGGATGAGGAAGAGGGAGCGCCCAGTGAAATGTATCAGCTGCTGTATGCCTATCCGGGGTATGTGTTGTATCTTATGTATCATATATGTGTATCGTGTATATACCACTCCCCTGTATTTGTCCTGTGCATACCACAGCTGAGCCCTATTCCAGCAGCTTCCTTGCCTTTGGCCCTGTCAGAGGACTAGTCCAAGTACAAGACCGAAGTAGCCACTTAATGAACAGAGGTGCTTTGGATACTGCCAGCTCCAGCGCCTACGTACCCCCTAATCCCACCCATCCCAGGCGCTGAGAAGAGAAATGGCGGTAATGGAAACAGCAGTCGGGCTTGGGCCCAGACCTGGGTCCTCAGGGCTGGACAGGTGAGCGTGTAGGTAGCCCAGACTTCTCCTGTGCCCACAGGGAGCAGCCCCGCACCTGCCCCCTGAGTTCCCAGCATGTGATGCCCTTTAGAACCCGCTACGTGTGCCAGTTTCCGGCCCAGGCTGAAGTTCGCCTCTTCTCTCAACTGCACCTCTGGGTGAAGAATGTGTTTCTGAACCAGAATCTGACCCAGCGGGTGCTCTCTGTGGATGCTGTGGGTAAGCAGCATCCTCCTGTCAACCTGGCCCCTCTGTTTGCCGCCCTTGGGCCAGCTCTTGGAATCAGACCGAGCTGTGCTCTTTCAAGATGACACGGGTGCCCCCCCACTACCAGACTCCCAGAGGCACCTCGAGACCCCTTTCTCATTCCTCTTAGCCTCAGCGTCCAGAGCTAGACTTCGTTTCACACCAGAGACACCCTGACCTTCCCATAATTAACCTATTCATTGGCTTACTCATTCATCAGTTACAGAATTCCTGCCCTGTGCTAGGCACTGGGCATCAGGACAAGGACACACAGATGAGGAGGGGTCCCTGCTCTTGAGGAGCACTGAGCCTACCCACCAGTGGTGTGGCCACTACTCAACCGAGGACAGAACAGGATAAGGAGCCTCCCTGCCCCTGCCCCAGGGGCTGCCCTCACCCCAGCCTCCAGCACCCCTCTCCATAGTCCACTGGCTGAGCTGTAGACTGCAGCACCCAAAGAGTTCTGATGTGCTCTGTCTCTCCCTTAGGCCTGCCAACTCCCCCCAGTCTCATCAAGGCCATGGGTGGGAGCCAGCCAGGGGAACTTCAGATCAGCTGGGAGGCCCCAGCTCCCGAAATCAATGAATTTCTGAGGCATGAACTCCGCTATGGCCCCAAGGACCCCAGGAACTCCACTGGCGCCATAGTCACACAGCTGCTGTCCGCAGAAACCTGCTGCCCAGCTCGGCGGAGACCAAACCTAGCGGCAACCCTGGACCAGTCTCCATGTGCGCAGCCCATGATGCCTCAACAGACTGGACCAGAGCAGACCTCCCCAACTAGAGAAGTACCCTGGCCTTCTTCTGCTCCACCTCCTATCTCTTACCCTCAATTTTGCCCCAAGAAAGGACAGGCCATGCTTTGGGCATTCCAGACTGGTTGGTCCTTGGAGAGCTAGCATAGGCTCCGATTCGTTCTCAGAAGCCATGTTTATTTAGGAATCTCCCACTTCAGGTCATTCAGACCAACACAGCTGAGCACTTCAGGTCCCCAAGTTAGTGGGGGTTTCCCTAAAAAGCCCCGAAAGTGAAAGTATCAGTCACTCAGTCGTATCTGACTCTTTGCAACCCTGCGGGCTATAGCCCACCAGGCTCCACTGTCCGTGGAATTCTCCGGGCAAGAATACTGGAATGGGTTGCCATTTCCTTCTCCAGCGGATCTTCCCTGACCCAGGGATCAAACTTGAGTCTCCCACCTTGCAGGCAGATTCTTTACTGTCTGAGCCACGAGGGAAACCTAAAAAACCCTGAACTCCACCTGAAACCCACCAACCTGGCCCCCAGTCTGTGCACGTATTATATCCAGTGAAGAACTGAGTGTCTCTCCACAGGCATGTTGTGGGGTTTCATATATAAGAGATGGAGGCTATCTTGGCTGAGAGGCAGATCTAGATTGTGAGGCTGGGATTCTTCTCCCAAGGCTCCATCTCTGACAACGAAGGGTGGCAGCTGCCTCATCTCAGGACTCCAGCCTGGTAACTCCTACTGGCTCCAGCTACGCAGCCAACCTGATGGGGTCTCTCTCCGTGGTTCCTGGGGATCTTGGTCCCTCCCTGTGACTGTGGACCTGCCTGGCGATGCAGGTGAGTCAACAGAGGAGTAGAGGAGGAGATAGAAAAGATCTCTAGAGATGCCTGGGCTAGATATAGAAGCTCAGAGAACCATGGTCCTTCCTGATGATCTCAAACTTGCTACTGCACAGGATGGACTATATTCAAGGAGAGAAGAAAGGATAGGAGCAAATGTTCAAGTTATGTGTGTAAAGATGATCTGGATACCCTATGGGGTAGGAGCACGTGGGCTCTGATAGGGCTTCCTTCTCCACATCCATGCTCAGTCTTTGCGATCCTATGGACTGTAGCCCACCCGGCTCCTCTGTCCATGGGATTCTCCAGCAAGAATACTGGAGTGGGTTGCCATACCCTTCTCCAGGGGATCTCTCCTTCTCTGATCCCAGGGGAAATTGGACTACAATGCTTTACCTTGGACCTGACGAATGTTACCTGTCAGTGGCAACAGCAGAACCATGCCAGCGCCCAAGGCTTCTTCTACCACAGCAGGGCACGTTGCTGCCCCAGAGACAGGTGAGAAGTGAACCGCTGATTGATGTCACGGGAGAGAGACACAACTCTGCAGAAAGAAAGGAGAGATTGTTCTTTATCCTCTTCAGTCCCCTTCCTCATTCCCCAAACCAAAGGCCCTCCATGCTCTCATCCGCCACTGGGTATTGTATCCTTTCAACATCTCTTCACCCCCTGGGAATGCGTTGGTTTGATTCAGTGTAATCATGTCACCTGGACCATTACAACAGCCTACATTCTCTGTCACTTCCAATTTACCCGCCCCTGCATGCTGTTGACAAATTGACCTTTCTTAAATTCTGCATGGCTTCCTCCTACTCAGATATGTATTGCTATTGCTGCTGCTGCTACTAAGTCGCTTCAGTCATGTCCAACTCTGTGCAACCCCATAGACAGCAGCCCACCAGGCTCCCCCGTCCCTGGGATTCTCCAGGCAAGAACACTGGAGTGGGTTGCCATTTCCTTCTCCAAATATGTACTGCAACTTTTCACTATCTGTTGGATCCAATGAAAACTTCACCTGGTCTTCAAGCATTCCCACCAAACACCTCACTGATCTGTCACCTCCTTCATATCTAATATATAACCAAGTCTTGTTGATTTTACCTATTAAACATCTCTAGGATCTGTCCATGTTTTTCATCACAGCTATCACCCTAGTACAAGCCGTCTTCTTCTCTGAGTTTGGTTACTGAGAAGACTTACTAACTGATCACCTCTTGGATCCTCCAAAACATTCTCCACACAGGAGCTGAAGTGAGTTTTTAAAAGCAGAAAAATAAATGCAACATTCTCTGCTTAAAACTCATCCAAGATCCATAGCTTTCACTGATCTTAGGACAAAGAAAAGAATTCTATTGTGACTGTGTAAAGTTCTAAAAGACTCAGCCCGTATCTGTGCCTTCAACTTTATCTTATTCCATGCTGCCTTCTGTGCTCTTTGCTCCAATACTGGCCTACTTTCATTCCCTCCCACCTGCCACAATCCCTCCTGCCTCTGAATCTTTGCACATGCTGTTTACCCAACCTGTTTATCTTGACTTAAACTCTACTTATCCTTCAGATCGAAACTCAAATGTCACCTCCCCTGACCTGCCTTCTTAGGTCCAGTGGCACTATTCTATATCCTTGTTGTACCGTGTACCTCTCCTTCTTAAATACTTAACATAGTTATAATTTTACATTTATACCTTACATGGTTATTTGATTGATAACAAAATTCTCTCTCAGAGCTCTGTTGAGAAAGGCTGATCTTAACTAAACATGATCCATCAGGGCAAAGTCAGTGTCTGCTTTTACTCACCAATGTATTCTCACTTACCATGGGGCCTAGAACAGAGTAAGTGCTCAGTTAAAAAGAAAAAATGATTGAATGATGAAAAAAAACCATTAACAGTTTTAGTGTATTCTTCCAGTTTTCTATGCATTTACATCCCATGGACGGGGGAGCCTGGTGGGCTGCAGTCCATGGGGTCGCCAAGAGTCGGACACGACTGAGTGACTTCCCTTTCACTTTTCACTTTCATGCACTGGAGAAGGAAATGGCAACCCACTCCAGTGTTCTTGCCTGGAGAATCCCAGGGATGGTGGAGCCTGATGGGCTGCCGTCTATGGGGTTGCACAGAGTCGGATACAACTGAAGTGACTTAGCAGCAGCAAACATAATATTTAATTTTCAATATAAATTGGATCACATTATATGTATGATTCATTTTAACTTCTTTTTAACTTACTTTTTTACTTAAAAATATGTCTTGGACATCTGTAATGATGTAACTCATTCTTTCTAATAGCTGTATAGATTTCCATACTATGAAGAGGGCCATGAATGAAAGGGTGGCAAAACTGAATTCACATACTCTCTGTCAAAACCTGCTCCTCCTCTTCTTGTCCATCCTGCCATAAACTCACTTTTCCACCCTTAACTTCTGCCTTTTCTACACCCTCCACATCCATCAGAAACTCTGGTCATTTCTACCTTTTCAGTACCCTCTTTGAATCCATCTGTTTCTCTCTACCCCCACTACCACAATCCTGCTTTCAGATCCTCATCACTTTGCATGGAAAATTCCATGACATTGTCCTAATAAATGTCTCTGCTTCTAGTCCACCCTCACAGATCCTTTCTCACAAACTGCAGTTAGAGAGACTTTCCTAAAATACAAAGCTAGTGATGACAATTCTCTGCTTAAAATCCTTGAATGTCTCCATCTTGCTGCAAGATTCAGTTCAAGCTCCTTAGAAAGGCAATAAGGCCACCTGTGACCTTGATCTACCCACACTTACCACTCCCCACCAAGCCCTCTGTGCTAAAACCTTTCTGCACAACTTAGAGTTTCCCCCAAAGTACCATATCTCTTATCTGTGCACAAGCATGTGCCTGGGATGCCTGTTTGTACCCTTTGCTTGTCCTATTTATAGTCCAAGACTCATTCTCGGCACTGCCTTGTACAAGAACTATTTTCTGACCCACCCCGTTTGGGTTAGATGATCTTCCTTGCTACTCCCAAGCCAGCCTGTGCACATCACAGAAAAATACCATCTGTTTGTTTTTCTCCCTTTCCCAATGAAATGACAGCTCCTTGAAAATTCTTCCTCTGTGTATTCATAGGGTCTATCATAGTACCTAGCACATAGTATAAATTATTTGTTGAATAACCTAGTAAACATAAAAATACATAAAATGGTAAATGATTTTAGTAATAGCTAGCTATTTAGGGGTTATAACCAGGAAGGAGACAGGATTTATTTGTTCAACAAACAACTCTTGAAGGTGACTATGTACCAGGCCCCAGGGATAGAGTGACAAAACAGAGAAGCTTCCAGCATTGTGGGGACTTACATTTTAGTTGGGGGAGGGGAATGGCGGGAGGCCAACAAGAAGGAAAGGAGCAAGGTTAAATGATAATGACTAAGTGGAAGGGTGGGGGTGGGTGCTAATTTCATGAGTGGATGGAGAAAGCCTTGCCAAGGAGGTGACAGATGAGCTGAGACCCAAGTGGCGAGAAGAAACGAGTCACATGAGATCTAGAGGCAGGGCAATCCAGGGCAAGGTGAGCTGCAAAGACAATGTATCTGGTATGTTTGCAGCACAGAGAGAAGGCCCGTGTATCGGATGAAGGGTCATCACCTTGTGTGAGACTTGTAGGAGATGAGAATGGCAAGGCAGGGAGGAACTCAACCATATGAAGTCCTATAGGCTCTGGGGTGGAGTTTGGGTTTTATTTGTGATGGGGAGCCATGGAAGGATTTAAGCAAGAGTGATATGATATGAGCTTCCCAGGTGGCTCAGTAGGTAAAGAATCCAGCTCCAATGCAGGAGATGCGGGTTTAATCCCTGGGTCAAGAAGATCCCCTGGAGAAGGAAATGGCAACCCACTCCAGTATTCTTGCCTGGGAAACCCTTTGGACAGAGGAGCCGGGCAGGCTGCAGTCCATGGGGCCAGAAAAGAGTCGGACACCACAGCGACTAAACAACAATGTGACGCCATATGATTTAATTTTTTTCACTTTAAACTTTTTCTTCTGCATTGAGGTACAGCCAATTACCAATGCTGTGATAGTTTCAGGTGAACAGCAAAGGGACTCAGCCGTACGTATATCCAAGTATCCATTCTCCCCCAAACCCTGCTCCCATCCAGGCTGCCCCATAACACTGAGCAGAGTTCCATGAGCTATACTACAGTTCCTTGTTGGTTACCCATTTTAAACATAGCAGTGTACACATGACCATCCCGAACTCCCTAACAATCCCTGCCCCTGGCAACCATAAGTTCGTTTTAAAAAATATGAAATGCTTCATGAATTTGCATGTCATCCTTGCCCAGAGACCATGCTAATCTCTGTTTCATTCCCATTTTAGCATATGTGCTGCTGAAGTGTTTACA
This sequence comes from Bubalus bubalis, assembly GCF_019923935.1. Taxonomy (NCBI): domain Eukaryota; kingdom Metazoa; phylum Chordata; class Mammalia; order Artiodactyla; family Bovidae; genus Bubalus; species Bubalus bubalis. The sequence goes on along the minus strand of NC_059162.1, from coordinate 102,326,055 downwards.
TTTTTAAAAGATGTTTCTCTGTGCAATTAAAAAGAAGTAAGAGTGGAAGCAGGATCACCATTTAGAAATATGCCTTAATCCAGGCAGCAGATAATGGTTTCATCTAATGCGGCAAGAATAAAGGTCAAAATAAAGGGATAGCTTTGACATATATTCTGGACATTATCAGATCAACATTTTGGGTCTAAATTCTGATTGCTGTGTGGAGAACAAATTGAAGGGAGTGACAGAAACAGAGGCAGAAAAGCTAGTTAAGAGACTGTCACAATAATTTGTTAGTAAAATAGCATTTAGAGGTGACTAAGAAGGCTGCCTAATGAGAACAGATTCAGAACATAAATATGTTTTGCTTTACTCTTTGAAACAATCCCATTCAAAGTAGGTATTATTGACACATTTCACAAATGAGGAAACTGAGGCAAAGATGAAAATTAAGTAATTTGCCCAGAGTTTTACACCAATAAGCCAAGACCTGAACTCTATAGCCCATGTAATTTCCCTATCTCATCTAGCTCTTGCTTTTTTTTTTTTTTTTTTTTGGCTGCACTGGGTCTCTGTTGCAGCACTTGGGCTTTTTCTCTAGTTGCTCTTCACAGGCTTAGTTGCCCAGTGGCATGTGGGATCTTAGTTCCCCAACCAGGGATCGACGCCCCCACCCCCAGAATTGGAAAGCAGATTCTTAGCCACCAGGCCACCAGGAAAGTCCCTACCTCTTTATTAAGAAGAAGAGGCTGAACTCCAAAGCAAACCTCAGAAAAAAATACACGGCATGAGAGAGAAAGCCCTGGAGGCCTGTCCAAGGAACAAGTTAGATTATAATCGAATTCCCTGTGAGACTGGATTAGTCTCTGAAGCAGGCATTGAATCAAATGACTCTATTTGCCTGATTTGTAGGGACCCCATCTGGGAGAAGTGTGAAGAGGAGAAAAACTCAGGATCACAGTCCTCCCAGTTCTCCCGCTGCCACTTCAAGTCACAAAATAACAGTGCTATTCACATCCTTGTGGAGGTGACCACAGCCCAGGGTGCTGTTCACAGCTACCTGGGCTCCCCTTTCTGGATCCACCAGGCTGGTAAGGACTTTCTTCCCTTCTCCTCCCACACAGTTCCCACCCCTACCTTGTCTGACCCCATGCCCAGGATCACCAGCTCTGATACTTCTGACCCATGGCCCTGGTGACACGATGTCTCATGCACAGAAGGGCTTAGGCCAGTCCCTGGTGACATCCCTGTAGTGCTCATCCCCACTCCAAACTTGCACTGGAGGGAGGTCTCCAGCGGGCAGCTGGAACTGGAATGGCAGCATCCATCAGCCTGGGCAGCCCAAGAAACCTGCTATCAGCTCCGATACACAGCAGAAGGCCATCAGGACTGGAAGGTACAGTCAAGGAACAAATGACCCCAGACCTCGTACTCGGGGTATTTCTGAGTTTCAGGATGTTTGTTATCAGGAGTGATAACCAAGATATCACTGTATACTCATGTGTATCTGTGTCTGGGCTTGTTTATCTCTATCTGATTCAACTGGTATCTTAATCTCTCTTTGACATGTGACACTGCTGACTATGCCCATTTAAAATGTTCTCTTCCCTTTGCTTTTGGGACATCATTCTCTCCTGATTCTCCTACCACTTCTCTGACTGAACCTCCTCACTCTTTCCCGGGCTCTTCTTTTCCACACTTCCTTAATAGGTTGTGCTTCCTGCAGTCCCATCCTAGACTCTTCTTCTGTGAAAGAGTTAGTCGCTCAGTTGTATCCAACTCTTTGCAATCCGAAGGACGGTAGCCCGACAGGCTCCTCTGCCCATGGAATTCTCCAGGCAATAATACTGGAGTGGGTAGCCATTCCCTTCTCCAGGGGATCTTCCTGACCCAGGAATAGAACCCAGGTCTCCTGCATTGAAGGCAGATTCTTTACCGACATCTAGATGTTCTCCCTAGGTGAGTGCTTCGATTCCGTTTTCAATGACTATACATTAACCATCCCAAACTCATTCCAACACCTATGTGGAAAATAACTTCCATACCATAGGTGAATCACCTAAACTTCTGAAGAGTCTGTTTCCTCACTGGTGAAATGGGGATAAAGCTATGTACTTTCCAGAGTTATAGTAAAAATTAAATATGTAGATATTTAGCATATTGCCTGGTAGATAGAAGGCACTCAATAGACATTACATATTAGTTTCTTTCTCTACTTTTATTCTCATTTACCACATGCATATATGACTTCTTACTAGACAGTTCTACCTAAAAGCCCCCTAGGACATTTCAGACTCAGTATATCCAAAACTGAACTCATTTTCTTCCCCAGACTTTTTTATTGAGGTAGACATTACATAAAGTAACACAAATCTTAAATATACAATTGGTTAATTTGTACATGTGTATACATCCATGTAACCATTACCCAGATGAAGATAAAGGTTGTTTCTGGTACCCCAGAAGTATTTTATGCCCTCTGGTCACACATACACACCCTCTGAGGTAACTACAATTCTGACATTACCATTAATAAGTTCTGGCTATTGTTGAACTTAATAAAATCGAAAAATACAGCATTTCTTCCTCAAACTTACTTCTCCTGTTCCTTGTCCATGGCAATGGCACCAACACTTAACCCAGTTACTTCAGCCTGGAATTATTCTTGCCTCTTCTCTCCTTCTCCCTTGCCCCTTCCCTCTATCAACAATTTAGTTGAGTTTATTGTACTAATAGGCCTCACATCTCTACTACCAGTTTTATCTTTGACCCTCTAGCCCACCTATGCATGCTCTTGGTACACAGAACACTCTGTAACCCACAGTCAAGCAACTCAGTCAGCTTAACACTCTTTTGAGGGCTCTGTGGTACCTTACTTATATTGTTATTACTGCACTCATTACTTCTTGTAACTATTTACTTGTTTGGATGTCTTCTTCATAAGACATGTGAGACCTTGTTTTTCTTTTTCCCCAATGCCTACCCCAAGGCTTGGCTTGTCACAAGCAATTCATAAATGTTTACTACTGATCAAGTTAATAATGTCTCCCTGCTGGTATACGCGATGTTTGTTCCCTCTTCTTGGACTCTCCTCGTACCCCCAGCACCTAGCACAGTGCTGGCATCCTCTACTGAAAGGATGTTATTTGTGGCCTGATTTACATGGCTATGGGCTTCCCTGGTAGCTCGGGCCTTAAAGCGTCTGCCTGCAACTGTGGGAGACCCGGGTTCGATCTCTAGGTCGGGAAGATTCGCTGAAGGAAATGGCAACCCACCCCAGTACTCTTGCCTGGAAAATCCCATGGACCGAGGAGCCCGGTCGGCTACAGTCCATGGGGTCGCAAAGACTCAGACACGACTGAGCAACTTCACTTACACGGCTATGAGTATCTGAGTATGTCCGGGGTTTCCATCGCGCCCTGGTCAGTGTGTGTGTACCGCATCTCTGCCGATGTATCATATGTATGTGTCAGGATGAGTAGTTCTGTGTGTAGATGAGTCAGTGTGTCAGGGGTGTACCACGCCTGGCAGGGCGAGGCTCTCTGTCCGAGTGTTCTCTCCAGCCAGTTTCCGCCGGGGATTCGTGTTTTCTGCCAGTGAGGCGCTTTGGAGGTATCCCCGGGGATTCAAGGCGGTAGGATTGGGGTCAATCAGAGGCCGAGTTCTCCCCAACGCCGTCCCACGGGGACCTGACCACCCGCTTGCACCTTTGCGTAGGTGCTGGAGCCACCTCTTGGGGCCCAGGGAGAGACCTTGGAGCTGCGCCCGCGCTCCCGCTACCGCGTACAGCTGCGCGCCAGGCTCCATGGCCCCACCTTCCAAGGTCCCTGGAGCTCTTGGTCCGACTCAGTGAGGGTGGAGACGGCCTCGGAGACGGGTGAGGGCCGGGCAGGGGCAAAGGCTCTCTACGGCTGCGCGAGTGGAAGGGCGGGGCTCCGACCTCACCAGGCTGAGGTTGTGCAGACCTACCCGGAGCCCCGGGACAGCAAGTGGGTGGGGCTGGTGGACCTGCGGGCAGGGCTCTGGCCAGGCGCCTCCCCCTGAGGGCTGACTGCTTTTTGTCCCTTAGTCTGGATCTTCCTGGTGACTGCTCTGCTCCTGGTCCTGAGCGTCAGCGCCCTCCTGGGCCTGCTGCTGCTGAGGTGGCAATTTCCTGAGCACTACAGGTACCGCTCCAGCCAGGTGGGAGACGGGGGTGTGATGCGGGCAAGGCCGGCGGCCCCTAAAGAAGCATCCTCTGGTCACTCTATGACGCCCGCTCTCCAGTCAATCTCACATCCAGACCTGTGGCATCTGCCGCTCCCCGCACGTCTTCCCTGAAAGTCCCACCGCCTCCTTACACTTGAACATGTCCACTCTGCGGGACACCTCAAACAGCCCCGCCTTCTGGCTCCTCATCTCAGTAACAAGTCCACCTGTTACCCAAGCCAGACCACTTGGGCGCCTCCCTCCTCATTATCCAGTCTGGTCCTGTCATTCCACCTCCTAAACCTCACTCAAAAACAGCACCCTTTCTCTAGCCCTGCAGGAACTACCGGACTCACCAAAAGGGAGCCCCTTCTCCCTCCAATCTAGCCGCACACAGCCACCAGAATAATCTTTCTAAAACGGCGCACATGAACTTGTCACTCCACTTCCTTAAGTTTCACTATTAGCTCCCCAGGATAAAGTCCAGGCTCTAGGAAAACAAGCAAGGCTGTGCCCCTGCCAGTGTTTCCACCTCCCACCCTGTGCATCAGCCTTGCCACACTGCCGGTGATTTCCTCCACAAGTCCAGTGGTTTTACTTCTCAGTGCCTTTGAACATAATGTCCCCACTGCCAGGAATATCCTCCCTGGATGACTAATACCCATTTATCTTTAAATAACTTTCTTCACCAACTCCTAGGAAACCTTTCCTGACCCTCCCCTATTGGCTAGTCTCTTTGTGCCCCAATACAGACTTCTTTCATAGTGCAGGAAGCATTTTACTGCATTCATTTCTTTATATGTCTTCCCTGTGCCTTACGTGGTCATCCTTAAATCTTCAGCATAGTGCCTGCCAAATAGCACACCCTTAAATAAATGCTGTTAATGAATGAGTTGTTTATGTGGAGAGACTAAGGCTGAGGATAAATGTCACTGGAAGTTATAAACATAAAGGATAGATTCCATACCACCTCAGTCCTTTGGTAACATCTCTTTATTCTTGAGGACTTAGCTCAGAAGGTGACTCCTCCAGGTGGCCTCTTTTGATGGCCCTAGGCTGGATTAGATGCCCCTCTTTGGGGCTCACATCTCTCCTTGAACACGTCTTTGAGCTTTTAATCCTCTCTAATGTATGAGCAGACTGGGATGTAGCCTGTATCCGGATCCAGCTAAAAGGTTGACGGAGAAGAGGGAGGCTGCTCTGCTGGCCCGGGTGTACCCGGTTCCTTTCCCCCAGTTTACCAGATACATCACTCCTCCTCCCCTGGAGAGAGAAAAATGTGGTCACGGAAGAGGCTCAATTAAAAAAAAAACAAAGAAGAGGCCCGAAGGTCATTCAGCTAAAGTCCTTCCTTGTGGAAATATGAGCCTAAGGAACTGGAGGGTCCCCCAACATACCTTAACCCACATTCTTCTAGGGAGAGCATCTTCCCCAGTAACTTAATAAAAGCCCCCACGAGTTCTCTTCATTCAACTAATTTCTTGAGAATCTATTATGGGTCAGATACTGTTCTATACCCTGTAGATCCAAGAGTGAGCAAATAGACAAACTCTTTGCTCTCATGGATTTACATTATATGTGTATATATATATATATATATAAAATAAGATTCTAATAAATATACAATAAGTCAAGTACTATAAAGAATAATAAGCAGAGCAGGAGACAAAGAGTGATGGGGAAGGGAGGTGGTTCTATTTTAGACAGGGTAGTCAGAGAAGGCCTGTCGGGATGACATCTGAGCAGAAACCTAAGTAAAATGAGGAAATGAGTCGATGTTCTAGGCAGAGAGAATAGAAAGTGCAAAGACCCTGAGGCAAGAATGTTTGAGGACACTCAAACTGCTTTTTTGAGCCTCCACACCACTGACTTCCCCCCACCACCTGAGGGCTCCTCTACCTTCCTCTTACCTCTTCAAGCTTACTCCCGCACCTCACTGCCTCTCCCCACACACCTCAGTGGTCTCTCCCCCCTCCTAATTCACAGCCCAGTGTCCTTCTCTTCCTTCTCCTCAAGGAGCCTGAGGCATGCCCTGTGGCCCTCACTTCCAGACCTACACCGGGTCCTTGGCCAGTACCTTAGGGATACTGCAGCCCTGAGTCCGGTGAGTGCACCTCCCCATACCACCGCCCACCACCAGCTCTGCTTAGAGCTCCTTGCCCCATCACACAACTTCTCCAAGGCCCTTGGCCCACAAGTATACCATCCCTGGGCCCTACCTCCAGCCCAACCCTCCTTCCTGCACAGTCCAGGTCCTGCTCCCACAGGACCTGCTCTAATCCAGACCACTTTCCCCCCATCTCTCCCAGCCCAAGGCTGCAGTCTCAGATGTCTATGAGGAAGTGGAACCCAGCCTCCTTGAAATTCTACCTAGATCCTCAGAGAAGGCTCCCTTGCCCCTGTGTTCCTCTCAGGCCCAGTTGGACTACCGAGGATTGCAGCCTTCTTGCCTGGGGACCATGCCCCTGTCTGTGTGCCCGCCAATGGCTGAGCCAGGGTCCTACTGTGCCACTCACATCGCCAACCATTCCTACTTACCACTCAGCTGCTGGCAGGTCCCTCGCTCCCAGTACCCTGGACAGATCCAAACTCTCTAGCTCTCCCTCCTGAGCTCCCTAACCATCCCATCCCAACAACCATCTCAGATCTCACGTCCTTCCCTGTTGTCTGCCCTTCTGGCTGGACTTCATAACACTGACCTTTCACCACTGCTGCGGGCATCCATCTGGGACTCTTTCTCCTCAGGCAAGGCTCACTTGACTAAGCCCCTCTAAATTTCACCTCCTTTCTCTCTGCTCTTTAATGCCAAAGTCCTTGAAAAGGAGCCTCCACTTCCCAACTCCCATTTGCTCTTCAGACTGCTTCAATTTATTCCCCTGCTACCACTCTGCTAATGAAACTACTCAGGCAAAGCTCACCTCAAGCTTTCTCATCACAAGATCCAATCAGATCTTGTTAATCCTCAACATGTTTAATCTCTCTGTTGGCATTTGTCATGGTGACTACTTATTTCGCCTTTAAATTCTCTCCTCCATGGCTTGCATGCATCACCATCTCTCCTGGCTCTGCTTGGGCTTCTCTGAGTATACTGATAGTTGACAGCATAAACTTTGTGGAGTCAGAGCTAGGTTCAATTCCTATCTTTCCCACTTGCTAGCTGTGTGACCTTGAATAAATAACTCAAAGTCTTTGAGCCTTAATTTTCTCATCTATAAAATAGGGATAATACAGAATGCTATAGAGTTGTAAAGAGTATTTAGTGAGATAGTCTAAGTAAAACACAGTGAAAGAGGGTTCCGGATTAATGTCAGCAGCAGTGCCAACATAGTGCCAACTAAGACATAGTGTTTGAGATATCTAGACTAGACTATAATAATTATTCCTTCCTAATCTCTTATCTTGGCATATCTTCCACTCCTTAATTATTGCAGTCACTTAAGAGTCAGTTCTTAAGTCTCCAACCCATCTGCTCTCATAGCCTTTCTTACATGCTGAGCGTTCTAAAGCTCTTATCTTCAACCCAGACTTTTACTATAGCACCTGTAATGCTTTATGCAAATAACTGTTTACATGTCTGTCTCCCGTTACTAGATTGTGAGCTCCTTCAGGGCAAGGGCTGTGATTCATTTGCCTTCCCCCTCCCCCACCCCCTAGCACCTAGAGTAGTGCTTGATTCACGATAGAAGGCCTCCAATAAATGTTTTCTAAATGAAGGAAATCTTTCTGGACAATGCCACCTCATCCCATGCCAACCTCTCTCATCCTCTATGCCATTCATATGCAGTGGTAAATATGCTTAGGCCATTCTGATTATGGATTCCCTGACCCATTCAAATTCTCAAACAAATGGTATTTTTTTGCTGACTCCAAACATACCCACTATATCAGTCAGAGTCTTGGCAGAAATAGATGACACACACACACTCAACCTGGGTATCTGGATGAGAGTTTAATATAGGGCATATTTACAAAGATGGGGCAGGATTCAGTAAAAACATCAAGGAATAATGCAGTGTCCTGGGGCTAACAACAACTGAGAGGTGGGGCCCACCCCTCCCCACCCTGGGTATCAAGGGGTCACGGGAGAGAGTGGTTACAGAGAAGGCTGCCTGGCAGGAGCTGTGGCAGAGAGCTGCAGCCAGCCTGTGGGGATGCGACAGTAATGGAGCCAGGGGAACAAACAGCTCCTGCCTGTTCTCCCCCTCCCTCCAATACCACCCCTTGACCCCCTCTGTATTAGTTTGCAAGCACCGCCCTAACAAAATACCACAAACAACAGACATTTATTGTCTTATAGTTTTGCAGGCTAGAAATTCAAGGTTTTAGCAGGGTTGGTTGCCTCTGAGAGCTGTAAGGAAGAATCTGTTCCATTCCTCTCCCCTAGCTTCTGGGGCTTTCCTGGTGTTCCTAGACTTGTTCCTAGGCCTCTCCTCCATCTCTGCCTTCATCTTCATATGGCGTTCTCCCTTTACCTGTGTGTATGTCCAAACTTCTCCATTTTATAAGGACGAAAGTCATATTGGATTAGGACCCACCCAAATGACCTCATCTTAACTAATTATATTCTGGAGTGACTCTATTTCTAAATAAGGTCACACTCTGAAGTACTGGGACTTAAGTATCCAACATATAAATTTGGGGGTGAGGGACACAATTTAACCCATAACATCCTCCTACTGGTGAAATACAAACAGAAACCAGAGCCCAGGGGAGTCCACTGACGCAGGCCATATGAGTCAGCCTCACAGGGCACAGAGCAGAGCAGGATGAATGTGGCCCTGGACGGGACAAATGATGACACCTAGTATACTCACTTTCCATATTTCCTTCCCCAAGCCACGTTCCAGGCTCCAACGCGACTCCTAGGGACCCAAAACTAGGACTGAGAACCAAACCACTGAAACTCTCGCCTCTACACCAATTCAGCCATCATGTCCTTAACCCTTTTTACTTACCAAATTCTGTCTCCTCTTCTCCATCTTCACTAAGCTATTATCACAGCCTCTACCAACGGACTCTGCCTCCAGTCTCTCTCCCTAAATCCAGCCTGTATGTTGCCTCCAGATTGATCTTCCTGTTCATCTCACTCCTTACCTCTAAATCTTTAGTTTGGCTCTTCAGAACCGATCTCATTCTCTTCTACTATTTTGCTATGTGAGAATTAAAAGTGTTAACACAATGCCAAGCACATAGTAAATACTCAGCATTTACAGAGTTATCTTTATTATTATCCCAACTGGACTGTTCCACCCCCTGAATATTACCTATATTTTATTCCCTCCATACCCTCTCCCTCAGGTCCTTTAGGTGAGAGTTCTCTTATCTAAGCAGCTCATCAGGTATCCAGATACCTTGCTCTACCAACAGGCCATTGCCTGTCCTCTTCTATCTCCTCTGGCTCTTTTGCCTTTACCTTCAAAGATTCATAGGCAGGACTTCCCTGTAAGTCCAGTGGATAAGAACCCACCTGCCAATGCAGTTGACACTGATTCGATTCCTGGTCCAGGAAGATCCCACATGCCTCGAGGCAACTAAGCCTGTACACCACAACTGCTGAGTCCAAGCACCCTAGAGCCCCTGCTGTTTAGCAAGACTGCTCTTCAGCAAGAGAAGCCACTGCAATGAGAAGCTCAGGCGACCCAACGAAGTGTAGCCTCCTCTGCAACTAGAGAAAGCCCTCGGGCAACAACAAAGACCCAGCATAGCCAAAAATAAAAATTTTAAATAAAAGATGCATAGGATCTTAGTGCTGGCATTCCCTCCAGCTCCCATGAACTGCCCTCTTTCTCACTCTCAAATATCTTATACAAGTAGCCCATGCTTGCTGCCTCCATATTCTCCCCACCCTCCTTTCTGCAACCCCTTCCAAAGGAAACACGAGCACCCCCTCCCCTGATCCCTTTCTCTCCAAGGTCACCCATGATTTATTTCTCAATAGCCAACTCTGACCTTTTCTGTCACCACTCGACTATTTTGCATATTAGAATTCCTCCTACTTCAAGGTCCATGTCAGTACAGTTTCCAGTGGCTTCTGCCATTCCTTTATTTTTATTTTTTTATTTTTTAAATTAAAGGTCTTTTTTTAATGGTCTTTTTAAAAAATAATTTTATTTAATTTTGGGGCTGTGGTGGATCTTTGTTGCTGTGGGGGCTTTTCTTAGTTGCACAGAGAGGCTACTCTCTAGCTGCAGTGCACGGGCTGCTCACTGTGGTACAGGCTCTAGGACACTCAGGCTTCAGTAATGTGGTGTGTGGGCTCAGTAGCTGCAGCTCCTGGGTTCTGGAGCACAGGTTCAGTAGTTGTGGTGCAAAGGCTTAGTTGTTCCATGGCATGTGAGATCTTCTGCATCAGGGACCAAACCAGTGTCTCCTGCACTAGCAGGCTGATTCTTTACCACTGAGCCACCAAAGAAGCCCTGTCATTCCTTTACTTTTCAAGGTTCAAATTCCCTGAAGTTGTACCCTTATTTACCCTGTTGTTCTTTTCCTCTATGGTGACCCTCTAGAAACTGCAAATTGCTGGCCATGCCTTTAGAGACTCTCATTAACTCAATACCTAGCAGATACAAGTCCAAACTCCTTAGCTTAACATTTATGGCCCTGACCAGCTTGACTCCTTTTATGTCCTCTAGGGTTCAGGGACTCCCCATTTCCAACCCTAGGACACATAAATCCTTGTTTCCCAAGGTAATTGGAAAGAGATAACATGAATGCTTCAAAATTAAAGATAATAACAATATCATTTGGGTGCAAACTCCAAAATTTTTTCTGTCATCATCAGAATTGATTTTAGGCTAACGATTGATTTTTGTTTTTCCCTAGCCTCTTTCTAGGACAGTGTAGAATATGGTTAGATTCTGAGGTTGGTTAGTTTGGCTCCACTAATTATTATTGGCTGTGTGTCTTTGGGCAAGTTTCTAACCTTTCCCTGACCTGGTTTCTTTCTTTCTTTTTTTTTTTTTTTTGTAAAAAGGGAATAAAGTTTCTGCCTTATGGGATTAAGGATTACCTGCAGTAATGTACGTAAACTCTTTAAACATCATAGTTAGCAGATGGTCAGTAAATGGTGCCCATTATCATTTTTATGATTGCTGTTTCACCTCTAAGTATATCATACAATTCACTGAAGTCACTGTTAGAGCACTCTATTGAACAGGAGTCAGATCTGGACTCCCACCAGCATGTGACCTCGCACAAATCCTTCTGGGCTGCGGTTTCTTCATCTGTAAAATACAGGTGTGTTGCTGGGATGGGGAGATGCACCATGCGCAGATTAGACTCGTGGATCTCTAAAAATCCTGACATCTCTTGAGCTCCATAGGGGTCAGCCCCAGTTTCCCTCACAGGGCTTATCCAATCTTATCTCCCAGATAGGCAGGTCTGAATCCTGATCTTTTTTCTTGATAAGAAAAAAGGAATTCACCCCTCTTTAAGCCTCATTTTCCTTGTTTCTGAACAAAAGCAAACAAAACAGTTTTTGAAAACAAACACAGGCACTTCTTCCTTCTAGCAGTGTTCCCTCAAGCACTAAGCTAACAATGGACGCTCCGGCCTTCTCTCGTCTAAGTTTCTCAGTCAACGCCTGCAGCACCCCACTCCCAACCCGCCTGCCTGCCTTCGGTCCGGCTGGTCGGCCACTGCCTTACACTGCCTTCTCTAAACAGGCTAAGTGCTTTAGGGCATTCCACCAAGTTCCGCACTTCGTATCATAAAAACTATCCTCAAGCACGAAGCGTGAAGGACGGGTGCGGGGGAGACTGAGGAATGAATGAAACCAATAGGGGAAGGCAGCCAGCGCAGGCCCCGCCCCCAGGCGCGCCCCACCCCGCCCCGTTTCCCGACACCTGGTGGCGTAGAAGCTGCCTTCAAATCCCGCTCGCCTGCTGGACTCTCGTGAGATCTGGAGCTTCCCCCGGAAGACCCGCCCCCTGTGCCGTGGAGGCCAATGGGCTAGGGCGACGGTTGCGACGGTTGGATTTTGAAGGAGCCAATGAGTGCTTGGAGCGGCGAGTTTAAGTTGTCCAAGTCCTCACTGCTAAAGCCGGTCTGGGATCGGAACCTGCTCTAAACTGAAGGTGAGAGACGGCTGGACTAAGCGAACCGGTCTGGGACCGCGGCCGAGGGTGCTGCACCGGGAGGAGCTGCGGCCGGGGTGGTCCTGACTGTGGTCGGCCGCCCCAGAGCACGGTCGCCTATCTTACTCTGGGGCTCAGCAGGGAGCCCCTGCAAGGAATCCTCTCCCTCCAGACGTTCCCATGGCCCAGTTCGTGTTCGAGAGTGACTTGCACTCGCTGCTGCAGCTGGATACACCCATCCCCAATGCACCCCCTGCGCGCTGGCAGCGCAAAGCGAAGGAAGCCGCGGGGCCGGCCCCCTCGCCTATGCGGGCAGCCAACCGATCCCACAGCGCCGGCAGGACCCCAGGCCGAACTCCCGGTCAGTAGGGTGCGGCGGGTCGCGGAGGAGGGGAGGGCAAGGGCTTGAAGCAGCCTTCACGCCTCCTCCCCCTGAGCCGGGTCTGACAGTCTGGCTTCCCTCTCCCTGTCCCAGGCAAATCCAGCTCCAAGCTTCAGACCACTCCCAGCAAACCTGGCGGTGACCGCTATATCCCCCATCGCAATGCTTCCCAAATGGAGGTGGCTAGCTTCCTCCTGAGCAAGGAGAACCAGCCTGACAACAGTGAGACGCCCACCAAGAAGGTATGTGTCCCAGGGGACTTCTGGCAGGAAACTGGTCTGTGAAATCTAGATAATACCGCCACCTCATCCCCACCCTTATGTGCCAGGAACATCAGAAAGCATGGGCTTTGAATCTGAACGGTTTTGACATGGAGGAAGCCAAGATCCTTCGGCTCAGTGGAAAACCACAAAATGCCCCAGAGGGTAAGATGTCATTCTATCCCCAGGGCTCAGGGTGGGTGAGAAGGCTGTCTGCTTTTTCCACCTAAGATTGAGGGGAAGGAAGTGCTTATCTGGCCTTCCTGGCTAAGGGCATGCGGAAGTGTCAATCCTCCCAGTGTCTAGACTCACTCTGTTGCCACAGGTTACCAGAACAGACTAAAAGTACTCTATAGCCAGAAGGCCACGCCGGGCTCCAGCAGGAAGACCTGCCGTTACATCCCTTCCCTGCCAGACCGCATCCTGGACGCCCCTGAGATCCGGAATGACTACTGTAAGTGCAGCCTGCTCGTCCGGCGGCTGGAGAAAGCGGGGGAGAGAGGGCCAAGGCAAACAAGGCGGCTCGTGCTCTTCCCTTCCCCCTCCGGCAGACCTGAACCTTGTGGACTGGAGCTCTGGGAATGTGCTGGCGGTGGCTTTGGACAACAGCGTGTACTTGTGGAGTGCTAGCACTGGTGACATTTTGCAGCTGCTGCAGATGGAGCAGCCTGGGGACTACATATCTTCTGTGGCCTGGATCAAAGAGGGCAACTACCTGGCTGTGGGCACCAGCAGTGCCGAGGTGCAGGTGAGACTTGTCCTGCTGCTGCAGCTCTGTTGTCCCCAGACCCAGGGGGCTTGCCCAGCAGCACGATGTTGATGCCAAGTCCCGATCCTCATGGTCTTCTCTCTCTGTAGCTATGGGATGTGCAACAGCAGAAACGGCTTCGAAACATGACCAGTCATTCTGCCCGAGTGGGCTCCCTCTGTTGGAATAGCTATATCCTGTCCAGGTCAGTGGCTTTGCTAATCTGTTACAAAATCAGATTTTGGCCCCCCTCTCCCTGGACTGTACACTTCTGAACAGAAGCAGCTCTGGCCTGCCACCTGTTTGGCACTGCTGCAGGACCTGGTTCCCTTCTCTCCTCCGGCAGTGGCTCACGCTCCGGCCACATCCACCACCATGACGTTCGGGTAGCGGAACACCATGTGGCCACGCTGAGTGGCCACAGCCAGGAAGTGTGTGGGTTGCGCTGGGCCCCGGATGGACGGCATCTAGCCAGTGGCGGCAACGACAATCTGGTCAACGTGTGGCCTAGTGCTCCTGGAGAGGGCGGCTGGGTTCCTCTGCAGACCTTCACCCAGCATCAAGGGGCTGTCAAGGTGAGAGTGGGGCTGGGCCGGGCCTCTGCACTCTCACCTAGAAGAACCTGGGGACTGTCAAGAGGACATGGGATGATGGAAGTGGACTGAGTTAATCTGTGTGCCCGATAACTCCTTGTCTTGTTCTAGTACCTGCTGACTTCACCTTTATCCCACCTAGGCTGTAGCTTGGTGTCCCTGGCAGTCCAACGTCCTGGCAACTGGCGGGGGCACAAGTGACCGACACATTCGTATCTGGAACGTCTGCTCTGGGGCCTGTCTGAGTGCCGTGGATGCCCATTCCCAGGTAGTTTTCATTATTCCAGCCTCACTCCCAGATGTGTTAGTCTGTGTAGCTTTCCTGGGCAACCTCCTCCCCTCCAATGGCTTCACCGACGCAATACTGGCATGATCTCCAAGCTCAGAAGTCACCCTTGAACTCCAGACACACATTTTCAACAGTCCACAGCCAGCCTGTCTCTAACCCCATGTTCTATAACGTGGCACCACACTAGTATGTCCCAAATTAAACTCGTCGCTTCCCCTTGCCTCCCTGAAACGTGTGTTCCTCCTATGCTATTTGAAAAGGATACTAAGAAATCAAAACAAGTAAGACTCTTTCATCTTCCTCACCTAGTCACCAAGATAAGTCAGTTTTCCCTCAGAGTATCATTCACATGTGTCCCCTCCCCTCGGCCTCATCCTTCTTCCTGTGGAGACTCACAGCACTGGTCTTTTATTGCTTCCAGTCTGTCCTCTATATTGGTCTGGGTAGTTTGTTTTTGTCCTCTGCAAGCCCTGCAAGGGCTCCCAATTACCTACAGTGTATAATCCAAATGTTTTAGAATGATATCTGAGGCCCTAGCTCAAAGGTGGGTCTCCCTGCAAGCACTGCAGCTTCCTCTCCTGACACCCCCCTCCCCAGTACATGCAGACTTTGCTTTATTCGAGTCTCAGGCTCTGGAGCCAGAGTTCAGCTTAATTTGTATGTGAGCTTAGACAACGTACTGAACGTCCTTCCAACTGATTCCTCATCTGTAAAATGGTTAATAATTCTAACTCTCAAAAGGGTTTTGTAAGGACTACAGTCATTCGAGCCTGAGCCTGTAGCCTCTGGGAGTGCCTAACACCACGGCGGATGCGGTTGTGATTTGAGTAGTGCTGGCTCTGTGTGTGTCATGCCCGTGCCTTTTCCTGTCCGCAGGTGTGCTCCATCCTCTGGTCTCCCCACTACAAGGAGCTTATCTCAGGCCACGGCTTTGCCCAGAACCAGCTGGTTATTTGGAAGTACCCAACCATGGCCAAGGTGGCTGAGCTGAAAGGTAGGTGCTAAGTGACAGACTCAAAAGGGCACACACTGTATGACTATTTGTATGAAATGTCCAGTAGAAGCAATGCGGAGACAGAAAACGGATTAATGGTTGCCAGAGGCTGGGAGGAGAGAGTACTGAGGAGTGACTGTCTTTATGGAGTGAATTATCATTGTGATGGTTGCACAACTTTGTGAATATACTATAAACCAATGAATTGTGTGCTTTAAAAGGATGAATTTTATAGTATGTGAATTATTAATTATCTCAATTAACTGTTACAAAAACTCTCAAAATTGGAGGGCTGTAGGTACCTACCATCCTATGTATTGCTTTCACTTTTTTCCTCCTCACATCCCAGGTCACACAGCCCGGGTGCTCAGTCTGACCATGAGCCCCGATGGGGCTACAGTGGCATCCGCAGCAGCAGATGAGACCCTGCGGCTGTGGCGCTGCTTTGAGCTGGACCCCGCCCGGCGGCGGGAGCGGGAGAAGGCCAGCGCGGCCAAAAGCAGCCTCATCCACCAAGGCATCCGCTGAGGACCAACTCACAGTGTTTTGTGGGGTTTGTTTTTTGTTTTTTACTTTTCTAATAAAGTCACATCTCCCTCTCTTCTGGCACGACCTCTGTCCCAGCCAGCAGCCTTCCCAGAGGCTCTCTCTACTGTGATCAGAGAGCTAGAAACATCCATCCTGTGGGCACCTTGACCATCCCTCCTGTTTGCAGACAGGCTGGCAGGCTTTGTACCCACCTCTTCCATTGACACATGTACACACACAGCCACCGTGCTTTCCTCTGTCACTTTTAATAAAGACATAAAGGAGTGAGCAGCCTCCACAGGCTGTATTCCCAGGCCCCCCACCCACCCTGACCTTTGGCCAAGAAGCTCCTACTTCCTTGTGGGGTGGAGAAGGGGGGAGCCTGGGTCCACAGTGACAGATTATTGCTGACCTCTTCAGTGTGAGGAAAAAGGCCACAAGACCCTGGTGGGGGCCAGCCCTGAGTGCTCCTCTCCCAAGTGTAAGGCAGGGAGGGGGAAGTAAGTGTCCAGCCCTTTCAGCCCCCGGCTCTGGAGTGGCAGAGGGCAATGAGGCCACATCCCTGGGGCTGGCCGGGAGAAGTCAGGGAGGAACGGAAGTGGTGGTCTCTGTGTACCAGCTGTGGGGAGCAGAGAGCTGTCTGCTGCTCAGTCCTGACCACATAGCCTTGGTCACAGGTGTAGCTGGGGAGGACAATGACAGCTGCTGCCTAAGGTGCAGTCCTGAGGCACTTAGGTGGGCACCTAGCTAGGCCATGTTTCTCAGTTGGCCTTGACTTTGGTGGTACCTGGAACTCCATTTTGCTGAAGTACACGGGGCAGCCGCTTGCCTTTAGTGTAAGACTGATACCAGAAATTGGAGAAGAGCACGAAGAAGATGGTGCCGTACATCCAGATGAGGTGGATGATGACTGGGTACTGGTAGTTACAACTGGGCAGGAAGTAGTACTGGGAGATGTGCAGCGAGACCAGGACAAACTGGATCTGGGACCAAAAGGCATGGGTCAGAGGGCACAGGGAGAGAGGACCGGAGGGCAAAGGGACAGAACACAGTGGGGACGGCTGAAGTCAAAGGTGAGGTAGGCTGGATAAAGGTAGGGTCCAAACCCGAATGTCGGGGGGACGACTGTGGGTCAGGCTCGGGCCCCTCACCAGCTGGATGGCTGTCATGTGCTTTTTCCACCAAAGGTAGGGCTGAGCCACAGGCCCAAGGGCAGACAATCCATAGTACAGGTACATGATGACGTGCACAGAGGAGTTGATCATGGCGTGGAAAGAGCCCATTCCTCCTGTGAGTGGACAACAGGGTCAGGAGAGTCAAGCCTCTGGTCCCCAGTACCTGTCCCTCCCCCAGTGGCCTTCACCACTCACCTGGGGCTATTTTTACCCCCCACCACCAGCTCCAGGGAAGCACTGAGTGGTGGAAGACATGTAGGAAGGTCACCTGTCCGTCCTTCTTCCGGAGAACAAAGATCAGCTGAGAGAATTGTGGGGGGAAGCGGTTTCAGAGCCAAGGCCTCTCACGTCTTTCTCCCCACACGTTCTCAAATCTCACGAAATTACTCACTGTATCTATCAGCTCAATGAACTTGGAGAAGAGGAAGAGCCAGGCCACTCGAACCATCTGTAAGAAGTCAGGACATCCTTAGGACTGCCAAGAGCCTCTCTAAACGGGCCTATAAGAAAGGCACATCCAAAGTGCTCTTACCCCTGGCTGTTTGGGGCCTGGCCTCCGCCGCCACTTACCCTCAGTGCCTCCGGGTTGTTGGAAAAGTCCACTGGGTCGCAGCGCCAGGTGTAGGAACTTAGCCAGCCAGACATCAGGAACTATGAAGAAGTGTGGATTAGAGAGCTAGACATCCCTCCCTCCTCCAAATCTCTTTTGTTCTCTAGACCAGTGGTCCCCAATCATGGCCTGGAGGTTGGGCACCCCTGCTCTAGATGGAGAAACAGAGCTGAGCCTCTCTGGAAAGAAGATGCCTCCTCTAGCCCGAGGGCCCACCCATTATCCTGAAGGAATAAAGCTGAGGCATCCCAGGGGCCTACCTCATAGACAATGTAGAGAGAAAGTGCCACCAGTGAGAAGTTGTAGACAACCATGAAGCCACGGAGCTGGAAGGGCTTCCGGTTGGCCATGATGCGAGGGCCCAGTGAGAGAACGAAGTATACATAGGTCAGGAGGATGGAGGTCATTAGCAGGGGGGACTCCATCAGAGGGTAGCCCTGGACCCGGGGATCTATGAATAAGGGTAAAAAAAGTAAGGAAGGGTCACAGAGTCCAAATGGGCCCCACCAGGTTTGCAGACATGAGGTCAGGTCACAAAGGGTCAAGGGGTCTGTAAGGAGGAAGGGCTAGTAGACAGCATCTCACCTGCATGCTTCATCATCTCCTGGTACAGGTTCACAACAGCCTCCATCCTCGCTAAGGGCTCTGGCGAGGTCAGGATAGGTGTCAGAGAGGGCTGACTGTTCCCCCAACCGCCCCCCCGACCCCCAATTTCACCCTTGACCCATAGACAGAACACAGACCAGACAGGACAGTTCCAGACACCTTGCTGCAGAAAGGACAGAGCAGTGAGAGGAAGGAGTTGCTGGGGACCAGAGCGAGGAGGTGGCCATGGGGGGCAGGGATGGGGTGTGTGGGGGATCTGTTTCCCACACATTCTGCATGCCTGGGAAAGGCTGTTTTGCCCTTTCTCTCCACACGTTCCTCTCCCCTCCTCACACTCTGCTCCTCTCCAGGGATTTCTACTTTCTGACTTCCACTCCCTTTTTCTTCCACAAGAGGACTCTCAATTTCTGGTCTCCTTCCAGAGAGGCTTACCTCCTACCACCAGGGAATTCATCTCCAGGACGACCCTCCTCTCCCTTCCTCACCAGTCTCTCACCTTTCCAGAGGTCCTCCCCTTTGATTTCTCTTGCCCCATTTTAGGATGCACAGCTCCCAGGATGGTCCTTCCTGTCCTCTCAGGAACTGTCCCTCCCTCCTCCCCCCTGCTGAGACACTCCCTCGGGCTCTCCTCTGCCCTCCTGGGCTCTCACCTCCAGCCTCTCCTCTGTCTCAGACGCTCTCCTCTCACCCTTCCTTTCCAGAAGCCTGGCTCTTTGAGACTCCTGCCCTGGCGGCTCCACCTGTCTGACTAGATCTGGCAGCAGCCCCGCCCTCTGCCCACCCCCACAGCACAGCATCCGAGGTGGAGGGTGGGTCCAGGTCACAGGTCAGTGCTTGGAGGACCCACCAGGATTGAGAAAGCCAAGTAAAGCGCAAGACTCACCACCCACCCAGCCACCCCGGACCAGTTAGATGAACTCTAGGTTTTGAGGCAAAAACTTGGACTCCAGCCACAGGCCTAGCCTCTGCCCAAAGAGAACTGCTGAAAACCCATACCCGGGCATCCTCTCCTAAATGAGCCATAAATTCTCAGGCTGTCCTACTTCAGAATGGGTACCATCACCCCCTCTCCCAGGGAGAGGCCGGGAGCCAGTGGCATGTGAGGAGGTGGGGAGTGGGAGAGGTCTCAGGAATCTTCCCCTCCCTCAAGGAGGGGTCATAATTGACTAGGCCCTCTCCCCTCTCCAAGCCTGAAGGAATGTCGGGGGAGGGCTCAAAGGGACACAAAAGCCTTGGCCAGGAGGAGAGCCTGGGACTCCAGACAGACAGCCCCCAAGGGGCAAGGCGCTCCCCAAACAGCCAGCACAGCAGGTGCTCTGCGAGCTGTGTTAACTTGGGTTGGCCAGGTTCCCTCCACCCAGAGAAGCAACCCTGCAGGTACCAAGTAAAGAACACAACTTCAGACAGTCACGGGGGCTGCACACACATCTCACAGACGCTCCCCCAACCTCTACGCCCACCCACTACTGCCCCACCTCGGTCAGGCCCCCAGCCCTCCCATACACACAGCCCCTGCCACAGCTCTCCCTCCGCCCCTGCGACAACTCGCCAGTGGCAGCACACGCATGCACACACAGAGCCCACCTGCCTCCTGCCGGCTGCAACTGCCCTTGTCTGACACACTACCCGGACAAGTCTTTGTGGACTTTGACATGCACGGTCTCTAATACTCAGGCCTGCTCCTAGCTACGCGCACACTGGCAAACACACCTAAACACACATGCTCCTTCACAGGAGCCGCATTACCATGTGCAAGGGCTTGTGCTCACATGCAGGTTTCCTCTCGCGTCTGTGAGTCTCAGATGAGCGTGGTCACATACATAAACTCACATAGCCCACCTGCAGGTGAATGAAGCCAACATCACCCACACCATGTGCAGACATAGACCTGCCCAGGGTCATGCACACCCACAACTCTCTTTTCACCGATGGCTGTCATCATTCATTCATTCACAGAGTTTTGCTGGCTGCTTATTCCAGGGTAAGGCCTGCCCAGAAGCATGTGCTCTAACACACAGCTCCTCCTCGACCCATGGGAGCTTGCCAGCTTGTTATCTCCCAGTCTCTCTCTGCCACCATCCCCAAGTTCACCTCCCCCCGCCCCCCACACACACACGCAGGCACCCTGGAGGTCAAGGGTGGCTCCAGGCTTCTGGAAGGCCCTCTCCCGAAGTTTGAGGAGAGTCTGGGTGTGTCCCCAGTAGGGAAACTCGGTCTGGTCCTTCCTTGCTTTAAGATGGATGGAAGGGAAAAGGAGACAGGCAAAGGGAGCAGCGGGGGTGCAAAAGGGCGCCAAGGGGAGGGAGGAGTAAGAGACGGAGAGGGGCCAGAGTAGGAGGTGGTGGAGGAAGGCCCAGGTTCAAGCAAATGGGGGCCAGGCGCGAGGGAGGCCCAGCCCCGGAGAGCTGGGACCTCCCACCCACTCTCCACAGGCACAGCCTCGCCCACAGCCTGGGCAGGGCCGGGCCGGGCCGGGTGGCCCAGCGGGTCAGGGGCCTGGGCACGTGGCGAGCCCGCCCTGGGAGGTCCCGACTCACCAGTGGGGGCCAGGCGGGCAGTCGTGGAGGGCTGGGATGGAGCAAGGCTGGAGAGGACTCCCCAGGGCCAGCCTGCCTGCCACTTCCTCATCTGCTGGGCCGACTTTCTGTCACCAGAGGGGGAGAGGGCGGGCCGGGTAGGGGGCGCACGCTGATTGGGCCTCTGGTCGAGGCAGGAGGGGCCGGCCAGCCCCGGCTCTGCTGGGCCCGCAGGGCGGAGGCAGGGGCGGGCCGCTGGGCCCCTGGCAGGAAGCGCGCCCAGCCCCGGCTCCCCACCCCTTCCCGCCGCATCGCCTCCCGCCTCGGTCAGCTCGCGCGGCCTGGCCCCGGGCCCTTGCCCGCCCAGGCTGTACCCTGCGCCTTCCTAATGTTTAGCCCCTGCGTGGCCTCCTTCTGGACCCTCTGGGATTCGTCCACCAGCACGACAACTTCTATTCGTAACCGATCCACCCAACCTGGGACCTTGGAGCAAGTTCCAGGGTCAGCCGTCCCCTCAGAGAGCTCCCTCTCGATAGAGTGGGACCCGAGGGGTGGGCTGCAGGCAGCCTCTCTATGCCCCGAGAGTGGACTCGGTCGGCGGGAAGGTCTCAGCCCAGGGAGCCGCTGTGTGGGGAAAGCTTCCTTACCATCCTATAAACTTGGGTGAGCCCAGCTTTAGGAGTTGTTGAGACGATCGTGTGGACCAGAGGTGGGAGAATACAAGTAGCCCGGGGCAGGGGAAATTAATGAATCACTGGCTACGCTGGCCTCTTCAAGGTTGTGAAAGGAAAAAGGGGAAGTGAAGCCAGCTGTGGCTGAATGTTGAAGGCCAAATGGAGCAGTTTGGTTTATTCTGGAAGCAGAGGAGAAACCAAAGAGTTTTGAGGAGGCTGCAATCAGACCTGTGTTAGTAAATATCCACATTATTACTGACCACCTACCACGTGCAAGACAGGGTTAATTGCTGGTGGCACATCAATGAACAAGGCAGATGCTGTCCCCACATGGGTTTACTGTCTAGCCAAATCACTTCACACTGGCAGCCAGTGAGAGAGGGTACTTGGCGGGTGCGGGGGTGGGGGGCAGGTGAGAGAGCACCCTCACCCAAGAAGGTCTGGAAACTGACAGGGTTGGAAAAATAGACACTGGAGGTTTCCCCGAGACAGCTAGTCTTACTCTGTACACTTAGTTGTCTATCTGGCTCCCTGCACCCTCCTCATGCCATACACTCACCAACTCTACAGAACCACTGGGGTTGAGGACTAGGTTTCAGCAAAATGAAATCTGTATCTCCAGCAGCTCCTGGAACAGTGCTAACTAATAATTGCACACAGTGATCCAGTAACTGTGCACAGGACTGTATGATGTACATGTGGAATTCAGAGGAGGTGGCGGTTTGGGAGAAACACTGTGTTCATCAGTGGTGGAATGCACCTTTGTGGAGGGGCTTCCCTGGTGCTGCAGCAGTAAAGAACCTGCCTGCCAAAGCAGGAGATCCTTGGTTAGGAAAGATCTCCTGGAGAAGGAAATGGCAACCCACTCCAGTATTCCTGCCTGGGAAATCCCATGCACAGAGAAGCCTGGTGGGCTACAGTCCATGGGGTCGCAAGAGTCAGACACTTAGCCACTAAACAACAACAAGCTATGTGGAAGTTTAGTCTTAGAGTTAAGAGGTCAGAGCCAAAGTACAGTTCTGATCCAGCCCACAGAGTACCTACCAGTACCTACCCTTGAAAGGAAATGGCAAAAGAATTCAGATATTCAAAAAGCTCAGACTAATTAGCATTGTACCTGAAGGCCTATCTGATCTGGTCCTCAGCCTCCCCCCATTCTCCTGGGCCACATCCTATGCTTTAACTGTTCCCCAAGGATATCAGCATCTTTCATATACAGCCACACCTCCAAGCCCTGTCTCCTAACTCAAGATAAAAGCAGCTTTTCTAGCCAATAAAGCAGTCCCTCCCTTTGCTTTCACAATCTCACTACAATGCAATTATCTGCATATCCCTTCACTGTAAGTTCTTCTCAGCAAGGACCAATATTTTGATTGTCTCTGTACCTCTAATATCTGACCAATGTTGGACTCATCTGCCCCTCCACAGTGTTTGCAGAGTATTAGAGTGAATGACAAATGAGAAGGGGAAGAGAGGTCGAGGGACCCAGAGTCAAGTGGGGAAGACAGTAAGAATTCAAAAGCTTTTCTACTTGCCTTGGGATGACAGTATCAGTTGAATCAATAAATATTTATTGTTTTAGGTATACTTCAGTAGCCCTGGGGGTCACACCTAACTCCAAAGACCTGAGTTTAAATCTCCAGTTAGTACTTACATGACTTAATGTTAAGTGGCTGAACCTCCAACGGCACCTATCTCATTAGATTGTGAGGATGAAAGGAGATGACCCAGGTACGGTACTCAGCACTGTTTCTACCTCGATATTTCATAGCCAAGGGGTGAAGCAAGAAGGTATATTCTTGTATGTTGATTAATGAGCATTCATTCAACAAATGCTTCCTAAATAAACTGTGCAAAGCACCGTTTGGAGAGCACTATTGAGAGGTTTGGACTAAGTGTCCATCTAGAGACAAACAAAGCAGACTGTTAAAAATGATGAAACAGTTCCTGAGGTTAAATATGGTAGAGATGTGTATGTGGGTGCTGTGCTCAATTCTGTCCAACTCTTTCCGACCCTATGGACTGTCACTCGCCAGGCTCCTCTGTCCATGGAACTTTCTAGACAAAAAACTGGAGTGGGCCGCCCTTTCCTACTCCAGGGGATCTTCCCAACCCAGGACTCAAACCCACATCTCTCGCATCTCTTGCCTTGGCAGGAGGATTCTTTACCACTGTGCCACCTGGTACAGAGAGAGATCTTCAGCTACCATTAGTCACCTGGACCACACTGGTATTAATGAATGACCATAGCAAGCCCTCAGTAAACGCCCACTGACTACATGAACATGCCCAAAGACTCACTTCCTTCAGTTCCAGTCCTAGTCCTAGGAGAAAGCACCTTCAAATATCTGATATAGACCACCAAACCAGGTCCTACCAAATGGCATCTCCAAGGCACTGGGGTTCCTGAAAAATATTCACAGCCTAGAAAAGAAGACAGATAGATAAATTAACAGTTACAATAGCAAGTGGTGAGTTAAACCAAGAGGGTTAAGAGAGCAGCAGGGGTTGGGGGGGGTGCACCTTACCCCAAGGTGGGGGTTAGTTCTTGAAGGCTTCATAGAAATGACACCAAAGCTGGGTGTTAAAGAAGGCAGGGAGACGTTTTCAGGTGGATGGAAGCCATGTGTGTGAAGGTATGGAAGCAGGAGATATGGCGCGCATGGGGAGTTCTGGGGAGTCTCCAGTCCAGAGGGCGAATGGGTAAGGGGGGAACGTCGGCAGGAGTCAGTCATGAAGAGCTCTGTATGGCTTGCTACAAAGTCTGGATTTAGCTGTTTATCTTTTTTAGCCCTGGCTGCACACCAGAATCATCTGGAGAGTTTTAAAAATATCAGTGCCTGACTCTCACCTCCAGATTGATTCTAAAGGTTTTGATTTTGTTTTTTCACATATATGCCTTTATTGTGAGCAGCATGTAGGATACTTCCAGCAATAGTAGAAACAAAAACCAAAAATTAATTTACCAAAGGAAGGACTCAGTGAGGACCCTTGGTTGGAACCCTTGGGAGCTCAGACATAAGACACTGACCCAGAGCAGCGGGCAGAGGACTCCAAAGCCCATGAAGAGTGAGGCCACCAAAGAGATGAGGAGCTCTTTGTAGATATCCCAAGTGTACTTGGTGGAGGTGACCTTATAAACCAAGAACCAGGAGGTGAAGAACATGTCAACGGCCAACAGCACCACAGCCATATGGGGAAAGATAGCTGGGTTCACTGGACGGGTATATCTACTCATGGCCTCAAGCTCCATTTTGCTGGGCTCAGGGTAATCCACTGCTCCTCTAAGGGTTGTTTTTAATGGGAAGAGGCTTAAGCATGTTTATGGGCTGTGTAGCAGACAATGAGATACAGCACACACGGGGTTTAGACTTTGGCTCAGGAAAACAGCTTATAGGCTGAAATATACAGAAAAGAAGGGTAAGTCTGTCAATGGACTGCTAGGAAATGGGACCACTTAGAACCTGCAGGGAAGCTGGTGGAAGATCTTGGAGGTAAGAGGGTCCATGGGACGCTACCTACACCGGGGGCAGGCTGATAAACTGGAGAAGTTGAAAGAGTCCAGGAAGTCGTTCTTGATAAGGATAAAGGCCAGATGTGCGTGTGGGTAGGGAAGAATACCAAGTCCAACAGCTGAAACTCCCCCTGAAATTCATGGAGCCTTCCTGACTAAAGGGAAGTGAGGTGACAACTTCCCCTGGGCCCCACCCTCTCTGATTCACACCTCACTCACATGGGCCTTTCTCCATTCTCTCTCCCCAGAAGATAAACTACTGATTTACCTTCTCCAAGGGTTCAGTCTGAAAACCACCATCTGTATGAACTGAACTCTAACAACTCTTATTTCCATGATCATGTGGTTTTATGTGTTTCTGGGGGGAAAAAAATCTAAAGGGAAATCGGATCAAAGAAGCAGGAAAAAAAAAACGGTAAAAGGTATTATCTGTATGCGCCTGCAAGGGAGCAGGTGGAGCGGTGGAGGGAACAGGGTATGGGGGCGACAGGCGAACTGGCTGAGAACAACAGGTACTGAGGGTCAGAGGCTGAGAGGCCACAGGAGTGACAGGTAGAAATGGAAGCAGTCTCCCGGGGCCTATGTCGAGCTTGTCCCTTCCCCACCTGTAAAGGACAAAGGGCACTTTCTAACTGTATCTGCACGGAGGAGCTGAGGGGAGGGCTGCGACCTGAGGACAGAGGAATGAAGATGAGGGGAAGGGCTTGTCGGTTAATGATTCTGCATGTCCATGGGCCTCAGTCAGCTCACTGGTGTCCTCTGCCTAAGGTTGGGACCTTGGCTGAAGGAAGGACATCCAGCCAGCAGAAGAGAGAGACTGCATGCAAACACTCATCATACTATCTGAACTGGGGGGCTGTCTGAACCCTTGAGAGGTCAGGGAGACAAGGCCTGATCTGCTGTAGGTAGCCAATGCCAACACCCTATGAGTATTGTTCATTGTTCACTGAACTGAGGTTTAAAAAAAAATTCAGTTTGGGGGAAAGGGCTGTGATAAAATGTGCTGGAAGAGTTCTGGAGAGAGAAAAGGGAAGGCTTTTGGTGAGGGGACAAACCAGGGGAGGTTATCAAGGTGGAAGAAAGAGAGTTAGCAAGATCTGAAAGATGTGAGAGGAAGGCCAAAAGGGGGAGAGAGAAAATACAACACTTTCTCTGGCAAGCATGGGGCCAGCTGCTTCCCATATGCTCTTATGGTTCAGTCCTCTAAGGCAAGTACTGTGATCACTGCTGAACAGATGGGGAAAGGATGGAATCAGAAAGGGCGAAGGATTTTTTCTCAAGGTGACACAGCAAGTGAGGTGGAAGTAACATAGATGGTTCAAGCTGAGGAAAAAGCATGGACAAAGGGGTGGATGGAGGGAAAAAAAGGACAGGAGCAGGGAACTGGAAGTGGTTCTATTTGGCGAAAGGATCCAGTGAATGAAAGGCCTTCATATGCTAGGTTAAAAAGTAGATTGGCCCCAAATCATGAAGTGTTTTGAATGAAAGAAAGAGGAGTTTTGTTTGTACTGAGATGTCCCTGGAGATTTTTAAGGGGTTGGTATGATCCCCATTGTTATTTACAAAGAAAAACCTGGTGACAGTGAGATTATCAAGAGGAAGGCAGAGGAAGGGAGGCCAGCAAGGAGACCAGCTCAGAGGCACAGGTGTGACACGGTGAGGGGCTAACCTAGGGCAACGGAGCAAGAAGGAAGAAGAGGGGATGGGACCAGAACTGACAGCCAGGCTGGCAAGCTGGATAACACCATGGAGCAGGATGGAGGAAGTGAATGCAGTTTGGGATATCCTGAGTTTGAGGAATGATGGCCCCTTCCACAGGCAATCTGAAAAAGTACTGTAAGTTTAGGAGAAAGGATGGGGTTTGCTTGTGGTGGGGGCCGGGGCGTGGGGGACAGTATCTGCGAATTGTCTGCAGAGATAAAACCACACACAGTGGACTGTTGTAGCTTTAAGTCCGGTTGCATTCAGATACTTTCCCGTCCCCCTGCTTTCATTTCCTTTATGGAATTTCTGCCCAGCCCCACTGGTGCTTTAGTCATGGTGTTCTCTCCATTTCCCTCAGTGCTCCTAATGGCACAGAATCCAAGCAACAAGAGAGTTCTTCCACGAGATGAGCTATATGTAGTAGAGTGGAGAAACGCAGAGACAGAGCTGAGACAACACCAAACCCCTGACCTGCCTGGAGCCAGTCACCCTTCAACTCCCCATCTGTATAACCCAAATCCATTGGGTCTCTCTTTTTTTTTTTCAGTTAAGCTAGTTTAATTGTAATATGTTGTAATCAAAATAGTCTAACATGCTATGTGATAAACACAAGATTTCTCAGGAGAGTGTAAGGGATTGCTCAGGGGAAGAACAGTGTTGGCATTTCAGTGCTGACTATATGCCCGGCAGGCCTTGTATATGACCTTCTAAGAAGCCTGGACTTTATCCTATAGTAAAGTAAGAGCTACTTAAGTTGAATTTTAAATATGCTAAGTGGAAGGTACCTTTCACTGAGCATATTATGGGATTATAGCACCAATTTAGGAGGTGGAAATCAAGGGTCTTGGAAGTAAAGTAATCTGCCTAAGGTCACATAATGGATAAATGTCCAGTTCAGTTCAGTCACTCAGTCATGTCCAACTCTTTGTGACCCCATGGACCGCAGCACGCCAGGCCTTCCTGTCCATCACCAACTCCCAGAGTTTACCCAAACTCATGTCCATTGAGTCGGTGATGCCATCCAACCATCTCATCCTGTCATCGCCTTCTCCTCCTGCCTTTCCCAGCATCAGGGTCTTTTCAAATGAGTCAGCTCTTCACATCGGGTGGCCAAAGTATTGGAGTTTCAGCTTCAACATCAGTCCTTCCAATGAACACCCAGGACTGATCTCCTTTAGGATGGACTGGTTGGATCTCCTTGCAGTCCAAGGGACTCTCAAGAGTCTTCTCCAACACCACAGGTCAAAAGTGTCAATTCTTCATCGCTCAGCTTTCTTTACAGTCCAACTCTCACATCCATACATGACCATTGGAAAAACCATAGCCTTGACTAGACAGACCTTTGTTGGCAAAGTAATGTCTCTGCTTTTTAATATGCTGTCTAGGTTGGTCATAACTTTCCTTCCAAGGAGTAAGTGTCTTTTAATTTCATGGCTGCAGTCACCATCTCCAGGTCGGGTATAATTTAAGAATGGTCAACTGTAAAAGGGAGGAAGTGATAAAGACTTCACAGGAGTAGGTGCTACTGGGAGGACGAATTGTTCCCTAGGTGAACAGGAGGTTGGAGCAAGAAAAAGAGAGGGTAGACACACCAAGGAGAGAGCAAAGCATGTTTAAGGCATGGAGGTGTGAGACAGCACCTAGTCCGCAGGTACTGGCTATAGCTTAGAGTATAGTGACAAGAACCATGGAGCTGCCATGGCAAAACAAGGCCTAAAGGACTGGTGGTGACTGTGAAGGGAAGAGAGCAAGCATGGAGCTCTGGTGTGTGACAACCAGTGGATCACACAGCCACCGGTGAAGACCTAAGCCTGGACTGAGTGAGCAGGGACAGAGAAGAACACATCCCAGCTGCACAGGGAGACCTCTGAATGATGAAGGCCCCCCTTTACATGAGATGTGGACAGACTGGAACTGGGTCTTCAAATGGTGTGGACAGGGAACAGATAGAGCTTAGAAGGGGTGAAAAGGAACACTGCCAGTGAGGAAGCCTGTCATATCGTCTCAACTCAAAATCACCGTTTAGGAGACCAAACTGGGCTTTAATAGAAGTCTGTAGGTGACAACTAAGAGGGAGAAAGAAAGTTCGCACAACTAGATCTGGAAATGACTCATTGCATCAGGCAAGCCAGTGCAGAAATGTTCCAGTGTCTGCTCTGCACACAGTGGGGGATTAAATGTGCATGGAGAGTCTCTCCTAGTGTGAACGTAGCTATGAGCACAGATGAGGTACAGAGGGAGGAAGAGTTACCTCTGCACAGAGGGACTGGTCAATGATTGATTGAAGCAACAATTGCTGACAGCAGACTTTCAGACACTACCCTGAGGATAGTTAATATTTACTGAGCTTCTACTATCGTCAGGCACACTATCCTAAGCGCTTTGTATGTATTAATATATTTAAACTTCACAGAAGCCTTGTGAAACAGCCACTAGTATTATCATCCCTAGAAATAAGGAATCTGAGGCAGACAGAGGTAAAGTAACTCGCTGAAGGCCACACAGCTAGTAGGTGGCACAGCTAGAATTTGAACCTAAAGGAAATCAACCCTGAATATTCATTGGAAGGACTGATGCTGAAGCTCAAGCTCCAACACTTTGGCCAGCTGATGTGAAGAGCTGATTCACTGGAAAAGACCCTGATTCTGGGAAAGATTGAGAGTAGGAAGAGAAGGGGGCTATAGAAGATGAGATGGTTAGATAGCATCACTAACTCAATGGACATGAATTTGGGCAAACTCCAGAAGATACTGAAGGACAGGGAAGCCTGGCATGCTGCAGTCCATGGGGTTGCAAAGAATCAGACACGACTAAGCAACTGAACAACCCGGCACTAGAAAATGCTCTTTTAACCAAAATGCTAGATTATACTCTCTCTCCAAGGTCAACCAAATAACAACAGTAATAGCAGCAGCTACCACTTAAAGTGTTTACAGTGGGCCAGATGCCATGTATGCCAGGCATGCACATTTCTTGCAGAAGAAAATATAGCTCTCAGATAGAAGAACTGGTCACACTTTGACAGTGCAGGGTGCTTGAACTTGGGGGGGCAATAAAGAGCAGCAGGAGCTAGGATAAGTTTGTACAAGGTACAAATGTAGAGCATAAAAGAGCAGGTCATTGACCACACCTAGTGGGAATGGCACTGGGCTATGGACAGACAGGTTTCTCGGAAAGCTTCAGAGTGTGACCTGTGAGCTGAATTTTGAAAGAAAATTGGATATTCATCACAGAACGATGGGACAAAATGTTCTGTGCAGAGGGAACAGTGGGAATAAAGGAATGGGAGGCCAAAGAGAGTTACATTCAGGGAACATCAAGCAATTTGTACAACGTGGGAATAGATTGGGTGGCAGGACAGTGCACAAATTAAGTTGGGAGAAGCCAGGGAGCTAGATCACAAAAATATCAACTTGCTTTTCCAGGAAATTTAAGCTGTTTTTCAAACTTGTCTGCTGCAGTAAATGTAAAAAAAAAGAATAAATATCCCCAGAGAATTTAGCAGCTTAGTATGAAACCCTTCGGACTAGTGGGAATTCCCCAAAGTCTGCTTACTCCTTACTGCATGCCTGATAATTCTGCATTTTGTTTAAGTTACTTACCCTCGAGTAAAACGGGCAGCTAGGATGAGCTCTACCCTATAACATTCAGTATGCCTGGCTCACTGCCCCTACCAGTATGTGGACCCCAGTTTGAGAACCATAAGAAGGAAACTATCAAAAGGACTTTAATCAAGGGAGTAATGTGATCAGTAATGTGAGAAATCTGTATGCAGGTCAGGAAGCAACAGTTAGAACTGGACATGGAACAACAGACTGGTTCCAAATAGGAAAAGGAGTACGTCAAGGCTGTATATTGTCACCCTGCTTATTTAACTTCTATGCAGAGTACATCATGAGAAATGCTGGACTGGAAGAAACAAGCTGGAATCAAGATTGCCGGGAGAAATATCAATAACCACAGATATGCAGATGACAACACCCTTATGGCAGAAAGTGAAGAGGAACTCAAAAGCCTCTTGATGAAAGTGAAAGTGAAGAGTGAAAAAGTTGGCTTAAAGCTCAACATTCAGAAAACGAAGATCATGGCATCCGGTCCCATCGCTTCATGGGAAATAGATGGAGAAACAGTGGAAACAGTGTCAGACTTTATTTTGGGGGGCTCCAAAATCACTGCAGATGGTGACTGCAGTCATGAAATTAAAAGACGCTTACTCCTTGGAAGGAAAGTTATGACCAACCTAGATAGCATATTCAAAAGCAGAGACATTACTTTGCAAACAAATGTCCGTCTAGTCAAGGCTATGGTTTTTCCTGTGGTCATGTATGGATGTGAGAGTTGGACTATGAAGAAGGCTGAGCGCTGAAGAATTGATGCTTTTGAACTGTGGTGTTGGAGAAGACTCTTGAGAGTCCCTTGGACTGCAAGGAGATCCAACCAGTCCATTCTGAAGGAGATCAGCCCTGGGATTTCCTTGGAAGGAATGATGCTAAAGCTGAAACTCCAGTACTTTGGCCACCTCACGTGAAGAGTTGACTCATTGGAAAAGACTCTGATGCTGGGAGGGATTGGGGGCAGGAGGAGAAGGGGACAACAGAGGATGAGATGGCTGGATGGCATCACTGACTCGATGGATGTGAGTCTGAGTGAACTCTGGAGTTGGTGATGGACAGGGAGGCCTGGCGTGCTGCGATTCATGGGGTCGCAAAGAGTCAAACACGACTGAGCGACTGAACTGAACTGAACTGAATGTGATCAGATATGCATAAATCTCTGGCAGCCACAAGGAAGATGAGTTGGAGTGGGCAAGCCTGGATGCAGGGCGTCCA
The DNA here is from genome assembly GCF_019923935.1 of Bubalus bubalis. Classification (NCBI taxonomy): domain Eukaryota; kingdom Metazoa; phylum Chordata; class Mammalia; order Artiodactyla; family Bovidae; genus Bubalus; species Bubalus bubalis. The sequence goes on along the minus strand of NC_059162.1, from coordinate 102,294,388 downwards.
AACAATACTTTTAAGGCGAGGCTCCAGGCCCAAACTACAGGGCAGGATGGATGGATCTTGGGGAGGCAGAATTGACAGGATTTGTATCTGACTGAGTGGGGGGTGGGGCGGTGCTGGGACACAGAGTGGGGAAGTGTTTAGGACAGTCTCCATAGACCTGGCTTAGGTCATACCTAGGATACTAGAAAAGAAACAGGTTGGAAGGGAAAGATGATTGGACTGGCACATTCAGAACCTGAGGTATTTGTGGATCATAGGGGCAGAAATACGCAATAGGCATCTGCATGTCAGCAAAGAGGTCTGGGCTGTCTGATAAAACTTGTTTGAGTTATGTACATAAAGGTGGTGGTCAGAGAGACAGCAAGTAGAATAAGAAAAGAAGGTTAACAACAGAGTCCTGGAGAATAACAACATTCAAGAAGCAGGCAGAGGGACAGAAGGCCAAAAGCTGCAGAGAAGGGATGGTCAGTGAAGCGGGAGTCAGTGAAGGGCAAAAGGTGGAAGAGCAATGGCCAGCACTGTTTAAAACCATGGAGATAAGTAAGAAACAGAAAGACTGAAAAAAGTCTGGATTTAGCTCTCAGGTTAACAGTGATCTGAGACAGGCTAGTTCCTGAGGAAGAGTGGAAGTGGGGCTAAAGAGTGAGTATGGGGCGTGAAAGAAGATGGTGGTGGTAGCCTCTGTATTTCAAGAGCATGGCCGAGAGTCAAGTGAGTGATGACGTGGGCTCAAGGATTAACACGGAAGGATACTAACCAGGGTCATGAAAATGTGTGCAGCCTAGAGAAATGAGTACAAAAGAACAAGGATGGTCTACACATGGGCTGTGGGCCATGGAAGATTAATTATCAAAATGACCGTGAAGGAGGGAAATTTGGGCAACAGAAGGGAAGGGAATGACATGGCAGAGGAAACACAGGAAGGGGAGCAGCCCATGGTGCCTTGGATTCAATTTCATGGGGAAGGTTATCATCATGTGGAAAAGTATAATTTGCTGCCTTTAGGTGGGGGAGTCTCTGGTACATGTATCTTGCCCAGAGGAGTGAAAGAGATGCCTGAGTGGGAAGGTGACCTCTGGCATTCAATGCATTTATCTCTGTTGTAACTTTTACTAAAGAACTAGTGCAAGTTAGGAAATAATTTTAGGGAAGTGATCTAGAGGGAGGTCTGTATTTTAAGCTGCAGGTGACAGGGAACTTTAGGAACAGTTTGGAGGGGTTCAAGGGATTGGCAGGCCAGTCTAAGAAAAACTTTGCCTATCATAACATAGTCATGTGATGAGGAAAATGAAAAATGCCTGGGGATATACAGGCTTCAGAATCATTGCCAGAGACTTGAAAGCTAGGAAGTATCGCTGGGAGCACCCAGGTGAGAAAACTGAGGCCCAGGGAAGTCAGGGGCCTTGTCCATTGTGTACTTGGGGGAACTGCCATGTACATATGGTAGGTGACATCTTGAGAGCATGTGAACTGATCAAGAGGTGACAACAGAGAGCCAGAACCTGCCTCAGTAGAAAATAACAGACAGAAGTTAAAGGGAAGAAGAGAGGAAAGTTGTCCCGTAGGACAAAATACATCTTGAAGCAGTGACTGGAGTTTCAGTTAGAAAGCCCCACCTGCAGGGTGGTAAACTCTTTCCAAATGTTAGCCTCTGTGTGTTCAAGGCTGTCAGGCCAGAGCCACATTGAGCCTCCATAAGTTGGTACAGTGAACCCTCCAGACTGAATCACAAAGGGACCACAGCCCTCAGCCTTACTCCTGGCCCACTGCTAAACTTCAATAGGCTAGCCCCCACAACTTGGAACAGATGGAAGAAAATGTACATCCCTTGGCAGTTTCTCTAGACAGTAATCAGGAGCTGATCTAGAGTGGCCTTTGGACGGATTCCGCCCCCGTCCTGCCTGGTGCTGGGATCAGCTCACACGGCTCCTGTGTCCACAAGGCACAGAGAATACATTGTCCATAAGGAGGATTATTCTGTACAAGAAGTTCAGACAAAGGGAGAGGTTGTTCCCAGCTGCCTGGGGGAGGTGAGAAGGGGGTGGGAAAGGGACTGGCCTTGCACTAGGGCATTCCTGCAGAGATCAGCTTCTTCCCTTCAACAGCAGGACAGGAGGTGGGCACTATACCGGCTCTGGTTCAGTCCAAACACCAGGACTGATTATGGAGTTTGAAGGAGCACTTAGCTAAAACCTATCTACCTTGACTGTTTTCCAAGAAAATGCAAGGTCAAGTTAAATGACCTAACTAGGTAGGGCAGCAATAGACATCAGCAGAGGAAGAAAACAGGGTGACTGGGGCAACGTGCAAAAGAGAGGTTCAGCAATGAGAGTCCCAGCCTCAGGGCAGAGCTGGAGAGGGGGCGGTCCTAGCAATGGGGGTCATGCAAATACCGATGCAGTAAGCCTCCGCCTTCAACAGGATGACCTCTGTGCTGTACTTAAGTTTAACAGCTGCTGCTTCTTTCGCCATCCCAGACACACACCTGGGAGACAATGGCCTAATCTCATTTTCCCCGGGTCCCCAAGAGTAGAAGCAAGCACAGGACCCAGGCAAAACAGAAACATCAGAAACTGGACAACACTACCAGAGGGAAGGAAGAGTGCCATCTTTTTATCTTAAACCTGAGCAAGGGGGCAGCAGGTCAATGTGCTCTTCTTGAAACTCTATAGTATTCTCTCTATTCCCTCCTTTAGGGATGAGTGTGTTAGGCATGGGAGATACTCTCCACCGAGACACTTGCTGGGCTGTATGAGCCCCAGAGCTGGTGATGCTGCTAGGTTTGTACACTCCAAAGGACCTGGGGTTGGGAGGTTGGGAACGAGAGCATGTCCTCTCAGAGTGAGTACAGACGTAAGGACGGTTTGCTTAAGGGCATGAGATGGAGGTGGGGTCCCGAGTATGCTCCTCTTGGGGCAGGAGGGCACTTCCACTCTGGGAGGGCAAGGAATCCATTTCAAATAGTACTTTGGGAATGACATTGCTATTAGTCTGAGACAACAAAGACACTTGGGGTTGGTTTCAATAGGTTTGAAAGTTTTCTAGAAACTTTCAACAGGAAGGAATCTTTGGGTGGAATAAAGGACAGTGGTCACCAAGCTACTCCAGGGGTTTTGGAGACACACACCTTGAATCCTATCCAATGTGACAGTGAGCTCGGGTATTTCCAGTGCAAACGGGAGAGAGGAGAAGGAACAGGTGAGTAGGCTGACAGACTGGTAAGGCAGCCCTGCTGTAGTGGGGAAAACCCCTGACACTGCCTCAGAGCTGACGGCAGGACTCTCGGCTCTCTGTGTACTATAATCAGTGAGCTGTGTGGATACATTTCTGGTCGTGATGGAACTAGAATGCATGTGACGTCTGTGACTGCTTTTCCAGTCCTTTGCTGCCACAGCCTGGCAGAGTCCTGCCTGGCACTGAACAAATACCCAAGTACTAATACGTGACAGAAGAGAACAGAAAAAAGGCAGCTGGGAGGAATGAGCAGGCCCTCTTATTACCTCTCAGGACTTTTAGATCAAACCTACAGATAAGAGAAAAAAAAAAAAAAAAAAAAACCTAAGAAAACTTTTTATTGGAGAACAAACAAGAATTGCCTTGGGACTTGGTGGTCCAGTGGTTAAGACTTTGAGTTCCCATTGTTAGGGGCCTGGGTTTGCTCTCTGGTTGGGGAACTAGATCCGATATGCTGCAATTAAGAGTTCACCTGCTGCAACCAAAAATCCTGCAGGCTGCAACTAAGACCCAGGACAGCCAAATAAATAAGTAAAATTTTTACAAATATTGCCTTGCAGCAACCTTGAAAGTCTCTGACATGTAGTCTCCAATCCCCACATAGCTCTCTCAATTTACCGGCTGTCAGATAACCCTGACACGGTGGTCATCAACTTAAATAACTTTATTCAGAGCAATCCTTTGGTCCACTTCTGCTGACTCAACTCCTGCCCTTGCTTGCAAAGGAGAGCCAAGAAAGGCAGCTTAAGCTGGTGACCCAAGCCCACTCTCCTCTCCAGCTTTATAGAAGCAGGCAAAAGTGCTGGCAGCTGCCACCTCCCACCATCCACTTGACCCTTATTGGAACTACTGGCTCCATGGACTGGAGAAAAGCCATGCTAACTGAGCCCAGGAACCAGGCATACTTTGAGGATGACTCAACCATGACGAGAGACGGTGTGAGGTGCAATTCCTCTTTCCCTCCAAAATATGAAAGAAAAAAAAAGGTCTGGAGAACAAGGGATATTTTCACGTGCTCACAAAACCCTTTCTCATGTAGCCCTGCCTGGCAGAGCCACTTCCTGAGGAAGCCCCCATCTACTGGGACTTCAACATCTTCCCTCACAGGCCCAGGGTTGGGTAAAGGATAGGGGACTCTGACTATTTCCCAGATGAGAGCTGAACTGGCTTCTGAGAGGATGGAGAGTAGAGCAGGCCCAAGCTTCTCCAGACTTATAAGTGGATGGTCTGTCTCAGCCCAGAGGCCTCGTCACCTGCAGCCTGGAGAGATGGCCAGGCTGGAATCTGGGAAGCCAGGCCTGCGGAGGCAGTGGGCCTCTAGGGACACAGAAGCTGTCACCATCTCTGGCAGCACAGAATAAACACAGGATTTCAAACAAAGCTGAGCGGTCCACGATCTTGTGTCCATCAGCTCACCACAGACATGAAGCAGTCTCAGATCAGGGCAAGTTCTGGATCGAGGACCGAGGAGGGGACAGTGGGAAGAAGTGGCTGGAGAAACTCTCATTTATTGAATACTCATTATTTCATAGATTGTGCTATGTGTTTTACATCGTTTTCCCATTTTAATCCTCACAACAACCCTATGAGGTAGGTATTATCATCATTTATAAACCAGAAAACAGGCTCAGAAAAAGTAGGTCACTTGCCCAAGGTCACACAGCTAGTTGGCAGTGGAGATGGGATCTGTCTGTGGCCGAAAGCCTGTGTTCTTTTCATTGTACCCATCCAGGTCAGCTTTGGGCAAAAGGCAGTTTCACTGCCCAACTCTGAAAAGAACACCTGGGAGTGGAGGTTGCCACTCACACTCACCGCTGGTAGGGATGCATGGAAGCCGACTTGATGTTGGTTTTTATCCCACTTGGCATTTTCCCTAAAAAGAACATGAAGAAAGATACCTGAAGCATAGTCAGATGTTCATCATAAATCAGAAGTGTTGCCTCCCAGGTTCCCTTCTGTCACCTCCTCCATCAGCTCAGAATCTGTGGCATCTGACCTTGGGTGACAAGGCTGAGGTACGGCTCCCTGCCCAGCCCTCTACCTGAAGATGGTCAGGAGGAGGGATAGTGGGAAGGGCTGGGACACATCCCTGGAGGCTCCTGCTCCTCCCCTAATAGAAAAAGAGAGCTTGTCCCTTTGCCTAGACAGCTTGGAAGAAAATATTTCTTCTAGCTGCTTATATCCGAACTCCTCCAGACTGTTCTTATAATTACTAAGAGTGAGCAGAAGAGACAGTATACAGAGCAAGGAATAGGCATAGCACTGGAAAACCTGCCTGCTTGTCAATTCCCAACACATCTACCCAATGATCCTAATACCTAGGGTGAGACACTGACAATACACCTACCCAAAGTTAAAGGGGACAGAAGGGTAGCTAAGGGCAATTTCAGTCAAAGTTCTTTCTCATTGTCTGGTGTCTGTTAACAGAGTCTCAAATGGGACCTTCACTCTCAAGAGTTTTTTTCCGGGTCACAGTCCAAGGGAGAAAAGGAGAATCTCTCCAGCCCTGGGGATGGGGTGAGGGGGAAGTGTGGCAGATAACCCAGTTTATTTTCACATCCCTGCTCAAGGTCTGTCACCAAGCCAATCTTTGTCACCTTACCTGGCTGACCTGCTTGGGCCATCTGCACCCCACTGAGCATTGGCTGCTGCTGATTTGGAGCTCCTGCCATCTGCACCTGCTGTAATCCCGAGGCTCCTGTGAGGACTGTTCCAGCTCCCGGCTGGCCTGGCTGGCTAGCACCACTGCTGCCTGAAGGCCTCCAGTTAGAAAGCCCCTTTCCAAAGGCAACAGCTGCCACTAAGGCGTTGGTGTCTGCTGGGTTAAAGGTCTGCTTGTTCGGCCGGAGACCTGAAAGGCAAGGTAAGTGGAGACCCTGAGGTATGCCTCTGGCCCTGGACTTCATTTAGCACCAGGAAGACCAGTATGAGTGCCAGGGCTTGGAGTTCTGACTTCGGTAGCATCCAGACTTCCTGGCAACCCAGACGAAGAGCCAGAGGACCCCCATGACTATCTCAGAATTCGCCCTTCTCTCTTTGCTCCTTTCTCCACCTGCCCCAGCTCTGGCCTGAAATATAGAAGGCCAACAGAATAGATGCATACCCTTGGCTAAACAGCACATCCCTGCATCCTCATTTCACCACTACCAACACCACCCTTCCTATCCCCATGATCTTATCCCTCATTCCCCCACCACTTTGCTACCAATCCCTCCATACCTCCACTCTCTGATTCTCGTTCCTCTTTGCTGATTTTCTCCAGAAGGTTTGAGCACATTTTGTTCAAGCTCTGGATCTGTTTCTGTAACACATGTAAGTTTGTACAGAAATTAGGGCAAGCAAGAAATGATTACAGGAAAGTTTCTTCCTCGAGCTATTCCAGGGGCAATGGAGGCATAACCAACTGCCATACCCTACAATACAGGAGTGGGAATACTCAGCTTCTCATGGTAAAACTCGAGGGTGTAGGGCAGCAGGGCAGTGACTCAGTCCAACCTGCGCTGCATCAGCGCCAATGCGAGCAGCATCTGTGGTCAGCTGCTTCTCTTGCTCTTCAACCTCAGGGTCAGGCTTGGTTCTCAGATGGTCAGGGACCACCTCGTGGCTGAAAACAGGTACCCGTCCTTCAGTCTGCCTCTGTAACACACAGATTTTATTGATCCTACTGTGGACTCCAAGAAGATTCAATTCTGGCCTGATATACACATAGTTCCTTCCACAGGCAAACACTGCATTTTCAGGGAAAACACAACCTGAGACTAATAATATCTGGCTTCCTAAGACACCATTCCCCTCATTCCATCCTTCAACTCTATCTACTCACACCCCATCTCTACCAGATCTAAGGATAAACCCCTCTCTGCCACATTTTAATCAAAGATTGAACTAGGAAAGGTTACAAAAAACAAACTTTTTGCTCGAGACAGGTGTTGGAGGAAAGAGGAAAAAGGTCTTTATCTTGGTGCTGTAGGCCTCAGGTTAATTTAGCACTCTTTGGGAGTGGTTCTCCCAAACTCCAGAAGGACAAAAAGCAAGGCCTCCAAAATGTAGCCCCCACTTATTGCCATACATTACTGCATATTCAAAATTTCTAGAATAGAAACCAACCACTGTGCTGTCAGTCCTCACATAAGAACATTGTTTCCTAAGCTGCATCCCTCTCCTCCTCTTACCATGAGATCTTCATCTCGGTCTGGGGACAACACCAGAGGGATGATGACTTGGTTGCGGAACAGTGGTGTCTTTTCATGCTTCAAGACCTTGTTCAAAGTGTTCAGCTGTCCAGAAAGCAAGGCAAAGCTGTCCAGGACAGATGGCCTGGTGGTGGTAAGAAGATGTCAGAATGTTCCTGGTAAAGGAGCCTCAAAAGGGTCCCTTGGACTAGGAATAACCAGACTCACCCTCAAAACACTCACAGCCCTACACTGGCCTGGGCAAGAACTAGACTGGCTCACAGGGATTATGGGGTTAAAAAGAGGGATACACTTTGAATTTCTGACACAGATGCAGAAAAAAGACAGGTCATTATAGGAGTCCCCACTTATCCTAAGTTTCACTTTCTGAGGTTTCATCTACCTGTGGTCAACCACAGTCCAAAAATATTAAATGATAAATCCAGGAAATAAACAATCCATGTTTTTAAACTGGGAGGTGTTCTGAGGAGCGTGATGAGATCTTGCTTCACCCCACTCTGTCCCACCCGGGATGTTGATCATCCCTTTGTCCAGCATATCCATATTGTATATGCTACCCACACAAGTAGTATAGGAAAAAAAAAAAAAAACCCACAGTATATACAGAATAGGATTCAGTATTATCATAGTTTCGGGAACCCACAGTGCGTCTTAGAACTTATCCCTGATAGACTACGAGGAACTACTCTATTTGAATGGGGTGAGGACAATGGCAAAATAGGAATGGTGGCTACACTTTAATCACTAGAACTTCAAAACTGGGTAAAAGATCCCTTTCCAGATCCAAACTTTCTCAGTAGATTGGACCTAAAAGACTTGACAACACCCGTGCAAGAAATCCAGTATGAATACTGTGGTGGGAGGACCCACTGCAGTAGGACCTCATCCTGGAGAAGTCAAACAGGGAGAATCAAAAGCTAGAAAGAACCTGGGTTGAGAAATTGGGCATTTCTCTACTTCCCTTACAATTGGGGCCCAAGGCCAACTTCAGTGTTAAATGTTGGGAAACCCAGCTCTTTCTAAATCAAAAGATGTTGGCAAAGTGATACATGCTGGAGATACCCTATCCAGCAGGGGGCCTAGCCCACCCATGGAGCCCTCCCCAGCTTGCCGTGGCAAATCTTACCAGGTCAGCCGGTCATACTCGTTCTCCAGCTTGTAAATGAAACTCCCCAGTGAGTTCTTCAGATCAGCCACTTGACTCAGCAGTGCGTCTAATGATGCCTCAAGCTGTTTTTCCTCCCTCTGAGCCAACAGGAATAGGTTGGTTACTCAGATGAGTGTAAGGATGATGCATATAGAGGAAGGCTGAAAAGCCAGGGTGACAGTGTACAACACCAGTAGAGTGACACACAATCTCATTGGCACAGGGAGAGTCAGCTTGTTTACTGTATTTGGTGTTAGGATCACAGATAGCATCAACCCTTAGACCTTTAAACCCATTCATCTGACCGCAATTCCTCTTACCTACTGATTCCTTCCTCTCATTGCTTTTAATCCAGGCGTGACTGTTTCCCTATATTAAGCTTGGTTTTTCTCTGTTCTCCCTCATTGGACAATTTTCACCAGACGTGATATCTGGGATTTATTATGTTTGGGACACCTCAGCAGCATACGTCCTCTGACGTCCTCTGTTCTAGAACCTGCCTTGTGAACCTGGCTCTCCTTGGCAATGACATAATCTCTGAAAACCTACCTACACAGGAAGGCTCCTCTGACTACTGCCATGGTCACCACCGCTGCCACCCCCACCTTCCTCTTCCCTCAGCATTTGCTGTTTCAACCTCTTCCTTACTAAATTAATCTGCACTCACTTTATTGCTGTACCAATATTCCTGTGCCCCTTTCGCAAGCTTGCTGCTGCTGCTGCTAAGTCGCTTCAGTCGTGCCCGACTCTGTGCGACCCCAGAGATGGTAGCCCACCGGGCTCCCCCGTCCCTGGGATTCTCCAGGCAAGAACACTGGAGTGGGTTGCCATTTCCTTCTCCAATGCATGAAAGTGAGAAGTGAAAGTGAAGTCGCTCAGTCGCGTCCGACTCTTCGCGACCCCATGGACTGCAGCCTACCAGGCTCCTCCGTCCATGGGATTTTCCAGGCAAGAGCACTGGAGTGGGGTGCCACTGATGTACTAACAACTACCCTTGTGCAACAAACAGTGACAAATGAAAACCGAAACAAAACAACAACAAAGCTGCACAGGCCCCTAAGCACTAGGCAAACTATATTAAAAGCGGAGGGGTCTCCATGGCATTTCCTTTACGTCTACGATCTCCAGTTTTATCTCATTTCACCCTTTAACTACTAGGGGTACACACTAGGAAGAATGAAGCAAAACTGCAAAACCCCGAACGTGCAGGACAGGAGCCGGGTTCCACCCACGGCCTCAGATTCTTAGTCTGGCTTCTGACCACCACGGTCCCACAATTCCTTCCACCCTCGGGCTTCTCTCCAATTACAGATTCTCTGTTCTGTCGACATCCAACAGCCTAGGCTGGGGCCTGAGCCCGAGCCCAATCCACCTCTTTCTTCAGCCATCTTTCTTGGACTGCACCTTCCCAAATTACAACTTGATCCTTTTCCACACCCTAGCAAGACAGTGAGTGCTGCCTTCTCCGTCCCAACTTAACCGCAGTTTCTGTCTCCTGTCAGCCGGGCTCCACCCCCATCCCTCTCTAGAGGTCCTCGCCCCCATCGCGCGTCCCCTTATCTCACAGTCGCGGTCTCGACCCCGTCCTCTCAGCCCTAACTCCTCACTCTCTCCTCGGCCAGCCCACTCTCTGTCTCGTTACCCAAAGCTAGTTAGCGGTCACTAGCGCCAAACCAGTCCTCACCTGCATTGCGGCGGCGGGGGGGGGGGGGGGGGGGGGGGGGGGGGGGCGGCGGCGGTGCCAATCACTTCCTCTTCCGGTTCCCAAGTCAGCCAATTAGAAAGCCAGAACTCGACCCTCCCACTCACTTCCGGCCCCGCCAGTCGCGAGACCTCCGGGTCAGGGGTCAGGAGCGGAGCATCGTCTCTGGCCCGGGCCGGCGCGGGAGGGCTGTGTGATGGCCTCGGAGCGCCCGGAGCCGGAGGTGAGGGGCGGGCGGGCGCAGCGCTGGGCCTGGAGATCCGAGGGGGAGGGTCCGGCGGCCTGGCGCGGCCGTGGCCTCCTCGGGGTCTGGGGGCCGCCTGGCCCTCCTGAAGGCCCAACAGTAGCATCTCCTCACCCCTACTTTCCTCGCGGGGGCTAGAGGAGGAACTCGTGGCTCAGTTTTGTTTGCCGAAATTTAATCCACGACTCTCAACTCTACGGCTCTTGGGTTCTTTGACCTCGTAATGGCATTCAGAAAATCTGTATTTTGATCTTCTGTTGCAGTTTCAGTGGACAGGTTTGCCGGTTGCTGCATCTTTCAAATATTATTGGAATGCCATAAACAGCATAAATTAATTAGGTTCTAGCGGAATCCCAGGGACAGAGGAGCCTAGTGGGTTGCTGTCTTTGGGGTCGCACAGAGTCGGACACGACTGAAGCGACTTAGCAGCAGCAGCAGCAGCAGCGCTCATGCTTTTGGAGAGCAGCTTAGATTTCATGAAAAAACGTTGGGTTCAGAGTGAAACCTCGTTCTAGTATTGGCACTGCCCTGTAGCTATCTGTGCAACTTTGGGCAAATCTTGATTTCCCGGATCCTGTTTTCTTCTTTGTAAAATACCTATCTTCTGACCTGTTGTGAGGATCACACGTTTTAAATCGGAAAATGCAAATGAAGCATCCATTAACTACGAAGGACCATGCAAGGAACTTTTGTATACATTGTGTGGTTCAGACTTGTGCAAGGAAGGTGACAATAGCCATTTTCATTTACAGACAAACTAAAAATCAAGAGAAGTGAAGTACCTTACCCAAGTGCTACTCTCAGCTGGGGAGTAGCAGAGCTTTGGAATTAGAAGTGTAAAATGTCAGATTTGGAAAGAAAACATCACTAGGAGAGGTACCCAATGTTACAGAACATGTGAGTGGATGGGAAGGGTGAGAGGTGTATAATCGTGAAATGAGTCCTTACCTATTGAATGCTTACTGTGTGCCAGAGACCAACTTAGCGCTTTACCAATGTCAAAGATTACTCTCAACCCTACGAAGTAGACACTGTTATCCCCATTTTTCAGTTGAGGAAACTGAGGCATGGAGATTTTAAGAGTAACAAAGTTGCACAGCTAGTAAGTGGCAGAGCCAGGACTCCAAAACAGGTGGTCTCTTGTAGATCTTGTGTTCTTAGCCGTAATGTTTACAGTGCAAAAAGAAAGTGGCCACAGGATGGTAAATCTCCAGTATTAGGATTTGATGTAATGAGACCCAAGATTAAATACAACTGTAGGAAACTACCCTATTAAAAAGGATCAAATGTGCTCACGGGGCTGGTGGAGTAGCCTATGCATCAGAAATACCATTACTGAGGAATACTCAAGGAATTTGAAGCATGTTTTGTGGATTAAAATGAGAAGACATGGAGGGATGTTGTGAAATACAACAGACCTTTCATGCATATAGTCTAAAACAGCATTATCCAATGGAAACCCAATGCAGGCCGTATATGCCAGTTTTCTGGTAGCTGCTTAAAGAGGTTAAAAAAAATAGGTAAAATTAATTTATAATAATATATTTTCTTTAACCCCATATTTCCAAAATAGTGTCATTTCAACATGTGATGAATATTAAAAATTATGAGATATTTAATGTTCTTCTTTTGTACCAAGTCTTTAAAATCCAGAGTGTATTTTACATTTAAGCATATGTCACTTTGTGCTAGCAACATCGCAGGTGCTCAGTAGCCATACTGAGCAATGCAAACCTAAAATAACTTGAATCAACACATGTTCCTGGCAGTCTCACTCAGCCACAAGTTCATTTGTTAAATTCTTGATTTGCATTTCTGAAAATATTACCCCAGAAGGTAAAGGGAATGAAGAGTTCTGCCCCTTGGCAGAAAAGTGACTGACTGTTAGAGGTTATTATAATCCCAAGAGAGAAAGATTGAGCCTAGTCAGATTTAAGAAGTCATCATTCCTCAGATACTTAAATGATGTGTGCTGTTATGGACTTGGAATTGTGCTAAGTATCAGGGTGGATAGGAAGCAGTGTAAGACACTCTTTATTTTAATGGGGTGAACAAACATTGGATTATGATAATAAGTGCCTCAAAGGAAAAGTACAGAGCGAGTGAATGTTTAACAAGGGTTCTTAACCTAGTTGTTAAGTGAAGTGGGTGGATCCTAAAGCCTTCTCAGAGGAATGACATTTAAGCATGGAGGAGTGGAGGGTGGCAGTGAGGAGGGGCGGAATACATTGCAGGCAAAGGGAAATTGACAATCTGGAGGGAAGGAGGAGGAGAAGGCAATGGCAACCCGCTCCGGTACTCTTGCCTGGAGAATCCCATGGACGGAGGAGCCTGGTAGGCTGCAGTCCATGGGGTTGCGAAGAGTTGGACACAACTGAGCGACTTCACTTTCACTTTTCACTTTCATGCATCATTGGAGAAGGAAATGGCAACCCACTCCAGTGTTCTTGCCTGGAGAATCCCAGGCACGGGGGAGTCTGGTGGGCTGCCGTCTATGGGGTCGCACAGAGTCGGGCACGACTGAAGCGACTTAGCAGCAGCAGCAGAGAAGGAGGAGCTGTGAGCCTTCAGAGAACTTAGAGGAAGCAGCTGCTCATGTGGGCTTGGTGACAGTGAGAATAGCTAACACAAGTGCTTCCTGAGTTACCATCTAATACTTGGGAAATCCCCGTGAAATCGGCACAGTTATTATCCCTCTTTCACAGGTGAGGAAACTCAGGCACAGAGAGTTTAAGTAACTTCACCAAGGCCTTATTCTAGTAAGCAGTGGAAACAGTGTGTGATCTTAGGTGCTCAGACTCAGGGGGAGGTGGGTGAGAGAGAAGACAGATGAAGAAGATCCAGGTTGAGCCATGCTTGAGGTTCAGGACTTTGGCATATGTACAGTGGTTCAAGGGCAGGTGAAAATTCTCGTGGAACTCTGTTAACAGAAAACAGCTCAGGGGTTGGAAAAGGCTTCAAGAATAATTTGTACCTTAACCACCAAGGGACAGGGGCAACAAACAAAAAACAAATTAATGAGATGGACGTTGTTTCCTTCATCCTGGCGTACATAGTGTGCAGCACATGCCTCATGTCTTATTCAGCTTGCTATAAATGGTATGTAGGCCTCAATGAATGTTCCAGAATGATAGGCTTTCTCTATCATTGTCTGATTCTCCTGGTTAATTGCCACAGCATCCTTCTGAAATAGACATTCTTATTCACATATTACAGAAGAAACTGAGGCCTGGAAAAACTGACTTGTCCAAGCTCAGTTGGATACCAAGTAGTAGAGCATACTTGAATCCAGGTCTCTGCCTTCAAAACCCTGCTTTATTTTTGCCAGACAACTGCAGTGTACTTCAAACTCAGGAGGATTCAGTGCTATGCTATGCTATGCTAAGTCACTTCAGTCGTGTCCGACTCTGTGTGACCCCATAGACAGCAGCCACCAGGCTCCCTGTCCCTGGGATTCTCCAGGCAAGAACACTGGAGTGGGTTGCCATTTCCTTCTCCAATGCATGAAAGTGAAAAGTGAAAGCGAAGTTGCTCAGTCGTGTCTGACTCTTAGCGATCCCATGGACTGCAGCCTACCAGGCTCCTCCATCCATGGGATTTTCCAGGCAAAAGTACTGGAGTGGGGTGCCATTGCCTTCTCCGCAGGAGGATTCAGTATCAGGGATTAAATCTCCACGTAAGTGTCAGTGCTGTGAGAACACAGCTAACTCAGGAATTCTCAACCAGTGCAGTGGAAGAGTGACTTGGGGGAAGCTCATGAAGTGTACACTCCTGAGCCCTCTCAACTCTTAATTCATTTGGTCTCAGGTGGTGCCCAGGTTTCTGCAGTTTAACAAGCACCTCAGGTGGTTCTGATGCCACTGGGTCCTTGGATCACTCTTGGAAAAATACCACTCTAGCTGCCTGAATTAATTCTTGAATCTTTTGGTTTTGATAAATTGCATCTTGAAAGTGAAGAAAACTTAGAGCTGATGTTTGTGAAAATGTAGTTGTTGACTTTGAAGGATACATACAAGGGGGAATGTTGCAAGAAGGCTCGAGTTAGGAAATGTTCCTGGTTTCAAGAGTGTGGATTCTGTAAGAACCGATTAATGAACTAGACTTCAGTTTGGCCTTGAAGAGTTAGTCCGTCATTCAAAATAACCTTTGAAACAAGGTGGAGAAACGGAAGCTACACAGTACTCGAATTAAGCAGCTTACTAACAAATAGTCTGAAGAAAGTCTTCTAATGGGACAGTGCTTGTCTGTACCCTCCATCTGCTGTATCCCCCTTTTCCTCCTCAGTCAACTCTGCTCAACCTTCAGAGTCACTTTCTCTTAAGACCCACCTCTGAGTCAGGTTACTTTGTTACATGCTCTCATAAAACCACATTCTTATCCTTAGGCACACCTAGTTTGTATTAATATAATAATTAGAGTGATTATCTAATTGGTTTTTTTTTTCATTATAGGGTAAATTCTGTGAGAGCAGAGAATGCCAATTTTTGCTTTCCATCATATCCTTAGGACCTAGCCCCATGTTGGCACATAGCAGACTCTCCATAAATTTGTTGAGTGACAAATGGATGCATACTCACCTTACCTTTGTCCTCTTTGGACTTGGATAAGGACTTGATGGCATCATGATTGAATCAGCAGGCAAATTTAGCTGTAAAGAGATTTACTAGAAGGCAAGACAGCAGCCTAAGCTTCACAATAGAATAATAGGCTGGGTTTATCCAATGTAATAGGACAAATTGAATAATTGTGTGTGTCCAAAAAAAGCCAGCTGCATTAGGACAGAATAGGGGATGTGTCTAAGCAGCAGAAGCAAGAAAGTCATAGAGATTTCTTGGGTCAACAGCATGGTAAAGCTTTCCCCAAAGTAAATAGAATGTGGGATACTCTGAATCTGTGCCTTCACCTGGGTCTTATACTCCATTTTGGCATCCACATTTTAAGTTGAAAAGTAGACCAGCCAGAGTTCGTTCATGGGCTTGTGATCTAAGATATAAAATAGGAAACTGAAACCATGCTGTTAGAGATACACTTAAGGAACCTGGAGATGATTATTGTGGAGCAGCAAAGACTCAGAACCATCATCAGATATCTGATAGATTCTCCTTTGGCAGAGGGTCAGATTTTCCCTCTGTGGCCTCAGGAGGTAAAACCCAAAGTGAGTTACATATTTTCAAGAGAGCAGATTTCAGGAGCAGGTCAATGTAATATCAAGAAGACAGATTCTGGCTCAGTGTGAAGAAATTTCTAATTCTGCCAACCAAGTGAGGGTGAGCACAAAAAGCTGAAGTGAATGGCTGTGCAGGACTTCCTCCAGACTCAAAGCAGCAGCACCTTGTTACTATTAATACATGCATTTATGTGGCACTTTTAACTTTACAATGTGCTTCATCCATCATTGGGATAGGTGATGATATTTTATAGAGGAGGAAACTAAAGTTCAAGGCCAGAGTCTCAGCTGTCAATACTGTCATTGCATCTAAAACAAATCTATTAAGAGTCTACACCAGAACCACCCCCCGCCCCCATTCCAGAATTGTACAGAAGAACAAAATATCAGTAAAGAACATACTAGTAGGGGGAAAAAAAAACTTGGTAAAAACACCTTTCATGGAGGCAAAGGAAAAATCCAAACAATAGTTTTTCCACAAAGCAGATGAGGAAGGATAGGAGTTCTTAAATAACAAAAGCCAGATGTTGATAAAGGTGAAAAATTTGGAATCACTGGTAAGATACTAAGAACATAGCTTAAAACAGAGAAGAGAGTGAATATAACTTGTGGGAGCTATTTCTCTCATACATTCATTCAACAAATATTCCATCCCTAAGTGTCTTGGCACTGTGCTGGTTGCCAGAGATACAGCAAAGAACAATACAATGTAGACAGCCCCGCCTCCCCGCCGTGTCTACACTTGTTGGGGAAATCAACATTTAAAAGTACACAAATTTTTCAGTATTAACTCTGGTGGGTGCTATGAAGAAATCCAGGCCACTTTGCGAATGCCTAACAAGATACCAAACAGTACAGGGAATCATGGAAAGAAAGGTTCGTTTATTAAGCCCAGAGTGGCCAAGATTTTAGTCCTAGAAGATGAAGTGACCAGGTGTCCCCAACTCTCCTTATGGTGCTGACACGTAGACCTGTGCTCTCCCTCCTTTAACCCTGGCCCAGTATGGGCCACAAAACTCCTTTCCTGGCTACTTCCTTGCACAACTGAAACAAACTGGCATTTAAAAAAAAAAATATCTTTACTCACCACCAAAGAAGAACAAAAGGAAAATAGCATGGAGACTAGTGTTATGATGACCTCACCTTGAGAAGAGTTGTACTGCCTATGATTGGTTTTAAATGTTGCATTTGCTTTGCTTAGAACATAGAGTGAATTCACTTATTCAGCAAAATTGTATAGCGCATCCTATTGCCAGGCCGTGCACCAGACTCCAGGGATAGAGTGATAAACAGAAAGGGCTGCTGAACTGGGATATCCTTCTTATTCTGATAATTCTGAACCCAACCCAGCCTTTTTCAAGATAAGAACCGTGGCACAGTCAACATGTATACAAGAGAGGTCACTAAGACCACACAGCCAATCCAGAGGGAGAGGTTGCCTAGTTTATAAAAGTAACTCATTTTGAGACCAGGGATCAGAGAAAGAGGGCTTGTAATTGCTGCTATTTCCTTTCAAGCCAATTAGACCCCGTTTGTCTTTTTAAGAGTTTGGCAATAAGAGCATTCGATTTGATGGGACCTTCTGAGGGGAATGATGGTTAGAAATGATAGGAAATAACTATACCTGATTTCTCTAGCTACCAGAAATCATCCTGCAACCTACTGGTTTTTTTGGTGTTACCTTAAGCATCCTTGACACCTTTTTTTTTTTTTTTTTTTTTTGGTTACTTTGGACTTCCCTGGTGACTCAGACAGTAAAAGAGTCTGCCCACAGTGTGGGAGACCTGAGTTCGACTCTTAGATTGGGAAGGTCTCCTGGAGAAGGAAATGGCAACCCACTGCAATACTCTCACCTAGAATATCCCATGGATGGAGGAACCTGGCAGGCTATAGTCCATGGAGTCACAAAGAGTCGGAGACACTGAGTGACTTCACTTCTCTTCCCTACTTTGATTAATCATCAGTTCTTGTCCATCTTAATATAAATATTCCTTAAAGTGCAACTGAGCTCACTTGTCTTAAAGGTTAGTTCAACTGACTTTTCCCAAGACCGTCAGTGAAAGGCAGTGGTGGTTTTACATTCTAGTACAGCTCCTTGTCTCAGCAGGGAACAGGCTCAAACAGCTCACAGAACAGCTACTTTGAGTAGCTGTGCTGTAGGCCATTGTCATCTCCCCTGGTTATTAGGGGAGCTTTCTAAATCATGTGGTAGCCAGGGGGGGATTCTTTTAAATGCAGATACAATAATACTGCCCTGCTGAAAAAAGATTTAGGTAGCTTGACCTAATTCTTAGATAAAATCCAGAATCCTAGCCAGGGCCTACCTCAGGCCCGTGCAGGATAACAGTATAACAGTGGTATTTCCCAAAGTGTGATTTTAGACAATATAGAGACAACACAGAGTAATACTGAATCACATCACATTGATGTTTAAATTGTCTTTTTGAATTATGTCACAGCATCCTTTATAAACCTCCATCATATTCCTTCTTGTAACCATTTTAAAACTTTTCTGCTCCTAAGTCCCCAGTTTGATCCATATGTTAAGCTCAGTAGAAGGGCTTTCAGCTCATCAGGCATGGGCTTGACTTCTGACCCTGTGCCTACAAATTCTAGACCACTAGACCATTCAGGTATGACCTAAATCAAATCACTTACAATTATACAGTGGAAGTGACAAATAGATTCAAGGGATTAGATCTAATAGAGTGCCTGAAGAACTATGGATGGAAATTCATGACATTGTACAGAAGGCAATGATCAAGACCATCCCCAAGAAAAAGAAATGCAAAAAGGCAAAATGGTTGTCTGAAGAGGCCTTACAAATAGCTGAGAAAAGAAGAGAAGCTAAAGGCAAAGAACAGGAAAGATACACCCAATACCCACCTGAATGCAGAGTTCCAAAGAATAGCAAGGAGAGATAAGAAAGCCTTGCTCAGTGATCAATGCAAAGAAGTAGGGGAAAACAATAGAATGGGAAAGACTAGAGATCTCTTCAAGAAAATTAGATACCAAGGGAACATTTCATGCAAAGATGGGCACAGTAAAGGATAGAAATGATGTATACCTAACAGAAGCAGAAGATATTAAGAGAGGTGGCAAGAATACACAGAAGAACTGTACAAAAAAGATCTTCATGACCCAAATAATCACGATGGTGTGATCACTCACCTCGAGCCAGACATCCTGGAATGTGAAGTCAAGTGGGCCTTAGAAAACATCACTACGAACAAAGCTAGTGGAGGTGATGGAATTCCAGCTGAGCTATTTCAAATCCTAGAAGATGATGCTGTGAAAGTGCTGCACTCAATATGCAGGAAATTTGGAAAACTTAGCAACGGCCACAGGACTGGAAAAGATCGGTTTTCATTCCAATTCCAAAGAAAGGCAATGCCAAATAATGTTCAAACTACTGCACAATTGCGCTCATCTCACATGCTAGCAAAGTAATGCTCAAAATTCTCCAAGCCAAGCTTCAATAGTACGTGAACCATGAACTTCCAGATGTTCAGGCTGGATTTAGTAAAGGCAGGGGAACCAGAGATCAAATTGCCAACATCCATTGGATCATTGAAAAAGCAAAAGAGTTCTAGAAAAACATCTGCTTTATTGACTATGCCAAAGCCTTTGACTGTGTGGATCACAACAAACTGGAAAATTCTGAAAGAGATGGGAATAGCAGACCACCTGACCTGCCCCCTGAGAAATCTGTATGCAGGTCAGGAAGCAACAGTTAGAACTGGGCATGGAACAGCAGACTGGTTTCAAATAGGGAAAGGAGTATGTCAAGGCTGTATGTTGTCACCCTGCTTATTTAACTTATATGCAGAGTACATAATGCAAAATGCTGGGCTGGGTAAAGCACAAGCTGGAATCAAGATTGCCAGGAGAAATGTCAATAACCTCAGATATGCAGATGACACCACCCTTATGGCAGAAAGCAAAGAAGATCTAAAGAGCCTCTTAATGAAAGTCAAAAAGCTAGCTTGAAGCTCAACATTCAAAAAACTAAGATCATGGCATCCGGTCCCATCACTTTATGGCAAATAGATGGGGAAACAATGGAAACAGTGAGAGACTACTTTTTTGGGGTTCCAAAATCACTGCAGATGGTGACCATAGCCATGAAATTAAAAGATGCTTGCTCCTTGGAAGAAAAGCTATGACCAACCTAGACAGCATATTAAAAAGCAGAGACATTACTTTGCTGACAAAGGTCTGTCTAGTCAAAGCTAGGGTTTTTCCAGTAGTCATATATGGATGTGAGAGTTGGACTATAAAGAAAGCTGAGCACCGAAGAATTGATGCTTTTGAACTGTGGTGCTGGAGAAGACTCTTGAAAGTCCCTTGGACTGCAAGGAGATCCAACCAGTCAACCCTAAAGAAAATTCTGAATATTCATTGGAAGGACTGATGCTGAAACTCCAATACTTTGGCCACCTGATGTGAAGAACTGACTCATTGGAAGAGACCCTGATGCTTGGAAAGATTGAAGGCAGGAGGAGAAGGGGACGACAGAGAATGAGATGGTTGGATGGTGTCACTGACTTGATGGATATGAATTTGAACAAGCTGTGAGAGTTGGTGATGGACAGGGAAGCCTGGCATGCTGCAGCCCATGGGGTCACAAAGAGGTGGACGCGACTGAACGACTGAACTGAACTACAAATTCTGCTAAGCCGCCTAACTTTTTTGGATCTCCACTTAACTTCTGTTAAATGTGTTGTGTGAAGACTGAATGTGGTTACGTAGGTAAAGGGCCTAGTGTTGAGCCTGGTCATAATCTGTAATAGTTAACTTCTATTGTGTTCTAACTAAGTGCCATGCACTCTGCTGACGACTTCATATGCATA
Organism: Bubalus bubalis; assembly: GCF_019923935.1. Taxonomy (NCBI): domain Eukaryota; kingdom Metazoa; phylum Chordata; class Mammalia; order Artiodactyla; family Bovidae; genus Bubalus; species Bubalus bubalis. The sequence goes on along the minus strand of NC_059162.1, from coordinate 102,273,848 downwards.
GTTTTCCTTCATCAGCAAAACAGCGCAATTCAATTGGTATTAGGATTGGTGCTGGTAAATCTAATACCAGTACTATCTTCATTTTACAAATGAGGACACTGAGACTTATATAGGTTAAGTACCTTTTCCACAATCTCACTGCTAATGGGAGGCTGAATTGGGATTCAAACCCAGGCTGTCCGAATCTGAAGTTCTTATACTTAACCTCTACAGTGTTCTATTGAATGTATTTTAAGTACTCAATAAATATGTGTTTCTTCCCTCTTCCTCCTTCTACTCTCATCCCTGCCATTTTTCAATGTCCCTTTCTGTATTTCTTTCCCCAAACTTTAAACTTTTTATTTTGTATTGGGATATAGCTGATTAAAAATGTTGTGGTAATTTCAGGTGAACAGTGAGAGTACTCAGCCATATACTTATACGTGTATCCATAGCTTCTATATCTCTTTATGCTTGCCTTCTGTCTTGGAGAGAAAGGTCTTTCTTCATCATTAGTCGTTGCATCTCTGCTCTCCAAACTCTTCTCCAGCATCAGATATCCATCATTATTGCTTTTCCAGGACTTTTTCCATCTCTTCTTCATGGGTATTTCCCCATTATTGGAGAAAAAAAAAATCTTCATTTCAACATCCCATTTCTCAACAGGATATCACTGACTTTTGCTCACTTCCTCGTAGCCTGGCATTTCCCCCCTCACTAGGAACATGGGAAGAGAAATTTGCAGTTTGTCTAAGTAGGAGAGGAGAGTAAGCTTTTCATCTGAGGCAAGAGTAAGGGAGTAAAGGATGTTACTGATAAGGGTTAATCTTGAGGAAACATTGAAGAGTTCAGGCCAGCTGACCCTTATTTCTCTGCAAAACTGTAGGCAGTTTCATCTGCTGGGACCACGGGAGTAGGCAGATTGTAAAACCTGAGGGGACTAAGGAAGGGTTGCTGAGCAGGAAAAGGTGAGATGATTGGTAACGTTCTCTAGAAGTGGCACCACTGGCAAGGTGGGAAGCTTCTTTCCGTCAGAGTGTACAGCCGGTGCAGTGTATGTGTGGATAAGGAAGAAAGTTAAATTCATCCTAAGTCAAGAGTTGGCCGGGCTTTTGTCGCGACAGGTGAGGACACAGGCAACGGAACAAATGGTCGTTAGGACACTGTTGAACTGACTGCCTGTGAGGCAACGGAAGGAAGGAACTGGAGCGTTGACAGCTGAGAAGGATGGGGAGGGAGACTGTGACCCACAGAAGTTGGGTTTGAGGTCTTCAGTAGGCTTGCCATTCACCCAGTGAAGAGCTCTCACTCCCTGCTGTTGTCAAGACTTAATAGGAGGAACTGCCGGGCATTATTGAGTGTCTGTTCTGTTTTAAGCAATTTGCTAAGCACAGGGACACAAAAATAGAGCAAGATGCAATCCCTGCCCTCAAAGAACTTAGAGTTTATAGGAGAAACTCACATATCCATTGAAATGTACAAAGGTCACTTGATCTGCATAGATGTCTTTAGAGGGGAAATGGGAACCAAGAGATGAGAATTGAATCCTTGGGAAGCCCATTGCACTGAAGTGGGGGTAACCATTTCACCTCTGCTGCCTTGCCTCTCGGTAATGGATTCCGAGCTTTTTGGACAAGTTACTTGCACTGTGATCTATGTGTACTGGCAACTAGTAGATTTTTAAAAAATACTTATTTGGCTCTGCCAGGTCTTAGTTGTGGCCACACTAATCTTTAGTTGCAGCACGTGAACCCTTAGTTGAGACACATGGGATCCAGTTCCCTGCGTGCATGCTGAGTCACTTCAGTCATGTCCAATTCTTTGTAACCCCATGAACCGTAGCCCGCCAGGCTCCTCTGTCCATGGGATTCTCCCGGCAAGGATACTGGAGAGGGTTGCAATGCCCTCCTCCAGGGGATCTTCCTGACCCAGGGATCAAACCTGTGTCTCCTGCATTGCAGGCAGATTCTTTACCCATGGAGCCACCTGGCAAGCCCCTAGTTCCCTGACCAGGGATCAGACCCAGGCCGCCTGCGTGGGGAGCATGGAGTCTTAGCTGCAGGACCACCAGGGAAGTCCCTGGGACTAGTGAATTTTTATAGATTTTTAAAATATCTCTTTATCCCTAGGTGGAAGAAGCCGGGCAGGTGTTCCTGTTGATGAAAAAGGATTATCGAATCTCCCGAAATGTTCGCCTGGCTTGGTTCCTCAATCACCTGCACCAGACTGTGCAGGCCACACCCCAAGAGATGCTGGTGAGGCCCAGAAACACGCACAACATGAGGGCTGACCCGAGGGTCTGTTTTGCTTTTTTAGGAGAGTGCTGGACACAGGAGGGGAGACTAACTCTTGAGGGGTCCAATTCGAGGAGGGGCGCGTGACCTCGCCCACAAAATTTCACAGGGGAAATTTTGTCTAGTCGTTTTTCCAGCTTGGAGAAGTACTTGGTTGGGTTGCAGGAGGTAGAGCCAGTGGTGTGTCATTTTGGGTCTGGAAGTCAGGTCCTGGAGAGAAAGGGGCGACTGACTCTTCCCTCTTCTCTCCATCATCAGCTTCAGTCTGAGCAGGAGCTAGAAGTCCTCAGTGTCCTGCCTCCCGGGTGGCAGCCAGATGAGCCGGTGGTCCCCAGGCCCTTCCTCCTTGTACCATCCACCCGGGTCACCTTCCTGGCCTGGCAGTATCGGTTTGTCATTGAGCTGGACCTCAGCCCATCTACCGGCATTGTGGTAAGGGGTTGGTTGAGGGGAGGCAGTGGGAAGAAAGGATTGGGTAGGAAGTGAGAAGTAAGAAGAGGTAGCCTGAGATAAGTGAAGAATGATCCCACAGTGGTACCACGGTGGAAAGGAGACAGGTGTGTGAAGGAATGGTGGGTGTTTGAAGACAGAGGCCGTCCCATCTGTGCACTGTGTTGGGGGGTATGATCAACCTTGAGAATCTCAACCCCAGAAGCTGCTTATATCTGCCTTCTGCTCGGGGCTGTGTTTGGTTACCCTTGAGAGACCTTTCTTTGCATTGCCCTCAGGATGATTCCACAGGGGAGATCTTGTTTGATGAAGTTTTCCATGCCCTCTCCCGCTGCCTAGGCGGGCTGCTCCGGCCCTTCCGAGTGCCTGGATCTTGTATTGACTTCCAGCCTGAGATCTACGTCACTATCCAGGCCTACTCCTCCATCATTGGCCTGCAGTCCCATCAGGTATTGCATCCTCTCTCCATGTCTGTATCCTCAGACCTCATTTTGGGTAGTCCACTGACCAAGTCCTTATCCTGTCTCTACTCTCCATGCTCAAAGTCTCCAGCCCTCCTCAAACCTATTCCTAGTCATCTCTGCAAGTCTCTCTCCTCTTTAAAAGTGTCTGTTGCTCTGGCCTTAAAGGGCCTTCCCATAAGCATCAGGTGAGTTGGCACTGACTGGACAAATGCCTCTCTCATTGCTCCTGTCAGTCTCTGGTTCTGCTCCTGGACGTCTCTTCTCTCCCCTGCTCCTTTTAGTTCCATCGGAAGACTTGATACTGTCCTAACTCCTTGCACTGCCTCTAGGAGATGGTCTTTTGGGACAGTTTTGTGGTTTTGAAATATAACAAAGACCCAGAAACATAATTTCTTCCAAGGAGAGAGGAGGGTCATTTTTCTTCTGAGCACCTGTGAGCTGTCGGGTGTTAATGCTGACCATACAGATAATTACAGGCTTATGCGACACCCAAACAGGCTATCAGAAGGCACTCCTTTTGGAGAATGGCCAAGTCTGTTACTGGAATATCTGTTTTGGGCTTAGATAAGTATTGGCCCAGTTTCCCCTCATCTGCTTGTAACCACCCTTAACTCATTGGTAGGGGCTTACCCTGAAACTGTTCCTGATGGCTGCATTGTCAGCTTAGCTATCAAACTGGCTTTGAGAGAGGAGGATGCAAGAAACAGCATCTGAGGAGCTGAAATATGCATATGGCATTGGGTACATGCCTGGGTCCCAGCCCTCTACCCAGAATTAAAGTATTCTCCTAGTGCTGGTGTTAGGACTGTTGGTGGTGGACTACATCCCCAGGTAGAGATCAGGCTTTGCAGGTACTCATGGTCAAGGTGAGAAAAGTTTAGATGTTAGGTTCACTTTGATAAACACTTAGTGAAGCCCAATCGATGCCAGGCCTGGGCTAGGTCCTGGATGAATCAGACCCTGTTCCTGTCCTACTGGGAGGAGTTGAGAGCTTAGTGGGATAGACAGATATTGAAAGAGATAATTTCAGTTGAAAGTGATAAGGGTACTGATAAGTTATGACTCAGGTGCTGTGGGAGCACCCAGCCAGCCTGGAGCAGCAGCAGGAGAGACTTTTGGACCAAGACATTTGAACTGAGTCTTGAAGGATGAATTAATGTTAATTATTGAAAACAGAGGAAATGGGCTTTCCAGGCAGAGGGGCCAGCAGAAGCAAAGACATAGAGCTGTGAAACTGCTGTCAGTCACAGGGGTTCTAGGGAGCCACATGTTACTCAGCTGGCCACAATGAAGATTGATGGGAGGGTTAGGAGGGTGGTAAAGGGGAGACTAGAGAGAGAAGCGGGGGCAGAATTAGGAAACGCCTTGGATGTCATGGCTAAGAACTTGCACTTTATTCTACAGGGGAGTTTGGTGGTAAAGAGCATCTGTATCTGCAGATGCCTCATGTGCTTCCTGGCTGTACCCCTTACCAGCTATGTGTTCTTATGCAAGTTACTTAACCTCTCTGTGCATCTGGATCTTTTCTCCAAAATGGGGATGTCACCAATATTGCATGGTTACTGAATTAATACGTATCAAGCATTTGTTAATAAAACAATGCCTGTCACACAGAAAACGTGCAAATGTTAGCTACTGAAATTATTAGTCACAGGTAGTAGAGAACTGTTGGAGGTTTGGAATGTCAGTGACAGGATCAGATGTGTACATTAGGAAGATGACGCTTGTTTGTGGCCAGTGAGAAGAACTGGGGGCAAACTCTGGACTAGGGAGAACAGGCGGAAGATTATTGCAGCATGGCAGAGGAGGTGCGTTCTGAACAAGGACAACCACTGTGGAGAAGACGAGGACTGAGAGCTTAGGTAAGCCTCCAGGGCCACTTGTTACTAAGTCAGCTAAGAAGTGAGGCAACTTCCTCAAGATGCATCCTGCTGTTTTTCAAAACAAAAAGTTGTCACGTTTATACTATATGCCCTTTGAAGGAGATTTGGAAAATATATAAAATGTTTTTTTTAAAAACCTACAGAACTTGCTCGTAATATACCTCTCAGAAATAGCTATTTTTGACATGTTATGGAATGTCTTTCTTCTCTTTGAGTATGTGTTTATTTCCCTCATCACCTCTACTCAGTCCAGAGACAGAAGAAACATCAGGCTTATTCCAAACACCCAGTTCTACCTCCTGCTTTTTTAACATATGATATGGGCATTTTTTCCACATCACTAAATATTTTTTTGAAAACAGTTTTAAATGACTGCCTCTCTTAATATTTTATCGTGTTTTTGTCATTATATATTTAGCCAAACTTTTGTTGTTGGACCCTTAGGTTGACTCAGTTTTCACTCTTCTGAACAATACAGCTCTGAACATTTTGCTCATCTTTTCACAGCCCCAGTTCCCAGTCTTCCTCTCCTCACAGTCAGGCCTTTAATCGTCCAAAGTCCCGCTCTGCCCTCTTCTGGCTGTCCCCACGCACTGGCCCAGTTCTGAATGGAGAGTGAAGCAGTAGCTGTTGGGTGGGAGGGCAGGAGTTGGGGAGAAGTGGGCAGATTGTAGGAGTGTGATGAGAACAGGGAGAGAGGAGAGATCCCAAGGCCACCACAGGGGCTGCCAGGTCTGTATCAAATTTTTAGGATGGGAGAACTTACTCACGTTGAAAGTAGAAGGAAGGAAACCCCATGGAGAGAGAACCAAGATGTTAGACAAAAGATCCAAGATTAGATGGAGATATTAGCTTTGGGGAGAAAAAAGAGGAAGAGGAATCTTCTTCGGAGCCTGAAAGGAAGAACAAGAACACAGGTAGATCCAAATGCCTGGCAAATGCTGAGGGTGTTTTCGGTGGGTCAGAGAGTAGTCACCCTGAAGGTTAGGGTGAGTGGGGAGTTCCTGTTGACTGGTTTCCTTTCTCTGTGAAAATGGTGGGTGGGAGTTATCTGCTAAGGGTAAAGAGAAGCAAGGAACACTCGTTGGGGGAATAAGATTCTAAGCTTAAGAAAGAGAAAAGATCTAGAGCAGCTTCTGTGTGCAGTGCTTGGAAATCAACAAGAATAAGAAAGTATGAGTCAAAAGAGGCTTTTCCTGGCCAGATAGGGCAGCTTGTAGACGATGTCCCGGAGGCCAAGATGGAGGAAACTGGAAGATGTTAGTGGCGCCCCCATACGGGAGCTTGGGGCAGCCCAGTGTGGCAAATAAATAGGGAGGCCAGAGGGGTACTGCCCGGCGTCCCCCTGCCCTTCATGTCTCGCTCTTGCCCTTGTGCTTCTCAGGTGCTGGTCCAGGGCTGCCTCTTGGAGCCTTCCCAGCAGGAGGTGTTCTTGCAGCAGGTGTATGCGCAGCTCTGTCTCTTTGAGGATAAGGTGGCCACCATGCTACAGCAGCAGTATGACCGCCAGAACCAGGTATGTGGGAGGAAAGCAGGTAGAGGCCGCTTAGAAGGAGGAGCTGTTAAGGGACAGAGGAAGGACAAGCCAAATGTCATAGAGGGAAGAGACAGCAGGAAAAAAGGGCTAAAAGCCAGGGGCAGAGGGCGCCAAGGAAAGAAGTGCCAGTGAGTGCACACAACAGGTTCCCTGTTGGAAGAAGGCTTACTAGACTCCCCAAGACACACACTGCTGCTGGGAGAAAATGTGGAGGCTGTTTGCTTGTGTTTTTTCAGTCCTGAATCTTCCCCCCCAGTGGATCTGAGAAGGTGATCGTGGGTGACTTTGATTTCCACTATTTTGTATAATCTGGGATAAAGCTGCTTGGGTTCACCACAGTGCACTCTCCTGTTCTTTTAGATATCTGAGAAGTAGCCAGGCAGATGGCGGGTCTGTGTGTCTGAAGACTTAATCTGATTGATGTATTAATATATATCATAATGGCAATGGAAGAATATGTAAAGGGGGCCTTACTGGCAAAAGGTAGGGAAGGCCTGCTCCAGGACAGTGAGGTGCTTCACCTGGTGCTGGACGCCCTGCCCATCTGAGGATCGGCCTCCAAGCGCACAGCAGGGGAAGGAGCATAGTCAGGACTTGGCCACACAGTAGGGGAACTGGAGAGCTCATAGGACTAGGCCTGTCTGGCCTGGGCAATGCTAGACTATCAATTCTGGCTTTGCTGTGGATGGGGTAGCAGCGCCATCTGTCCCATTCAGTCTTTTCTGTAACTTGGGCCAGACCGAGGACCAGTCCCCAGACTCGGGGGAGCCCTCAGGCCGGAAAGTGGGCGTTTCCATGGTGACAGCTGATCTTGGACTGGTCAGTATGATTCGTCAGGGCATCCTGGCACTGCAGCTGCTGCCCTCCAACTCCAGTGCAGGTCAGTAGGAGGAATGTTGGTGAGATTGGGGAAACGGGGGTACAGGAAGGGTGGGTGGTATTATCAGCAAAGATAGAAGTTCCAAAGGATTGGTGGGCCGCAGGGAAGTGCGTCTGTTTCCTTGTTTGTGAAAGGTAAGTGTTCAGTAGTGTGTATCTCAAGTACCCCCAGCTCTGACAACCAGCAGGGACCCTGGTGGGAAGGAACAGAGCTCCAAGATCACCTCTTGGGAGGAGTTTGGGACCCAGTCCTTGAGAGGTTGAAGCAGGAGAGAAGGGGAGAAGGAAAGGTATTGGAGGATTATAAAACACAGTGGTTGGTGGACACTGAGGTCCTGTCCCTTGGGAGCCTCCCTGTGACTCTGATCTGGAGGGACCCCAGGTCTGAGTCTGATGCTTCCTGCTCCAGGTATCATTGTGATCACGGATGGAGTGACCAGCATCCCCGATGTTGCTGTCTGTGAGACGCTGCTGAACCAGCTTCGCAGTGGCACTGTGGCCTGTTCTTTTGTGCAGGTAAGGACTTTCTGGGAAGGAGGAGAGGAAAGTATCACACCTTACCAGGTGGAATGTGGCTGGTTACTTTCTTGTAGGCAGTGGTTTCCCAGGTAAAGCCAATAGCATAGTTCTGGAGGGATGGTGGGGATGGGGAGGGAGCATCATGTCTAGAACAGGATAGTAAACTGGTGGGAGAGGATTCTCATCTTTGTTCTTTCCTTAGGATGTGAGAGACAGCATGTTATAGTAAGAAGAATCCAGAATTTGCTGTCTGGCAGTCAGTTCCAGTCCTACCTCCCTCATTAGATTTAGTTATTCCTGTTTCAGTTGCAAGGGTCAGAAAACCCAGCTCAAACTAGCTTAAGCAGAGGAGGGAGTGCATGTATTCAGGGACCTGCAGCCAGTTTGGATTGACAGGCTATAGGATAGAAGGCAGAGAGCTGTGGAAAGTGAGGCTAGAGGGTAGGCATAGGCCAGAGCATGGAAAGGCGCTTCTGCTGTGTTAGAGGAGTTCCAGCATAATTGTGTGGGTGATGCTGATAGAGGGAAGGAAAGTCACTTACTGGGTTTATGTTTTATAAATGTCACTCATTGCTGGGGGAGGGACAAGAGTGGAGGCGGAGAGGCTGTTAATTGCAGTGGTCAGATGAGAGGATCAGGACTTAAACTAGGGGAATTCAGGGTAAGAGAGAATGGGGGGTAGCATTAAGGAAATGAAGGGGCGGCATCAACATGACTTATGATTAGCGAGATGTGAGGGGTGAACAAGAAAGAGGGGCTAAGGGTGTGTCCACGTTTCTGACTTCACTGATGACTGGGAGCCAGCAGAGTCAACAGAGCAGCAGTTGGGGCGGGGTGGACAGGACGCTGAGGCCAGGTGTGCGCACATGGTGCCGGGGCCCGTGTGTCACCTTTGCAGTCTGGCACGCCTGGCCGGGATCCTGGCTCCACTTACTGGCTGTGTGATGTGGACACATCACTTCCCTTCTTGGGTGGATTCATTTGTAAACAGAGATTGTAATAGTACCTTCCTCAGGGGGTGGGGTGATGCATTTGAAGGGTTTAGCATAGTGCAGAATTACATAGTAAATGACTGCTATTCGCAGCCGTTAGCGGTCGGACATGTAGATCAGATACTCAGGAGTCCACACTAATTGAGAGTTAGGATTTGGGCAGCCTACACATGGCATTTGAGAATAGATAAGCACCCCCAAAGAACTTGGGGGCTACTGGGGTTTAAAGATCTTTCATGGAGAGGGGGCCCAGCAAAGAATGAAGAGGAAATAATCAGACAAAAACCAGAAGGCTCTGGTGTCAAGAATTTCAGGGTTTGGGGGGAAAAAGGAGTACTTCACAGCATGAGAGGCAATAGAGAGATCTTGTACAATGAGGAATGAAAAGTGCCCTTTGCCTTTGGCAATTAGGAGGTTATAGAAATTTTTTTCGAGGCTACTATAGTCAAAAGGCGGTGAGAGAAATGATTGCAGTGTGTGGAAGAGTGGATAGAAGGGAAAGATGTAGAGACAAGTGTTGACATGTGGAATCTGGTTGTTCAGATCAAGGGAGGAGCAAGCATGCTCGAGAGAGAGAACGGCAGCCTGAGGGGAGGATAGTGTGGAAAGAGAGGGGTGTTCTGATTTGTGTTTTAAGCTAGAGACTTCATGTTTCCAAAGGGCCATGGTGGAGCAGAGTTTGAAAATAAAGGAAAGGAAGCTGGATGGAGTGAAGTTCCTAAATTAACAGGAGGACGGTGGCTCAAAAAATAAATTGAGGGATTCTTGGAGCAGAAGAGTGTCCTTGCTTCTCTGAGACTAGGATAGAAGTGAAGACATGTGCTGTGAGGGAGGGAGGCAGAGGTGAGGAGGAGGAATGACGCTGAAGACCAGCCTGAAGGACCAGCTGGATTGGGTGTCATACGTTTTGGTGTGGCGCCACCCTACACAACTGTGCAGTTTTTCTTCCATTTGGGATCCGACCAGTCCATCCTAAAGGAGACCATCCCGGGTGTTCATTGGAAGGACTGATGCTGAGGCTGAAACTCCAATACTTTGGCCACCTCATGCAAAGAGTTGACTCATTGGAAAAGACCCTGATTCTGGGAGGGATTGGGGGCAGGAGGAGAAGGGGACGACAGAGGATGAGATGGCTGGATGGCATCACTGACTTGATGAACATGAGTTTGGGTGAACTCCGGGAGTTGGTGATGGACAGGGAGGCCTGGTGTGCTGCGATTCATGGTGTTGCAAAGAGTCGGACACGACTGAGCGACTGAACTGAACTGAAGATCTCATTTGGGATCTGGGTATAGAGCTTGTGATCCTAGTTGGGGTTTCCAGGTGGAAGCAGAAAAATGGTGAGGAGGGCCTGGGAGTTGAGAATGTTGCATAAGAAGTTGTTTGAACATGCGGTCCAGGCTGGGTTGTAAAAAGAGGCCCAGGAGGACGTGGATAGATTTGAAAAGAGCAAAGGTTCAAGGCCTAGGAGTCTTAATGGGATCAGAGAGCAGCAGGAGGAGGAGGATGAAAGGAACTTAAAAATGGGACAGAGTTATGTGTAATCAGGGATGTGGCAATTGAGTTCACAAAGAGGAAGTAGTTCCAGGTGAAGTCAGGGGCCAGTGTGTAGCTAGGGGGCAGGTGAGTGGAATAAAGTTCTTGGAGATGAGGGTTAAGGAGCTGAGTGGCCAGGAAATTGAATGAACCATCTGTAGGTGTCCCCATCTCTGATCTCTAAAGCCTGATGATCTGAGGTAGAGCTGATGGAATAATAATAATAATAGAAATAACTTGCACAGTAAATGTAATACAGTTGAATCATCCTGAAACCATCCCCCTCAACCCTGGTTCATGGAATAATCATCTTCCATGAAGTTGGTCGCTGGTGCCAAAAAGGTTGGGGACTACTAAATTCTAGAGTATACCTCCAAAGGACCAAGTAGTAAACATTTTCAGCTTTGTGGGCCATATGGTTGTCCCAGCTACTCAGCTGTGCTCTTGTAGCCTGAAAGCAGGCATGGACAGTAGGAAGATGAATGGGCGTGCTATATTCCAATAAAAGTTTATTTACAAAAATAGATGCTAGACTAGAGTTGACCGCAGGTTGTATGTGGTTTGCTAGTCTCTGATCTATAGGTTTAGTGCTCAAACTACGGTCCACAGACCAGCAGCCTTGGCATTGCCAGGGAGCTTGTTAGAAATGCAAAATCTCAGGCTCCCACCCCAGACCTCAGGTGCTTTGTGTGCACCCTAAAGTTTGAGAAGCACCCTGTCAGACACTGCAGTCTTAAGATGATGATAGGAATTTGGTGAGCCATTGGCCAAAATCTTAGTGAATGGGGTCAGGCTGGTATTTGATGTGGGGTGAGAGGGGTGTGGCCAGGTGGCATTGGCTTCAGACAGAAGGGCTCAGGGAAAGAAAGCTGCCGCTGTGCGGGCCAGGGATGGGAGCTGCCATCCAGCCCAGTCTCTTCTTGCACTTTCTTCTCCATTGTCTCTCCTGGAGCTAGGTCTCTACTTGCTCACTTTCTTCAGGTGGGAGGAGTTTACTCTTATGACTGCAGTTTTGGCCACGTACCCAACGTGGAATTGATGAAGTTTATCGCCATGGCAACATTCGGCTCCTACCTCTCCACTTGTCCTGAGCCCGAACCAGGCAACCTGGGTCTGACTGTCTACCACCGGGCATTTCTCCTCTACTCCTTCCTGCGCAGCGGGGAAGCCCTGAACCCTGAATATTACTGCGGTGAGGGGCAGACTGGGGCAGGTGTGGGAACCCGGGGGATCCTAGTGTGGACCCAGAGATGATACAGGGATCTGTCTAGGGCTCGGGTCCCCAGGCAGTGTAACTGGGCTGACGACTTCACCCTGTTCTCCTCCATCAGCTGACAGGTAACACTGTCCCCTGCCCCTTCCCTGCCGGCCCCTAGGCTCTCAGCACCGCCTGTTTAATGAGCACCTGGTCTCCGCAAGCAGCAACCCTGCCTTGGCCCTGCGCCGGAAAAAGCACACTGAAAAGGAGGTTCCAGCTGACTTGGTCAGCACCGTGTCTGTGCGGCTTCGAGAGGGCTACAGCGTCCGAGAGGTCACACTGGCCAAAGGTAAGGTCTAGGCCCTGCTGTATCCCACACGTCTAAACAGAGCAGGAGACCCCCGTGTATCATGCATGGCAGACTCTGCCTGTCACTTGAGCTGGGCTTACTTCTCTTCGCATTTAGCTTCCCAGTTCCATCTCCTTCTGTTCCAGGTGAGTCAGCTGAGAGTGGTGTAGTGTCCTGGACTTAGCTTTGTTTTCAGATTTTGCCTGCGAACTTCAGTTTGTGTCTGTTGGCGGGCTCTGGGCCTGCACCCTGTGGAACCAGGCTTAGAACCTTTGGCCAGGCTAGAGTTGCATGCTGTAGGTGGAGGTTGTGGACAGGACCCAGTCCCAGGCCCTCCTCCCCTCCTGCTTCCCCTGAAGGCGGGTCCCAGCTGGAGGTGAAGCTGGTGCTGCTGTGGAAACACAACATGCGCATTGAGTACGTGGCTACTGCACCCTGGCCCCTGGAGCCTGAGGGCCCTCGAGGCACCCGGGTGGAAGTGACAATGGAAGGCGGTTATGACATCCTGCATGACGTGTCCTGCGCGCTGAGACAACCCATTCGCTCGCTGTATCGGACCCACGTTATCCGGCGGTTCTGGAACACGCTGCAGAGGTAAGCAGGGTCGCCGCTCAGCGACGGAGGCCCCACTCGCTGTGTGGAGGGGCGGAGGTGTGAAAGCGGGGCTGGAGAGAGTCACCCTGAGCACTCGGGCTTGTGTCCAGACTCCCACGTGCCCCTGGGGCTCCCCTCCCCTGACTCCCCAGAGGCCGGGGAGGCTCAGGGTGGCCCTTGCTCTGCAGCATTAACCAGACGGACCAGATGCTCGCCCACCTGCAGTCCTTCTCCTCCGTCCCAGAACACTTCACGCTGCCCGACAGCACCAAGAGCGGAGTGCCTCTCTTCTACATCCCACCCGGCTCCACCACCCCGGTGAGGGGGCCCTGACGCACGTTCTCCCTGTCCTGGGCTCACCCTCTGGAGCCCAGAACCACGTTCATTTTCCTCACCTCTCAAATCTGAGGCCCCCAAACCAGGACCCTGAACTTTAGCCTTCAGAGCCCCCTCCTCCCCACCCCCACCCCCCGCCCCAGGGGAGGAAAGAGTCTCTAGAGAAAGGTGACCCTCCACGGATCACTGGAGTCCAAGGTCAAGACTTGCAGAATGTCTCGGTAGGGGTCTCCCAGCCAGCTGCAAGCCCTTTTGCCATCTCCACATGCACCCTCCAGCCTGCCCCGCACTTCCAGCCAACCACGACTGCTGTGCTTCTCAAGGACTGTGGCTCCGTTTGTCTTTTGCTTTCTCCACACTTGGCCCCAGCTGTCAGCCTAGCACTGAGGGGCTGGGGGCTTATTCCACCCTCATGAGGGTATGAATCATACCCTCTTCCTGAGGTCCTGCCATCACTCAGAGGCTTTCCCCTAAAGTCAGTGATGGAAGTTCCATCCTGTGTCTGGATTCAGCTTTAAGAGGCCACCCTGCCTGTCCCTGGGCTCATTTGTCTTACTCTAGCCAGTGGTCCCCAACCTTTCTGGCACCAGGGACTGGTTTTGTGGAAGACAGTTTTTCCACAGACTGGGGTTTGAGGGAGTCGTTTTGGAATGATTCAAGTGCATTACATTTATTGTGCATTGTATTTCTTACTATTATTTCAGCATTTCCAGCTCAGACCATTAGGCATGAGATTCTAGAGGCTGGGGGCCCCTGACCTAGCCTTCCTATTGGAGGCATTTCTGCCTCTGTCCCAGGCGGGGCTGAAGGTTCCTTTAGCCTTACACCACTGCCGCCTCTGACCCCACCCCCCCCCCACCACCCCAGGCTCTGATGCCCTGCGGAGGTCATTCATGACTCTTCGTGCCCCCAGGTGCTGTCGCTTCAGCACAGTGGCTCCGACTCCTCCCATGCCCAGTTTGCTGCCTATTGGAAGCCGGTGCTGTCCATGGACGCTAACTCGTGGCAGCGCTGGCTGCACATGCATCGCCTGGTGCTCATCCTGGAGCACGACACGTGGGTATCCCTGGTCGGGCCACAGCCGGGGTGGAGGAGCAGGGCGCGGGAGGGACGCGGGGTGACGGGGAAGGGAGGCAGTGGATGAGCCTGTACCGACTTGGCCAAGGAAAGCTCCAGCCATCCTAGCCCTCCTGCTCTTGAGCCTCCAGACCCTCAGACAGGGCCTGGAAGAGAGAAGTAGCAGCCTGTCCCCCTCCCCCACGCCTGGGCCCGGGCCGGCTGACCTCACCGCACACCCTCTTCCAGGCCCATCCCCAAGCACCTGCACACCCCGGGCAGCAACGGCCGCTACAGCACTGTCCAGTGCAGGATCTCGCACTCCTCGCTGACCTCCCTGCTCCGTGACTGGAGCAGCTTCGTGCTAGTCGAGGGCTATTCCTATGTGAAGCTGCTCTCCAGGTGGGCGCGGTGATGGCCCCTCCTCCCCCCATCCCGTGTCTCTTCCTCTCACCCCAGACCCTCTCCCTCCTTCCTCCTAAACCCATCTTCTCCCCGCCGAGGGCTGCTCACGGACCCTCCATTTCTCCCCAGTGCCCCAGACCAGCCCCCCTCCTCCTTCTACATGGTCCGCATCATCTCCAAGGCCCCGTGCATGGTGCTCCGCCTGGGTTTCCTCATCGGCACACCAGCACAGGCTCGGCACAAGGTGAGCGGGGCCCCAACTCACTCTCCGACCCACGAGCCCTGGAGTGTCAACAGGCTCCTTCTCCCCAGCACTCCCGGGGCCAGTCGAAGGAGGAGCCCCCCAGACCAATAAGCCGTGGGGCACCAGGCTCTCCCGCCTCGTCTGTGGACCCCTTCTGCATGTCCATAGCTGATGGGAGCAGGAGGTTGTGATCACAGTTTCCCCTCAGATTGTGTCGGACTTGAGGGAAGAAATCCTGCGCCTGCGTTTCCCCCACCGGGTTCAAAGCAAGGAGCCAACACCCAAGGTGAAACGAAAAGGGCTGGGGGGCACTGGTGGGGGCAACTCTCCCTCCAAGTCCCCCCCAACGCTGGGGCCACAGCAGGCCCTGTCTGACCGGCCCTGCCTTGTGGTCCTGCATAAGCCACTGGACAAGCTGCTCATCAGGTTGGTAGAGAGGGTGAGGACAGGCCAGGAACATGAGCTGGGCATGAGTAGAGGTCAATTGGGAATTGCCCTTGTTGCCCAGGTATGAGAAGCTGCCCCTGGACTACCGGGCACCCTTCTTGCTGACCCTGGAGCCACCGGGGCCACTGCCCTTGGTGTCGGGCCGCTCAGCCTCTTCCAGCCTGGCATCACTGTCCCGCTACCTGTACCACCAGCGCTGGCTCTGGAGCGTCCCGTCAGGACTGGCCCCTGCACTGCCACTCAGCGCCATCGCCCAGCTCCTTTCCATCCTCACTGAGTACGTCACTCAACCTACCGGGCCACGGAGGGCAGGGAGGGAGCAAGCATCAACGCTGGGCTTGGATGCTGGCAGAAAGCCTAAGCCAGACATGGTCCCTCTCTCTGCCCTCATCTCTGAGGCCCCCGCTCTGCAGAAGAGCCAGCACAGAGCTGACACGCTGCTCCCCTACCCACCACCTTTCCCCACAACTTGGTGACTTTGGCCCCTGGTTCTCATTTGGCCCCTGAGGGACCAGTGGTTTGAACAGGGCCACGAGCAGACAAGTCTGCCTGGATGGCCACTGGAAAGTGGGCATCTTAAGTGGCATCGGAGGCCAGGGGTTGTATGCTGAATGTCTCTCCCCATCTCATCCCGTCCCACTGCTGCTTCTCCGGGGCCTCAGAGTCCGGCTCTCGGAAGGGTTCCACTTCGCCTGCAGTGGGGAAGGCATCATCACCATGGTCCTGGAGCTCCCGATTCAGGTACGTGCCATCCCTCACATCCCACCAAGGTCCATCGTCATCCCAGGGCTACTCACCTCTGAGCGGGTTCGGCACTGATGGAAACACTGCCTCATTGGGACCCTGTGGCCTGAGGCCAATCCCAGGAGTGTGGCGAGGGGCCTAAAGTTCTGAAGGCCAGGGCTGGGGTGGGTCTAAACTCTCCCTTCCTGTCCCAGAACGAGCCCCCGGGGCAGGCTGCGGCCAAGGAGAGGCACACGTGCGTGGTCCAGTACATCCTCTTTCCGCCTCATTCAACCTCCACCAAGGACAGGTGAGGCCCGACCCCCCGAGCCACTTTGCTCCAGTTTCCCTTCCCCCTGCTGCGCCCTGAAGGTCTGTCTCCCAGCCTTGAAAGTCAGGGCAGGGGATACTGTCTTTAGACGCTTCATGGGGCACATACAGTGACAGAAGGCCGTGTGTGAATTGTGGCTGTCCTGTGAGCCCTGGCCTTCCCGCCCTCTGTGGACCGACTCCTGACCAGGTGGTGGTGGGTTGGACTCTCCTTTCTTCCAGGCTTAGAGTCCTTCCTCCTTTAGCTTCTCAACAGATGATGACAACGATGTGGAGGTGGAGGCCCTGGAGGGGGACTCGGAACTCAACCTGGTCACCGAGGTGTGGGTGGAGCCACAGCATGGACGGGTGGGACCCGGCCCTGAAAGCTGGAGGCACCTCCAGGACTTGACGTACTGTGAGATCCCTCGAGCTGTGAGTGGCCTCGGAGGACCCCACCGCTCCCTAGTCCCCTGGGAGTAGCACAGCCTGATGGCTTCCTGGTCCCTCTCAGTCTCTGTGTTCTGAATGTCTGTGTTGGTGGGGCTTCCTTGAGAGCTGGAAGCTGGGGTTCACGCCTGCCCTCTGCTGCTCCTCCCCTAGCTCCACCCTCGGGACGCTGCCTGCATAGGCTCCATGCTGAGCTTCGAGTACCTGATACAGCTCTGCCAGAGCAAGGAGTGGAGTCCCCTGCCCCTGGAGCCAAGGGTCTCTGCCGGTCAGTGGGGAGGGGCCTCTGGGCAGGAGCAGGGGAGGAGTGGGGAGAAGCCAGCTGCAGACGGGAACTCCAGGCCTCCCTGCGCTTGTCTCCCCAACCCTCACCACCCTCCCAGGATTGGACCAGGGAAGAGACGCCTGCGTCCACGAGATCCCCTTCCGTTTTGACCTCATGGGACTGTTGCCTCAGTGCCAGCAGCTCCAGATGTTCTTCCTCCTGCTTTCCAGAGGTGGGTGAACCTTGTGCCTAGAGAGCCAGCCAGCCAAGGGGTATTAGAGCACCGAAAGCAGATGAGTCTGTGAAGGAGCAGAGGGTGTCGGGGGCGGCGGCTGCAGGAGGGCCGGGCTGGCCGGGGCGGAGCCGGGGGCACTGGGCAGCAGGAGGCCCTGGGTGCTGAGCGGAGTGTGTGTTGGGCAGAGCCAGAGGGCGTCCCTCCCGCCGAGGGGCCATGTCCCGCCAATGACATGGTGCTGTGCCTGCTGCATGGCTGCCTGGGCCAGGAGCTGAGTGACCGAGAGCTCCCGCTGCCCGCCGCCGACCAGGCGGCCTTCCTGCGCGAGGTGCTTCGGCGGACCTGCCACAGTCCAGGTGAGCCCCCGCCTCTTTCCAGGCACCAGACTCGACAGAGCGATTCCCGTCTGGGTTCTGGCCTCCCCTTTCCCGCATCTCAGAGCCCTGCTCTCTCCCATCCACCTCTACCTTCATTGTAGGTCCAGAGGGGCCACCAGTGGGGGACCCTGGGATCCTAAAGGATCGAGCAGGCAGCGGCGCCCAGGCCATCGGAGACCCCGGTCTTCCCACCCTGGTCAGCACTGGTGCATCAGGCCTCTCATCATGGTGACCTCCTGCCGTCCCCACGTGCTCCTCCCCAGCTTTCTAAGTCTGGGCAGGCTCAGTGCCGCCCGCCACTGACAGGGTGCCGTCGTTCCTCTTGGTCGCCAGTGTTGCAAGCTGTCCCTGAGCGTGGAGTCGCGGGCAGAGGAAGGAAGTGGGCATTGGGTGGTCCCTTCAGGCGGCTCTGATTTTGCTTCTCTTGTACAGAGTCCAGGCCCTCCTGAAACTCCCGGGCCCGTCAGCTCTGCGCAGCCCCCTCAGTGGCGCTGCTATGCAAGGCTTGTGACCCCCCAGCATGTTTTTCTGACTTTCCTCCCCGCGACCTTCTCAGGTACTGACTGTTGACCTCTCCCACGCATCCCCTCAGCTCCCTCACTGGCCCGCCAGGCGGCTCTGAGTTATGTCTCACTTTTCTTCTGCAGATGTCCTACATCTGGCTTCATATGGCCTAGAGGGACCCCCTCAAGAGGAGATGAGGCCTAAGTTTGACGATTGGAATGGGGCCCCCAGCCTGAAAGATCTGGCAGGAACGGGGGTCACGGTGACAAAGTCCCGGGTCCCCACCCTCAGTGTCACCCCAGCCAGTGGTAAGTCTGCTGACTCTTAAGTCAGTTAAGCAGCAGCAGGAATGGGAACAGAGGGCTGGATGCCATGGGCCACCTCTTGCCCACAGACAGTGCCCAGAATCCAGGAGAGCTGAGCCCACCCTTCCGTCAGGACGTACCAGCTTACCCTGGGCGCCAGGCTTCACAGACAGAGGGTGCAGATGGGCCCCGGACCCGGTGTCCTGTTTACATCTATAGCTGTTCTCTGGAAGCATTGAGGGAGCAGATGATTGGCATGCAGCCCCCTCAGCCACCCCGAGATCTCGTCTTCCGGTGAGTGCCCTCTGTGTTGACCTAGGTCCTTTCCCAGCCCCCAGCCAACCATGGCCCCCAGCCATGGCTCAAGGGGAGAGACACACAAGTTGATGATCAGTGTCAGGAGCTCAGCTTCTTGGCCATGTCCTGCCTGCCCAGTGCTAGACTTCCTTCAGTGCATCAGCTGAAGTCTCTGGGCCGTCACTGCCTTTGGTAGGGACCTAGGGACAATCCACTGGAAGGTGGGGGATGGTTGAGTGTGGGCTGTCACTGAGGGGAGCTGGCCAAGCCCTCTCTTTCCTTCCATTCCTAGGACTCAGTTCCTCGACCAGCCTTCCCTCTCCTCAGCCTGGATGGAGCCCAGGCACAAGGGGGCAGCCAGCCACTGTGCCTTGCTACAGGAGCATGCACAGCGATGCTACGTCCGCGGTGAGCGTGACGCCGTGGCAAGGAGGAGCCCACTTTGCAGATTACGGCCATGGGGATTGGAGAGGTCCTCACAGAGCTTGACCTCGTGGCCCCTTCTGCTTCCCCCAGGGCTGTTCCGGAGCTTGCAACAAGCACAGAGCGTGACCTCGCAGGACCTGCTGATAGCAGTGGATGCCTGTGAGGAGCTGCTGCAGGAAATAGACATCACCCCTTTTCTGCTCGCGCTGTGTGGCCACACTCGGGGTTTGCCTCATGCACCCCCAAGCCCTGGTCCTCTCAGCCCAGGGCTCTTCAGCAGCAGCATGGAGGAGGGCCCCGAGCCTCGGGAGCGAGCTGTCCTGGCTTCTGAGTCCAGGTTGGGATGGTTCTTGAGTGATGTGTAGGGGGCACACAGATGAAGCCCCTGTAGCCCGGGGCCTCTTGCCCTGGGGAAGCGACCAGCCATGCTTGGCCACTGCTTTCCCACCTCCTGCCCAGGCTTCTGTCTCCCATTCAACATGGGCAGCAGTCTCCCCATCTTACTCTCCTGGTTCTCCCAGCTTTCCTGTTTTGGTGTGGAGTGTTGAGCTAGGTTAGTGGTGGGGAGTTGCCAGTGGCCATCAGAGAAAGCAGAAGCTTGTTCCGAGGACATCCAGATTGTAGTGATAATGCCCTAAACTGCTGAGTCTCACACAGACAGAAACTGTTGAGTGAGAGAGGCAGGCAGGCAGACAGCTGTGTGTCTGGTGTCTGCAGGGGTCCGCGCTGGGGGATTGGAAGGAGCAGAGGGCTGAGTACGCTGGTGGTGCCCAGTTCCCTCTCTGGAGGTCTGCATCCCCCGCCTTTCATGCCCCCCAGATGAGTGCACTTTTCCCACCAAACCTTGCTTCTCCACCTGGGTCTCTCTTCCACGATGAATGACCTCTCCCTCCACCCGCTGAAAGCCAGGAGTCAGCCTTACTCACTCCTCTGTTGCACAGAAATGTCCAGCCACCAAGCAATATGGCGGTTAGAGCGGAGACGGGTGGGTGGGTTCTCCCGGCCTCTCCTGCGAGCATCCTGTGCTCAGCACCCTTCTGAGAGGCGGAGGCAGACCATCGTGTGCTGCTCCCACTTGGGAAGCAGGCTCCTCTAGGACACGATGCTTCCTAACGCTTCACTACCCCCCACCCTGCTCAGCATAGATACCGAGGACCTAAGCGAGCCTGAGTTTCAGAGCACCCGTGTCCCTGGGCATCCAGACCCGGGCCTGGAGATCTCTCTGACAGATGTCTGCCAGCTCAGAGGAGAGGCCCATGATGCTCTTCACAGCCTCATCCAGGTGAGGGCAGAGAGACAGAGCCCTGGCTGGGCAGTGGTCCCTCATGGTTGAGGGTGTGTAGGCTCAGCTGAATAGCAGCTGACATCATAGCCTTCTAACCCCAAACAGGAGAAGTTCCTGGAGATCAGCAGTCTCCACTTCCGCACCGTGCCCTCCAACCCCCACTACTTCTTCTATTGCCCTCCATCCAGCAGGCGTGAGGTGAGCGGCCATCTCCCTTACCTCCCTCCCTCCCTCCCCACAGCCTGTAGCCCCTGAAAGCCTGCTTGGCCCACCCAGATCCTCCTGATCCCTGATGCTTGGTCCCCTGAGGCCCCACCTCAGATCAAGCTGTCCCTTTCTCTTGCCCAGGATGAGGGCCCCCGGGACACAGTCGACAGAAAAGTCAGTGACTTGGAGTTTTCAGAGGCTGAGCTCATGGGAGAGGAAGGTACATAGGCCAGTGGGTACAGGGGTAAAGGCTGCTTCCAGCCAGCATCCAGGGCCTCCGCCGCCAGCCTCTCCTGTTGACCGCGTGACATGTGTCTCCAGGAGACGCATCTGCCTGCTGCGTGGTCACCGAGAGTGACCCAGAGCTGGAAGTGGAGTACCGCGAGAGCCGTGAACCAGACCTGGGGCCTGCTGGGCTGGACTCTGCCTCGCTGTCAGACGCAGACACCGTGAACCCGGACGAAGACTCCTTCAGTATCCTGGGGGGCGACTCCCCCACGGGGCCTGAGAGCCTGGCTCATGACCTACCGCCGCTCTTCCTGCACCTCACTTGCTCCGTGCGGCTGCGTGGCCAGCACAGCTCAGTACCTGTGTGCAGCCTGCCCACCTGCCTGGGTGAGTCTAGAGGTCCCCAGGGGAGGGCCACAGGACCTGGTTCAGCCTGCCTGCCTGTCTGGGGGTGGGAGAGAGCCTCTGGGTATAACTCTTTAGCCCTAGACACTTGGAATCTGTGCTTGTCCCAGGGCTCCAGTGACCCCTAACCTCCCCCCTCTCCCAGGCCAGGTGCTTTCTAGCCTGGAGGGCCCCCCCATTGGAGGCCGAGTTCCTCTGCGGGACCTCAGTGTCACTCTGGACGTCTTTGTGCTGACCTTGCCCCTGGAAGTGGAGCTTCCCCCGACCTCAGATCCTCAGCACCACAGGTGTGGCAGCAAGTTTGGTGGGGGATCTGGGGCCTTGGGATCCTTAATGGGAACCATTAAGGAGTTTAGGGGTGCCTGGAGACTAAAGGTACCTTAAGGATTCCAAGAAAGGATTGCGGAGGAGGCCTTGGGAGGATGATAGGTGCTGACCTTTGACCTTTGCTCCTGTTCTGTTCAGGTCAACATCTGAAAGCAGTGCGTCTTTCCCACGGTCCCCAGGGCAGCCATCCGATGATGGGCTGGGGCCCCCACTTCCACCTCCAGGAGAAGACAGGTATTTCCTATCTCCCTCTTAGACTTCCTTGCTCCCCATTGGTTTTTGTCCTCTGGAAACCAGTACGTAAACCTTTCTTCCAATTAGGCACCCAGGACTGTCTAATTTGGCCACACCCCACAGACTGGCTGTTGAGACCACCATGAGTGAGGTGAGGGCCTTCCCTCTCCCAACCTAAGTAACCACCTCTCAGCACTGTAACTGATACCCTTTCCATCAGATGGTGATATAAGACACCCCCTTTATTCTGGAGTCCAGTGAGGCCTATCCCAGTCTGTGAGGCAGAGTCTCTTCCAGTGTCTTCTGATGGAGTACAGTGATGCCCCAGTCGGCGTGGGGGGTGCCCCTCACCACTCCCTGCATCGCTCTCTGACTGTAGATCCGCTGGCTGCTGGAGGATGAGATGGTGGGGGCGCTGCGAAGAGGGGGCATCCCCCAGAGCCCGGCCCTGCACCGCGCAGCCGCCCACATCCACAGCTCACCTGGACGCTCCACCTGCCTGCGCCAAACACTGCCCCTGAGTTTTGTGTTTGGGCCAGAGCGTTCTCTCACACAGTTTAAGGAGGTATGCTGCCCTCGAGACGCTCCCTGGTCACCCTGGGGCCTGTCCTTCCCCAGGCTGCATGGATAGAACCAGAAGGCCCTCTCTCAGTTGGAGTCCACCTCCTCACCCTGTGGTCTGACTCTGACCCCATGCCTGGCAGCTCACCCTTGCCCCCAGGCCTGTTGAGTCTTGGGCGAGTCACTGAGCCTTTTCATAACAACGGGGATGCTAGCTTGTGCTTCACCGGGTGCTTGTGAGGGGTCTGATGAGGAAGTGTGGGGCCCACCAGTAGGGAGAGCTGCTCCTGCCTAATCTCTGCCCTTGGCTCCTGCTCCCTAGGAGTTCCGCTGCCTCCACCTCCCTGGTCATGTTCTTCTTGAGGACCCTGACAGTGGCTTCTTCTTTGTGGCAGTGGGCCAACAGGCAGGTGGGTCCCACAGGGAACTTGGGACTTCCCCGGCCTGGGCTTGGCGCAGCCAGGAGGACAGGGCTGAAGGCCTTGAAGGGGAGGTGAGTCTTGCCTGGGCTGACCTGCGAAAGGAGCGGGTGGTGGTGGAAGTATGGGGCTGTGCTCCAACCTGACCTCCTGACCCTCAGGCCCTGACAGCCAGCCCCCAAGCCCCTGGCTCCCCAGAGGATTCTCAGAGCCCCCTGCTCATCAGTCTGCCCAACCTGCCCCAGGGAGGTAAGAGAGGGCTTGCACCTCCCTGGCCCTGCACCCATGTTCAGAAAGCGTCCTTGGCAGGATCGAGAGAGGCTCCAGGCTTTCCCTTCTCTTCCCAGGGAGCCAGCCTGGGCCCAGCCGGGGACTCAGTCTCATGTCCAGTCAGGGCAGTGTGGACTCGGACCACCTAGGTACGTTGGAGCAGAGCAGGGAGGACCAAGCTGATGGGAAGTGGACTCAGGGCCGCATAGGGAAAGGTCTGGGCAGGCCCATCAGTAGGGACTAACCCAGGGGGCCCACCAGGCTGGTGCATTTGGGGCTGACATGAGCCTAAGGGTGAGCTTGAACTTGAGCACGTTTGACACAGGCTACGATGGTGGCAGCAGTGGCTCAGACAGTGAGGGCCCCAGGGGCACCCCAGGTGAGAAGCCCCCTTGCATGCTGCGGACCCCGCCCGGGCCTCCGCCTCCACAGCCTTCGCTCACAGGCCTCCCTGGACCCTGCCTGCCTGACTTCTGGCTCATTGTCCGGGTGCTGCAGGACCGTGTGGAAGTGTATGCACATGCAAGGTAAGGAAAAGCTGGGCCCTGCACCCTGACGCCGACGTTAGCTTCTCCCTGGTCCCACAGCTCCCCTCTTCAGTGTTGTTAGAAGGCTAGACTTGGGACTCAGGTTTTGGGTAGGGATCTGACTTGTGCTCTGAGGCTGGGGGCTCCTGACCAGTTCCCACAGGTTGTAACAAAGCATATCACTCTGCTCTTCTAATGGAGTTGAAAAGCTGATGAGGATTTTGGCTCCTAGCCAAGCATTAAGAGAGTCTGTAGTTCACAGCAGCTCAGGAGCTGTAGGCATATAAAAATAAGGAATAATAGGTAGTATTTAACAAGTACTTGCTATGTGGCAGGCACTGTGCTGTTTGTTATATGGATCACTCATTTGATCCGTAACATACCTGCGAAGTATTATTATCCTTATGGTCAGAATGAAGAAACTCCAGCACACATAGGCTATATTATGCTTGCTTAAGGTCCCACTTAGTAAGCAGCAGCGTCATACTTAGGCATCTCTAATCATGGGGGTGGGCATGTTAAGAGAAGGGAGGCCCACCATTCTGACAAAGAAGATCGGAGGATAAAGAAGAGGTGAACTGCATGAGGGAAACCTCAGGTGGTACCTACGTGGAGGCTGTGAGGCCAGCCTGGAGCCCAGGCTTCCAGAATTGCTGTTGAGAATTCCATCTTTCCTAGTTCTCTTCATGTTTACTTCCCCTTGTCCAGTCCTCCTTCCTTTCCCTCCTCTTGGTCCTTCGTCCCATGACCCCCTCCCGGCTCTCCCTCCCCACTGCAATTCTGTGTCTGATGTATCCTCCCAGGAGCCTGATTCGGGAGGATGGGGGGCCAGGCGCCGAGTGTCGCCGCCTGCAGCAGCTCCTGGTGAGGCGAGTTGGGGAGATCTGCAGGGAGGTCAACCAGGTAAGGGGCAGGGCTCTCCAGGCCTGGGGTGCAGCCCACATGAGGAAGGAGTTTCCAGGAACTTGACTTTCAGAGGCTGTTGATCCAACTTGGACGTTTTCTTTGACCCTTAGTTACTGGGATGCTATTACTCCCCAGTGTCCTTACAACCTGAGGAGCTCTCCCAACCCACCCCCAGAGTGGGTTACTCTCTCATTCCCTTCCAGTGACTGTGAGATGCTCCCTCTCATTGCACTCAGCTAGCATTAGGGATGAGATAATGAATTAAGACAGAGGGAAGCTTATGTCAAATGGGGAGAGATGGATATGAAACAACTAAAGCACACAAATTATTTCCGCTGCAATTGTGAAGGCTTCTGCAGAGGAAAAGCAGAGACTGTGAGAGCACTTAACAGGGATCTGACCATCTGCAGTGTCAGGGAAAGCTGGGAAGAAGAGATTTTTAAGCTGAGATCTGAAGGGCAGTAAATAGATTCTGGCAAAGAGGAGGGACAGATGTCCCTCACTGGCTGCAGCGCCCAGAGCTCAGTGACTGTCGGACACCATCTCTGAGCTCCCAGTGATTACTGATGCTCTTTTTGACCTCCGACCCCCGAGTGATAATGGGCATTCTCTCTAGCCTTTGATCACCCCCTCCACCACCACCAGCAGAGTATGCAGGAGTATTTCAGTTCCCTGAGAGCTGGTTCCTTCTTCTCTCAGCGGCTGCTTCTTCAGGACCTGCATGACAGTCATGTGTGCAACTCTCTGCTGGTGGCTGAGAGCGAAGAAGACCTGTGGCGTAGTGAGACCCCCTTCCACTCCCGTCAGCGGGTACCACTGCCCAGCGATGGTGAGTCCCACTCAGGAGCCTTCCTTTACTGAAGATTGCTGAGAAGCTGGGGGCGGACCAAGTAACTCACCATTACTTGGTCCTCGGTGCCAGGTAATACAGTGGAGAAGAGGACCGAAAAGGATCACCAGGTTTGGCTGCCATGGAGTCATCAGTGGCTAGTGAAAGTGCTTTCAGTGGAGACAGGAGTAGGAAACCAGAGGAAGTGGAAACATGAAAGGATATTAGGCTGGAGGAGCCGGGAGGCACTCCTCTTTCAAGTCGCCTGGCAGTGAAGGGAGAAGCAAATAGATCCGGCAGAAACTAAAGGAAGGTGGGAGGCAAGGCAGGAATTTAAAATAAGGTAGAGACTTGAGCATGTTTCTGTCCACGGGAAAGAGCCAGCAGAGGGGGCACCATTGAAGAATACAAGAGAGAAGGGACACGGAGCAGGCGCCGCTGTGGCCTGTCTTCCTAAGGGCATGCTCTACTGGCCCTGCCTTGTTTTCTGAAATGACCGTCTCGCCCCTGCTGGGTGATGGCTGGGGCCAAGGAAAGGGCAGGGGATGGTGGACAAGTAGGCCAGCTCACAGGCGAGAAGCCCGGAGGGGTGCAGCCTGAGTGCCCATAGGATTTGCCCTCTGATTGGCTGTCCCTCTAGACAGGCAGGCACAGAAACCTTTGGGGTTAGGAAACACACGCTCATCTACTTGAGATGGGAATCAAAATCTCCACACTTCTGCTCCCTTCTCTTATTCCTCATGACCTCTCACCCCAGCTCACAGGAAAAAGCCAGATTGTGCCATTCCTTTGCCGTTCTCCCTCAGTTCTAAAAGTCACGTCAGATCACTCCTTATCTTTAACATGCTTGGCAAGTCTGTAGACAAATTTTCCTAACAGCTACGGGAGAGCGTGTCTCTCAGCACATCCTGGGATGTGTTCCATATCAAAGCAGAATCCCCGTGATTGATGGACTTCCCAGGGTTTAGAAGACATCTTCTGCAAATTGAGTATGAGCTGCGACCGCCAAGCACTCCTTCCCAGTGGCTCCCAACAGCTCAGGATGTGAGACTAGTCGGAGCCCAGACCCAGCCCTTCCTCATTTTAGTCTTTCCATATGGTTTCGCTGAAACCCTTAGCAACCAGCATTCCAGTCCAGACTCTGCAGCCCCCTGGGTGTCCTGTACGCTGCTCACATCTTAGAGCAGCTTCTGTGGGAAACCAGATTGCCACCTTGACCTACTGGAAGGTTCCTCATCAACCTGGAGGGGGTCGGTCAAGGCCGTGGGCTGCAGCCACGGTCTCTTGCAAAGAGCCACCCAACCCTTCGGGTTTTCTGGGCCAGCTGTCCTCCAGAGCAAAGGGCGTAGTGTTGCCCCTGCCGTAGGGGTATGTGAGCAGTCACATACATTCTGTTTTAGTGGGGTGTGTATTATTATTGCACTGCCCAATGAGTACATGAGTAGGATATGTCCTGTATTAGATTCCGACAGGCTCAGAGTGTCCTGGCAGCATCCCCAGGACTATGCTTTGCCTTTCTTGACACCTCTTCTTAGCTCCTTCTCCATGTCTTCCTGAGATAGTTCTGAAAACCTCTGTGCTATGACCTGTCTTCCTAAGAGCTTATCTTAATACCCAAAGCGACCATCTTTCCCCCCGCAGAGCGATCGGCCAGAAGAGTCGGGGGTTGAGGACAGGTAGGCCAGTTCACAGGTGAGAAGCCTGAGGGCAGAGGGCTGTGTCCCGTTTCTGACCCACCATCTCCTGTCCCCCAGATTATGCTGCCGATGAGAGCTGCGGGCCCCGAGGGTACCTGGCCGCCACGATGCAGTTTGTCCCTGGCCATTTCTCCTGTGACGTCGTATGGGGAACCGTGATTCGAGTCCACTCACGCCTCAAGATGGGACCCAGCATGGGCGTCTCTCGGGGTATGTGATTGGCATGAGAGGGCAGGTGGAGTGTAGCGGGGTCGGGGGTGGGGGTGGGGAATCTGGAGAAAAGAGTTTTCTAAAACCAGGTTCCCCCTACAGCCATCCAGGCCCTACGTTCTGTGCTTAATGCCTTCTCTGTGGTGAACCGGAAGAACATGTTTGTTTATCAGGAGCGAGCAACAAAAGCTGTGTACTACCTGCGGTATGTGGGTCCTGGGAAGCCGGGCTACAGCCTGGGGCAGTGGAGGAGCTGTGGTCCAAAGCCCTCCTGTGCCACTCTCTCCCAGGCTCCTGGAGACGTCCTGCAGTGAGCGGCCATGGGACAGTGACGCCCTGCCCCCGTCCCTTGCTCTGTCCCGAAGCCAGGAGCCCATCTGTTCCGAGGAAGCCTCGGCATGTATCCCCCGCTCCCCGATTGCCCCGTGCTCCTGCAGACTTTGCTCCCTGGAGCCAGGCCCTGATCACAGTGTCCCTGCAGGGTCCTCGTTCTCCCCTGGACATGGCATCCAGCCGCAGTTCCGATGCTGCTCGTCCTGTGGGCCAAGTGGACAGACATATCCAGCTGCTGGTGCATGGCGTGGGGCAGGCAGGTGAGGGGAGTGGCCAGATGTGGTTCCACAGTTGTCTGAGACTTCTTATACTAGCTCCGGGCCTCCCTCGAGCAGGAGCTGGGTGGGAAAGGACAGGCTCCTGGGATGTTGAAGGGTAGGACCTATAGCTGGCTAAAATGCAGCCAGACATCTAAACTGACTGAATATGTGGATAGATGGTGGTCCCATTGGCCAGATACTGGGGCGGGTTTGGGATACACTGAACCCAAAGTATCCAGTAGGCAACTGGCTCATTTATTTATGGCTCAATAAATGTATACTAGCCTTGGGCTAAGAATGTTACCGATGAGATAGATGCTATTATTACTCCCACTGTATTGAGGGGGGCACCGAGGCTTTGAGAGGTAAGACTCGCCTGTCACACGCTGAGTAGCTTGGCAGAACTAGAACTTAGTGCTGGCAGCTTCTGATGTACGGCAGCCTGTTTGAGTCTGGGGTTAAGGGATGAGATGGGGTGGCTGGATCCTCTGCCAGTGTCTCCATCTCCCCACCGTGGCCGTGTCCAGGTCCTGAGATCACGGATGAGCTCGTACGGGTTCTGCGTCGGCGCCTGGACGAGGCCACACTAGACGTCATCACGGTCATGCTCGTGCGGAACTGCAAGCTGACGCCAGCTGACGTGGAGGTCAGCTCCCTCCCAGGCTCCCTGCGTGACTCCACTGCAGCCGCCGGGACAGTCGCAGCCAGAACCTCTTTCTTCAGCTCTGACTCCCCTTCCTTCCTTCTCTGCAGTTCATCCAGCCTCCAGGGAGTCTGCCCTCAGAGGTGCTGCAGCTGGGGCTGCCACCCTGCTGCCGGCCCTGGCTTCCCGCCCTGGCCTGGTACCTGCGGCAGAACCTGCTCATCTTCCTGCACTCCCCCAAGTACACGGACAGCAACAGCCGAAACCACTTCCAGGTGAGGCTGCACCCCCAGTCCACACTTGCGTGCATGCTTGCTGAAGTAGCTCTTTTCTACAGATCCCCACCCATGTACCTTTGTGCACCCGTGGACCTCTGTACACCCGGCCCTTAATACCTACCTGTGTCTGCCTTTGCTCTTGCGTGTGCCTGTTCCCCACTCTCCCCGTGGATACCCGTTCCCTGAAGCCTGTGTCCATCTGCCTGGTCTTAGTGCTCAGAGGCTCTTCTCTCCGCAGCATCCACTCCCGCCGCAGGGTGGCCTCCCCGACTTGGACATCTACTTGTACAACAAGCCTGGAGGACAGGGCACTGGGGGCAAAGGTACAGCACAGCCCCTGGGCCCGTGGCGCCACGGGGTGTGGGAAAGCCTGTTCCTGTCCCGCAGCTGGATGGGGGGTGGGGAGGCCAGGGCCCAGAAGTCGCAGAGCTGAGCTTTCCTTTTGGATTTCTACCCAGGGGTCGCCTGCATCACTCTAGCTTTTGTGGATGAGGAGGGAGCCCCCATCTCGCTGGCATCATGGCCCACTTCTTCTCCGGGGCCCCCAGACCCACTGCAGGAGGAAGAGTTCGAGCAGCTGACTCAGGTCACTCGCTGCCCAGTCCTGCCGGGCAGTTCTTCAGGTGGGGCAGCTTGGTCAGAGGAGGGGGTGTTCATTTAATGCTGTGGAAACCAGGGACACGCTCAAGTGGCCCCTGTTCTTCCAGCTCCAAGCGGGGCCCCACGGCTTCGACTGGATGTGTGGGAAAAGGGGAACATCAGCATTGTGCAGCTGGAGGAGAAGCTCCGAACAGCAGCTCGCCAGGCCCTGGCGGATGCCATCATGGAGCTCTGGCTGCTGCCAGCGCCACTGTGTACAGAGGATACATCCGCAGGTACGTGGAGTCCTGCTGCGGGGAGTCACAGGTTTGCCAGGGCCAGGGCTGAGGGGAGAACCCCAGAGATCCAGGTGAGACGGTGTTCCAGGTCAGGGTGCAAGGAGAGTCTGGGGAGACGTGGCGGAGGCTGCATCTAAGATACACATTCTCGGCTGTCCATCACCTTCTCCGCATCAGCAAGGTGACACACTTGATGGAAATGCCTGTGTGCGGTTGTCACTCGCTTAGATTGGGGGTCTATCACCAGGAACTCCCTACACACTCACGACCAAGAACCCCCTACACACACACACAACCAGGAACTCCCTACACACACACACACACGACCAGGAACTCCCTACACACACTCACGACCAAGAACCCCCTACACACACTCACGACCAAGAACCCCCTACACACACTCACGACCAAGAACCCCCTACACACACTCACGACCAAGAACCCCCTACACACACACACAACCAGGAACTCCCTACACACACACACACAACCAGGAACTCCCTACATACACACAGGACCAGGAACTCCCTACACACACACACAACCAGGAACTCCCTACATACACACAGGACCAGGAACTCCCTACACACACACACACACACACAACCAGGAACTCCCTACACATACACACAACCAGGAACTCCCTACACACACACAACCAGGAACTCCCTACACACACACACACACACACACACACACACACAACCAGGAACTCTGTACACACACACACAACCAGGAACTCCCTACATACACACAGGACCAGGAACTCCCTACACACACACAGGACCAAGAACCCCCTACACACACACACAACCAGGAACTCCCTACATACACATAGGACCAGGAACTCCCTACACACACACACACACACACACAACCAGGAACTCTGTACACACACACACAACCAGGAACTCCCTACACACACAGGACCAGGAACTCCCTACACACACACACACACACAACCAGGAACTCTGTACACACACACACACACACAACCAGGAACTCCATACACATACACACAACCAGGAACTCCCTACACACACACACACACACACACACACACACAACCAGGAACTCCATACACATACACACAACCAGGAACTCCCTACACACACACACACACACACAACCAGGAACTCCATACACACACACACACACACACACACACACACACACACACCCTGCCATTCAGAAACAGGTATAGTATGTAAATACATGTCTGTCTCTTACCAGTCTTAGGGCTGGCTGGGTTGCAGGAACAGGTAGAGTAAGTAAATGGCATGTCTGTCTCTTACCAGTCTTGGGGCTGGCTGGGTTGTCTGAAAAAGGGTTGATGGTCAGTGACAAGAGTCTGTAATGCCTGCTGCTCACAGGGAGTCTCAGGAGTGGGTCGCTGGACACCAAGAGCCCTGCAGGCCGAGCCAGCACCTTTCCCCCCAGCCCTGGCCCTGGCGAACCTGTGACTCCCCCCAGCAAAGCTGGCCGGCGTAGCTTCTGGGATATGCTGGTAATGGAATAAAGGGAGGTGGTGAGGTTAACCTCTGCCTTCTTGCCTGCCTCCTGTCTCCCATCTCTACTCCCTGGAGGCCCTGCCTCAGAGCTCTGTCCCTTAGACAGGAGTATACAGAACATGGCACGTTCCCACTTATACACAGATAGGCTCAGCTTAAGTGTTTTCATTTCCACTTTCCTTGTCAGATCCTCACAGCCTGCAAGATTTCAAAAGGCCTGTTACTAGCGAGGCCACTGAGGATCCGGAAAGTTGAGTAGCCTGCTCAAGGCTGCTCGGTTAGCCTCCAGCTCTTCTGGGTTCTTGTAACTATTCTTGGATGCCTCCATCCTCCACCGCATTCCCCTTCCCAGTAGCCCCTCCTCATTCACTGCATTGCCCCCAGAGTAAAACAGAATGTGGGGACTTGGGTTCCCCCAAAACAACTGACGACATTGTCCTGGATCGGCCAGAAGACACTCGGGGCCGGAGGCGTCACAAAACGGAAAGCGTTCGGACTCCGGGTGGGACTGAGCGGGCAGCTGGCCCAGAGTCTGGGGCCCAGAGACAAAGGTATGTGTGTTGTCATGGAAAGTGTGCTGTGAAGTCACAGGGGTTGTTGAGTGTGTGTGACCATACAGGTCTTGTGTGTGGGTGCGAGGCTCTTACTCCTGCTGTGTCTTCAGACGGAGGACCACACAGCTGGAAGAGGGCGAGGCAGGCACCCTGCAGCCTGTGTTTGCTCGTGTCGCTCAGCACTGGATGGAGTTCATGGTTCAGATTGGTGAGACCCTTCTCCCACCCCCGAGCCTGTGGCCCAGTCCCCAGCCCCCAGCCCCGAGCCCCACCACAACCTCTGTGCCCGGGATCCAGGATGCGCCTCGGTGTCCAGGAGCTCCACTCACATGGTGTCCCGCTTCCTCCTCCCATCCGTCCTGTCTGAGTTCACCACTCTGGTCACCTCAATGGCTGGCGACACCAGTGTCCGCATCTTTGAGCAGCATTTGTGAGTTTGGGATCTCACGGAAGCTGAGGTGGGAGAGGCACTGGCCAGGGAATGGGGCCGTGGATGGTCTGCTTTCTGTCCGTCCCTCCCTCCCACTAGGACTCCTGAGCCAGAGCTCTTCAGTCCGTGTTCCCTTGGACAGCTGGGCCCACCGCCCCGTCCGGCAGCTGAGCGGCACCTGCTGCTTCTGGGCAGGAACTTCTCACAGTGGAGGAGACCCACCCAGCAGGGTGAGGCCACAGCCTGCAGTAGGGGTGGGGGGGGTCTCAGAATGACTGATCCTGTAGCCTCTGACCCTGTGGGGGTCAGTGAGGGATTGAGAGGGATCAGTCCCAAGACCTTCATTTTGTCCCTTGACCCCATAGCTGCCAAAGCCGTGCAGCGCTTTGAGCCTGGAGGTGACGGAAGCATGGGGCGAAATGCTCCCCGGCAGAGGTTCCTGCTGCTGGAGGTCATGGACAAAAAGGTAGGCATGGGGCCAGGGGCTGGGTGGTAGGAGGGGCTCTGTGATCCCACTGACACTGAGTCCTGACTTCCAGCTCCAGCTACTGACCTACAACTGGGCTCCAGACCTGGGCTCAGCCTTGGGCCGCGCTCTGGTTCGCCTCGTGCAGTGGCAGAACGCACGCGCCCACCTCATCTTCTGCCTTCTCAGCCAGAAGCTGGGGCTCTTCCACCACTACGGCCAGTTGGACTTCCCAGTGCGGGATGAAAAGGTGCCTGCCATCTGGGCCCCTCCTCTCCTGGGTAGTCAGCTAAAGGAAGCTGCCGTCCGGAAACAGGAGAGGGGACAGACTGAGAGCAGAGGTCGCAGGGAGGGCGAGTCAGAGAGGCAGCCACGGGGTGGAAAAGGAGGTCTGAGGGCAGAGGCCCCGGACCCGTTGTGAGACTTGGTCTCTCTCAGGAGCCAAACCCATTCCTGCTGCCGACCGTAGAAGCAGAGACCCTCATCCGGAGTGCAAGTCCCCCGCTGAGCCGTGAGCAGGGCCGGCTGAGTGGGTCCTCGCGGGGCGGGGGCCCCCTTCCCCTGGACACATTCCCCTTCGATGAGGCCCTGCGGGATATCACGGCCGCCCGCCCAACCTCCTCCCTCGGCCCTGTGCCCAGACCGCCCGATCCCGTCACCTACCATGGACAACAGTTCCTGGAGATCAAGATGGCAGAGCGCAGAGGTGAGCGTGCTGGGCCGGGCGGCAGGCAGGGCCAGCTGTGGAGCCGGGCAGGAAGAGGGGCGGCTGCTCCTGGGGTCTGCCAGTAAAAGCCTCCAACCCCTAGAGCTGGAGCGCCAGATGAAGATGGAGAACCTGTTTGTCACGTGGCAGCAGCGCTCCGCCCCAGCCAGCATGCCCATCAGTGTGAGTGCCCCACCCGCGTCCTCCGGGACCGCCCTGTGACCCTGCCCTGGCCCCCCGCCCAGTGCTCACTCTCTTTCTCCAGGCTGGGGAGCTGGAGACCCTGAAACAGTCGTCTCGCCTGGTGCATTACTGTGCAACGGCCCTGCTCTTTGACCCTGCAGCCTGGCTGCATGGGCCCCCAGAGACCTCGGGGCCCCCGGAGGGACAGGTGAGGCTCCAGACTCTGGATTTCTCCGGGAAGACCTCTGTTCCTTCACCCCTGATAGGGTGGTTGCCGGTGGGTAGAGTCTCTCTTAACCTCCACTCCAACAGCGGCGCCATCGCCCTGAGTCGGCCTCTGGAAGCCGAGAATCCCCTGCCAACTGCGACTCCTTGGATGGGCCTCCGCTGGGCGCCCGGGAGGAGCCTTGGTTGAAGGAGCTGAGCTTGGCCTTCCTGCAGCAGTACATGCAGTATCTGCAGAGCATGGGCTTTGTGCTGGTGCCGCTGCGGCCCCCCTCGCCTGCCCGCAGGTGAGCCCCTCTCGTCTCCCTGTTCTCCTCTCCTCCTCCATGGCAGGTGAGGGCCCACACTCCCTTCCCCTTGGGTCCTGTTTGGGTAATTAGGGCCATGTGCACATTCAGCTCACCAGGCCCACGCTATGACAGTTCATTTCACATATCCAGATATGTGAGTTTGTTTTCTCCCTCCTGTTTTCAGTTTGGTGCCTTTTCAAAGTAGTAAATGTAAGTCATGCTTTCTTACTCAAGATGCCCCCTAGGCCCAGAAAGCCATTTCCCACCTCCTTAGTGTTTCTGTAGCCAGCTCTCCATCTCCCCGGCCTCCCGTTCTCTCCCCAGCCTTAGGAGGAGGACAAGCCTGCGCCTCCAGGATGTTTCATGCAGTTGCCCCTCTCATTTCTCCGGGACAGACCCCAGGAGGAACTCTGCTTATTGCCCTCCACAGCCAGGTCCCAGCGGCAGGGATTTCTCTGGTGTTCACGTCCTTCCCATTCAGCTATGTTCTTCCCAAAATTCAGAATGCCCTTTTAAAACCAAAGACACTAAGGTTAAATATATGTTTCTAGAGGAAAATTTTAAATCAGGCCTTCCTCCCTCTCAAGTCTCTCCAATCAATAGGCCTGGTCCCTATTTCCTTGAGAATTAAGTGGGACATTTCTTCCTGCCAAAGGCTTTGACCACTGCCCACCCCGCCACCCCCAGCAACAGTTCCAGGAGTTTGTAGTCCTGAGTATGATAAGTGGGTCTCATTGGCTCTTTCTATTTTGTCCTCATTCACAGTACTTCTCTTTCTCCCCTTTGTCTCTGAGTTGAGAAAGGAAGGACAATAGGCTTTAGATCACTGAAACTGACCTTCCCAGCTCAAAAGAGAACCCCTTTTCCCTCTCAGAGGAACCGTCCTTACCAGGGCATCAGGCATCCACTTGAGCTTTCCCCGTGAAGTCTCAAGATGGACATCACCCTCTCCCCTCCCACTCTCCCCTACTGCCTCCAACAAGCAGGTACTGCCATATCCCACCGGGGTCTCCCCTTAGTCATGGCAGCCTCGCCGGCCCCACACTCATCCTCTCCCTGGAAGAGAGGGGCCTGTCTCCACCTCCCCTTAGAGCAGCACCTGCTGTGGAGAGAGCCCCGTACCACAGTCTAGCCCTGGACTCCAGTCTCAGCCTGCCCATTGACCTACCGTGGGACCCAAGCAGGTTACCTCTGAGCCTGTCTCCTTGCCTCCACAGTGACTCCATGTGAAATGGTTCTGGGTCTGATAACAGGGACCCTTCACCCCACAAGCGTGCCTCACCCCCTTGTCCCTCCTCCTTTTCTGCAGCACCAGTCGGCTTCGGGCCATGGCTATCCTTGGAACAGAAGGACGGGGTTCCTTCTCCTGCCCGAAAACCAAGGCTGAAGGGAGCCCCAAGGTAAACACATCGTCATGTGCCTTCCCCAGCAGTGAAATCAGCGATGCCTCAGACACCAGCATCACTAAGCCTGAATTATTTGCCCAAGGCCTAAAGTCAGGGGCCCTGGATAATGACTGAGGTCATTGATCCCAGCCTGGCACCATTAAAGTCATTGGCCCAGGGGCCTGCTTCCCCAAGAGCCCGCATCCTTGCCCCTAACCCCAGTCTTTCTCCTTTTGCAGAGCACGGGCTCTGCAGTCACCACATACCACCTGCAGCGGGCACTGCCTGGGGGCATCATCCTCATGGAGCTGGCTTTTCAGGTAAACAGGAGGAGCACCATGTGAGGAGAGCCAGGCCCTCCTGTCTCTTGCCCTCCTGACCTCATCTTCGTCTTCTCTCCAGGGCTGTTATTTCTGTGTCAAACAGTTTGCCCTGGAATGTTCCCGAATCCCCATGGGGCAAGCTGTCAACTCTCAGGTAAGTGGTGGGGACAGAGGGCTGTGGGGTCTAAGTGTAACCCCAGCAATGATTTGCTGCTGTGGGTAGCTGGGTCATTCCAGTGCCATGACTGGCCCATCTACCAGTCACATTGTGATAGTCCAGAGCTGTGTTCAGGCATGGCACTGGGGGCAGAAAGGCAGCGCAACACAGGGACCGCTGTGCTCTGGCCCTGGAGTCATTCTGGCACTGACCATAGATGGGTGGACAGTGAGGACATTTGAGCTGAATGGTAATGTGACACATGGGTGGGCCAGTGCCAGTCCTGGCTTAGAGCTGGGGGCAGCCTGGCACTGTTCATATAGTCACTAACACTTAGAGTGTGGACTAGAGTCCCCACCCATACAGCATACCCCCACACTTGGTTTTATTTCTAGCCCTGTCTGATTGCCTGAAGGCAGGGCCTCTGTACCCCATGAGGGCTGAGCACTCAGGAGGGCTCAGGATGAATGAATGAGTCAGGACCGAGTGTGGTCAGGGACCTGAAGCCCTCCAGCCTTGAGCGAGTTTGGCCCCTTTGGGTTGTCAGGCTTGTCGTGCAAGGGTCTCTGCCTTCCTTGTACCTCAAGTTGAGTTTCTAAGAGATCAGGGTCTGACTGGGCACAGGCTGTCACTCTCCAGGACAGACGGCATAGACTCTTCCCAAATCTGGACAGCTTCAGATCCAGCTCGTAGGTGGTGGGCTCTGACTCGGGTATGGATGCCTCGTCTAGTCATCACAGGAGAGTGAGATCCAGGAAAGTTTGGTGACTTCGGTGCAGGAACCTACCTGGCCTAGGGCACAGCAGGGAGATTGGTCGGGCAGGTACTCTTCCACACTTTGCTGTAGTATTGGCAGGATGGACCCACTTCATTATTCTCTTGAGCTTCCTGAAGTCCTGACTTCCCTGACCCCTGATCTCTGTCTAGCTTGGTTCTCTCTGCCCCTGCATATCTAATCTGTATCCCTACTTAGATTTCTAAGTTGCTTTATTATTGCTATTAGTTAGTAAGTGTTTAGTATACATTCTAAGCAAAGAGAATTTTATTCCTGCTGTACAGATGGGGAAACTGAGGTTCACAGAGGGTAAGTGGTGTGCCCCAGGGACACAGCTAGTTGGTGGCAGTACTGGGGCTGCAATCTGAGGCTCATCCTTGGCGACTGCAGTGTTTATCACGCTGCTTCAGACTTATGAGGGCCTTTCCTTTATTTCCATAGTGGATGGGGAAACGGAAGCAGAGAGGTTGTGACTTACCCAGGGTCCTGCAGCTACTCTGACTCCTAGGCAATTGCCTCATTTACAGTCACTGACTTCCTTTCCTACTAGTTTTTTGCCCAGTGCCACCAAGGGGCATGCTCATGTAGATTCTGCCATTCCAGCCTCACTTATCCAACTGTTAATACACTCTCAGTAATGCTGATTTCCTCCAAGAGAAGTCCAGCTCCGTGTCTCTGCCTTCCTTTCTCCCTGCATCAGTGGTTTGTTCATTCATTCATTCCTTCGCAGATCAACTAGAGAGGGCCTACCCTGGGCTGGGAGAAGGCAATGGCAACCCACTCCAGTACTCTTGCCTGGAAAATCCCATGGACGGAGGAGCCTGGTAGGCTGCAGTCCATGGGGTTGCTAAGAGTCGGACACGACTGAGCGACTTCACTTTCACTTTTCACTTTCCTGCATTGGAGAAGGAAATGGCAACCCACTCCAGTGTTCTTGCCTGGAGAATCCCAGGGACAGGGGAGCCTGGTGGGCTGCCGTCTCTGGGGTCGCACAGAGTCGGACACGACTGAAGTGAC
Source organism: Bubalus bubalis (assembly GCF_019923935.1). Classification (NCBI taxonomy): domain Eukaryota; kingdom Metazoa; phylum Chordata; class Mammalia; order Artiodactyla; family Bovidae; genus Bubalus; species Bubalus bubalis. Next base: position 102,236,276 of record NC_059162.1, on the reverse strand, counting down.
TTAGCAGCACCCTGGGCTAGCCTTGACAGGATGTCCCAGATGAAGCTTTACAAATGAGTGGGAGTTAGCCAGCTTTGGGGGTCAGTGGGAGCAGCATTCAGGCAAAAAGAATGGCCGGTAGAAAAGTGTAGAGAAAATATGTGATATATTCTTGGGGAGAGCAAGTAATTTGATGAGAAGATAAAGCTGGAGAAATGGGAAGTGCCCAGAAAAACCTTTCTAATAGTCAGTAATTACACACCTGGCCTACCCAGCCCACCCTGTTTAAAACCGCACCTGCTTTACCCCCTGATTTTCCATAACAATCTACTAATCTGCTGTGTATTCATTTACTGTGATGTTTATTATCCTGTCCCCACTGCTAGACTGTAAGCTCCTTGAGGGCAAGTGTGTGTATCCCCAACACCTAGAACAGTACCAGGTAGGCACGTGGTAGGCACTCAGCAAGTATTTATTACATGAGTAAATCTGTGCTGGACTTGAGTGGACTCTGGGATACAGAGTTCAGAGGTTCATCTCTCAAAATGGTCAGTTTCATGTCAACAGTTACAACGCAGTTGAATGTAATGAGGAGGGCTTCTCACAGAAGCGTTTCTGGCAGAGGGACCCACAGGACAGGGTGAATTGTGAGCGGCGTTTTCCCAGGCAGGAGGAGGGAAGTGGGGGTGCGCTGGGCAGCCTGCCATCGTCCCCTGACCTGGTCCCCCCGCCGCCTCCCCAGCTGTCCATGCTGTTCACAGAGGAGTGCGACCGGGTGCGGGACCTGATGCACGTGCACTCGTTCAGCTACGACTTCCACCTGCGCCTCGTGCATCAGCACGTGCTGGGCGCCCACTTGGTGCTACGGCACGGCTACCACCTGACCACCTTCCTGCGACACTTCCTGGCCCACCACCCTGATGGGCCCCACTTCGGCCGCAATCACATTTACCAAGGTCAGTGCCCAAGGGCCAGCCAGTGAACCCGGAAAAGAACAGGCCGCAAGCCGGGACCGAAGGGACCACTTCGGGGTCCAGGCCTTGTCTCTTGTCTCCCCTCTCCTGTGTTGTCAGTCGCCTTGCGTCACCTGGACCCTGTCCTCACCTTTCTGTCTTAAGTAACTCCCAGTCTGTTTCATAAGTTTAGGTCCTACCCCATGTACCCTGAGCCGCTTTGTCCCGCCTCCGTGTCCCACAGGAGCTCCCCAGAAAGAATCAGTCTGCTTGTCAGTCAGAGCCTCAGGGACTCCTGTTCTCCAGCCCACAGATCCTTGTGTCTGTCTGGGGCTCAGTGTCTACTGTAACTCGCCTCTCAGGGACCCTGGAGCTGCCCACCCCGCTCATCGCTGCCCACCAGCTGTACAACTACGTGGCCGACCACGCCAGCTCCTACCACATGAAGCCGCTTCGGATGGCCCGGCCAGGAGGCCCGGAACACAATGAGTATGCCCTGGTGTCGGCATGGCACAGGTAAGGCGGGATGGGGACAGGTGGAGCTGGAGCCAGGGCCATCCTTGGAGTAGGGGGACCCGTGTTCTCTTAGGCTGAAAGGGTGGGCCTGGCTTCATCAGAACCTCAGGTTTGACGTCTCCCCCACCCCCACTGCTCAGCTCTGGCTCCTACCTCGACTCTGAGGGACTTCGTCACCAGGACGACTTTGACGTGTCTCTGCTTGTCTGTCACTGTGCTGCACCCTTTGAGGAGCAAGGAGAGGCCGAGCGGCACGTTCTTCGGTCAGCAGATCCCCTACCTTGAACGTGGCTCTTGCCCTGAAATGGCCGTCTCCCCTACTGTGACCATCACACTCCTACCTCCTCCCCGCCCTAGGCTACAGTTCTTCGTGGTGCTCACCAGCCAACGAGAGCTGTTCCCCAGACTCACTGCGGACATGCGCCGGCTCCGGAAGCCGCCCAGACTGACGCCGGAGCCAGAGGCTCCTGGGAGCTCAGCCAGTAGCCCTGGGGAGGCCTCCGGGGCCAATCTGGCCCCTGGACCAGCTCCCCTCTTCCCCCCACTGGCTGCAGAGGTGGGCGTGGCACGGGCACAGCTGGCTCAGTTGGTCCGGCTGGCTGGAGGGCACTGCCGTCGGGACACCCTTTGGAAGCGCCTCTTCTTGCTGGAACCACCAGGACCTGATCGGCTGAGGCTAGGGGGGCGCCTGGCCCTGGCCGAGCTGGAGGAGCTCCTAGAAGCAGTCCACGCCAAATCCATTGGGGACATTGACCCGCAGCTGGTAAGGGGCTGGGGTGGGTGCTTGGAATGCCACCAGCAGCCAGGGTAAAGGTTGCGGGAGTCTCAGAGGTGGCTCTGGGACAGCAGATCCATGCCTGTGGACCTTTCCCCCAGGACTGCTTCCTGTCTATGACAGTCTCCTGGTACCAAAGCCTGATCAAGGTTCTCCTGAGCCGCTTTCCCCAGAGCTGTCGCCATTTCCAGAGCCCAGACTTGGGGACTCAGTACCTGGTAAGTTTCCCTGGCCTTCCTCTGAAAGAAATCCTCATTAGGGGGAGGACAGGGTCCCCCTCAAGGAGCCCCAGCCTGACTGCATAGGCTCTGGAGGGAGGCTGAGAGGGAGTGACGACACAGGTAGATAGGAGGAAAACTCTTCAAGCACCAAGCCATAGCCTGTGGCTCACTGAGAAGAACCTAGAGCTGTGCTCTCAGGACCCTCAAAGGCACAAACCTTGGCTAGTGATCCCAGGGGCCAAGCTCTGGAACCTCCTAAGTGGTTAGTTCATGTAGGTTCAAGTCCCAGAAAGGACTTCTTGGGCTTTCAGAACTCTTTACCAAAGTGTGGTCCTCGCACCAGCAGCATCAGCCCCCCTTGGGAGCTGGCTGAGTGCAGATCCAAGGCCCCACCCCCAACCTGCTGGCCCAGAAGCTGTTTTTCCACCATCTCCAGAAGTGATTGATGTGCACATCAGAGACTGATAGGTTGCTGGGAAGGGCAGTGGAGAGAAGAAAGTTACGGCAGTGGGCACTGGGGACTGCAAGACTCAAGGTTGGGCCCAGTTGAGAGCAGCAGTTTAGGAGGGGTAAGGTTCAAAAGATTTCTGAAAAAAAAGTACTTGGCCCATGGTGAGGGGTCCTGCCACATGGTGCTTGTGGGGAAGACTTAGTTTCAAGGTGTGACAAAGCATCACCCAGAAGCTGAGGTTAGTTAGGGTAAGGCTGCGGTAGTGCGGGCGAGTGTGAGCAGATGGGGGTGCTTCTGTGGGTGGCGAGAATGCTGGAGCAGGAACGGGTTTGGGGGAAGGGTGATGAGTTGAGTCTGAGGCCCAAGAGGACCTTGCAGGACCACAGTCTGGAAGGTCTGTGGACATCGGGGATTGGAGCTCAGGAGAGGGGTGTAGGCAGGACTTAAATAAACAGGAGGTCACTGAAGCCCCGGGCATAGAAGAAACTGCTTGGGGAGAGATCACAAAGCTGAGCTACAGGGACAGACATCCGGGAGGCCAGAGACACAAAACCCAGGAGGCAAGGAGGACTCTCGTCGAGGGGAGAGAGCCCCCCTTTGTTGATGGGCTTCAGATGTTGATGCCAGCTTGTGTAGGGCCTTCCAGTCAAGGACCACTCCCCTCATCCTGATGTCCTGCACAGGCTGACTGGGAGCCAATAAGGATGAGAAGCAAGGTTGCAGTGCAGGTGGGGTCAGGTGGTGATGAAAGCCGGCCTTCCTCAGGCTGGCCCCACCTCCAGGATGCGCTCGTGAAGGGTCTCTGCCTCACTGTCCATCTCATTGTGTCTGTGTCTTTAGGTTGTGCTGAATCAGAAGTTCACGGACTGTTTTGTGCTAGTGTTTCTGGACTCCCACTTGGGAAAGACGGTGAGAACAGGGGTGGGGGGCTGTTGAGGGGCTTTGTGTCAGCCCTAGTGGGAGGCTATACCCCAAATGCTCCACCCCAGAGCCTGCTGAGGTTGGGGAGCCCAGCTTCCTGGGCCCAGCCTGCCCGCCTCTCACCACTGCACCCACTCCCTGTTCCTTAGTCTCTGACAGTGGTTTTCCGAGAGCCCTTCCCTGTGCAGCCCCAGGACAGCGAGAGCCCCCCCGCCCAGCTGGTCTCCACCTACCACCACCTGGAGTCCGTCATCAACACAGCCTGCTTTACCCTCTGGACCCGCCTCCTCTGAGGGACGGGCCACTGAATGTCCTCGAATCATGGCTCTATAAGGTTGCCCACTTGAAATCTTGGCCAGCCCTTCCAGGTCCCTGGGCAAGACTGGACACTGAGGGACGCCAGAGGTCGTGTGAATGTGTCTTGGGGGCCTGTAGCAGGAGCTATGCTCCCTAAACACTTGCTGCCACTGACCAGCACAGGGCTCCAGAGGGTCCACTCACTTCCTGAGGTGCCCATGTCCTCTCAGGTCCCTGGGCCCTTCCAGAAGGAGACTCCTTTCTGCTCACCTGGCTGAGTCTGGGAATTCTTCATATCAGGGGGCAGGTAGACCCCTTAGAGCTGCTCTGCCTGAATCCTGTCCGACACCCACCTCCCCCACCCCCATCGCGAGTCCTCTGATCATCAGTTCCCACTGGGACATCGTTGCCAGACCATTGCCATTGAGATAAGACACCTCCGTTCGAATCCCAGCTCTGCCTTTGAAGCAGCTGTGACCATGGGCAAGTCCCTTGGCCGTTGTACCCTTGGTTTCTCATCTGTACACAAGGAGCACGGACACAGCAACACTGGCACAGACTGGAGGACTTGAACATGAGCTGTATGGCCCTTCTCTGCAGGAGGAAGCGACCCGAAGAAACTGAAGAGTTAGACACTGTGTGTCCTCCCCTCCCCTCCAATAACACACACACGTGGAAACGTTCAGCAGGTTGTCTTTAATTAGAGGAGACTCAGTCGTGCTGCTCACCGTCCCAGAGGCGTGTGGCTGGAGCGCAGGACCTCACTGGCCAGCCTGTGGGCGGCCCCTCATCTCCCAGTATGAACGCAGCCAACTCAGGCCCTCTGCTGTGTCTCCTGAGGGGAGCAGGGCGCGCAGCATCTCAGCCCATGAGGAGGAAGACAGCCCCTGTCCGACACTGTCCCTCCAGAGGCCTTCCCTGGGGCCAGGCTCAGCCCACCCTCACCTCGAGGCTGGTACTCGCAGCCCACGAAGCCTGTGTAGCCTTCATCTTCCAGCAGTTGGAACAGATAGGAGAAGTTGAGCTCTCCGGGGCTATCGGGTTCCCCCCGACCTGGGACCTGTGCCACCTGCACGTGCCCTGGGGGTAGATGTTGAGGGTGGAAAGAGTGGAAGGACAGAGGAAGCCTCATGGCAGACGAGGAAGAAGCCAAGAAAGGGGCCCTCACCAACAATGGGCAGGAACTCTCGCACGTTCCCTGTCAGGTTCCCGTCCATGATCTGCCAGTGGAATAAGTCCTGGAGCAGAGATTCCCACAGTCAGAGACCCTGCAGCCCACACCACTGTCCCTGGCTTTGGAGAACACGGCCCTCTGAGAAGCATACCCTCTCCCCCACTTACCATCTGTAGCTGGAGGTTGGGTCTTCCCACCTTCTGTAAGATGGAAGCCGCTGGGAGAGAAACCAGGGAGGGGGGTCGTGAGACTCAAGGAGGGCTGGAGAATCAATGGACAGGAGGCAGCAGGGGGCCGGGGGCCTACCCTGCTGGGGCGTGTCCAGGAAGTACCGGGGATCCGTGATGCGGGTGTTTATGGGCTCCAGCAGTCCCACGAGGTTCTCCTAGCACCAGGCCAGATCCATGAGTAGAGCTCTCCCCAAGCTCGACCCCCTCAGTCAATCACTACTCAAGCCGATCTCCAGCCCTTCTGGCCTGGGCCAGGGCCCAGCCTTGCACCTCATTGCTCTCCCTACTGTGCTTCCCCTCCACATACATACATGCATGAAGTATGTGTGTCTGTGTGTGTTCACTGTCTCGTGTGCGTGCTCAGCCATGTCCAACTCTGTGACCCCAGGCTCCTCTGTCCATGGGATTTCCCGGGCAAGAATACTGGAGTGGGTTGCCATTTCCTCCTCCAGAGGACGTTCCTGACCCAGGGATCAAACCCACATCTCCTGCATTGGTAGGCAGATTCTTTACCACTGTGCCATCTGAGAAGCCCCTTTCACTGTCTCACCTGAGCCAAAACCTCAGCTGCATGCCTGAGGTTCTCCAGGAAAACTACCTCCATTTCACCCCTGACCGTGGCTCTGTCAGCCCCCTTGGGCACTCGGCCAGCCATCAGGTGAATCCTGTGGGGAAAATGGGACTGGAGGGGGCTGTGGAGTCCATCCTCCTGGAAGAAGCCGTCACTCCCATGCTCCCTGGGGACTTCTCTTCCAGCTGCCCTCCAACTGCACCAGCCTCCCGTCTCCCCAGGTCTCCAGTCGGGACCACCTGGCTGTGGTGCTCAGGCCTCCCGGTGCCCTCAGACACTTGTATCAACCTAAGACCAAGACCTTTCCCAGATTCCTTCTGAAGGCCCACCATCCTCCTGCTTCAGAGACCACAGGCCTTTATGCAGCCCGTCCTGTACATCCAGATTCTCCTTTTCCATGGCCCTTCTCCTCAAGCCTCACCTTTAAAAAATTACTTTGACCCTTATGCTCAGGTATTCCATGCTGCTTGTCTCTCCTCCTTGCATCTGTTTCTTAGCTGCTTCCCATCTGTTTTCTGCACACACACTCCTCCCTCTGCCCCATAACTGCTTGTTGCCAGTTCCTTCTCAGCCTGGTTGCCCTGTGCAGGATTTGACATTCACCTTATCAGCCCCACTCTGAGTCCCGCACCTTCTCCCTTCACCGCCTCATCTTTCTCAGTCACCTCCAAAGCAGATAGGCTTCACCTCCAGCTTCATAATCTCTGCAGAATACACCAAGCCCCCAGGGGCGTGTGGCTACTGCATCCCTGCCTGGAATGCTCCTTTGGTCAAGAAAGCACCCACCACGGAGACCCAGTTCAACATCACTACCTGTTAAGAAGCTTTCTCTGACCCCAGACCAAGTTAGTACCTGCTCTGCTCCCAAGGTCTCCTTGAACTGACCAGTCCTCTTAATGGATCACTGCTTTGTTGACTGTGTTATGTCCTAGATCATACTGAGTTCCCAGCATGAGGTGAGCAAGAAAGAGTTGCAAACTGAGAGTGACATACACACAGATGAAATGCAAAAGGCAGTTTACAAGGGACCAGGACTGAAGAGGCAGAGAGACGGGAGAACCCCTGAGCCTCTTTTCTCGCGGATTATGGGGGCGGGGGAATGGAGAGGGGAGGTTACCTGGAACAGCCCAGAGCCTTAGCGTACAGCACCGCCTGCTCCAGCCCTTCTCGGAAGGCCGCCTGCCTCCCGGGAACAGCCCCGAGCCCATTCTCCCCCTTCTCTCTGTCTCCTGCGGAAAGAATGGGCCTCAGCTCCCTGGTCCTTTCCCCCGGCCCCACCCTGTCCCGGCCCGGGCCCTCCCGGCACACCCGGGGGAGTGTTGATTAGCACGACTCGTAGCCCGGCTTCCCGCGCCGCGCGCGCCAGCGCCTCCGGCGGCTCCGCATACGGCCAGCCGATCTCGGCCGCTTCGAAGCCTGAACTACCCGCGGCCCGGAGCCGCGCGGGAAAGCCCGACAGCTCCGGGAACAGCCACGACAGGTTGGCCGAGAAGCGGAGCGGAGCCATGGCTTCTCGAGAGCGCGCGCGGGGCGGAGTCTCCGCAGCTAGAAGACTGCAATGGCGGGCAGGGTTGAGCCGGGGACTGCACGGCCCAGGCTGCATGCAAGGTCCGGTTAAAGACTGGAGGGCCGCACTTGTGGGGAGCGGCGGGGCGGAGCGTGGAGGACCCGGAAGTGGTGGAGGAACCCGGCCCGGCCGCGCGGGGGCGCGCTGGCGCCGCGAGCTGGGTGCCGGCCCTCTCCGGCTGGGAGACCCGTGGGTGGTAAGGGCCGAGGACCTGCCAGGAAAGTGCACTTTTCCGGACGGGAGAGGAAGGCATGGGGAGGGGGCGAGGGCCCAGTTAGGGTGAAGGAACGTGGATGCTAACAAATGCTTGGTGTTTACCTTCATTATAACCAGAGTATCTATTCATTAAAGAACTTTTGAAAGCCATGTGCCGCACCACGCAGCCGTTAACTTTCCTGTACAGGGCAAAAACTCAACACGTGCAGTCTTGTCTTAGAAAACCCTGATCACAGTGTATATGAGGTCTTATAACATATTATTTCGTTTTCCCCGAGAAAACCTTGAATTAGCTGCTCGGTCCACACCTGAACAGCCTAGAACTGATCATGTTACAGGGGTTTCAAAGTGTGTGTGTGTGTGTGTGTGTGCGCGCGCGCGCATGTGCTATAAAAGCTCTTTTTTTTTTTTAATTTTATATTATTTTTAAACTTTACATAATTGTATTAGTTTTGCCAAATATCCAAATGAATCCGCCACAGGTATACATGTGTTCCCCATCCTGAACCCTCCTCCCTCGTCCCTCCCCATTCCATCCCTCTGGGTCGTCCCAGTGCACCAGCCCCAAGCATCTAGTATCGTGCATGGAACCTGGACTGGCAACTCGTTTCATACATGATATTTTACATGTTTCAATGCCATTCTCCCAAATCTTCCCACCCTCTCCCTCTCCCACAGAGTCCATAAGACTGTTCTATACATCAGTGTCTCTTTTGCTGTCTCGTACACAGGGTTATTGCTACCATCTTTCTAAATTCCATATATATGCGTTAGTATACTGTATTGGTGTTTTTCTTTCTGGCTTACTTCACTCTGTATAATAGGCTCCAGTTTCATCCACCTCATTAGAACTGATTCAAATGTATTCTTTTTAATGGCTGAGTAATACTCCATTGTGTATATGTACCACTGCTTTCTTATCCATTCATCTGCTGATGGACATCTAGGTTGCTTCCATGTCCTGGCTATTATAAACAGTGCTGCGATGAACATTGGGGTACACGTGTCTCTTTCCCTTCTGGTTTCCTCGGCGTGTATGCCCAGCAGTGGGATTGCTGGATCATAAGGCAGTTCTATTTCCAGTTTTTTAAGGAATCTCCACACTGTTCTCCATAGTGGCTGTACTAGTTTGCATTCCCACCAACAGTGTAAGAGGGTTCCCTTTTCTCCACACCCTCTCCAGCATTTATTACTTGTAGACTTTTGGATCGCAGCCATTCTGACTGGTGTGAAATGGTACCTCATAGTGGTTTTGATTTGCATTTCTCTGATAATGAGTGATGTTGAGCATCTTTTCATGTGTTTGTTAGCCATCTGTATGTCTTCTTTGGAGAAATGTCTCTTTAGTTCTTTGGCCCATTTTTTGATTGGGTCATTTATTTTTCTGGAGTTGAGCTGTAGGAGTTGCTTGTATATTCTCGAGATTAGTTGTTTGTCAGTTGCTTCATTTGCTATTATCTTCTCCCATTCTGAAGGCTGTCTTTTCACCTTGCTAATAGTTTCCTTTGATGTGCAGAAGCTCTTTAATGCACCTTTAGGTTCCATCTCTGAATCGTTTTCTCAGGTTCCTCTTGTAGGTACAAAGTTCAAAGTCCCTTGTAAGGAAAACTGCCCCCACCCCTGGACTCCGCACCGAGCGGCTGTGGGCGGGCTGTCCCCTCTCAGCCCCAGCTGATTGGGCCACGGAAAGACATCTGATCCAAGCGCAGCCGATCGGCCCTGAGACCCTTGTCCAGTTTGTAAGGCTAATCTGGCCAATTAGATTCCCTCTTGGAGAGTTCAAACAAGGAAATCCTGAGAGCCAAGTTAGCGGTGGGTTTGGCAGATGGTTTTGGCTGTAGAAACTAAATAAGCTGGAGTCAGGTGGTGAAGAAAATTAGAACAGAGAAGGAGAATAACCGAACACTACGAGTAGGCATAGCACATTGAGATACCGCTGCTTTAGAGTTCCCAGGACTGACCAAACCCACCGCAGGTCCCAGGTCTACGCTTCCCCAGGCCAGGATATTTAGACTTTCCGTGGTTTCTGTGTCTGTAGTCTCCTGGTGTTTCTTCAGATCATCCGAATAAATTTATTTCAGCCACACTAACCCAATTGAATAGGCAGATTCCAGGTTGGGATTACATGGTGAAAAAGTAGGGCCATACTTAAGTTTTTTATGACTGTGCTAATGTGCTGCAGGCACTAAGTTGCTTCTGTCATGTCCAACTCTGTGCGACCCTATGGACTGCAGGCTGCCAGGCTCCTCTGTCTATGTCCATGGGATTATCCAGGGGAGAAACCTGGAGTGGGTTACCGTTCCCTCCTCCAGGGAATCTTCCCGACCCAGGGATCGAACCCATCCCAAGTCTATCTGCATTGGCAGGCCGGATTTTTACCACTAGCGCCACCTGGGAATGGCTTCTCAAAAATGTAATTTTACACTCAGATGACACATGCATAGAAGTCATCTTGATCTGCTTCCTGTGCTAACTTTGACAAAAGGCAGCTTGAAGTGCAACATCAGGAGAACCCAGTGTCCACTGTCTTCTGTCACTGCTCACTTGCGACTCAAGTCAGGCTCACCCAGCCACCCCGGGTCCAGGCTGAGAGTTAAAATTAATCCAAGTTCCTGTCAGGTACTATTTCTTCAGCACTGCCTCCACGAACAGACGGATGTCAGCTCACCTGAAATCAAATCACTTTATTTCTTGCCCCTCTGCATTATGCTTGGAACTCTGACTCCTCCAGAAACATGTTTCTTGGAAGAAAGTGAAAATGAAAGTCACTCAGTTGTGTTCCACTCCTTGCGACCCCATTCACTATACAGTCCATGGAATTCTCCAGGCCAGAATACTGGAGTGGGTAGCCTTTCCCTTCTCCAGGGGATCTTCCCAACCCAGGGATCAAACCCAGGTCTCCTGCATTGCAGGTGGATTCTTTACCAGCTGAGCTATCAGGGAAGCCTTTCATGTTTCTTGCGCACTGTCCAATCAGGATATGGCCTCACTAAGTTTAACATTTTAATCAATCTCAAGTTCAGCATGTTTATGATCCACTGTTGACAATGCGGAGTAACATCTAAGGTAAGTAATTCCTTATCAACAGTTCAGTTCAGTTCAGTCACTCAGTCGTGTCTCTTTGCGACCCCATGAATCGCAGCACGCCAGGCCTCCCTGTCCATACCAACTCCTGGAGTTCACCCAAACTCATGTCCATCGAGTCGGTGATGCCATCCAGCCATCTCATCCTCTGTCGTCCCCTTCTCCTCCTGCCCCCAATCTCTCCCAGCATCAGTGTCTTTTCCAATGAGTCAACTCTTCACATGATGTGGCCAAAGTATTGCTTCACTGTAAATCTCTGAGTATGCAAATTCTATTTAAGACTTTAAAAACACCACCATCTTCTTGGGTCTTCACCAGGAAAAAGATTTGTCCAGGCTCCAATGGTCTACTCGTTTTTTGCTTGTGTACCCTTTTTAGGGCAGCAGAGATAATGTATAAACTAGATGTTCATGACTCACTTTTCTCCTTACATCCACCTTCACATAATGTATCAAAGCATACACAAGAGGAGAATAATGTCCAGGAAAATTATTTTCTTTAGTCATCATTTGCCTATACCTTATCCCACTTTGCAAAATAAGCATTACACTAAGTTATTATTACAAATCTTGATTCTTTGCATTTAACTTTTCTTTTAAATGTATTTAGTTATTTTTGGCTGCACTGAGTCTTCATAGCTACACATGGACTTCTCATTTCAGTGGCTTTTTGTTGTCCAACACCAGCTCTAGGGCACTCGGGCTTCCGTAGCAAGCGGAGCGTGAACTTAGCAGCAGCTCCCCGGCTTAGCAAGCTGTGGCATGTGGGATCTTCCCAGACCAGGGATTGAATCAGTTTTCCCTGCGTTGCAAGGTAGACTTTTAACCACGGGCCTACCAGGGAGGCCCTGCATTTAACTTTAATCACAGAATGTGTACAGGTATGATGATCAGTTAAGAGAACAAGAGCTTGTAAATTAGTATGTGGATAATGGCTGAAACTTGCACGTAGAGTTCAGAGTCTCATTTGATCACTGATTGCTCTTGCCAATGTCATAAAAAATATTACAGCTCATATGTGAAATGCAAACCAAAGCCTTAATGAAATTTCATTTTATACTTTCCAGATTGGCAAAAAAAAAAAAAACAAAAAACCCACCTTAAAAGGTAGACAATAGCAAGTATTGGAAGGGATTTGAAACAACTTGAACATTTATTCACTGCTGATAGGAGTATGAATTACTACAACCACTTTGGAAATTAATTTGGCATTGTCTCTTAAAGCTGAACATTCATATACCTTTGATCCAGCAGTTCCATGCCCAGGTTTATCCCCTGGAGAACTTTGTGGAGAAGAGTACCCAGAATAATTCAGTGATGTTCATAACAGCACTATTTACACAGCAAAAATAAGGAACTAACTCAAATGTCCATTGATACATATATAGGTGAGATGTAGTATGGCCCTGCAGTGTTGTTTATAAAAATGAAGGGAAAACAGGTGACTTAAATGATAAAATTGAGTTGCTCTTTGATTAGAGTAATGCATGAAGACTTAGTGACTTTGGATAAAATTGAAAACATCAGTATGAACACATCAAATGGATAAATCTCAGAAACATAATTGTGAGTGAAAGAAGCAAATCACAGAGAAATATATACAGTGTGATTCCACTAACATGAAGTTGAAAGCAGGGAAAACCAAGCAACACCTTGTGTAGGGATACAAACATCTGTGGTAAAACTATAAAGACAAGCAAGTGATCATGACCACAAAATCCAAGATGATGGTGACTTCTGGAGGGGGAGAGAAGGGGGTGGTGTTGGAAACTTCAAGATTAAGGGTCGTCCCCTTTTTCTGGTGTGTTGTGATCACATACCTTTCTTTATCACATTCTCTGTATCTTACATATAATTTATAAATATTTTGTATCTGTTTTATATTTAAAATGATAGCATTTAAAAACTTTTGATATGCTTTATTACCGCTTGTTGGCACATTTTATATTAATATCTTCATTTCACTATCATGAGAATCTCAGGGTTTTTCTACAGACTCAGCTTGTTTGTGTTAGACTATAATTGCTACTTTTTAGATTCAGCATGTTACTGCTCAGGCTAGTGGTCCTTTACTGTTCTACCTGCTCAGAACCTGTGGGAGGCAGCCTGTAAAGTGATCCCTGGTGATCTCCACCTCCTGGTCATCATGTCCCCTCCCCTTGAATATGGGCTGGACCTTGCAATTCACTTCAAACAAATAGAATACAGCAAAAATAGTACAATGTCACCTCGGAGATTAGGTTACAAAAAGGCTTTAGCTTATGTCTTGGGTATCCTCTTTCACTCACTTGCTCTGAAGAAAACCAGATGCCGTATTGTGAGCTGTCCTATAGAAAGATCTATGTCTAAGAGTCTTTCCAGAGCGACTAAGAACTGGCCACAACTTAGCAACTAGGAGCCAATACCTCTGGCTGGCAACCTGTGAGTGAGGTTGGAAGCAGGTCCACTCCCACTGAGCCTTAAGATAACTGTATCCTGACCAACACCTTGACTGCCTCATGACAGACCAGATTTGAGTCAGAGAGATCCAACTAAGCCACACCCAGATTCCTGGCTACAGAACCTCTTTGGTAGTAAACATTTGTCGTCTAAGTCCCTGAGTTTGGGGTAATTTGTTAGCAGCAATCAATATCTAATAGAGGTTCTCTTTCTTCTCTTGTTTGGGAGAATATCACTTTCACCACTTCTTCATCTTAAGTGTGAATAGGTTCTACCGTCTTCTTACAAGTTCCTCTCTCGACCCAGCCACAGTGACTGGTCAGTGAGTGGACGCCTGACCCAAGCTAGACCAACCAGAGTACCTGTTATAGACATTGTTGGTTGCCTACCCAATGTCTGTTCCCTCTTTTCTCCTTAGTTGAACCATACCTCATCAGGACACTTCGTTCAGTTGCTAGGTCCTGTCTGACCCTTTGCGACCCCACGGACTGCAGCACGCCAGGCTTCCCTGTCCCTTCACCATCTCCCAGAGTTTGCTCAAACTCATGTCCATTGAGGCAGTGATGCCATCCAACCATCTCATCCTCTGTTGTCCCCTTCTCCTCCTGCCTGCAATCTTTCCCAGATCAGGGTCTTTTAGAATGAGTCCACTCTTCACATCAGGTGGCCAAAGTATTGGGGCTTTAGCTTCAGCATCAGTCCTTTGAATGAACATTCAGGGTTGATTTCCTTTAGGAGTGACTGGTTTGATCTACTTGCAGTCCAAGGAACTCTCAACAGTCTTCTCCAACAGCACAGTTCAAAAGCCTCAATTCGTTGGCATTCAGTCTTCTTTATGGCCCAACTCTTACATCCATACATGACTACTGGAAAAACCATAGCTTTGACTAGATGGACCTTGGTCGGCAAAGTGATGTCACTGGTTTTTAACACACTGTCTAGGTTAGTCATAGCTTTCCTTCCAAGGAGTGAGCATCTTTTCATTTCATAGCTGCAGTCACGGTCTGCAGTGATTTTGGAGCCCAAGAAAAGAAAATCTGTCACTGATTTCACTTTTTCCCCTTCTATTTGCCATGAAGTGATGGGACTGGATGCCATAATCTTAGTTTTTTGGATGTTGAGTTTTAAGCCAGCTTTTTCACTCTCCTTTTTCATCCTCAGCAAGAGGCTCTTTAGTTCCTCTTCACTCTCTACCATTAGAGTGGTATCATCTGCATATCTGAGGTTGTTGATAACTCTCCCAGCAATCTTGATTCCAGCTTGTGATTTATCTAGTCCGGCATTTCACATGATGTACTCTGTATATAAATAAAATAGGCAGGATGACACTTAGCCAGAGAGAATAAAGTTGATGTACAGAGCACTTCCCAGATGGCTCAGTGGTACAGACTCCACCTACCATGCTGGAGACACAGGTTCAATCACGAAGTCAGGAAGATCCCCTGGAAAAGTAAATGGCAACCCACTCCAGTATTCTTGCTTGGGAAATCCCATGGACGAGGAGCCTGGTGGGCTCCAGCTCATGGGGTCACAAAAGAGGGCTCACAACTTAGCAACTAAGCAACAACAACAGAGAGACGTGGCAAGAAAAACTGAGAGAGGCATTGTGTTCACTTCTGTAAGGGAATCAATCAGGATAGTCTTCTTGCTTCATCTTAACTCTTCCCCAGAAAGAGATGTCTCAGAACTAACTTGCTTTTCCCATCACCAAACCAAGAATTGTGCACATTTCAAAAAACACTTGGTTCTTTTGGTAAAAAAAAAATTTAAAGACTTGGACCATGGGCACTTGGGCTATGTATTTGCATAATTTCATGAATTTATATAATTTCATATAGCTGGTAGCAGTAAGCTAAATGACTCACAGCAACTTAGGGATCTCAGTGTCTATGAGAGAATCTTTATCTTTCAAAAAGTAATGAATTTATGCTGATGATTTTTATTTCACCCAATCTTCATTAAGCTCTTTCTTACCTTGCTTTAATACAAGAGCATCTTCCTTTCTATTTTAACTTTCTTATTTGAGCTCCCAGTCTTTTTTATCATTTTTATACAGCATGTTCAAATCAGGCTCCATATATCATGTTAGGTATTTTCACATCCAGCCATGTGTTCAGTTACAGCTGCCTGGATTTAAGAATCTAGTGTCACTCTATTATTATTATTTGTCTGAGCCATTGAGTTTGCATTTCCAAGGCTTCGGAATTTAACTTTCTACTTTACTCAATTTTACCAGTAGTAGTCCGTATCACATGGATTCATGATCGCTTGTAACTGTGTCAAAAAGGAAACTAAATCTTAGGTAAAGTTTTTCTTTCATAGGTTTCTGTTGTATCCAAGTATGTCATAGAGGAGTACCCATGGTACATCTACATTAGGACTGTACAACTAAAATTTCAGCACATTTAAACAGAGTCATCTCACTCACACAGTACATTGAATAATAATATCATTATGTGAAACAGCATTGAATCACTCTACAAAATTTGTACTTGCATGAACAATCATTATATTCTTGGAAGAATATAATAATATTTGCTGTTCCATGTTATACACCCTTATCTTTAAAAGGAGGCTCCTATAACTGGGCCTTTATCTTTAGTTTCTAAATTCTATTACTGAGTGGCTGGATCGTGTCCAGAAACGCTTCTGTGCCCCTCCCCTACATATGCATGTTGTTCTCGGCAGTATTGTTAATGGAGTGTTAGCTAGTTACACACCCATCCACATGCAATCTTTAAACTTTGTTAAATATAACCAGTGTGCGTATGACTCAAAGGGTGCGAGTGTGAATAACTGAATTTTATTCCAGAATACAAAGTTTTTATCCTTCCCCTATTGATGGACAAAAAGATTGCTTCCAAGCGATCACTATTACAACCATAATACGACATCTTTGTGGATGCCTTTTTGTATGTGGGTACAAATATGAATATTGTTCCAGTATATGTCTCTGAAAGTAGACTTGCTTGGTCAAAGGATGAGCGCATTTAAAGTTCTCATTCACTGCCAAAGCACCCTTCAGAACACTTTATCAGTTTACATTCGTTCTGACAGCCTCTGAGTGCCTGTTTCCCCACATCTTCATCAACGCTGGATTTTTGCCAATCTGACGCAGGAAAAAACATTTTAAAAAATCAAGTCCTTCCTTATTACTGAAGTTGAACATCTTTTCAAATGTTTATTTGCCATGAACATTCCCTTTTCTGTGAATTGCTTATTTGCAGCCTTTGTCCACTTTTCAGTAGGATTCTTAGTTAGTTTATAGATGTTCTTTATAGAAATTCTGGATGTTAAGTCTTTGGCTGTTTTACTTATCTTTGTCTTTAGTATTTGCTGTTCAGAGTGTTGGAGCAGTGCTGCCTTTTCCCCAGGCTTCATGTTCCCAATATGAAGGAAGTTTGCCCAGTATAGAAGGCTCTGGGCACCTGCCCGGCCTTCCCGGTCTTCCCCAGGGAAGCAGAGTGACTCCTTTGGCAGAGAGGAGCCTAAATGCTCAGCAGAGTTCCATCCTCCCCTCTCTGTGTGAAAAAGTACCTTCCTGGTCCACTCCCCCCACTGTAAGGTTTACAGGGCTGAGCCCTCATGGGGCTGACCTCGGGGTGAAGTCTCAGCCACCTGCTTGCCTAGCAGACCTAAGCCATATTGTCCAGTGTCAGTTGTAGTGGTAATAAAGGTAATATTTGTATCTCCATCTGCCACACTCCGGTGCCTATCTCCTAATAGGTTCTTGTATCAGTCAGAGTCCAAACAGAAAACAGATGGCACATTCAAATTAGGATAATTCGGAAGATTGAATAAAGGGACTATTTATGAAGGCGTGGGCAGGGCTGGGGGGGATCCATGAGATAGTGAAGCACCCTAGGGCTGTCACAGTAGAGCTGCTCCTCCTCCCAAGCTTGAAAGGGTGAAGGGGGTGCAGGCAAGGGGACTGAAATCCAAGAGGAAAGGGTTCTATAGCAAGGAGCAGAAGCCCTCACTTGCAGGACACGGGCAGCTTGAGGCAGCCTGTATGGAGGAAGCCTGAGAAATATATACCCCACCAGACTCCTCTCCTCTCTAGTCTCCTGGTGGGCCTCCCCACTAGATAAACCAGTCCAAGCCCGAGGGAAAGGGAACCTGTTGATGGAGCCAACACTGGTCCATCTATTCGGACAGAGAGCAAAGAGTAGAATACAATGAGGGACACACAGAAAATATCCATCAGAGTTCTCCTCTTTCTTTCCTCGGTGTGCACTTTCATTCTTCATCTGAGTAAAAAATTCGTGTTCTCGTCAACGAGATGCACAAAATCCCACTGACTACCATTTCATCAAGAGGTGATCTCAATCTGCATAATCCCCCCTGACACCGTGGCTTTACTGCCACTGGTGTTCTTCAAATAAGGAATCAGGTTAAAGTGAGGAGAGGTATGGTAGGCAGAATCCAGAGACAGTCTCTCCAAATTCCTGCTCTTGGTGTACATGCCCCGTCTCCCAGTCATTCAATCCAATGCTAGTCTAGATAATTGCTATGAAAGGATTTTGCAGATGCAGTTAAGGTCCCAATCAGGTATGAAAGCGAGATGAAGCTGGATGAGACTGACCTAATTAGGTGAGCCCTTAAAAGGGCCAGAGCTCTTCCTGCTGAAAGAGATTTGGAGTTAGTGCATGAGAAATTGTCCAGTGGTGGCTTTGGAGATGGAGAAGGAATGTGGGTGGCTTTGAGGACTTCACACTTCTTATGCTGTAAATCATGTCCCCTTGTCAGAGGTGATGGTATAGCATTTGGTAGCATGGTTAAGGATAAGGCATTCTGTAACTCTACAAATGATCTTGGAAGAAGAACTTCAGGCAGAGAAGACAATCGGAATATGTATTTACTCCTTGAGAACCAAGCTCTGCTCCCTCCAAGATGGAGGGGTCCACAGTGGCCTCCCTCCAACCTCAGTGTGTCTCTTGCTTTGTGGTGTGAAATTCAAGAGACAGCAACCTGTCTCTTCCTTCAGAAGGATGCCCCAGACCACAGAACCCCTAGATACTTCCCCTGTATGGCGGGTCAGGTTGCCTCAGGGGCGCATTTAACTTACAAAGGCCTCTAGAGTGTGAGACACTTCCCACTCACAGGTCAGCTGATCATAATACCATCCGTGGGAATGTCCTGTCAGAGACAGAAATGCTTAATTTCCCATCACATAATATTATGGCAGGGAGGACAAGACATGACATTGTCATGGTAAAGATGGTAAAGTTATACCATTTTCCCTGCTGTATAAATTCAAATTGCTTCAGCTTTTCCTGGAAAGAAAATATTTTCCAGGTGAAATGGAAAATGGTGAAGCTGAATGCCAGGTGCTATGGGCTGTATTAAATTGCCACAGCAAAGATTTCCTCTTTGGTGCTCTAGTCATGATTGGCATCACTATCTAAGTTTGCAGAGATTTATTCTCTTTCTGTGTGACCCACCTGGTTCACACACTAGCCAGTTAAGTGAGTTAAATGGGGATGTGCTGGGAACCACTAGCCTTGCACATCTTAAGTTTAATGGTAGCACTAATCTCTGTAATTTCCCCAGGGTGAAAGTGCTGCTTCTGACTGACTTTCTTGGTGTGGTGGGCATGTAAATGGGGGGGATCATTTTAAGAGCTTACACTTTGCCCTTTTCATCATAATAGCCTTCATTTCATGGGTGAAAAGACTAATATAAGAATTCTACCTGTTATTAAGCATCTTTCTTTTCACCATCTATTCTGGGAGCTGGGGTGGGGGAAACACAGTGCGTCCATGACCCCAAGGACACTGTCTTAGACTTGGGCTAGGACTCCATACACCATCTGCTTCTCATTAGTTCTCAGTCTTATTAGTGGATCATGGTGGCACTTCAGGGCTCTGGGGATCAGCGTGAATTCAGAGCCAATGTCTATTACTGTACCTTTCACTAGTGCACAGTTACCTTGGTTAATGATAGCAGGTCATCTGGATACAGTGGGCTTCCCAGGTGCCAATGCAGGAATCACCGGAAACACAGGTTCAATCCCTGGGTTGGGAAGATCCCCAGGAGGAGGAAATGGCAACCCACTTAAGTATTCTTACCTGGGAAATCCCAGGGATAGAGGAGCCTGGTGGGCTACAGACCATAGAGCTGCAAAAGAGTCAGACATAATGACTAAACAGCAACATTCAGGGGCAACACACAGTATCTATCTGCAGCCACATTGCAGGGTTCTTCCTCAGTTGAGGGTCTCTGAGTCTGTGAACTGTCTTGCTGCTGCTGCTGCTGCTGCTAAGTCACTTCAGTCGTATCCGACTCTGTGCGACCCCAGAGACGGCAGCCCACCAGGCTTCCCTGTCCCTGGGATTCTCCAGGCAAGAACACTGGAGTAGGTTGCCATTTCCTTCTCCAATGCATGAAAGTGAAAAGTGAAAGTGAAGTTGCTCAGTCGTGTCTGACTCTTAGGGACCCCATGGACTGCAGCCTACGAGGCTCCTCCGTCCATGGGATTTTCCAGGCAAGAGTACTGGAGTGGGGTACCATTGCCTTCTCTGGTGAACTGTCTTAATTAGGTCTAAACTGAAAGCAAAAGTCGCTCAGACATGTCCAACTCTTTGCGACCGCATGGACTGTAGCCTGCAAGGCTCCTTTGTCCATGGAATTCTCCAGGCCAGAATACCGAAGTGGGTAGCCTTTCCCTTCTCCAGGGGATCTTCCCAACCCAGAGATTGAACCCAGGTCCTCTCACATTGCAGGTGGATTCTTTACTGTTTGAGCCACCAGAGAAGCCCAAGAATACTGGAGTGGGTAGCCTATCCATTCTTCAGGGGATCTTCCCAACCCACAAATCAAACCAGGGTCTCCTGCATTGCAGGCGGATTCTTTACCAGCTAAGCTACCAGGGGCCTAGCAATGGGGTAAAAAGCCAGGAATACCCTCCCCTCAGTTTCTGTGCAGAAATCTAGAATTTTTCACCTGTGTATGTCAAGCAGCACCTTCACAGGCTACCCAACTATTTCATTTCTAAAAATTTTTGCCACAGTTATCTAGAGATCAAAGCACTCCTATTGCCATTATATATCTGTGACTTATTGTGGGCTTACCTGGTCTCTGACAGGTAAGTGTGGCCACCTTGACCTTTCTACTCTGGGATCCCATTATTACTGCTGAGATCAAGGGACAGGATTCCCTTGCATTATCCCTAAACCTCATCTCCAGTCTAGAAATGTCAGTCCAGTGACTGCAAGCTCTTCAAAGACTTCTCACTGCCTTTATGAGGGGAGTGTCTTCCAGGCCTTCCCGAGGGCTATGGCTGGGGAGAAGTGGGCAGGTTTATCCAGGACCATTGTCCTCAAAGTATGATAATTCTGATACATGCTAAAGTTTGAGAACCATTACTATAGAACAGGGCTTCTCAAACTTCAATGTGCATGCAGATCACCTGGAGAGCTTTCTAAATGCAGAATCTGATTCTGTGTGTCTTGTGTAGAGCCCAAACTTCTGCAATTTCTAACAAGCTCCTAGATGATACCAGCATTTCTTATCCAATACCACTGCTTTGAGCAGTAATGCCATAGAGGAGGATGTCTGATGAGTTAGGAAATGGGAATGTAATGGATCTGTTCTATCAGTGGTCCTCAAACTTTGGGGGTATATCAGAGTCCCCTGAGAACTTGTTAAAACATAGATTTCTGATCCTACCCCACACAACCAAAGTTTATGACTATAGATCTGAGGTGAAGCCCAAGAATTGACATTTCTAACACATTCAAGATGTTGCCAATGCTACTGGTACAGGGACTACACCTTGAGAACCTCTTGTCTAACATCCTTAGAATCCACTACCACACGTTTTTGCTTGACCCTTGATTCTACACCTTGGCAAGTTTCTATAGCTTGTTAAGTACATAGGCCATCTTCTTCTGGAACAGGCACATACCTCTCCATCTTGGTTCTGCATGGGCCTGAAAGTGATAAGAGATAAGGAGATGGGACCTAAAGAAAATTGACCTCAGCTTATGAAGCAATTGTCCTGCATGCAATTATTGTAAGGCTTTTATAGAAAGAAGAGCTAGTTTTTTCAGCCAGCAGAAGAGATTTGAAGGAGTATGAAGGGCCAGAATTTTCTGCCCTTTGGGCATCATGCTTTCCCTCCCAGGTGTCAGAGTTTTACTCTTTCCACCAATAACCTTGACCAGGTATAAGAGACTTGGCATTTAATTGGCACTGCAAATCTATGACCTTTACAGTCATACCCTAGGATTGTTTCCTAGCCATATTTCCTCTGCAGTTACTGGAAACGAGAGACTCCTTCACTGCTGCTGTGGAGGTATTCTGGTTTTCCATATGTTTCTTTTATTGTATTTCTGTAGCTTTATTTTCTTTCTGCCTATATATACTTTTCAGAGTGGTAAAAAGAATCCAGTTGGTTCCACTATTTTATAACCACTGTTCTTGCCATAGTAATGAAGTGTTAGAGCCACTTGATCTCTTAATGCCTTGTCCTCCATCTGCATGTCGTCTCATTCTGCCACCATTGATAACTTGAGTAATGATGATGCCACCACATGCCATGGATTGTTTATTTCCTAAGTCTTTGCCAGCAAGGTTATAATAGTAATCCTTAAATATCTGAGCAACTGAATTCCAGGGTTTCATTTTGAGGGACTGTTTCCTGATTCTACAATTACTGTATTATTCCCAAGTCTGAATGGGAAACAGATGGTTCACTGAAATTAGTAATTCAAGGAAGGTTTTATAAAGGGACAATTTATTAAGGTTTGGGCAGTGTACGTGCAAGGGGACCCACAAGGGATAATGTGTTAATCCAGAAGTAAGAAGAGCAGAATAATTAATATCCCCAGGCCTGAAGGGATGAAGAGAGGGAGTGGTTTCTGAGATTCATAAGAAAATTCTGATAGAGCAGGTCAATTGGAAAGAAGCAATGACTTTTGATCACAGGACACAGCAGTCCAAGTGGACTTCTAAGGGATATGTCTTGCTGGGGATCTGCATTGGCTGAACCCAACAAGAAGTCAGAAGATGAAGAATTCACTGACATAGTCCATGTGGGTCGGCCCCAAGGCAAAGTGCAGGGTGGAAAAATGTACACAGTGGATCTGGAGAGGTGAACGTCCTACTAGTTTTTCCCTGACACTCTTACTGTTTCTTTTTCTTTGCATTCAAATCTGCCGTTTTGTTCTTTGTTTTCTACTTGTTTCATCAAAGTTTTGTTCCTATATTTCTCCTTTCTTGCCATCTTTGGGACTAATTTTTTCCCCATTTTTCCCCTCCATTACCTTATCAATTTTACATTTTCTTGTTCTTTTAGTGGTTACCATAGAGACTGAATATATGTCCTTACATCTATATGAACTCATATTTAGCTTAATATCGATACAGAGGTAGAAATATATACTTATAACTATTTATCCACACACACACATACCTGCATATGTGTGTGCACAGTCTGGTATATGTGCATTTGCTTCATTACTCTGTCAGCTGAGAGGGCCTGGACATTATGACACCTCATTAACAGCAAACACAGCTATCACTTGTGCCTTGGTTTCTAACGCCATTCTCAAAGAAACCAGGGGCCCTTAGAGAAATGGCTAACTAAAATTGGGACACAAAATATACAAGATAAGTCTACATCATCTTGTAGTGCCATAAAGTGAAGAAGCGCTTAAAAAAAAAAAAAAAAAGATTAAGGTATGTCAAAAGGATGCAAGAATCAAATGAAAAGCTCCCCGTGGCCAAAGCTGGATCAACTTGAGCAAAGGAAAATAAAGTAAAAGACTACCGTATAACCCAAAGTGTAAAATAAATACCATGAACCCAAAGGTAAATAATAGAATAAATAAATAACAGGGAAGACAGAAATCCCCCTTGTACAAGAATTCCAAATAATTTATATAAATATTCTGCCTTCAGGCAGGTAAAACATAACTTCCCACTCCTTGGGTATAAACCTGCAACGCTGTGCTTCCAACTGGAATTATTGTACTTCAGCTTGAAACCCCCTTTAATAGTTTTTAATGTTGCTCTGATAGTGACAAACTCTCCCAGCTTTTGTTTGTTGGGAAACAACTTCACTTTCATTCTTGAAGGATATTTACACTGGGTATAGAGTCTAGATTGGCAGGCATTCCATTGTCTTATGGCCTCCATTGTTTCTGTTGAAGAATCAGCTATAAGTCATAATTTTCCTTCTATGAAAGTAATGTGTTTTCCTCTCCGTAGCCATTTAAAATATGTTTTCTGTCTTTGGTTTTTATTAGTTTGACTCTAATGTGCCTGAGCATGGTTTTGTGTGTATTTAGCTCATAGAATCTTAAAAAGTCTCTTGAATTTGTGTTTTTATGCCAGTCCCATTTGCTTCTGTTTCATTTTCTCTCTCCTGGGAATCTTACTATACATATATTAAACTTTTCCACTGTATCTCCATGTCTCTTATGGGTTTTTTAAAGATCCTTTTCTTCTGTCTTTTAAAATCTTTTTTAAATCTCTCAGTGCTTCAATCTATGTAGTCTTTTCTAGACTGTCTTCCAGTTTATAAATCCTCTGTGTCTAGTTACCTTTTAAACCTTTCTATTGAATTTCTGGGATTTAACTTAACCATTTCATATAGATTCCAGGTTTCTTGTTAAATATACTATGTATGTTCTTGACTATATTAACAACAGCTATTTTCAGGCCCCTGTCTGGTAACTCCAATATCTAAATCATGTATGGATCTATTTTTATCTTGATTTTTAAGCATTTGGCTCTGTTTCAATTATACTTCATAATTTTTATTGATGCCTGTCATTGTGTATGAAAAATTATTGAGGATTTGATGATGTTGTCTTTCTACAAAGAGAATTAAAGTTTCTTCTGGAGGCTAGTTCAGTTCAGTTCAGTCACTCAGTCATGTCTGACTCTGAAACCTCATGGACTGCAGCACACCAGGCTTCCTTGTCCATCATCAACTCCCAGAGCTTTCTCAAATTCATGTCCATCGAGTCAGTGATGCCAACAAACCATCTCATCCTCTGTCATCCCCTTCTCTTCCTGCCTTCAATCTTTTCAAGCATCATGGTCTTTTCCAATGAGTCAGTTCTTCGCATCAGGTGGCCAAAGTATTGAAGTTTGAGCTTCAGCATCAGTCCTTCCAATGAATATTCAAGGTTAATTTCCTTTAGGATTGACTGGTTGGATCTCCTTGCAGTCCAAGGGACTCTCAAGAGTCTTCTCCAGCTCAACAGTTCAAAAGCATCAATTCTTTGGCACTCAGCTTTCTCTATAGTCCAACTATAAGAAGGGTACTCTGGAGGGTAGAGTATTGGGCAAATACCTCAATCTTTTTGAGGGTTGGACATACCCTTGGAGCAGAGCCCTGTTCCAAGGTCATAGAACTTCCTCTTAATGTGTGGACCTTAACCCAAGGATGGCTTTTCTGGGGTCACAACTAAAAGCCTAAATTTTATGAAGGCCCTTTCACCCTGGCAGTATTTGAACTCCAACTTCTGTCTTCTCAACAGCATGCATTAGTTGATATCCCTGCTCAAACTTATACTTTATCAGCTATTCTTTTCTAAGCTTCCTGGAGTCTTACTGTGTGTATGTGCATCTTAGGAGTTGGCCAAGATCTAAAGAGATATTGGATGCAAAATATCCAATACAAGCTATTCTCAACTGCCTTTTATTACAGTTAGATGATTATCTTTGTTAAATTATGAAATATATAATACATTCAAAAGAGTATTATAATATATATGCAAAATTTTAAGAATAACGAAATATAACTCAACAGTGAGATTAATAAACAGAACAACAACAAAACCATTGAAGCTTTTTATATGCTCCTCTCCAAATTCAAATGTATCCTCCTCCCTGAACCCAAAGGTAACCATCATCCCAAATTGGTCTTGATCATTTTTGTTGCTTTTCCTTATATCTTTATCACATATATATGTACTATATATTGTTTAGTTTTGCCTGTGATGTTCAGTTCAGTCGCTCAGTCGTGTCCAACTCTTTGTGACCCCATGAATCGCAGCATGCCAGGCCTCCCCGTCTATCACCAACTCCCGGAGTTCACTCAGACTTACGTCCATTGAGTCAGTGATGCCATCCAGCCATCTCATCCTCTGTCGTCCCCTTCTCCTCCTGCCCCCAATCCCTCCCAGCATCAGAGTCTTTTCCAATGAGTCAACTCTTCGCATGAGGTGGCCAAGGTTCTGGAGTTTCAGCTTTAGCATCATTCCTTCCAAAGAAATCCCAGGGCTGATCTTCAGAATGGACTGGTTGGATCTCCTTGCAATCCAAGGGACTCTCAAGAGTCTTCTCCAACACCACAGTTCAAGAGCATCAATTCTTCGGCGCTCAGCCTTCTTCACAGTCCAACTCTCACATCCATACATGACCACAGGAAAAGCCATAGCCTTGACTAGACAGACCTTTGTTGGCAAAGTAATGTCTCTGCTTTTGAATATGCTATCTAGGTTGGTCATAACTTTCCTTCCAAGGAGTAAGCGTCTTTTAATTTCATGGCTGCAGTCACCATCTGCAGTGATTTTGGAGCCCAGAAAAATAAAGTCTGACACTGTTTCCACTGTTTCCCCATCTATTTCCCATGAAGTGATAGGACCGGATGCCATGATCTTTGTGTTGAATGGTTCTATGAAGACCTACAAGACCTTTTAGAACTAACACCCAAAAAAGATGTCCTTTTCATTATAGGGGACTGGAATGCAAAAGTAGGAAGTCAAGAAATACCTGGAGTAACAGGCAAATTTGGCCTTGGAATACGGAATGAAGCAGGGCAAAGACTAATAGAGTTTTGCCAATAAAATGCACCGGTCATAACAAACACCATCTTCCAACAACACAAAAGAAGACTCTATACATGGACATCACCAGATGGTCAACACCAAAATCAGATTGCTTATATTCTTTGCAGCCAAAGATGGAGAAGCTCTATACAGTCAGCAAAAACAAGACCAGGAGCTGACTGTGGCTCAGATCATGAACTCCTTATTGCCAAATTCAGACTGAAATTGAAGAAAGTAGGGAAAACCACTAGACCATTCAGGTATGACCTAAATCAAATCCCTTATGATTATACAGTGAAGTGAGAAATAGATTTAAGGGCCTAGATCTGATAGATAGAGTGCCTGATGAACTATGGAATGAGGTTCATGACATTGTACAAGAGACAGGGATCAAGATCATCCCCATGGAAAAGAAATGCAAAAAAGCAAAATGCCTGTCTGAGGAGGCCTTACAAATAGCTGTGAAAAGAAGAGAAGCGAAAAGCAAAGGAGAAAAGGAAAGATATAAGCATCTGAATGCAGAGTTCCAAACAATAGCAAGAAGAGATAAGAAGGCCTTCTTCAGCGATCAATGCAAAGAAATAGAGGAAAACAACAGAATGGGAAAGACTAGAGATCTCTTCAAGAAAATTAGAGATACCAAGGGAACATTTCATGCAAAGATGGGCTCAATAAAGGACAGAAATGGTATGGACCTAACAGAAGCAGAAGATATTAAGAAGAGGTGGCAAGAATATACAGAAGAACTGTACAAAAAGGATCTTCACGACCCAGATAATCACGATGATGTGATCACTGTCCTGGAGCCAGACATCCTGGAATGTGAAGTCAAGTGGGCCTTAGAAAGCATCACTACGAACAAAGCTAGTGGAGGTGATGGAATTCCAGTTGAGCTATTCCAAATCCTGAAAGATGATGCTGTGAAAGTGCTGCACTCAATATGCCAGCAAATTTGGAAAACTCAGCAGTGGCCACAGGACTGGAAAAGGTCAGTTTTCATTCCAATCCCAAAGAAAGGCAATGCCAAAGAATGCTCAAACTACTGCACAATTGCACTCATCTCACACGCTAGTCAAGTAATGCTCAAAATTCTCCAAGCCAGGCTTCAGCAATATGTGAGCCGTGAACTTCCTGATGTTCAAGCTGGTTTTAGAAAAGGTGGAGGAACCAGAGATCAAATTGCCAACATCCACTGGATCATGGAAAAAGCAAGAGAGTTCCAGAAAAACATCTATTTCTGCTTTATTGACTATGCCAAAGCCTTTGTGTGGATCACAATAAACTGTGGAAAATTCTGAAAGAGATGGGAATACCAGACCACCCCTTCTCCTTAATACAGTATAAATTAAAGTATTTTTCATTTTGTGATTTTCTCTCTATTCTCAGCATTAATCTTTGAGATTCATTCCTGTTAATGTATGTTGCTAGTTATTTTCATTGCTATAATATGTTGTATTAAGTAGTATTACAATGTTTGGATGTATTATAGTTTGTTTACTCACAAATATGAATATTTGGGTTTCCAGATTTATGCAATTATGAATAAAGTTCATTTGTATATGGTTGATTTATTTGTTTGTTTATTGGGTTTATTTGTTTCAATGTTTATTTGTATATGGTTTGGGAGATTTTTTTGCCTTTTTAATATTTGGGAGCTGTGCTGAGTCTGCATCATTGCGTGTGGGTTTTCTTTAGTTGCAGCGAGCAGGGGCTAGTCTTTAGTTACAGTGCCCAGGCTTCTCATTGAAGTGGCTTCTCTTGTTGTGGAGCACGGGCTCCAGGGAATGCAGGCTTCAGTAGTTGCAGCGCGTGGGCTTAGTTGCCATGCAGCATGTGGGATTTTCCCTGGCCAGGGATCAAACGAGTATCCCTGCATTGCAAGGCAGATCCTTCACCACTGGACTACCAAGGAAACCCTGTATACAGGTTTTAGTGTGAACATAAGTTTTTATTTCTCTTGGGTAAATACCTAGGAGTGTGATTACTGGATCATAGGCAAAATATATATTTAACTTATAATGAGCTGTGAAACTGTTTCCCAAAGCGGCTGTATCCTTTTTGCATTCCCACCAGCAATGTATGAGAGTTCCAGTGCTCCATGTCTTCATCAATGCGTGGTTTTGTTTGTTTCTGTTTGCTTCTTTGTATCCTTAACCACCCTAACAGGTGTGTAGTAGTCTCACGCTGTAATTTTATTTTGCACCTGCCTAATATCAAATGATGTTGAGAATCTTTTCACATGCTTATTTCCTGTCCAAATATCTTCTGAGGTAAACTGTATGTTTAAAATGATTGCTTATTTTTAAATAGAACTATCTTCTTATTACCGAATTTTGGGAATTAAAAAATTTACTCTGTACACATATTTTTTGACAGATATGTGCTTTGCAAATATTTTCTTTCAAGCTATGACTTATCTGTTCATTCTTTAACAGTGTCCTCCACAGAAAATTTTAATTTTGATGAAGTTTATATTTTTCTAGTGGATCTAGATTTTGTTTGTCATATATAAAAAATCTTTGCCTACTCTAAGGACATGGTGATTTTCTTTTGTTTTCTTCAAGAAGCTTAAGAGTGTTGGATTTTACTGTAGTCTATAATCATTTTGAGTTAATTTTTGAGTAAAGTGAAAGGTATGGGTCAAGGTTCAGCTTTTTACATGAATGTGCGATAGTTCCAGCACTGTTTATTGAAAAGAGTATCCTTCTCCAAATTTGTATTTGCATCTTTGTACAAAATAAGTTTATCACATATGTGTCAGTCAATTTCTGTATTCTATTCTTTTCCATTGGTCTATATGCCTACCTTTGTGCCATTACTACATAAACTTGATTGCAGTACCTTTGAATAGGTCTTGAAAAAGTAGAGGACTCCTCCAACTTGCTCTTTATTATCATTTTTAAAGAACAATGTTTCAGCCTTCTTGATTTTTTCAATTATATCGTTGTTTTCTTTATCATAATTTTGGCTTTTTTCCTTCTTCTCCATTAGGCTTATTCTGTTGTCCTTTTTTCTAATTTCTAAATTAAATAGTTAGCACATGTATTTTTAGATTTTCTTCTTTCCTTGTACAAGTTTCTGAATAAAATATGTCAATGTCTCTCCAAATTTCTGTTTAGCAGCATCCCACAAGTTTTGATATGTTGTATTTCTTTTATATTTTGATCTAAATATCTCCTTTAAAAATTATTATTATTATTATCATTTTTAATTTACTTTTATTTGGCTGTCCCAGGTCCTGGTCATGGCGCGTGGAATCTTTATTCGCAGCACGAGGATCTAGTTCCCTGACCAGAGACTGAACCCGAGCCGCTGCATTGGGAGCATGAAGCCTTAAATACTGAACCAAAGGAAAGTCCCTAAATATTTCCTGATTAACATTTTCATCTCTTATTCGGCCCAGGAATCATTCTGATAGTATGCATTTAAATCTTCAAATTTATAGAATTTTAAAGCTTTTTATGTAATTGCATTATGATCAAAGAATGTGGCTTGAATGGCATTAATTCTCTGAAATATATTGACTTAGTATATGATTTAGCACATGATCAGTCTTATGAATGTCCCATGTATGCTTCAAAATAATTTATATGTTTGTATTCTTCAGTTGCTGGGTGTAATGCTATAATTGTGTTCATAAGATCAAACTATTAGTTGATCTATTAAATCTTCTATATCCTTACTGATTTTCTGAATGTTCAGTCTTTAAAATTTTAATAGGTTTGTGTTGAAAATTTTCCACATGAATAAAAAAATTAAGTAGTAATCCATTATAGCCCAAAGTATAAAATAAATATCCTTAACTCCATACTAATATAAATGATTGAATAAATAAACAGATGGGGGAGAAGAGAGAAATCTCCCTTGCAGAATTCTAAATAATTTATGTAGATACTCTGCCCTCAGAAAAGGGGAGTAGAATTCCTTACTCCTTTAGCTTGAGCTGCGCATAATGACTTCATTCCAAAGAGTAGAGAATTGAAAGAAAAACTTTACTGTGGAGAAACCTAACACTAACTCAGCCCGGTGATCGAAGTCGACACCCACAGTTACATAAGTCATGTTGATACTCTATACCTTTGATGTAATATGATAGGATATGATGGGAATAGTACTTTACTTCTGTTGGCTTCTGCTCCAAAACATTACCAGTGTGTAGTAATCATGAGAAAATATTAGATAAATTCCAATAGAGGTGTACCCTGCAAAGTACTTGACTGATGCTTCCAAAAACAATTAAGATCATCAAAAACAGGGAAAGTCTGAGAAACTGTCACAGCCAAGAACCTACCTAAGGAGACATGATGACTAATGTAATGTGTTTCTTGGATGGGATTCTGGAACAGAAAAAGGATATTAGGTAAAAAACTAAGGAAATATGAATAAACTATTTTATTTAATAATATTATATCAATATTGGGCTTCCCTGGTTGCTCAGATGGTAAAAAAAATCTGCCTGCATTGCAGGAGACCGAGTTTGATCCCTGAGTCAGGAAGTTTCCTGGGAGAAGAGAATAGCTACCCACTATAGCTTACTCCTTGGAAGGAAAGTTATGACCAACCTAGATAGCATATTCAAAAGCAGAGACATTACTTTGCAAACAAATGTCCATCTAGTCAAGGCTATGGTTTTTCCTGTGGTCATGTATGGATGTGAGAGTTGAACTGTGAAGAAAGCTGAGCACCGAAGGATTGATGCTTTTGAACTGTGGTGTTGGAGAAGACTCTTGAGAGTCCCTTGGACTGCAAGGAGATCCAACCAGTCCATTCTGACGGAGATCAGCCCTGGAATTTCTTTGGAAGGAATGATGCTAAAGCTGAAACTCCAGTACTTTGGCCACCTCATGTGAAGAGTTGACTCATTGGAAAAGACCCTGATGCTGGGAGGGATTGGGGGCAGGAGGAGAAGGGGACGACAGAGGATGAGATGGCTGGATGGCATCACTGACTCGATGGACGTGAGTCTGGGTGAACTCCGGGAGTTGGTGATGGACAGGGAGGCCTGGCGTGCTGCAATTCATGGGGTTGCAAAGAGTCGGACACGACTGAGTGACTGAACTCAACTCAGTCTTCTTGCCTGCAGAATTCCATGAAGAGAGGAGCCTGTCAGGTACCGTCCATAGGGTCACAAGGAATTGGACACGACTGAGCAACTAACACTTTCACTTTATCAATATTGGTTCATTAATTATAAGAAATGCATCATACTAGTATAAGATGCTAATAACAAGGGAGTGTTATTGGGTTGCTGGGTGAGGAGGTATAGGAAAAATCTCCATACTATCTTCTCAATTTTTCTGTAAATATAAATCTGTTCTACAAAATAAAGTCTATTTTGAAAAAAGTACTTCCGCAATTATAATAGATACATTGATTCTTTCTGGTAGTTTTGTTGATTTTTGCTTAATATAATTCAAAGTTTTATATATATAATGTATATATATTTAGAAATGTATCCAAATATATATGCATTGAGAAATGTAAGCTCTGCTAAGTTTAATATTTTATCATCTTTATCTGATTGTTTTTATGCTTGGCATGTTTTTTTGCCTTAAGGTCTGCTTTGATTGATATTAATCTAGCTATGCCAGTTTGCTTTGTTTGTTACATGCTTTCCCATCTTATTACTTCCAACTTTTCTTTGTCCTTATGCTTTAGGTCCTTATATCTACTACTGTGGGCAAGAATCCCATAGAAGAAAAGGAGTAGGCCTCATAGTTAACAAAAGAGTCCAAAATGCAGTACTTGGGTACAACCTCAAAAATGACAGAATGATCTTTGTTTGTTTCCAAGGCAAGTCATTCACCATCACAGTAATCCAAGTCTATGTCCCTACCCCCGACAGTGAAGAAGCTGAAGTTGATCAGTTCTATGAAGGCCTAGAAGACCTCCTAGAACTAACACTAAAAAAAAAAAGAAAAGAAAAAAAAGATGTTCTATTCATCACTGGGGATTGGAATGCAAAAGGAGGAAGTCAGAGATACCTGGAGTAACAGGCAAGTTTGGCCTTGGAGAACAAAACAAAGCAGGGAAAAGGCTAACTGAATTCTGCCAAGAGAATGCATTGGTCATAGCAAATACCCTTTTTCAACAACACAAGAGACAACTTTACACATCAGATCAGATCAGATCAGATCTGTCGCTCAGTCGTGTCCTACTCTTTGCCACCCCATGAATCGCAGCACGCCAGGCCTCCCTATCCATCACCAACTCCTGGAGTTCACCCAGACTCACATCCATTGAGTCAGTGATGCCATCCAGCCATCTCATCCTCTGTCATCCCCTTCTCCTCCTGCCCCCAATCCCTCCCAGCATCAGGGTCTTTTCCAATGAGTCAACTCTTCACATGAGGTGGCCAAAGTACTGGAGTTTCAGCTTTAGCATCATTCCTTCCAAAGAGATCCCAGGGCTGATCTCCTTCAGAATGGACTGGTTGGATCTCCTTGCAGTCCAAGGGACTCTCAAGAGTCTTCTCCAACACCACAGTTCAAAAGCATCAATCCTTCAGCGCTCAGCCTTCTTCACAGTCCAACTCTCACATCCATACATGACCACAGGAAAAATTATAGCCTTGACTAGACGAACCTTTGTTGACAAAGTAATGTCTCTGCTTTTGAATATGCTATCTAGGTTGGTCATAACTTTCCTTCCAAGGAGTAAGCGTCTTTTAATTTCATGGCTGCAGTCACCATCTGCAGTGATTTTGGAGCCCAGAAAAATAAAGTCTGACGCTGTTTCCACTGTTTCCCCATCTATTTCCCATGAAGTGGTGGGACTGGATGCCATGATCTTCATTTTCTAAATGGCCAATACTGAAATCAAATTGATTACATTCTTTGTAGGTGAAAATGGAGAAGCTGTACACAGCCAGCAAAAACACTGACTGTGGCTCAGATCATCAGCTTCTCGTAGCAAAATTCAGGCTTAAACTAAAAAAGTGGGGAAACCACTAGGCCAGCCAGGTATGACTTATGTCAAATCCCCTATGAATATGCAATAGAGGTATATTGGCGATATCAAGGGAATATCTTGCCCAAAGATGGGCACAATAAAGGACATAAATTGTAAAGGCCTAGCAGACACTGAAGAGATCAAGAAGAGATGGAAAGAATACATGAAAGAACTGTATAAAAAAGATTCAGATGAACTAGATGACTATGATGGTGTGATCAGCCACCCAGAGCCAGACATTCTGGAGCGTGAAGTCAAGAGGGCCTTAGGACGCACTGTTATTAATAAAACTAGCGGATGCAATGAAATTCCAATAGAACTATTCAAAACCCTAAAGGATGATGCCATCAAGGCATTGCATTCAATATGTCAGCAAATCTGGAAGACTCAGCAGTGGCCACAGGACTGGAAAAGGTTAATCTTCATTCCAATTCCCAAGGAGGATAGTACCAAAGAATGTTCTAACCATCAGACAATTGCCCTTATTGCTCTTGCTAGTAAGGTCATGCTTAAAATCTTGCATGCTAGACTTCAGTATTATGCGAACCAAGAACTTTCAGATGTCCAAGCTGGATTTAGAAAAGGAAGAAGAACCAGAGATCAAATAGCCTACATTTGCTAAATCATAGAGAAAGTCGGGGAATTCCAAAAAACATCTACCTCTGTTTCATCAGTGATGCCAAAGCCTTTGACTGTGTGGATCATAATAAACTGTAGAAAGCTCTTAACGAGATGGGAATACCAGACGATCTTACCTGTCTCCTGAGATACCTGTGTGTGGTTCAAGAAACAAGAGTTAGAACCCTGTGTGGAACAACTGATTGGTTCAAGATTGAGAAAGAAGTACGACAGGGCTTTTTGCTGTCACTCTGTTTATTTAATCTATGTGCGGAACACATCATGAGAAATGCTAGGCTGGATGAGTTACAAGCTGGAATCAAGATAGGTGGGAGAAACATCAACAACCTCAGATATGCAGATGATACCACACTAATGGCAGAAAGCAAAGAGGAACTAAAGAACATCTTGATGAGGGTGAAGGAGGAGAGTGAAAGAGCTGGCTGAAAACTAAATATTAAAAAAAAAAACAAAAAAAACAAAAAAAAAACAAGATCATGGCATCCAGCCCCATTCAGTTCAGTTCAATTCAGTCACTCAGTCATGTCCAACTCTTTGCGACCCCATGAATCACAGCACACCAGGCCTCCCTGTCCATCACCAACTCCCAGAGTTCACTCAGACTCACGTCCATCAAGTCAGTGATGCCATCCAGCCATCTCATCCTCTGTCGTCCCCTTCTGCCCCCAATCCCTCCCAGCATCAGAGTCTTTTCCAATGAGTCAACTCTTTGCATGAGGTGGCCAAAGTTCTGGAGTTTCAGCTTTAGCATCATTCCTTCCAAAGAAATCCCAGGGCTGATCTCCTTCAGAATGGACTGGTTGGATCTCCTTGCAGTCCAAGGGACTCTCAAGAGTCTTCTCCAACACCACAGTTCAAAAGCATCAATTCTTCGGCGCTCAGCCTTCTTCACAGTCCAACTCTCACATCCATACATGACCACTGGAAATACCATAGCCTTGACTAGACGGACCTTTGTTGGCAAAGTAATGTCTCTGCTTTTGAATATGCTATCTAGGTTGGTCATAACTTTCCTTCCAAGGAGTAAGCGTCTTTTAATTTCATGGCTAAATAGAGGGGGTAAAGGCAGAAGTGGTGACAGGTTTCCTCCTCTTGGGCTCTAAAATCACTGCAGATGATGACTGCAGCCATGAAATCAGAAGACATTTGCTTCTTGGCAGGAAAGCTATGACAAACCTAGACAGTGTGTTGAAAAGCAGAGACATTACTCTGCTGACAAAGGTCCATATAGTCAAGGCTATGGTCTTCCCAGTTGTCACATACAGTTGTGAGAGCTGGACCATAAAGAAGGCGGAGGGCTGCAGAATTGATGCCTTTGAACTATGGTGCTGGAGAAGACTCATGAGAGTCCCTTGGACAGCAAGGAGATCAAACCAGTCAATCTTAAGGGAAATCACCCTGAATACTCATTGGAAGGACTGATACTGAAGCTGAAGCTCCGGTATTTTGGTCATCTGATGAGAAAAGCTGACTCATTGGAAAAGTCCAATGACTGGGAAAATTAAGGGCAGAAAGAGAAGAGGGAGTCAGAGGATGAGATGGCTGGATGGCATCACCAATGCAATGGACATGAATTTGCATAAACTTCAGGAGATGGTGAGGGACAGAGAGGCCTGGTGTGCTGCAGTCCGTGGGGTTGCAAAGAGTCGGACACGACAGGGAGACTTAACAACAACAGTGTTTTAGGTGTGTCTCTTGTGAACAATGTATAACTGGGTTTAATTGGGTTTTGCTTGTTTGTTTCTTAACATAGGCTGACTAATCCTTTACATTCATGTGGCTGTGGAAATAGTTGAAATAATTTCTACTCTTATCTTGTGCTTTCACTTTGACCTGCTACCTGCACACACACACACACACACACACACCCCCCTCCTAACAGTAGTGAACTAGAAAAAGTTTAATCACCAGCTCTCTAAGTGTGCTTCTGCCATCGATGTTGGTTTATATTTTTGTTTACATTAATAAGAACATCTTCTTTGCTGAGCTAGATAATAGCCTCAAATATTAAAAGAATATCCTCTGAATATTTTGTGCTATGCCCAATATAAAGATTGCAGACACAACATACTTTGAAGTTTAACCTGTGTTAACATTTTTCTTCCGGAGAAGGCAATGGCACCCCACTCCAGTACTCTTGCCTGGAAAATCCCATGGACGGAGGAGCCTGGTATGCCGCAGTCCATGGGGTTGCTAGGAGTCGGACACAACTGAGCGACTTCACTTTCA
The DNA here is from genome assembly GCF_019923935.1 of Bubalus bubalis. Classification (NCBI taxonomy): domain Eukaryota; kingdom Metazoa; phylum Chordata; class Mammalia; order Artiodactyla; family Bovidae; genus Bubalus; species Bubalus bubalis. The sequence continues at coordinate 102,200,276 of NC_059162.1, read as the reverse complement.
CCTTTCACTTTCATGCATTGGAGAAGGAAATGGCAACCTACTCCAGTGTTCTTGCCTGGAGAATCCCAGGGGTGGCGGAGCCTGGTGGGCTGCCGTCTATGGGGTCGCACAGAGTCGGACATGACTGAAGTGACTTAGCAGCAGCAACATTTTTCTTCATCACTTTCTTGAGTCTAGATTATCAACAAAACAAGTAACCAAGCCCTGATCTCTACTGTTTCCAGATTTCTGAGTGTAATCACCCCTATCATGGCTCATTTCAAACTACCAACTTGACATCACTAATTACAGAGTTTGGGAAAATGAGCAATAGCACGCAGTATTTCCACCAGACGGATAGAATAGACGTGAATAACTTCAAGAGCACGGATAATAGTAGAATATCTGTGAAGTGATGTATTTTGAGTATTTATTACCTCTTTTTAGCAAACCTTGTATATTTAATTGTAAGTTGCCATTTTAATTTCTAATCATAGATATGGTTAACAGCTGATTCACATAATACCTGAAAATTTACCAATTAGCTCTCAGGAATCAGCACAAGATGTCTCCAGCACACCACTTCTTGCCTTCTTTTGGATTTAATTAAGAGTTTTCCCTCATAGAAATTTTTTCCTCTTTTGAAAGTATACACTTCACTTATATGCTTTTAGTAGCTGCTCTAAACATTTTAACATTTGCATTTAACCTTAAAAGTCTACAGTTAATATCTGTGTCCTCTTCCCAATCAATTCATGAGTCTTGGGATCTTTCAACTCCAGTCACCCTATTTCAGACCATATGTGCTATTATTCGGAGAAGGCAATGGCACCCCACTCCAGTGCTCCTGCCTGGAAAATCCCATGGATGGAGGAGCCTGGTGGGCTGCATGCAGTCCATGGGGTCGCTGAGGGTCGGACACGACTGAGCGACTTCACTTTCACTTTTCAGTTTCATGCATTGGAGAAGGAAAGGGCACCCCACTGCAGTGTTCTTGCCTGGAGAATCCCAGGGACGGGGGAGCCTGCTGGGCGGCCGTCTATGGGGTCACAGAGTCGGACACGACTGAAGCGACTTAGCGGCGGTGCTATTATTGTTCTGTATGTTAGATCTACCTCATTGTCTGTAACCCCATGAAGTCGATATTATTAACAAATGTTTACATTTTATTTTTAAACTTATTCACATGTTTTTCGTGTTTTTTGCCCACACTTTTTCCCCCTTGCATTAAGGCACTTCTAGGATTGGTTTTGTCCTGCCAGTGTACATGCGGTGGCTAGGAGTCACTGGGGTTAGGCGGATCCCTGATTTGCAGTGAATGTCTTCTCACCATGTTCTATTTCCAGCTACTGATGTAACATCAATGAATGTGGATGTGGAAAGAGATGGTCGAATTCTGCAGGCTCCAGCACACCACTGAATTCACTTTTTCTTTTCCCTTCTTCCCTCCTTCCTTCTCTTCTTCCTTCCTTGCTCCCTCCCATCCTCTTACCATTTTTTACAGCTTTATTGAGGTATAATTGACATGCAATGAACTGTGTATATTTGAAGTGTGCAGTTGGCAAGTTCTCACATCAGCATCACCACAATCAAGACAGTGAACTATCCATCCCCCACAAATGTTTCCTCATGACTCCTGGTGGTCACTACCTCCCACCCCTACTTGCCCTTGCCCCAACCCCAGACAGGCGCTAATCCATTTTTCTGTCACTAAAGATTAGCGTACATAGTCTAGAGTTTTCTGTAAAAGGAATGATACTGTACTTTGGACTGGTTTCTTTTAGCACCTATCATATTGTGAACATTCGTTCTGTGTGCATCAGCAGCTCATTCTGTTTCATTGCTAGATGGTATTCCACTGTAAGCATATCCACAGATTATGTATCCGTTCACCTGTTTGTGAATTTTGGATTGTTTTAAGGTTTTTGTTTTGGTTTTGTTTTTTTGCTATTGCAAACAAAGCTGCTGTAAACACTAGTACAAGTCTTTGTATGGACATATATTTGCTTTTCTCTTCTGTAAATACCAAGGAATGGGATGGCTGGATTGTATGGTAGGTATGTGTTTAACTTTTAAAGAAACTGCCAAATTGTTCCCCAAGGTACCACTTTACCTTTTCCATGGGCAGTGAATGAGCATTTCAGTTGCTCCAATTTCTCATCAATGCTTGATGTGGTTGGTCAGTCTTTTTAAATTGTACGCTTCTAGTGGGTGTGTAGTAGTAGCATTGTGGCTTTAATTTACATTTCCCTGGACTACTGAAGATGAGTATTTCATCGAAAGGTGCTTTATCTTTAGCATCTTCTTTAGTCCATTGAAGGTAAATTCCTCTGTTTTTGTTTGTCCTTTATTTTACCTTTATTTTGCCCTCTCTTTTGACAGAAATTTTACTGAGCTTATAATTCAACAACAGTTACTTTCTCCCAGAACTTTGCAGATATAATCCTCCCATCTTTTGAGTTCCATTGTAGATGCTGAAAAGACAGATTTCAGTCAAATTCTTGTCCCCTCATAATGATCTGTTCTTGCTCTTTCTTCATCTTATACAGATGTATATTTCTTTTTATTTATCCTGTTTGAGAAATTGTTTGTCTTTTTTAATCTTATACTGAAAACTGACACCTCTCATCTGTTTTCGAAATTCTCAATGATAATTTCTGAATATTGCAACTCCCCTTCCTTCTAGAACTTCTATTAGGTTTATGGTAGTCTTCTCATTTGCTCCTTATCTGTTCAGTTCACTTCAGTTCAGTCACTCAGTCATGTCCAACGTTTTGTGACCCCATGAATCACAGCACGCCAGGCCTCCCTGTCCATCACCAACTCCTGGAGTTCACTCAGACTCACATCCATCGAGTCAGTGATGCCATCCAGCCATCTCATCCTCTGTCATCCCCTTCTCCTCCTGCCCCCAATCCCTCCCAGCATCAGGGTCTTTTCCAATGAGTCAACTCTTCACATGAGGTGGCCAAAGTATTGTTTCAGCTTCAACATCACTCATTCCAATGAACACCCAGGACTGATCTCCTTTAGGATGGAGTGGTTGAATCTCCTTGCAGTCCAAGGGACTCTCAAGAGTCTTCTCCAACACCACAGTTCAAAAGCATCAATTCTTCAGCACTCAGCTTTCTTCACAGTCCAACTCTCACATCCATACATGACCACTGGAAAAACCATAGCCTTGACTAGATGGACCTTTGTTGGCAAAGTAATATCTCTGCTTTTGAATATGCTATCTAGGTTGGTCATAACTTTCCTTCCAAGGAGTAAGCGTCTCTTAATTTCATGGCTTCAATCACCATCTGCAGTGATTTTGGAGCCCCCAAAAATAAAGTCTGACACTGTTTCCACTGTGTCCCCATCTATTTCCCATGAAGTGATGGGACCAGATGCCATGATCTTCGTTTTCTGAATGTTGAGCTTTAAGCCAACTTTTTCACTCTCCTCTTTCACTTTCATCAACAGGCTTTTTAGTTCCTCTTCAGTTTCTGCCATAAGGGTGGTGTCATCTGCATATCTGAGGTTATTGATATTTCTCCTGGCAGTCTCGATTCCAGCTTGTGCTTCTTCCAGCCCAGCTTTCTCTTATCTCTTAATTCATCACATATTTGCTGCCTTTGTCTCTTCTTAGTGCATTCTGGGCAATTTCCTAGCTATATCTTCTCCTTCCACCTGTGTATAATCTCCCCTTTAAGCTCTTTATTTTTTCCCATTTTATTTTTAATTTCCAAAAGTTCTATTTGGTTTGTTTTTTTTGTTGTTCTTCAGTCACTCAGTTGTGTCCAACTCTTTGCAACCCCATGGACTGCAGCACGCCATGCTTCCCTGTCTTTCACCACCTCCTGGAGTTTGCTCAAACTCATGTCCATTGAGTTGATGATGCCATCCAACCAGCTCATCCTCTGTCATCCCCTTCTCCTCCTGCCTTCAATCTTTCCCAGCATCAGGGTCTTTTCTAATGAGTTGGCTCTTCACATTAGGTGGCCAAAGTGTTCTAACTTCAGCTTCAGCATCAGTCCTTCTAATAGATATTCAGGATTGATTTCCTTTAGGATTGATTGGTTTGATCTCCTTGCTGTCCAAGAGGCTCTCAAGAGTCTTCTCCAACACGACAGCTCGAAAGGATCAATTCTTCAGTGTTCAGCCTTCTTTATGGTCCAACTCTCACACCCATACATGACTACTGAAAAACCATAGCTTTGAGACATAGCAATGTCTCTGCTTTTCAATACTCTGTCTAGGTTTGTCATAGCTTTTTTCCAAGGAGCAAGGTTCATTTTTAATTCTGCCTAATTCCTCTTGATGGTCCGTTGCTACTTTGTCAAACTTTTGGTGTCTTTTGTATTTATTTAAACATAGTTAATGTGTCTCTGGGCTTCCCTTGTGGCTCAGCTGGTAAAGAATCTGCCTGCAATTCTGGAGACCTGAGTTCAATCCCTAGGTTGGGAAGATCCCCTAAAGAAGGGAAAAGCTACCCACTCCAATGTGTCTCTTGTATTCTGTAACTGATCATTCTAAGTAGCTATCATATTTACAGGTCAGATCCTTCTAGGTATTGTTTCTGCTGATTCACACGCGTAGTGTCATATTACCTCCTGTGTTTGAGGATTCTTCAAATGTGTGTAAACTCATATACTTTGAAATTTTATCTCTGGCAATTGAGGCCCAGGTAAAAATGTGTTCCTTTGCAGAAAATTTCACATGTTTGTTCTGCCAGGCAGTTAGGGCACTACAAACCCAGAATCATTTTAAGTTTTGGGCTTGAGGGTTTTTTTATGCACATGTATGAGACATCATTTCCGAGTGAGCACAGCCCCAGATTGGAGATGGGTGTCCACCTTGCCTTTTTCTGTTGGTGGCATTTTTTCAGTTCAGTCACTTTTCTAGTTCAGCCTCAGGAAATCCCAGCTTTATGTATTTTCAATCCAAACTCCCTGCCCTCTTACACTCAACCCCTATCCTCTGCACTTTGCTAAGCCACCAGGGATTGGCAGATGTCACCAGGCAAACACCAACTCCAGCTGGAATTTTTCTGGAGTGGAGCTTTCTTCTTCTTTCTGACAATTTCCCTTCCTTTTCTGACATTGCCATGTCTTTAAAAAGAAAGATGCTTTTTGTATTTCATCCAGCATTTTAAGCACTCTATACTGGGTGGTTTCTCCAGACAGCTATTGCTAGAAATAGACTATTTATATTTTTACCCATCTGGAATTTATTTTTATATGTGGTGTGAGGCAGAGGTCTGAGAACTCTACTTCCATTTTCTACTGTTCCTCCTTTTTCTTCAGAAGTGGTATCTTTAAATCAACTTTTAAAACAATATTTCTTCCCTGTTATTCATTGCCAGCTGACTATCTAAAAGAGTCATAGAAACCTACTTACACATGAAATATTTCTAAAATAAAAACTATAATACTATTATTAGCTCCTCTAGTGACTCTGTTTTTACTCCCATATCTTGCTTTATGAAAAATCCAAATTCTACATAACAAAGTTTTTCCTAACAATCCCATTTCATCATTTAAACAGAGGGAAAGGGAACTAGGGCTCCTGATATACATATAGATAAGCCAATGCAGGTCAACATTTTGCATTAAAAAAAAATCACAAATTTGAAAGAAGAAAAATTCAAAACTTGGACTCTCAAAATTAAGAATCATACCGCAACAAAATTTAACATCAGTTTAAAGACCAAATCAACTTTCTATCAGTTAAATTCATACCAATGGATGGAAAACAGAAGATGCTGCAAAATAATTTGCCACATGTTTTTTCATGTAAGTGGAGAAAATACCCTGCTAAACCCCAATCACATATAGACAGATAAACATTGGGAAAGAGAGCATCTGTTGCAGGTTTCACAACATAAATTTATATTTTCAATCATGCTAAATTGTTAGTTGGGAAGCATAATCCCAAGGAAACAATTTCTGAAGCTCTATAAAACCTGTTTTTTATTTGATGAGCTCGCAGTCAAGCTAAAAATTTCAAAGAAGACCTCTAGAACAAAGTTCTTTATTCAAAACATCAATCCCACTTAGAAGGAAAGATATGAGGGGGAAAATGTAACCATATTTTTAAAAGATGCTTTTTTAATTTAATCAATGAAGGCAGCTCATGGTGGGGAAAAGACCTCCTGGTTCTCCAATTAAGGTAAAATTTATGTACAATAAAATGCTCAGATTTCAATGAGTTTTGACATCCAAGTAATCATCACAATCAAAACAGCAAACATTTCCATTACACAAGAACGTTCATCTGTGCCCTGTCCCCGTCATCCTCCCATCTTATCCGAAAGGTAAACACCGCTCTCATTTGTATTACCATTGCTTTGTTTGTCTCAATCAACCATTAGAAAACTTTTCTGTAAAAAGACAGACAGTAAGCATTTCAGTCTTTGCAGGGTACATACAATTTCTGTCACTCCTATTTCTCCTCCCCCTTCTCCTTTATCATCCTCTAAAAAAATGTAAAAACCATTCTTAACTCAAGATTATATAAAAACAGGCATTGGGCTGCATTTGATCAGTCGGCCACCATCTAGAACCTCAGATAAATGGAATCCTACTCTTGACTGGCTTCTTTCACTTAACATGATTTTAAGCCAATCTGTTATTGCATATATCAATAATTTGTTATTTGTATTGATTTTTGGATTTGTTGATTTTCTGTATTTATCCGTTTCTCTTTTCTTTGTTTCTACTCTTATTTCTATTATTTCCTTTATCCTCCTTATTTTGAGTTTAATTTTCTCTTCTTTGTTAAAGTTTTAAGGTGGAAGCATTGATAATTGATTTTAACACTGGTCTTTTCTAGTATTAGTACTTAAAGCTATAAATTTCCTTCTACGTGTTGCTTTAGCTGCATCCTCCAGATTTTGGTATAAGCTCATTACCATTCAATTCAAAATAGTTTTGAATATCCCTTGTAATTCCTTATTGACCTATGGATTTAAATGTTGTTCTTTAATACCCAAATATTTGGGAATTTTCCATTTTTTTAATTTATTTTTGTTTGTTTCTCATTTAATTCTATGATGATCACTGAACATACGCTGTATGGTTTCAGTCCTTTGAAATTCATTGAGATTTGTCTTAATGCCCAGTGTATGGTCTACCTTGGTAAATGTTCCTTGTATATTTTAAAATATTCCTGAGTTGTTGCATCAGTGTTATATAAATGCCCATTAGGTCAAATTGGTTGATAATGCTCAAATTTCCTATATCCTTACTATTTTTGTGCACTTGTTTTATCAGTTACTGAGAGGACATAGCAATGTATATGCACCTGAATCAGCCAGCTTGGGCTGCCATAGCAAAATGCCACAGACTGAGTGGCTTAAACAATAGAAATGTGTGTCTCACAGTTCTGGAGGCTGGGAAGTCCAGTATCAAAGTGCTAGCAGTTCATAACGAGACTCCTCTTCCTGGCTTGTAGATAGGCAGCCTTCTCACTGTATCCCCACATACTAGAGAGGGAGAGTTCTGGTTTCTTCCTCTTCTTATAAAAACACTAATCCCATCATGGGGGCCCTACTCATGACCTCATCTAACCTAACTACCAAAATGCCCTACCTCCAAATACCAATACTTTGGGAATTAAGACTTCAACATACAAATTTGGGGGATACACAAACATTTAGTCCATAACAGAACCTAATAATAGAACTTCAAAATACATAAAGCAAAAATTGACAGACTTATCAGGAGAACTAGTCAAATTCACAAACATTGGAGATTTCAGTTTAATTGGGATATTTAGCCCTTTTACAGGCTTCCCTGGTAAAGGAATTCTTCACCCAGTAAAGAATCTGACTACAATGCAGGAGACCCAGGTTCAATCCCTGGATTGGGGAGATCCCCTGGAGAATGGCAACCCATTCCAATATTCTTGCCTGAAGAATTCCATGGGCAGAGGAGCCTGGTGGTATACAGTCCTTGGGGTAATGAGTCAGACATGACTGAGCAGCTACATTTTCACTTTCAGTCTATTTGCACCTAATATAATTATAGACACGGCTGGGCTTTAGTCAACCATACTGTTGGTTGTTTTCTGTTTATTCCCTGTGTTCTCTGTTTCATTGTGTTCTTTTCTGCCTTCTTTTGGCTTAATCAAGTATTTTTAGTATTCCGTTTTCATCTTCTCTATTTGTATTTTTTAGAGTTTTATTGATATCTAATTCACATGCCATACAACTTTAGCTATTTAAGTATCGTTAACCCTGGAACAACATGGGTTTGAACTGTGCAGGTCCTCTTATATGCAGATTTTTTCCACGATCCCTCCTCACTGGTTGAATCCATGGATGTGGAACAATAGATACTGAGGGCCGAATGTAAATTTGCACGTGGATTTTTGACTGTGTAGGAATCAGTGTCCCTAACCCTTGTGCTGTTCACAGATCAACTGTATACAATTCAGTGATTTTTAGAATACTCATAGGGTTGTGCAACCATCAGCACAAACAATTTTACTCCCACTAAAAATACCCATGTATCATTTAGCTCCCTTCCCTCTGCTGCCAGCCCACTTCTAGCCTTAGTCTACAAATAAACCACTTTCTGTCTCTAGAATTGCCTGTGTTGGACATTTTATATAAATGGAATCATATAATTTGTGGTCTTTGTGGCTGACTTCTTCCACTTAGCATGATGGTTTCAAGATTCATCCATGTTGTAGCATGGATGAATACTTCATTCTTTTTTATGGTGAAATAATATTCCATTGTACGTATAAGCCAAGTTTTATTTATCCATTCTTCAGTTGATGGACATAAGTTGTTTCCACATTTTGGCTATAAAGAATAATACTGCTATGAGCATTTGTGCATAAATTTTTGTATGTATATACGTTTTCATTTCTCTTGGGCATACACCTAGGAGTTTAAGTATTAGGCCATATGGTAATCTTGTGTTTAAACTTTTGAAAAATTGCCAGATTGGTTTCCAAGGTGACACATTTTACATTACTAGTGATATATAAGGGTTTCAATTTCTCACATCCTCACCAATACTTATTACTATTGTTTTTTTATTATTATTATAGCCATTCTAGTGAGTGTAAAGTGCTGTCTCAATAGGGTTTTGATTTGCATTTTCCTGACAGTTAAGGATATTGAGATCTTTCCATGTGCTTATGGGGCCATTCATATATCTTCTTCGAAGTCTTTTGGCTTTTTACCTTCTTTATGTTACTATCTGTGGCTCCTCTAGGGATTACAACATTCATCCATAACTTACCCTAATCTATGCTGAATTAATATTATACAACATCATACATAAGTAGTATACAATGGTATAATTCCATTTTGCACCTCATCCTATCTTCTGTGCTATATTTCATATGAACAACATTTCCTAAGCCCCACAGTACATTGCCACCATTTGCTTTAAACAGACAACTGAATTTTAAAGAATTTTTAAAATAAAAATAGTTATTTTATTTTTAAACATAAACATATATTCCCTTTCCAGTCCTCTTTATTCCTCCCTGTGGATCCCATTTTCCATCTAATAACACTTTCTTTCCTCCTGAAGAACTCCCTTTAGTAGTTCTTGCAGTGCAGTTTGAGGCAATGCATTCTTTCAGCTTTTGCTTATCTGAAAATATCTTTATTTCATTTTATTTAAAAAAATATATTTCACTCAATATAAAATTCTACTTTGGCCATCTTTTTCTTCCAGCCCACTTCAAAAATATCATATCGTTGTCTTCCGGACTTCTTTTTTTGACGAGAAGTCAGCTGACATTCTTATAATTGTTCCCCTGTGTCCTTTTTCTCTGGCTGCTTTTAAGATTTTTTTTTTTTGTTTATTCTCCCTCAAACTCCCCCTCTCCCCCATCCAGGCTGCCACCTAACACTGAGCAGAGTTCCCTGTGCTATACAGTAGGATCTTGTTGGTTATGCTTTTTAAATATAGCAGTGTGTACATGTCAATCCCAAACACCCCAACTATTTCTAATTTTATTTCATTGTGCCTGGAGAACTTGCACTGTATGAGTTCAATTATTTCAAACTTATTAAGTCTTGTCTTATTGCCTAACATATGGTCTTCTCTGGGGAATAATCCATATGCACTGGAGAAGGATGCACACTCAGTTGGTACTGAGTAGAATATTCTATAGATGTATGCCAGATCAACTTGATTTATAGTGTTGTTTAATTCGCCCATTTCTTTTTTTATCTTCTAATTGTCAGTTTTTGCTTTTATAATTTGAAACTATCTTTGAGTTCACTGACTATGTCTTCTGCCTACTCAAATTTGCTGATGAAGACCTCTAGTGAATTTTCCATTCTAATTATATTTTTCAACTCCAGAATTTCCATTTGGGTATTTTTTTTATAATTGTCTCTTTTTTTATATTCTCTAAATGATGATACATCATTTTCATAATTTTCTTTATTTCTTTAGACATGGTTTCTTCAGTGCTTCGAATATATTTAAAATAGTCCATTTTAAATCTTGGTCTAGCAGGTTTAACATCTGGGCTTCTTCAGGGACAGTTTTTATTAATTCCCTTTTTCCTGTGACAACTTTTTTTGTATTCACATAAAGAGAATAATAATTTTTTGTTAAAACTAGGCATTTAAAATACTATTATGTGGTCCTTGGAAATCACACCTCCCCCCAGTGCTTGTGTTATTGTTACTTGTAGTTGTGTAGAGTTTTATTTGTTTTTGTTTTCAGTAACTTCTCTGAATTAATTCTTTAAATCTTCCCTGATGACTCAGATGGAAAAGAATCTGCCTGCAGTGCAGGAGACCTGGGTTCAATCCCTGGGTCAGGAAGATCCCCTGGAGAAGGGAATGGCTACCCACTACAGTATTCTTGCCTGGAGAATTCCATGGACAGAGGAGCCATGGGATCACAAAGAGTCAGACATGACTGAGCAACTCATACACACAAAGCCTTTTTTTTCTTTATTCTTTATTGTGTATGGCCAATAGGTTTTTAGTTGGTTAGCTTGTTGATTAACAAACAACTGGACAGAGAGAGATTTTCTTAAACAACCAGAACCAGTAAGTCATTGTCAAGGGCTTCTGCGTGTGTGTTGGGGTGTACCTTCCACACTAGTCAGGCAGTTCACTACTCCACCTAAGCCTTCACTTCCTATTTGCACAAATCCTCAAGGCCAGCCATAAGTGAGAGCTTAGGTCTTTCTCTAGTCTTCCTGAGCATGTGCAAGCCCTACACATGTATGTGACCTTGTAGACTGCCAAGAATATGACAGGACTTCTCAAGACCCCATGGTCATCGCATTCCTGAGATTTTCCTTTTATGCTTTTTGGCTCGTTTTTGCTACCCTCAGCTGTTATTTATTGCCTCAGGTAGTCATGAAGTTGAAACATGTGCCTGTAAATTTTTTCAACCAACACCACCCTCCACCTCCCCTAAGGATGAGGCTGCTTGTATAAGCTAGCTTCAAACCAGTCTTGTAATTGCAATCTTTTAGGCACAGGCCAACTAATGACACTTCTTGGGAACAAGTCTTTGAGAAAGCTCCAGCTCCATTTTATTCCCACCAGTGACTGCCAAGAGGGCTTCCCAAGAGGGAATTGGGCTATTATCCTTCAGGGGTACTGAAGGACTGGAAAGTGAGAGATGAGACTAGAGCAAGTTTAAATGCCACAAAACTTGCTGCTGTAACTGAGACTCAACCATTTTTCTTAAATACACACTCCCCAGGTTGCTCCAAGCTTCTGGTTAATTTCCATAGTTCTGCATATGTTAATCATATCGATTGTTTTCCAGTTTTTTTGTTGTTTTATGGAGGAATGAATTTTTGGAGGATCATACTCTGCCATTTTCCCAAACTGCTTTTAATCTTATTCAATGGGTGTTTTATTTCAGTTAGTGTATTTTTTAGTTCAAGGATTTCCACTGACAATTTTAAATATATGTAACAATTTTATTCAGATATAATTTATATAACATACACTTCATCCAGTTACAGCACACAATTCAATAAACATTCACAGAGTTGGGGGTTTTGTTTTTGTGTTTTTACACTTTTTGTATCTCTACTGAGGTTCTCTGTTTCTAAACACATTATTCTTTACATTTTCCTGTGGGTTCTTTAACCCAGTTATCTTGTCTGTTAATTCCAACATTGTGTTATCTAAGGGTTTGTTTTATTGCCTTATTTTTTCTCTCAGTTCAGTTCAGTTCAGTCGCTCAGTCGTGTCGGACTCTTTGCGACCCCATGAATCGCAGCACTCCAGGCTTCCCTGTCCATCACCAAGTCCCAGAGTTCACTCAGACTCATGTCCATCGAGTCAGTGATGCCATCCAGCCATCTCATCCTCTATTGTCCCCTTCTCCTGCCCCCAATCCCTCCAACATCAGAGTCTTTTCCAATGAGTCAACTCTTCAATTTTTTCTCTACTGAGTCACATTTTCCTGTTTGTTCATGTGTCTATAACTTTTTTGGAGAAGGCAATGGCACCCCACTCCAGTACTCTTGCCTGGAAAATCCCATGGATGGAGGAGCCTGGTAGGCTGCAGTCCATGGGGTCGCTGAGAGTTGGACATGGCTGAGTGACTTCACTTTCACTTTTCACTTTCATGCATTGGAGAAGGAAATGGCAACCCACTCCGGTGTTCTTGCCTGGAGAATCCCAGGGATGGGGGAGCCTGGTAGGCTGCCATCCATGGGGTCACACAGAGTCGGACACGACTGAAGTGACTTAGCAGTAGCAGCTATAACTTTTTATTGTATACTGAGCATTGTAGGTAAAAAAACATTGTGGAGATTCTGGATTCTGTTATCTTCCTCTGAGGAGGGTTGAGTTTTGTTATAGTAGGCAGTAAATTATTGGTGTATCACCTTGAGCTTGTGGAACCTTGGTTTTATGCTTTACTATAAATCCTTTGGCCTTATTAGGGAGAATTCCTTGGGCTGGTCACTGTCCTTCTGGAATTTCAATGGAATGCCTGTGGTATTCACCAAGCTCCCCTAACATGATAACACTCAAACTCCAGGTACTGCTTCCCTTGAAGTGAAGAGCTATGGAAGTTGCTGCTCAACTCTTCCAGGCTTCAGGAAGTTATTTTCCCTATTTCCTTTGGAGTCTCTCTACGCATATAGCTTAGAAGTCTGCCAAGGATTTGAGGACATTTTATGAATAGATTTGGTGCTTCCCCCTTCTGTAGCTCCCTCCTTCCTGGTTTCCCTTCCTTAAGTTCCAGTTCTCTGACAGCCCTAAATTCTGCCCCCTGACTCCTCAGGCTACAGCTTGCTGCTGTCTTCTGTCCTCATGCTTTGCAGGATCTGGGAAGTATTCTCTGAGGAGAACTCATACAAGCATGGATCTCATCCAGCATATTCTATTCCTTCAAGCATTGAATTCCCTCACATTTCTTCCTATTTTTTGGTCATTCTCCAGTAATTTCAACTCATTTAAAAAATATTTTGGCCAGAGTTTATAAATTTTTCTTCAAGAGGACAAATCTGACACAAACTATGCTGCCAATACCAAAAGTCTGGAACTTGTTCTTAAATTGTTACCCTCTTAATATTAATTCCCTGGTGGCTCAGACAATAAAGCATCTGCCCACAATGTGGGAGACCCAGGTTCGATCCCTGGGTCAGGAAGATCCCTTGAAGAAGGAAATGGCAACCCACTCCAGTATTCTTGCCTAGAAAATTCCATGGAAGGAGGAGCCTGGTGGGCTACAGTTCATGGGGTCGCAAAGAGTCGGACATGACTCTTAATATTAGTTATAAAAATTATTCATTTGTTATCTATTTTATTATACTACAAATACATACTCTTCTGAAAATAATATGAATAAGACAGGAGTATACAGATGAAAAATTAATTTTTAAGTGATTAAAAAATAAATCACTTCAATTACCCCATCCCATTTTCTTCCCCACATAGTTTGATATTTTTTCTTTATTCCTCTTACACACAAACACACATATATTATTTTCACATGAATAATATGATACTAAATATGTTATTTGGCAATTCGCTTTTTTTCACTTATGTATTTAAGAGTTTTTCTATGAGTACCTGTTTATTCTTTCAGCAAGTATTCACAGGGCACTTGCTATGTGTCAGGCACTGTTCTAGGTCCTGGGGATAAATGAGTGAACCAAACATACAAAAGATTTGCTTTCATGAAGCTTACATTCTAGTGAGGGTGGGAGAAGGTGGATTAGAAATGAGCAATAAACACAATAAATAAGTGATAAATGAGAAAGGCAATGGGGAGTGCTAACGTGTGGAAAGGGAAGAGGTTCGTAATTTTTCAAATGATGAACAAGGAAGGCCCCACTCAAAGGGTAATGTTTGAGCAGACTTGTAAGAAGTGAGGCAAAATAAGAAAAGAGCTTTCCAGGAAAAGTAAGACCAAAGATTTGACAAGAACCTGCTAGCATGTTTAGGGAACAATAAAGAGGCTTAGACCAGACCAAGGGAGGCAGCAGTAATTGGAGATGAGGTCAGATTGCTATAGAGAGCCAGGTAACACCATGGCTTGTCAGCCATTATGGTTATCCATCTGTACATGACAGTCCATGGAAGGGGGTCAGCTTGACCCTCTTGAGTCACTAGTATTTTTCTTTCAGTTGACGTCACATGGTGTTCCTGTTCAACCTGGGCCCCACCACCCAATGAATGCTCTTCTACTCTGATGCTGACATTGTTGACCTGGGTCTTTCTTAAGAGAGTTGCAACTTCACTATAGTTTCCCCAAAACATTACCATGCTGCGGTGCCCTGACCTAAAGGCACAGCTTTCCCTATGAGCTCTTAGATACCTGTTTCGAGCCCAGACTCCCACTTCCTTCATGATGATTTCTGTATTGGAAACCACTGTGTTCTTCTTACCAGCAGATCTACATTAGGATGTTAGTGTTCCACCTGATCAGGGCTCCTTAATTTCAAATGTCAGCGAAGAGAGGCAATAACTGCCATCGCTTCCTTCTCAGAGGACTTGTGCTTCTCATGCAAATCAGTTTACCTGCTCCTCAAACACCAAACCTCCACAGCAAGGGCGTCTGTAAGAATCCTGTTTTGATGAAGCCACAGAAAGCTTTATTTTGCCATTTTCTCAGGGCAAGGGGTACACTGCATAAATAATGGATACCACAAAAGCTATCCTTCCCTGAATGGAGAAGGTTTGTTTCAAGGTGAAATGTTAAAATCACCTAAGCAGAGAAGAGGGGCAGCTGCGTGGCCCTCTCTTACATATGGATATATTGTAATTTAATTGATCGTTCCTCTACTTTTAGATATTTGTTTCCCTCCTTTTTTATTATTATAAATAATTCTGCAATGAGTATCTTGGCATGAGTGCAGATATTTCTGTAGAATAGATTCTTGAAAGCAGAACTGCTGGGTCAAAAGACACATGCATTTAAATTTAAAGCATTCCCAAATTGTCCTACAAAAATGTTTTACGGATGTTTATTCCTGGGAGATTGTGCTTCCCCACTCCATCCCCACCACTACATATTAAGGACCATTTTTTGCTTTGGGTATTAATATTGTTTCAATTTCCATATCTCTGATTACCAGTGAGATTGAACTTGTTTTTATGTCTGCTGAACCATTTTTCTTTTTCCATGAACTGACTGTTCATGACCTTTGCTTATTTTTCTATTGGATAATTTGTCATTTCCTTATCTTCCACCCATTGTTTTAAGTTATTCCTAGGTATTTGAAGTTGTTGTTAATTGTTTACTGTGGAGAAATAACAGAGCTATCGGTTTTGGTGTGTTGATCTTATTTCTGGCATCCTTCCTGAATATTTTTTTTTAATTTTAATGGTTTTACAGTTGATTATCATTTCTTTGCTGGGGAGACCATCCTATCATTTGAAACTGAAGGTTTACTGTGATTACTGATGTGTTTGGACTCATGCCTACTATTTTAGTCTATATTTTCTATTGATCATGGTCTGATTTCCTTTTTCTCTTTATGCCTTTTGAGGTTTGATAGTATATCTTTGACCCACTTCAGTACTCTTGCCTGGAAAATCCCACGGACGGAGGAGCCTCGTAGGCTGCAGTCCATGGGGTTGCTAAGAGTCGGACACAACTGAGCAGCTTCACTTTCACTTTTCACTTTCCTGCATTGGAGAAGGAAATGGCAGTCCACTCCAGTCTTCTTGCCTGGAGAATCCCAGGAATGGGGGAGCCCGGTGGGCTGCCATCTATGGGGTCACACAGAGTCGGACACAACTGAAGCGAGTTAGCAGCAGCAGCAGCGGCAGCAGTCTATCTTTGTTCCTTTTGTGGTCTGGAAGGTTTGAATTCTGTTTCTCCACTTCTAGTGGTGTCCTTGTATATTTTGTTAAATATTGAAAAAGATTTTTCTGTCAATGTCAAGAATCAAATCAGCTAATAAATTCCCTCCAAATAAGATCATTAACTGTACTCCACTCCTCACCCTTGTTTTTTTGAAGTTACTTGAAATCTTAGTATCAGATTATTTTTTACGATCTTTTTACACATTGTGTCTCTATTACTTAGGAATCCTTTACTTTCTGCTTTTTGCTATATAACATGTTTTATTTTCTCACCGCCCATGATTTAAAAGGTAGAGCCAGACATCCTGGAATGTGAAGTCAAGTGGGCCTTAGAAAGAATCACTACGACAAAGCTAGTGGAGGTGATAGAATTCCAGTTGAGCTATTTCAAATCCTGAAAGATGATGCTGTGAAAGTGCTGCACTCAATATGCCAGCAAATTTGGAAAACTTAGCAGTGGCCACAGGACTGGAAAAGGTCAGTTTTCATTCCAATCCCAAAGAAAGGCAATGCCAAAGAATGCTCAAACTACCGCACAATTGCACTCATCTCTCATGCTAGTAAAGTAATGCTCAAAATTCTCCAAGCCAGGCTTCAGCAATATGTGAACTGTGAACTTCCTGATGTTCAAGCTGGTTTTAGAAAAGGCAGAGGAACCAGAGATCAAATTGCCAACATCCGCTGGATCATGGAAAAAGCAAGAGAGTTCCAGAAAAACATCTATTTCTGCTTTTTTGACTATGCCAAAGCCTTTGACTGTGTGGATCACAATAAACTGTGGAAAATTCTGAAAGAGATGGGAATACCAGACCACCTGATCTGCCTCTTGAGAAATCTGTATGCAGGTCAGGAAGCAACAGTTAGAACTGGACATGAAACAACAGACTGGTTCCAAATAGGAAAAGGAGTACATCAAGGCTGTATATTGTCACCCTGCTTATTTAACTTCTATGCAGAGTACATCATGAGAAATGCTGGACTGGAGGAAACACAAGCTGGAATCAAGATTGCCGGGAGAAACATCAATAACCTCAGATACGCAGATGACACCACCCTTATGGCAGAAACTGAAGAGGAACTCAAAAGCCTCTTGATGAAAGTGAAAGTGGAGAGTGAAAAGGTTGGCTTAAAGCTCAACATTCAGAAAACGAAGATCATGGCATCTGGTCCCATCACTTCATGGCAAATAGATGGGGAAACAGTGGAAACAGTGTCAGACTTTATTTTTCTGGGCTCCAAAATCACTGCAGATGGTGACTGCAGCCATGAAATTAAGAGACGCTTACTCCTTGGAAGGAAAGTTATGACCAACCTAGATAGCATATTCAAAAGCAGAGACATTACTTTGCCAACAAAGGTCTGTCTAGTCAAGGCTATGGTTTTTCCTGTGGTCACGTATGGATGTGAGAGTTGGACTGTGAAGAAGGCTGAGTGCCAAAGAATTGATGCTCTTGAACTGTGGTGTTGGAGAAGACTCTTGAGAGTCCCTTGGACTGCAAGGAGATCCAACCAGTCCATTCTGAAGGAGATCAGCCCTGGGATTTCTTTGGAAGGAATGATGCTAAAGCTGAAACTCCAGTACTTTGACCACCTTTTGTGAAGAGTTGACTCATTGGAAAAGACTCTGATGCTGGGAGGGATTGGGGGCAGGAGGAGAAGGGGACGACAGAGGATGAGATGGCTGGATGGCATCACTGACTCGATGGATGTGAGTCTGAGCGAACTCCGGGAGTTGGTGATGGACAGGGAGGCCTGGCGTGCTGCAATTCACGGGGTGGCAAAGAGTCGGACACGACTGAGTGACTGATCTGATCTGAATCCTGTTTTTAATTTAACTGGTAATCATCTTTTATATTTACCAAATATATTCTTAAACATCCATTTCTCTGGTTAGGAAAGTAAAGAGCAGTCCATATCTCCTAACTCCCTTATGTTTTATTTTATGTCAAATAGAGATTTTAGTGTGTATACTTACCTGCCTTGCCCTCTGCTCTCTCATTTCCCTGTCTTTTAAAATGTACTGTGGGTTTATAAATCCAACTTGCTTTTCAACCCTATATATTTTGTTGTTGTTGTTCAAGTCTTATGATATATTTAGTTGGTTTTAATGCTTGCAACCAAACCTTTATATTACAGTGTTCCCGTCTTCAAGTTCTTAATTTTAATTCATCTCGAGCCACTGAAGTATGTCTGCAGGTTGTTTACTTAGGGAGAAAGCATGAATGATACATTTTCTACATCCTTCCCTGTAACTCTGGAATATGTTTCTATTGTTTTTGCACATGAATGACAACTGGTTGGGTACAGAATTCTTGTGTCACCATCTTTTTCATCCAAAACTAATAATCATTTCTCCCTATTGTCTAGCATTTAGAAATGCTGAGGTAAAACCTAAGATCAATCTAAAACTTCCCCCTTTGTAACCTCACTTAATCTGAGGAGCCATGCAATATTTTCCCTTCATCGTAAAAAGAAATTTTTTTCATGGCCAGGATATATCATGGTATATAATTCTTTTATCAATTTTCCCTGAAACTCATGGATTTATTTACTCAATCATTTTCCAGCTCAGGAAATCATTTCCCATTGGGTATGTGAATATTATTTCCACTCATTTGATGGTAATCATTGTAAATATCTTGGCTATGCCCTCTTTTCCATCATCTCGCATCTCTCACCAGGGTGAAGGCAACCCTTGCTTTTGCTCAGGCCTTACTCCCTTTTCATTCTCTACTTCCATTTAAGACCCAAGGACTCTGACTGCTCTGTTCTTTGCTCTAACGCTAGCTTCCCACTGCCTTGGGACTGTGGTCCAGATCACTGGCAGACTCCAGTGAGACCCCCTGCCTCAGCTTCCTCTCCTACTGCATACCCCAGTTCTCCCTACACCCAACGCCGCAGCCTCCTCTTACTCCTTGTTAGGCCTGCTCCCTCCCACCCTCCATGATTTATGCCCCCTCTACTCTTATGTCCTGGCCAACTCCTCCCTGTTCTTTATTTTTATTCTTAATTTTTATTAGAGTATAGTTGCTTTACAATGTTGTGCTAGTTTCTTCTGTACTGCAAAGTGAGTTATACGTGTGTGTGTGTGTGTGTATGTTAGTTGTTCAGTCACGTCTGACTCTTTGCAACCCTACGGACTGTAGCCCGCCAGGCTCCTCCATCCATGGCATTCTCCAGGCAAGATTACTGGAGTGGGTTGCCATGCCCTTCAGGGGATCTTCCCGGTCCAGGAATTGAACCCACGTCTCTTACATCTCCTTCATTGGCAGGTGGGTTCTTTACCACTAGTGCCCACCTAGGAAGACTATATATGTATATATACCCCTCTTCTTGAAATTTCCTTCCCATTTAGGTTTCCCTGTTCTTTAGATCTCAGCTTAAATGTTGCTGCCTGGAAAAACTCCCTGACCCTCGTACCTCCCCGCTGTTACTTTTGGAATTTTGTCTTTTGTTCATATTTTTTCAAGCGGTATTTTTGCTGCTGCTGCTGCTGAGTCGCTTCCGTTCACGCCCTATGTGCCGCAGGATACATCAATGAGTGAAGGAAATGGAGGCGCCTGCCCTCGCAGCTGCTGCTAAGTCGCTTCCGTTCACGCCCTATGTGCCGCAGGATACATCAATGAGGGAAAGAATGGAGGCTCTGCCCTCACAGAGCTTCATTCTACAGGTTTTCCCCGCATTCTCTAGGCACTTCTTAAAATTCGTATATAAAATAATTGATGGTGAGATTCTTTTTATTCTGCCTCTTCCCACAACAGTAAGCTCTCTGAGGGCAGGATCAAATCCACCGGTTTATAGTTGTGGCTCTAGGGTATAAGACACTGCCTGGTATATGTTCGACACTCTATAAGTTTGATGAACGAATTAATGAATTCATGCTATTTGTAGAAGTCAGGACTCTCAGTTACAATCCATCTCAAACTAACTTCAGCAAAAAAAAAAAAAAAAAAAAGAAGTAAAAGAAAACAAAGAGAAAAAATGAAAAGAAGAAAAAGGGGAGCTGTGGCTTAGAGGCTCACTGCAGGGGGAGGCCACAGGCAGCCCTATAGCAACGTGCGCAGTGGATCCAGCACCTCCCTGATGCTCACAGGGCTCTCGGCTTCCCTCCACGTGCTGATCTTCTCCTCTCCGGCTCTAGACGGATCTCCTCCATGTTGCCAGGGGAGATAGGTGCTGACAGCTCCAAATTCACATATTCTCAGCTTAGCAACACAAAAGAAAAAAGCCTTTGTTTCTCTCAGCGTCTGTACGTTTGCAGGGCCCAGCAAACTAGTGATTGGTCCAGCGCAGATCACATGCCTTCTCTGGCCTGATCTCTGTGTCCTAGAGAATGGGGCATTCTGATTGGCCAGGCCTGGGTGGCACACCTCTCCCTGAGAGTCTGGGGGAAGTCAGGTGGGCAGGACACTGTGACCTTCACACCGAGATGTCTCAAAGTTCAGGAGAGAGTCCCCCAAGGAGTAACAGGTGTCGCCGACAGGAAGAAAGCAGCATGCCACTAGGACGAATGCAACAGCGGATCCAAATCACAGGGCAGCTTCTCTTGTCTTTATTTTTTGCAGCCAGTGCTTTTGCATCTCTCTGTCCCTCTCA
Organism: Bubalus bubalis; assembly: GCF_019923935.1. Lineage (NCBI taxonomy): Eukaryota > Metazoa > Chordata > Mammalia > Artiodactyla > Bovidae > Bubalus > Bubalus bubalis. The sequence goes on along the minus strand of NC_059162.1, from coordinate 102,179,440 downwards.
TTCTATTCATTCTGTCTTCTTATTTGCAGCTCTTTCCAGGGGGGCTGTCCTCATGCTCAGCACAGGCAGTGGAGGAGTCCAGAGAACTTTGCAACTGCTATACACAAAGCTACCTTTGGAAGGCAGTGGCTTTAGATGGCTGGCCCTTTCGTACTCTGGGGACCCTTGTCCCAGAGTGATTGATACTCCACGGGAGAAAGGCCACTTGGACCCAGTCAAGTAATTTTGCACTAGAACTGGGGCTAGTGGTTCTTGTTATTAGGACTGCTCGTTGGATTTCGTGTGTCAAGGAGCCAGCTCTTCATCTGGAGGGGGCTGTCCATGTGTCCTGTTCCCTAACTGTGTTCAAGGGTCGAGCCCAGACTGCAGCTCCCCTTTGTTCATGGCAGAGCCCTCAGCATTTGCTGCATCAGTTGACAGGCTAACAGCACACTTTGCTGTCCTGTAACACAGAGATAAGATCTAGGTTTTCCCTTGTGGCTCAGCTGGTAAAGAATCCGCCTGCAATGTGGGAGACCTGCGTTCGATCCCAGGGTTAGGAAGATCCCCTGGAGAAGGGAAAGGCTATCCACTCCAGTATTCTGGCCTAGAGAATTTCATGGACTGCATAGTCCATGGGGTTGCAGAGTCGGACATGACTGAGAGACTTTAACTTTCAGATCATTATACACAGGGTATTTACTTACATGAAAGTCCAGTGAGCTATTCCCAAGTCAGTCAGGATAACGGACAACGGTTCACTGTCCCGAGTTCATGCAGAGCAGCCAGCATCCCCTTCAAGGATACGTTACATATATAAGTATGTGTTATGTGTGACAGAGTTGAGAACAACCGGTCCAGAAGTTTGGCAGATGTCAGCAACTAAAAGGAATACTTTTCTGTTCAGAATGATCTTACTTGCCTTAAAAACAGACCCACAGGGTCTGGTGGCACAGTGGATAAGAATCTGCCTGCCAGTGCAGGGGACACAGGTTCAGTCCCTGGTCTGGGAGGATTCCACATGCCACAGAGCAACTAAGCCCAAGAGCTACAACTACCGAAGCCCATGCACCTGCAGCCCACGCGCTACAACAGGGAAAGCCACCGCAATGAGAAGGCCGTGCACCGCAACGAAGAGTAGCCCCTGCTCGCTGCAACTGGAGAAAGCCCACACACAGCAGTGAAGACCCAGCACAACCAAAAATCAATAAATAATTTTTTTAAATAATAAATTAAAAAAAATAGACCCACAGTATAGGGGTAAACTGCCTTTTGCCAGGCTTATCAGCCTTTGATATTAATGGTGTCCCAACAGCAGCTATAATTCAAATTTCGCCACTTGCCCTCCTCACAAGCATCACATCTAGACACCCCTGCTCCCTGAAAGCCAGCCCTGGGGATGAGCACCCCTGCAGTGACAAACTCACATGACCTTGGAGACAGGGTCCCTCGTTGACTCACTATGGCCTGTGTCACCTGCTTCAGCCCATGCTTTCCATGAGGTCTCACCAAGTCCCTCAATTTTTTCTGAAGCCCCTGAAGTTCTGAAGGAGTCACACCTCAAATTCAAGAATCAAATTCAAGGCAGGCACTGTGGGCTCCCCAAACCCTCTTTCCCCCTGGCACATGTGCCCTGAAATATCCCCTGGGCAGGGCAGTTTCGGTTCCAGGATCTGGCCAATGGGATTGATCAGCAGCAAACCCATCCGTCTTCCTCCTCCTGGAGCTGGGAGCTCTCTGTGTCCTGAAGCCATTCTTCCCACTAACCTCCCTCTCTAGGGCTGCACGGAGCCGTGTTTGTCCTGGGAAAGGGAGGAGCAGAGACAGGAGATCTTCATTTGGATTCTGAGCACAGCGGCCTCTCTCACGCCTTCACTTGAACCTTCTCCGGATTTCACTGGCTTACCATGTCACCTGTGTATGAGTGGGCCACCCAGGGCTGTGCCAGCTCTCCTCGGACAGCCCTGAGGCCAGAACCCGTATGTGGCTGCATCCCAGAAAAACAGAATTCCAGCTCTGAAGGCCTCAATAGATAGTGTGGGTTTTCCTGAGGGTTTGTGAGATGACAGGGAAGTCCAGTGCTCCCCACAGGCTCTCCCCAAGTCCTTCCATCCACAGCAGCTTCACGTCTGTCCCCTCTCCCCAACCTTTCTTCCTTGTTCTCTCTCTGTGGTGGCTCCAGCCTCCCCACGCCTCTCTCTCAAAAGCGGCATGTAAAACCCCCTTCATCCTTAGCCAGATAGAGGCCACCACTGGCTGGCCAGTCCCCAGCACCCCTGGGAAGGCCTTGCTTCATCTCCCCAACCTCTCCTGTTCAAGAGGTGCTTCTGGTCTTTGGCAGAGCAGTAGATGTGCTATTTGCTTGTGCCCAGGCATTTCCTCTGGCTCAAGCCCCGTGCACCGCCCCCTCCTCCCTTCCCACCACATCCTTGCCTTCATTCCTGAAGCTTTGCTCATGGACTTGCCTGCCAGTCCCAGCTTGGCTCTTTAGGACTGTCAACTCCAGGGTCTCTCCTGTGACCCCTGCTGGCCTGCAGGGGACTCTTGTTGGTTACCAAAACCTGTGGTGATGCCCTGGATCTGAGGAATGTGTGATGGCTGTGGAGGCAAACCCACGGGTCCTGGGATTCACCCGAAGCTGAGTCAGAAGCTGGTTACTCTGCCAGGGGCTATTGCCCTGCATCTCCTGCTGCTCGCTTTCCTGGGTGCTGCTCTGCCCACTTCAGTCTCCCTTCCCCAGGAGTAACGCTGGGTTCACCAAGCTCTTTTCCTGCAGGCTTGGTGAGCTATAACATACCCTTCACTGCCACGATCTATACACATTTTCAGAGCAGAAGAATGTGGAGGGTTTCATGACACAAAGCCCTGGATTGTCCTGGCTTTTCCCCAAGGCTGTCTGCTTTTTTCTGGGCTCTCTGGGAAGACATAAGAGCCAGGAATCGCCATGCAAGAAACTTAGGAGTGGTGTCTACCCCGGTCTGGAGCCTGTCTGAGGGGCCCTCAGACTAGGGACTCATCTCCCCCTCCCCTAGGCCTCATCTTTTGAGAATCTTACCTACCTCTCCCAACCTCCCTCTCTTCCTCCCTCACTAAGAGCTGGAATGCAGGTGGCCCATCCAGGTTCTGGAGGGGCTAAAATTGTTCAGGAAAACCTGGCCAAATTGTCCCCAGGCTGACTGGCTTTGGCCATTCTAGATACTCAAAGCTGGACTTGTGCACCGTGGAAACAGCTCACACCAAATGTTTCTGGGATCCGTGCACACGTGTGAAAGCACCTTCCCCTTCCCAATGACCTGGGGTCACCACCTCAACCCTGGGACCAGACGCCTTGTCTACTTGCTCTGTGCAGTTCACAGGACCACAGAGATTTGGGTTCCCCAGACAGGATGGGGTTCCCCAGAAGCAAACCCTGAAAGGAGAGTTTGTATGCTGGAGACTTAAGGAAGTGAAAATGAAGTCGCTCAGTCGTGTCCAACTCTGCGACCAACCACATGGACTGTAGCCTACCAGGCTCCTCCACCCATGGGCTTTCCCAGGCAAGAATATTGGAGTGGATTGCCATTTGCTTCTCCAGGGGATCTTCCCAACCCAGGGATCGAACATAGGTCTGCAGGCAGACGCTTTAACATCTGAGCTACCAGGGAAGCCCTGGTGGCTTAAGAATTAAGAAGGGAGACCTAAGAATTCCTGGGAAAACCAGTAACGGAGCAGTAGGTGGGGTCACCAGGCACGGAGGGGGGTCTAGTGAGGATTGGATACTGAGCAAAGTCCCACGGAGGGTAAACTTGGCTCCATTCCACATAGGGACTTTGAGGGCTGCCTGAATGCAGAAGACTCAGTTCAATCCCTGCATTGGAAAGCTCCAACCCACTCGAGTATTCTTGCCTGGAGAATTCCACAGACAGAGGAGCCTGGTGGGCCACAGTCCATGGGGTCATAAAGAGTCAGACACGACTGAGTGACTAATGCTACTACTTTGGGTCATCCTGACCAGGGAGTCCCACAGTCACTGGTAAAGGCTGCCGCTGCTCCGTATCAGTTCCCCGGCCCTTGTCTGAGCTCAGCATCTGACAAAGGTAGAGTGCACATTCTTGAGTGTGAAAGTGCTATGGAGCTGGTATGCATAAAATCATCCAGGGGGAATACGGGCGGAACCCTGACAGCCTCCTCTAGTCTCTCTGTAATTACTTCTGACTGCAAACTCTTCCTATCTGAAACCTGCCACTCTAGGTCATCTCCCATCCCAGGAGCAGAGTGCCTTTTTCCCCCTTCCTGTCCCTTGGCATCTGCTCAGCCAGCAGGTAAAGTAAGACCAGACCCCAAACCAGTCCAGGTATATGGGCTCCCAACTCCTCTCTGTTCCAGGGAAAGAAAGACTGACCCCCTTAAGGAACTGAATATCTGTTGAGGCTGGAGTTTCCTATTTCCTCATAAAGGGGGATTCAAATCCCTTCCATGCGAAGGGCAGCAAGGGCTTGGGGCATCCACATGCCCCACAGAGGAGGCAGCCCCTGGACAGGTGGGGGTGCCCATCTTAGGCAAAATCATCCTCTAATCCATCAGTCAAGTGACTGGTAAGTTTCCCCTTGATCCTCTGCTCCAGTTCCCAGCTCTCCACCCACCACCCTCCCTTCATTACTTGCTTTTCTTTTTCCATATCATCTGCCATCCCCAGATTAACTGTTGTGAAGAGGGCTGTCATATCCCCACAGAGAGGAGTAGGTGTCTGGGATCAAGGTGTCGCTAGGCTCCCACTCCATGTGGTCATCAGGCATCCTTCCCCACTTGTCCTCCTCTTCAGCATTCATCTCCTCCCACTCCTCACCAAGAGAGAGGGCTGACTTCTCCTTGGCCTCAATGGGGCATTTCCTGTTCCACTGATCATGCGGTTATGGTCAGTGTCCTCAGACAGGTAGATGCCCACTCTTCCAGGTCTCCATTGCATGGAAGTTTGCTTGAATGTACACTCTTAACAGCCCTGCCTCTCTGGCTGCATGTTATAAACAGTCAGGCATCCTGATCAGTCCCCTATCAGATATAAGGTTTCCCTTAGGGCAAAGCTGTCTCCTGCCTACTTGAGGTTGCCAAATCCATTGTGAAACCCCCTCTGTAGTCTGCAAGCCTGGTTCTATACCTGGGTAAATTAGTAAGAAAGCTTTTCATTGTATTGATAAGAATACCAACTCAATTTGCTTTAAGTAAAAGGAGAATGCACTGGTTCATTAACTGAAAAATCCCAAGGGCAATTGGCTTCAGGCTCAGCTGGATCCAGATACTTAAAAAGGATTGATAAACTACAGCCTGTAGGTCACATGGAACCTGCCACCTGTTTTGTAAATACCTTTGTATTGGAACACAGCCATGCTTAATTGTTTACATGTTATCTATGGCTGATTTCACCCTGTGACCACAGAGTGGAGTAGTCGCAACAGAGATCTAAGGACCACAAAACTGAAAATATTTACTATTGGCCCTTGTAGAAAACTTTACCAACCCTGGCTTAAACAATTTCATCAGGAATCTACCTTTATGTCTTGCCTGATGGTTGTCGTGGGTTCCCCGAGTGCCTGACCCCTAAACGACACAGACTGAGAGCGGCTGAGGTGTGGTTTCCTAAGCAAAAAGTGGAGTGTGGTCACCGAAGGAAGGATAAATAGCTTCTGAGCAGGCCAAAACAACAGATGTCTGCTCCTCAGGCTCTCATCTTGTTTTCTGTGCACCATTCCACCGAGCCTCCATGGTGATGAACCATCAGTCACCTGAAGTTTATCCTTCAGCGTGGTGGCATACTGAGTGAGACTGTCCCTGGGTGTTCCCTGTTGTCAAGCCCAAAATAAGATCAGTCAGTGGCCATGGCTCTCTATCATGCTAGAGAGCCGTCAGCAGCGCAGTTCCCAGGGCGTGGCGTGGATTAGAGCATCTGCACACCGGCGTCACTGCCACTGTTGATTTGGAAAGAGCCTCCCATGCATGTTTAAGTTCTATGGAATTCCTTGGGTTAGGGTCCATTTTAGGGAGTGGTCCTAGCCTTGCCAATTATAAGTCTGCTGGCAAAATGATTCTTAAAAAATCTCACAATTTTTTGGTGAGGGTTTATAAAGACAGGAGATCCATAAACTGAGAACTTCTCCCTCCACACCCCTACTGTGGAGGATGCTTCTTGACCCCTGGTCATGGGAGGAGCTGTGCCTTCCTGATTTGGACTCTCTGGTTTCAGAAGACCACATTCAGGGCACGCTGTTTCTAAGAGCCGCTCTGAGTCCTCCCCACATAGGCTGGTCAGGAAGCAGTGCTGTCCACATAACGCACGGGGCGCAGGTGTCCCACTTTATTTGGATGTCCTCTGCCGGCGTGGGCCAGAGGAGCCATGCCCTAATTAGCCCCAGCATCTGTTCCCTCCCCAAGGCCCAAAGTCATCATGCATGGACCTCAGTGCTGCAGGGCAGCCTTTTTGAAACTGTACCAACTGCTTCCACAGTCCATTTACAGGGCACACAGGGTCCTGTGTAATCAGGGTCCTGATAATCAGGGCGATCGTTGTGGTTCTAGGACAGGAGGTTTGGGCTTCAAGAGGTGCTCCGTACCCTCCCAGCCCATTGGACCCACTTCTTCCCCTTCACTGTCAACCATTGCTCACTCGCAGGTAAAGCACTCTGCGGACGCCTCACCTCCATCTGGGACCGCGAGGCAGAGTTGGGTTATGTCATTCAAGGGCGTAAGTGCAGCTTCTGAAGGTTGCCCCAGGCTGTCAGCCAAGCCTCTTTTCCAGACCCCTTTGCATTCCAAATGGCCTACCCTCCCTCATTACAGATGTTCTCAGCGACCTGAGGACCTGACCTTTCTAATGCAGCAGCTGCATCTTCAGAGCAGATGATAACAATGCTGGAACTGCAGGCCACTGGAGCTAATATCCAGCATGCTTCTTAATACCCAATTCAGCGCTGGAAAGTAAGGCAGGTAGCAACCCATGCCAGGAAGGCTGTGCCACACCCAAGTTCCTTAAATGTGTTCTCAATAATCCACTTCGGCATTAAAAACTCTATAGTCTGTTAATGGGTCTTTGGGTCTCACTGCCAGTCGGGCTTTGACAAGCAATGTCACAATTTTATTATTGCCACTGACCCAATGTAACATCACCTTCCACCTTTTTGGCCTAGCCTGAGGTTGCCTGCCTGGCATCCCTTCCTGGAAGGAATATCCCTCTGTAATTCTATGTTTAGGTGGCACTGAGCCCCACTCAGTCCCCAGCCCCAGAACCTAGGGGCGGGTATGCGACACAGGCCTGCAGATCATTCCATTTCACTAGCCCTAGTGACTAGTTCAGGGCTGGGTCTGTGGCCAAGCTGGGCCAAACTGACCCTTCCCTGGCAGTTTCCTGTCAACTCCATCAAGAAAATGCTCCCTCCTCTTCTGAGTGTTCAAACTGGAGCCACCTGAGGCTAGTTCACCGTCCCCATGAAGGAAAAATTCTACAACAGGAGAAAATGAGGCCAACAAGCCAAGTGAACCAGAGATCAAGTAGAGATGCGAGATGGAGAGAGACACAGACAGATACAGAGAAGGAGAGAACTTTGATATCTGAGCCCCTGGACTCATCCTTGTCTGAGTATCCATCCTTGGAGGAAATGAAATATTATATTTAATATCATTTATATCATCATTTAATATCAATCTTATTTCATGTGTATTTGAAAATGTAGTTTAAACAATAAATAAGAAATCTTGCGAGAATGAGAAGTTATTGCTATGAGGGCTTTTGAGAATGCAAAGCATCAGGCTGGATATAATTTTTTGTATGGCAAAGACTAGGAGTAAGTTGGAAGGTGCAAGGAATAGAAAGAGAGAGAATATTAACCATATGGAGTTAAGATCTTATTTCAAATTACATTTATTCTTATTTTGTGTCTTGTCATGATGATATTGAGTAGTTTGTATGCAAGAAGCTCTCCTATAAAATTCTATTCTAACTACAATCGTTTATTGTTTTATAACCCTTAACCTTGAGACTATGATGCCTGTTTATTGTAGGAAATTGTATTTACTCATTGTAAGTTTGTTATAGAAAATTGAACTTTCCATCAACCTTGTAATATTTAACCCACTGAGTATAAGTTCAGTGCTTTTGTTTTATTTAAACCAACCAGCAAATGTAAGTGTGGTAGAATTTCTTGGCATTTGGAAAAAGTATTTGTAAGTTCTTTCCCCCTTGTAGAAATTAAACAAGGAAAACAAGTATTAATTATAGCTGACTCACATTAAAAGCACGATGCAGAATTTAAACTTTTTCTGCCACACCTTGGACTTTTCAGTTACACAGAAGACCAACACATTGTCCTTTCTCTGCCATGTGCAACAAAGAATCCTGATTAAAGTACCTTCCAAGGAGGAGTGGTGAGGGAGGCGGGTTAGGTGGATTGGCGGGGTCATACAGGAGCACAGATTAGCCAATCTGTGGGGTTCTGCATGCCCTGCCCTCATTCAGGGCCTGTGATTACCCTAGACATTTTAGAGACCACTGGGCATCGCAGCTGATCTAACATTGATTCCCAGAGATACAGATGCCAATAAACTCCAACAGAGTGGGAGTGTGTGGCATTGGGGGCAAATAAAGATCTGAACCTGAATCCACCTCACATAAGGTCCAGTGAGGCCCAAACTCTATCCTGTGATCATTCTCCAGTTTGTGAGGTGTAGCCAGAACTCACAGCTCCAGCTGCTCCTGATCCCCGCCCTGTATGGGTGAAGAGGTCTTTTTTCAAGGGAAAGACCTAGTGTGAGCCCCTGGAGTCTCCCTCTCCATCTAAACAAAATAAAAGGTATCCTATCTCCCTGGGACAATTGCATATGTTGGCAAAACCACTAACAATGTGAAATATACAGGATTAGTGACTCCCATCGCATATCAATACTTCCTCAGTTCTTTTGGCCACAGCCTTGGAGAACGGCAGTGGATCATCACACGCTTCCTTAGTGACGACTGTTTGCATCTGTTACTCCAGATGTGCTCAGATCATACATGTCCACACAGCTCCCTGCACGGCTGCCTCCCCTCCATGTTGTCTGGCGCTGCTTGATCAAACCATCCGTTTTCAATAATTACACCTTCCAGCTGCTCCAGAGCCAGGTGTGACTGTAACCTCCCGTGCCCTCCCGCCCTGCACTGTCACGCCTCCCCCTCCCCTCCCCCCGCCCCCGTCTCTCTTCTTCTTCCCTCCATTGCTGGATGCTCTTTGCTCCTCAGTATATTCCTTATCGCTCCTAGTGGGATGATGGGGTTGCCAGCCTCGGTCAATACTTCCGGGCAGTTTTTACTGACACTACTCACCATGACTCTGTGATTGTGGAAGTGAGGGAGAAGCAGAGTTTACTATAAATAACTGTAATATTAGTCAGGAAAAAACACACACCTAAAGCACTAAAATCACTGTTGACTTCTTTTTTAATATTTACTTTTATTTATTGACTTATTTGTGCCAGTTCTTAATTGTGGCATGCAGGATTTTTTTTTAATAGTTGTGGCATGTGAACCCTTAGTTGCAGCATATGGGAGCTAGTTCCTCGACCAGGGATCGAACCCCGAGCCCCCTGCACTGTGAGCATGTAGTCTTAGCCACTGGACCAGCAGGGAAGTCCCCATTGTTGATTTTTGACTTGAGTTTTTCTTCCAATCTATACAGAATGTATCCAGAGAATTTTCAAGGATAACTGGACCCTAACAGCGCCACAGTCTACAAGGGCCTTTTCATGCAGGCTCTCAGTGTAGTCAAAACCACCACCCTCTGACACTGGGACGAACAAAACCCTCACCTGAACCCTCTCACTCTCATCTCTGGCTTGACCTGTCCGTGTCTGGTCATTCCTTCCGTCCTACAGAAGCTCCCTCCTTGGGCTCTGGTTCAAGCTGTCAGTTGCTCAGTTCCATCTGGTTTCACTGTAGATATTGAGGGATGGGGATGAAGACGAGGGCTGTTGGCTGGGAGAATATCAAGAAAGACAAACTCTTCCTACCACCGTCACAATCTCCTCTTGGCACCTGGCCAGTGTGTTGTTATGTACAAAGAGCTCTTGTCTCTGCGGTCAGGAGTCACATGGCCATGTGCCCTTTTGGCCACTCTGGCCTTTGTGTATCTCAGGCTTCAGGAGGCAGATGCGGGCCCGGAGGGGGCCTTGTGATACCACCACAGCTGTCATTTCTGTCTCGGAGTGGTGTCCACAATTTCCCTCCGACTTTGAAGTGGGATTCTAAACCTCATTACAGCTCAGGCCTGATCAATCTTCCTTTCTTTGTGCCATAAATCTGCAAGCTTGACAGTCAGAGTGAGGTTGGACTCGGGAGTATGAGAATGGTTTAATCTAAGATGCAAGTAAGTAACACCCATCAGGTGAAAAAAATCCCAGGCAAGACCCAGCCTTTAACCCCCACGTGACTAGATCTCCCAGAACCACTGCTTCCGTCACCATCTGCCAGACAGGAAGTTGGTCTCTGCACATCATAAGAAAGTGAAAGTCACTCAGCTGTGTCCGACGCTTTGCGACCCCATGGACTATATAGTCCGTGGAATTCTCCAGGCCAGAATGCTGGAGTGGGTAGCCTATCCCTTCTCCAGGGTATCCTCCCAACCCAGGGATCGAACCCAGGTCTCCTGTATTGCAGGTGGATTCTTTACCAGGTGAGCCACCAGGGAAGCCCCCACACATCATAAAATCCCCCTAAGCACATAAAATCCCCCTAAATACAAGCCCAACTCCCCTGTGACTAAAAGTTTCCTGGAGCTCTGGAAGAGAAAGGTGTGTGAACCTCTGCATAGCAGAATCCCCTCAGGTCCCTAGTCCTTCATCTCTGCTCAAGGCAGAACCCACATTCACCCCTTCTCTCCCCATCCATCCACATCTCAGCCTCTCCCTGCCAGCCTGGCTGTACTCCTTCCCTGCTCTGTATATCAAAATCCTGCCAGCATGAACATACCACTCAGCAAACAGAAGCCCAGTCGTTAGCTGAACAGCTAAACTAACCAATTGTTGTTCCTCAAGGGGGCATGACCCTGGGGGGACCCCAGTTTATCCCACCACTCCACGTTCAAAGGTTAGAAAAAGTCAAAATGTTATCTATGGTAAAACAGTTCCTTGTTTTTGAAATGAAATTTCCACTCATCCCCAACCCAGATTAAAGAGTTCCATCCATGCCAAAGTTGGGACAGAACCACTCTTTCACCGGTATTCTCAACTCTAAGCTTTTATTTGTTTTTACTAAGCTCTCCTCTAGCAGCAGCACCAACAGAACTTTCTGCAGTGATGGAAATGCCTCACAGATGCACTGTCTAATATGCTAGCCACTAGCCCAGGGGGCTTCTGAGCACTTGGAATGTGACTTGGGTGACTGAGAAATGAGATCTCTGATTTTGCTTGCAATTTTATTTATCTATTATTTATTTTTGGCTGTGGCGGGTCTTCGTTGCTGTGTGAGGACTTTCTCTAGTTGTGGCAAGGGGCGGCTTCTCTCTAGTTGCAGTGTGCAGGCTTCTCATTGCAGTGGCTTCTCTTGTTGCAGAGCACAGGCCTTAGGCTGGAGCTCCAGAACTGCGTCTCAGTAGTTGGGATGCACGGACTCAGTTGCCCTGTGGCGTGTGGGATCTTCCCGAACTAGGGATTGAACCCATGTCCCCTGCATTGGCAGGTGAATTCTTAACTACTGGGCCACCTGGAAAGTCCTCATTTTAATTTCAATACCCACATGCAACTGTGGCTACCACTTTGGGCAGCACAGTTCAGTTCTGTTCAGTCGCTCAGTTGTGTCCGACTCTTTGCGACCCCATAAATCGCAGCACGCCAGGCCTCCCTGTCCATCACCAACTCCCGGAGTTCACTCAAACTCACGTCCATCGAGTCAGTGATGCCATCCAGCCATCTCATCCTCTGTTGTCCCTTTTTCCTCCTGCTCCCAATCCCTACCAGCATCAGGGTCTTTTCCAATGAGTCAACTCTTCACATGAGGTGGCCAAAGTATTAGAGTTTCGCTTCAACATCACTCCTTCCAGTGAATACCTAGGACTGATCTCCTTTAGGATGGACTGGTTGGATCTCCTTGCAGTCCAAGGGACTCTCAACAGTCTTCTCCAACACCACAGTTCAAAAGAATCAATGCTTCTGCACTCAGCCTTCTTCACAGTCCAACTCTCGCATCCATACATGACCACTGGAAAAAACCAGAGCCTTGACTAGATGGACTCTAGCCTAATTCTACCAGTTCTACTCTTCTTAATTCTAAGAAGCTGTCAAAGAAACTCAAATTGACTGTAGGATAGTGCTCAAGATGTTGACTAGTTCCCACAGTGTCCTCTCACTAGGAAAAATTTTTCTCAGGTCTAAGTACCTGAAAAAGCAAAGCTGCTCTTAACAAGTGAGTCTTTTTTTTTTTTTTTTTCAGTCTTAAAGACACTATGAATTGCATACTCAATTTGTTTCCTTTTTCTCTTTGACTGTCAGGAAGCTCAGTCAAATTTAGAGGCTCTACCTTTGGTGCCTTTGAATATTAATATCATCCTCAGTTCCATTTCTTTCTTTCCTACCCCGTTGTCTTGTATGGGATGGGATGCATATAGAATGCCAACACCCTTCCCCACAAGAATAATCTTTGGGAAGAGGTGTCCATTCAGGCATTACTGATCAACTTGGTGAAGCCTGCAGTCATGACTCATGAGTTATCTTGGGGAACTGAATGAGGGAAGGGAAGGGATCCAGGGAGTGAAACCCTTATCCTGGTGGGGAAGGAAGGGATTTTCTTTGTTGCAAGGGAGCATTGATGAAGGATGTAGCCCAGAGAAAAAGGAGGGCAGGGGAGTGAAGTTAGCATTTGCTTCCTGAGATACTTAGCTCTCTGGTCTCAGGGAAAGTCCTAGTTATTCCCCAGTTGTAATTTTTCTGCTGTGTGTGTGTGTGTGTGTGTGTGTGTGTGTGTAGCATTAAATGATTCTTAGATTTACAGAGCTGGGCGACTATCACCACAAAACATTCCCGTCACCTCAAAAAGAATTCTTGTGCTCATTTCTAGTCACTGCATATTCCCACCAGCAACCACTAACCTACTGTCTGTGTCTGTAGATTTGCTTTTTCTGCACTTTTTATATGTATGGAATCATACAATATGTGATCTTTTGTGTTTGGCTTCTTTTGCTGAGCGTAATGTTTTTGAAGTTCATCTGTAGAAGCGATCAGTACTTTATTCCTTTTTATTGCCAAATAGTACTCTACTGTGCAGACAGACTACATTCTGTTTATCCATTCACCAGTTGATGAACATTTGAGCTGTTCCTACTTTTGGGGTATTGTAAATACTGCTGCTGTGAACTTCCACACATATAAGTTCTGTGGACATATGTTTTCATTTCTCTTGGGAAGATACTCAGAAGTGAAGTTGCCGGGTCACGTGGTAAATTTGTGTTAAGAATCTCAAACTGTTTCCCCAAGTGTTGCAGTATTTCACATTCCCACAAGTAATGTGTGAAAACTTGTTTCTCCATATCCTCATCAGCACTTGTTACTGCCTGCGTTTTTTATTACAGCCATTGTAATTGATGTGTAGTGGTATCTCGTTGTGCTTTTAATTTACCTTTCTCTAACGACTAACAATGAGCATCTTTTCATGTGCTTATTGACCATTCATATGCCTTCTTTGGTGAAATGTTTGTTCAATACTTTGCCATTTTTAAAAACATTTATCCATCCATTTGGCTATGTCATGTCTTTGCTGCAGCACACGGGTTTCTCTAGTTGTGGCATGGGCTCAGTGGTTTAGGCCTGCGGGCTTAGTCGCCCCGTGGGATGTGGGATTTATTTCCCCAATCAGGCATCACATCTGCATCCCTGCATTGGAAAGTGGATACTTTTTGAAATTAATTAACTATTTATCTGGCTCCGTTTTCATTGCATCACGTGGCTCTCTCATTGCCGAGCACGCACTCTCTAGCTGTGGTGTGCAGGCTCAGTAATTGTGGCTTGAGGGTTTAGTTACTCTGCAGCACGTGGAATCTTTCCAGGCCAGGGACGGAACCCATGGCCCCTGCCCTGCACATCAGATTCTTAACCACTGGACCACCAGGGAAATCCCACCCATTTTTAAATTGAGTCATTTGTCTTATTATTGAGTTGTAAAAGTTCTTTACACATTCTAGATACAAATCCGTTTATTAAGCGTAAGATTTGTAAATATTTTCTCCTAGCCTGTAACTTGTTTTCACTTTCTTAATGGTGTTCTTGGGAGAAGGCAATGGCACCCCACTCCAGTACCTTGCCTGGAAAATCCCATGGACGGAGGAGCCTGGTAGGCTGCAGTTCATGGGGTCGCGAAGAGTCGGACACGACTAAGCGACTTCACTTTCACTTTTCACTTTCATGCATTGGAGGAGGAAATGGCAACCCACTCCAGTGTTCTTGCCTGGAGAATCCCAGGGACGGGGGAGCCTGGTGGGCTGCTATCTATGGGGTCGCACAGAGTCGGACACGACTGAAGCGACTTAGCAGCGGCAGCAGCAATGGTGTTCTTTGAATTGAAAAGTTTTTAATTTTAGTGAAACCCAATTTATTATTTTTCTTACATTGCTTGTGCTTTTAGTATCATATCTAAAAACTCTTTCTAACCCAAAGTCCTGAAGATTTGCTCCTATGTTTCCCTCTAAAAGTTTTATAGTTTTAGCTCTTAGATTTGGGTATATGACCCGTTTTGAGTTACTTTTTGAGTACAGCCTGAGATAAGAGTCTAAATTAATATTTTTGCATGTGAATATCCAGTGGTCCCAGAACTGTTGGTTGAAAAGACAATCCTTTCCCCATTGAACTGCCTTGGCACCTTTGTCAAAAATCAATTGACCATAAGTGTACAGGTTTATTTCTGGGCTCTAAAGTCTGTTTCATTGATTAGTAGGTACATCCTACATAGTCTTGAATACTGTCCTTGTTTTGTTTTGTTTTGTTTTCATCCTTTTCCATTTTCGTTAACTGGGAGAATAGGCCAATCCCCTTCTCTTTCCCCAAATTGATATTAGCTCTTGGCAAGAATGTAATTGCCAGCATCCTAAAATCAAGCCATCAAATCCTCTCTTGTGAAAATCATTGAGAAGTCATTAAAGGGACTAGGACCATATTCTTATTCAAACAAATCCCAAAGGGGATCAAGAAAGGAACAGACATTCTACCCTTGCCACAATAATCGGATTTACTGATTCCCAGGGAAAAGGGAAGACACGATGCTAATTTGAGGCAGTTAAGGAATTATTTCCTTTCTCAGTTTGACTTTAAAATGTACTAGGCCTAAGAAGTAGTCTTTACGGGTATGAATGTATTTGTTTAACAACTTCAGTATTTAAGGGAACCAGTATGGATATGGAATATTGAAAAGAAAATCCTTGAAGTAAAGAAACCCACCTTGAAAAATGGGAAGTAGAATGCCAACACATTTCCCACAAGAATAATTTTGGGGAGGAGGTGTGCATTCAGGCATTATTGATCAAATCTGCAGATATGACTCACAAGTTATCTTGGGGAACTGAATGGGGGAAGAGAAGAGGTCCAGGGAGTGAGACCCCCATCCTGGTGGGGAAGGTGGGGCTTTTCTGTGTTGCAAGGGTGAATTGATGAAGGCTGCAATTCAGAGAAAACCTGTCTAAAGGAGGGCAGGGGAGTGATGTCAGCACTGGCTTCTTGAGATACTTACTTCTCTGATCTCAGGGAAAGTCCTAGTTAGTACTCCACTGCAACTTCTTCTTCTGCATTGTGATTCCTCTTCTAAGCTGCCCTGGCCTACACTGAAGCAAGCCACACATGGCAGCCCAGCCTCATATGATGGTCTTGGGAAGAAGAAACAGGTGCTATGGTGAAGGGTGGAGGATTCCACCTCCTACCTCTTTGCTGGGGTTCTGAGGGAGAAAGCAAAGTTTTCTCGAGCAATTTACATCCCAAGCGCCAGGTGATGACCAGCATTATGAGACGCGATCACCCACAGAGCTTAGAAGAACATTTAAAATGGTGCACCAGCTTCTAACTGAATAACACAAGGGAGATCTAAGACTGAACCTTCTACTTTTCTGTTTAGGTTAGATGAAATTCTAAAGGGAAATTGGGGAGAGGGAAACATTTTTCAATGTATTCATTTAGTCACAAATATAAGGAGAGTCTTACTATGTACCAAGCATCTTATATGTTTTTTAAGTTTTCTATTTTGCTTATTGACTTATTTTATTTTTGGCTGTGCTGGGTCTTCGTTGCTGCATGCAGGCTTTCTCTAGTTGCGGTGAGCGTGGGCTACTCTTCGTTGTCATGCATGGGCATCTCGTTGCAGTGGCTTCTCTTGTTGCCGGGCACAGGCTCTAGGCTCACAGGCTTTAGTAGCTGCAGCTCGTGGGCTCAGAAGTTGCGGTGCACAGGCCTAGTTGTTCCTCAGAATGTGGGATCCTCCCAGACCAGGGATTGAACCAGAGTACCCTGCACCGGCAGGTGGATTCTTAACTACTGGACCACCAGGGAAGTCCCATTTATGTTTTTAATAAGTCACCTAAGCCTTTTAAGAAAGAAGGTAGGGTAGAGAAAGAGGGAAAAGAACTCAATAAATCTTGGTTGAATCGATGAACTTTAAGAGCCAGATGGCATGAGCCTTAAATGAGCAGGAATTTTTCCATGAGGCTGAAAGGAATAATGATGTGGGCGTGGCTTTCGTGAGCAGGAAGGCTCTGCCCTGACTCCTTAGTCTGCACTGGAGAATGGCAGCTTCCCTGGAGACAGTTGCCAGGTCCTCAGTGAGGCAGAAATTGGAGGCAGGCCTTCTGAAGAGGCTGAGGGTATCTGCAGGACTACAGGCGAAGGCTGGGGAGGCAGCAGTGTGAAGCTGGATCAGGAGAAAGGAAGTGCAGAAGGAGGCTCATGGATGCTGAAGCTGGCACTCATTAAAACAGTAGCTGAGGATTACTAGGATATGGGGCCCCAGTGGGATTAGCTTTTAAGTGGTCCTCCAAACCAATGCTATTAGAGTCTTGGTTGTGCTAATTCTGATAATCATCAAATAGCTTCTATTTTCAAGAACCTGTGATATAAAGCTCAGATGACACTCTTTACAAACACAGTGTTATGTCATTCCTACAATGCTACAAAGTAGGTAGTATCCCCCTTTTACAGAAGAGGAACGTGAGGCTTAAACAAGAGAAGTAATTTGCCCAAGACCAGGTAGCTTGTAAGTGCCACACGCATAATTCAGGCCAGGTCTAGTATGTCTCCAAAGGATGGCCTGCCCCTAGTAACTGATTTGTCCTGAGTGTGGCCAGTTCAGCCTGGGGTGTCTGGTGGCACTGGCAGCTTTGGGGAGCCCTTGGAAACCTGGAGGTGTCTGTGGTATAAACCTGTATGGATCCAAAGCCATGGTCAGAAGCCCCTACTACACTTATGAATCCCAATGCCCACGTGGCCGGGAACCCCCATGGATTCTACCCACCTTCCAGATGGGGTGAGGGACCCAGAA
This sequence comes from Bubalus bubalis, assembly GCF_019923935.1. Lineage (NCBI taxonomy): Eukaryota > Metazoa > Chordata > Mammalia > Artiodactyla > Bovidae > Bubalus > Bubalus bubalis. Next base: position 102,161,961 of record NC_059162.1, on the reverse strand, counting down.
AGATATGTTTGCATAATTACGTGTGGAAGAAACAAGACACTGTAAGAATGTCTAACAAACAACTCTGACCTACCTCAGGGGAGGCTACCCCAAGGAAATGATGCTTGCACCAAAAGTTGAAGAATGAACTAAAAGGTGAAGTGATGGAGTAGAAAAGTCTTTTACAAAGAATGGTTCAGGGACTTCCCTGGTGGTCCAGTGGCTAAGACTCCACATTCCCAATGCAGGGGGCCCAGCTTCAGTCTCTGATGGGGGAACTAGATCCCGCATGCTGCAACTAAGAGTTCACTGTCACAACTAAAGATCCCGCTTGTTGAAACTAAGTCCTGGCACAGCCAAATAAATAAATATTTTTTAAAGAGAATGTGCAAAGGCCTGGTGGCTGGGGCGGGTGGGGACACAAGTATCTGAGGAATTGAAAGGAACCTAGCGCAGATGCAGGGCACTGAGCAGTGGGGAGCATGGTGCTGGATGATGTGGGAGGCGGGCAAGGGAGGGCCTTTAGTACTTGCTAAGGAGTTGGCTCTTTATCCCAGAGCAATGGGAAGTCATTAGAAGGTTTTAAAAGGGGAGTGAGTGACATGATAAGACTGGAGCAGGGCAGGGCAGATGTAGTGAGATCAGTTAGGAGCCACCGTAGGAGTCCAGATAAGAGCTAACAGTAGCTTGGACCAGTGAAGTATTGCTAGAGATGAAGAGAATGGGGTAGATTAGAGGTGCTTTGGAGGTAAAGTAAACAGGATCTGGGGATGGTTCCTAGGATTCTGGTTGGCCTATTAGGTGGACAATGGTGCCATTCGCCAAGACAGAGAACCCCAAGAGAATGAGAACCGTGTGTTAGGTCTCAGACATGTCCAGGTTGAGGTCCTCTGAGAGATGGAAGTAGAGATGACGAGGCTGTTGGCTAGGATCCTCCTGGTCAGGAGAACAGGAAGTTCTCCAGGCTGGATGCATAAAGGTGTGAATCATCAGCAGATGAGTGGTAATCGAAGCGGTAGCACAGATGAGATCACCAGGGAGGGTCCACAATGAGAGGGAGAAAGACCTAGGAATGAGCTCGAGGAACACAAGCCTTTAAGGGAGGAGGGTGACCCTACAAAGAAGCCTGAGAAGGAGACCAAAGAGACAAACCAGGAGAGTATGGTATCAAGGGACTCAAAGAAGCTAATGTTTTAGGAGTTAGTAATCAAGACGATTAGTAAGACGAATGCTGGGGGAAAATGCCCATCATGTTTTTTGGCATGGAGGACCCCATTCAAATGTTATGCTCTGGGGAAGTTGTGGGAGGTGAAAGCAATGTTTGACTGAATGTCTGAATGGACAGGAATGCCCAACGGCCAATGGTGGGAAGGGAGCCAGGGTTAAGGTTGCAGGGACAGGTTGGTGGAAAAGATCCAGGTAAGGTGCGGGGGTGGGGGGTGGGAGGGGGAGGGGAGGGGGGCTGGCTAGAGAACTCAGAGAAAGAGGGGATAACAGAGAGAGGCAGGAGGGGCTAGGCTGTCGAGGATGGGCAGGAGATGGGAGGAGGGGTGTTTCCTCTGAAGCAGCGAGGGTGGGGGGGTGTAGGGAGATGTGTGACCGTGCTAGTAAGGCACTGGGGGGTTCCTGTCTGCGGCTTTAATCCTATAAAGGAGCAGGCCAGGTCACATCTGCCAGCAAGGAGGAAATGGGCTGGTTGGAGGCTTAAAGAGAATGGTGAAGGTTGAAAACAGCCATTGCAGAGAGGTGGGGTTCCAAGCTGCGGGGAGAAAGGTGTGGAGGGCGCGCGTGCAGTCAGCGGCTGTGATTTATGGGAACAGCACTCTGACCCGTGGGGTTACTTGGCTGCTTGAGCAAGCACAAGAAGGCGGACAGGAGGGTGCATCTGGAGTTGGGGGCCTGCCAGACAGATACCATCAAAAGGCAGAGAGGCAAAGGGGCTTGGGGGATTGACAAGAGTGTAATTAAAACATTAGGCCTTGGCATGTAGGTGGGACAAGAAGAAAAGTGAAGGCAGGAGAGAGCGGATACATTAGGAGAACACAGGCCCACAGCGGAGAAATCTGAGGAGACCCAACAGTCATCTCATCTCCAGGTTCCCTGAGCAAGGTGGGAGCAGCAGGTGCTGGGGTGAGGGATGGTCGAGGCCAGTGTTGAGGGTGAGAACAGGGGGCCTAGCAGCCTGCTGATGGGGATGTAACGAGGTCAGAGCTGGTCTGTGCGCACTGGCACCAACGGGACCCAGGCAGAGGGCAGGAAGTGGAAAAGACCACGGAGAAGCCCACTAAGCTGCAAACAGGCATGGCCGTGGGACTGGGCAGTAGGCAGGCGAATAGTCATTGTGCATGCATGCCAGGTCACTTCAGTTGTGTCCAACTCTTTGTGACACTATGGACCATAGCCTGCCAGCCTCCTCTGTCCATGGAATTCTCTAGGCAAGAATAATGGAGTGGGTTGCCATTTCCTTCTCCAGGGGATCTTCCCGACCCAGGGATCAAACCCGGGTCTCTGGCATTGGCAGGCAGGTTCTTTACCACTACTGCCACCTGGGAAGCCCAGGTAGTCATCGTGTCAAGAGCAACTTCAGTGGAGTGATGGTCCCAGAATGCACGTCACAGTGGGCTGAGTATGCACAGGAGACGGGAGAGTGGAGGCTCCCTGTGTCAACAGCTCTTGGGTTTGCAAGGATGGAGAACAGAGAAACGCTCCACCTCTCCCACTCTGGAGGGGCTGGTGGAGTCAAGGGAGGGGAGTTTTTAGGATGGGAGAGACTTGAGCTTGGTGGAGAGTTGATAGGAATGAAACAGTAAAGAGGCTGCAAATGGGGTCAGCCCACTTGCCACTGAGGGGCTCACCTCAGGAGGGAGAAAGGAAAGAACAGACAGGGTGGGTTTCTGGATTTGATAGTTAAGAGTGGGGGTGTCCTCCCCTGGGTAGCCTCTATTTTCTCAGAGCTTGAGGGGAAGTCATCATCAGAGTGTTCTATTGAGATATTAACTCCTGTCTCATTTACACACACACCCTCCCCGCTCCCAGCCCCCTGCTCTCCCGCCCCCCGCTCCCCTGCAGAGTGACTCACCAGGCAGGAGTGAAAGGCATTAGCCAGGCTTTTGCGTTCCAAGGCCGGAGCCTTTTTCCTCCCACTCAACACCTGAGATGGTACACAGTTTTGTGGTGCTGGCGTCTGAGTTCTTTCTGACTGCACTGAGAGAGAGAACACCACCGAGTCTTAGGGAGTTGGTTCCCCAGCATCGAAGAGCGGGGCAGGAGGACAGGCGTTCCCCATCCCACTCTGGCATGCACCCCCCACCCCCAGAAAATGACTATGTGTGACTGCAAATACCAAGGACTTTTGAGGGTCTGGGAGGGAAACCCCCATAAAGAGCCAGGGGTGGGGGAATGGCCCTGCAGATGGGGGACAAACAGTGGAAGCCCCAGGGCAGGGACAGCTGATGTCTGCAGCAGCAGCGCCAGCCTGAAACAGACCTCAGCCTTTCTCCTCAAAGAGGACCACAGACTGAGCATCTTTGGGGCTGTGTGAGCCCCTTGGCGTTTTTGGATCACTGGAGGGAGGTGAAGGAGAGCTGTGAGTGATATGGAATTTTCACAAATCTTGTGGGTAGGGACTCAGGCTGAATTTAATTTGATTTAGACCCACTAAGAGATGACTAAGAGCTGTATTTACGTCATGAGTTGGAGCAGAATGTCCAGTGGGCCCAGGACCTGGACAAAGGGTGAACAGTGAGTAGGAGCTGACATCTGGCTCTCCCCTCACCCTGCCCCCCTGGGGCTGGAGCCCGGCAGACACAGACCTACCACGTGGTAGCACTCGGCCTTCACAGATGAGCACAAGGACGTCCCTCCCCCCGAGGCCCAGGAGCAGGGCAGCAGGTCAAGTCCACATGGACCCCAAGCTCAGAGTTTGGCAGTCTGGACCGAGTCTTGGCTCCTCTCCTTCCACAGTGCTCAGGCACGCACAGGCCCAGCCACCTGAGGCTCTCGTCCACATGCCCCCAGGGCCCAGGCCTCTGGTTCTTTTACCTCGGCCTTGTGTCTAGTCCCAGGCGCTGGGCACACTGAGGTCTGGGCCGGCTGCTTGCAGCCAGTCTCATGCCCCACCTCAGCAAACACCTGAACCACGCATGGTTCTGAAAGATGGGCAAGCAGGGGGCTGGAGACCAATGGTTTGAGGTTCTGAGAACCCTGTGTCCCTGAGGGGGTTGAAGCAAGAGCCTGGTTGGTATAGCATTGAGTGGGGCTGCCGACTTCAGCCACAAGAGAGTAAGGCCCTTGGCCCATAGGGCTTTCCAAGTATTAGGTTCACAGACCAGGCAGTGCTGAGCTGAGGGAACTGGGCTGTGGGAGCTGCAGACCCACTGATGCCCAGTCTGCAGGCAACAGGTCAGCAAACACCACAAGCCCCTCTCAGGCCAGGCCAGGCCAACAGAAGCCCCAAGTGTGGAAGAGGTCTGAGGCTTGGTCAGGGAGGCTTCCTCACCTGGTCACTTATGTCTGATGGTCCCTGAGCACAGAAGGGGAAAATCTATCTTTTCAATCCTTTAATAAAAATATACTGAGCAGCTTTTGTGTATCAGGGCCCAGTACTGGCCACTGGGATGTGGCAGTGGACAAGGCAGGCTCCTTCCTCCTGCCCTGTCCTCAAGGAACCCACCACCTTTAAGGTGGGGGGACAGACACAGATACTAATGGTGGTGACATCCAGGATTTAGAGTTTGGGCAGGCAAGACCCCACTCAGCAAGAGGTTAGGGGTGGCTCCCTGGAGGAAGTGAGGGCTCCAAATAGGTACCATTGTTTCCAGGGCACTGACCCCACTCAACATAGAGTCTTCATATATAGTGTGTGTGTGTGTGTGTGTGTGTGTGTGTGTGTGTGTGTGAGTGTGAAGCCACTGTCACTGACTGACATCTTTTTTTTTTAAATATTTTATTTATTTATTTGGCTGTGCTGAGTCTCAGTTGCGGCATGCAGTAGCTTTTTAGTTCAGGTCCATGGGATCTTCAATTGTGGCATGTGGGATCTAGTTCCCAGACTAGAGCAACCTAGAGCCCTAGGTTCCCAGGGCTTGAACCTAGGCCCCCTGTATTGGGAGTTCAAAGTCCTAGTCACTAAACTACAGGGAAGTCCCACAGAGTAAGTCTTAAGAGGTGTTTTTTATGACTATGCGTGAGAGATTTTTGTGTGAACTGAAGCCCAAAAGTCAAAAGCTATCTCTGTCTCTTTCCCGTCTCCTCCCCTCCTCCCTTATTCTCTCTCCATCCCCACTCCCGCTCACCTCCCTTGGGATGATCTCTAGTCCCTTTCTATATTTCAAATTTTACAGGTTGCATTAGATGAGGGTGCAGAGGGAAGATGCCCTGTTTCTGGCCCAGTGACTGATTGAATGAGGTGCTGCTGCCTGAGATGGGACTGCTGGGGGCTAGCAGATCTGGGGTGGGAGAGACAGTAAATTCAGTTTACCTGACCAACAACTGAGGAGTGGTCTAGAGAAGACTCTTGGAAATACTCAGAACATTGCTTCCCTGGTGGCTCAGACAATAAAGAACCTGCCTGCAATGCAGGAGATCTGGGTTTGATTCCTGAGTTGGAAAGATCCCCTAGAGAAGGGAATGGCAACCCACTCCAGTATTCTTGCCCAGGAGATCCATACCAGGGAGACAGATTTGGAAGTCATCAGCATTTGGTTGGTGGTGGTGGAGACGGTCCATGGGCAGAGTGCAAGAAGGGACAGTGTAGACAGATCCTGGGAGGAATAGGAGATGGTAAAAAAGAGACTGAGAAATGACAATCAGGGAAGGAATATAGGCCATTGAAGCCAAGAAGAACTGTTTTCACGAGTCAGCAAGGAGCAGGCATCACTGGCCGGAAAGTATACTTTTTTAAATTTAGAAGAAACCCTCCCCCGAAGCCTCAACTCACTCCACTTCTGAAAAACAGGCCAAAATGTCTAAAGATGCACGAAACTTGCAATACCTCCTCCACAGGACACCAAAATTATCAGTGGATAAAAAACCACAGACTAAGAATGTTCATTTTTGATCCGTTTGTCATCTGGAATCCGGATCTGATTGTTTGCCCAGAATCACTCCCATCCCCTTCTCACACACGAGGGGGCGCACACACACCACCTCTAAATTCAAGTCCTGGGCAAAAGCAGGCAGTGAATTAGGTGGTAACCAGAACTCCACTCAGCTCCTAGCCCCAGACCCCCCCACCTCTACCTTTGCCCTGCACATTACACCGTGCTCCTGGAAACCAGGTGCTTCAACAATCTCCAGACTTTATTTCTCACCTGACCCTCAGACTCACAGAGATATCACAGAGACCCCACAGATCAGAGACCCCATAGGGGTCCTCATCTGACCTAGGCAGTCAGGGTAGGCTCCCTGTCTTTCATGAGGGGGGCAGGCAGGAGAGGGCTGATGTGATATGGACTGCACGGTAGGTCTGAGATCAGAGGCTTTGGTGCCAAGGTGTGGCTCTTGGTTTGGAGCTCACCAAGTTCCTATGAGTTAGGACCTGTAGTAAATCTTTTGGTAAGTTATTGGTTTAGCCAGAGATTTATAGGGTCAGCATTTAAGTTTGATATGAGGAGTCAGAAATTCAATACTGAGGTTTATATCAGGCTTGGAGGACACTATTGAGTGGTGAACTAAGGGCCAATTCAGGACCTGACTCAGGTCGACAGTTGGCATTGTTGATTTTGGGGTGCTGGCCAGCCTCAGGTTGGGGTTGACATCGGGTCAGAGGAGTAGAGTGAGTATGGGGCTGCAGTGAATTTGTACGGAGCTTCTACAAAGCCAGTCTCATAAATCCTAGGTTCCAAGATTACCACTAGAGGTGAGTCAAGTTAGGGTCTTAAATGGCCCCTCAAATGGACGAGGTCTGAAGTCAGTATTTGTATTAGGGTCCTTTTCTGGGGACTCAATCCTAGTTCACAGCATGTTGGTATTGACCTGGGGCTGGGACTGCAGTATTAAGAGTTTTATGGAAAGGCTTGGGGTTCACAAAAAAGTGCTGGGTAGCTACCATAGCAAGGTAGCTATTGGACTTGAAGGTTCACACAGGGATTGGGGCTCAGCACTGGTACTGGGGTCCATTTAAGGACCAGGGTTGATGCTGGGGTCACAATCAAGTAGACGTGATAATGGGGTTTTAGCCTAAGAATTGGTATTTCAGTTTAATATAGGGGTTCAGATTAAAACTACTACTCGTGCCAATTTCACGGCAGATTTAGGGGTCTGGACTTACTATTGAGTTGGGGTGGGTCCGGGCTCAATCGCAGGTTCAGATCTCTACGGAGAGAAAATGGGGTCCTAGAGTAATATCAGGCTCACATTTGGATTGAAAGCCTCTAGTAGGATCCGGACTTCGTATGGAAGTTTGGGTCTGCCCATGCTTATTATTGGGGTTCCGATTCTGTATTGGGGTCCGGGTCGGTTTAGACGCGGGGTTGGGTTGCGGTCTCGGGCCTACGCGGCTCAGCAGCTCTACGAGCGAGAGTGCACGAGGGGAGGGGCGGCGCCGGGGACGCGCACGGCAGGGGCAGGGGCGCGGGCGTGGGCGCGGGCACGCGGCTGGAGCTGGCGCGGGAGCGGCGGAATCGGTGGCGGCGGCGGCAGAGGCGGCGGCTCCAGCTCCGGCTCCGGCTCCGGCTCCAGCTCGGGTGGCGGTGGCGGGAGTGGGATCCGGTGGCGGCGACGGCGGCAGAAGAGGAGCGGGAGCAGCGGCCCCAGAGGCTTGGGGGGGACATGCGGACCGACGGCCCCTGGATAGGCGGTGAGTGACCCCCGGGCCCCCTTCCAGTTCCCTCCGCATCGGTCCCTTCTCCACTCCCCCGCCCTCTCCCCGCGTTCGCAGAGCAGAGCTGGGGGCGGTCCCGGGGGGCCGGGGGCGCCGCTTAGGCCGGGCCGCGCCCCCACCTGCCGCGCCCGCCGCCTCGGCTAAGCGCCCCCACCAAGCCCGGCGGCTCCTCCCCGCGTTACCCCGCGGCAGACGGACCCCCCCACCATCACCCTGCCGCCGGCTGGCTAGCTCCCTGCCGCCCCTTGCCGCCTTCTCCTTTCTCCGCCTCGCCCCCTCCCTCCCGCCGCACCTGAGCCGCAGCCCGCGCCGCCCCCCCGCCCAGCGCAAAGTTTCCCTTTTGCGTCGGGGCTCCCCCTCCTGGGTCCCGCCTCGTCTGCCCCCACCACCGGCGCGGACACGCTCCGGGGGCGGCCCTCAGCCTCCCATCGCCTCCCCAGCTCCGGGCGGGTCCAGGCCGCGCCCCCACCCCCGCCGCACAGGCGCCCCCTCCCAGCCGGCGGGGGATCCGCAGCCGCCGCGCCCCCGTCTTGCTCGCGGCCCGGGCGCACGTGCCGTCCCGGGGTGCGCGGGGCGCGAGTTTGGAAACCCCCACCTCCCCACCCCCAACCCAGGTCGCCGGCGCGGGCTGGGGAGGCGCTGGGCCGGGCTGTACCCGCCCCTCCCCGGGTGCAGTGACCCGAAGGCCCTGGGGCGACCTGTCCCGTGAGGACGTGTCCACTCGGACCCGCTCCGGAAAGTTCACTCAGTCGCCGCCCTGCGTCCCGTCCCGTGTTGGTGTGCCCCGGTCCTCATCGCTGTGCCCACGATCCTGTCTCGGCTTATTTCTCCTTTTCCCTCCGTGTTTCCGTCTCTCTACGTCCTTCAAAGCCTCTGTATCTCTGTCTCCCCGTGTCGCGGCCTCCCACTTTCAACCCACTCCACCCCCCAAGCAATCCCGGGGTCTCTCTGCTGTCTGCGACTCCCTCCGGGGTCTCCCTGCTCTCTCTCGCTGGGTCTCTGTGTTCTTTCTCCCGGCTCTCGGTGCTCTTTGCCGGGTCTCTGTGTTCCTTCTCTTGGGTCTCTGTGTTCTTTCCCTGGGTCTCTCTGTGCTCTTCCCGGCTTTCTGCTCTCTCTTCTCTGGTCTCTCTGCTCCCTCCCCCATCTCTGGGTCTCCCTTCCCGGGTCTCTGTCGGGTCTCTTGCTGGTCTCTTGGTGTCTCTGTCTCCCACGGACTGGAATCTCTGCCGCCCCTTTGCAGAGACCCAGACCTCCTCCTCGTTCCTTTGGAATGCTGCCCCTCTGGTTCTTCCACCCCAGGGTGGGGGATGGGGCTAGTTTTTCTCCTCTTTTCAACACCCACCACCCCTCAGTGCAGGGCCCCCAAGTTGGAACAGGTTGATGGGTGGGTGCCGGGTACCTGTCTGAGCAGTAAAATGGAAAGGAGGCTGCTGGCAGGAGTGGGGGGTAGGGTCCTCTGGATTCCCCTGGGGCCCCCCGGGGCAGGCCTAGAGTCTGGACTGCAGAAGTGTTGGTGATGAAGACTCCCCTCGGGCTCCCAGAGTGACCTGGTGTGGGATCTGACCAGAGAATCCAGAGAAGTGCATTGGGGTGAGAGGCCTGGAAAAGGATCCAAGGCTGGTGCTTCCAGAGGGATCCTCAATGGTGAAGGATCCACCGAGAAGGCAGAAGATCTGCTGAGGGATCCTTTGAGAGGCATATGGCATCCAGTGGGATCCAGAGCAAGGTTCTGTCAGAAAAATCTCAGGAAATTCTATGCTTGGCTCCTTATTAACTCTTGCTTCAGGGAGCAAGAAAATCCCAGTTTTTCACTGATGGTATGAATGAGCCTAGGGCTTCAGGAAGGAGTAGGTGAGCCTCCCCAAGCACAGCCCCCTACATCCGCAGCCCCAGCCCAGGCCACACACTCACACCCCCGTTTCCACACTCAGCTCACCCTCCCCCCCCCCCCACCTCCACTCCACATCCACTTATCTCCCCAGTGCCCTCTGATTTGCACACTTGGGCCTGCGCAGCAGCCAGAGCTCCAAAATCTGCTGTGTTTGCACGCCCAAGTCCCAGTCTGCGTGCTTGCTTACACCCTCACTGCTCTCCTGTGCACAGCCTAGGAAGGGTGTGTGTACACGTGCAGCCTCATGCTTTCTTGTGCACACATTTTCTCATACATTTTTGCTTGCTCAGTTTCCCCTTGTCCTTGGAAACATCTTTGTAGTTCTGTTTTCTCCTTGCTCTTCCTCTTCCCTCTTCTCCCTTTACAAAGAAAATAGTTTTCATATACTTTCTTCCTCTCTCCTTCCTCCTGCAGCTCCTGGCATCCCCTCTGGTCAGCCTTGTGCACATAGCGAGCGTGTGTATGGTGTCCTGGCTTCTAGGGGAGGAGGCTAGGTTTGGGTGCTGGTGAAGCAGTTGGGGAGGAGATTTCGGGGAGAGGGGAGCGTTGCAATAAGAGCAGCCTGGCTGCGTTCCTTGGGAATTGTATTTATGTGCAGCAAGATGCTGGCCTTTGCTCTCTGTGCTCCCTCCATTCTTGTTCTCGTCAGTCCTGACTGTGGAAGTCCAGTACAGTCAGCAGCAGATAGGACCCAGACCTCTTCCTACAGAGGCGGTGACACACACTACAGCCCCTCCACTTGCCAGTTTGAGACCTTGGCGAGATCCTGTTCTCCGAGTCTCAGTTTCACTCCCTATAGAATGGAAGAGGTCGTCCAACCCTAGCTGGTTGCCCAGGCTGTCGTGGGAATCCCCTGTGTGGCGGTGTATCAGCAGCATTGGCTATTGCTTCCGGTGTGACTGATACTGCTGTGTGCTTGGACCAAGCTTGCAGCTAGGTCCCTGCCGTTGAGAAGCTCATGGTCCCTGGGGGAACAGACTGCATCATGAGAATGCAGAGCAATTCAGTAACCTCTTATTGATTGCTGACTGTGTACCAGACTCTGGGCCAGGCGCTTTCAGTTGGGCTGCCATGCCTCCTATGGGACTAACTGCTGTGTAGAAGAGGCAGCCCACTTCTTAGGAACTGCTAAGGTTAAGCCCAGCATCAGCTTCACCTAAAGCAGTCGCCATTCTGAACTGAGAAGATTGGAGGAGTTCACCACAAGTTCAGAGATCAAGATGAGATGAGTCCCAAAGAAGACCAAGAAAATGGGCTATCTGAATTGGGGTTTGAGGGATGAATAGGAGTTTTCCAACTGAAGAAAAGGCACTCCAAGCAGGAAACAAAAAAAGTATGTCTAAACACCCAGAGGTCTTATCACTTGTGGCGTATTCGGAGATAGAGCAAATCTAATGCCCTGTTAAGTAACTATGACTTTACTCTGAGAACACAAAAGGGAAACACCAAATAATTAAAGCTTGAATGAGAGGGAGGGGTGTGTGGAATGTGCTGTGATCAGATTCATGTTTCCAGAAGAGGATTCTGTGGCTGCGGGAAGTAAATAGAAACAGGATACCCAGTGAGGAGAAGGGTGAAGGTAAGTCAGATGAGAGAGAATGGTGGTTTGGTAGCATGGAGCCATTTAGAAGGCACACGTTTATTAGGACAGGATGATTTATTGGATGTGGGAGTGAGGGAGAGGAAGGGGTCTAGGTTCCTTGGAGTGACTGGGTAGGGCTTTCACTGAGCCAGGGACTTGGGGATGAAAGGTGGATTTGGGGAGAGGCAGATAATAAGCTCATGGTTTGACCTGTTGGCCTTTGAGATGCTTGGAGCATTTGAGGGTGGGATGAGGGGGTCTTTTAGAAGGGAGATGTGTGTGAGAATCTGGAGCTCGGGGGAGAAGTCTGAGGAAGGATGGAGAGTTATATGAGAGCATGTAGAGCTGTGCCCAAGAGAAGACAGCCTCACTGGTAAAAAGTGCAGACTCTAGTTTCAAACTGCTGGGTTCAAAACCACTTAATAGCAGCGTGACCTTGAGCAAGCTGCTTAGCATCTCTGAATTTGTTTTCCCTTTTGTCAAAATGGATATAGCAGAAGTCCATATCTTGTGCAGTGGTTTGAAAATTGAAGTTAATATGCAGAAAGTGCTTAGAATAGGGCCTGGCATCTAGTAAGTATTGCTGTCTCAGTGTTAGCAGTTCTTATTATAATAATCATCAAAGGGGGCGGTGCAAACCCACCCCATAAGAATCACAGTGGGAAGGGCTTTTAAAACTCTTTGGGCATCTGCTCACCTAAAGTAGCTGCAATTCTGAGCTTTGGTTCGCAGGCTGGAGAGTGCCTAGCCCTCAGCCCTCAGCCCTCATGCCATCCCTGGGGTCATGCGTGTTGCTCAGGTGTATCTGACGTTCAGGTGGGCTAGTGTGAGAAGACTAGAGGATGAAGCCCTGGGGAAGAGACGTTGGGAACGGGGGGAAGGGGATTCTGAGAAGGGGCGGCCTCAGCGTGTTGGGTCCCCTGTCTCCCCACCTGCACTGGCCCTGGGCGTCAGATGAGGTGTCTGCCTCTGAGGTCCAGATGTACCCAGACTCTGTCCCCAGTGCTCAGATCTGTGAACAGTCATTTGGCTCCTTGGCAGTGTTTCAGCTACTTCGGGGACTGTTCTGGTGCAGCCATGGGGGCTGCCTGGGAGCCACTTGAGAGAAGTGTCCGTGCTCCTCTAGACTTCAACTTGCTTCTGATCCTGCTGCCAGGCCGGCTTCCAGACTTGGCAAATGACAGACAGCCCTGCCAGGGGCCAGCCCTGGCTCGGTGTCAAGGCCTGCTCACCTGATCCTGGTCACAAATGCCAATCTCGCTCCTGAGGCCTTTGTGGGTGCCAGCTGGTGATTCCTAACTTGGGTCCGGTACCAGCCAGGCCCTTTCTGAGTAGCTCTCCCCTTGGTCTCCCGGGTATGCCCGGCAGCCCTGGCTGATGCTGTGTCTGGGGTGGTTCTGGGAGCTTTGCAGGTGACCCTGACGGGTGATTCCGATCACTCTCTTAGGTTGTTTCGGGCACTCGTGGCTCCAGGTGCTGTTCTAGCTCTTCTGGAATCCTGTTTGTGCTTCAGGGTCTTTCCACGGGCAAGGTTCTCTGCCTGCTTTGTCCTCTGAGCCACCTCCAAGCCATTCGGGGCACATCCCCCTCTATCCAGGTGTGGCTCCTGCTCAGCTTAGGTCCAAGCACCAGGCCCAGGGCTCCTGGTGTGGCCTTGGGCATGGTCATAGTGCAGCTGGCTTGGGGGACCCTCCCCATTCTCTGCCCCAGGGTCCCCGAGCAACGATGGAGCTGACAGCTTCACGCCTGGCCCTGTGAGGTTCCAGTGGGTGTCCCCAGACAAACGGGCCTTTGAGTTTGGGACATGGAAGCTGGTTTGTCTGGCCAGACCCACCTGGCAGTCTGTGTGCTGGGAGCAGGGGCCACAGGGAGCTTTGTGGAGAAGCCGGTGGGCTGGGGGCAGGAAGCGTGTGACCATCCTGAGGCCCAGGCAGGGCTTTGGGCTCTTGAGGGAGGGGGCAATGGAGGTAGGAGAGGATGTGAGCTTCAGGGTCAGCATGAATGGTCCTGGTCAGTCAGGATGGGGCTCCGGCCTGAGGACATCCCCTGTGTTGCAGAGGTGGTCAGTCTCAAGTGAGGCTGATTCCCAGGTGCCAGGTGTGGGGGGTTGGCCTTGGGGGCTCCCTGACTCAGTCCTATGGGTCCGTTTGGGGAGGAGCCAGGGTGGAACTGCTGTGTGGGGCAGGCTCCCTGTGTGCATGGCGGCGTGAGACCGAGGAGAAACCCGTACAAGGTGCGGCCCAAGTGGAGCGGGCAGCAGGGAGGTGGTTGCTGAGCAGTGGGGAGGGGGCTGTGAGAACTGTGGGCAGGTCAGACCCTTCCCCCACCCAGGAGGGGACCCACACCAGGTAGGGGCTCAATAATGGTTCCAGAAGGACGGGGCCGGGCCCTGTCACTGTGTGTGTGCCAGTGAAAGAGGCATCCAGGGGCACACCTTCATTTTAGAAATTATAGAGCAGCACAGAGTCAAAAATAAACATTGCTTCTGAAGCTTCTTTGAAGGCTCCATGGATGCTGGCGCGGTTCTCCCCAGGTTGGGCTGTTTTCTGTGAACTCATTCATGCCTCCATCTGCCCAGTCAGCGTATATTGACAGAGCACCTACTATGCGCTGGCCTTCTGCTGAGAGCTGGGGACCTGGAGCTGAGCTGGCACGCACCACGCTTATTATGGTTGTGACTCAGCGGCCACTCAGCAATTGTGTAAATAAATAAATCATCACATCTGTGGTCACTGCTCCGAGGCAAGGTCCAAGTGTGTAGCCTGGGACATCCTGGAAGGCCTCCCTGAGAAAGTGCCCTTGGCTCTGAGAGCCGAAGGATCACTGGCTAGAACAGGTGGAGAGTGCAGTTCTGGCAGTGGAGCAGGGCACAGGCAAGGCTGAGAGACTGTAAGAATATGGCACATGTGAGGATCAGAAGAAGAAATTGTCAAGCCGGCTGGCTGGCAAGGGAGCACAGCCAGGTGGGGCTGCAGAGGTGGGTGGGCAGAACTGCTGTGCTGGAAGGTCATGCTAAGGAGCTTGGACACAAGATTTTCTCCCAAGGTCAGGGGCTTGGTCTGTGTTGTTCACGGCTCTATACAGGGTGCCTGGCAGAAAGGCTGGCGCATAGTAGGTGCTCAGGAGCCTGGAAGGAGTGAGTGAATGAAGCGAAGAGATGGGCATTTTTACTAAATGGAGATCGTCCTGCTTGAACAGTCCCATAACCTGCTTTTTCCGCCCCTGCATAAACAGCACATTTTGAATGTCTTTCTGTGTCAGTACATGTTCTGCTGTGGTGCTGTTCTTAACGTTTCCTCGTCCTTTTCCCTCTTTCCAGGAAGGAGCGGAGGCCCCGGTGCCCTGCCCTCAGTGCTGGTTGTCCAAGAGTGACTGGCGTGAGCAAGCCAAAACCTGGTGAGTGTCCAGCCAGGTAGGGGTGCGGAGGCCCAGGCTGGGCAGTTCACATTTAGACTCAGACTGGTGGAGAGCCGTGCAAGGATTGTCGCCAGGGGACATGGTGATGCAGGGTGCGTGTGGCAGAGAGGTAATGGAGGCCTGGACAAGGAAGGCAGCGGTGGAGGTGGAGAGGAGGGATTCGAGTGCTATTTAGGGAGGCCGAGTAGACAGGACATGGTGAAGGGTTGAATGTGGGGCAGGAGGCGGGGGGTGGCGGGGGGAGGTGTTGGGGATGGCTCTTGAGTCTCTGGCTGGAGTGGGTGGTGGAGGTGGCTGGGGAATGATATACAGCTTGTCAGCTGCTGTAGGTGTGAAATGGGCTTCAGGGTAACATTGCAGGACTTCCACCAAGATCTCTGTGCTTCCCATTCACCGTGTTTCTATAGAAAAGACTGTTCCTCTTGACTGTAGGTTGTGGAAGAAAGAGCAGGATCCTCACAAGATCTGGGGCCCATTCTTCCATGTCTCTTTGAAATCGACTTCTCTCTATCTGCTAGAAGCCCAGAGCATAGTTGCAGGGGATGAAGTTGGAGGGTTTGGTTGCAGTTGAAGTGTGTTGGGCCTTGGATGTCAGACTAAAGACTCTCCTGAGCGCGAAATGAAGGCACTGAAAGTTCTTACTCAGAGAACCTGCATCCGCACATTCATCCGCCCATTCTCCCATTCATTTGTTCATTCATGAAACGTTATCTTCATGTCTACTGTGGGCTAAAAGCAGCAGACAAAGCTGAGGGCCTTGATCGGATATGCATTTCTGTAAACTGAAGGGAGCGTTGGTTTGTGTGCAGGAGGGGCTGGAAGGGAGTGACCAGAGGCAGGAAGCCCACTGAAGACATGGGTGCTGATGAGATCTTCCTAACATGGTGGTTGTTGGGGTGGAGGCAGGATGCATTCAAATGTATTGACCAGCTGCACAGGTGGGATGAGGAAAAGGGAGAATTTGAGGAGGCCCGGCTGGCTTGGGTGACTGGTCGTGGTGGTGCTCGTCGCTGAAGTAGGGACCTGGAGGAGGGGTTAGGGAGGATGGGTTCCGGTTGAGTCTGAGTCCTCTGCAAGTGCCTTTAAGGCAGAGCCCATGACTATCTTGTTCATCACCCTGCCTTCTGGCTCAGGGCCCCGTAGGCCCCCCTGGACAGTTCTGCATGATGGCCAGTGAAGAGGTCTGTGGAAGAGATGGGTTTGGCCTAGGGAGGGGAGGAAATGATCATGTATCGGGCATCTGCTGGGGGCCAGGCCCTGTGTGTGGTGAGGAGGGCTTTGGGCGCCTGTAGAAGATGCAGGGGCAAGGCCATGCATCTGACTGGTCGGAAAAGTCAGATGGGGAGGGTGGGTATGGGGATACCCATCACCTGTCCATCCACCTGTTACGGGTCTGACCTTCCTGGGAGCCCAGTCTCACCAGAAAAGGGGCCTGAACATGGAGCCCCTCTGTCCTCTGGGGAGGCCACTTGCTGATGGCGTATGTGAGGGGTAGGACTAAGGTGTGCTATGTGGCTGGGCTTCTGGAGGCAAGACTGACTGGGAGGGGGTGGGCAAGAGGCCTTGAGATCCAGAGGCCTGGGTTCAGCTAATGTAAGAGTCAAGCCATACCTGGGGTCTTGGGGTCCAGGGTACTCATAGGGACTGGTTCTGGGGCAGGGGCCAGGGCAGGATCTAGGGGACATCCGGGAACGATCTTGCTGTCCACATTCAGTTCAGTTCAGTTCAGTCGCTCAGTCGTGTCCGACTCTTTGCGACCCCATGAATCGCAGCACGCCAGGCCTCCCTGTCCATCACCAACTCCCTGAGTTCACTCAGACTCACATCCATCGGGTCAGTGATGCCATCCAGCCATCTCATCCTCTGTCGTCCCCTTCTCCTCCTGCCCCCAATCCCTCCCAGCATCAGTCTTTTCCAATGAGTCAACTCTTCGAATGAGGTGTTTCTCAACCTCAGGACTGTTGACATTTTGGACCAGATAATCCTTAATTTTGGGGGGCTGACCCGTTAACTGTAGGATGTCCAGCAGCATTCCTCGTTTCTTCCTACTATGCCAGTAGCACTTACCCCCTCCCCCATCAGACAATCAGAACTGTATCTAGACATCGCCTGATGTCCCATCGTGGGGCGAGATCACCCTGGATTGAGAAGCACGGGTCTGTGCCACTTTTTGCTGCCTTCTCTGTGCTGTACAAATCTGGAAAACTGAGGAGGGCCACTCAGGGAAGATTCGCACTGATTGGCCACTGGAGCTGAGTTCTGGTGGGTGAGTAGGTGGCTGGGCCAGGAGAAGGCCTTTTTTCCAGTAGAGAGAAAATGAGTGCAGAGGCCTGGAGGCACCACGTTGGTGAACATTAACCCAGGGGAGCCTCCACTCCCCAGAGGAAGGAGGCCAGAGGGCTGGTGGCCTAGGAGTTATAGCTGTAGGAAGGTGCCTCTGCTGGCCCCTTGGTCTCCTGCCCCCAGAGCTAAGCCTCTGCTGGAGCTCGTGCCTCCCCCAGCGACTCTGGGACAGTCTTCCTAGGCTCCCCGTCTGCTCATACAGGAGCCTGAATTGCTGAGGGCTGCCAGGGGGTCAGGGTCCCAGCTTCCTGGGTAGGGGGGCTGATTCTGGCTGTGCCCTAGACCCTGACCAACTAGCTGGAGAAGCAAAGGCGGCCTGCTGCCGGCCGCCTCCTTTCTCGGGGCCGAGGTCACAGCACGGCTGAGACTGATTTATTCCCGTCTTAATCTGGTGGTTGGTTTGGTGAGAGTTGGAAACACGTTGGTTTTCCCTTCCCAAGTGTAAGAAGGCCTGTTTCCGCCTCCGCGGCCGCTGCTGCAGTGCCACACGGTGAAGTGTCCGGGACGTGACAAAAGGGCTCGGTTAGCTGCCCGCCGGTGAGAAGATGAACAGCTCGAGGCGCTGCCCGCCCTCACATTCCTCTTGCCCAGGCGCTGGCCTCTCCCCTTGGCCGGCCGCTCCCTGGGGCCCTGCATACCCCTCTTTCTACTAACATCCATTCTGGGGCCCCAGGCCCCCCTGGGAGCCAGGGTCCTGGCCCAGGGAGGAAGTGGGGAGGAAGCTGTAGGAACAGGTGGTATTTGGAGACTAATTAATATTTGTGAATAATAACACGTGCCCAAGGGAAACAAATCAATCTGTGTTTGCATATTCATGAGGAGGCCTCGGAATGATCCCAGCTGTTCTCCAGCCAGGGAACACCCCCCACACACCATGGCTGGCGTCACATGGTCTCTCTGGGGCAGCCCCCATTGAGGCTGGCAGGGGTGGATGGCTGCATGGAGGTGGCCTGGCCTCTGTTTACAGGCCTGTCCGAGATGTTTGTGTTTGAATCCTATGGCTTGGTGTGGTGCCTGTTCCTTTCTTTTTCCTCACAGCAGCGATCCCCAGGCTCTTCAATTTCACAAACCAGTACAATTTCCAGAAGGACTTGGAGGCCAGACATGGGGTTAGCCATTTTTATTTTGCCAAAGTAAGGACATTATTAAAAAATAACTGTTATCTGCTATCCCCCATCACTTCCTATAAGAAAGGACATTTTAACACCAAGGACAAAATTTCAGAATAAAGGACAGTTCTTCCCAAGAAAGGGCAGTTGGCAGCTTTATGCTGATATAGTAAAGAAAAAGGATATATGAAAACCATTCTGAGTGTAGAAAAATGGCATCCAGTGATACTGTACAATAGCATTCAGTACAGAATTGTTTTCCTGCCCAAGTATGTCAGTTGGTAGAACCAACAGTCCGCAGTGCAATCCAGAGACGAGCCGAGTGTGCAAGTGCTCAGGCTGTGTTTTCATCTCGGCTGTTGAGAGTCCAGACTCACCCAGCCATGGGCAGAAGTGGACACTCTGCTCCTAACACCATTGCACTGAATTCAGAAGGTTCTCGGCCACCCCAGGCAGGAGGGTGTCAGTCCGCCTCCCTACTGCCCTCCTGCCGTCTCCTCCCAGGTGACCCTGAGCACCCTGGGGCTGGGGGCAGGGCCAGTGTCTAGACTCAGGGCCTGGGACTCTGCTGGGACTTCAGTGCAGGGCCCTGAAGCTGGGAGCAGCCTGCACCGCCTGACACTGGGGTGGGCTCTGTGCCCAGAGTTGGGGCGGAGGCAGCTTGCTCGTACCCGGAGCTGGTGAGGGAGAAGCCCTGGCCGGGACAGCTATGTGCTGGCCAGAGTAATTCCCTGAGAACGTGTCTGTATTTTGTGTCCCCATGTTTCCCCATCACTCTGGGTGTCCCCATGTCCATGGAACTGCTGGGAGAAGCTGTCTAGGAGGGAACGTCATCTTTTCAACCTCTTTACCTCTGTCTCCTCTTTTTGCATTTGAGCAGTGACCTTGGCACTCCAGACCCAGATACACAGGGCAAGCCAGGAGTCCCCACGTCAGGGCCAGTTGTCTTTGTTTCAGTGGCAGTGGGCTTATCAGAGGCCCAGTTTCTCTGACACCCATGGCCAGAATCTCATCCAAGAGGATACCACATGATATCTGCTCTGGAATAACAACTCCACGATGGCTGTACTGGGCTTCTCTGGTGACTCAGCAGTAAAGAGTCCACCTGCAATGCTGGAGACTCAGGTTCAATCCCTGCATCAGGAAGATCCCCTGGAGAAGGAAATAGCAACCCACTCCAGTATTCTAGCCCGGGAAATCCCACAGACAGAGGAACCTGGTAGGCTACAGTCCATGGGGTCAAAGAAGAATCAGACATGACCAAGTGACGCTATGGCTGTGCTGGGGACTGAACACCCCCTGATATTGATAACTGGTGTTATTTATCTGTGATAATGTACCTCGGTGATGTCCATCGGGCAGCTGCACACCCATGATGTCTGTCCACACTCACATGGCATCTGGCCAGGATGGCCACACCTCCATGATGTCTCTGCCTAGGAGTTTACTGCTGTGATTACTATGCCAAGGCAGCTACAGGGGATTATGGCTAAGTGGCCATTATACTGGGGAGTTACACTCCATGATGGTTGTGCTGTGCTGTTCCTCCACAGTGTCTCTCCTGTGTAGCTTCATCACCTCTACATCCATGCCAGAGAGCTGTGTGTGTCTGCACTGGTGGTAGGGGGGACAGGTTCACACCTGGACTGCTTGTACAATACCTGGGAGTGAAACCTCTGTGAATATCGTATTGTTGCACCCCATGATGTCTGTACTAGTCCCCTCTGCCTCTGTCCTTTGGTGCGACATGCCACTGATACACATAACAAGGATGCAGGATGGTTTTATCAAGGGCCCATACCCCCATGACAGCCCGGCCTGGCAGCTCACCACCTGATGTCTGCTGGGAAGTTGAATATCAGTGGTCACGGTGCAGCACGACAGTGCCGTGGTGACCACACCCAGACAGACAGGGTCTTAGTGATGCGTGACCTCCATCCCAACTTGGCCATACAAGGCATCACGGTGGGGATGCCCTCTCTCCTGGTCTCAGCTACCTGTACTCTGATCATTGAGCAGAACCCCAGGTGTGGGGTAAATGGGGCTGGATGCCCACCAGGCTGCTTCAGTGTTCTTGCTTTTGCTGCTGAGCCCATCTCAGACTTCTGGTAAGATCTTGGGACAAGAGACAGCTTCCCCCTTCCCCTTTGTGGTCAGCTCCTACCTCAGTTCACGGTCCTCCTGCTTTGTCCCAGCACCTTTGCTCACTTTCGCCCTCTGCCCTTCTGAACTTTGTCCCGGTTGAGACTGGGGTCCAAGTTCCAGGGCAGAGCAGAGCCATCTTTGAGTCCTGTCTCTTCCTGTTACCAGCCCTGTCACCTCCTTGCAGATTCTCTCGCCCTGTGGGTCAGCCGGGTCTGGTCCCATCTCCCACCCAAGTCTGTAGGTACCACCATGGAGCCCGAAGGTGTGTCCACCAGCACTCTGTGCCCTGTTGTGTCCTCAGGGCATTAATGAGGGACTTTGTACACCAGCCCCTGTCCCAGAGCAAGGTGTGAGTTGAGCTGGTGGGCACTGGAGCAGATCTCCTGAAGGCCCCTGAATGGGAGCCGTGGGAGAGAGACCCTCAGGAGCTCGCCATCAGGGCCGGGGAGTGATAGCAGTGTGTCTATACTGTCTAGTGTGACTATGCTGAGTGCTCCACATGGGTGCCAGGTAGAGTGTGTGTGGAGGGGGAAGAAGCACACCCAACCGAGGAGCCCTGTAAGCAAAGGCCTGGAGGCATTCAGACCATCCCGTATGGTCTTCCCCTGCCCAGGTTTCTGGCTCAGCCCGGAGGGCAGTTGTGAGTGAGTTGCCATCTGAAGCTTGCCACACCGTCAGTTGATCTGCTCTGGGCCACGGGGGTAGGGCAGAGGAGGTGTGGGGTTGACTCTCAGGGTCCAGCACCCCCAGTCCTGGCCACTGGGGCCTCCCTGTGATTTCCCTGTAGAGAAGGTTGGTGCCATGGGAATTGGGTAGGATGAGGGTGGCCAGACAGGGCGGCTGCAACTCGTCCAGAGCGTGTCCTGGCGAGCCCAGACGGGTTGCGGCTTTGGCTCCAAGCCTCTGATACCTGGATCCTGTCTGCCACTGCCAGGGCTGTGCTCTGAGGCCTGTGCCCAGCATGTGGGCTCTGCTGGGCAGAGGAGGGGCAACAGGAGGCCCCAGAATTCTGGAGTTCCTGGCCTCTGTGGGTCTGCTAACTGCTCTGTCTTGGTCTCCGTCTCCCCCTGTGTGTCTATGTCTCTTGGACCCCGTTTCCCTGTCCCAGTCTCCTTACCGAGGCGTGTTGGAAACTCTAGGTCTGGAATGGAACATCCCTGTACATCCTCTGGTCTCAGAATCCCCTGCCCCCTACTCAGGTTTAGAGAATGACCTGAGGGCCTCTCGTACTCTCCCTGCGTATGACTGGTGGGTTATCCTTGGGGTCTCCAGGGAATTGATGAGGAGTCTGGGTTTGCACAAGATTTGGAAGGTCTGGATGGTCATTGCACACTCCAGAGTGGGGGTGTCTGTTGAACCAGGTGGTCTTGGTGGTGAGTGGGAGCCAGGAGGTGGCGGGTGGACAATGGGACATGGGTGGATACCAGCCAGTTAACTCTGCCCTTATCTCCATCACAGGTTGATCGTCCCAGGCTGTGGTTGGCCGTGGTGCTAGAGCCCCGGATGACCCCTGAGCCAGCCCCAGGGAGGACGATGGTGCCCCTCGTCCCTGCACTTGTGATGCTTGGTTTGGTGGCAGGTGCCCATGGCGACAGTAAGTCTGGCCCTCAAGGTGTGGGGCCTCCCAGATGGAAAGGATGCATTCTTCCTAGTAGGACTCTGGGAGGGGGGATGGTACCAGTCACCAGGAGAGACCGGATGGCTAATACACCTCCAGACCTTCTGTCCCAGAGAGGCTTCCCGCTTGGAGCACCCGCCTCCAAGGAGCACCCCAGCCCTGTACTTCCCGGGAGCACCCTGTGGAATACCCGCCTGTCTCTTAAGGTGCTGCAGGGTGAGGCGTGTGTGAGTGTGACCCTGTTTGTGGGCTGGAGGTGAGACATGCCCAGGATTTGTGTGGTCACAGATGATGTGCTCAGGCGTGTCTGTGTCCACTGCTGTGGACCTGTGCAGAAGGCACAGTGTGGGTTGCATCAAGCGATGGTGTGGGAATAGGGGCGCCGCATACAAGGAACGTGTGTGGATGTGTGAATGGGACACCAGGTGTGTGCACAGGTCCAGGGAAAGGTGAGAAGGGAGCCACCACAGCCCTTCCCCTGGTCTAGG
Organism: Bubalus bubalis; assembly: GCF_019923935.1. NCBI lineage: Eukaryota > Metazoa > Chordata > Mammalia > Artiodactyla > Bovidae > Bubalus > Bubalus bubalis. Next base: position 102,139,567 of record NC_059162.1, on the reverse strand, counting down.
CCCTTGTAGACGCTGAGCCCTTCTTTCCCTTCCCCACTTCAAGGCAGAGGGGCATCCCCTCCCCAGCCCCTCAGCCCTTAGAATGAGGGAAGATTGCACTTGGCCACAGGAAGCTGGACTCCAGCGCCCCTCCTTGTGTGTTGGGGAGGTGGGATTGTCCCCTGCCCACATCCAACTCGGAACTTTGGTCCCTTTCCTGCCGCCCTTCCCCCTGCCTGGCACTACAAGACTGGCCGCAGCCCGCCCCGTCACCATGGTTACCACTGCTTGGTTACTGGTGGGAGGCGGGGCACAGGGCAGATTTAGCCAATCTGCACACGGAGGGGGAGGGGCGAGGTCGGAGCCAAGGTCCCCGGGGAACGGGGCTGTTCCCATCCTGTCTGGAGCCCAGAGGTGGCCCAGGGCCAACCTGGGGGTCAGCCTGGGGGTCAGCAGTCCATAGGTTCCCTCAGCCCCTTCTCCCAAGTATCTGGGTGCAGAGCTCTCTCCTTGCCCCACCCAAGCCCTTTCTCCTAAGGGCTCATTATTTATTCAGGACCAGATCCTGAAGGGGGTGGGACTGGAGAGCTCCGCCCTTTGTCCTCCAGGCTGAGCTGGGTGGGGCTTGTGGGGCAAGGGGGAGACAGGGTATTCCTCTTGGGGTGCGGGGCGTGGGGTGATGAGAGCCTTAAGGTGCTGGTGATGAAAGGGCCAGGCTAGCAGGAGCAGGGCAGGGTAGGGGGTGCTGGAGAGAGCTGGAGCCTGCAGGGACAGCCCAGGGTAGAAGTCACTGGGTGTGACTCTGAGATGGCAAGGAGGCCAAGGCTCATCAGAGTCAGCCCCTGGACACTGACTTGCTGGCCTCGCTCCCCCACCCTCACTCTGGACACTCGTAGGGCCTTCAAATGGGAGCTTGAGAGCAGAGGGAGGACCACTGTGCTGGCTGTGAGAGACAGTACACCCAGGAGCAAAACTGCCTCCCCTCCTGCTCAGACCCAACATGCTGGAACCTGTGCCCACACCCTCATCCCCCCAGACCTGCCCATCTTTCTGTGTTCTCTCTCTTGTGAATGGCTTTCCCACCCACCCAGCCACCCAAGTGAGAAACCTGGGCCTCCTCCCACTCTCATACCCACATCTAATCCATCACCAAGTTCTGCTGTTTCTCCCTCCTGAATATCTTTGGAATGCATCCACCTCTCCCCCCACGGCCTCATCCAAGCCAGGCTCAGCGCTCTCTGGGGCTTTTGCAGGCCACAACCTCCTGGTGGTTTCCTGTCTCCAGTCTCTGTTCCATGGTGGGAGTCATGGTGCAAAATGAAAACCTGATCATGTTGTCTCTCAGTTGAAAATCCCTCGCTCTCTGTTGCCTTTCGGTTGGAGCCTTGGGGTCCAGGCCCTGCATCTTTGAGCCTCTGCAGCCTCATCCTCCACCTGCCCCATCCTTCACCACACCCCCGCCGTGCTGACTTCTCAGTTGCTCCCGTGCTCTTCTGTGTCCTCTGATAGGAACCCTCTTCCCCATCCCCTTCGCCTGACGATTTCCACTCACCTGGAGCCATCACCTCCTCCAGGAGCCTTAGTCATGTGCTGCTCCCCTGGGCACATGTGACTCTGTGCCAAGTCTGCGAGTCCCAGGGGGTCAGACCATTGTCCAACTCAGGGCCTGGAGTTTGGTAGATGAGTAATTGAATTGGAAGGGTGGAGTCAGGCCTGAACCCCTAGAAGGAGCGGAGTGGAACAGAGCAGTCTTAAGAACCTCCATGCTGGTCTCTTAAGGACCAGAGCCCAAAGTCTTGAAGGTAGGAACCAGCTGGAGATGCTGCAATAGGTGAGTTGGGTTCTGCTCACAGGCAGAGAGCGGAAGAGGGGCATGGGCTGGGGGCTGTGATGACCTGACCCCAGGAGGCAGGGTCTGCCTCACACTGCACAGACATTTGGATTTGTCCCCACCCCCACACCCTTGGCCAGCCTTAGGTTGGACCTGGGAGACTTCTAGCCAGGGCAAGCAGGCAACGTGGACAGAGCTGCTGCAAAAGGTAGGGCAGGCACTCCAGAGAATTGACGACCGGAGCAGTGGAGCGCGGAGCGGACAAATGTGTTTCTATAGGCCTCTTAACGAGACAAATGAATGGGGGCCCTGGCCTCTGAGGAAGTGCAGGGAAGAGGGGCAGAGAGGCAGCTGCCAAGAGTTAGCCCAGAGGCCCCGAGTCAATGCCGAGTCAACTCCAGCAGGGACCTGGGCGTGGGGCTCGGGGGCTCCCCCAGCCAGGGCTTGTGTTTCTGAAGAGGGCAGCCTGTGGGGCCAGAGGTGGTCCTGAGCAGGAGGAGATTTCTGCTGATCCGCTGTGTGCTTGTCAGGTGCCCAGTGGGAAGAATCCATACAGGCCTGCGTCTGGAGCCTGCGGTGGGGTTACTGCAGCGTGCACTGTGCTGGGGGCGGTGCTGGCACCCCCAGAGGTAGTGACCTAAGCGTCGTGGGAGCGGGTAGGAGGCTTCCTGGAAAACCGGGGCCCTGAAGGGTGAGTGGGCATTTGCTAAAGGGGGGGTGTTGCCTAATAAGATGGAGAAACGGGCTTCTCCCTGGAGCCCATGAGAGGACCACCGTGAGGACCATCTCCCTTTTGTTCCCGGACAGCGTAGGGCAGACCAGTTACTTGAAATCATAGGAGCCCAGAGCAGGATGCGGAGAAGGCAATGGCACCCCACTCCAGTACTCTTGCCTGGAAAATCCCATGGACGGGGGAGCCTGGTGGGCTGTGGTCCATGGGGTCGCTAAGAGTCGGACACGACTGAGCGACTTCACTTTCACTTTTCACTTTCATGCATTGGAGAAGGAAATGGCAACCCACTCCAGTGTTCTTGCCTGGAGAATCCCAGGGACGGGGGAGCCTGGTGGGCTGCCGTCTATGGGGTCGCACAGAGTCGGACACGACTGAAGCGACTTAGCAGCAGCAGCAGCAGAGCAGGATGCCTAAAGGCTAGAAGTATAGGTGGGCGGGTAAAGTCTTACTAAGTAACTGGGGATGCGTCTGTCATCACAGCCCCGACCCGGTCTATGGAGCTGGAATGGGGCAGGCAGCGTGCTGCATGGGGTTCAGCAGTGCCTTTCCCACCCCACCCCCGCCATCCTTGGGGAGGCCAGACCTGGTGGCCTGTCTAGACTCTGCCCTCCGTGGAACTTCCGGCAGCTTGCTTTCCCTCTCAGGGACTGTTTTCCTATTGCACAATGAGGATAGTCACTTCTACCTGGAAAGGTTAACTGAGGTCACATGTTGAAGGCACCTGACACTTCGTACGCGCTCCCTCCATCCCAGGCCATGACCTGGAGCTCCCTGTGTGTCCCCTGGGAGCCCAGGGTTGTCTCTGAGCGGATCTCCCTCCCGGGGATGCCAGAAGTGGTCACAGGAGCCAGCCTTAATGAGTCCCCAGCTCATTAGGCTGTTCAGGGCCGGGGAATCCCGCCTCCCTGCCCTCCCTTACAGCCCCTGGCTGCTGCGTGTCTATGTGCCTGTGTACAAGGGGCTGCAGGGAAGGTACAAAATAGCAGTCATCTCCCTGCGGAGTAGCCTTCGGCAGCTGAGTTTGGCTGGGCCCTGGGACTCATGGCCCCCCAGGGCAGCCCACTTGTTTCTTCTCCTAGGCCACTCCCTCCCACTTGGCATGGGCTCAGCTACCTAAGAGTGTCCAAGGCATATGCCCCTGGTAGTTGCTGCCCAAAGGCCTGTGCAGCCATGACTTCCATGTGGTCAGGGAGGGGTGGGTATGGAGGGGAGGTGGCCCCATGTTCTGGTGGGGCAAAAAGCCCCTCCAGGCATGTGTCCTTGGGAGTTCTGTTCAGACTCTTCCTGGACGCCAGCTCTGGTCAGTACTGGGCAGAGTGGTTAAGTCACTGAGGTTACCTGCCTGCCTGGAGACATGACCAGTGACTGTAGCCCAGAGGCTGAGGGGCACAGAGCAGGCTCTCATAGGCTTTAGGGTAGGGTGCATGAGAGGGTCTTGGCACATGCAAAGGCAAGGGGGATGCCCATGGGCTTGGGTGGGATGGCATCGCCACAGGACCTGAGCTGTGTCCCGCACAGTGCTTGGCCCGTGGCAGGGACTTTTTGTTTGTTTGTTTTGAAAGAGTCAAGATAGGTGAGCCCCAAGAGGGTAGCAGGAGTGAGTGTGGGAAAGGCAGCAGGGGGACAGGATTTGTGCCCCCAGAAGTCCAGCTGGTGAAAGAGGCGAGGGCTTGGCAGAGCTATGGGATGAGAGGTGCCTTCCTGTTGGGGGTGAGTGGGCTGAGAGAAGTGAGGGTCTGGTCTGATGAAGGGGAGAGACCTGCCCCCTGGACTGCCCCAGGCTTGCACACTGCCAGTCTTTGCCAGAGCCTGGTGGGTGGGTGGGCTGGGCAGGGCCCTGGCCCCTCTCCAGCCTCCCCGGGAGGTTCCGCCTCCTCGACGGCCCCAGGCCTTGGGCACCGTCCAGCCTCCACTGTACTCAGGCCTGCCCCTTTCTCTCTCTCGTGACCTGTACCTGGCTGCCTCCCCAGCTCCCGGTTCTTTGTTTGGCGCAGAGGCCCCACCCCCAGGCACACTCACCCGGCTGTCTGGTTCAGCAGGTTCCAGCCTCTGGTTTCTGCAGCTGGCAGGTTGAGGCAGGAACCAGGGGGGTTCCACCCCGGGCTGCTCTCCCCAGCAGGTGTTGAGGGCTCCCCAGTGTGGTGTGTGAGGGGCCGGAGGCCTCCACCCTCCTCCTCAGGCCTTCCCCCATGGTCTTCAGGTCACCTCCCTTGTGCCCCGCGCTGCCCTGTGCCAGGAATGGGGTTGGCGCTGGGACAGGGAGGGAATCAAGGCAGGCAGGTTTCTGCCCTGCCCAGGGTTATTGTTCTCTGTCGGGAAGCAGCCATGAATCAAATACTCCTCCACAATGTGGAAAAAGTAATAACCTCACACGTGTACATAACAAACTGGGAGCAAAAGCAGTAGCCTCACACGGGACGTAGCAAACCATGAGCACGGCTGTGAGGCAGAGGGGAGTCACCAGAAAGCCCCAAACACAGAGCCACGCCAGTCGAGGTGGGGCGACCGCAGAGGGGCAAGGAAGGTTTTCTGAGGAAATGATGTCTAAACTGAGACCAGAAAGGTGCATAGGAGACAGTGGGTAAGGAGGTGGTCTAAGAGGTTTGTGGCAGGAGGAGCAGCTTATGCAAAGGCCCTGAGGCGCAGGATAAGCATTGCTCATCCAGAGGACGGGAAGCCAGGGCTCTGGGGGGTGTGAAGGGCTGGGGTCAGACCTGGCAGGGCTCTGTCCACCACGACAGGAGTTTAAGTCTTGTTTCAGAAGCCGTGGGAGGCTTCTAAAGGGTTTTGATCAGGGGAGAGGCTGCCACTTCGCTCCGGCTGCTGAATAGACACTAGGCTGGAGAGGACAAGACTGGAGGCAGGGATGCAGCTGGTTAGGTTGGCGCAGTGTCCAGTCGAGGGAAGGTATTGTCTGGACTAAGGTGGTGGCAGAACAGGAGAGGGGAGCTGCAGTCTGCAGGTATGAGGGAGGGGTGTGCAGTGTGCAGAGGGGTGGGTAGGAGACTCTTCCCCACCCCCAAACGTGGGAGGAGGGGTCCTTTCCGAGAAGACCTGAGTGAAAGGACCAGCGTACAAAGACAGGCTCTGCAGTCCGGGAGTGTCTGGAGCCTCCAGAGGGCAGTTGGGGCAAGAGTGAGGCAACCTGAGGCTCTCTGAACCTTTGTGGTGTCCCCGTGCCACTCTGGCCCGCAGCAGGTTTGCGTGTTACCCCAATAGGGCTGCTCTCGCCCTCTCTGGGTACTCCCAAGGGCAAGTCAGGTAGGTCCCCAAGTCTCCCTCCTCCAGGGAAGCCCTGAGCTGTGCTTAGGTTTTGGAATGCTGGCTCAAACCCTGGCTTTACACCAGATCAGTGTTGATCTGGCTGCTGTTTGACCTTCTGAGCCTCCATCTCCCCATCTCTAAAATGGGAATGATAATACCACTGGTGCTAAAGAGGGTGCTAGCTGCCCACAGGCGAAGTCTGCCACGTGTCCAGCTGTGGGAGCATCCTACAGACATCGTCACATTTTGTCTGCCCAGACCCCTGCCTCTAGCACTGTTTAGCAGATGAGGCTCAGAGATGGTTAGTGACCTTTCTTAATAATTACACAAAACCTCCAGAGCCCGCTGGACCCTGGGGTGCTGGGTAAGATGGGCCCCTCCCTGCTCGCTGCAAGGCTGAGCCCCCCAGCTCTGCACTGCATCTGTCACTCCTGAGCCTAGCGGTTGGTCCCCAGACCCTTCCCTCCTCGGAGACACTGCTCCATCTGTTGTCCCTCTTCTCTGTCCTGGATCAGCACCTTCTCTCTCTGCTGGCTCCTTCCCATCAGCATTTAAATACCATCTTTTGGGCTTCCCTGGTGGCTCAGTGGTAAAGAATTTCACCTGCCCATGAAGGAGACCCAGGTTCAATCTCTGATCCGAGAAGATCCCACATGCCGCAGAGCAGCTGAGCCACCCATGCACCACGACTATGGAGCCTGTGCTCTAGAGCCCAAGACCTGCAACTACCAAGCCCGCGAGCCTCGACTACTGAAGTCCGCTTGCCCTAGAGCCTGTGCTCTGCAGCAAGAGAAGCCATCACAGTGAGAAGCCCATGCACCACCACGGGAGAGTAGGCCCCGCTCTCTGCAACTAGGGAAAAGCCTGTGCGGCAGTGAAGACGCAGCACAGTCAATAAATTATTTTTAAAAAGTACTGTCACATCTTAGGAAAAAAAGAAACAAGAATGTAAAAACCTCCCTCCAATCTTCATCCCCTCCAAGTGCCATCTTTTCTTTCTCTTCCCCATCACAGCCAGTCTCCTTTAAACAGTCACTGTACTCTGCTCTCCAATTCTTCACCCCCAACTTACTCCTCAGCCTTCTTTGGTCTTGCTTTGGCCCCTGCCACCCCCCTGACTCTGCTCGTGACAAAGCCTCCAACTACACCAAGGCGAACTGTTTCTGCCAGGTGCTTTGGAGTCAAACAGGCTTGAATTCAAATCTCAGATGTGCTGCTCATTGGCTGTGTGACCTTGGGCCAGTGACTTGACCTCTCTGTGCCTCTAAACTGGGGACAACAAGCAGTGGAGGACTAAATGAGATAAAGTACCAGGTACAGAGTGGGATTATCATCATTGCACAAACATGTTTTTGTGCCAGAGACCAGGCCAGGCCTGGCCTCATCAGCACCGAGCAGGTGGTCTGAAAGGTCACTTCTCACGGTATCAGCCTTCCTGGAGCTGTTCATTGGCCTGATTAATAGGAAATGGATCCGATGTCGGGATTAACGAGGCATTGCTACATCTTAATGAAGGCACGGTTTCCCGCATCTCATGACCCTGGGTGGGATTCCAGGTTGACCCTGTTGTATATCAGAGTGGTGTGGGTGGGCGTGACCGTACAGTGTCCAAGCCCATTCCCTTCTCCCCCTCCCGCTGCTTCTCGGTGGAACTCTGGGGAGACGTCCAGGCCGTCAGAAGACAATCACCCAGTCAGTGGGAGCTGGGTGGGGAGGGTAGATTTACAGGAGAGCATTCACCTGGGAAGACATCCAGAGATAGGACGTCTCCGGATTAGGACGTGGAATGTCTAGTCCTCCGGGACTGATGGTGCGTGGGGGCTGGGGAGAGGAGGAGTCATGGTTTCTGGCTTGAGCCTTGGGGTAGGTGGTGGTACCATCACCTGGGTGGAGAGCAGTCATGTCTGCGAGAGAGGCTGGGCCGTTCCCAGCAGCTCTCAGCATGCCTTTGTCCTGGAGCTTGGAATTGTTGAGGGGATGGGAGACAGAAGAGTGAAGCAATTAAAGTACAGACTCAGTACTCCAGACTCAGTTGCCTGGGTTCAAATCTTGGCTCTGCCACTAAGCAGCTGTCATGTTGGGCAAATCCCATCACCTCTGTGTACCTTGGGTTCTCTATAAGCAGAAATAAAACCCACCTGAGGAGCTCACAGCTCTTTGAAGAGCACCTGACACACAAGAAGCACTGCGTAAGGGCCGGGCATCACTACCATTGTTTCCTTTATAGACCTTCCTTCCCCTCCCCCACGCCTGCCCGCTGTAACATAGGCCATGTCTGCAGTGACCATCCCTTGGTGACTTGATGTTCCTCTCTCTCCAGGCAAACCTGTCTTCGTCAAGGTCCCCGAGGACCAGACTGGATTGTCAGGAGGGGTGGCCTCTTTCGTGTGCCAAGCCACGGGGGAACCCAAGCCGCGCATCACATGGATGAAGAAGGGGAAGAAAGTCAGCTCCCAGCGCTTCGAGGTACAGCCTCGGGTGGGAAGGGGCAGGCAGGGCCCCGGTTCTGCCTGTTTTGAGGTCTGGTCCTATATCACCTCCTCTTGATCTCCTGCCCTGGGGGCTTTTTCTCGGCAAGAGAAAGGCTGAGCCTGAGCAGGCCCCGCTGTCTGTCCCGAGCAGGCTGTGACCGTGTCTCTCTCCTCTGGCAGGTCATTGAGTTTGACGACGGGGCAGGGTCTGTGCTGCGGATCCAGCCACTGCGGGTGCAGCGAGACGAAGCCATCTATGAGTGCACAGCCACCAACAGTCTGGGGGAGATCAACACCAGTGCCAAGCTCTCAGTGCTCGAAGGTACCTGCTGGAAAGGGATGCGGCATCGGGGGGCGGGGAGACTCATGTAGGGGATCAGCCAGCCGGCCAGCTCCGGCCCCACTGTGGACTGCGGTGTGTTTGGCCATCCTGGGGTCAGAGAAGGTCAGTGGTGGACAGCGATGATCGCTGGGTGTTTGGCATATGCGTGGTGTCTTTGTGTTGTGCTGAGCCAGGGTGTTGCTGGGCTGGGGTCTGGGGCCTGACCTGCGGTGTGAGGTGGTAGCTACGTATCACTTGGGGTACATGATTCGTGCCAGTGGATGTGATTTTCTTGTGGAACCTGGCAAGGGGCTTCAGAGAAGTGTGTTCCCAGTCGCTGTTATGAGCAAGGGCCCTAGGCTGGAGGCTGGGGCTCTGTATGTGGACTTTAATGACCTCTCTCACTTGGTGGCTCCTCCATTCATTCACAAACATGCCCTGATGACTCCTGTGTCCTGAGAGTTATCTGACCTGGTCCTGCCCTTGCGACTTCAGTCTCCAGTATGTTCTGCGTTCTGTGCGAGAGGCCCAGGGGACTGCGGCGGGTGGGGGGCGCGCAGGGGTTCAGGGGAGGAGGGAGCTGTTGTCTGAGTCCTGAAGACAAGTGGCAGTTGGGGTGGGGGCCTCGGTGGGGAAATAGCATCAGCTCACACCGAGGCCCAGAGGCAGGAGACCGTGGAGCTTTCAGGGAACTCTTGAGTGGTTCCATTTGGCTTTGGGGTAGAGGGTGGCTGGAAGACACAGTAAAGTGGGCAAGAGTAGGTGGTTCAACATGAGCCTGGAGAGGTTGGAGGACAGATCACACAGGACCAACCAGGCTGTGAAACACTTTCCTGGGGACATAGGAAGCCGCAGACAGGGAGTGACATGATCGCCGCCCACCCCCACCTGCCACGATGAAGGCATCAGTCTGACTATGTCTGCATGTATTTTCAAAATATGGCTTGGACTGTTGCTTTAAAAAAAAAAATTGCAATACCAATACCTGTTCACTGTTGAAATTTTGGTAAGTATAAAATAGCACATAAGAAAAATTAAAAATCACTTGTTTATCTTACCACTACTATTAACATTTGGTTATTTCCTTATAGCCCATTTTCTGTGCATGCATTATATATGTAACAAAAACGAGATTACATTCTGCCCAATGATTTGTAGACTGCTTTTTAAAAAAACATATGAACATCTTCCTCACGATTAAGTATTTTTCTGCATCATTGTTTTTAATGGCTGTGGGGGAGTGTCACATGCAAGCACCCTAATTTATTCAGCCTTTCCCTTATTGTTGGACACACATGTTGTTTCCTGTATTTTGGTTGTATAAATAAGGGACTGCGTGCTTCCTTACAGATGTGTTCACTTTCCTGATTATTTCCTAGATGCACGGAAGTGGAATTGCTTGGTCAAAGGGCCACATGCGATGTTTAGCCTTTTCAATATTTCCAGAAGACTGTGTCAGTTTACACACCCATCAAACAGGGCATGAGAAGGCCTCTTTTCTGCACATCCTCACCAGCAGTGGGAATTACCATTAAAAAAATCTTTGCCAAGTTAATAGGCAAAAAATGGCATCTCAATTTAATTTGCATTTTTTTGATTACAAGAACAGTTGAACATCTTTTTGTGTTAGCCGTTTTTACACTGTGGCTTTATGTGTTCACGTTCATATCCATTCGGTAACTCCTTTGTGCCTGTGTGTCTCCTGCGAGGCAGGGCAGGGCCCTCCAGCTTAGAGGGGCAGCGGCTAGGATCAGGGGCTCTGGACCGCTCATTTTTTCCTTATGACCTTGGGTGAGTAGCTGTGCCTCTGAGCCTCATTTTGCTCCATCTGTAAATCGGGACGTGATGCCTGCCACCCAAGCTGGTTGGGAGGATTAAATGGGATGCCGTTAAGCACTTTGCTGGATTCCAGCATGAATGGTCGCTGCTGTAGGGCTGAAAGCCGCACACCCTAAGGTCCACACGCGTGAGCTGCCTGCGCCTGGTGTCTGTGCTGCCTGGCCTCTGGGTGATGCAGCCCCCACCGTCCACTCCCCTGAGGGGTGGGGGCCCAGAGGACAGGCCCTGTACCAGGATCCCTGACGGTTGGGTGCTCTCGAGCTCCTCCCTGCCACCCCTGACCTCAGTTTCCCCACTCGTGAGCTCAGGATAAGTATTTCAGCACTGCCGTCCCTTCTGTTGCTCGCTGCCCCAGCAGGAGCCATCTGCCCTGCCCTGGAATTTGGGAGGTGGCCGAAGGGCCAGACTGTGGCTCCCACCCCAGAGGGCATCTCTCAGGCCCTCGCATTAAAGGGAAGAGAGACTTCTTATTAGTGTTGGAGGAAAAGTCCCCACAAAGTCCCTACATGCTAGTTCTGGAGGGGCCTTCTTGGAGGAGGGTTTCTGTAGCAGGGGACAGGGGTGTGTTCATGCTTCTGGGTGTGAGAGGTGTCTGATGAGATTGGGGAGCGCATGGCGGCCCCAGGCCTGCTCCTGGCCCGGTTGAGATGGAGCTGTGGGCCTGAGTGAGCCCCCCTCCTGCTCCTGAAACACAGCACCCGGAAGGTGAAATGCTGACTTGCCATGTTGGTCTGCGTAACCTTGACTGGCTCTGGGCTTGGCAGAAAGGAGTGGAGTAGGAGGTCGCAAAGGTGCCAGAGGGCGGGGCCTGAGGAAAACACCTCCCCCCAACCGTGCCAGGCCTCCCCTGCTAGCCAGAGAGGCTGGGTGTATGTAGGAGTGGGGTGAAAGGATGGTTTGACTACAGCTGTGGGCTTGGGTCAGAAGAGAGCCAGGGCCATTCCTGGGAGGAGGGCTGGGGAGAGGAGGAAGCTGGCTTGGGGATTGGGACTCAAGGTTGAGTTCCTTACGTGCAGCGCAGCATGCACTGTGTGTAGCTCAGCACACGCTGGGCACTTCAGGGGAGTGGCCCGGGGCTCCCTGGGGTGACTCGGCTCAGCTGAGAGGTTGCTGCATCCCCGGCCTGCGTGTCCACACCGGGCTCCCTGCCCTGCCTTGCTGTGCCAGGCCCAGCTCCTCTCACATTTGAAGCACCCCACACCACTCCCACTCCGTGGCCTTTGCACCCAGCTCCCTGGGCAAGACTGCCACTCCCAGGGAGTCCCAATTGCCCGGCAATGCTCAGCCGGCTGCCTCCCCACCCCCTCGGCCCGGGCTGGGTACAGGGTGGGGGTGCCCGGCACAAGCTAGCTGGGGGTGAGCTGCCCAGCGTTCCTGTCTGAGTGGTAATTGAAGCCATTAGCGCGCCAGCCTCTCCCTCGCCGGGTAATGGCAGGAAAAGCTCTTCTCACTCTGCACTCTTGAGGCTGAATCACTCCCCCTCCAACCCGCCTGCCGCCGCCAGTGAGACAGGGAATCTGACATTTTCCCTCTCGAGGGAGGGGGAGCCGAGGGGGAGGGGAGGCAGGCCTTGCTTTCCGGTTTTCCTTCCAGGAGGTGGGGGAGCCAGGAGGGTCTTGGAGCTCAGTCTGAAGGTTCAGGATCTGCCTGGGCCAGTGGGTTCCAGCCAGGAGGTACCGTGGTCAGGAAAGCCCTGGAGGATGCCAGACAGCAGAGGTGTGGGCCGGGCCCTGGTGACTTGGGCAGGTTCTGGAAGGGTCTAGGGGAAGGGGAAGGGGAAGAGGGGCAGGGAGGAGATGGGGAAGGCGGAGAAAGGCCAAGGAGCAGAGATGAGCCATTTCTGACTTGTCTTGGAGGGCTTGGCTCTGCGGACTCAGAGTGCAAGAGGCAGCATTTGCTTGTGGTCATGGATACAGCAGACAACACGCACCCGTGTGGTGGCGTATGTGCCCTGTGTGCTGTCTGGAAGGCTGTGTGTGTGAGGTGTGTGATGTGGTGTTACACTTTTATGGGCTGTGTGTGCCTTACGGATTGTATAGAAAACAGGGGCTGTGCATCCGACTGTGTGTGTGTGCACGCGAGCGTGTGCTTGTGCATACGTGCATCAGGCAGTGTGTATGCGGTGTGGTGTATACAGCAGGTGGTGTACTTCATGCCGTGTGTGCATCAGACAGTGTTTATATGGGGCACGGGCTGAACAGCAGGTGGTGTGCACGTTATGGGCTGTTGTGTACAGCAGGGAAAGGGGTGTACAGCAAGCAGCCTGGGCCCAGTGTGTGCAGTCAGTCTGGTGCTGCAGGAGGCCAGAGATGTTGGACTCATTGCCTCCAGGACCCCACAGGATCCCTGCTCAAGGCTGGTGGCCGGCCAGGGCAGCTAGACAGAGATGGATGTGGGGCAGAGTGGTCAGCATGAGCTGTTGTCAGTGCCTGAGAAACTATCCTTCAGCAGGCCAGGGCGAGGGGCACCAGGGAGGGATCCTACCCAGGCCTTGGGACTCTCTCCTCTTCGTCTCCTCTCCCCACTGAGCCCCGGCTCCCTCTCACCTGTTCCCACCTGGCCTTGCTGTCTGCTGGTGGCTGACCAGGACCACACCACTCCAGGCCACAGAGGCCTAGGAATCCAGGTGCCTGCATGGCGCGCCTGGTCTTGCCCTCTTCGTTGGGGATAGGCTCTGGGGGAGGCCTGCTGTCAGGCCTGTGGGGTAATGACTGGTGGCAGGAGGCAGGCAGTCAGTGCTGGGCCTGGACCCCCAGGCTTGGCCGTGGTTTTGACCCTGGTCTGGGGACTGTGGGATGATGAGGCCCTCTTGAGCCCCATGCCAAGCCCCTTTGAAGATGAGGACTGATGAACAGCATACAGCCCTGGCCTGCCATCCTGGGCTGGCTGCACCCGGAGCATGGCCAGTACAGAAGCTCGTGTTTTCAGGGTGGGTGGACGTTTCCCCAGGGAGTCAGCTCTCCCTGCCCCACCCTCCTCCCTGTCCCTGACCCAGGGCTGATAAGGGAGTGGGGCGTTTGGGTAAAGTGCTATCACAGGCAGAGGCCAACCGTGCCCCTTTCCTGTTGCCTGCGTACGTGTCCAGGTAACGGGCTTGTTTTAAGGAAGCTGGGCCCGTCACCTCCCTGATTTGCATCCACAGAAGACATAGAAAGGGCCCCTAGAACCTAGCACCTAGAACCCAGGCCAGCTTCTGCCCCTTCCCTCGCAGCTGAGGCATTACCTAAGTGCTTCTGGCCCCGTGACTGTGCGATCTGTGACCTGTCCCTCCAGCCCTGCTGTACCATAGTCACATTCAGGACCACACAGATATGAGGCTCTGCAGCCATTCCCTGGAGAGATCTGAGCCCCAGACGTAGGAGTGGGAGAGGTGTCGGTAGGTGGGCATTGCCAGGAAGGTCTTGAAGATCTAGGGAAAAAGAAACCTAGAGAAGATTCTAGGTTTCTTGGTACCTGGGTTCCCTCACTTTTTTCTAGTTCTGATCTATCTTCTGATCTATCTTGAGGCCCAAGTGGATCCCTTTCTGAATGGTTCCTCCTGTGGGGTGGGCAGTAAGCCTGCCTCTTCTGTTAGCCACAGACACTGGATGCCTTCTCTGTGCCCAGCCTGCCCCTCCCACCCCTGCAGTCACAGGTATTTACAGGGCCCTGCTGTGTGCGTGGCCCCCTCGCCTACACCCCTCGCCCCAGCCTCAGGACCGCAGCAGAACCGGCAACTCTGGGAACAGCTAGCCAGCTTGGAGGTTTTAAATGCCCCTCTGTGTGCATATCCTCCACCCCTGATGAGGTGTCCCCTGCCTCTGGTTGCCAGGAGAGAGAGGATTTTAATCAGGGGAATGCCTGATAAAATGCGTGCTTCAGAAAGGTCCCTGAGGGTGCAGAGGCGGGTACTGGAAGACCAGTGAGAGGTCAGGGCAGCGGCCCAGGCAAGAGGTGGCAGTGGCCCAGACCCAGGCAGTGCATAGAGGAGGAAGGGAGACTGGGTTCCATGCAGTTTAGAAAGCTTGCCTGTGGGGCTGGGGGAGGCGGGTGACTCGGGGTTGCTGGCTCCGGGCCATGTAGATGGCAGTGCTATTTGCTAAGGTTCAGGTATGAGAGGAGGACCCGTTTGAGGGGCAAGTTGATGAGTCCACTTAGAAATCTGTTGTAGTAGGTATGTGTAGGCATCCTGGGGAGGGGTGTCAAGGAGGCCTTGTTCAGATTTTGCCTGGCACTCTGAGGGACAGCTGGAGATAGCGGGGAGAGAAATGGCAAGTCTTAGGGAGCCAGAGGACAGGAAGAGGGCCTGGATGGAGCCCCAGACGCTAGATCTTCCTATAGGGGTGAGTCCCTGGAAGTCAAGAGAAAAGAATCTGAAGGAACAGGGAGGGGTGCTGTCTAGAGGTTGGGCAAGATGACTGCTGAGACGTGGCCTCTGGACTTAGCTCCATGGAGTCGTGGTTGACCTTGGTGAGCACGCTGATGTCAAGCCATGGGGGTGGCAGCTGGGCTGCAGGGACCTGAAGAGCAAGAGGGAGGTTCTCAGTGGTCTGGAGGGCCCAGGCCGGAACCTAGTTGGGGTAAAGGGACCAAGAGAATGGTCCTGGAGTAGGACTGAGGTGGGGACCCTGGGAGGAGGGTTCAGCGTGGGTCAGACCCCAGAAGCTGGAATGTGGAGAGTGCAGACCTGGGGCCAGCCCCCGGGGTCACCTGGTGGGGTGCGGCTGGGAGGCCTCACCAGCCAGGTTGAGTAGAGCCCTGGGAGGCGCCAGGGAAGTCCTGGGGAGGAGGGGATTGGGAGGGGGAGGCCTCGCCTGCTTGGCTGTTCTCGGCGACAGGCCCCAAACAGCTCAGATTCAAAAACAAAACAGGCTTTTAAGATGCCAAGTTTGATGAAATCTGAGTGCTGGAAGAGGTGGGAGTTTTCTCTTAGAAAAAGCTGAAAATGAAGACTGAAAGCTGCGAAGGGAGCCCAAGGCTCCCCAGGCCTCCCTGACTGCCTGGCAGCCTGGGGGAGGGGTGGGGCTCTGGAAAGGGTGGGAGCCTGCAGGTCCAAGGGGCCTTTCACGCTTGCTCAGGGGTGTCCTGACCCTGACCTTGCTAAGGATGGGGCTGCCTCAGGGACAGGGCCTGAGGTGGCCTTGGCTCCTTTAGAGTGCGGGCGGGCTGGGGGAGCCAGCAGCCTCGCTACCCACCAGGTCCCCTCGTGCGTCTCCGCACGTCTGCGGTTCCCGGCTCTGGCCCCACAGGCGTCTCCAGGGGACTCGCCACGTCAGCATCCGTGTTGCTCTGCATGTCTGCACATGTGTGTTTCTGCGTCTCTGCGTGCACTCCCACTGGCTCTGCTTGCGTGCGTCTGTTTCCACAGGTGCTTGTCGCTGCAGGTGCCCCTCCGCACGCACATGGAGGTTTCTATTTTTGCACCTGTCTCTCTCCATGTATCTCTCTGTGGGGCCCTGGTTGTGCATGGATCTAGGTGTCTGCGTTCAGCGAAGAGGTGAGGCCAGGTCCAACACTCAGGCACCGGGAAGGGGGTCAGGCCTACAGACGGTGCACCCCAGGCAGCCGGTGTAAGTGTGTGTGTGTGTGTGCGTGCCTGCGTGCGCACAGAGACGCCAGGAAGCTGGGTAAACACGAATGAGGAGTTCCTGCTGACAGACGGTGCCGCCCGCTCCGGGACCCCGCGAGGCGTCTCCATCTGTCCGCCTCCCTGGTGCAGCCCCCTCCCTCTGGCCCAGACTCCGCCTCAGGCATCCCGAGCTGAGCTGGACAAAGAGACCTGTGTGTGCTTTGTAGGGGGCGGCAGCAGCCTCCCTCCCCCACTGGCCTAGGCCGATCCCCTGTCCACCCCCACCCTAGCCTCATCCATCAGGCCTCAGCTCCAACCAGCCTCACCTTCCCACTGTCTCCCTACCCTCCCCCAGCCCTTACTCGGGCAGCCCCTCCCTCCCTCCCCCCAAAAAGCTCTCCTTGGCTGCTCATGCTCAAGTGTTCCCTACTTCTGCATTTCCCTCCTCCTTCAGGAAGCCACCAAGATAGCACTGATCCAACTGCATTCCTGCTGTGGGGACCTGGGCCAAGCTCTTGTCCCTGTCTGAGCCTTAGGCTCCAAACACCCACCCCTTGGCCCCCCCCACCCTTTCTCTGCCCAGTGAGGATGGCAGACAAGAAGAAGTCAGGGTTCCCACTGCAGTATCTAAAGACCAGTGTATATGCACACGTGTGTCCCCAACCCAGGTACACAGATCTGTGGGCAGACCCTGGGAATGTGTGCGCCCTAACTGTGCATGCAGGCAGAATACACAAAGAGCTGTAGAGGCTTCCCAGTATCTCTGAGGTCCACTAAAGTCCCCTCGGGTTTTTCTTTTTTTCGCGGGGACCCTTTTATCAGAGGATGGACCGACCTTTGCCTCAGAGGGACACACTGCAAAAACCTGGCCGGGGCAGATGTGGGGACCTCCCCGCTCTGTGCGCACTCAGGGGGCAGCCCCCAGCTAGGCGTCGATTGAGCGGGAAGGAATCTGGGCTCCCTAGAGTTGGGGAGTAGGGTCTTGAGTAGGGGTGTTGTGACTCAGCCCAGGAGGGGACGGGAGGGGTCGCAGCGGCTCGGACCGCGGATGCGCGCCCTGCTTGGACTCGCAAGCGCCGCCTTTCCGCCGCGGCGCCGGCTCTCCGCCGTTGCCATAGTTACCAGGCGGTCTGGAGTGGGGAGGGACCCTTCCTCCCGCGGCGCTGCGCAGCCCCGCCGCCCTCAGGATGGATTTTGAGCGGACTCGGCGTGACCAGTATGTGCCGGTGTTGGAACGTGGTGCGTGCCGGCTGGTGGCCGTGTGTGGAGCAGTCGTGTTCGTTTTGCGGAAATAAAAACGCGGCGGCGTTGTGTGCAGGGGTCTGCGATGGAGCGCCCAGCCAGAAGCCCAGCCGGCAGAGGGCGTGGTATGGGAGCAGGATGGTGGCTGGCTCCCGCAGGGCCATCCCGAGCCCAGCGCCCACACCCAGCCCAATGTGGGGTCACACCACCTCGTCTCATCCCAGCCCCACCTCGGCTTAACTCTGTGGCCTTGGCAGGTTCCTGGATCTCTCTGTGCCTCCATTTGCTCATATACTTTACACAGTTTCAGTAAAGATTAGATCAGTTTGTAAGGCATTTTAATGCATTATCTGGAACTAGGAAGTGCTCCATAAACCTGACCTTTATCCCTCTACCTGGGCCTCTGTTTTTCCCGTTGTTGATGGGTTTGGAGTGATCATGTGATGCGAGCCTGAGGAGGAATTTGCCCTGGTCCTTAGCGTGAGTGGTTCAGGGTACAGTGACCCCAAGCTCCTGCGGTTCAGGGTACAGGGGTTATGTGAAGAGGATAAACGTGACAGTCTGATGGTGGGTCAGTTTACACCAGCCTGCCCAGGACTCAGCTTGGCCAGATGGGCACAGGTGTCAGTAAGCGGCTGCTGTCCTTGGCTATATTTGAATGTGCCTGGGGGTGGGGATGCTCCACCGAGTGAGTGTGGAAGGAAGAGCCAACAGCAGGTCATTCCTGAAGGGCTGGAGTCCTCCTGTGAGACACGCTCCCCCCACCAAGGTGCAGCCTTCCGACTTGTGCCTGGAAGCCTAGTTGGCACAAGGGACTGGCTTTTGGGTCCCGCTGTTTTATGGACTCTTCACACATGCCGGTTTTAGGCTCTGGCGGCTATGCCTCAGGGATGATCTGAGCCAAGGACGGAGCCATTGAGGGCATGATAATTGAGGGAGGAAAATTAATTGTCCTTAATTTGGCATGATCCCAAAGACTTTCTCCGTGTTAGGAATTCAGAATACATTTCCAGGACACAGGGCTGCAGATGTATGTACTTCTTCCCTTCTCCTTGATCAGCACCTGTGGGTAGAGATGGAGGCCCACTGACTCCTGGGCCCTAACTCTGGCAGGCCCTGCCCCACTACCGCTCCACTGCTCAGGAGGGCTGAGCAGGTAGAATTGAGGCCTGGGAAGAACTAGACTGGTGCCCCAGTGGGCTGGGATGGCTCCAGCAGCCCTGAGTGTCCCCCGGCTGTTGGGGAGTCCAGGAAGGGTGGAAGTGGATGGAGCCCTGCCTGGGCCTTCCTGGAAAAGCTAGTGGCGGCAGGACCAAAGGAAGCTGTTTCCCTCCTTGGCGCATCCCAAGTCCTGCTTTCATTTCCATCCTCCCTTTTCTTGCCACGGTTAACATTTTCCTTTTAAAAATCAGAGCTAAAAGTCAGGATGCTGTGGGATCATATTTACAGCCAAACAGACGCTGGGTTCACGTCTGGAATTTATAGGGCTGCAGGTGGGGAGGTGTTCTGCCAGCTACCTAGAGAAGCTGGGGAGGTGACTCCTACTGGTCCCCGCCCCTTCTCCCGACAGGGCCACAGTCCCTTAGGGATGCTTAGGCAGCTGGAGCCTTGGCAGAGCGCCCCCTGGGGTGTGGCAGCAGAGAGAGAAATGTCTTGCCCTTGCCTGCTGGGGCTCCTCCAGCTTCCTCTCCTGCCTGCCCACCAGTCACTTCCCCTGGGTCTCTGGGGGGACCAGCCCTGCCAGCCTCTACCTTTCTCCTTTCTGAGGATGCCACTTGCCTTTTCCCTGGCATTGGAGCTGACCTCAGCAAACATCCCCGCACACTCGAGCTGGGCCTGCGGGAGGGAGATGGGTGTGGTGCTGGCCTCCCCGACCATGGGGCCCCGCTCCTCTATCAAGAAACTGACAAAGGACAGGGTTCCCATTCCCCTACTGGGTGTGCAGCCCGGCATCCACACTGGTGGAGAGGCTCTGCCGAACCACCACACTCACTCTGTGGTTTGCTCCTGGCAGGGGGCGCCTCTCACCAGACAGGAAGGGGGCCCCAGGCCCAAGTCTTGGTACTTGCCTGCCCTGGTGGCCCAGCCCTTGCTATTATAATAATGTCAGCCAGTAGTCCTTGGGTTCTGATTCTTTGTCCGATACTTTCCAGCACGTTATGTGCATCATTAGATGTAGTTTTCACGACGACTTTATAAGGAGGGCACTTGAACCTTGTTAATAGATAAAAATGGATAAAGGGAGAGGATTAGTAACACTCCCAGGTCGCAGAGCTAGTTAGTGATGGAGGCGGGAGCTCTACTTGGTCTGCACTTGTCCAGAGTCTGTGTTCAGCCCCATGTGCTCCCAAGGGTGGGGAGTGGGCAGCCTTGCCCCTGTCTGGGTCCCTCAGGGCTAATGCAGGAGTCCGTGTGCAGTGAGAGTAGGGGTGTGCTGCCACGGTCCATGCCTGTTGCTCCTGTGGACATGACTGCTCTGTGAGCCCCCAACCACTGGCAAGCTGGGAGAAAGCAGCAGCCAAGGAGTTTTGCTTCCCTCATCGACTTTTGATGTCCTCACAGGGCTTTTTTTTTTTTTCTTTTTTAAATCTCTTCAGCCTCCACATGCTCAGACCTGGGTTCCCAGGCCTGATCATGGCCTCCAGGGTCAGGACTGAGTAAGGAAGGAGGTTCAGGGTGGGCACCAGGGATTGAAGATGGGTCATTGGTAAGGCAAAGGGTGCCCAGAGTCAGGGCCAGAACCCAAGCGGTGACATGGGGCTCTGCCCCTGGTGGAGCTGAAGGCTGGATGCAGGCAGCAGAAAGGACACTACCCACGCACACAAGAGGGTGGGGACTGGATGGCACAGGGAGCCTCTGGGCTGAGTTGTGGCTGGCGATGCCACTGTGGGAGCCATGGGCCCCCTACAGCCCAGTGTCCATGAAGCACTTGCTTCTGTGGCCAGGAGAGGCTTAAAACTCATTTTCCCAGGGCCTGGAGAGGTAAGTACTCATGTCTGCAGTCTGAGGCCTACTTCTCAGACCTGTAAACTCCCTGACGGGACACGGTGGGCTCCCTGGCAGCTCGCTGACCCTGTGAAGGGCACAGCTGGGTAGTGGGGCCCCAGACTCTGGTTCCTCACGTCAGGGCAGGCGTCGTACTTAGAATGCAGAGAAGAGAGGAGCCAAGGGTCACAGCCACCCTGGGAATCATGACGGTCCCATCGGGCAGGCAGTGCCAACCCTAACATGCACATCTGCTCTCTGTCTGCAGAGGAACAGCTGCCCCTTGGGTTCCCCTCCATCGACATGGGGCCTCAGCTGAAGGTGGTGGAGAAGGCCCGCACGGCCACTATGCTGTGTGCAGCAGGCGGGAATCCAGACCCTGAGATCTCTTGGTTCAAGGACTTCCTCCCTGTGGACCCCGCCGCGAGCAACGGCCGCATCAAGCAACTGCGTTCAGGTGAGCAGAGGGCTAGGGTCGAGGGGCCGCGCAGATTTCAGGAAAGGTGCTGGGCTGGACCCCAGCGCTTCTCTCTTGGGCCTGGGAGCTACGGGAGGCCTTGGCCTGGGTTGACCTTCCAGGGCTGAGCAGAGGGCACCTGGTGGGTGGGCCAGATACTGCTGTAGGCCCATCTGACCTGCCCAGGAAGAGAGCTTGGCAGCGAGGGCTGCTCATCAGTGATTCTTGCACCTTCCTGGGACTGTCCGACTCCAAACTACAGTCCGCCTCTGCACCTGGAGGTACGAGTGTCTTTCCCAGCCTGTGTTGGGCTCTGCAAAGGTGCTCTGTGGGCATTCATCCTCCACCTTCCCTGGAGCCCGGCCTGAGAGAGAGGCCCGGACAGTGCTTCTCTGTGCTTCTCCGGACGGCAGGGAAAGAGGCCAAAGATGTCTGATTCATCAGGCTTCCAAAGGCTGGACCTCAGAGGCTTGTAGCCAGGGGGATGTTCAGCCATCCTTCAGCCACCCGGGCCACCTGTCTCCTCTGGATGTCTCAGTCGAGCCAGCTTGGAGCCCTGTGAGCAAGGATACTGCCTTGAAACCAGGCGGGAGGTGTC